>NC_068940.1:86829265-88158432 GCF_026419915.1 Harpia harpyja
GTTTTCTGCTGAGGAGTGGTTAGGCATAGCAGGTTGTTTTCCCCTTGAGAAAGAACAAGCAATTTGGAATCTCTGCATATTGTTTTTACACATTTACCCTTATTCTGGAACAGGTGTGGCCGAAAACAGCATGCAGAGGGATGACTGCATGCATATGTGTCAGCTGAAGGATTTTCACTGCACATTTCAAGGTTAGAGAACTCTGTTCAACTGCTAAACAAGAGGAGTGAAAGAGTAAGATACAATTATTTTTCTAGGCTAATCTTCTAGTCACTCATTACATCAAGGCGTTGAATGATAATTGCTACTAAAGAACAGTTAGGTAGAATATTTTTTCTCAGGAAGAAAAAAGAAATAAACTTACTAGAAATTTGGAGGTGATTAGTGTGTGTGGGGGGTTGTTTTTTTTTTTTTAGAGAAAACTGTACAACACAACTATTTATATTTAACTATTTCTTTTTAAGTCTGAGTTCCCTTTTGTTTATTTGTGCCTTAAAAACTTATTTCCTGAGTCCCTGCTTTCTATAGCCCTTGTATGTGTGTATATAAACAAGCGAAATCATTATCTTTTTATAAAGGAAAGAAAAGAAGACAAAGTAATCATAAAACATATAAGACTCAGAAAACAAAAAATGAACTTCAATTGATACATTCAAGCTCTAATTTATGAGGCAGTAGAAATACCCTTTCAACACAGATGATACACAATTTATGGTTTTAGAAACTGTAATGCTTCCAAAATGATCTCTACTACTCTTAAAGAAGAATGGTATACTTGAAAAAAAATGCTATGTTATTTATCTACTCTTTACAAAGTGAAAAATCCAGAGGGCAATATGAAGGACCACTGTTACATGATTAAATAACAACTTCCACTCCCTTCTCTGTGTGAGAGAGAATAGGTGATCTCTGACAGATGCCTGAAAATTTACCAAGTAAATGTACTGAATCATGGTGGATCAAGTGCCTTTCAGAGAGAATGGTTTGAAACAGAAGGATAAATGGTTCCAAAGCTGTAAAGGTGTTAGAAGTCAAAGCCAACATCTTTTGATAAGAACACCCCGCTTAGCAATCATTAACAGGAATACTGTATTTAGGTTCTTTAGTAAATCTTTACTTATGTATTATCCTTCCTTAATTATTATGATGGTCACAACAAGTAATTCCGTTAAAGCAATCTAATTTGGAAGTAACAAAGAAATAACTACTTCAAGGCCTGTATCAGAAGGTGAAGTATGCATTCTTCCCACCAAATGTGTAAAGAGAAAATACCTTTTTGGTTATAGCCACTAAGAGAGCATCTGGAAGCAGTCCAGGCTCTAGCATCTTTATAGTTTCAAGATTATTTAGCATCTCTATTGAACTATTTGAATGAAATGTAAGCACGTAAAAGATGTTCTTTTCAACTAAAATTAAGATTCTGTTTTGCCATAGACAACAACTTCGACAAAATTCTAGAAATTAGTTTTGAAGAACAAACACTAGGAAAACTTTTCAAAATGAAATGTGAAACTTTTTGGACAAGTGAAAGTTCTCAAGCTTCTTCAAACCTCGGAGCACTTCCACTTGCAGAGAAAGGCAATTCCTTCACAAAAAAATGGGTGGTTCCTGCAGGATATTTTCACTATTCATAAGAGAAAATCCATAGGGGTAAGCTAATTCAGAGAGGAAATTTATTAGCTGTTATGGAAAAATGCGATAAATCAACCACGCAACTGGGAGAAAGCTTGAAAGTACTTCTTGAAATTGAACTGGCTTTTGTGCTGGTTTTGGTTCACTGGCTTCTTTCCCTTTACGTGACTACTGTATTGCTCTTAGTAATGGTTGTGCTTTTAAGTATATGACATGAGGCCACTCAGAGTTTCTGTGCTGATTTTTGACTGCTTACAGTTGCCTGATAAGAGATTTCACAAACAATCACAAAGTGATACTGAAAACGTAAGTTTCCCTGTCGTGCTGCGTGGAGCACAGCGAGGTCCAACCCAAAGATGATGACGAGACGTGACAAGTCTTCCTCTGCAAAACCACCTCTGACTACAAGTATCAGTCCATTGTGTGCTTATGTGGTCGGAGGGTTTAGTCTCCGTCAGGACAGTCATAAAGTTGGATTTTGTTTCTAAGAAATGAACGATAGATCATCTCGGGGTAGAGGGTGATTTTCCCGGGTCAGGTTTAGAACCGGTCTTTCAAAAGCCTCCTGCGGGGTACCTGATAACAGGATTGAAATTGTGCTGCTATAGGCTATATAAAATTAGCCAGTGGGCTTCATCTCACCTGCTAGCTAGGAATTACTCATCCCTTGTCGATACGCGCATGGGAACCTCCAGGAAGTACAGGGAGAAACCGCATCAACAAGACAGACTTGTGGAACTTTCTCTCTGGAAAGTGCAGGTTTATTCGCTAAAACCAACCATACCCCGCGACTCGGGCTTCAGTACGGGCTGGGACGCGCGATGCCGTCCGCTCAGGGAGGAGCAGCACCGCAGGGCGGCTGGAGGGAGGGCTGCACCCCGCCGGCCCCGCTCTCCCGGCCCTACCTGGCTGGGCGGGGAGGCCCGGCGGAGGGGGAGCGGCACGCCTCTCCCACCGCCCTCTACCCCAACCGCGCCCGGGAATCCGCGCTCCGCCGAGCTGCCTGACCGGCGGGAAGCGTCCTTTGCGAACAACTTACCGACGGCAGGCGGCAGCGAGCCCCTCCCGCTCCCGCCCCCGCCCTCGGCCGCGGCGGGGCTGACCCGACCCGGCCCGCCGCACACCCACCGGCCGACCCACCCTGCCGCGGCCCGGCCGAGCGGCGGCGACAAAAGCAGGGCCTGCCCCCCCCCCCGCCCCCAGCCCCAACTTTCCGGCTCGCCCCTCCGCCGCGGCCGCGCAGTCCGTCGCCCCCGCCCGGCGGGGAGGCAGGCGCCGCCCCGCGCCCGCCGCCCGGTAGCTGCCGGGAGGGAGGGGAGGGGAGGGAGATGCCCGTTGCCACTTTCCCTCTTCCCCACGCGCCGCCCCCTGCCCTCCTCCCCCCGCGCCCGGCGGCGGCGGCGGTGCCCCGTCCCCCGGCGCCGCGCTGCGCGCTCCCCGCCGGCAGCAGGCAGGGCAGGGCAGGGCCGCCGCCCGCCTCCGCGCCCCCCTCCCCTCCCCCGGCATGGCCGGGCGCTGAGGGGCGCCCCGCCGCCCCGGCTCGGCTCGGCTCTGCCCCGCCCTGCCCCGCCGAGGGGCTCGGCGCCCAGCCGCCCGCTCTCCTCGCCAATGGTCCAGAGCGACATGTCCAAATCGCCTCCCAGCCCCGCGCAGGAGGTGCAGATGGAGCTGCTGGACAACACCCTGTCCGCAGCGGCGGCGACAGCGCAGGTACCGCGGGGGCGGCGGGGCTCGGCCGGCGGCACGGGGCTTGCGGCGGGCAGCGGGGCCGGGGGCGGCGGGGCCGGCCGGGCCGGGCTCGGCTCGGCTCGGGGGGCTTCGCAGCGAGGCAGCGGGCGGCAGGCGGGGAGCCGGCGGGGCTGCCGGAGCTCCCCGTCCTTCAACTTCGGCTCCCCGCCGCCAGAAAAGTTTGGCGGCTCTCCTAAGGCGCCTGAAGCCCCTGTCCTCGCCCCCACCCCAAAATGCCGTTTCATTAACACGCACGATGGGACGCCCTGTGCCACAGAAGCTTCGTCAGTCAAAAGAACCTTGCAGTTATCTGGAGGGCGGATATAGAAGAATACGTTGCCGTTAAGGTGCTCTTCCGTGCGTGTGTTACTCACAGGTGACGGGTATTTTTCCCTGCTCCGCTAAACTGTTGTATCTGTACCTGATGCTTACCACGCGCTGCTGAAACCTTCGTCATCTGTTACACAGGCTGAGAATAGTCTGTGTTGGTGGGGGAAGGCGATTCACGGTGGTTGTTGAGCAGGAATTTTGGGGAGGCTGAAGGTGTTGAGCACGCTGCAGGCTTAAGCCTCTCGGTTACCGTGTGGAAGGTGGTTGTACAGTCATCTCTGAAATTTTAACGACTCGGTCCGTGTGGACTGTGGTCAGGTGAATGGGATGAGGAGAGGGAGGCAGGCTATGGGTGTTCGCACACTTGGTAAAGACTTTGTATTTTAAAGGTGGTTCCTGATTAATGTATGAGTGTTGCATAATATCTTCGAGTTTGCAGTAGTTGGCTACAAGGACTTACGGTGCTATTTTTAAACCCAGTAAAAGGGTGGTAAAATCTGACTGCATGCGCTTTAAATTACAAACACGCTTGTTCTTGTTAGGGCAGAGTTTTCTTCCTTTTGGGGTGGCAGTTTTTATTGCTGCTGCCGCTGCTTTATTTACTTTGAGAAGGTGGTCCAGTTTTATCACAGAAGTGCTCGATTGCCAGAGGAAAATGCTGTCGGTCTGTCAAAAGACTTGCTAATTGATCTTTACTTACTGGGGACCAGTGACAGCAGAACAAAATCCAGGCACTGAAACGGAGACTAGGTTAAGCTAAAAAAGAAAAAGTGTCTCTTTGGATGTGAATTTGACTGCAGCCTCCAAGTGCAGAACAGACGTTTCAGTAGAGCCTTATGCTTTGCCAGCTTCTCCAGAAGCAGTGGCAAGGGAACTAATTTCTGACCTATATATCCCCCCCTTTTTATATCTTTTCAGCCCTAAGCACAGAATCGGCAACTGTCAAATCATATGGTGCCCCTCTGCTGTGGACAAATGTCAAATACTGATCATAAAATTGGTTTTTCATCCCTCGTTTTAACTAGGCATAAAGAACGCCTGTTTAGAGAGGAAGGATAGTTTGCTAACACCCACATTACTTATATTTCAGGTAAAGTACTTATATTCTGTTTTATAGAATTGGTTTCTGAACACTCGCAGCCAAAAAGATCCTCTTTTTAAGATAGTAATAATGCAGCTTTTTAGTTCAGGGAATATTTTTCAGTTTTCAGAACCAAAGGCATTAGGCAAAACAAGAATCATATCTTCTCCATATATACATATTCTAGTTGTACATAAACCTTTGATGTAGAGGAAATAAGATTATAGAAGCAAAAGAGCCATTTGTCTGAATAATAACGTTAGTTAATTCTTTAGCATGCACTGCATTGAGAGATAATTATTCTGATTTGAATTTTTGCTCCATTAACATGATTTCCAAAAAAATCAATATTGTAAGATCTTTCTGCTTTAGAACATACTCACACTGAGAAGGAGAGGTTTAATGAGAACATGTGAATCATCAAGTAGATTGCCTACAGGTACTTCAGTTATGCCCACCGCTATCTTTTTCACTAAGATACTTGAGTATCAATCCTAGAAACATTTCATGCCAAGTAATGCATCAGGAGGAAAAAAAAAAACCCAACATGTGAGCTTATGGAGTGATATCACTTCTAAAAGTATTCTCTCTGAAGCGCTACTTCTGGGAATTATAATTTAGCGAAATATAATTGAAGAGCCTTTGTAGAGCTGTAACAAGACTCAACATTTCTCTTATCCAAGAATTTTACTTTTGTAAAACTGAGCATTTCTTTCAACCTGGCTGTACATCATGGTCAATATCTTGGATTAAGCCTGTCCATCCATTTTGGCCAAACTTGTCACCACTTGGCAGAGGAGTGAATCTAGTTAACACTCTGGAAGTAATTACTTTTAAAAGGAAGTTAAATATGTGAAATATTCCTAGATAGCCTCTGTGTAAAATCTATTTCTTACTTTCATAATGCATTTTCCTAACAAGATCTACAAACAAAATAAAATCCCTTTAGGTGTTGATCGTGACAGTTATAGTATACTCTCCGTGGGAAGTCCTTTGCAATAGGGGCAAGGTATTGGTGTGTTATTCTGTATTACCTAAAATTCTGTGGCTTTTAGGTCCATATTACTGGAAAAACATAGTCCTAGGTACTCACTGTGATCCTAGTCCAATTGGGGTTGTGGTATAGTTTCAAATGTCCAGCTTTCTCCAGATTAATGCACATGCTAACAGTTACACTGTGGAGTTATTCACAACATCCACATATATGTCAGTGCAAAGTGGTAGGTTTAGCTGTGGCCCTTTTGTAATAAAATCAGCATTTGATTTTCTGAAATCGTAAAACAAACAAACTCTTCAGATGCATAAGTGTTTGATGATCAGTACCTGTTTTTTTTAAAAATCAACTCCAGTCCTCATTTTAATTTTTTACTTCAAGAACCCCTTAATTCTAGGAAGTTGAATTAGTAGAATATTCATTTTAATTAACCCAGATGCTACGCTGATTTGTTTATAATATATTATAACATAGCATATTAATACCTTTCATGGTAACTCTTTGCCTCTCTTCTTTTTTCCCTCCCTCCCATGAAATTTTTTTCTCATCCTACTTCAAAGTCCCTCAGTCTCTAGAAATCATTAGATTCAATTTTTGTTGCTGTTTTCTCATCATAAAGCTTTCTGTGTTATGTCATAGGAACAGTCATAGCAAATCAGATCAGTAAATTATAGGAGATGTTTCAAAGAAAATATAACGAAACCTTGTATCAAGCAACTAACTACAAGCCTACCTTGTGGAGGGAGAAGGTATCTTACCCAGGATGAATTCTTTCATATTCCCCATTATTATTTTTCCTCCTGTTCTTTTTCTTACCTTATGCATCATCTGTCAATGCTGGTGCTAACAACCTGACACATTTTAAATGAAAACAATTCTCCTCTTGATTGTTTTCTTCAGCTCTTGCACTTGCATTTAGCTTTCCTCTGTGCCCTGATGCTGTTAAGTGCTTCCCACTTCCAAGTCTAAAGGCTTCATCCTCCCAGGAGCCCTTGGCTCCAGCTGGTCAGGTTGCATTGCCGAGGGTAAACTGCAGGCATGGGGTTAGGGACAGGCTTGTTCAGTTTTCCTTCTGTATTGACTGCAATTGATGTTAACATGAATTTTAGAGTAACGTGCATGTGGTGACTCCGGAATATCAGCTTAGTTATTTGGCCCTAGCACTGACTGTTGTCCTTCCTGGATCTCCAGCTATCTTTTCAGTTGCATAGCACCATCCCTTCACTGCCTGTCTTGTGGTAATGAGGAATGGAAAGAATAGCCAGAGATTTATTCTCAGCAGATTAATCACACTGCCCTCTGCTGCTCTCTTTCAGCTGAATTGATTTATCACAATTCATACTGTGTTTACCTATTCTTCAAATAAACATTTTGCAACAGTGTATATCCCAGTACTGACTTGCAAGAATACTTTGTAAGCAATAAACAAAATTTATGCCCCTTTGCTTACTTAAACAATAATAATAACCATTGATTATAGAGGCATGGAAGTTTTTACTCTCTTCTGGCAGCATCCCTAGGAGCCAGATCCAACGCGGCAGCAGCTCAGTGGAGTATATACAAATGAGGAAGAGATGAAATCCAACTCCATTCATTGGACTTTCTCATGGTCGTCAGTGAGAGGTAGTGTTTTCTCTCCTGATGTGGTAACCTCCTTTCAGTGTTGTACTCCTTACTGACAAAAATAAATTTTAATAGTCCTTCACTGAAGAAAGCCCTTCAGGTTTCAGCTGTTACTTTTCTGATGATTCTCCTCTGCTCTTCGGGTTTATTTTGCGTTGTCCTGAACTCTGTCAGTAATAGGTGATCTTGCGTGCTCATCTCTTCCAGAGACATTTATTTGCCACTTGGGTATTACACATCATCAGCATATATGGGCTATAATAAATGTTTCTTACATTTTCCTAGAGTGTAAATCCCTCTGAAGCAATTCGGCAGTTTCAGTCCTAACTTATTTGCATATCTGGTAACCATCTCCTAGAGGCGATCTCTGTTTTGGTCTTGTTTTGTCTCTAGGTTTATAATTTCAAACCATTATGGATGAAAAGTTCCTCTATTCTTCCAAGGCTGGCTTCTCTGGAGTCTCAGTTACTTTTCTTCTGCTTTTTTAACTCAGTTCTTTCCTGTGCCAGGATAGAAGAGTTTCAAAATAACACAAAGCAACCAAAATCACCCTCCCTGCCTTCCAAGGGCTTGCCTTAGTCTCTGTCGGCAGGGCAGCAGACCCTTAGCAGAGGGAAGCTTCCCTGTAGTTGGCTGTTGCTCCCTGCAAATATCTTCCTGTCATAGAGTCAGATCTCTTTTTCTGTTTGCTTGTGTAAGAGAAATACAGGAATCGATGGAGAGCAGGTGGGGAGGAACAGGCACGTGGCCTACAACTGTAGTTGCCACAGGCTGCGGGAGGCACAGTGGGGTCTGGGCACGAGCTTCAACACCTTCTGCTGTTGCGTGCTCCTGTTTGGCCGAGTTGGGAGCAGATATCTTCATCACTGGTGTTACGGAGAGATGGGCAGCAGATTTGCACCGAGGTGGGTTCCCGAGTCACTGGGGATGAGGAGAGCAGGCCAAGTCCCCTACTTCTTGTCTGGCGGGTGGAAACTGCCAGGTGACCTGGTTTGAGGCCAGGGCAAGAGCACTGGGATATGGCTTAGAAGTGTAGGAACTGGTAAGAATCGGGCTATTTCTAGCCGCAGTACTGGCAAGGCTTTATCACAGGCCAGCAGAAAAGAGCATCAAAGATTTAACCCTGTTACAGATTTCTCAGCAGAAATAGGTTTTCTTTTTTTGTGGGGAAAAATGGAGCATCTGTCAAATATGTATTTTTGGATTATGTATGCAAGTTTTGATAAATAAATTATTTGTGGGTTTTTTTCGTTTGTTTTTGTTTGGATGGATTTTTCTTGGTGTAGGTGGAAGATTTTGTAAAAGGACTGTAGAATGGACTTAGCAGACTCATCACTGTAGCTTGTGTGAACTCGATGACTCTATATGGAGATCCTCACTTTGATAGGATTCCTGAAGGGAATTCTTGTCTTTTCTGAATTGTGTCCTGATAGCAAACGGTGTTTGCTGGAAGAAATCCAGTTTTTGAGACCTAACCTTGGGATTCTTCTCTGCTATGTGGACATGAGTCTGTGCTCCTCAGGCAACTTCTTCACTGAAGGTATGTCACAGGGCTGAGCGCCTGTCACAGGGCTGAGCGCCTGTCACAGGGCTGCACTGGTGTTGATTGTGTAGGGTGACCTGAAACACCATCCCTGAGACAGAGGCAAGCTAGGATGTATTGCTGTGTCCAATATTGCCCCATTGCCCCTGTTCCTATGGTGGAATGGAGCTGTGGAGTGCTGGGAAACTTGTCACTACGGTCCACGTACATCTTCCAGCCCTTGGCTGTACCGTCAGAAGGCTGACCACCCGTCAGTTACGAGACTAGTGTGATTTGTGGTGCAAAGAACAGAAATATTCGTGTCTCTTTCTGTAGCTGACCCTTTATATCCAAAGGCGCGCAGTGGGTTGTTTGAGTGCGGGTGTCGGGGTTTCCAGTTACGCAGCTGATGCTGGAGGCTACACCACCCGGTAGCTGGAGCGTATCGTTTCTGAGTGGTGGCAAGCCTGGCCATTGCGTAGAGAGGGCTCAGGAGGTCTGAGCTACAGGAACATTCTGTTGCCTTGTTGTAAGGAATTGATTAAAGTGGCAATTACTTGTTTTTCCAAGGGGTGGATGGAGCTGGATGTACATGTTCTGCACTGTCCTGGCATGCTATTCTTTGCCTGGGACATGGGCATTTTTAAATATCTTCTAAAGCCTTTGCATGGGAAGGAAAAATGCTTAGTGCACTCTTTCGTTTCTGACTTTTCTAGCAATTCTCTAATCCTTCAGGGCGTCGCTCATTTCCTTTACCTTTAGGTATTCTTTTGATCCTTGTAATTGGGTATTTGTTCATCTGAGATAGTGAAGCCTCATTCCAGCTCTGAATTTTTATTTTCTGTTTTTGTTCTCGCCAGTTCCTTTCTTGCATCATTATTTCTGTTTCGAGACCTGACTCTGTGTCAGTGACTCTGCTGCCTAAATTTGCTGCACCTGTCCTTTATTCTTTGAATGACACCAGTAGGATAGTTTTTAAGGGTTTATGTTTGACACTAACCATGATGTCAGTCTAAACGGCTGCTGCTATTTTACCCATTATAATTAGTAAATGTTCAGACTCAATCCTGTGTATACTGCTTTTCTCTGCTTTGACGTAAAATACCATTGGAGTGGTTACTGGTGAAGATTTTAAAACTTTTACTGAAGATCAGTTCCCTGGTAGTAGATAGTTGGTTATCTTAAATGTTTTATATTCCCTCTTCCAGATGATAGTATCTTGCTCACAGGGAAAAACCATGCCTTCTGCTTGTCATGTGTGTTAAAGGATTAAATCTTATGGGTGCATGCTTTTCATGTGTTGAGGCAGAACCTCATTAAAATTAAAGGATTTTACTGAACGACATTGATCTCATCCGTTTGCAATAATGAGTAATTGTATATGAAACTGTTAATTATCAGGAAACTGCTATGCATGCCTCTAATGCTTCATATGATTCCTATATTTTGTTTGATTAGATGGGCTGATAAAGGTTGCACAATGTACTTTCATGTCAGAGTTGGAAAGCAGATTCTTTCTTTGCTTTATTAAGACTTTGTTGATGAAATGTTTTTGATGAGATTACTTTGGTAGGGCTTTCTCTGTTGTTTTTTTTTTTAAGGTTTCACATTGTCTGCCATGTATTTTAAGAAGTTATAGAACATAAGTGTGTGTGTGTTGTGTTTCTCATCTCTGACAACTCAGCCAATTTTAAAAGAACTTCACACATCTGACTAATAAACCAGGCTACAGTTTTCATCTTGTAAACACTTAACATGTATACATAACTTTATTTGTGTAAGATGTTGGGCTGAAATTGAGAGGGAATGTTCCTGTCAGCAAACTTTATATATAAACAGGCTTGTTCGCAGTGCTGGAGTCATTTGTATTAAAATTAGCTGGGGCAAATGATGGTACGCCATAGGGAGCTGGTTATGCTGGGTTTCGAGATTGTTACCATTGGGTACCGTATACTGGGGTGCAGAGACTTTTGGTCCCTGATGGTTGTTCTGTTAGGTAGGGCTACCATATAGGTTGAGAAAGACTGCCCCGTGTTGCTGCTTTTACTGGCCAATGTCCGCATGTCATGATTCAGCCCTTTATTTTTAGCTACCTAATTGCAGCCAACTGCTGCACAGAACGCAGATAAGGCAGCTAATCTTAATATAAAAATCACAGTAACATATTGAGTTCATTGTGAAAAAAAATTCCTTTTTGTTTTCCAGAATTGAAAGTAACTGGTAGATTATTTTTTTTTTGTACAAAGGTCTTGTTCTTGCATTAAGCTCTTATGGAAAAAATACACTCAAAGAAGCAAAACATAATGAATATGACAGGATTAGTATTCATGATTCTCCACATGACAGAGATATTTAATCATTTTTAAAAATATATAAGAATCTGTTTTGTTTATGGAAGACTTACCTCATTTTTAGAAGAAAGTTTCAGGGCATTTCTGACTGTGGGAATAAGCTTGAAAGGCCTGGAAGACAAATGTAATCCCAGATTAGCATCCTTTAAAATAATGAGAAGAGTCATCAAATCCCACTTTTCCCACATGCCAAAATTGTCCCCCTTTCCTCTGATTCAGAGTTGGTCTGCACACAGAAGCAGCTGTAAAACTGACTTTCCCTACACTGTGTAGCCATGGCCTGCCATCATGTCAACTGGTTTTTTATGTTTAAAGTTAGTATTTGGCTTGTGCTCCTGAATATTTTTTCTTATATAAGACTAGAACAAAAATGTGCATGCTGGTATTCACAACAAAACCCCAACAACCCAACCCTGAAAAATCAAGGTAAATTTCAGTTTGAGCTGGACTTGCCATGTGATGTTGCCCAAATTAATGCTTTTAGGTGTTGCTATGCAGGTAGAGAAGTGTGTGTTTTATCTGTGCTTGTAAAACATTTTTATTCTGCTCATTTGTTTTATCCTCATCACTCTAGACACAGTCCCTCTTCTGCCTTTGTAATAATTTTTTGCATTATAAAAATGAACACTATGATTCTCTAAATAAAATAAATATTGTAGAAACTGAGTAGAAATACAAAAATATGACTGTGAAAGAGAATATGTGTACATTTTTTCTAGTATCTCCTTGGGGATTACAACATACTATACTGTACATTGTTTATGAAATTGCCTAGATAGTGTGATCTTTATGTAGATGCTTTATATTCTTGAACTGCTATATGAATGTTTTGAATTCTTTATTTTTTTGTAAGTGTATTTCCATATTCTTCCAAATAAATTGGAGAAAAGAGGGTCAGAATGTTGGCGGGTAACTACAGTCAGTTACCTCAGTAAGAACTGTTTTTAAGAAGTAAATTTTTATTTAAAGATGATCTTGTAGTTGAAGACTACTGATGTCAAAGATACTTCTAATGTATTTTACGTACCTTAATATTATATTATATTAGGTGGAGTATTATATTGGGTGGAAGAAGATGGTTCTTATAGAACTGTCTATTCTAACAGTAACTGGAAAATGTTTTGAATAATTTGCTGGTAACGATGGTTCTGATCTACTTGTTATTCTTATAGGATCCCTTTTAGAAATGCAACCCTGCAAAGCCATTCATCATTCAATTTTAATTTTACATTTTGTGACCTACTGGGTTACAGTTGTAGACTCATCAGAAAGTCCTATTTTCATCCTCATAATGTGTAGCATGCTGATTTTTATATAGTTCTGCCCTAACCAACATGCGTAGTATCGGTTCATGTGCCTTTCAGAACTTCTTACATGGCTTTTTTACAGTTTTGTAAAATTTGGCAAAATAAAATAATTGCTTTTCTCGTAAGCCATTGTTAGTTCAGTGACATAACATGTTAAATTATTTTTGCTGAGAATCAGTGTCAGGCTGACGGATCTATTGTTACTTCAGTCATTCTTTCTAAAAGATTGACATAATACTGGATTTCAACCAGTGGTCTGAACTTGCCCAGGATCGACACTTACGGTCCAGATACAGCCTGAGATCATTCTCTTGCATCTCATGGTGGCAAGTTATCTGGATTTGTCAACTTGACAGGTGATCTGAAATTAGTAGTAGCTATCTGTTTGTCCTCCTCAATTACTCTCAGACTGCAAAATATTTCATCGTACTTACCATATGTGTTACTGCTAAGAGCTACAGCTCGGATTTTGAAGTCATGATCTTAAAAATCTGCTGGTATGAGATTTTAAGTGTGCCTCCAAGCCTGTGCTGAAGCCCACCCTTCCCTACCATGAGAACCGATGGGACTTGGGCCCAAAGACCAGCATGGTGCTCTGAAGACTGCTCAAGCCCAGGGAAGTACACGCTTTATGCACCCAGCCAGAGTTTTATCCCAGGCCTTGCTGTATCAGGGCCAAGTTGTCAGGAGTGTTGCGTTGTAACACATGCACAGCCAGGTTCTCCAATAAGCTGATCCTAATTTTCCCATTGTGCCTAAACCCAGGACCGACAGTGGCTTATGCCAAAGTCAACAGCAGGATGCAAATGCATGGACTTGGAATGCTAAGAAATAATAATGGATAAATAATATAATTTATTAGTGTAATGTTTTGAGGTGCCAGCATACTAGTACCTTTTTATCACGAGGGATTTTTGTTGTTGCATATTTTAAGGAGAACAATGAGATTTCTGTAAAGGAATTTTTATTCTTCAGAGAGGATTGTGAGATAGTATGCAGAGGATATGAAATTACTCTCTGAAAATTTAGCATGTAGCTGATGGAGGCTGGTGTTTGGTTTTGTGTTGTTTTTTTTTCTTTTTTTTCCTGAGTTATTGTGGAACTCGAAAGTTCAGTGCTGAATGCAAGATGAGAGCTATGATTGGGAATAGGCCAAGGCAGACCTTGAAAGTGAAGACAAAGACCCTGTTTATTGCAAGGAACTGTGGGAGGTATTTAAAGACAGGAGACATGATCCAGAGAGATGGATTAGTAAAATGACCTTTACAGCAGCATGATGAGTGAGGAAAAAAATTGCATTTATCAACCTCAAGGAAAATAATGTTTGAAGTAGTCAAGACATGATTTTGGTGTAAGTTTAGATGAATTTAAGCAATGTAACTAGATAGGAAGGTCTGCCTCTTAATGTAGTTGTGCGGAAAAAAAAAATCTGTGAGATTTTGCTGTACCAGGGAGGGATGCCCTGGGAAGGGTCTGAGGTGGTGTCACGGCATGGTTTACAGTCACCACAAAAATAAGTGGTTGCAAATAGCACAGTTTTAAACTCTTTCATGGTTTTTGAAATTTGTTTTATGATATTTATTGATAGTCCATATTCACCCACAGAACAAAAAGCTTTTGGCGGGGGGGGCATTTGCTGTATTTCTAAACCATAGTTTAATAATTTTTGCTTTAGCCAACCATTGCTTTCTCCTGCTGTCTTTTTGATTTCCTAATAGATAAAAACGATGCCTTGCTTTTTAGTCGCATATTATCCCTTTTCCAGTTACATGTTTACTCCTTTTTTGTTGTTATACTGCTTTTACTTACTTCAACATTTTTTAAAAAAATATTATTATAAATTATTCCTCGGTTGTAAGATTGTATCTGAATCAACAAGTTGTTGGTCACTTCTTGCTGTTTAATGTTCCCTCAGCTGACTTGGCTCATAGCTGTGATGTACTGGAGACTGCTGTAGTATCTCCTTTCCTAGCTTGTTTATTTAAACTAGCTGCAAAACAAACTGTACTTTTTAATCATTGTGACTTGGGCGAATAATACTACAACTATACAAGTCTATAAATGCTTCTCCAAACCTGAATGTGAAAAAAAACCCCCAAAACATTCAGGGCTCAATTGGCCAAGCCTAGTCATGTCGGTGACCACTTACACGCATTGTCCCATCAGTTACTTATTGAATATGTGCTTATTAATTGGCACAAAGCTGATCCTCTGAATCCCTGCTAGCCTAGGAGACATTGGTGATGCTTGTACTGAAAGCTTTCTGTGCAACACTAACGCTGTTCCTCTAATTTTTTTTTTTTTTTTTTACAGTCTTACGGTAAAGGGGCAAGAAGAAAAAACCGATTTAAAGGATCAGATGGGAGTACATCTTCTGACACTACCTCTAACAGTTTCGTACGCCAGGTATGTTGTTTTTCAGCTTTTAAAAGACTGGATGACTTGCTGATGTTAATGTTCAAGTAATATTTTTTTTTCTTTTTTTTTTTTTTGCAAATTGTCAAATCAAAGACTGATATTGTAGCCTGAGAAATAGCAGAAGGCCCTGCTGGGACAATGAAAAATACTTGGTTGCCATTGTTTTGATCTTGGCAGAAAAATACTTTTTCATTTCTCATTCATTCCATGTATAGCATTTTCATTATTTTTGTTGCTCTAATGCTGTCAGGTGATTAAAGCTGAAGGAGGAGGCGGAGTCTGATGGGAGCGCCTAAAGTGGCAACATTTGGGAGAAAGCATCTAAACCCTACCAATCCTCAGGGTTTTCCTGCTTAAAATAGTGCTGTGCGAGGCAGTGTTAACTTAGATGTTTTCCTCCCACATCCCAGTGTTATTTTAAGGCATGGGTTGGAGGGGAAATCCCTGGCAGCATTTGTCCCCATCACACTGATGCTGAAAGGCCTGGAGAGGATGGAGCGGTGCCGAAGGCTCCCATGACCTGTGCCTGTGCATCTCTCCCTCAAACGGAGACACCCAAGTGGAGCCTCATGGGGATCCCACACCTGTGTGGGTGCTTGGAGGACAGCTCAGTCTGGCCAACAGAGGGGACAAAAAGTGCAGGGAAGGGTATCCAGAGCCCGGTGTGGTCTTTGGCTGCAGAATGGTGCTACTGAAGCTGTGCTGCTGTGGAAGGAGAGTGCCTTTCAATGTGCTTATGGTTGACAACAATTTGGAGAGCGTGAGGGCTACCCAGAGCATCACAGTGACTGTTCCTGTGCAGAGTCTGAAATACGGTTCTTCACGCCCTGCTGATTTAAGCCGTGGTTTTGCAAACGCAGACTTTGCCAACTTTTCCGGAGGGGTTCTGGAATTCAGGAGGTTTCATTGCAGAGTTTTTGGTTTTGCCATAAACAGGCACCAGACCGCCTTCTCTACCAGTCTTGCACGTTCCTCCATCTCAAAACATTTAATGACTCCACTGCTGTTGCACTGGTTGCATCAGTACACATCCTCTGTTTGCAAAATTCTTCTGCTTTGTCCTGCTGTGATTATGTTAGCAGGTTTTGTGATAGGCTGTGGATTTGATAAAGTCAGGCCCCTATTACATTTCAGTGTCTGTAGGACATAGGCATGAAATATTAATTAATCATGGGAGTTTTTCAGTGGCAGTAAACAATATCAAGGTGGAAACCCTGGATCAATAAAATGCTTATTTGTGACATTTTGTCCTGTTTAAAAATACTTAGAAAAAAGCAGTTCAAGTAGTGTTTGGGAGCAGCAAAAGGTTCTCCCAGTTCCAAGGAATCTTTGTAAGGAAATCTGTGCTGCTGTTTTCCTTAGCTGCTCGTGGATGTTGAATTCAGCCTGGAACATTTTTAGCAGAGTATGAGTGTTTACTTTACACTGGCTGCACATGGTTCTTTGCCTTTCTTGTTTACCTAAATGAAGTCTGAAGTTGGTCTCAAGTATATCTTCGTGCTGTCATGAGGGGGAGCAGGGCAAAGAGGATGTAGCACAAGGAGGTGGATCATCAAACTACATATAGATGTTGAGGTGGACTCCTGTAGTCAGTGGAGATCTGGTTGGCTCTATAGACTGTGGGGTATGATTTATCAAATCTTCAACACAGACACATAGAAGAGGGTTGGTAAGCTACGGTATAAAAGTGTCTATATCTTTCCCAGGGCTGTAAAGGGAGCATGGAGTGTGACTGCCTCAAGTGTAGATTTTTACAGAAGGGATTTATATATTCCCCTGAAATAAATCCAAATTTAGTAGTTACTCAAGTGATATAATACAAATGACTGAAAGGTGAAATAGGCTTCTGCGAAAAATCAGAGATTTAATAGATTACTGAAGCAAAACTCAATTTGAAAATGGTATTGTCCCTGAAGATAATGCAGAGATGTTAATGGATAAATATATGTTATGTGACATTGCCCAAAATAAATTTAAAAAAAGAAAATCATCACAAAATTCCTAGTAAGTAATGTACAGGCAGAGCTGTTTGAATTGTAGCAGATGTATGAGAAGTGTCTCTTCACAGTTGCTGCTGAGAGGTTTATTTCAGAGCTTCGACTGCATCTTCAACAGGCTTTCCTGCTCTGATTCTCCTCCTGGGACAGCTTGGTTTTCTCCTGCACTAAGGAAGAATTGCCACCAGTGTGACCAGGGTGCCCAGTGCCCCGCATATTAAACAGAATGGTTGCAGTCGCTTTCTGCTGGCTCAGCTGCTCTGCCCTTCCCAGAAGCTGCCTCGGTGCTGCATATTGCTTGTCTCTGTCTTTCTTGGAGGATATTTTACATGGTATAAATGAACATAATTGTTTTGCCATAACCATTTATTTGCAGGAGAAAAAGCGACTCCAAAAATCTGGTGTTTCTCATGAGATGGGTGAAAGCTGCAGAAAAGCAGAGTGGACAAATGAATCCAAACCCAGTAGAATCAATGACATACCTGTTTATTTTCTGTTATTTTATTTTAATGCTGTCTTAAAACCAGGAGGTCAGTTTTTGCTTGGAAAGGGTTTTGTGGGTTTTTTTGGCAGTGCTTTTGATCTACACATGGGATACACTCAACCTGTTTGTTTCAGCATGCTTATGATGCTTATAGCTGCCTTTTTTTTTTTTCTTCCGACTTCCTCCCCCCCCCCCCCGCTTCCTGTCTCTTTTCACATTTACTTCTTAACTTGTCCTGCAACTTTTATGTGCATCTCTACAAGTACTCCGTTCTGCACTCAAGAAGGAATCCTGGGATTGTCCTGAACATTTATTGCTAAGGTCTGCCTACGTTCCTCATAAAGAAGAAAGAATGTTTGGAAGGTGCTTTTGCATTGTATTTAGCTGGCCTGTCCTTAAACTGGGAGAGCTGTGAGAGGCATGCAGATTCTTGTCGTAAGCATCGATGAAAGTGGACATTTCATAACAGAGAAATATATTGGTGCTGGAGGAAAGAAGACAAATATGTCTAGTCCTAAAGAAATGTTATGCATGTGGAAGGCAGTGGAGGTATTGTGCAAGAGCAAGGATATAGGATTCAGTCTATTGAATCCACAGAGCCGCTGGCCATTTAAGTTAAAGCTGCTGCAGGAGGGAGGGAGTTAGTATCCATTACTTACATTGACAAAGCTTTATTGTGTCTGCATTTTACTATTTCCTTAAGGACATATGCACCTCTGGCTCCAGTATGCACCTGGCAAGTTTCCTGCAATGCACACCAAATGCTACAGTAGTGAAAATAATGCCAACTTAGTTTTATTTGAATGAGAGAGAATAAAGTAACATTTTATTCAAATTGCTTGAAAATTCCTGCTGTTGTATAAGAGAATGAAATGCACTCTGCACAGCCCTGTGCGTCAATGATCTTTTCTGTTTAAATCTGTTTTTCAGAGTGCTGAAATAGAGCAATCTATCCAGTATTGTTTCTAATGTATATAAAAGAAGCATTAAACCGAACGAAGAGCATTTATATATATATATAAATATATTACAAATTTAAAAACCGTTCTTTTCAGTCCAGTTAAACCTCTTCTGTACTGTGAATTTTGTCTATTGATACAGATTTTTATTTCTGTTTTTTACTTGTGACACTGTAAAACCTATGAGATTTCAGGAGAATGTTTTGGATCGTGTTCCATTTGTTTGTTACAAAAAATTGTTTGTTTAGTTTTGTCTCCAGAATATTATTGATGGTATTGAAGCTTAAAAAATTAACAACTTGCCTTCCCTTTCACTTGCCACCAGCTACTGCTCGGCTTTTCAGTAGCAGGAGAGGGAAGAATTTTTTTCCCCTCTGTTGTGTTGTGAAGTTCTATTGGCAATTCAGCAGTGTCTTTGGAAGGCAGAAGCATCATTGCACACCAATCAGTTCCTAACTGACTTTAATCAGTTGTCTTTAGGGAGCTAAAGAACATTGTGTTATATAGTTTTCATCATCTTTTTTGAGCTTTGGAGTGATAAGCAGCTTGTTCTTAGGGTTAGCTATGAAAGACTGAATTGGATCTGATCTCTACTCGCTGCCATTTTGACTGATGTGTGGTAATGATTTTGTTCCCAAGGGTTTTTTCAAAATACGGATCAGACAAAATATTTTGCAGACAACACTATGGCACTTCCCAGAAACATTATTTTAAGCAAATTGCATGTTCTGATAGCATTACATATTTTGTGGTTGCACTTCTGGACCTGTCTTTGTCGAGGTTTTATTTTAAATCCTAATGATTAATCACAGAGGCAGTCTAAGTTGTTGGGATTTTTATGTATTGCAAAGGCAGATTAGATTGTGAAATAGACTGCAGACTATAGACTTGCTTACTGAAATATTTAAGATTTTACAAATCTGGTTTTTTGCCTTTAAATATTGGCTTGATGCCTGTTACACTGTGTTCACTCAAAAACACAGCTATAAATAATTCCGTAGGGAATTCATTATTCTTCTACTTTCCTCTAAGGAGGTTTGCCTAGCTGTGTAATTATCTATTGAATTTTATGAATGGTAAAACTAAGATTTGCACTAAAAAATGACTTGAAAATATTGACTTAGTTTTGCTCATGAACGTGACTCTTAATCTCGAGTCCACCAGAGAACTGGGTCGTGTCAGAAATGTATTCCTCTTCTTTTAATTGCCTTTTTCTTTCTTCCCCCCTCCCCCGATATAGAGTTTAGCTTTGATTTTTTTTTTTTTTTTATTATTATTTTTTTTTCCCTTTTCATGAGGGGAAGAGCTTATGTATTCAGCTCATATGCACAGCCTGCCAGTGAGGCAATGCATTTACAAGCTGAGCCGTGAATTGCTGATGTGGAGTGGGCACAGATATTAGCTTTGGTCTTAATGCCCAGTACTAACAACCTTATACTGAAAACCTGCTTATGCTTTCTCTGCTGGGACTATTCCTGCTTCTTGAAGACTATATGTGAAAAAGATTGTGGCTAGCCAGAAAATCTAAATAAATAATTACAAAAAATGCTCATTTGCAAATTAATACATTCTTACATTCTTTGTGTGCCTCTAATTGAGACATGTTTGGCTTAGAAAAAAGGAGCTTTTCAGACTTGCCTTTAGCTTTTACACATAACAAAATGAGGTATGTCTGAAATTTTTAGAGGTATTGTGCAAACACTGATTGTAATACATGAAAATGTATACCTACTGCTTGGCTTAATTTTCTCATCTTTTATTTCTGATGCTAATGTCTGGGCATATTTTGTTAGGTTCAGGTTTTTTCTGGTCTGATTCTGCTGATTTCACTGAAAGCCGCAGCAGTGATGCTTGTGGCCTGTGTTTGCTATTGTGGTTGCATTGAAGCCTTACGCAAGTCATAAGTACTAGAAATTCTGCTTATTTGAAACACATTAAAACCATTATTTCATGGGTTTTTAATTTGATGGAATTGTGGTATCCTATGTTTTTTGCTGTAAATTATAAGTTTTTGAAGGAAATGTCTTGCACTTGGATAAAGCCACCTTACACTGAGGTTGGTATATGGAGTATGATGTCTGTACTGCTGTGTTCTTCTGGCGTTAGCAGGAGCCACCAAACTTAGGTGTTAAGGCCAGTGTGTGACCTTAAATCATGGGCAGGCAATGTAGTTTCAGGGTGATGTGCTGGTTGTATGAAGCAATGTTAATCAGTTTAGTCAAATCCAGTGAGTCTGTATTTGTTATGATACAAAATTAGCTAATGTCTCTAGGAGTAGTACTAGTATGGGAAAGTGACTTTTTTTTATGTATTTCTTGTTGTATGAAGTATACCAAGTTCACAGCAGAAGAGTGGGTGCAGCACTTAGAGAGCAGTGTAGGGATTCATAAGAATATGTCAGTTCAGCTGTTGACACAGTTTCATTCATGGCTGATATCTTAGTTCCTCAGTCATATGGTAAAAACCGGTTAGATGGGGAGTGGGAGGAGGACAGCTTTTAGAAGAGGCCTGGATTGGTAGTGTGTGGCTGGAGGAAGGAAGGGTGGAGGGAAGAGAAAGGGACTTTCCCTTCTGGTGGCAGTTGTGGAGCTACACTTTAGGCTCTGTAGACATGGGAAAATTGCATTAGACTCATTGAGCTATAGATTTCCTCAGCTGTAGTAAGGGTTTGAAAAGTCTCCTTTTTTGGCCTGGAGAGAATAGAGCAGATGCCCCTATAAAGCATGGGATTTTGGCACGCGTGACTGGAGGGGAGATGGCTGAGAAAAACCCAGTGGAAAGGAAGTTCGTTTGCGGACTTCAGTTCTTTCATGGGCCCTTTTTTGCCTCAAATGGTTTCTAAGAATAGAAATCAAAATGCTGCCATGTGTTTAAAAAAACCCACACACCCTCTAACCAAAACAAACAGGCAAAACATCATAAAGCTCTTCTTACGCGTCTGTTTACTCTTCTTGTAGCAGGGTGTGAGAAAATTACAGGGGGGAACAACTAAAGAGAATACTTTAGTAAAAACTGAAGGGTAGGAGCCCTCTTTATAACCTTGAATGGGCAGACTTGTTTGATGTTACTTTGCATGCAGCTGAAGTCAACACATCCCTTTCCAAGCAGCAGTGGAAGTTTTGAAGATGGGGCTTGTATCTGATGACTGCTGAGATGATTGCCAGTGTTGCTTTTGAGCTTGCTAAGATGATGGGTGGGTGTTGTGAGGTGTCCGAGAGGACATACGTGGCCTCCTGTGAGAGGACAGGGGAGATGCGAGCCCTGAGGTGGGAGGTGGCATCCCTGCTGGTGGCAGCTGTTGGACCTTCTCCTTTGGCATTTCCATTGCTGCTGTCTTGTATGTGCCTCCTGGCTATGTGCTTCTCCTCTGGGTCTGTCAGGGAGAGGAGAAATGGGGCTTTCCAGCTGCTCAGGAACTACCACAGCCTGCACTCAAGTTTGGCAGCATCAGATGTGTCCCTTTGTAGCGGGGTGTTCAAAGGATGCGACAGGATTTGTACATCCCTGAACCATGTGGGATTTCTGCAGGTGACAGGGCTGCCTCCATGCTGAGGAGGAGGAGGAAGAGGAGGCAAGGGCTTGGCTGCTCAGGCAGAGGTGTGAGGGTTTTTTAAGCAGTTAGGCAAACTGATGGAGGTAAAGCATAATCTTCGCAACTTTGCTACACGTACAGTTGGAGACTCTTCCATCATAGTGCATGGCATAGGGAATGAGCAGAAAGGCTTAAGCCTAACTGTGTTTTTAGGCTTTCTCTTTGGCCAAATATCTTCATGAATGGCAGTTGCTCTCTGGCAGTCTCAGTTTTGCAGTTTTGTGCTCATCAGAGTGTGCTTCACATGAGCTGAACCTCTCAAAACCTTACAGCTGTGGCAAGAACCTCCTTTGCCTGTATGTGCTGGTCTTTTGGGTAGGGTATAGCAGGAGCTCCAAGAAAAAAAACATACACAGTTGTAAACAGTTAAGATCAAAATTAGGAATAGGATTGAATGAGAATCAAGTGTTTTGTTTTATTTTGTCCCTTGCTTCTCCCAGGAAATTCACTGTGGTTTCTTGTTCGCGTGTGCAGCATTGTCTTACTCAAAATAATAATTTTGAACATTGTGGTGAGATGCAAGGTTTATTATATGCTATCATAGATGTCTTCTAGTTATAGTAAGCACAGACATACAAAGTATCTGCAATGGGACAATGATTCAGATGCATATATTATAGCTAATGCAAAAACTGTCAAGAATAATTTATGAAGATAAGTGCAGTATTTTCACAACTTTTTCTTACAGGCCTATTTAGTTGGAGTGGATTTGTTTTAGGGTGGGTTTTTTTTTAATTTATTTTTTTAAAATGGAGTAGTCCATTGGATTTTTTTTTTTTTTAACAAGGCCTTAAAATATGGGAGGTTTTTTTAGAAATAAGATGTTTGAAGTCACTTGCAAAATTCTAGTTTATAATTATATGTAAATGCACCATAAACATAGATGCTGACTTAGTTCCTTTTACGGAAAAGTAAGTCTGAAGTGATTTTTGTCATTTTAAGTATTGCATTGATTTTCAGGGTTTGCATTTATGCTGTATGGTTTTGATTGGGAACAAATGCCTAATGCAAGGGAACAGTTTGGTCCTCTGTAAAGCAAATGTCATCTTCTGCTCCAAAATGCAAGCGGTTTCAAGGAAAAATAACCGCCGGTTGGCTGATGTGCAGCAAGCTGCTTCAATTTCTTTCCAGCGTGGAGCCGAGCTGCTCCTAGTCGCTGGCAGGGCTCAGGGAGTAAAGAAAGATACTTTGTGATTAGCCAAAGGAATCCACTGAATCTTTTGTCTTTCACCATACCCCACCAGTACATTCCTGCTCAAGCTGACGAGTGTTTGGGTTTGTACCTCATTAAGTAGATATGTTGTAACATATACAAGTGCCATTTCTGTCCAATTAGTCATGAAGTTGCCAGTTTTACGGGCAGTTGCAGCAGAGAGCTGTCCTCTCTTGGGCTATGTATTTAGACAGTACTTCCAACGCTGATTATATGTTCCTGTAGATTTGAATGTTGCTTTTTTCGTGTGATCTCGCTCAGACTTTTCTTTGCTGGAATACCAGGTTCATTGAAAAGCTTAGTGCTCCACTACTTCTAAAATGAATTGTAAATCTTATAAGGAATTAGCAATAAAGCTTTTTTCTAGGTATTGAATTGCGGAGTGACATCCATGTGAGCACAATTAGTGTGCTTTTTTTTCCCCACTGATGATCACATAATATTTTAGTTCCCAGATATGGCTGGCCTGAAAAATAGTAGGACCTGAAGCAGTCCTAGGTATGAAAAACTGGAAAGCTACCCTTTCTTAAAATCTGGTATTGTAGAATATCTGAATACTTCCACCTCTGCCAAAGGAGGTCATCAATAATCCTGTTGATGCACAGCATTAATTCTAAGCTCCACATAAACCTGTAGTCTCCTATATGATAAATGATTGTCATCAGATGGTTTACTCATAGGATAATCAAGTCTTGGGTAGGAAAGAGAACTGGTTCTTGCAAACAAGTGGGGAGCTGAAAGAAGGGAGGATGGGTGAAGTGAAAAAGGGAGAAATATATCTATATATGCCTTTGATATCTTTCCTCCTATTGTCTCCGGTGGTATTTTTGAGTTTTCAGTTGTTTTGCAGATTGAACCAGAAAATATTTCTGAAGTCTGGGAAGGCTGTTACAGGATGGAAACTAGACTTCTGCTTTTATGCCGAATTAGCTTGACATGCTATGTCTTTTATGTTAGAAATACAGCTTTAAGCCATGGTTGATCAGTTGGCTCTCAAAGGTCTGCTTATCAGATCCCGCTTTTGGAGGGACTGAGATGAAGGCAGGTGCCGTTGCTTCACTGTTTCTACAGGAACATGGCTAGTTGGGTTTATTTTTCCTACAAACTATGAAAATTATAGTATATATTCAGTAATCTCCCCTTACGACATTTCTAAAGACATGTTATTGCATGCATAGGTCTCTGAAAAAGAAATCATTCTTTGTCCATCTTCATTGACCTTATTTACCCTTTAGGAATTCTTTTGAAAACAGTAATGTGTCAAAGAAATGTTTGCTCATAATAAGAAAAGATTAAAGATTATTTCAGCCTTGTCCTTGAAATAATTGCTGAGGAAATTGCCAGAGTTAGTAATGGAGTATAATCAGAAGTTGTTTGTGGTTTTACACATCTCTTTCCAACATTAGCTACAATTTATCCATCATCTGCCATTTATACTGGAATGGAAATAAGATGCTTTCCTAAGCTGCTTGTATTGTTAAATAACATGCTAAAATAATATGTTAAAAGAAAATTTCCCATAGTTAGGAGAAATAATGTTTGCTCAAACTCCATCAGCAATTTGAAGATATCAGAGGGTAAAATTTGCAAAATCTTCACGTTCCTGTTATTATCTGAGAAAAGTGAACAGTATTTAAAATGCTGTTACAGACATGGCAAAAATGAAAGCACATTAATAGATTTGACCAGCTATGCTGTTACTATATTTTGAAATCTGAATGTAGAAAATGAGTCAACACCTTACATAATAAATAAGTGTGGTGATAAAGTGTGGTGTTGAGATAAAGCCTCCAAATGAGATGACACAGCCAAGTAGAAGAGAGACAGCATCAGTTTGAGGCCTAAGAAGCAGTGATTCATTGGAGATAGTCTGGAAGAATTGGCAGTGTGTTGTGTGCTTTTTTTTATGGAAACAACTTAACCCTGGAAGGTTTAAGATTTTTCTAATCTTATTTGATTAATGGCTCATAAAGAAGAACTATTCAGACCAGTACTTAATTTTTTTGCACAGTGTTCAGCCTACATGTGATATTTATTTATTTTAGAAAGACTGTGTGCAATTTAGAATAACTTGAATTTGCATTGTTAGGTAAAATATTGCTGAAGGTTTTGAAGAGAGAAACTGCTTGAAGGTTATAATGCTCTGTCAGCAGACTTGCAGAAAATTCTGGGATTACCTCCCACAGGTAGTGTTTAGACTTCAAGAACACCTATCACATTAGCAGTATGCAGTTCTTATGTGAACAACCACTTATATCTGTATTTAATTTTTAAAGTGCATGCTTTGCCATTCTCTCAGCAGTGCAGCCCTGGCTAGCTATGGCAGTTGAAGCCAGTCACTCTGCCAGAGTGTCCTTGTGATAGACAGCGGGCATGAGAAGGGCTTCTCCCTTCCTCTACTCTGAGGCAAATCTGCTGATACCCATTTTATGACGCTCTGATACCTCTCTCTGCATCTGTTTCCTAAAATCCGTAGTTAGAGTGGCTAGATGTTTTATTAATGCTGTGTTAAAACATGCTCTTTCTTAAACCTGAGTGACTAATTCTAAATCTCATGGGCTTGGATGCAGGCAAGGGAGCAGTGCTAGTGCATGGCAACTGCAGAGGAACTCCACACATCCAGAAAAAGTGTGGTTGCAGGTTGGTGTCAAAGCTTGGGGTTCATATGGGCCTGCATCCCATGTGCACTAAACTGTAACTTGTAATGAAAAGTATTACCCTTGGGTCCAGGTCAACAAACTCCTGAACTTCTGCATGAACCAGCAGATCCTATTAGGAGGCTACCTGTGAAGAAGATGAATTTAGAGGAGTCCAAAGTAAGATTTTGCGCCCCCCCCCCCCCCCATAGGACAGTGGCTTTCCTTTTCCAGTTCTGCTCAGGAATCTTATCTCAACCCAGTAGACTCTTTTGTGTTTCTTCATCTCTTTGCTCAACTGGATATTTTTATGTATCTGCCTGAATAGCTTGTCAAATAGACACAACTATCATAAATCCTGCAGAAACCCTACAAACAGATTATGTGAGTTACTCTGTCTTGAAAAAAAGCCAAGAAATGTCATCTTTCTTCCAGTGGGGCTGGATTCTTTTATTCCCACTCACAGCTAGGATCTCTGGTAGCACACTTGAAAATGAATAATCTAAGCCACAACTTAAAAATGTAACAAAGGATTGAGAAGCAAAGCATATTCTGTACACTGCCTGTATCATATCTCCTAAACACAGTTTCCTTTATATGCAGATAATACCCATTAACTGTTTGTGAGCCACAGTCACATTTATTATAAGCCTCTGATGAGACATATTCCCTAATTTATAATAACTTACTAAAGTTTTGTTGGTTGGCTGCTGTTGAATGATGAAAGGAATATATTTTAAAATTTACATCTAAGGTTTCTGTAAGTCTGTTTGATATATATGTCCTGTGTTAACTGATGGACTCATAGTCATGACGTGTGGTAGTTTTGTGGGCTTCATGGATGTGGTACTGACCAAGAGATTCAGGACACTGTGAGGGACTTGTCATCTGTGTAGGTGAATGAATGCAGAGTGCTCACAAACACTGCAGGTCAGTCTAACGATTTATGAGCTGTGTTTTACTTCATCAAAGTCTAAACTCCATTTCTAAAAAGAATGGAGTTGTATTACTCAGTAGTTACCTCACATATCCTTAGCAGGCCACTTTGTTTTCCCCTCTTGGAACTTGGCAGAGTTTTCTAGAAGGAAGTAGTAATTTTACACAAGATAGAAATAATTCCTTTGTTGTCTGCAACTTAGCTTTTAGATCATTTTTTCAGAGGATCCCTGTCCCTTATTTCTGCAATCAGTTAACTTCCTTCAAGTATCTGTATACTGTCATCATCTCAGACCAATGAATACGTGTTCTAATCACACTGGGATAGTTTACATACACCCTGCCTATTTCCACCTGTCTTCTTCCATGCTTTTTGAAGGACCCGTACCTCAAAGACTGGTGTCATAAATAATTACTTTGATACCAAGAGGAAGAGTTTTAATGTAAACCCTTATTCATTCCAAAAGAATTAAAAAAAAGAAAATAGCATTCATCTCAGACCAAAGAAGATTTGAAATTTTGTGACAAAATAAAACTCTATGGTTACATTTGCACTTAACAGTTCTCTCTCTAGAACCTGGAGACTTCCTCTGAATCTGTCAGGACTGTGTACTTATGAGCGTTGGTAGTTCTAGAAATCTTAAATACTTCCAGTTTGACCATGAACATTTTAAGTAGAAAGGTATTTTTTTCTATGGATATATATAGATATATAAATAATATATATATAATTTATACATACCTTATGTGTATCTATATATCTATCTATATCTATCTATCTATAGTAACCAAACTTCTGGCAGTCTGAAGTATACAGTAGTATCACATTTTATCCTTCCTTCAAATTTTTGCTATGTAGAGTGCAACTCAGAACTTACTTAATTTGGTCCCTGTTATATGCCTGAAAGTCAACGTGGTGAAATTCAGTTTAGCACAATTTCAGAATTTCGCATTTAATCTGGTATTCTTCTTTCTATCAGAAGTTGGCTTTCTACTTTGGCAAGATTAATCACGTCAGTCCAGAGCTAAATCCTTACACGATACTCAGAAAATCCTTTGGTCTCCTTTGACATGTGATGTCATGCACTTTTTGTTATCCTACACCCTGTACTTTCTCACAAAGCAGGGTCAGCTAAATCTAGGGCTTATTTCCAGCATGCATTAACTATATATGCTTTGGAGAACATCCTATTAGTTTGTACTTCCAGAAATGGTAAATGGAGCCCCAAACCACTGAAAAATCGTATCTTTGGTATTTCATCTCCTGCTCGTAACTATAGCTATGGATATTTCATTGTTGATGTGGGGAAGAACCTGTGGGTGACTTACATTTAGCTAAGAGTTACTAATTGCCCAGGGAAACAGAGAGATGAAATAATAATGAAACCCACTGCTGCAGTATTTGCTTCACTAAATAAAAGAGGGAAAGTTCATCCATAGGAACAGGTAGGGTCTGAGGTATTATAATTTTGGCAGATCTTTACTTCCTTTGTGCTATTATCACCTCTGCAGAAGGAAAGTGCACAGCTTGCCCCCTGGCCCCAATTGGGAAGGGAGTCAGTCCTCTGTGATAGTTCCCTTGGGGTTGCTCAAACTGGATCTGCTTGTACTGTGCTCCTGACTAAAGACTGAAGCATATTGTTCGAAAGTGGCATTGATCTGCTCTGTTTTTCTAATTTTTGTGTTGTAAAATACTAACCTGTTTAGGCTTGCTAGTTCTGTTGGTTCTGCACGCCGTTTGCAAGAAGAGACAGACCTTGGCCAGGTGAAATTATTAACTCTGCTGTTTCCAAGGTAGTTTTAATTTTCCATCATTGGGAAATTTGTGGTCAGTCAGCTTAAAATTCTGGATCAATTTACGCATCGGAAAAGGAGAGTTCTTCATTTAGACACTGAATGCCGTCCTCTTATTGCCTGACTATTTGGTAGGCTTGGGGGAAATCCTATTCCTAGCTTACACAAAACTTAAAAGTTTCTAGGCAGACTTTCTTGGCAGCACACATAAGATTTTATTTTTCAGGTTAGAAAAGTTCACTGTATTTATAAGACTGGTATTATTAATGGTTTTTCAAAACACATACTTGAAGTCAAGCAGCTGCAACTTGCAGTTAATCTGGCAAACATTTACCTCTGCTTACTCTGAGTATCACTCAGGGATTTTTCTCTACTAGCTCTTTATAAGGCTTTTTGAAAGGTCTCACCAACGTGGTTCTGCCAGCTATGGAACAGGACCTTAACTTGGTCTTATTTGTACTAATGGACCTTCCTTTCAAGTCTGTTTAAGTGTATGTGCATCATTCCATTTTTCTGTGAAAGTGGTATTTTAATGGTCACTCAAGAGTTGGAAATACAATAGCCCTTATGTTTCCAGTAAGAAAAAATCTGCCTCAAAATACATCATTGGCTTTATTACATAAGTCATCCCCAAACCAGAACACTACAAAAATCTGAAAGGTGTATAAACCCATCTCTGCCAACTTAGGAAAATGCTTCTTGTTGTTTTGCACTTGGCTGGTGAAAGTGTTTGCCCGCCACTGGGGCAAGGAGACACCCTTCAGACAAGCAGGCAAGCTGCTGAAGATTAATTTACCAATGCTGGCAGCTACCAGACTTCGCGTTCGTGCTGGCTTGCTGGGGCAGTGAGGCTGCAGAGGCTGCTCAGCCTGCTGTAAGGGGAAGGGTCTGGGTGCTGTGTCCTGGCAGGTCTCCTCTCCGGCCCCAGGTGGCCTGTGCATTGGTGGCATGCTGCTTCAGGTCTAGTGCTGCATGCTGCTTCTCAGCCATAGAGGACTACAGGAGTAGTCGCTTGGATTTATACTATATACAGTACAGCCCAGGGCTGAAGAGTGTGGTTGAAGTCCCTATCATGCCAAAACCCATCAAACTTGGACATCTTAGTCCCTCTGGTTTTGCCCAAACTGTGGGAAGCCCCTGGGTTTGGAGCACACCCTACCTGCACTGTGGCAAGCAGAGTTGTGTGTGGACACCATTGCCTTTTTCCTCACCCCTACATTGTAGTGTCGCTGGAAGGAAATGAGTTTGCAAGGAGATCCAACCTGCTGTGTGTTCCCAGAAGGTTCTGAGTTTGGGCGATGGCTGGACCATTCTCCTCTTGGGGCTGCAGGACGTTCCTCCCACAGGTTCATACCTGTCTCGTTGGCATGGGTGTCCCCAGCTACTAAAAGGAGAGAACAAATCCAGTTTTGAAAGAGTGTTTTGACAAAAGATGTGTTGGAAATTGTGAAGTAAGCAGGTGCTCAGTATGAGATAGGTCTGGAAACAGACAGAAATGGAAATGAAGTTAATATAACAGTGCAGACAATAATTCCCAGCCTTTGTAAGCAGAAAACCCAGAATACCACGGTGAATGAAGAGAAATTTACCCACTGTGCCTACAAACACTTTGTATAGCCCATTTGCTGTATAGAGTATTCTAGGGATTTCTGAATAGAACTGATTTATCTGATTGCTAGCAGTCTGTTGTTTGTTAGGTCTCTAGGGACCATAAATGAGGGAGACTGAGGCATTTGGATAAACATTGCTTCTTCCTTATATGGTACGTCCTTACCATCTAAGAGAGTATCTATTAATTACTATCCACTTTTCAAACTTGTCTGTTTTTTCATGAGAAGATAGAGTACAATTTGTACTATTCTATTTTAGAACTTTTTTTTCTTGCTTTTGTCTTGCTTTTCTAGAAGAAAAGGAGAACCTGGTACAAAGTCAACCCTCACTGTTGCTTAGCACATTTTGTATGCCTCCAGTGGATGCTGTTGGCGTCAGCCAAGGCAGAAAGTGCCATTTGAGCTCTCACCCGAGCTAGCAGCATTCCTCTGTATGCTTGATGATTATGGAGACAGACCAGCTCTTCCAGAAGTTGATTTGTATTGCCTAAATTAGTCTTCTGCTCTGAATTACTCTCCAGAAGAGGGTAACTGTAGTCCCACTGAGTACAGGGGGAACATCAGCGAACAGCTTTCTCATTTAGATGCCTGTGGTTGGTTGCTGTGAATAGTCTTTTTCACTCATACCTGTATCTGATGGTCAGACTCTCTTCTCAGTTGATGTTTCTGCAGCTGTTTAGCATTATTAGCACCTCTTTAGCTATTGAGCACAGATTCAGCACACATTGCTACAGTGTTTTCTGTGCCTATGCAGTGGTCTTATTTCTATGGAACCTTTTTGCATCTGTTCTACTCTATTGAAATCATATGCTCTATACCTATGGGGTGTAGAATACAGCAGCACATAAGCTGTTTTTAATTTTATTGCTGTTCTGCATTTAGGAGTGACTCATTGCTCTGGAGATTGAGTTGATAAAACATTTGCACATCTCATTAATCTAATACTGTAATTCCCAAGAAACATTACAGTGAAAAAGCCTATTGTTCAGATGGTGCATGGTGAGCTTTGCGTTATTGATAATACCATGGTCTGCATGTAACAATCCTAGGTGTAATTTTCTAGCAAATGAAAATACAATACAAGGACTCCTTTACAGAATCCAAAAAGCAATGTCTTGGAACTCAGACCTCAGGCAGCATTGGATCAAGATTTTTAAAAGGCTGCAGTTTAATTCTGTTAGTCATACCATTCATTGTCATTAATATCAACCCTGATGCTTTTCTGAGCAGTGACATTTTTCTTTCTTTTTCAGTATAAAGCTTGGAAATTGGTGACAGCCACCTGATTCAGCAATAGATTGGTTTGAAAACTATTTTAAAGCTCTTATTTTATGTAATGGTACTCCATAAAGTGATACAGAATAATAAAACAAATGGAAAACCTCAGCCTTGCTCCCCTGTAGTTTTATGATTCTCATTTAGACAAGAATTTTAATGCAGAGCATAGTTAGCGAGCTGCTTTTTAAATTCTGAGGACTAGATTGATTTTCTTCATGTTTCACTGACTATTCCTTTCTACTTTGTCTTGTAGTATAGTGTTTCATATCTCCCCTGCTTCCTTCACCTCCAAAAACCCCAAACCAAAAAGAGCTAATGAAGGGTCCAGTCTATTTTTGCAGTATAAAAAAATTCTGAATGTGAGGAGAAACTGAAGGTAATGTGCACCTTGGCAAACAATCATTCCCAATATTAATTGTAATGGAGTGTGCCTGTTGCAGAAACGACAAGCAAAAAGTAGGAAGCAATACCAGTGGAGAGTTCACTGGAAAACACTTTATCATAGTCAAGCTTCAAACCTCTCAGTTCAAAGACAGTAATACTAGGCCAGGCTTAGGAGCAGCCTGTTCTCCAGGCTGTTTTCCTCCACATGAACTTGGAAGTATCCCTATCTGGAGCAAAAGCTTGGTGTTTGCTGTAACATCCTTCACGGTGAGTGTTAGTTTGCAGCATTTGTCTATCTTCTGGGAGCAATAACCTTTGAGGTAGTCAAGTTGTTACGATAACATACCAAGGATGAAGATTCGGACTGTGGTAAAATGTATGGGCAGTTCTCAAGCCAAACTCCCTGGTTGTAATTTTTTATTTTTTTCTGTTGTAAGAAGATAACACGATGAGGTGCATGTGCAAGCTGAAGTAAAGAGGTTTGCACTTTTTAAGTTATTCATAGTGTGTGTGTGTATACATGTTTTATTTTATTTTTCTCTGGAGGACATAAAAATAGTTCCCTTGTCCTGAAACTTCTGGACAGACTGGTGGGCACCTGATGTGTGAATTTGCCCCACAGTTTCTGGAGGGCAATGTTTCCTGAGTCACAGTGATTTTTTTTTTTTTCTTTTTTTTTTGGCTCATGTAAACGACATCTGCTCTGTTCAACGTTGTATGCATTCCAGGGACTCTCTGTTTATTGCAAGTACAAGACTAGGTGCAGAAACTACAATTTAAGAAATATTCCTTTAACTTCCTATAACTTCAGATTTTGACTTCCAGTTTAGGTTGGAGAGCATACCTACATGCAACCCAATCTAGTAGATGGTGTTTTATCACCTCTTGGTTCAGCATACAGAAATATAAATGAGCACGTGAGCAACAGGTAAACTGTATGGACATAATTACCCGTAATTAATGGATTTTTAGATACCTGAAGTCTGTGGACAATCTTGGATATTTCCTCTGCAGCCTGTCTTCATTGTCTGCCTGGGGTTCTTAACCTCTAGGCTGAGAAAAATGCCAAAATACTCACCTTTTTTGTTTTTGATTTTTCTGTCCAAACCTTTATTCTTTTTCACAGTTTAAGAGGTAGTGTTGATCTGTGGCTAAATTCTAGTAAAAGTTCTCCTGAGTAAACCAGGAAAACTTTATCAGAAAGTTATGCCCCAAATATTAGCAGCTTTACAGTAAAAGGCTTAATTACCAAATAAACCTTGTGAGAATAAATAACTGTGGGTATGTTTGTAATGTATGTTTGAAAGAGCAGTTTTTATCCAAGCTTAACTGTTTTTAAATTTTCACAGAAGTTTCTTTTTTTACTGTGATTAGTAAAATCCTTTGTGTGCTACAGGCAGTAAAAGAGAGTACATAATCTTTCTAGAATGTGTCGGACATACGCTTTCACTGTTCTCTAAAAGATTGATGTGAATTAGAATAGGTTGTTTTCAAAATTTTTTGGAAAGTACATCTTCTTGGACCTTTTATTTCCTCTTTAACTTACAAACTGTATGATTATATATTAATATTTCTAGTATTGGGATTTGTCTTTGTGTTTTCTCAGATATGAAAAGTCTTTCAGGCTGGATTTATATAACACCTTTCGTCCAAATATCTTGCGTGTCCTTTAAAAAAAAAAAAAGAAAAAGCAGTGTATTATTACCCAGATGATTAAAATATGAATTAAATATCCTTTGATATTGAAACAGCTTTCGTTGAGGCAATAGGCACCGACCATATGTTTGGGAGCAAGGAAAATTGCGAGAGGAATGAGAGGGAGTCAGAACGTGATTAAAATTTGGTGAGGTGCTGAGACAAGTGCTTCAGCGCTGGGATGGGTTTCATGACATACAGACTGTGGGGTGAGTTTCCACAGCTGGGAGGGCAACCCCTCCCACCAGCCTGTGTGAAGAAAGTGGGAAGGAGCAGCCATGAGTGGGCAGGGAGTGGGGACAGGGTGCGTGCCGGGAGTGGGACCCCTGTGCGGCTCCTTGTGTCCCAGTTGGGCCCTGGTTTCCCCAGGGGCTGACGAGGGCCTTCTCCTTGAGCAGTGACATGAACAGGCAAAGAGAAGGTTAATTTGGGGTGGCAGTCGCAAACAGGGGGGAAGTGCAGCCTCTCCCGCCGTTTCTTTGGTGTCCTACAAGTGTGGGGCCAGCTCTGTGAAGAGCAGGTTGTGGATGGGTGTCCAAGCAAAGAAAAAGTATGCCGCGTTTTGTTTTCTTCAGCTTGAAAAACAGTGTTTTCTTCATAGCTTCTCTCGGCATATGTGCAAGGCACTTGTGTCAGGCTGTGGTGTCTGCTGTGTGAGCAGGGAGCGGGGGGGCTCTTCTGTGTGTGACCCTGTTAATTGTGTTAAACGAGCGGGGAGGGAGGGAAAAATATGAAGTGCTTGAACATCTGACAGGAGCATTCAGTATTTAGTATCCTTATCTGCCCAGAAATTTAAGGATTAAAGAGGCACGATTTGTTACAGCCATTTTTACCTCTTGAAGCTGTCATCTGGGCTGTAAGTAATAGATTATTTTGAGGAGGAAAAAAAATGCCTTGAAGACACAACTCACTGCCCTCACAAATGAGTTTATATCGGAGATTCTGAAATAGTGCCCTGGTAGAAAAGTTGTCGAATGGTATTGCAAAGGCTGTGAGCTTTTGTATTTGTGAGCATGAATTTCCCTGATCTTGATGAAATGCAAACTTAATAGCCACAATGAGCGTTGCTGTATCTCGGAGGAAAGGCTCTTACCCCCTGAAGCACAGGCAGCCGATGCCACTCAATGATCGGTGTCACAGTTCTGCCTGGGCTGTGAGCAGCTGCCCCATTAACCGAACGGGATGCAGAGGCAGAGGTTTGTAAACTATTACATTCTACTGTTAATCTTTCTTTCTGATGCCTATTTAATTTTATAATATTTTAGGCCATTGGCATTTGATTTTTATCCTGCGACTTAAAATCTAGCTACTATGTTAAGAACAGTAGTCCAAGAAGTGTCCGTCATTCACTGAAGAAAATCTAAACTTTTATGCATTAAAAATTATTTTTTTATTAATGAATAAATATATATTTATTCAAAAGTATTGGGAAAATTTCTGTTTTATCTAGCAGTTCTACATGAAGCTTTACACATTGGCCCACAGTTGCTGTGCTCCAGGTCTTCTCCTTGCTGCTGCCATATCACATTGTGTTGTCCATCTGTTTCTTTAGTTGACAACATAAATATTCACAGAATATTTATCAAATTAATGATATTGAGTGCTTTTTGACCTATAAATAAACTTAGTGTATCTTTAATTCTGGAGGCATGCTTTTTCTGTGCCTTATGTAAAGCTTATGCCAATTCTTTTGTTTTATTCAACCTGTGGGATAATCTGGACTTTCCACTCCTATCTAAAGATGCTGGCTGTCATGGTAGATTACTAAAGGCTACCACTACTTTGTAAAGGCAATTGTTAAACATATTTCATTTTTGTTCTTACTTTTGTGGGGTTTTTAGATGCACAGACTGGCTCTAGTCATGATGCTTTTAAATTTATGGTTTTGTTTTTACTTAAGGATAAAGGAAACCAAACTCTATAAGAAAATAAAATGTTCTCTCTGCTGAGATCAAGAAGTATTATATCTAATACATTATGCAGAAATCTGTACCTTGTTTTCTATATTGTATATGGTTGTTTCCAGAAGTAAGCAAAATTGGATATGAACAGGAATAAAATAAAAAAAGGATGACGAGTTTTAAGTTTTTTGATAATATCAAAAGTTAACATAATAGGTATCTGTTTCTAGATATGGGAGGAATCACTAAAAGTATGTTTTGATGCCATTACTATTTATGAGACCAGGTAGCATTTTTTCTTGGTCCTTGCAGATATAAAACCAAAAGAATTATCCCACTTTTTTTCATATTTTTTTATATAGATTCTGAGATGTTGAAATGTCTGGACAATTTGTGAAAGGCAGTGAGATGCGTGCATGTTGTCCTGAAGAAACAATTATGGACTGAGTAAAATTTAACCCATGTTAGCTTGTGGTTTCATTTGCATGTTAAGCGATTAAAAAAAAAATACAATATTTTGTTTTATTATCTGTTAGTCTATGTGCATTGTTTAATAAGCTACCAGATACTGCCTCTTCTGATTAATCCTACAGGAAAATATTTGAGCACTATCAGCAATATTACTAATAACTGATAGTACTGACTCTATTAAGTTGCCATACTTTCATAATGAGAGCTCATTTGTGTAACTTAAGTTATTTATACATATGCTTTTAGCTTAAGAGATGTGGTAAAAGGGACATTTTTTTTTCCCTAGATAGTCAAATGATATCTGTTTTTATTGAGATTCAGGTAGTTCAGAAAAATACTAATTAAATACATCCAATTGATTGAAGATGTAGCCAGGTTTTGCCCTTTGCCTTTTCTGTTTGCCCTTTCCCTTCTTTTCTAATATTACATATTTGGTCACATGCTTTCAAGAGGTAATCCCCTTAGAAGCTTGCATCGTCTTCTACTTAAACTGGATAAATCTATTTAGCAAATTCCTGCTATAGCGTCTTGTGTTTGATGTAACACTAAATTGAACACCAGCTAGGTAACTCTCCTTCATGTTACTCGTGTATGAGCCTGAGAGCTCCAACGCTGTTGTGTGTCCCATCACACTGGACAGAGTTTGGTACGAAGTGTTTCATAGAATCATAGAATAGTTTGAGTTGGAGGGGACCTTTAAAGGTCATCTAGTCCAACCCTCCCTGCAATGAGCAGGGACATCTTCAACTAGATCAGGTTGCTCAGAGCCCCATCTAACCTGACCTTGAATGTTTCCAGGGATGGGGCATCTACCACCTCTCTGGGCAACCTGTGCCAGTGTTTCACCACCCTCATCGTAAAACATTTCTTCCTTACATCTAGTCTGAGATCTAGTTTCCTTCCTGTCTTCTCTTGGTGCTCTTGCGGATACTTGCACATTGGAAAAAGTTTGTTCCCAGTTCTGTTCCTGCCCCATTTTGGGATTACTTTGAACTCCAGGGCTGGTTACTGGAAGCTTTAAAAAGACTCCTTGGAGCATACAGGTGTCAGTGAGCTGAAGCTCAGTAATCCTGAATCATTTGCATCAGCTTTGGCTGTATCTTGCCACTGCAATACCTAGAGCTTTCTTCTCATAGGACCCACTGTGCTATTTTTAACCCATAAGTCACTTTTAAAGTAATTCTTTCAAGTAAAATGAAATCTAATCTTTAATAGATACAGCTCATGAGCAGAGTAAAAGATTTTTTAGAGTGGGTATTTTAAAATATGACTATTTTAACAGATGTGTTTCTTGTTTTATTTACTTGCTGGGAGCAGGGTTCAGGTGTCTGTAATCTTTCCCTGCCAGTGCTGATGCTATCATTACCAAGTTGCTTCTGCAAGGAGCACTCTTCCTTTCTCCGCACCAGGGTGAGCGATGGAATCAGCTTGTGGAGACGAGACACAGGGCCCAATGCATGGCAGTCTGCAGGAATCAAGTATTTCAGACTTTGCAGAGGACCCTCTAAGTCTTAGACACGAGGATGAGCTGGAAACAAGTCCTGTGGAAGAAATTCAAGACCTTAAACCTGAGGACTTGCAGGAATCTGCACCCGCTGAAGCAACACAGGACACTAAACTTGAGACTGGGCAGGTACAGCAAAGGGATACTATAGGTTAAAAGTTTGAGGCGTTTTTATGGTTACAGTAATGTATTTGTTAGCAATTATAAACTTACAGTTTTCTCAATTATACTTGAGAAGGCTTGCTTGGGTTTTACAGATTCAGCCTGTTATTTCTGTAGAGGTAGGATCTGTGAAGCCCCAGCAAGGTCTGTGGTGCAGGGCTGTTCGGTGCATGCCATGCAAACCTTTTTTGCCGTAGCTAGGTGAAGAAGTTTCTGTATGCTGCTGTCATCTTCAGGTGGATTGAGTGGAATGAGAGTATCTGTTGCAAGCTGACCTACATAGCTAACTTCTAGGTATAACTCTAGGCACTATCCATAGTGGATAAATTGAAGCTGTCCTAATATGAGGTGGACTTTTGTGCACAATTTGAAATTCCTGGTTTTTCTGTTGAGAGTAAGGCTAAAAATATGATCGATTCTATCTGTAATAGTCTTTGGTTTCTTTGTGGTATTCTGTTTCTCTGCAGAAGATTGCACTTCACAGTGCCATAACACAGCTCAAGGACATACATGTATATTGGGGCACTCAAGTAGAGCAGATGTAAAATAACCTTTCTACATTGGAATAAACTTAAAATCTTTTCCAGTGTTGCTCCTAACAAGGGAAAAATACCATGTCAGGAATGAGAGACAGGCTTTGATGAACAGTCCTGGTGATCTGATCCTTTGCTGCAGCACGAGTCCTTGCTCTTCTGTGTTGCAGGAAGCAGGACAAGTTTAGTCCAGTCCTAAACACTGGACTGTGTTCTTGCCCAGAAATTTTCTCCTCTTAATGTTTCACTGCAAAGTTTTCCTATCTCTGTGAACTGTTCAGCACTCACTGCAGCAGGCAGTTGAAACATGTTCTACGCTCCAGGTGAGTGTCCTTACCTGGCAGGCTAGCAGGCCCATACCTTTTCCTCCGAGTCAGTAGTCCAAATCTACCAGAAGTCAGATCTCAGCCTGGCTATCTACATCCTGCATGGGTATCTTTCTGTTCCTTGAATACCTGTTTTGTGATGAGTGTTTGGGGGTTTTTTAAATTGAAATTTTCACCAGAAGTCCTATGCTGAACTTTAGAAGTCTGTCCCAAAGAAACTTTTGTTAAAAATAGCATATTGTTGCAAAAAGTCTGCACTGACAGATTGACTGCTTTTGTCTACAGTGTCGTTCTTTTGAAAAGCTCTTCATCAAGAAATGTTAGGAAGAATTCCTTGTCAGAATGAAGAGATGACTGTTGTTTCTGGATGAAAGAATACTTAATAATACAACAAGAAAATTAACAAGTGTCTGACATTATAACAATTCAGGAATCTGAATATGTTTTTTACAGAGTGCCTTGACTCTCTGTGAGAAAAATCTTAACTTCTGATTTGAGAGGGTTTTTTTCTTTTTTTGTTGAGGGTTTGCCTGAGCTGTAGAGAGAAGAAGGGTCAGGGTGGGATGGTAGTCCTCTTAATCAACATGACGTGCAAAATCTCAGGTACTAAAATTTTGAAGAATAAATGACGCTGATACATGGCTTGCTTTCTACTTCTAAAAATGATTTCTTGGTATGAGTAGACTTCACTCTAAATCTTAGCCTTTAATCTTTGATTCTCCTATTTGTCAAATATCTTGATTATTTACTAAATGAGAATATTAGTCCATCTGTAAGGTTAAAGCGTGAGGGAATTCCTGAAGTTCCACTTTAACAGTGCATCTTTTATATCTTTTTATCCAGGTAATATTTCAATAATGCATTAGTAATGAAATGTGACAATATTTGGTTATTATTATAATATAACAGCTATGTAGTTTTACCGTTGCTTACATCAGTTGCTCACCCTACCATACATTTTGTGCGATTTTGCAGTTTTCACCAAATTTCTCCTGCAGTAATCCACAGAAGCACATGTGCCATAGTTAGACCTCTGGTTTTGGTATGACATGTACCACATGCTGCCACATGTTTGCACTTAACATTGCCGAATATAAGAGTGTACTTGATTAATGAGCAGTCGTGATCCCATTACACGTGTCCTACATTCTTCAGGCTGGTTTGTAAAGTTGAATTGACAGGAAATCGGCCCCGATGCGTGTCTTCAAGTATGTGAGTCAGGAAAGGACAAGGGCTATTTTCAAAACCTTGCGATTTAATCTTGGCATAGTTTATTACTTTGCTCTGATGCTGCTGAATATACAGTTTCAGAACATAGGAATACAGCTCCGTGAAAGCACTCACTTTGGCATAGTCCTCCTTTTTTCTTTGTCTGATAGCTGGGAACAGTTCTTGCTGTTTAGTTCTGTAATGTTTCCTGAGTTCTTTTTCCTGTTGCTGACTGTGTGTGCAGGACCTCATACGTTATGGGGTTGTATGTGTACATGGCCCCTTTAAAAATGAAACTATTAATCATGTTGGTAAAGTTGCAAAAATCTTGACACATGTACAGGACTTTTTTGCTTATATTCAGAAGCTCCTTTTATTGTTTATAAAATTAATCTAAAGTACATCCCAACATTTCTTTAAACTCTCTAATGAACATCTAATTTAGCTAAAAAATAGGGATTAATTAGAAAATATGTTCTCTCTTAGGAAATTTCTTAGTCTTAATACTTTGAACTAGATATAAGTAAGTTTAGGAGTGATTTCCATTAGCTTTTTGATGTGAGGTAAATAAAAGTAAAGAGCCATTTACAAAGAACTAAAGAATGCTATTGTTAGTTATGATACAAAATGCTCAATCTATGCTTTTAAAAATATTTCTGCCTTTTTAGGAATCTCAAGAGGCAAACTTTCAGTGTATTCTGGAAACTAAGTACTGGCATTGTATAATCATGTGTGTGTAGTTCTTGAACTTTTAAAATAATGTTTAGTTCGTGAACTTTTCAACTTGAGATACAGCAGATTCTGCCTGGTGACGGAAAGTAAACAGAAGTTACAACCTGCAGTTTCATTAGATGTCTGCGCTAAATACAGTTGTTTTTTTTTCTAACACATCACTATGAATGCCATTCATTCCCCAGCCTTTATATTCAGGGACTTATAACAGATTTATGGATCTTGAGTGTCTTTTTCTTTCTGTCTCTTTGTCTTTCTCCCTCCCTCCCTCCCTTCTCTTCTGGCATCGTTTTGTAATGATTCAGATATTCCACTATTATTCTCTCTTTAAAGTGAAAGTAGTGCTTGCAAGAAATGCCAGCCTAATGGACTAGGAAATTCCGGTTTCTTATCTCTAGAACCAATCCAGAATAGTCATTGGCCAGCTCAGCATCATCATACAGATGAGAAAGCCACCATTTCTTATCAATCTTAGCCTATGAATGGGGAGTCCTTAGTGGCAAATGGCTGCCCCTAATAACAGCAGAAGCACATACTGTTATGGGAGCTCAGACTGAACTGGGCACGGGAGAATATTATTTCCTATAAAGGCTGCATTTGTCCCTGTAAAGTGTGTGTGTGCTTACATAAGAACAAGTGAAATGCTTAGCCAAATATTTGAATTTCTGGGTAACCCAAAAAGGATGGGAGACTTCCCTGACAATCAGCTATGGCACTGTTCTCTATTGGGATGCTGCTGGTTCAGCATTGCTCTCATTATTCTGCACCACCCTGATTCTGGTTTCCCATTCCGCACTGCTTGCTCTGCTCCCTTTCTCAATGAGAATAATTTCATTGGTTGCTCCAAGTTAGTCTAATAGGTCTCGCATAAAGAAACTAATCATTTGCTTCAGACTGGCTCCTTGGTACAACATATACATTTGTACCATTAGTGCCTTCTGTCGGTGCTTCCTTTGGATGCAAATAAAAAGCAACCCGAAAAGGACCTGGAGTCTGCAATGTTGGCTCATTCCCAACATTTGTTACATCATGTCTTCTTCGGGGAACGCAGTTGCGTGTCATTTTCACGTATGTTCAGAGTACATTAGAATGAGTGAATGTTGTTCTTTCCCAAAGAATATGCAGCTCTTGTTTCTGCTTGTGATCAAAAGCAATTTAGATTCATAATATCCTCGGAGAAAGAAAAAAAAAATATTTGTAGTGATGGATATCCTGCATCTGAAGCAGCCCGATTTCTCTTCTCTGTTCTCAATAGCATCTTATTTGTCAGAACTTGCAATGTCCATGGTGATGCCATGCTTCCCTTAAGGGAATTCATATCCATATTTTGTCAGATTGCCTAATGCTTTGTGATTTTTTTCTGTTACTTCTTTTAATTGTATTTGAGATGGCTCCCGTGATTTTTGGCTTTTCTTCTGCATTAATGATTACTTCAACTGGTTGTAACAGGGTTCACTTGGACATGGGATGTTGCCCTACATCATTGACCTGTCCTGGATGAGTCCTGTTTTATAAATGTGTAACATGCTGAATCTCAAGCCAGCAACTGGAAATGTGTTTGGCTTGTTCAAGCCGGTCCGTAGTTTATTGGCACATTACTTTACGTATTTGAACCTGAGTAAGGCGTTGGTTTTGAAGCCAAATATTGCATTAGGAAACCGCTGCTTCTTTCAAGCTGGGTTTTGCTGTCCCTGGCTGTGGTCAGTAAGCTGGTGCTAAAAGAGGTGAAGCAAGTGCACTGCATGACTTACCTTACAGTGCTGACGCCTTCTGTAACCACAGCCTGCCCAAGTCCTTATGTGAAACCTGGGTGAGCAGCTGGAGAATTATGACTCATTGCTCCTAATGAGGAGCCATAACTTAGGGAAACGTATGTGGTGACTCAGGGGGCCCCGTGAACTGTGAAAACAGAGAACAGCAGATTAGTTTCAGAGGGGCAGGTAGCTGAATGCCCAGCAACCTCACTTCAGCAAACCAAGGAGTGGAAAATGGCACAGAGCATTAAATGCCAAATGATCCAAAACACAAACTCGAATTATATGTGTGACTTCAGATTCTAGATGAAAATGACGTTTCATAAATCAATAACAACATGGAGGAGAAGGAATTGTGAGGTTGAGCTTAGGTTATAAAAGTTTTTTTTAGAGATCATAGCATTGTGAAGCAGGTTGATTATTTTATCTCAAATAACGATTTAGGCCTGATACTATCTAAATTACTTAAGCACATCAAAAGTGTTTCTCTATGTTTCAGAATTTATGGGGTTAACAGTGATCATTGCAAGTATCTTCTGTTCATTTTAATGCAAAAAAAACTCCCAAAACCCTTCACCCACTTTTTCTCCCCCCTTCCTCCCCTCAAATAGCCTTTCCTGGTTTTTTAAATTTGTGCCATCTACCTTTAAAGACTGTTCAAAATGCAGTTACTCTCACCTAATTTGTCTAGCTTCAGCTTCTAATGCTTTGCTTTTGTTGTGACGTTTTCTGCTAGATTAAAGACCTGTTTACTGTTAGAAGCCCTTACTGCTCTAGCTTACGTGTAATCCTTGTTCAAGTCACCTCTTAACTTTCTCACTGCAATAAACAGACTCAACTGCTTTAACTGCTTTAACAGTGACAAAAGTCATTTTTCTAGCACGTCTCTAAAATTTTACAGTTTTCAGCAGCAGCCTAAAAGATGTGTGGACACATGTCCTGCATATACTATTCCAGTAAGAATCTTACTAACACCATAACACCGCCTACCTGCTCTGTCCTGACTTTTCTTTATAGGTTCAAAGGTCAGGTTGACCTTCTAAGCTACAAACCTGCAGAGTGACTTTGTGTGAAACCAGTATTGTTCATGATCCTTTCTAGATTGCTGCTTTCCTAGGTACTCTACTGTTACCTAGTTCCCCTTTTTAAATAGATCTGTCTGTTTGGCTTAAATTAACTTAATCAGGCCAAGTTCCACATAGGTGAGTCATCTCTGTCATTGTTTATTGTGTCCCAGAGTTTTCAAATCAGCCTACCAGTGAAGTGTCCACTCTGGTGATTACCCTTTTCCTGCAAACTCATTGGCTTATTTCATCAACTTGGCAGAGCAGTGGAGATCCCAGAGATGTTAATTTTATGCTGACTTTGTGAAAAACAAGGAGGGAGGTGTGAAGCAGACAGAAATGGATGGTTCCACAGTGGGCAGACAGGTGAAATCTGGCCTTTGCCCACTCTATATGGTGATGGTTGGATGGTCAGTAAATGTGAAGCTCGTTATGGGGCAACAAGCACATGTGTAGCTTCAGGACAGCTGCTGTCTTCTGGAGCTTGCCCTTGCAGAGGTGGGAGAGGATATTGGTGGAAACTGGGAGCACTGTAGTGCAGCTGAGAATGGGGATTTGGCGCATGAGGGAGCTTAGGGAGTTGGGGACGCTGAGCTAATGCATTGTTGTGATGGGGAAATGTGTAAGGACTTAAGACCAACAAATGTAGGTTTTGCTCGTTTAGGCTGCCGTTACCTCCACTGAACCAGTCTTATCCCATTTAGCCATTCTTAAGTTCACATATTAGATATGTCATGGATTTGGGCCACATATTTAGACTGAAACATAATTGTTTGCACTTTGCTTTCTTGTCAAATGTTTATTTGTCAGAGTACTAAACACCCAAATCTATCTGAAAAAAATATTTTTATTTAGGTTAAAAGAATGACTGTACTATCCTAGTTTTTCACAATGAAAAAGTTAAAACAGGAGATAGTCATAGCTAGACACACTAAGCAAATGTTTTTAGAACAGCAGAAGAAACCTTGTGTTGCGTTACTTTGGGTACCATATGACAAAACTGATTAGCGTGCTGTTTGAGACCTAGCCTGTATTTTTGAAGATAAATCTTACATGGTTAGGCAACTAATGCATTATTCATGTGATACTAGGGAGAGGTATAGATTTCTACTGATAGTTACATAGGGCTGACCAGAGCAATTGTATCTAGTCTTTCTTGCCATTGCTTGCTGTGGGGAAACATGAGCAGACTGACAGCATGCTGTTCCTGGGCACTTTAGACCACATCCTCTGCTGTATAGAAAGCCACCAGACTGTAAATGCTAAAAGGGAATGGCAATGAGAAGATACTAATTTTTGTTGAGTTTTTTGATGACAGTGGTTCCATTTCAAGTAACACTATTTAATAATTGTATATTTGTGTATTTGATATTTTTTTATCACAGTAATATTTTCTTAAAAATGCTCTAGCACAAATCTTTGTAAACATGTATAAAGAAGAAAGAGGTAAAAATATTAGATGGCCTTCAACTGCATTTTTCAGAAGAAGTTTTAAAATAGTAACCAGGCTAGATTACTTGACTTTTTCTGTATTACTTTCTGTTGCTTTTTTTGACTAATAGCTTCTAAATAATAATGTATTATGATATAAATATGGAAGTTAACTCAAGTTGCATGTCCTTTAAATGATTTGCCCATTGAATTTGCTCTACCAAAGCTATCTGTTATAGATATTTTGCTGGTGTCCATGCACTTCAAATAAACTTTCTAATAATGTCTCTCAAGTCTGGCTTAACAGGAGATTTGTTATGGTGATATAAAGGTGGGACTTGACAAGATTAAGACACTGGGCCATGGAGCATTTGACTGTGAAGCTGAAATGTTCAGTTTGAGTGAATAAAACTACTTTGTACTACTGAAGACAGCATTGTGGTAGGTTTGACTTATTATGAAACTTAAGGAAATTGCTATAAAAACAGGTCATTGGAGTGTTTTATTTATTCTGAAGACTGCTTCTCTTAACGGTATGAAATTGGGTCAGTCACATCCCCTCAACCTTCTGTGATCCACTGATGTCCAAATGCTTTTAATTTCTACTGTTCTACTTAGTAGCTGTGAGGTCCTATGCAGATTTAATGTCCTTCTCTGTAGAAAGACCAGGAATAGTTTTAAGTCCATTAAGGCCAGCATTGTATCATCTATGTCTGTGTAGTGTCTAACAAATCAGACTCTGATGTTTGTTAAAGTCTTGCATGACATTTTAGGCTAAGTTTTTACTATGCGTACTATTAGCAATAATTGCTTGGAGAGTCAGCTTATATTTTTCTAGTTTATTAATACAGCAAATTTAATGTTGGTTTTTTGTACTGATCCTTTAAAATATAGCCACAAGAATCCTATTTTGCCTGAAGAATTTAATGAAAAACCTTCTTTTTCTTGTGGTTCAGAGGGGTATCTCTTTACCATGCAAAGAGCTTGAATTAAAAGCTGTCAGATCTTCAAGGGAAGTTTTCACAGCTGGCATGTGATGGCATTAGACCTAGCTTGCAAGAAACAAGACTGAATTTCTGATCTCTAGGGTGTTTTTTGGGGTGTTATTAATAAATTGCCTCACCTGTTGGCAAAGCACACCACTTTGGTCTGCAAAGTGGCTGTCAGCAGTTGCTTCTGCAGTTCAAATAATCAGATTGTAAAGATCAGTGTCCAGTGATCTACTCTTGGCCTGTTTCAGGAGATCTTGTAGTCCTATATCAAGCAAACACTAAAAAAAGGCACATTTAAAAATGGGCAATGAAACTTAATACACACTATTCTGTGAATGCCAATTAATTCACCAGAATTCACATTTAATTTCTTGTTAAATAATACGCATTCAAGTGTAAACTCCATGAAGTTGAGCTACATGCTGCAATTGGAATCTTCTGGAAATCCTTCTGAAAGTGATTAAAAGTGCTTGAAAGTGCTATTGAAAGTTGGTAAGAAGATAGAAGGACATTACACGTAAGTATTATTCCAGATGTGTGAGCATGATAGATTCATGTCTTGAATATAAAGTTAGATAATTCTTTTTTTCTTTTTGACCGACACATTAAAAAGATTATACACCAGATAAATTATCATACCAAAAAAAATGGGAGGGGGAAAGGCAGTATAAATATTAAAGTATTTTTGTTCACTTTGGTTAATTTGAGTTATTTTTATTCTTGTGACTGCAAATATGGTCAACTAGGTTAATTATATTAATCAAAGATAGTGACGGATGAATCAGGCAAGGGAGGATAAGAAGTTGTCACTGCTTCAGTAATAACTGGGCAAAGCATACTGTAAATGCAAAATACAATCCAAATGAGTGTGCATAGGGACATATTTTAGAGAGGCTGCTAGAGCTGGTTTCTGTAGTTCTTCCTCTCTTCATGATCACTGCTGAAACACAGCTGTGTGTCCCTGTGTTCATCACACAAGGGCTAGCTCTTCATGATTGTTATTGCCAATGCTTTCTAAGTTATTTACAGGGTAAAGTAAGGTTCAGAATGCAATAATACTCAAAGTGGAAGTACAACAGCTTTGTTTAAGAGTAAGTTACAATGTTTTTCTGATGACAACAATAATGTCCTATTTGGGTAATATGTTTTTCTTGTATCTCATCAACATGTATTCAGGGAAACAGAAAATGTGGTCATCTATAGTTTCTAAAATATAAATCATTGCTAGAAAAGCACAATATACAATATGTGTATCTTTTAATGGCAAAGGTACTGTGCCCGTAGTTATTACAGGGGGATGTTGTTCATTCATTTAAATAAAACCAAAACATTTTAAAATTGTAGATTGCATAGTTTCTTTGTGAAATAAGTTTGTCTTTTTTTCTGCTCAGCAATCAGGCTTAGGTCCCTTTGAATATGGATGTTTATCTTTTGTCATTTTTGCATTAGAGTAGCACAGAGATAAATGGGTTAGAACTGAAGTTACTGTGCACTGCTAGTACGCGTGTATTTTTTTCCTAATAAGTATTCTGCTGCATGTACTGGCCAGCAGCATGTGCATTTGTGTAATGGATTCCTCTTTTTGTATTTTCATATATCATCTGAGGATAAATCTTTTGCTGCATATAATTGTAATATGCAGAACATATTCTCTCAGTGACCCCAAATGTTTTTTTTTTTTCATGCTTGTAGTGTTGCTGCTAGCTTAAGGGATATCTAAGCTTAAGGACACAAATACATAAAAATGCACTTACAGGATTCTGATTTTGTCCTCCACTGTTTATAATTTCATAAAGTTTCTCAATACAGTGAATAAACAAAAGTATGGCTATTACTCAGTTCTATTTGAATTAGGCTGCAGCAAGTACACACAGAGTACTAAATCACTGTTTCAAGGATGGTTATAGAAAATGATTTATCAGTTGTATTGACTGATTGATGCTCTGATGAAAGGAAAACTGGTTTTGACTACCGTGCAAATGTATTCTGTCTTCTAAATTTTGCAGTGAAAAGTTAGAGACATAAGAAATTTTGTTAATGAGTATTGAAAACAGCCTTTTATGTTATGTAAATCAATTTTGTTGGATTCAAATAAAGATTTAATACGCAGAAGCCAGTGTTAAATGGTTATTTAGCATATTTAGGGAGAAGATGAAGCACAATAACTAATTTTTTGTATACTTGCCAAGATGGTTTTGGACTTCAAAGAGTTACAGAAAAAAACCCCAACTCTTAAGAAATTCTACTATACTTATAAAGAGTCGACCAGCAAGGAGGTTAATCATGTTTTCACTCAGTTTCCATGCAATTGTATGCAAGTTCCAGATAAATTGTAAGAACAATCAGATGACAGTGAATTGGTTAATATTTACAGAATTATGTTCTTGGATACAGAACTGTTGGTCTTTTGTTGGTCTGGAAAATGAAATTCCATTTTTAATTTCTAAATATATGTTTGTTCCCCCTGCTCGCTGAATTTTATATTTAGTCCAATACACATGACATGGATGCTAAGTTTACCTAAAACCAAGTATCAATCTTGCCAGCCTTGACAAGGTTAGGGGAATTGTTCTGACCTTTTGCAGTGTCATTTAAAATGGAATATGTCTCATGCTGCAGTTTTACGGATGCCAGAGATGAAGACAAACTTTCTAATAAGAATAGTTTTGATTCCATCTTATACTTCACCATACTATGCTGGAAGTAGATCTCTATTCCAACAGGATTATTTTGTGTTTAAAATTCATGCATGTTATTTTGAAGATTTTCATAATTTTTAATTTCTCTGGTAGTGCACATATATTTATCATAGATACAGCACTAAAGTAATGACATTATAATGGATAAAGCAGTATAGAATTCCCAGATATCTTAAATTCTATGTTACTTACACAGTTGCAGGGAAGAAGTTCTGCTGAACTGTGAGTATCTGGAGATAGAGTTAGTATTAATGTTCATTAACTTGGTAAGAGATGTATTTTGAAAATGTAAAGCAAATTGGATTAAGCACTATTTTTTTACTAAACATTTATGAAATATTTTCATATAATTTTAAGAAGAATGGTTTAAAGGGGGGGGGCACTTCCCCCCCCCCCCCCCCCCCAATTGTCATTATCTCCATAGATGGTCTATTTGCTCTCATTTTCCTGCTTTCACTGTGAGGTTTGAACACATCCAAAGACCAAAACTGAACAAAACTCATAAATTTCCTTGACTTTGTGCTGAAAATTTTGCATATTATTATTAAAGAGACACAAGTGAACTCTAGTTTACTGCAAGATTTCAGGGTTGTCTTTCTTTATATATTGAGAATACTTTAAAAATTGATATGGAAGTAAATCTCCAGATTATAGAATGGTTTTGATAAGCATGAACTGGATTCCTTATGTAGGAAACTAAAGTGGAAGCTGTATGGAGAAGTGGAAGCTCAAGGTGTGCCCCAAATGTACCCCAATCCTTTATGGATCTGGAAGGGTCCAAACCAATGGTTGAACCATATTTGTGCTGGAAACATTTTGTCCAAGGGACCAGACTAAATCTTGTCTGAAATAAAAACCTTTCTGCATATAGCGGAGGCCTACAGGGGCTTTGGCACCAATTTCTTCGATCTACCGAATGACTCCTGTTGTGCTGCATAATTGCTAATGGAGACATAGCCAAGAATATAATCTCCTACGGGTGCTAATGACTTCCTTAGATAACGCATTGCAAGGCTTCCTCCTTAGCATCCCACAACCTCCCCACTTCTTCCTTGTATAAGCGCTAGTACATTTTGTAAAACTTGTTACTATCACAGTTATATAGAGGGTTTTTTTTAGTTATAGGCTTCCATTCCTTGCACACTGTGCAAACCTATTGGAAGATATGGTATTGCCTTGACTTTTGGCTAAAAGATAGAATAAGGATTGTTAGTAGTACAAGGTACTTGTGAAGCCAGAGAATTTGTTTTTGAAAGCTGTTACCTACACATATGTATTATCAGGAAGGATGTGTAGCATCTTACCATTTATTTTGTTGTTCACTGACATCAGTAATGTGATAAACTCACCAAATGAGTTTGTGGACAAAATTATGAGAACAATGCTTTAAATCTATTTAACTTTGCCTAAATCTGTGAAAGAAGAGTATACATTGACTACATCTGTTGGTTATTTTTCAGGATAATTATATGTCTAAGCTAAGATTACTTGAGTGCTGAGATTACTCTCACATCTAAACAAATATAGACATCTTTACAAAAGGGATTTTGAAGGTCTATAACGTGAGACCTACTCTTTAGCACTGGATTGAACTCTTCTTACAAGACTCATTCTGGATTCTGGCTTTGAGTGCCAATGCAACTGATGTTTCCTGTAGAAATAAAAGCATCTCAGTGATTAAAATCTCTTTGTTTAGTTGTTTTATTCCCATTGCACTTTGCTGTCTGGGTTAGGCCGTGTTTTTTTCATATGGCGTGAGAAGACCAGACACTGGTCTTTTGTATGAAGGACCAATTGCACAACCCCCTAGATGGGCTGTTCTCTCCTGTGTCTGAAGAGTGGAAAGGGAATATGCAGCCATTGCCACAGCATTTCATCTAGCCTGTGTGCTTTTTCCAGTGCTGCTTGGATACGGTTAGGGAGTAGGTTTGCAGGGTTGGTGAATATTCGGCCATGGTTATTTGCTCTCAGCTGCCATCTTGGCCAGAGACTTCTGTTTCTTCTCATCTCGGTGCCTCAGGCAGAGCAGAGAAGGATGGTGTGTGCTGGAGCAGTTGCCAGCGCAGCCATCCTGCTGCCTTGTCCCAGGGAAGTGAGCAGGGGGACGTACAGACTGTCCAGGTAGTAGGTGGAGCATCTGTGTTTTAGTCCATCCTAATGGTGAGGAGGTGGGTTTAAGCAGCTGTCACACAAGCTCTAGTGAAGAATAAACTTCTGACAGCATAGGATCACCATGGTGGTTCCTTAGTGCCCCTTCCCCATACTGAAGAGAGAAGTGGTTTTGTGGTTATTCCAGATTGCCCTCTTCCTGCTTTGCGTGAAACCAAGAGGCTGTAATGCCTGCCTTCAGCGTGCGAGTGGTTGATGTTCTGCAAATCAGCATTTTCCCAAGCAAAAGAAATGGACTGATGTCGGTAATAATTTTTGTTCACTGATTCCTGGTTCTATAATTTATTAAAAGCCTATTTATAGCCAGTTAATTTCCACCAAAAATTACATCTAGTACAAAAGTATTTCCCCATCTAGATGTAATGGTCCCTTTTAGTTTCTTGGGATTTTAAATACTGAAAGATAGGGAAGAGAGTGCCTTGCATCGCTAACGTTGAATTTACTTTCCGTTCGTGTGTGGTGTGCCTTAATATAATATTGCTCTATTCAGCACACGAAATGCATGACACAAATGCCTCTCTGGTTATAGAGGTGGTTACGTTCTTTTTCCTTTGTTGTTTTCTCATATCCTGATTTCTTTGTTTATTTTCAAAAGCTGGATAAGCCTTTATATTTTATATTTTAGAAACAGGGTGGTTAAATGTGTCTGCCTGAAATAGTATCTTTCTAAAAGCACTTCTGTATAGTAGATAGTAAGAAGTATTATGCTAGTAGCCCTCTTACAGTATTTGAGTTTCAGAATAAAATGGTAACGAAATACTTGATCCATGGATTATGGATCTTGAGGGTCATGTATGTTTGGTGTCTCAAAAACACTGGCTTTTTTATAAGGGTGTCTTTTCTAGTTAGGGAGATAGAGCTGGTGAAATTTAATTAGTATTCTATTAAGTAAAAAGTTTTTTCAGAAGCCTTTGTAGATTTCTTGCACTTAAATAATATTTTAACATTAGAGTTGAACATTGAGGAGTGATATATTTTATATACACGAATAGTCTTCTAGTATGCAAAATCCCCCATTTTGTTTCCCTTGCTAGGATTCCTTTTGATTACAGATGGTCTGTGTGATAGTTGCTATAGAAACCAGACCATTTTACTTCAATCTCTCCCTGTTGCTATGGTGTGCAGAGAGCTGCTATGTGTAAAGTGTCATTTATATTTTTTTGTGATAGTCCATGTGATAGTTAACTTGCAATCAGTATTCTCTAACAGCAGATAGAATAATGTGACACTCTAATTAATGCCTTCTACTACCAACTGTTGGATACAGGAGTTGGGCAGAAGTTAGTTGCAAAGTTAGTTTAATGAATTCTGCAGATACAGCTTTCTTTAAATGCTTAATATTAGAATAAAATAACTCTGTTAACTCCCTGTTAGGCAGAACTGTTTTTCTTGCCGTGGCACACTCCCTGCCTGATGACAAGTGCATACAAGGCACCCGGAACCTCTGAAGGCAGAGACCTCAGGTCTCCAGGGAGCCCTGGCGCAGCCGGTACGCTAGCCGAAGGGGCTGGTTTTGCAATCGGCAGTTGCTAGTTGCATCTGTAGGCTTCTGGCGGTTCCTGAAGGCAGCAGCAATTGGGACTGCTGAGTGTGAATAAGCTGGAGCGCAGCTGTCCTGGCCTCCAACCTTCACCCTTCTGCCAGCCTGAAATAAAACCAGTGTGGGGTAGCGTGTAACACTTGCAACACTTTCATGCTGCAGTTTTCCTTGCTGGATTTGGCACCTAAAAATAAAAAAAAAAATCAGTTTTGATCAGATTTCAAAAACTAAATTTTGAGGAAATACTCTAAGGATGGCACAAATGAGTCCTTGGTGAAGATAATGATCTTGTCATTGTTCAGAGGTGAAGATGAGATTATTTTTCATGCAGAATAGTTGTATCCAGAACAAAAGCCTCATCTGAAGCAGGTTGGTGAGGATATCTACGTCCCATGGCAAATGTTTGGTGACTGGTTGCCTGCCATCTAACTTAGTTTAGTAGTGTCTCCTCCCTGATTTATTTTGCTCACGCCCCACAATGGAGATGCTGGTGCAGCATAAAAATAAGCAAGCTTGCCCTGCTCCCGAGGCGTGAGGAGGAGTCCGCGCCGCAGGAGCGTGGTGGCTCTTTGCCTCCCCTCTGGGCTTAGCCAGCCCCCAGGGCGTTTTGTGCCAGCTGGGGTCAGGAACCGGGTTGCTGCCGTTGCGGTGGGCTGGCACAGCACCTCGGTCGACAGCACCCGTGTGCTCCCCAGCTACGCGTTCTGTACCAGTAAAGCGAGTTTCGTGGGGATTTCATTTGTTGCCAAGTTTTGCCACCCCAGAGAGGCTCCAAAATCCTCATTCCACTTTCCCTGCATCGTTTCAGTAATGAATAGCAAGGAGTGTTTAGGTGATGTTATTTATGTCCTGAAGCTTCGTCGGCCACCTGCTCTGAGGTTCTCTCTCTCTAAAACTGGAAGATGGTACCATCAGGGTGCATCTGTATATGGCTCTGGTAGAGTTGTTTCAAGGGAGAGACTTTGAGTCATGAAGCAGAACTCAGTTTGAGACAGGAAAACTTAATGATAGTCCCTTTTCAGATGTGAAATGTTCTTTAATATTTAACCACCAGTAAAGAGCAATAAAGAGAAATTCTTTGTTCTGTTAAGAGGGGTTCTGGGGAAATTATGTGGCTTTTTGGAAGTGCGAGAAGATAAACCTTTGCAAACATCTGGATGCCTCTGCTAGTTTACGTATTATGCACTATTTGTATGTTAGTGTAACTCCATTGATTGTGGTTAAGCATTCAGAGTTAAGCCTGGTATAAGCTACATGAGAATTCTTCTTCAGCCTAGCTAATTGACTCACAGGTCACACTTCATCTTGTTTTAAATTTTTTCAGGGCATTTGCGTAATAAATATATGGAGTTAAATGTGGTGAATTGAATTTTTTCTTAATCTGATTTGCAGTGCTGAAGTTGAGTAGCACATATGCCTATTACCTACCATCTGAGGAGCTGAATCAAGAGACAGTCACGGCACTTACACTTTCCACTGTTTTTTTTACCACTTCTCTTCCTGTTTATTATTGTGACTGAGTTTAAAATGAAATAATTGAAACTTCTAGTTTAGGTCTCATGCCTTTGTTTAGAAAAAAATATGATTTTTTGCATCTTGAAGAAACATTGAATCACATAGCTATGAGTGCAAAGCACAGTTCTTGATTCTTTGAGAGAGAGATACGTTTATCATGTTGTAGGAACTGGCTTCTGAATTGCACCCTTTCCAACACATGTGTACAAATGGCACTTGCAGCGTTGGTATTTCACATATGTGTTTTGCTGCGAGAATGGAAACCTTCTGTCACAGTCTGTATGGGTTATGGGTTTGGGCCCTGTTGTATTCTAATAATATGGATTTTCACTGTTGTAATACTTTATTAATATTTACAAAGGAGATGATAAATGCCATTAAATAGCCAATACTGTATTGCAGATCCTCTAAGAGTAAAATAGATGCACGTTTCAGCATAATTCTTTGTATTAAAGGTTAGATTCTTGCTTAAATAGTCTGCTTAATTAAAAGTTAAATCACCAAGACATTACAGCATTGAGAAAAGCTGTCTGAAGCTGTTGCTGTAATAGTCAAAGTTGAAACAGAGGGTAAAATATGTTTTTGTTCTATCTCATTCATTCTTTTTGTTGTTACTGTTGTATGTGAGCTAATGAAAATGGAAGACCACTAATCTAGATAATTGAGCCTAGTCAGCCAAGACGCATTGAGAATCTGACATCTGGAAATGTCAGGGTATCTTAATTTTTTCATTTTCAGTGGTTGAGTTTTAAAGGACACTATTAAGATTGCGGTGCTGTGTTTATGGTTTGGGTTTGGCCTGTTTCTAAAATCAATCTTTGTCTTAAAATATTTGCCCATGTGGATGGTTTTGAAGGTAGGTATGCAGATGGATGCATGAACGGATAGGAACAGAATTTTTTTTTTTTTTTTTTTTTTATGTGCACATGTGCAGAACTATGCACCTGTTTGTGGTCCTGTCAACAAAATGCTGGCTATAAAGGTTAGAGCACAGCAGTCTGGTTGGTTTTTTTGTTTTGTTTTGGGTTTGTTTTTTTTTTTTTTTTTTTTTTTAAGGAAGTTTAAATTAGGCCCTGCTCATCTGCTATCATATAAAATGTAATCCAGAGATTGTTCTTAAAACTTTAAGGTTTTATTTTGCAAGTCCAGATTGACTTGCTTCTTAGTATCACTCTTCTCTAAGGAAAACAGAAAAATCATAGTAACAATTAGAAGTCATAGTTTATTACCCAGTCACATGTAATGTGTCCTTGAGAAGGAAATGTCACTTGCCCCATGGTGGCATAAATAAATTTCAGGTATTGACTGGAATGCATTTGACTACATTATTTCAGGCACGTCTTGATAATTTTGAGTATAATTTTAGTTTTTGTAGTTATTTAGCAACTGGATAATCTTTAAATACAGATGAAGTATTTTTCATTTTTTTCGTATAGGTTGAGCCTGTTTGTACTATTTTAGTTCTTAAGTGACTTGTAAAACTGCCTAAACAATAACAAAAAATTCATTAAAAGCTTTGTTAAAAGCATAGTCACTATAGTTTATGTGCAAGACTACTTCCTACAGAGATTTCCTTTATATCCTGAAGAAGGCTGCTCCATTTCTAACTGCCTTTCTAACTCTCTTAATCCCTCTTCAGCAAAAGTGAGACATCTCTGGCTTCTTTAGTTGTGATAAGTTGCTTGTAAAAGCCCAGAGAATATTGCCGTAAAGTTTGAGTAGGACTGCAGGATGTCACTATGGGGTAAGAAGAGGAGCAAGAGCTTGTTGGTGCCATTTCAGGGGGAGACATCTAGTGTCTGGCTGCAAGTTAGCATGGAAATAGTCTTTATATTTTTTTTTTTTTTTCTCCTTAAAAAAAGTTGAGACTCAAAATAGCACCTTAAGAGCAAAACCACAAAATCATGCCTGTGTGATTTGTGGGTTTTAGGTCAGTTTTTACTGTAGGCAAAATATTGCCAGTGGTGCAGGACCTTTTTTTTTTTTTTTGAGACGTTTGATGCTTGATGTAGTAGTGCTTTATGATTAACCATGGAGGCAGGTTTCTTTTACATTTGTTTCAGCAGAAAACCAGACGTGGCATGGTTATTGTGTATACTTGTATCTCTAAAAGTGAAAATTTCTCCGTTGAAGAGTTGAGTCAGTGCAATGAAGCTGCTCCTGAAATTACGTGTTTATTGCTGCTTTGCTGAAAATGGATGTAGATCTAGATTCATGATTTTTTTCCTGAGTGTGGAATTGACTTTAATGGCTCAGCATGCTGTGAATATTAACTAAACAGCCTTTCTATTGGTTTGTCGACTAATGAGTTTTATGTATTATTAGTGATAGAGTTCTGGTTGATTTTACTAATATCTTTCTTCTGTCCTCACACTTTTTTTTTCCCTTTGTGATACTTGTAAAAATTATGCTGTAATCTCTTTGGAACACATGCTTTGCTCTGAGTTCTTTGTAGTACTTCACACAATCAGGAGCAATGAAAATTATCAGGTATTACAAATAATACCTAAATTCATGTAGACAAAATTAAACTAAGACTTTTTTTTTTTTTTTTACGGAAAGAAAATGGAAAAATATATGCATAACTTTAACTTAAAAAAAAAAAAAAGGGAAAGGCAAAATATCCTTACTTGTGTTCTTCCAGAATTCAGGAGCTACTTCGGGCTAAGTTTAGCAACCCCACCATTGCTTAGCTTTTACAACCTTTGTGTAAGATATAGCACAGAGAACTAAATTACAAAACAAATTTGCAGGAAACAAAACTCTTTGCTATATTTTAACAGAAATAATGAATATACTGTTGAGATTCCTAGCGACAATTACATCTATGCGATTTGCTGGAGCACAACATAAATTCAAACAGTAAGTCCATAAACGTGTTTGACAACTAATTTCTTCATTCAAGAGAAGACTGCCTCCTCCTTTGTTTGATGCCAAAACCATTCTGTGCCTATTGTGTGTGTGGCGGCAGCTGTATAAAATGATTTCCTATACTGTGAATATAGTTAATTGCGGCAGCTATCATTTCCCTTGGTGGAAAAAAAGGGGCCATGCCATCTGAACGGGAAAGGAGAAAGGAAAAACATGCTTCAGGATTGGATTTGTAATTGTGGGTTTGTTTTCTCTGTTCTTTGTCAAGGTAGTTGAGTACTGAGAAGATAAGCCTACCAGTGAGTTTGAAAGTTGCTGTGGTGCCAGAAGGTTGCTATCCTTATGATGAATGCAATGCCAACAACATGGCATCTGTGAACAGTGTAACAGATACCCATCCCCATGAGTCATTGATGGCTCGTGTTCTTGGTTATTCTAAGATGTAGGACTGTGTTGAGAAATGTCTGTCTTTTTCATGAGCTGAATCTCTTTCCGCAGTGTGGACCTGTTTGCCACTTCATTAACACTGTCGCTTCTGTCTTTAATTCTGCTGAGGGAAGAGACAACTTAGTGTGTATGAGGCACATCCTCTTTCACCTTCCCTGCAAAGGTGTCAAGCTGCTCAAAACGTGAAAGATGTGTTTGACTCTTTCTTCCTATCTCCCGTTTACCCTGCTTACTTCTCTGAAGATCAGGGAATATATTAATGTATAGATTTTAGCCTCTAACTTTGTTTTCCTTTAGTCTTTTTGGCATTTGCTCCCTATAAAATAATTATGAGTACACATAGGTATGTAAAATAACAATTTTTATGTTGGTTATTAGTAGTCCCTTTAGGAACCACAACTGTGTTTCGAAGGAGAAATAGCTGTGACTTCAAAACCAGTTTCAACCACTGGTATAAAAATATAAAGTTTTAAAATACTTTATTAATTCCCCTTCTGAGTATTAGGGGTTTTTTAATGTCTGATTTCTCAAAAATAAGCTCACTAACTTGTAGAGTACTGGTGGCATATTATGGACAAGCTGGAGAGCCTGGCTAAGCATAAGATACACAAAATTTCCTGTGCCTGTGATCCTGGACAAAGAGAATTTGGGGCAAATCCTTCTGAATCATTTCATTCTGGGAATGAAACCAAGTTGGTACTTGTCCAGGACTAAGCATTTGGTGTATGATATTGGTGCTTAGCCTGTTACCAAGTGTCAAGACTTAGTATACCTGGTGCTATGCAGGAACACATCTACAATTGATCTGAATCCAGCTGCACTCTTTGTTAATATCATTTATTCCCACTGTCGTAACCAAAGCAATACGCAGATATAGTCTAAATCAACCATTTTGTAAGTGAGGTAAACTGCACTTCGAATCCTCTGTGGAAAAGCAGTGAGGATATTAGATTGGACAAGGAAAGTTATTTTTGTCTTTTAGTCCTATTTTGCTTTTAGTCCTATTTCCAAAATGTATTAAGTATTGCATGCAGTTAGGTGATACCTAACTTTTGCCCTTTTCAATATGTGAAGGATATTCTGGCAAGACTAACTATGACAATTATCTCTTTTGTAAGAGGAAAAGTCCTAAAAAGAATGAATGATGTCAAGTGATGGGAGAAAGCAAGATTTATGTAACTGCTTGTAGTGACCTGGTAAAACTGTGATGAAAGGAGCAGAAGTACTGTGTTGCTTTTGAAAAGAGCTATAGCATACATTTATGGAAGAGATTGTCCTTAAATAAGGATAGACACTCCTGAATTAGCAGCAGTTAAGATTTTTATTCATTACGAAGAGTAGGTGAGAGACTGGGAGGGGATAGGGAAACATCTTTTTGCATCAAGATTTGTTCTCTTTTGACTTTCATGAAGCTGAGACTGAAATACCAGCGCTGCATTCCCAGCACTCATGTACACTGTGAAAGGGTACGCTGGCCTCTCTTTGCCAGTTTTTAACCATTCATGACCAAACTCAGTGGTGGTGTTGAATAGGTTGAAATTAGACATTCTGGGGCCACCCCAACCCTTCTTCCAGGGCTAATTTAAAGTGGGATACACTGGGCCATCTGCTCCAGGAGCAGATCCCAGTTCTGGAGCTCCTCCTGCAGACTTTAGCAGGTTCGCAGCAGTGCCTGGAACTGCGCTGGGCAGCGTGTGGTTGGGAGGAGATGTCTCCTGTCCCCAGCTCTCCTGTCACCCCAGCGGCTGCTTCCCATCTGGGCCGGAATGCTGGAGGGTGCGGGAAGGGGCCTGTGTTTGTTCATCTGTGAGTGATGCTGATGCCAATTCCCGGCCTTTCCCTGGGGGGGATGCGGTGGGCAGTGGGAAAGCGTTGGGCTGGCTGCCAGCAGGGCCCTGCAGGATATTAAGCTACATTGTAAATTAGTAAAGTTGGTGAAAGGGAGTTTAAGTTCTGGCTTTTGAACAATGTTTTTGTTTTCAAGGCTGACCTTTTTTTTTTTTTTTTTTAAAAAAAAAAAGAAAAATTTAAATAGTTTAAGAATACAGAAACTAAACATTTCATTATAGATCAAACAAAAGGTTTGGGGTTCTTAATATTATATTTCCTGAACTGTTCATGTCTGTGTAAACAATCCGATTTTTTCTTTTTACTGGAACCTCATTTACTTTCTTAATCTGTAATAGTCCAAAAATTATTTTCTTGCAGGATGTCTGACTTCTGTCATATTTTAGTTATTTGCTCTTGTTCCTTCTCAGGATGGAGCCGCTCTTTTTCTGTTATTTTAGTCATCACTTCATGTCTAGTCTTATTCTCATTTCAGGATTCAAAGTGGCATCTATAAGGGAATGTAAAGGTATTAGCAGCACACAGCACTACAGTTTGTTTTCTATATCATATTTTTATTTGCAACTAGTAACACTTTTTGACTTAATTGTGCCTCTAGGAGAAAAAAAAGTATATAGCTGCGACATGCTGAATTTCACAATAGTGTGCTGTATTCGTTATCATATATACATTACATAGCTATGAAACCTGCAGCCCCTGTTCTGCTACTCAACCCTTGTTCCAGTCTGTTTGAACTTCTGATTGCTCTGTTATCAAAACGATATACCATCCAAACAGAGACGCCAAGATTAGTCAGACTTAAGTTATCATGTACGCAGTCTGTCTCAGGAGACAAGGGCTTCCTGACACCACATCAGGTTTCAAGCGAAGTAGGACTGCAAGGTTTAAAATGTTTTCATTTCCAGTGAAATGCCTTGGTGCCATCCGAATTCTTCCAGGCAACAAGTAGCTGAAGGAAGTAGAAATTTCATTACTTAATACCCCAGGGATGTCTTATTTGAGTTCACGAGACATGCCATCTGGAAATTCTTGTTCATTCACATGCTGCAGCCTTTTTTGGAAACTGATGAGCTCCAAGGTGCTTGGTTTGAGTTGCTTTGGAAGTGCCCAAAATAAAATGGGGAGAAATATTTGAAAATCTTTATTAAAAATAAATAATAAAAAAATCTGTTTCCATCCGAGTTGCCTATGTTACCCTGCTCTGCTCTGAAGCCAGTGCAAATTTTGCTGCTGCGTACTGCTCTGCTCCAAGCACTGCCTCTTTTCCTTCTACTTTTCACCCAGTTGTCCCTTAAAATTCCTCATATGTCACCAGCAGCAGTGTGTACTTCTCTCTCCCTCTCTTTTTTTTCTGCCCCCAAAACTTTACCCACCAGAGCCTCCAGTGTGGTCCATGGGGACTGTGGGAACATTGCCAACCCCAGGCAAGCATACTCGGCACAACCATTGTGACATTTTCATGATGTCCATGTAGCTGTCTTGGTTTTCATTGCATATGTTTGCTAGGATGCAAGCTTGGGGTCTCCTCGTTCAATTGGGTTTCGTTTGGAAAAAGCGAATTCGGGAAAAGTCTTTGATTTAGCAGAGTCTGACGTGTGGCAGAGGTGTACTTTGTGGTTTGCTGTCTCTCTGCCTCCTACCCCACAGCCCCTGCCTTGGACCTCAAGGGCTCCTGGGCTTTCATGGTCTGGGGTATGACGGCTGCCCGTGGAGCCAGGGGTCGGGAAACCCTCGTCCCCACAGAGAACGGCAAAGCCCGGAGGCTGCCGCAGAACTAGTAGTAACGTGTGGTTTGTATCACTCGCTGTTGTGTAACGCAGACATCCTTTTTGGGTCTTGGGTCAGGTTGGAGAAGAATGTTTTCAATGACTTTAATGAAGTGTGCTGAAATTTTAATAACAAAACAGGATTTATTTTGCTTTTTAAAAATCTATTCAAATCTATTTAGCCTTAGTTTCTAAGGCTTTTTGTCTCAAAATTGAGGCCCTTTGTGACTTCTGTGTAATGGTGGTGGTGTTTATCCCTCAGTGTTTCCTACAGAATCTGCAGTTTCTTTTTACTTGGCTAATTATTTAAGCAAATCTGTACAAAATTAATATTTAGTGAGATTCTTCCCCTCAGTCAAATACTATCAAAACTAGCAAATGAGCCCAGTACATAGAGGGAGAAATAAGTTTTATTTTATTAGGAAACCAGACTACAAGGCTATTATTTGCTTACTTCTGTTTGGTTGGAAATAGTGAAATATTGCCCATCATCTGCAGAAAAGCCACTTCATATTGCACCAACTGCTTTTACTGTACTAGATTATGTTCATTTTCCTAGAAAAAAATTTTTTTTAAAAAAGCTGTGATATATATATTAAAAAGAAAAGGCTTTTTTTTTGTTCTGTAAGAAAGAACTATGAGGGAATTTCACTGAATACATTGAACCTCTTAAGAAATATGTTTTATGTTGCATTTTTAACTTCTCCATTCCTGATGTTACGGTTTGCCTATCAGTAACAGCACAATTCAGTAGAAATACATTAGACAGCTGTTTTCCAAGAGTCCAACAAGTTTGGTAATTATGGAGGGAATACTTGAAGAAGGCTTTGGAAGATACTGAAACTACTGTAAAAGGGAAGTTTTGTTGTGGGCGGGGTTTTTTTGATGTTGTAGCTTATGTTTACTTTTTCATAACAGCACATTCTTAAAACTTTCCAGCATCTTCCTAATAGCTATAAAAGCTTGACAAAACAATTGTAAAGCGTCATGTGATTGTCTTTTGAATAGATTTGTTCTTTAGTTAGTAATAAGGACAGATTTAGAAAAACAGACTTCTTTTCTATAAAAATTAAACTGGTTATGGCCTTGCTTATTATTTAAAATGCGTAAGTAGTAGAGCATTACTTTCCCATTGTTTTCTAAATGGTGAGCATTAAGTAGTGTAAGAAATGGAGATTGTAAATTCTTTCTTTAAGCAGCAAGACTGCTGCAATTTAAGTTTGGGCAAAACTCTGGAATTTTATGTATTTAGTGTTTGTAGAATCACAGAATGGTTGAGGTGGGAAGGCACCACTGGAGATCATCGAGTCCAACCCCCTGCTCAGTGCAGGCTCAGCTAGAGCTGGTTTCTCAGGGCCATGTCCAGGAGGGTTTTCAGTATATCCAAGGATGGAGACTGCATGGTCTCTCTGGGCAACCTGTTACAGTGCTTGACCACACTCACTATAAAAAAATATTTTTCTTATATTTAATTGGAATTGACTGTATTTCAATTTGTGCTCATTGCCTCTTGTCCTGTCATGGGGCACCACTGAGTAGTCTGACTGTTTACAACTTCCTTTCAGGTATGTATACATACGGATAAGGTCTCTCTGAACCTTTTCTTCTCCAGGCTAAATGTTACCAGCTTTCTGTCTCTCCTTCCATGCCAGATGCTCCGAGCCCTTTATCACCTTCACAGCCCTTGGCTGCACTCACGCCAGTATGTCCGTGTCTGTCTTGATGAGGCTGTGTTTCTCTGGGGAAGAAATTTTCTGTGGGGAAGAAGATTTGCAAGATTATGCTGTTGGAAATGTGTGGTGAGCTCTCCCCCTCTTAGAGGTGCCACGAGTGAGTGGTTTGGAGCCCTCCTGAGATCCAGAGACTCAGGCTGAGTCCTCACTGTGGACATCACTGTAAGCTGCTTTCAAGTGACTTGTCAGCAGATTCCTGCTTTTGGGGGGCTGAAAATCAAAGGTAGCCAGCTGTGAGAGTATCTTTTTCTCTCTCTCTCTCGTGTGCTCCAGAAACTGGACTGCTCAAATGTGCTTAGCAGGTGGCTTGTCTTTTGTTCCTTCATGTCCATCCCCTCCTCCCCACCTCGCAGTGTCCTCCGGACAGAGACTTGCAGCAGTTCAAGTTAAAAACGTCACAGTTTGAGCTGGGGTCAAGGTAGGACTCAAACTCAGTATAGTTCTGGCTGTTTATTTTAACCTCTCTTGTGACACAGAACCTCATAGATTTTATAGCCGCGTCACTGTGATCAGCTGTTTACTGACAGGTTAAATGACACATATCTAGGAATGGGAGTGGATGCTACTGGGCAAAAATACATTCCACATCTACTGCGTGTAGCTGGTAACTTTCCAAATGGGCAGTGCACATTTCTTTGGAATGACTCGTTCTCAGTCTGGTTTATTCTGTTTTCTTTCCTCCTCATTCCGAGTGGGACATTTTCTTGTTGACTTTCACTTAAAAGAAAATGCAAACTAAATAGTGTCGATACTCAGCGTTAGCTCTTCACCCTTTACTGTAAAGAATATTATCAAAACTATCAAGCATTTAGTATTTGCAGTGGTTGACTCCCCTTTGATGCCTACACTCCTTCTCTCCAGTCTCCCTCCCTTGACAATGTGGTGCTGTAGCCCCAGTGGCTTTTAAAGAGCTTGGGCTGGATATGACAAGAGCTTACCATTAGCACACCCACTCAATACAGTAATTTTATAATTTTCTGACTGGGTTAGTTGTTTAGTCAAGTCAAAGGCCCTTGACTGTGGAGTTCACCATACTTCTGTCTTGGAGCTATTTGTCCCATGAAACATGAGAAAACAAGCCAGGATCATCCTCGCTCCATGCACTCTTTGGGCACTTCATGCTCCTGGTCCATGAAATGTTTTGGAAGAGGGAGATACTAATATGGGGAGTAGATTTTTATTAAGTGATGGCTCCGTAGTTCTATGGGGACTGTGGGACAGGAAAGCTCTTCCGAACTCCTTTCTTTTACATGTGCCCCTATGAGTCAGATGGGGTTTGCTCTGCCGTATATTTGCAGAGAGTTTGTGGATCAACTAACGTAGTGTATTTCATATCACTGTTACCTGCATTGCAGGTACCACTAATTCCAATACATTGGGATGTATAAGTGTATGTAGTAGACAGCTTGGAATTTAACTTGAAGAATGATTCAACAAGCAGTTGTGCTGAAATAAAGAGAAAAAATAAGAACTAGCAAGAAAAGGTTAAGGAGAAGGAAGTACTACAAGAAAAGGTTAAAAGACTGGCTGTCTTTCTAAAGTATTTGCTGGAATTCAACCATATGGAGAGTTTGACTGTGCTGATTTAAAAGGAAGAAAAACAGCTTTTATGTCAAGAAACATAAGGAGTACTGTGTCCTCTCTAGTCAAAAGATAGCATTACTGTGCCTGGTGTCAAGTCAGAAGATAGTGTATGTGTTCATAGGTATTCTTTTCTAAACTCAAAATCTGTATTCAGTATTTTTATTGCTGCCCAGTGCAGTAATTTCTCCATGTGATTTCAAGAACATTCACTAAAAATATTCTACCTTCAGTATTTTAAGGATTTTAATAGATAGATGAAGCAGCTTAATAAAATTTACAGATAATGTCATAAAATAGGTTTCTGATTACTGACTTTTTATTATTTTACACATTTATTTTCTGTGGCGTTTTTTAATAATCCCTTTTACAGTCAAATAGATGCAAAGTCAAGTTTCAAATTATTTAGTAACTAGTAATTGTTCTTTGGCCAACTTTGCCACCTAGCGGTTGTAATTAAACAGAACAGTTCATTTTCTTGATTTTTTTCTTTTTTTTTAAAGTAATGTACCACAGTCCTGCCGTATTTTTTCCTTTGCATTGAATATTCTATGATTTTTTTAGTTGGAATAATTTTCAGATGCAACTGAAACCACTCATAATATGCTTATGAAAGTAAGTACTTTATTTTCTAATGTTTAAAAGCTTAATGAGTGACTGCAAGTATAGGAAAGTTTAATACTAGACAATTCTTTTTTTTAAGAAAGTAGTCTTCTCATAAGAGAATCAAAAGAAAAACTGTAAGCCCTGTTAAAATCTCTCATGAAAAGATGTAAGTTTAGACCTCTGCTTGTATATACTACAGACTGTTTTTCCTCTAATATCCTTGTAGCATATATAAAATAAATCCCTACAATGTAGAGAAAGGAGAAACCTGCATCTGCAGTGCTTTTGCTTCTAGTATGCTTTATAGGCACCTTTGCAGGCTGCTGAGTCCATAGTAGGAGTAACAAAGACTGTATAAGTATTGTTTTCTCCCCTTCCAGTTGCTCCCAGTTCTGATGCAGAACCAGATAAAAAAGAAATAGGAATTAATATGGCCCTAAATTGTAACTTCGTATGTTGTAGTGCCTTTATTTCTGTGAAATGCAATTCAAATAGAAACTCTGCAACAGCTGTTTCCTCAGTCTCCCATATCCTGGAATGGTATATATGCTATGAACAAAGGCAGTAGACAAGAAACGTATGGGGCAGTGATGAACCCTAAAACCTCTGGACAGTGGTCCAGCTGCCATCTCCTCTCTGGTCTACACCAAGCCACAGGCAAGGCAGCTCCCCAAGTTATACTTTATATGTAATCTTTTTTTTTCCTCTTTCTTTCTTGTTTTTTTTTCTTTTTTTATATAGAAGCATTACCATTTTTTTTTCTTCCTCAGATGCTTCAAGCTGACTTTGTTTAATACATATTTACTAAATTTAAAGAGAGGTGTTGAGGGAAAAATAATTCCTTCAACTGGAAAAAAGCATCTCTATGCATAACAGGCATTTGAAATTAACATTGGTATTTAATGTTGGAAAATGTTATGATCACCATTACAGCAAATTGTTTTTTAGACACAGGTTATCTGCTTTCAATTTCTTTGAGGTTCCAAAGGAAAAAAGTAGTTGTTCTCTGGGTGGCAGAGCTATAGAATCTTGATTTCCTTTTGTTATATGTCTTTTTTTTTTCTTCTATATATCCCAATGACAATAACTCATTCTAGGCAAGTGACAGCATGTGCTGTGACTGATTCAAAGTTATGTATGTGGTGATTTCCCACACATATAGGCACGATATAGTATAATTGGTCTGGCAGAGCATGTGATGCTTGTTTATGATTTAGTATGATTTTGTAATTATCAGGGGTTTGGGTGTCTCTTATGTCATCCATCTTCTGGTGCTTGCCATGCCTCTAGAAACAAAATATCCTTGAAAATTCAAGTATTTGAATTAAATTGACAGGTGCAGAAACTGATGAGGTGGTGAAAGGGAGGGGAATCTGCTGGATTAAATGAAGGATCACACAATTTCATAAAGCTTTGTTCCCTAAGAAACCTCATCTAAAAAGCTATGAGAAAGGCCATCATAAATCTTGATCAAAATATGGCCTAGAGAGCATCCTGCATATAATAAGAAACTAAAATAGCATGGACATCTTGTTAATGTTGTCATAGCATTCATATTATCAGATTCAATACAGCAAATTATTTAACTGTTGGGATATGTTCAATAAATCCCTAAAGTACAGGAGTGAGTAAACATAGGAGCAGAAAAAAAAGGGGAGGTGGTGCAGACTTCGTCTTTAATGAGAAGAAACAAGTCCTTGACTCTTGAGCTGGGGACTAGGGAGAGGTGCTGATAGTGTCTGAGATGGCATTAGAGATGACCTTCACATTGAAGGAGAAAACAAAGATGACTAGGTGTAGAAGCTGCCAAATGTGTGTTGCTAATGAGATTTCTGATAACATCTGTGTATGTGTGGTATGACCTGAACTGGTGGCAGAACTGTCGTGGTTTAACCCCAGCCAGCAACTAAACACCACGCAGCCGCTCACTCACTCCCCCCCCCCCCCCAGTGGGATGGGGGAGAAAATTGGGAAAAGAAGCAAAACCCGTGGGTTGAGATAAGAACGGTTTAATAGAACAGAAAAGAAGAAACTAATAATGATAATGATAACACTAATAAAATGACAACAGCAATAATGAAAGGATTGGAATGTACAAATGATGTGCAGTGCAATTGCTCACCACCCGCCGACCGACACCCAGCCAGTCCCCCGAGCGGCGAATCCCTGCCCCCCACTTCCCCGTTTCTGTACTGGATGGGACGTCACATGGTATGGAATACACCGTTGGCCAGTTTGGGTCAGGTGCCCTGGCTGTGTCCTGTGCCAACTTCTTGTGCCCCTCCAGCTTTCTCACTGGCTGGGCATGAGAAGCTGAAAAATCCTTGACATTAGTCTAAACACTACTGAGCAACAACTGAAAACATCAGTGTTATCAACATTCTTCGCATACTGAACTCAAAACATAGCACTGTACCAGCTACTAGGAAGACAGTTAACTCTATCCCAGCTGAAACCAGGACAAGAACATACCTGAGAATTAGAGTTCTTGGGTGGTAACAGGATTGTAGACAAATTGGAGGAAAGAAGAGAGGATGCCACATAGCAACATGGTCTGTTCAAATACCTGTCTGACAGGAGAACCTGAAAAGCAGGCTGCCAATACTGAGGATGATGGATACACGTAGAGGATCACAAGAAAAAAAGTTGAAATGCAGTTGATATTTCTGGATAACAAGAGATGGAATGAACTACAGGCAAAGGGAATGATGGGGCATGAAGAAGACATGTGTCTGTGAGTGGAAATCCCTTTGAAGAAGACTATATAGCTTGGATAGCAGATCACATAAAATCTCTTCCTGCATCAGAGCAGCGGTCCATCTAGCACAGTAGTCTGTCTCCAACTATAGTTAAAAATAATGCTAATTAGAGAGGGTATGAGAGTGCCTGTCGGCTTTAAGAGGTCCCTTGTTCTCCTTGTTTTGTCAATGGGTATGTCCCTGACTATTTGCATTTGTATGAGTTTATGTATCTGCTGTCCTTGAATTTGTCCAGTCCCCTTTTCCCCAGTAATGTCTGTGGTACTGCCAGTGGCAGCAGATTCCAGAATTTCATGCCTGATGTTTTAAGTAGTATTTTATTTTACTTGTTTTACTTTATTTTACTTGTTTGAAACTGATCTCCTAGATAGTTTAAACTACGACTTGCTGTATGTGATTCTCTGAGGTAGATCTGTATGAGAAAAACTACAACTATAGCTAGGATGATAGCTTGACAGATTCATGCAAACCGAGGTTAGTGATCATTTGAGGCAAATTGTTTATTATCTGTCTTTGGATAGCTTTTAACATTGAAAAGCGAGCTTGAAAAATTGCAGTTACGTTACGTCTCTAGATTAACAGGCACCTCTCTATATTAATTGTGTAATTGCCTCTTTCAGGATCAACCATGATGACAATGAGGGACTGCCTTATTAAAAGATGATTTTAAAATGATTTAACTTATTTTTGCTCAGAAATTATGTATGCATAGATGATGTAAGCAAGAAGGTTTTAAGTATTGCTAATTAATTAATACATGCTAACTAGCAAAAATAGCATAATGATAGATCACTAAATCAAAAGATTTCAGGTTAAAAGGGGTTTGTTCTTTTTCAGTCTACATTGAGAAATAGTGGTCTGCAACTTCAGCAGCTTTATAAGAAAAAATAAATTAAAAATTGAGCAGTACAGCTCTGAAGTAAGGCCAGCCAGCATGAAGCCCTCTTAATGAAAATGAAGACTCCTTAGCACTAATATTCTTTTCCAGAGAAAGGCTGGCAGAGAAGAGGACATTTATAACATTAATAGAAAGTCAAGAACATTCATTTCTGGTGGAAGACAGGAAAGTGGGAGCCATAGTTGGCAAAAGCTCATTGTTAATGATTAAACCAGCAAACTGTTATTTAAGAATGTTAACTGAATGCAGAAGTCTTGAGGTAGTATTGCATACTTTTTGTATTAAATTTAGTTACTTAGATTTTTCCTGGACAATACAGATCATATATGGATGATACAGTAGAGTTATCCATTTGGAATACCACTAAAAAAGCAGCTGAAGAGAACGTCATTGTGCTCTTTCAAGCAGTGGAAGAGTTGGACATCAACAAAAGTAGGTTCTTGAAAAGCTTGGGAGGAATTGAGTACAGCACATGATCAGTAAAATGTCACGTGGAGAAAGATGACACCACTGCAGAGAAGTCATATTCTTAAGGTTATTTCCAGCACTTTCTGAGAGCCAGATTTTCCATATTTTTTTTTGTGTGTGTGTGTGTAATGTATTGCATAATACATAGCAAATGCTTGTAAAAGTTGGACTGTTTCTGAGACTCCCATACAGGTTTTTACCACTAACTTCATAAACAAAATAAGTTTTTATTTTGGTTTTGATTTTTGAGGGGGAGGGACTACATCATTTTTTCTACAGTTCACAGAACCAAGGGATTTGGAAACAGCTTATTCTGCCAAAAAGTCTGAGATGTTTTTGTCATAATTTCTCTGTCACCATAGACCCCTCATATGGTTTTTCGTGGATGCTTAAAATGCTTTATTTGTAGATAACTGGGTGGCTTAAAATATCTCAAATGAGTTTCTCTGAAGTGCTGCATGGAAAGAATGTTTAATGGTACTGAGTAAATTAATATACTTAACAACTGACTAATACACCAAAAACCTTTAGCTAAAAATAATACGTTATTTCATAAACGCTGACTCAGATAAACTACTAAGAAGTGGAACTAAAAAGCTTTAGAAGAATTATTACAGTTAGAAGCAAATTAAATATTTTGATGTAAATTTAGGAATCCATTCAAGTACTTAAAACGAAGTTGTTATGATGCAACTGAGAAAATCAGACCTAAATATTTGTGTGTATAAATTTTAGGGGGAGAGGCCTTCCTGAGGGACAGTAGTTTACACTGAGTATCCATACCACTAAGCTGACATCCTAGAAAAATAGCTCTTAATAATCTTTGAAGGGTCATGGTGATTGGGGAAGGTTTGTGGGGACTGGAATAAGGCAAATATAACTGCAGTCTTCATGAAGGGTGAGAAGGATCTGGGGATCTACAGGCTGGCCAGCCTTACCTTGATCCCTGTGAAGATGATGGAGCAAATCCTCTCGAAAACCCTTATTAAACATAGGAAGGACAAGTAGGTGACAGGAGTAGTCAGCATGGATTTACAAAGGGCAGATCAGGCTTGACCAGCTTGACAGCCTTTTATGATGAGATGACTGGCTTAGAAGACAAGGGGAGAAGAGTGGATGCTGTTTATCTTGCCTCTGGCAAGGTTTTCCAAGCTGTTTCCCAGGAAATCCTCATAGACAAAACGATGGACTAAAGTGGGTGGTGAAGTGGACTGAAATCTGTCAGAACTGCCAGGCTTGAAGGATTGTGATCAGCGGCATGAAGTTCAGCCTAGCTGGAGGCCAGTCACTAGTTTTGTGCCCCAGGGGTGGTCCTGGAGCCAATACAGTTTAACCTCTTCATTAATAGTCTGGATGATTGAGCAGAGTGTACCCTCAGCAAGTTCGCAGATGCTACAAAACTGGGAGGCATGGGTGATATGTCAGAGGGTTGTGCTGCCATCCAGATGGACCTCAACAGGCTGGAGAAATGGTCCGACAGGAACCTCATGAAGTTCAACAAAGGAAAGTGCAAAGTTGTGTACCCAGGAAAGAATAACCCCATGCACCAGCGTAGACTGGGGCTGATCACCTAGAAAGCAGCTTTGTAGAAAAGGCCCTGGGGGTCCTGGCGGACTCCAAGTGAATGTGAGCCAGCAATGTGTCCTTGCAGCAAAGGCCAACAACCTCCTGAGCTGTGTTAGGAAGAGTGCTGCTAGCAGGTCAAGGGAGGTGATGCTGGCCCTCTGCTCAGCAGTGGTGAGATACATCTGGAGTGCTTGGTTCAGTTCTGGGCTCCCTAGGACAAGAGAGACATGGACATTCTGGAGTGAGTCCAGCCAAGGGCCACAAACTTGATAAAGGGCTTGGACCATGTGTCATATGAGGACAGGCTGAGAGGGTTGGCTGGGACTGTTCAGCTGGAGAAGGGAAGGCTCAGGGGGATCTTCTCCTTATGTCTAAATACCTGAATGGAAGGAAGAAGGCGGAGCTAGATTCTTCTCAGTGGTGCCCCATGACAGGACAAGAGGCAATGGGCACAAATTGAAATATAGGCAATTCCAATTAAACATAAGGAAAAGCTTTTTTCTGTAACAGGTTGCCCAGGGAGGTTATAGAGTCTCTATCCTTGGAGATAATTTGAAACTTACCTGGAAATGGCCCTGAACAACCTGCTCTAGCTGAGCCTGCTCTGAGCAGGGGGCTGGACTTGATGATCTCCAGCAGTGGCTTCCCACCTCAACCGTTCTGTGATTCTGTGGATAAATTGAAATAATAATTTAATGGAACTTGGCTATAAAGGATCCTGAAGGTAGCATTAGGGTGGACGGTCATTTTTCTGTGATTTGTTTTGAGGGTTTTTGAAGGGGGGAAATTGTGTCTTGTGGTTTTTTTGTTTTTGGGTTTTTTTTGGTTTTTTTTGTTTTTTTTTTTTCATCCAGAAAAAGGATTCAGCATGGTTTTATTCTGTCACTGCTCTCATTTGGAATGGATGCAATGCCCTTTGATGTAGCTGGGGCATCTGTGCCTTGAGCTTGCTGGCATTGAACACTTCAGATCCATGTCATTAGCTCTGGGCAGTCACTTGATCAGATTATGGAAGGTCTGGCCATGAGCTTTGGGTGAATGTGAGCTGGCGGAGGCTTTACCCAGATAGTGCTGGTTAGCTGAGGAAGCCAATCAAAGTAACTGATAACAATTTTCTGACAGCCTCTTTTTCTTTTCCCACCTTTCAGTTTATATAACCTGTGAAATGAAGCACTTGAGGAGAATACAAATAGCTGTATCACTCATTTACCCTCTAAGGGTTCATGCCAGCCTGTTCATTTAATTTCAGATAAAAACTTTTGTCCTTTCTTCCACGCTGTTTCAGTATTGGAGAAGCTGCCTCTAAATATTTGAAAATCAACCTCACTGATTACTTCAAAACACTTCTAAGTTTCTCCTTATTTATTGTACCTGTTGGTATATTTGTCACCACTGTGTCACTGTTCCTTCCTGCTCCCCAAGTGCCTGTACCAATCTTTTGAATATTGTTTTATATGTATCTGATAAGCTCCTTTTTTGAAGGTGCTATCATTTTGCCCTGTGTGCAAAAATAAAGTTATTCACTGAGAACATTAACCTTTGTATTGTCTTAATGATAACAGCTAACTAAAAGTTCATTTCAAAAATATATCACAATAAATGCAAAGTTGGAAGAATTGCTGTGTTCATAGAGCTATTTTTGCAATGTTAGATCATGGAAAAATTATCTTTCACTGGTTTGGTAGTATTCTGCCTTTTAGTGAGGTTTTCTGATTTTTAGTTATTCTTGGGTTAGGTGCCTTGTTACACCTTCAATTTAAGGTAGCATGGTGTTTTTTTTATTAGAGTGACAATGTTAAGGGGGGTGTTTGGTTGCAGATTCGCCAGGAATCATTAGATTAGATTGTTGCACTTAGCCTAAAGACTAAGCTCACCCAGAAAGTACAGGAAGAATAGTGATAAAATTTGCTGCCTGAATAGTCATCATTGTTTCTTTAAAGGCAATAAACACTGCTAGACATCACAAACGTGCTAATGAGAATGAGGAGGACAAAAGAAAGTACAATAAAGTGTGTGTGCTGAAGAAAATTTAACGGAAGATGTAAATGGTCTGATTCTGTATTCACTGCATTGTCCTATGAGGACTGTAAACAAAGTCATATTTGCTGAACATAAAATTTTACTGGATTTCAATTACAGATGAGCTTGACTTGGAAATACTTGTGTCCCTTCTATCCTCAAAATTGTCATCTGTCCTCCACCCTTCCATAAAAAGCAACTTAGAATCATGTTGAAAAAAATGTCTTTGATAATTGTTTGAAGTATGGTCATGACAAAGTATTTTAGTAATTTGGGCGTAGGAGGGGAGAGAGACAACCAAATGATTTTCCTGCCTATGTTGAAAGGAGAGTTTTTATGGTTGGATTATGAAATCTTTGATTGTGATAGTAGATGCACACTAAGGGTTGTGATGCTGGTTTTGTAAGGGATGCTCATGGTTGCTATGGGTCTTCTTGATCAGTTTTAGAAAGAGTTAGAAATATAGATGCATTTATCTTCTCCGGAAGCAATTGAAACTTCTAAAATTAATTGCTACTTTTTAATACTGCTTGCCTTGCCAGTGCAAGAAACACTTATGCAAAACCAATATTATTGATGATTTCCAACTAAATTTCACAAATCTTTAAAAAAAGTTAAATGTATAACATATAGCTGAAGCATGACTTTCATACTGGTGTTAGTTTATGTATGATCTTCCCCAAGAGTAAAAAGTAGTCATTATAAGGAGACAATATAGAGAACTGATTGTTATGTATGTATGTATGCAACTGCTGTATTATTCTTTACAGCTTTATTTGATTAGCTGTTTTGAACAAGCAATTCTTTTTTATGGTAATGTTCAATATGTCCTATTTCCAAATGCTTTTTTCTTCCCGCTGGTTGTCATAATTGCTATATTAATTAATGGTTTTGTTAGAACAACTCTAAACAGTCCTGATCTGTAGAGATGAATGGTCTACATTGTTTATTGGTCCAGTATACTGCTTTTGGACTGTGAAATTCTTACAAGGACATTTCCTTATGTGTCATTGTGAAGTACCAACTTCTGTCCTTCTAATAAAGATAAATCATTACCTATCTGACTGTGTGGTAGGAGGTAAAATAAAGCTAACTTAGATTTAGGTGTATAGATTGGGTCCTTACATCCACAATTTCCTGTTTTTAATTATATTAGTCTTATTATATTTTTTTAAGATGCTGAGAGCATCTGCAGGTCCTGCTGGGATGAGTTATCAGCAATACATCTTCACAAACAGTTGTGGCTTTACACCAAAAATACATTTGGCTTAGACCAGTCAACCCACTGGTGACTATAGGAACTGCTGGTTGTTAAACGGTCTGGAAAAAAAACTACCAAAAAAAAAAAGCCCCAGACCAGTCAAGCTAGTGATATTTGAATAGCTAAATATGCATTTTGGTCCCTAAAGACATATAGATGTTTAACACTAATGATTTTTTTTTTTTTTTAAGAGGGAAATTGCACATGAAAAAAATGTACTTGAAATTGGCAGGAGTTAGGTACCTAAATTGAGTTTTAATTGCCAGACTTTGGGCTTGTAAATGTTAACGCTCTTAGTTGCGTGATTTCAGCACGAATCAGAGGGCTTCCTGCTTCTATGGGCAGACCTTCATTATCTTCCACTGGAATAAAACTCTCTCCTCTCTGTTCAGCCAGTTTGAGTAACTGATGCTATTTTGCCTTCTTTGGAGTCCCCTCTTGCAAGCTTGGAAGCCAAACTAACCTCTGAGGAGCACCATCTTCTTTTTCTTTATCCTTTTGAGGAGATTTAACCCTTTCATTAGCCATCATCACACAGCCTACATAAAGACAGCGTAGAAATGCCTTGTATAATCTCTAATTTTTTCATTGCAGATTTTAATAATAAACTCAGTCATGAAATTAAAAAGAAAAGTACCTTTATATTTACCTTTTAAAAGTAATATATTGGTCCTCTTATTTTACTATTTTCAGCATACTGTGTATCCTATTTTTTAGCAAAATGCTGGCAGTGAAAGGGTTAAATTTACCTCAGTGTTAAAAAAGTGACTCATGTATTCATCTGACCGGAGATGTACAGTACTGGAGACATTTGAGACTCTTAGACCACTGCCATAAAGTACTGAAGGATTTAATTTTAAGATATAATATAGCTATTAAGCCTTTTCAGTATTGGAATATTCAGTCTCTCCCAGCAGAAGAGTGATGAACTGTGATCATAAACAGGTTAATTTAATCTGACCTGATTTCAGAAGTGTCCCCTTATTGCTTTAAGGATAATAATTTTTCATGATATTTATATTTTCAAAATCATTATCCATAAGGCTCAATTATCCAAGTATTTAATTAGCTCTGTCAGTGTTTCAGGTAAAAAAAAGAAAAAGAAAAAGGGTGTTAATCCCAAAGTCTAAGCGTGTATTCTGAGTTTTGATGTTCTCTCAAGTTCTTTTTTTAAACAGTATCAGCAGAGGAGACTGTGCCTCTGATGCGAGTCAGGTAGTAAGGCCACTCAGCAGTCCTGCCTACAATTCATGTGAAACACGTATCGCCAGACAAAGCATCTGACTATTTGGAGGGTGGTTCTGTAGTCTTGAGAATCCAGAGTGAATTAAAGTCTAGACTCCGTCATTTTTTCAGGCTGTTGGGAAGGGTTAAATAACAAATCAGATATGCCCAAGATAGAACAGAGGTAACGCTGAAGCAAGGATGCTCTTGCTGGTTTGTGCATTGAGAAGAAAGCTGTAATAGCAGCAGCAGCAATAACAACAGCAGCAGCGGCAGCAGCAGCAGCAAGAGACCTTTGGAAAGCTGGGTGTTGCAGTAGTCTGAGATATAAAGAGCCTGTTACATCTCTGTCTTTCCTAAGTTCAGAATGGTTGATACAAACCTTACGCCATGTGTAGTAAAAGATGTATATGAATACGGAATTTGCTTTGTAATAACTGGATGCTGAGGAAATAAAGACGTGCCTCTGGGTTTTTGTTGTTGGTTTTTTTCTGGCTTTTTTTTTTTTATCATCTGAAACAGAAGAGATCGATTTACTCAGAGAAAGTAAGTTTCATCTATCTTCAAGATAATTTTAAAGGACAGCTTGGGAGCTGGAGGGTGACTGTTTTTCTACCTGTTTCCTTGCACCTGGGGCTGAAAAGTGAGGAGAGATGGACAGTGTCTCAGAGGAGACAGGAATGACCGAAGCTTGGTGAAAGCATACACTGATTGTTGTCTGCTGTCCTCTTCATGCAGTGCTGTGGGCTGGTGCACCGACGGCGAGTACGGGTTTCCTATGTAAGTTTTCGTTTGTATTAGAATGATGCTAACTTGTACATTCAACTCTTAATATGTTAGATGGTATGGTATGCCTCAGGCAGGTATTTTAATGTATATCTGAGTGACCAACCAGAGCACTAAGTATCTGTGAAATAAGTTTTTACAGCACAGAGACACAAGGATTGTTTTAACAGGTATGAGTTTCTTGTAATCTATTTTTTCAGAACTTGTTCATATCAAGAATATATCTTATTTCAAAATAACCTGCAGTGTTGAAAGACTGGAAGTCTGACCCTTCTGACTTCTTTTTTAAATTGTGTATTTTTTCTTGCTAGTAGCTCTGCCTAAGTGGAGTCATTAGAAAAAGACATCTCTATTTATCCGTATATGATAACTGAAAATCAATTAAAGTTATAAGCAATTATGGACTGGCACTAAAATTATTTGAAAGACCCTGAGGAACATAAAAATCATCTTGTGAGGTAGTTCTTTTTCAAAAGAGCAGTAGCACAGTAGCAGAAGTATGGCCTGATGGTTTGCATGGTTTGTTTGCTTTCCAGAACAGGTTATTTCAATACTCTGGTATGATAAGACTGCTCTGTATTGCAAAATGGCTGTCTCTAATAAATTCTACAAGGAAGGCCAGCGCCAAAGCTTAAGTATTAGTAATGAAAAAGATTGGCTGTTAGCTGAAATATGTCTGAACTGTACTCAGCTGACGTGATAATCTCCTAAGTAATTCATTTATGTTTTAGCATTCCTTTTCTGTTCTGCTGTTCAGTTGTCAGATAGACGTGATAAGAAACAGGAGATTGAAACGATCTGGCTAAGCTGCAAATTGAAATTGCTTAGTATTTGCAACAAGCAGCTTGTAGCTTGTTGCACAAGAAAAGAGCAAATATATCAGTAGAAATAGTTCTGTTGTCAGGAACGCTGTGTGTTTCTCTGCGTCATAGGAAGCTCTTTTACACAACGCTTAAAAAATGATCACAGAACAAGCAAGGTCATATATAGGTGTGATCTAAGTCAAAGTTTGTGTAGGGGATTGATGGAGAGAACGAAATTACTAGAAAGAAAACAAACCTTTCCTTCAGAATATATTGCAGAGATGTAAACAATTAGAAACGTGAGTGTGGTCATAATTGTTTTGCACAGCTAATTTGACTTTGGATGTATTTTGTTCTCACTGGTGCAACAGTTGATGTTGTTCTGTAAGAAGCAGGCAGAAGCATGGAGATTCAGATGAGATCTTTGCTCAAGGTTAGAACTTAAACAGTACAGTATTTTGCATAAATTACGCAAAAACCAATGTGTAGTTCATTTTAACCATCAATTCAATATAAAATCAAAACTTGGACATCTGTTATGCAGATATTTATTTGATATATAGATATTCACACTGTTATGCAGAAATTGAAATATGAATACATTGAAAGCACTTCTTATTTTTTAGCATGCTCATGCCAGTGGAGTTTAGGGCATATGAAAATGATGACCTCTTGAGATGCATCACCCACCCTTTCATTTCTCCTTGTTATTGTTACTTAACAGTAGCACCAGCCACTGTAAATAATACTATCTAGACAGAATAAAATATTTGCCTGTTTGCAAAGTATGTTTCACAACCTGAAGTGTCAGAATACTCATTTGTGAACCACCATGACATCTACTTAGGTTTAGTCTCATACTAAACTCACTAAACTCCATGAACTCTATGATTTTTTGGATGTTTGTGGATAATGGAGAGAAAGAAGCTTAGTGAATGTCTTATAAAGTACTAGGGTTTGCACCTTATTTTGCGATACTTGTGTAAAGGGTATTGTGCAATGCTGCTGGGCCTCATGGTATTCCAAGTACCTCGCTAACTGTTCACAAAAAAGAAGGTTACTCCGTCTTAGTTAGGATAAGTGAAATGGAGTTTGCCCTTGATCTTTTTGGTCCGAATCCCATTACGTGAAAGATGACCGTGTTCTCAAGTAACTTAATTACAATGAAAATTCTGTCTGTTGTTTGAATCCTTGATTATCCAAACCCGTCATTATTGAATTTTTTTTGTGCTCCCCATGGCATTGGGCTAATTGAGGTTGTACTGTGTGATTCTTCCGGGATGAAAGCACTGAAATTAAAGTGAGCCATGACCCTTTTTATTAACGTCTGACTCACTGGGGAAAAACATCAGGCGCTTATTCTGGGTTATTAGCCTACAGTTCTTGCTTATGAATTGTAGTGGTGAATGATCCAACTTAACCGTTGGGTTTTTTTATTTTGGGGGGAGTTTAAAGTATTGGACTTTATATATCCAAAAACATGTGACGAACCTAACTGACTATTGTTTTGCAACCAGTACAGCTCTTTCTGGTCCAAGTCCTAAATATTGTGCAGATCTTAGGTGTAATCAATCCCTTCGATGGTCTTTTGGGTCAGGCATAGACAGATCACTTCAATTAGTTATGTGGGCTCACATTGTTTCTCTGGAGGAGCAGCATTATTTGTGGAGGAGGTGATTGCATTCTTACGCTGCTCCTTTTTGTGATGTCCTGCATGTTAGTCTCTCATGCACAGAGATTATCCTGCATCTGTGTGCAGGGAAAAGGTTGAAGGCCTGGATGGATTGTATCCACCTTTACCTTCTCTCCAGGTTTTGCTGCTATTGAGTGATGAGCAGACCACACAATGTTAACAAGATTAAATTTGGCTCAGGTGTTCCAGGCTTTCCTGATCATTCACTCTTCCTTCAGCATGCACTGTGTACTACCTGCATCCGCTAAGTTTCCACTCTTTCTCTTCCTCTTCTGAGAGTTTCTCTCTGTGGGTAGGTAATCAGGGTGATGGGGGGGCCATTTAATGCAATATGTTTAATACAGTGTGGAATAATCTGCAGCTTCTAATGGTCAGGTGTGTCACATGGGCATTATGACTGCATACTAACACTCAATTCCAGAAATAAAGACCCTTATATTGGACATTTTCATGGCAAAAGCTGGAGATAATTCCAAATAACATCTTCACCTTATTCCTTTAGTCATGTCTGTGAGATGGGGTCATGCCATTTGTCAAATGGGATCCTTTTCAGGTAGTATGGAAGAGCAGCTGTGTGGAGTTCTTCCAGTGGACAATCTCATTTCTTTCTGGAATGTGGAGTCTACCTTAGTACTAATTGTATGTTGCCCAAAAATGTTTTCACAACTCTTACTGCCAGCATGTCACAGAACATCTAAAAGCACCAGAACCTGAAGGCTGACCAGTATATTTCAGCTTTCAATCTTTAGTCCAGTCTATCCACCTGTCGGTCCAGCCTTCAGGAGAAGTTGCAGTCTGATGGGAGTCACTCAGAAATCTTGCACTGTCTTCAGCTCTCTGGTGTTCTCCCTGGAAGTGGCTGGAACTGAAGGCTGTTTGAACACAGAGTCCAAGATATTTCCAGAGTCTGCACATTTCTGAACAGAGCAATTAGGTATCAGCCACTTTGCCTGACTGTACGTACTGTCTCCTGTTACTGCTGTGAGTGGTCTCATTTGCAGTGGTGCAACATACCTGCCAAACTAGAAAAATTGCTTATATGGCAACGTAACAGGGATTGACTCCAAACTTTTTATCCATGGCAAGTGAAAGCAATGACAGGTACAGGAGGAGAGTCCATATAGTTTCTTGAAGGCTTTTCAAGATGATGAACTTCGAAGTGTCCTAATGCATAGCTGGAAGTCACCTACCGGAGCATACAAGACAGGCAAATCCAAGCACATTGAGCACGTTAGTGTACTGCAAAGCATAGTGTACTGCGAAGCTTCCTGGCTTCTCAGGGTACAGGCATGTTTGCAGAGTACATGTTTATTGCCACTCTTACAGCTGCACTACAAGGAGTAGGTGATTGTAGCTGTGGAGGGCCAACATATGATAAGCTGGATAGGCAAGCCGTAGGCTGGAATGCATTGTATTTTTAATAACAGCTTAAAATCTTTAGTTATCTGGATTTTCCAACGTTGTATTTAATATTTGTTTAGTAGTTTGAAAACTCATCTTGTTGACTTTTTGAAAAAAATTTTCTTTTTTTTTCTTTTTTAGAATTATCGAATGACATTTTTGCTAGCTGGAAGGACTATTCAGAAGTCTGAGCCAATGTTTTAAAGATTTTTCTCAGATATATAACTAATTTGATAAAGCATGGAGATGATGTCTGGAAGGCAAATATTCATTACTCTGACTCTAATCCTTAATAAGGGACTATTACAATTTGATATAAAAAAACCCCCTCAGCTTAAAAAAATGCATTCCAAAACAATATAAACTTTATTTAAAGATTGATAGTGAAATTTATGCTATGGCTTGCACTGTGTGTTTTAGTTTAATGTAATTAAGGACCTTGGTATGGTTTTGTTTCAAGATGCTTCTTTTCTAATGGTGGAGACTGTAATTGGAGAGCTTTCTGCCTGCAGCAGTGAGCAGGATCCAGACGGCAGGCTTTTTGTACCTCTGTCTGGAGGATATCTCAGACCTCCTGAGGGAATGTTCTCTTTTGGTGTTGTTAGATTTGGACTACAGTTTTTTGTCTGTTCCTCTTGAGACTAATCTTTTCTATCTATTACTTAATCATGATTCTCACCAGACCATTCTTTATCATAGCAGATGCTGTCCTTTTGCTCACTACCTCCCTATCTGTTCTTCATTGCTGATTTATAGGGGTTTTTTTCCGGCTATAGCTACTTTTTTTCCTCTTCTCCACCATGCTTCTCTGGTTTTGACATGCAGAAATCTTGCTTCACATTTGCAAACTTCTTTTCCTTCTGTTGACATTAGTCCCAGCCTTGTATTTTTCCGTTCCCAGGACTGCACCTGCCAGGGCTGTTTCTGTGACCCTTAATACTCCTGTGCCATCAACCCTAGCCCTGCATCTACCCCTTTTCTTTTCTCCAGTGCTGCTGTTGTCAGTTTTAGTGGAAGTTTGAGCTGTTCACAAGCAGAAGTTGCAGGCTAAGGCAGCTGTTGGTGAACCATTGTTGTTATCAGGATTTACCTCCACGATTCTCCTCTTTGTGTATCGTAGGCAGAAAAACAACATGCTGGGAAGGAGGAAAGAAAGTATAAAGAAGTTGTGGTTTTCTGACTATGAGAGTTAAATGACATATTTTAGCATAAACACAGTATTTTTATACCTTAAAGGAATCTGCTGGACTAGCAAAACGAGTCCTTTAACTTTTTAAAGTGACTGGACTGTCCTTGGTACTGGGTGAGTATGGCTGACATGAAACTGTTAGGGAGCAACTCGTAATCTCTGGATTTGGAGGACACTTTCTGTATTTTAAATATCTATTGGAAGTCCTTTTGCATTTTTTCTGTACCCTACTTTTCTAATGTTTTGCTTTGGTAGTATGGGAAGAAAACAGTAAGTGAATAAAGTGGAATAAACTGGTGTAGCAATATTTGAAGGGAAAGTGACCTGAACCAAGACTGTCAGTCCCTGTATACCAGCCAAACCACGGCAAACTGTGCACTGCCCATATTAAAGGGAAATAAATCCCCTTTATCTGCTACAATTGTCTAACAGCCTATATTAGTTATGTTGGGGAGTATTGCTGAAGCTAAACTGTTTCCATTGCAGCTCCAGTCTTTCCAAGTAAACTTCACACATTAGTTCCAATTGTTTTGGTTTTTCCCTTTTACATATTAGGTGGTCATAATTTCTTATTTTTGGCTCCTGTGGCTGCATTTCAATGATTGCATTCCATTTAACTAGCATAGAGTTTGGACTACAAAGCCTCTGTTTAAAGAAACAAAATAAGAATATATTTTCTTGTCCCCCTTTAATTTTTTTCTTCTTGCTGCATTCCCTAGGTACCACCTTTGAATTTAATTGACTAGGAGAAGAGGCTTCTTTTAAAAAACTTTCTTACATTTAGGAGAATTAAATGGAACATTTATAGATCGTTGTGCATTCTGAAGTAAAATTATGTAACAATATGGCTGGTGGATAAAATATTATGACAATATATGCAATAAGGGCCTGCTCTTTTTCATTTTATATGTAATATAACTGCTTGAATAATAGATTTAAAAAATTTAAATTTTCAAGTCAGCAGCAGTATCACAATTTTAAATAAACTGAAATAAAGAATTAGAGAACCCCATTTTAGTTATTTTCCTCTATCCTCATCTGTTAAGGCTGAATTCATATTTCACTTGTTAATACTGTCACTAATTGCTAAACCAGAACATTATTTTGTTACCCTCTGCTAATGTGGGTATATCAAAGTAGTGACATTATTTGCATTGTTTCTGGCAAGAAAAGCTCAGACTTGTGAAACCAATCTGCTTCCCTTATAACCTCCTCCTCCTATACCAGTAGCACCCTTGACTTTGATTTTATACATGTAATTTTAATGTTAGAGTTTTCTGAAGCTGTATTTTAAATAAGTTGTTCTTAAAAAGGCTGTGTTTTCTGCAACCTGTGTTATATTCATGAAAACAAGTTGCAAATTTGCAATAAGTCATACACTTAAAGCACTGTATGCTGTATTATTAGTCTTTTGGAGTTAATAAGTGGGAATCAGGACTTGTAAACTCTGTCTCCAGACCCACCAGTGATTCATCCTGTGGCTGTGGACAAATCATGTGGAAAGAGGCCTGAGGTGCTTCCTTTCCACAAAGCTGCCATTCTTTGACAGAAGGAGAATCCTGCTGCACAAGCATGTGTGCAGAAGTATAAAGTTTTCTGTGAAGCCTGAAAAAAGGGTATTTGTTAAAAATAAACACTTAAAACTAACTTAAGAGACTGCTACAAGTTAAACTTAACCCATTTTCATCCTTCATTTCTTTTTGGCTCACAGTCTTTTTACCCTCTGCCTTTCCCCCCACTTCATACACAGTGAGCTTTGCTATCCTCACTTGGTAAAAATGTTTTTCTCTTTTCTTTTTGGTCTTTTATTGGTTTGGTTTTTGTGTTCACTCTTGACTATATTTTTTATTTTTTATTTCTGCTCTTGTTGGGTGTAATGCCTTTGGATACAAAGCTGACTGACTTCAGTGGTGGAGGAAAATTTTAAGTATTCTTGGCAATTTTAATACATTTTCAGATGAGTTGGCATTCCATAACAATTTTATGAGACTGTGAAGTCATGATAAATTAACTGGCTGTCTTACAATACTAATTGAGTCTCCTGACTTCTCTGAGGAAGATTGTCATGTTTAATGTCTTTCCTACTATCTTTATACTAAACCAGAGTAGCAAAATTAATAACCTACTGAAAGGGAAATGAGAGGAAGATAAAAAAAATACTTTTAGATTTGAATTGAAAAGATAGATTTGGTGAAGTGCTGAATGTAGCAAGAGTGCTTCAATGAGCAGAAACTCTTCTGGAAAAAGTCTTGCAATGGTTCTGGTGTGATTAAACATCCCTTTCCAGCAGGAATGTTGAAGGAAAAGGGATTTGTTGGTTAGTGAATGAAAGAAGGTCAAGATCAAGATAGGCTGGAAGAGACCAAACAAGATTACTGGAAGAAGGTCAGTTCTTTGCTTCATCCTAAAAGAGCTGAAAGAACTCATTTTGTTTAAGTAATGTGTTAATGTGCCTTTTATGTGTAGCAGAAAAAGAAGCTTTTGGCTTTTGTAGAGTCCTTAAAAAGTTTTGCTGATCAAGGCAAGACAAAATGAAATTGGGGCTGAGAGTCGAGGAGGTGTTTTGGTTTGCATTGGTTTGAACATATGATGTACACCTCAGTGAGCAAGTTCACTTGTAGAGCTCTTTTATGTCTCATTCCTAGTCATACCTACTTTAACATATTCATGGGTGCAGATATTGCCAGGACTGTGCAGGATGTAGACATTAATAACTCTGACGGTTACAACATTGTCTTTTCTGTCCAGTTCAACCAAGCATGCACCGCTGTAAGAAACAGATTATTCATGGACCTATGACACCAGGTAGGAGGCCCTTTATACCGAGTGTGCTGTATTAATGGTTTATGCCTATTTATTTAGAAATAGCTAGTTATCAGGGATTAGTAGTTTTTACACACTCTTCCTCTAGATGGAACCACTCTGCTGCTTCACTTGGCTGAAATACTATTTGTTTAACAGCTGAAGAAACCACTGCAGCATGTACTTGCAATCACGTATCTATGTTCAAATGCCTACGTGTGGCTAGGAGCATACTGTGTGGCATTAGAGGCATGATGTGACAGAAGGAATGCTCTTGAGTTTTGTGTTCCTTTTGGAAAGAAATAATTTGAAGGTAGTATTTGCAAACTTTGATCCGTTATAGAGTAGCGAAAATTATTATCTTTATGGGAATAGTGACCTACTTATTCTACATCTGGTGAAATGCAGTCAGATGCTTCATCTTGTCCCTTGCCTCTGTAAAGTCTATTTCAGAGTTTATAACCAGACTGTTAGCAATAACACTCACCATCTTCATATTTTATAATCTTTTCTGTTTATGGGTTTGTGCGTAGAAGTTGGTCTACTATACCAGGCATCGATACCTCTATTTTCAGTAGAAACATCTTGCTTCTTTTATTGCTTCTCTATTCCCATTTGTTTTTTCCAGAAACTATCCCAGTTAAAATAGCTTTCTTTTTCTTTACTAATGCTTTTCCCATGTTTTGTGATTGTGTGGTTTTTTCAGTACTTGCATATACAACTTTTTCAAGGTTTCTCTGTTTTCACCCGACTTGGAAATTAGTGTGTCCGTTTAACTCTTATCTTCCCGGTTGTAAATGTGAGCTAAATGTATTACACAATATACTCTTCATGTTGGTTTTATTGAATTAATGTGGGAGCCACAGATTTTACTGAAACTGGATATTTTTGTAGTTCTAAGAGTGGCATTTATGTGCAAAACTTGGCCCACTGCAGGCCATGTAAAAGATTCAGAAGATAAACTAGTTTGATTAATTATCTCCTAATCAGAATCAAACGTAGTAAAACATTGTCCAAAAAAGAAGAAAGAAGAAACGGTGTAGTACAGTTAATCTCATGGATTTTAGCCCTCTCTTTCTCCCAGAATATTGAAAGTGTGCTGAAATAACGTGGCCCTACACAAAACCAGCACCAGTAAATAAATATAAGATGCTGGTTCTTGGTCCCCAGCAGCTAAGGAAGGAAAGACTTAGTCATACAATCTCTTTAAGACTATATCTGTTGATTGATGCTACCCTATCTGTCTTGTGAGCAGAAAGAAATATGGCAATGGATTATTACCCGTTTTGTAGAATCTCTATTACCACGTAAGAATATTAAAATAACAAGTGATGAAACATTGTTACTAGGCTATAGATTTTTAGAAAAGGAAATGCTGTTTAGCAGTTACGTTGTCAGCGTGATTCCTATATCTTGAGTTTTCCAGCTTTTGGTAAAACATACCTGAGATATGCCAATGTTCATTTTATCATCATACTAGAAGAACTTATCCACAAAAGTCCAAATGCCAGGCTAGAAGTGAGTTTAATCTAGATTGTGTTTGTGTGGAATAATAAACTATTCAAACTGAAAGAATCAGAGGAAGGATGAAGAGAAATTCAGAGAGGATGCCAAAGACAATTGAGCAGACCCAGAGGAGGTATTCCATGTGTATAGAAAAACTAGGCAGAGAGGGGGTCGCATATGTGGAACCTTTTCTTATGGAGGAAATGGTTAATGTTGTTATGAACTAGAGCACACATTTCATTAAAGATATATGTTTGCGTGTATATATCTGCAAACACAGCACCATAATTCAAGTAACATGGACAGCTGAATTTTTACAAATTTTAATTAAACTATGTTGTGTAAGGACTGCTGGCAGTCATTAAAGTATTGTCATGTTTGATCTATTGGATCATGGCACATTGCTGATTCATTAAACCTATTTATATTTCAGTAATAGTCAATCTATACATGGGCTAACATATTTGTGTAGGTTACCCATAGATTACAGTACAAACCTTAGGAGAAGACAACAGGCACAAGAAATCACCAAAGGGCAGGAGAAGGAAAGAAATGTTCCTTGATTGAGGCAAAGAAATGTTCATTAAACCAGGCAAGTACGTGAGATGATACCTGGTCTGAGAAGGAAATATTTGCATCTCTGAGGAAACAAAACAGTGTTTATTTTGACAGGACAAATGACCATGCAGTTTTCTAAATCAGGAGGAAATAAATTAAATCTCAGTGACAAATACTGAAGGGGACTTCAATGATCAGATTAGTTATAAAATGCTAAGTGCTTCACCAAATAGAGGTGCTCAGTGAGGGTTGCAGCCTGAGGGTTAAGAGATGCAGAAAGCGGGAAAATGCAGTAGAAACACAGGAAAGTCTGTGGAAAGTTTCTGGGGAAGGATTTACCTTCTTCACTTTTGGTTTCATAAAAATTTTTTACTGTTGACCGCTTTGGGAGTTGTAAGGAAATATTTTTCTTTTTGTTTTTATCTTAACCTGGCTTGTGTTAGGTGTTAGAAAGTGCCTGGGTAATAACACGCCTCATCCAAGCCTATCATGAGTCAAACAACCCAATGTATTCGCTGCGTATTTTAAGGAATATTCTATTTGGCCAGTGCATCCTCCAGGGTGTCCAAAGGTAACAGGATGTCTAAGGTCTGCCCTAGAAAAGGGTGTCCCAGGGTCAGGTGAGTCTGTGTGTCCCAGTCACTAGTGGGAACCAAGACAGCAACGTTTGAATGCGTCTCCAGTGAGCTTGCCAAAAAACATTTTAAAACTGTTTTATCTTTTATGATCTATGCTGATACACCCTCCCATCCATATGGAGTAGGATTTCTTAAAAATTAAACAGATTAAAAAAAACCCAAACCACCACCCTCCCCCCCCACCCCCCCCAGTTAAGTAGACTTCTTAGGAAAGCTGCAGGGTTGCGCAGTGAGTCTCTTCTGGGCCGAAGTGCAGTGACCTGGGTCGGCCCTGCCATTGCTGAGCTCCTGCCAGCTGTGGACACAGGACTTCCCACGGGGGACCCTTCCTTCAGGCTTGCATTTGCAATTGTGGTGTTTAGGCCAAATATTCTCCCCTTATTTTATACTCATTTTTGAAATTCCTTTGGATTTGGAGAGATACGGCATCATCTCATAATGATTTTATGCTAGTACTGGTACTTACGGTTAAGGAGTTGGCCCTGGTCATAGCTACATTTCTAAGCTAGATGAAGTGATCCTTGTAAATTTTTTTTAAAAAAAGGCCAAAGTATTGTAGTTTGAAATAAACTTCAGACATGAATTGAAATAAATTTTTCTTGAGAGAAATTAAAAGGAGACAGAACAGAGAAGATAAAAACTCTTTCCAGAAATAGTGATATTTACCTACGGTACAGGAAGAGATCACAGAGGTGGGTTTTGTTATGTGAACTCTATGCAGTCACTCGTGGCTGAGCTCTGGCTGGATTCAAAGGAAATCTCTCCGCCTTCATGTGCAAAGCTTGCTCATAGTAACAGTTGTTATTGTGAGGCTCTGTTGCAGGAATGCTGAACAGAAATACTTTCTGTACCCTTTGAGAAATGGCATTATAGGCAGAAAAAAAAAAAATCTTTGTTTTCTTAGATACTGTGAAAGTACCAAAGGAATAGTGTAGAGGTTTTGCATTAGAGAAGTCATATATATTCTAGGAAAAATTGGTTTCGTCAGAGAACATGGATGGCAGATGATACAGAAAAGCCAGTTTGTGACTACTGCAGTAAAAAAAAGTTGTTCAAGAACAGTTCAACCCGCTGGAAATAAAAATTTTGTAAAACTGCCAAGGTCAGTGAGACCCAAAGCGATTTGCTGATTAAATGATGGTCACATGTTCGTGTGCATGTGGGTTGTGTTTAATTTCTGTACTTTCATGCTGCAAAACTGAAAGCATGCTAAAAAAGGACAAATTAGAACATGAAATAAAACTTGCATTTGCAGTCATTTCTTTAGAGGTTGTATTCTTTTTTTGTGTACATGACAAGTTTCTGGGGTGCACTCCAAATACAAAGTTGTATGAATTGCAAATTGAAAGTAACTTCTCTGTCACTTTGTCATGACATAAAACGTGGATTTCTGATCTAGGAGGTGGAATTTTTTTTCTTTTTTAAAGAAATGACTACATTCTGGTTCCTTGATTTAATGTAGCAAATTAGATAGACTATTCTTAATATAAGAATTAATATAAGTGACTAAATTATTGGAGTAAATATAAAACTCTTACCATGATTTCAATAGATTAACTTTTTCAGTTTGAACTTAAGAGATTCCTCAGTGTACTTCCCAAACTGAATAGGTACAATGTGGCGTCGTTATCATAACACTACAGATCAACTTGTCCAGTCAGGAGGGTTAGCCAGCAACAGTGAACATTAGGACCCAGGAAAAATCGATTATAAGAAATTCTTTCTTTGTAGGCTGGAGAATTGTTTACATTTCCTGATAAGAACTGGGTTGAAAAAGTAAAACATGCCAGTTATTCACAGCTGAGGAGGGTAAAGTCTTTTGACCAAGGCAAGCGAATTAGATGAATTTAAGGCCTATTTGAGGGAATTGTAATGGAGTGTTGCTTGCCAAAACTAGACTCCAGCAAGCTGGAGAAGGTACAACCAGGGCTGTTTTCAGCCACCAACCTTGGTTCAGTTTCAGCTTGTCGGGACAGGACATCTGTGCCAACCCAGCAGCAGGGACCTCGGTGGTACCGAGAAGAGTATGTAGGAACCTGTGGGCCCCTGCTGTGCAAGGTAAACACATCTCCAAACGCACATCGCTCTGAAGTCTTGGAGGTCAATGTGAATCTTGGGGTTCACACGTTTTGTCAAAATGAAGTTTTGAGACTTTGCCGGTGGCTGCGCTTTGCTGTGAAGGAGGAGAGAGGAGAGACCCCACCAGAGGCCATCACCGCTGCGGTGGCTGCCTGCCTCCTGCCTGACCCGTGCTGTGGCCTGGCAGCGCCGAGGCGGGAAATGGCCTTCCCTGGGCAGGAGAAGGAATTGAGTGATGCTGCCTCTTTGCCAGCCTAAATTTAAGATACATTGCAGCCCCAGCGTTACATATTGTGAATCATGTTGCGATAGAGATGTTTGTGTTAGGATATGGACTTTATAACAATGTCTTCCATTTTTTCATCACATAAACCCTTCTGGTTTGCAGAGGTGGTCTGTCCCACTAGCTCTTCTCTCAGTTCAGGAGGCCTCTCTCTGACACTGCTCACAACCTGACACTCCTGTTAACAGGCACCATAAATTGCTGAACATCATTCTGCCACGTACTAGTCCCCATTGCTTTCATCCATCAGTGCCTGAGGTGTGCTCCTGAGCTCGCTCTGCTGCTGGAACATTTAATTCTGTGCATGAAAGATGATGTAATTTGTGGCCTTTTTCCAGTACGATACTTTTGATTATATTGGATTGTGTTGGGCAGCCCAGGAGTATAATCTGTGTATGTAATACATATATATTACCTGGACAGGCTGAACTTATTTAATTACCTTTTCTTTGTCCCCCATTTCTGCCTTTTCTCCTCAGATCCTCTCGCTGATATTTGACTACAAAGGTACTATATGCCAGAGCCGGCTGTTTTCCCTTAATCTGTGCTGGACTGGCTGCTCACACCACACTTGCTGTCTTCCCTGCACGTAGATGCTAAAACACGAGAAGCAGAGATACAGACCCATCATATCATTTTGTTTATAGCAAATACAAATAGGCATGAGAAAGGTGAGATCAAAAAAGGCTGTACAAGCCAGTATCTTCCTTGATGCACAGTTTTCAAAATGGCAGATATTGTCATCTTTGTTTTTAAGAGCATGTTCCAGAGCATTTTTGTTTTGAAATCCTTGCTTCACAGTATGTTGCTTGTCCCTGAGGAACGATGTGACATGGTAGAACAGATTCTGATTTGTACTGGCTTTTCACTGATGATTTCATTGATTAAAATACAACATTGGGTGAGTTTAAAATGAAACTGTCTCCCTGAAAGGCTTGCACAGTTCTAGTAGTGATTTTGAATATCACTGCTCTAAACTTCATTGCTCATTTTTAGCAGTTTGGGCTTGAGATGCTTGATGATGTTGTCTAATACCAACAGAGAAGAAAATCTTACCAATGGTAGGAAGGCTGAATTTGCCTACAATGTATCTGATACCAAAAAAACCAAACTGAAACAATTGAACTTTGGATAAATTCAGCATTCTGTCCTTTTCAAACATCGAATGTGTAACTGAAGGTTTTATAATCTGTTATTGCTGTAGTCTAGGGTATTTGGCTTTTTAGTCAGTGAATTTTCAATCAATGCGAGAGATGAGCACAAGAAAATAGTATCATCTGATGGTGTATTTAATTAGTGTTAAAAGTAAAGAAAAAGTAAAAATAAATTCTTGTTTCCCCAAGCACCTTTATATTCTTTCAAGGCTTTGCTTACGTGTGTACAATGTTCTGGTTGTTTTGTTATAAAGAATATTGCAAATGAGTCATCTTAGTGTCTTGGGGGGTGTGTGTGTGTTCTGAAGGAACTGTTGGAGTAGTCATAAGACAAAGAACAGAAAAACGAAAAGGAAAATATTCAAGTCATTATGTCAGTAAGTCATAGTAAAGAATATTGCCCAACTATTCAAATAAATAAAGGCAGTGAAAAGCATTTGTTTAATGTACATATATTGGGATGAGAGATGCATACAAAAGGGTTGGGGTAGTAGGTTTCATAGTGTGTTCGCTGTACTTTTGATTTCCTCATATAAGAATTACACAAAAATTTTCAGGCTTGTAGAAAAATTAATAGTTTTTGAAAAAATCAGAGATACCAAAATTCCTATTGCTCACCAAGGGTTGAGGAATTCTGTTTTATCAAAATATTCCTAGAAGAAATATATTACCTCAGTAATTGATACCTTTATTAACGTGTAGTACATTTTCTTCTTTCACAGAAAGGCTTGATTTGGCTTACCATTGATCATTGATTGATGCTTTTGATTATTTTTCTTTGTGTTTTCATACAATTTAGTATGTGACACTCACCAAGTATTAAATCTCAGTTCTTTGAGTATTTTTGGTGCTTCCCTTATTACTTATATGCAGTGAACCAAAATACCACTGAAATACATTTACATACTCTTTGAGCTTTCCTTTGCCGTGAGCGTGTCATTAATTTTCTACTTATAAATATCCAATGTGAACTTTTCAGTAACCTCTAAAGCATCATATAGAAGCTTGTAAAAATCATATTTTCCATTTCTTTTGGTGACCTCTTTTTTTACACCTTTCTGCATTATTATGAAATCTTTGTTTTTTCTTTGTACTGCTGAATAGCACAGATATGGAAGTACAGTTTGCTGTCCTACCTACCTTAGAAACTAACTACTGGAAACAGATACTGCATGTTATTAATATCTATGGACTTTCTTCCTGTTATGAGAACATAATCCCTGAGTCAGCTGCAGTATCTCATGTAATATATTTTGAAAATATGAATGATGGTTATAACCTTATGACAACTTCTGAAGAATTCTTTTTAAATCAAACTTTGAGTTATCCGAATTGTGGTTGCTTTCACAGCTTTGCAGTTAGGGGGATTCTGGCTTTTTGTAAATCCATTCCATTTTCTTCCCTGCCTCCTGGGCTGTACCGGCATGGTGGCAGCCTTCTCACCTTGCTACCCAACTCCTCCTTTCATCCTGTACATTTTGGCTCTGAAATTGTGCAACTTGGAGGTTTTCTACAACCACGGTCTCTATTCCAGGAGGGTTCTTTTAGAATTAGGTTAGAGGAAATAAGCTGATCCTTTGAGAAACACTAATTACAAGTGTGATTTGGAATAGGTTGTAGGGATCTGCCTAGAGCAAGGGGTCAGTCTGCCGCTGTCCTGTGTTCGGCCATCCAAGCAGGGTGGTGGCAGTGCTGGTGGCTGGGACTGATGGGAGGAACAGTGAAGCTGGGAGTCACAGGAGGGTAGAGGGGAGGCCAGAAACTGGGTGTGCAGTCACAAGTCATTTGGTGGCAGGGAGGAGATGACCACCAAGGTGCAAAACTGGCAGGAACAGCAGGAGGAGGGACCAGTGTCTAAGCTGCAGTATCTTTCCGGTATCAGTAAACAGAACCACGTGCTTCATGCTTTTTCAGCACCTGGCCTATGTAAAGAGTAACAATTACAGTTTGGCAGCTCATGCCATGGATTCCTGTGTTATGTGTATGAAGGCTTTTCTTAATAATCTTCATTAAGCAGTGCAGTCTTCTATAATGTTCGTCTAATTGCTTCACAAACTTTAATGAGCAGATTTACAGCATTTCTTTGCAAGGTTATGTGTTATTTCTGTTTTATATCTAGAGAGCAGACACGTTAATTCTAGCGTCTGCTTATTTTGAGGAGCCAAACTGAAATGACTCTGGCAACATGCATCTGTTTCAGCTGCAGCTCTGAACTGAGGACAGTTGCAGGCAGTACCGTGAAGCTTGTTGCAATCAGAATCATTCAACTCATTCATATGGTTTCTTTTCTGGTGGTGATGGTGCTGGGACTTTTATTAAAACCTATAACAAAATAAAAAAGGAAAACTTATGCATTATAAAATGTTGAGATTAGGAAGTCAGTTATCTGAAAGCTGAAACACCCTGGAATTGTGTGTATACACCACAATGCATGCGGTATTTAAAGACCAAGTACCACATTCTCTTTTTCCTAAGATCACAGCTATATTCATCACTGGATGGCTGATACTCAGAAAAAAAAATTATTCAATTTTCTTGATGTGAGGCACCGCTTTGTTGCTGAAGTAGGGGCTCGGTAAGTGAATGTAGGACAGGAAGAGAGAGGAAAATTTTATGAATAAAACGGAATTGGATTTGGTGCTTGTTTGGCTTTTGGCAAGGCTGGGCATTTTGCTTAAATCAGAGATTCTGATCATTCTCTAAGTGTCTTGTGTACCACCATTTGGGAATACCTCGTTTAAAACAACTCTGTGATCTCAAAATTGAAGTGATCAAGATTTATTTGCAGAACTGCTGAGTATGCAGTACAGCAGAAGTCCACAAGTGTGCTCTAAATACAGACAGTATTGAGAATGTTAAATTCTTGGAAGGATCAGACTAGAACCCTCTCAGACTAGAGTCCTCATTAACTAATGGACTCATCTGGAATTGATATTTCAGCTATCAAATGAGAGTAACAGTAACATCTTCCCTCACAAGTATCTTCTGAACACATGCTCGTTAAACCCAGGAAAACTATTGAGTGTTGCAGTGCCTGTACAAGAAATGCAGCCTCAGAAAGGAGATGATGCATGATGAACACGTCCAGAATATGTTTGTCTTTTTAGGTTAATTGTTCAGCATTGTTCATCTGATGATGACCTTCTGTTTTCTACAGTGAGATTTGTGTCCTCTGGAATTAAAGATTACACCATAGGTCCTACGTATAACAGGGCTAATTTCTGGACTTTCTAGTCTTGTTAGCACCTAATTTTTCAACCTTTATTGTCCTTTTTATGTTATTTTTTGCAGTAGGAATTTTTAATACATCCTGTTGGCACTAAATTAGCTGCTTTAAGTAAAATTCAGTATTTCTAAATCCTTCTGTGAGGGAATAAATTTAGTTCATTTTACTTGAGCACATCTGGCAAGCCATCAGCAGCTGCTGCTCTAAAATTCTGTGAACTGAGTTAATATTAAGAAGAAGGAGAAAACTCAAATGCCAGCTGTTTTCCGGCCTGTTTGTATGGGACCAAGTTTGCTTATTAGCACAGTATATAGGGTCAGATCTGATCTAATCTGTTCTACACCAGCGACAGTACTGTAGGATACCTTTGTGTTAGGTACTGATGTAACAAACTCTATACTTATATCTTCTATCTCTTAGAATGGAATAAGGTCATTAATTTCTCTGTGAAATATTTTCTTTTCTTTAATATGTCTAGACACAGTATATTTGAAACACAACTGTTTCTAATAACTGCTTAACATCTCATTGAGGATCTTTCTTGTACTTTTAAGTGTTTCACTGCAGAAAGTTGCCACACTGCTGCAGGGATGTCTATCCAGTCATATACCCTTTTATTTCACCTGTCCAGCTACTAGAATTTGAACCTCAGTGCACTTATTGGAGGCAATCATCCACAGTTTTATTTGAGTGTCAGTCATTTAAAAATTAAGTGTAGCTTTGTAGAGAGAGTTCTTCTAGAGGACACTACTCCCCTCATGCTGTGCAACCTGGACGAGAGCCTGGTACGTGGTGCGTGTTGTGATGGGCACTTACTACACAGGTGCCTGTCCATACATTTGTATGGACAGCATACGTCCATTCATTGTACTTGGGCTTTTTGGAAAAGACATGCTGGCTTTCTGCTGTGCTGGTGGTGACTTCACGTTTGTAAGCTGGCATCTAAATGGACTCGCTAACTCAGATTGTTTCATTGGAGGTACATGTATAACATTAGAACTGTAGAAACTGTCAAAATTCAACTGGGAAGTAGAAATTTGTGCCTTTACAAGTGCACAAATATATGTTTATAGTGTTTCTGTCTGTGCAAGCATGCAACATGTAGGTGCTTACCCTTAGCATTCTGAGAAGCCCAGCAATTCTTACCTTTTAATTTATTTGCAGGTAATTTTATTAAGTAGAAGTGAGATTATCTCAGTGGCAGCCTCATTTATGCTACATAGCCTATTTAAGTTAATGTTTCTTTTGGTTTATGTGTACTGCTTTGTGCCATTTCTTCCCCTTCCCAGGACTAAAATGGGATTTGTACTCTTCAGGGCCCCCTCTTCCCAGGAACTGGCTGTAGGCAGACTTCTGTCAGCCCAGTTCCTTTCTCAATTATATATTGACTGTAGTGCAGATTCAGCAAAGATCACAGAACCCACAGGTTCAAGGCTGTTCAGGGTGCTTCAGGTTGCTCCTGCTGACATCAACTTATTAGTTTCACTCCATTGAAACTGGGGGAATTACAGAGAATAACAGAGAATAACAACATAATACACTAAACAGTCAACACTTGTTTAATTATCTGCTTGATTCTTAATCAGTGGAAAGCATATTAGCTTCTGAAGTTATCTTTCCATGTTAAGAACTAACTTGTTGCAGAATGGCATTGAAATCTCCTTTGCATTTATTTGTGTCATTTTCATCTGTTTTGTTTCTCCCAGAACTAATTTTTTTTGTGAGCTTTTTTTCCTTTATTACTTGCATGTATCTTACCATTTTATGGTCGAAGTCAGATAGAGGGAAATAATAAATTGATATCAAAGTATGTGGGAATTCTGCTGTGATATTTGCCTGTATTACATATGTATCATTAAGTATGCACGCATACTCCAAATATTGTATGTAAAAGATATTTTGTCACTAAAAAAAAAGAATGTCAGTGGCAGTTTCCTACTGCTAACAAAACCATATATGAGATGAAACAATGTATTCATCTCACACAAGTAATTTATATTTTATCAGCGATCTATTCCAGTGATATTAAGAGAAAGTACAGAGATCTATAGCACACAGTTATTCATAACATATGCACTCTTTTGTCTTTGGTGACAAGCACGTAATAGATTAGAAATGTTTCAATAGAAATTAATGGATAAAATTACCATAGTCTTCATTGGTATTAATGTCGAATCCAATGCATTTAAGTACATGGCTCTAACAGGAACAAAAGCATGACCTAAAAAGCTTTTCCTAATTATGTGTCGCTGATGAATAGAAGGCAGCTCCAATCAGCAAGCAGTGCTAAAGTGTTCAAGACTGGTTTGTAGTTTATTGTCTCCAGACAATTTCAACTCACAGGCTTTGTTCTGTGGCATTTTATGCCTTGAAAACTATTGCTTGTGCATTGCCATCTGTGACTTTAGCATTTTTTGGGTGGTTTTTGAAGGGGGAGGCCTTTATCTGGCCATCTTAATTACACGGCTACCTCAGAGAATTTTTACTCTTTCTGCCTTTCAGTGTCGGTTTTTAAAATTTATAGTTTCTTTCTCAGGACAAGGAATATTTATCTTTTCTGTATGAAAAGATAAAACATTACCAGTATGAAGTATTTCTGTGATTAGGACTGAACCAGAGGTATTTCCTCTGACTTGTTTCAGTCAGCACTTGATGTATCAGATATTTGAATGAACCTTCTCCCAGTGATGCAACAGCTTGTCCAGACGGGAAAATCATCATGGGGAAACTGCATAAATCCTGAGCTTCTGTTTGCCATTGTGCATCTGTTAACCTGGTATATCATGAGTGACTGGTTAATGGCTTGCTGGCAAGTGATTCTGTGGTCAGCATGAACAATGAAGGGGATAATAGGTATCTTTGATACATGATTCATGTAAAGATGAATCCAGGAAGAATGTGCCTCACTGGTGAAAATCAATGCCAGAGCTGTTCTGAGATTGAGTAAAGTTATTCCGTATGCCATATGAGAGAACAGTTATAAGGTTTTGGAGAGTCTCTGTAACCCAGAAGAAGTGCTGCATAGTTTAGCAAGATAGATACGGATGTGCATATACCTGTATATGAATCTTCAAATTTTCCTACCTGGCTGGGTTATGCAATTAATAGAAAGAAGGACATACATGACTTTATTTTAACATTGATCTTTGCAGTTTTCACTAAAACTTTCAAAATATATGTATTTCATAAATGGTCTCATTTAAAGGATGATGTGAAAAGTACTAGTGCAATTTAGGGATACAAGTGCATATCCAACTTTGAGCTTCATTGAAGGAAGCAAGTTCAACCTGCTGTTTTCTAACATTGTTTTCCCTGGAATGTGTATGGACCTGTGATTTATACAGCCTAAGTCCTGATGAAAAGCTGCCAACATACAGTAGTACAGTGTTTCAAAATTTTGTTCCGTAATATCCAAGGTATTCTATATTGCAATATTTTTGAAAAGGCTAGAAACTTTTTTTTTCAAATATAGACAACTTTAATAGTTGCATTCTTCGTAATGTTGGTTGTTTTGTTTTTTTTTTCCAGAAGTGAATTACACTTTCCTTAACTCTGGCAGGATTTCTGCCTACTGGATTATATTTGAACATCTACGGTAGAATAATGATGTTTCTCTTAAACGAAAAACCTACTGATAAACTACCCAGTAATTCATACTGTCTCAAATAGATGTTTCTACTTCATCAACTTCTAGAGTTTATCAGCTGCAGATTCTTGTAGTTGTCGATGAGCCAGTAATGGATAGTGCTTCAGCTCCATGAGACTGGGTGGACTTATTAAAAATACAGGGATCTATTAAACAACCGTGTGCATACAAGCCTTCATTCTAGCATACGCAAAGCAGAATGCACCAAACTTGTTCTAGTTACCTTCAGTGTGGACTACAAATCTGCAGAAGACTGTAATTATTTTGAAATTGGATGCTTATTTCCACTGGAAAATAGATGCATTTTGCTTTTCTGTCTGTCCCAATCAGGGTAAACAGTTTCTAGAGTTTTTAACAAAATAAAAAGTTTATGCTGTCATCTTCAAAAAGACCTTATTATTACTTTAATACCTGCAAACAAATTATGGACCATCCAGAAATTGAATTTGTGGAATCACAAACTCATCGCATTTATGCAAATACGTTAAATAATGAGTGTAAAGTGACAGACGATGCTTGGAGCATAATCTAGGTCTGTATCATGAGTAGATAATAATATTAAGTTATTATTTAGGAAGTCCTAGAAAAATGGTATGTTGTAATGCGAACTGCAACTGTGTGTCACGTTCACCGTGTCTGTCAGCTGGACTTAACTGAATTTTGTACATTTTTTTTTTTTTTATCATCTCGCCCCCTTACTTGTTCTGTTCCACCAGCCTTCTTTTGTATTTTAATTTTTGTTTTCTTCTTTTCAAGATTCAATACCACACTTTTATGATGGTGCTATAATTTTATAATACATCCTACCTTTTTACTTGATAGCTCGTGTTTGTATTTAAATGAATGAATATATATATTTGAATATGGTTCAGGCAGGCCACTTTCTCATACATTTAATGATATGCTTTGGAAGAAGCACATTTGAATTAGATTGTTCATGAGCTGCATAGATACTGGCAGTAGGATTTGCAGGTGTTACCCTGGGGAAGGATGATACTTCTCACACGTTCGGTGCTCAGACGCCACGCAGTTATGCTTGCACCGGATCCATATTTGAGCAGTAGCAATCAGGTACGCAGAGCGCTTTAGGTACATAATGCCACTCTTTGATATACCATGCTTTCTGGTGAATCCGTGAGACTCCAGCAAACTCTTCTATCTGGAAATGGTTTGAAACATTCCCCTGTAAATTCAGGCAGCTATTAAAAACAGGATCCCTTTTCCCTTTTCTCTTTTTAAAGAGTGCAGCCTGGCTTGTTTTTACTGCACCGTTTTTCTTAAAATGGACTGCTCCAAATGCTTTCATACTGTGCGGTGAAGCATAAGTATTTTGTAAATGGTACTGGCCCGCGTGCTGAGTGAGGAAGCAGAGGTCTTCCTGTATAATCCGATTTCAATCAACTCACTCTAATCACTACTGATAGTTGCAAAATTTAGCCTGGATCTGCTCTGGTAATCTAGATTGACAGGAGGTAAAAGTAAAGGGACAGAAGGGCAGAGGAACAAAGAGAAACGAGCAGGGACAGCGATTTTCTGCTTTTGCTTCCCCTTCTGGGACGCGTGTCTGTGCTGGCGGGTGCGCCCAGAGCCGCGACAGGGTGCCGGGACAACAGATACCCCCCTTCCCCAGGGCTGGAGCGGCAGCTGCCACGCCGCGGCCGCACACGGCACAACAGGTACCTGCGCGACCTGTTGGCATGCATTATTTATGGACATTGAGATCCTAATTCTCTTTATTACTCAGAAGATCCCAGGGTCGTGAAATATTCAGGCATAGCAGCAGTTAAACGGCGCAGCCAGCAACTGGGCGTCTCTCTGATGTTCTCTGAAGGCGAGTGGCTTCCAGTGTTGGGCTTCATTCTCCTACAAGCTCCAGTCTCGGAGCTTGGGTGGAAGCTGGGTGGGTAACCGGGCACTGCGTTTCGCCGGTGGAAGGGGAAAGTGTCTGTGGGAGTGGGTCCTTTTGACTTCCGGTTTTAACTTTTCCAAGAGAAGATCCAACTTTGGATTTCATGGATATACAGCAATATAGCCAGCTGCTGCTGAAGACAGGCGTTTTGCAAAGATTTGTCTCTGTTTGACTGGATTGTACATCAGGAAGAAAAATGACTTTTTTTATTGTTACCTGACCACATGCTCAGTGTGCCTGTGTCAGCCAGGCTAAGGGATTGCACTCCGTGGGGTAACAGAGGCACCTGGACTACCCCTCCATCTGACTTTCCATGCTGGTGGGGCTGTTGTTGGTCATCTCAGCCTTGCATGTTGCCATGCTAAAAACACCCAAGGCTAAAAATGTATCCTGGGTAAGTACGAAAGCATGAACAAAGTTTCTATAAATATGCATTTTTTCAGATATATATGAATATGCTTCTCTATATATGTAGAATTATAAACTTAAATAGACTGAGGTGTAAGGTGGATTAAAAAATTATAAGTGATTAAGTATCACTAAGAATTAAGAAAAACACAAAACACATTAATTGGAACACCAGTATTTTGAAGGAACAATATTTTAAATTATGGAAATGTTAAAATTATAGGCTTTCAACTTAGTTGGTTTTGATATATACTTTTCATCTATGCTAGTAAAGGGTTTGTGCTACGTACTTTTAAATCAATTGCAAAATTGGTGTGGCTTTCAGTGTACAGATTCAAGGCCTTAAGAGTAAGGTTTAAAAATCTGGAGGGGGATTAATGATTTTAATTATATTTTAATTTCTATTTTTGTATATTTCAATGATTTGTGACTGTAGGTATTCTTACATGTAGTGTGATCCACATCTTTAAACATTATTAAAAATGTCCCAGGAGTTTTTTCAGTATGTTGTAATAAGTTGTAATACACAGTGGGATGAGGGAGTCCGTGTTCAGTGTCTTTTCCGTTGACTTTCTTCTTTTTTACTAAGAAAATACATTGTTATTTTGTCCTTATACATTATTTCTGTGTCAGAAACTAGGATTCCCTGTTGGGGAATAGAGTAAGCCACGAAATATGATTCCAGGGTAAATAACAGTGCCCTTTCCTAACCCCCATCACATATGATTATACAACACTGCCAGCACACAGCCTGCTCTCCTGAATAAGCAGAATATCATCAAACCTGAGTTCCACGCAGAAACCTGGACATGCTGGCAACTGCTCAGTAGATGCCTTTAGGGCTTCTTCAGTGACCTCACTGAGTTCCAAATCTTGCCCCAACTGTGTTGCCCATAACTGCATTACCTTGTCTACAGTGCTGGGGTTGTTCGGGAATAAAGGACATCACTGCCAGAGACGAGGGTACAGTTACTTTCCCTTTCCTGCAACTGCCCAGTGATTAATAGCTATGAAAATGCATTAAATTTCACAGTACTTAGAAATTTATGTGTGTTCATGAAGCAGGCTATGGTTGCATATAAGTGTAGCTGATAGGTGTTTGTATCCCCCAACTTAGGTGCTGAGGGATAAACTGCTCACATAGACAACGTGTCTTCCTGGAGGTAGAAATATTGTATGTTTGCAGCTATGATTGTCTCCAGGTTTAGGTATTTAAACCTAATTTCTGGTGATTTTGTTGGAGAATGCCAAGGTACTTACTCTTACCCATAGTTTTGCACTGTGGAATAATCACCAAGAATAAAATAAATAAGAGCTCTCTCCCCCTTCATAGTTTCACGACCAGTTTACATACAAAAGGAGATAGATATATGCTGTCATGAAACCAGTAAATTTTGGTAATTATTTCAACTGAATGAATGATACAGAGTTTATGTATGATGGTATAGCTTTATATTTTAAACATTAGTGACCTTTAATTGTTTCGCTAAACTCATAGTTACACATGTGAAATGTAAAAACTATAAACTGATTTGAAAAATCCAGTGCAAAAATGGCAACTTAGATGATTGCAACTGTGTGCTATGTAAAGAAATAGATGCAGCATCCAAACCCCTGTAGCTTTTGGGATTACTTTTACTATATGTAACGTTTCCCCCCTTCAAAAATAAATAAATAAAATGGCAAAAGTTATTTGCACGGATTTCTGACTTAGTTTTGAATTAAGTGTATTCTATTAGTAATTTATGGTTGTGACTGGATATCTGTTTGAGACACAGAGAGCAAAAGGAAGAAGTTTAGTTCTATAAAAAGATGAAGAGAGTTTTATGTACCTCTTGCATTCACCCCTTTCCCTTTGGTTTTCTTGGGAGCAGATGTGTTTAGTCACTTCATCCATCTTTGACAACATAGTAGTGAATAAATTTTATACTAAGTGATGGAAGTTATAATTTCCTTAATAAGTATAATTTTGTGACCAATATTTTAAATGAAAAAAAAATTAGAATAGTTATTGCACTGAGGATGTTTAAAACAAGTAATGAGAATGTTTCAGAATATAATAGTGACCTTTTTTTAGTGCTCTAATGTTTTGAAAACCTGAGATACCCTGCAGTGGAGTACAAGGGAACCTTACAGAATCAGATACCTGCTCAAAGTGTCACTTGGTTTAAATCCCTGCAAGTGGAGATCATCTTCAACTCCCTGAAAATCTGGAATTTGACTCTCAAAGTTTTACCTGTCTGGTGATTTGATCTTGACCATTGTGCATATTCAGTGAAAATATGAGGGTCCAAGGCTGAATCACAAGGGTGAGTGCAAGAAAAATTTTTGGCTATGTCATGGTTTAACACCAGACAGCAACTAAGCACCACACAGCTGCTTGCTCACTCCCCCCTCCTAGTGGGATGGGTGAGAGAATCAGAAGAGTAAAAGTGAGAAAACATGTGGGTTCAGATAAAGACAGTTTAATAGGTAAAGCAAAAGCTGCACGCACAAGCAAAGCAAACCAAGGAATTCATTCATCATTTCCCACTGGCAGGCAGGTGTTCAGCCATCTCCAGGAAAGCAGGGGTCCATCATGCATAACGGTTACTTGGGACGTCTCTGAAGGTCTCCCTCTTCTTTCTTCTTCCCCCAGCTTTATATGCTGAGCGTGGTGTCATATGGTCAGGAATATCCCTGTGGTCAGTTGGGGTCAGCTGTCCCAGCTGTGTCCCCTCCCGGCTTCTTGTGCCCCCGCAGTCTCCTTGCTAGTGGGGTGGGGTGAGAAGCAGAGGCGGCCTTGACTCTGTGTAAGCACTGCTCAGCAGTAACTAAAACATCCCTGTGTTATCAACACTGTTTTCAGCACAAATCCAAAACATAGCCCCATAGTAGCTACTGTGAAGAAAATTAACTCTATCCCAGCCAAAACCAGCACATCCTCCACCCCTTATTCCATACCATTTACATCATGCTTAGGTCCCACACCATCCAATACATCCTCAGTAACCACCACCCTGCTTCCCATCCTTTTATATAATATCCAGATATCATTTCCTTAGTCTATAGACCACCCTTGTAAATTGTCCATAAAATGTCCAGAAACATCCACAGAATGTCCACTGAGCCCACCTAGTCCATGACTCTGGGCTCCATCTGTTATGGTGGTCACTCAGGGCAGGAGAGGTGGTGTGTTGTGTGGAGTTACTGGCCATCAAAGCCAGCTGAGGTTGGGTCACTGCTGCACTTGCACTGCTCCTTGTAAGGCATGTCCTCTATTGGTTCGGGTGGCTCCTGCTGTAGTAATTCCTATAACCTGCAACTCAAATCACGGGTAACAACAATTTAAAGGTATTTCCGTTACAGGCTATAATCTAGCAAAGCACTTCAACGTCTCCTGAAATTTCAGCTTGTTTCTCACCTGCTTAAAACTTTGCTGAATCAGTGTGTTTGCTAAACTTACATTATTCTGTAATTAAAGTTGGCATTTGATCCTTGTGCCTTTAGCATACAAGTTCTTAAGGACAGAAACCACGCTATGCTGGTGTATCTTTGTACAAAAGACTGCTACCTGCAGAATTCATATTTCCCCTTTAGGGCTTCCAAGTGCCTAGGTGGGTGCCTTCCTCTGTGGAAAAAAAAAAACAAACAAAAAACCCCAAACAAATAAAAAAACCCCAACCCAAACCTGCTACAGTGTTTAAAAGCTAGGCAGTTTCTGAGACTTTCACCAACATTTTGCACCAATGCGTCGGAGAGACCCCTGACTGCTGCAAGGACCCTCATCTCAGAAATGACAAGGCTGAGAAATGAATTTCTCATGTCTTTGAAGAGCTGAGGAACTGACAACTTCTTAGTGGGCTGTTTCTTCCCCAGAAGCTCTTCAGAAACCATTTGATAGATCTACATGACTTTGATACAAGCTCTGGGGTTTCCAGACATGTGAATTACAGCCTTGGTTTCATGCACGTAGTCTTGAGGAAAGCTTTGGTCACTGCTGCATGTGGTGTATGGCTTTTTAAGTGAAGTAAAAGGCCTTGTAGGAGCCATGGTGACTTTAGTTTTAAATTATGTAGAGAATATTTTCACTTCTCTCTATAGGCTGTTGGTGTTGCCACGTGTGAATGTTTTTGAAAGTTACTGGGAAGAACTGAGACTGACCTAGACAAGATGACTGTAAAATCTGTTTGTCATCTAGTGCCTTGGGTTTTTTAATATTTAATTTGCAAAATGTGTCCATTTAATTATCCCTGATGGAATCCCTAATTTTTGACTTGGACTCCTATTGACTTGAATTTAATTTTTATTGTCTAATATAAACAATTTTATTGTTTGTGACTTAATGTACATACAAGCAATCCTGTCCTTGAGCTCTGTGACAACTGTAGGTAGGACCTTCACCTGGGAAAAAGCCAATAAATTACAATAAATGCAGCTATGGGACATGGTGATTTTTTTTAAACTATCTTTTTGACCTAAGCAGTAGATGGTGATGAGAATTGTGCTTAAAGGAACTCTCAAATTTGAAGTACCACAGCATCTTCAAAATATTGTTCCATGCTTGTTAATGAAAGATTTCTTCCCTATATTTTCTGTAAGTTATTGGGCCAGTCTGTTGTACTGGTATATTAGAGGAATAAGCACCTTTAACTAGTCTGTGAAAGACATTTAATTTTGTACCTAATGTAATTTTCAAGGGTAGCATGATTTTACAGAGTTCCAGATACAGCCCTTTTTTCCTATCCAAATGTCCTCTAGCCTTTGGAGCCATATAAGCCCTGCTGGAGGGCTGCAAACCTTGACTCAGTGCCAAGGCAACCTGCTGAGCAGAAAGGTCATTGCGCCACAGATACCCAAAAATAAATTCTAGCTCTTTATCTGAAAGCTGTGGAGCCTCCTGCCATGCTCTGCTGTCAGTAGTTGTAGATCATGGTACCCACTGCAAAAAAAGAACAAAGTCTGTGTGCCACTTTTAGTAGAGTAACTATTCTTCCCTGAAAGACAGGTTTGGGTGGGTAGGTAATTTGCTGTACTGCAATTACTGTAAGTAGGGTGCTTAAGAGTGTATACACAGTATGTTTCTGCTTTTATTAATATTTAAATTGAGTTGTCAGTGTTGGTATTTAAGAGATAAATCTTCTTGATTGCAAAGTATCCTTTATCTCTGTCCTCTTACTTATTAATGCTCTTTGTCACCCACCTAGTATCACTCAAATTCAAAGGAGTGAAATTTACAGAGAAGGAAGACTGACTTTTATGTAATTAACTAAATTACAATTCCTGCTGAATTCCCTGAGCTAAAAAAAGGGACTGGTATTTCTATCTCACTTTATTACTTAAGAAGTTTCATGGTGGCATATATAGTGTTACAATGGTACAGAAAGTGAGGGATGAAAGAAGATAGGATGTAAATGGTGAAATATGCTTGTTCTAGCTCAGAATGTTTCAAGAGAAGATGGGACATCTGTGGAAAATGTAAGGAATAGTTTGGTTATATTGATTTGGAAACTCTTGAAATATGGAGTGATGTGAAAAAATAGAGGATTAAGTGGTCAAAGAAAAAAAGAGAGGAGAAGATAAAATTGTAAGGGAGAAAAGGAAGATGAAGAGAAAGACAAAATAGAGCTTTGAATCTTAAGAGAAGTGATAGTATTAGAAAGGAAGGATTAAACAAATGCAGAAACACCAAGAGGAGGGTGTGGCTTACATTATGAGTGCTATTTTTGTGTCTGCATTTGGGGTCAACTTGAAAATAGGAAATTAAACAAGTAGTTTGAAGAATACACAGTGGAAAAATCTTGAAAATAATTGGAAAATTATCTGAGCATGGGTTTACCCTGCAACATGGAAGGTAATGATAATGCAAATTAAATTTGCTGTGTTTCTAACGGAGAGGACAAAAGGTTCCCTTGGATGAGTTCTTTTTGCTTGAGGTTCTCATGGTACATGGATGAGAGGAAAGCTTGGAGAGAAGCATTTGCAATTTACAGGCATGCTATTACTCTGGTTTGGATTAGTATCAGTCTTGTGAAAAGACTGCCAAAGTGGATGAAATCAAGAAATGTTAAAGATGGAAATGTCACCGATCTGTGGAACAATAACAAAGCTATTGCTCATTTCATAGTGCTGTTTTAAGATGCTATTGAAAGAGGGAAGGCAAGGACCTGATGGAAGGTCTAAGTAGAGAACTGCTGACTGCAACAGTATCTCTGAGGGCTTAAAGATGTATCCATGCAATAATTGGAGTAGTCTATGGCACAAGAGGCAATTCATTACTCAACTCCGGCTTGCGTGGAGATCTTCGTCCTTTGATAAATCATGGCTCTTGACATTGAAAGATTGACATAGCTGAAACAGCTGTAGATATTTTGGCTGAAATACACCATTATTGGCAAAAAAAAAAGAAAAAAAAAGAAAAAAATCTCTTGTTTGTTACATTACTTATGAAGTGGTGTTTCTTTTCAGTAAATCAATAGGGTACTGTTTTGTTTCTGTCTCGGCCTGGCCTAATGTGTGCTAATGTGATACTCGTTCTGTTAGATAATCATGGACTGAAACGACATTGTCATTTGCTTGCTTTCTGGTCATTATCAAGTCCTTAGTTTCTATTGGAGACAGCTCTTAGCATTCTTGGGTGATAGAGCAAGCTTCCTTGGTGGCTTTGGCTCTCTCTGCTGGCAGCCCAGTTTTTTTCTACTAATAGAGGCAGGCCTGGGTTGTTTCTGTCCTTCAGAGGCAAACCTGTGGGAAAGCTCCTGTGGCTGCCAGATTGTCTCCCTTTGCTTGCACAGGACTCAAGTGGTGTGCTACAGAAAGTTCAGGGGTTTTAAAGCACTAGGAAACAAAAGGCAAAAGGCTTAATTACATATTATCCCCTCCTCTGGTTTTTCTTGTACTTATTTATCAGTGTAATTCCAGCTGATATTGGTTGGAGTTACATGCATAATCCGATGAGCAGAAAGGTCATCAGGGCATGCAGAACTTCAAGTAATCTGCTGTAAGATAGAGGACTGGCTTCCCTTGAAATTTCTGAAAGTTTTCCCTTGAATCACGGGAACCAGGATTTCACCCACATCCTCATAGCAGCTGGGTTGTACCAACAAACAGAGTTGCACTGATGGCAGTTTCTGTGGGCAGTAGTAGCCTGTGTGTGCAAGGCTGTGATTGCACTCAGTCTGCTGGCACTGGGAGTCTGGGCTGGATGTGGGTGATACGTCGCTATTGATAACACTGCTTGACTCAGGCAGATTGCTTGATTTTTCAAATTAAGCAATCATGTTTGAAAAATAAATTAATGATACATTCCAAATTGGAATCTGTCATTAATTTTAGCACTTCATCTTTATGTGCAGCGTGCTGAGTTTGTGACTACCAGGCAGCAATTTTAAAGAGGCCGGGGGACAATTTATGTTGAAGGTAGAAAGTTAGTGTTGACTGACTTCATAGAGTAATGAGAAGTGAACTTTCCTAGAGTACTTTTTCTTAATACTGTGTAATAGCATACACAAGCATTTACCACAGACGTCTGTTTGCTACTTCTAATCTCTATAGACTTTTGTAACCACACAGATATAAAGGGGAAGGTAAGAGGAATGCGTTTTCCCTTTTTTAAGATGTAAAAGTTAGGGGGTTTTCCACTATCAAGAGTTAATAAAAAGGCAGAAGAAGTTACCAGTTGACCCAGTCACAGTTGATTTGAGCTGCCTTGAACAGTCTTGACAAAGAGAAATTTTTAGAGTTTATTCTGGGATAGAGGAGAGCGTAGGAAAAAATATGAACCTGAATTTGAAGGTAGTGTTGTCTGAGATGAAATAGAAGGTGCAATTACAGAAACAACTGTGGATAAAAGGAAATTATGCCTGTTTTTCTCAGCAGTATTTGTACTGGCCTTTGACATTAAAATCTGGATACAGGAATGCCAGCTGTATATTCAGTTTCTTTGGTTATTTCTATTGTCATTTCCCTTTTTCTTTTCTAAGTTTTTTGCCACTGCTAAAATTGGTGAAGCTTGCAATATAAATTTGCAATGTAATTTTCCTGTATTTGAATTGCAAAGTTTAAAGCTGACTGAAGTTGTAATTTATGACAAATTGCCAGATACATCTTGCATTTCTAGAGGCATGAATGGGCCCAGAGCATATAAAGTGTAAATGGTTTATTTTTCCAGTGATGCATGACAAATTTAAACATGTAACTGCATAAGCATTTATGAGTTCTTCACTCAAATCATCAGTGCATTAATGGGAGAATTATTCCTAAAAATATGGTAGCCAAGGGAAAGGGAAGAAAGGGAGAGAAGACAGCAGCTAGTGGACATTTAGGGCTGCGAACATACAGCAACACTAGGAAGACTCTATAAAAACTAAGGAAGATGGGGAAGTTTTAACCCTTTCATGTTTAATTAATGTTATAGCTGATAGAGAAATATTATGTTGCGTTGAGCACATTAGCCCTGTATGTTAAGGCTGTAAAATTTTCTGCTTGGATTCATCTTGCTCCCTTTTAAAAATACTTGTGCTCATCATGGTTGCTAAATTTCAGCTGGAATTCTGCTTGTGTATAGACTTTGTAATGTCCTGCAGTTATTTTATAACATCAAGTTATACTGTTCTTCAAGTAATGTGTGACGCTGAACAAAAACCATGCATACAATAAGAAAAGTTCATGAGAAATATTCAAGAAATGTGTCTATATTTTAGTCATAAAGTTTTGGATACAGTTGATCAGAATTTCATGGAAAATTAGTAATTATATGCTCAAACTTTTCTGTATCTGTTTATTTTTTGCTATTTATACTCATTCATAAGAGGATATTTATATCTAACCATTAACTATTTTATACTGAATTCATAAGGGCTACTGATTACATTGAAAGCCTTCCTAAGTTCCATTTTCATTAGGTAGTCTGTTCTTGAAGGAAACTAAGAACAGGTTTTCCCATGTGGAAATTGTTTTTGAGTATTTAGAGCCAATCTGAATGTAATGCTTTGCAGAAAACTAAACCAAGAAAAATACGCATTTTTATTATTTATTGTGGTAGAAAGAACTCTGATAAAAATTACCATGATAAAAAAAACCCCAACAACACAGTTGCCATAGTTTCTCTGAATGATCATCAGGAATATACTTACCTAGTTACTAGGAAGTGTTTATTTGTTGCCTCTTGAGGTGTCAGTAAGAGGTGTCAGTAAGATGTCTTCTATAGAATGAAAACAGTATCATCACTTGTTAACACAGAATATAACAGTTGATTACTAGAGTAGATAAATCTGGGCAGTGTTATGCAAACGTATGTCACAGAAAAAAAATACGTACAAATAACATGCAAAAAAAGTTACATATATGGAAGTGTATGTTACATTCCCAAGATACACATTAGCAATGAAGATCTCTCTTTTCCATTACACGATTCCTAAATGCTTTCAATCACAAGTGAAAACATCTTCAAAATGAGAGGAGATTCAAAAGACATTAGAGATTCAAAATAATTTGCCCAGAAAAAACAGCAAAGAAGTAAATACAGCTGTAAAAGCTTTAGGTTTCACAAATTAAAAAATCCAGACCTGTGCCCAGAGCCCATTGGTGATGCCTTCTCTGCAGAGGCCTAAGGGATTGCCTTTATGTCTGACTTCCCGCCGTCTCTGCTTCCTAATTTCCTTCGCTTCACGTTAGCTTTGGTAAATAAGTATCTCGCTACTGTAATAGATTCAGTTCTGTTGGATACAGCATGTTGAATTCTTGCCCTATTTCCAGGCCAAATGCTCTTTCCTCATTTCAGCGTCTCCTTGGCCACTCTTCAGGACACATCCCGCTCCGTGAGACTTCTGCCACGTTACAGAACCTGATTCTTGAATGCAAAATATTCATAACTAGCTCTGGGAGAATTTATTAAGTAAATTTAATTTGATAAACTTCAACAGGCACTTTGATAGTTACTGTAATAATATCTTGTTGTCTTCAGAATTTTTAGAAAATAATAGGAGGTGCTTTGCAAACAACACCTCAATTTTTGAATATTCAGCCTTCCAAACCAATACCATATTCTTCAGGTGTGAATTATTTTATCGCAGGGCTTATCTATGTTCAATGCTTGCAGGTTTTACTGTCTTGTAGGCTTTTTCTTCCACTGGAAGACTTGCTTCCAATTTGAAATATACCCTGTGGCAAAGAGTGAATTACACTTTTTGATATGATTTCCCTTGAGTCTTTCAGTTGTTTTGAGGTTTTACTGTCAGATTTCCCTCTATATCTACCCTGTGTTGAATAAAGAATTCATATGCATCATAAGAGACAAGAATCAAAATAGAAGGCTATGAAATACATAAAGCACTGTCTAGTGCACTAGGTACTCTTACTGTGAATAAGAATAATAGTTTTAAACAATATTAAATGTTACTTCTTGGAATAAGACTAGTAAACAATTTGAGAGACACATTTAAAGAACATTATCTCTCTAAGATTAAGAAGAGAGGGTGCTGTTATAAAAAGAAATGGTGTGTAGCTGTGTTGGGTCGTTTGAGTGTACTAATATGCAAGATACTATTTTACAGATTTTTTTCATTGGTGCACTTCTGAATGTGCTTTCCTGTTAAACTATAAGTACCGAAAGTTCTGGCTTACTCTTTCTTTGGCTAACAAGGGCCGTTCGGGAATAAGGGACATTCAGTTGTCCTTGAAGTTAAAGTTCCTCCCTAAAGACATCTGGAAAAGCAAAATGAAATCCCCAAAGCACAAAGGGAACAGGGAAATGGAAGTAATGTTATCTCAGCTGTTGATATCTACCTCTTTATTTATTTCTTATTAGAAGGCATGGGTCAGATATGACATCTTCTGACAAACTGCTTCCTCTTTATAAACCATCATCTCAATCTAGTCCTAGAGCTGTTCCTGCCTATTGGTGAAAATGGGATGTTACTGGAATGCCTTGGCATAATTATGGCCTTTATTAGTTATCAGAAATTAGAGCAGCAGTTAAAACACTCTGCTTTGACTCAGGCAGATGAAGATGCAGCAGAAGCACCATGGGACAACCCACAGATTCAAGAACTCGTGGCTTCTCATGAAAACCTTGATTTGCAGACTCGGTAGTTGGTCATGTATCATGACTTGTTTCTCACAGAGCAGACAGCTAATTTTTTCGTTCTGTTTTGCTGATCACTTAGGAAAGAGTGCGCTTTCTTCTCACTTTTACCATAGCTTCTACTGTAAGGAAATAGTTTCTGCTGTAAGGAAATCAAGGTTTTATTTAATGACTTAGTCTCTTTCCGAACACTGACAAAACAGGAATGTACAAGTACTTGGTGTGCCTAAGTGCATGGAATATTGTACATTAAATTAAAGCATTAATACACAGTGATATTCTTTGGAGTCATTAACAATTAATAGAGAATAAAGCTAATGAGGCAAAATATAACTATAGAATGGACATTAATTTCCTCTTAAAATAACATAGTTTTAGGAGCAGATTTTTGTAGAGGAAGAAGAAACATAATCACCCTTTGCCAGCTAAAGCAACTTTGTAATTCAGCAACTGTTAAATTATATTCTTCTGTGAAAAATAATCAAAACATCTAATTTCAAATATATTTTAAACTGTTAAAAAGTATTAATGTAATATTAATGTATTATTAATATTGTATTAGTGTCTATAATTAGTTTCACTTAGGTAGTTTTCATTTTAAGAGTTTTGACAAATCCTTTTTTTTTTTTTAATCATAAAATGTTTCTCAATATGACGGAGAATTCTGTTAGGAGATTTTTCCATTGTAAACAGACATTAAACAAGCTGTATGCCAGCTATTTCAGCGCTGACAATTGGGCTCTTGCAAGGTCACTTAGAAAAGCTCATAAACTTAATTAAGTTCTACAAGCTTTGACGTGAAGAGTAAGTTGAAAAGTGTTGGATTGCCAGAAATTTCGAAGTGTTCCCACTGCTACAGCCAACTAAGTGGCAGGAGAGGGGACAGGGCAGAATGGGGCTGTGCTCTTTAGTTCCTGGCAAAATGACACAAAGATAGAGCAAAATCTCTTAAGTGACTTTCCAACTTTCTTCTGAACAAACTGTACTCTCAAGTATCATTTCAAATGTCATCAGCTCTGTCACATGCTTAATGTTGTCATATAAGGGTAAGAAATTATCTCTGAATGTTTGAGTCAGTAAATCTGCTCTGATGTAACCTCTGTGTGCTGCATAAGAGTGCAAGGGCAACACTAGGTCTGATTATACTATATTTCTGATGAGTAAAATAACATCAGTCACACAACATCTTTCTACACTGTCACCAGGGCAGACAATTCAGTCTTTTCACCTGCGTTAGGGATGACAAGGAATGTGGGCTGCACTGCAATGCATGTATTATTGTGTCTGTTTTTCTCCATCAGATGATCTCACATGGCCAATCACCTCTGTACACAGTTGGACTGGCAGTCTTTTTAAATGAATAAAAGCAATGTCCCACCTTTCCAAAACCAATGGGAAATTTATTTTATGTCAGTAAATCCAGTGATCCGGTAGCAGCCCCTTGGGCTGCGGTCCCTGTGCCTGCAACCCCAGCGCTGTGGGCAGGCAGTGCTGGTCTGCAGGGTTTGGAAGGAAACCCAAGCAGAGCGTTCAGCTGGTGTGCGTGACTGGAGTGAGGTTGCTGTGCGGAGGGGAGATACTTCTCTCTCTGAAGCCAAGCCAGTTCCCATTGATAGCCTAGCAGCCCAGCTGTTTAAGCCAGCATCATGATTTCTAAGCTGTCTGTGGGAGGACTTGACCTACAGGTCTGGGGGTGCTTGATAAGCACCCTCAACACCACCAGTCACCGCATCAATCTTATTTTCCCTTCTCACCTCCCAAGTTCTTCCCCTTTCCATTCTTATTCTCACCCAAATAAACAGCCCTCCCCTAATCACTTTTTTTTCCAATAGGTCCCAATTCTGGTATGTCTGACAGTGTTGCCCAGGTAATATGGCCTTATACCACCTTACTGATAGGGTTACCTATGCACTGTGTTACATGCGTGACCAGTTTGGTGGTCACGGAGAAGGGTTAACGTATGGATGGGTAAATGAGGCACTGGTACCTCTCTAAATCTGAACTGCTAGTGGGAAAACAATGTGCTTAGTGATCAGATCCAAGCGAGCATGTGGGTTTTAATTTGAACTATTTTTGTGGGTGATTCAAGCACTCATGAAGAAATGGCTTTAAAATTGCAGCCTTTCCTGTAGATTTCCCTTAATGTCTTGGTAAATTGGAAAGAGATTATTTTAAGAGACATTTTGTAGGTGACCTCTTCCAAGGGACAAAGTATCTGGTTTGTTTTTAAAGTACCTCCTTTGAAATTGTGATTGTAACTAAAATAAATCTTAAAAATGTGCACATTGCCTCCTTTAAAAAAATAAAAATTAAAAAAAAAATCACTGAAGTTGAAATCCAAAACCCAATTGGTCTAAACTACTGGAATAATTTCTGCATATTTATGACTTGAACAGCGCTAGACTAGCTCATGATAGTGAATTAAGGACTTCTTTTCGCTTACAGCCAATGCTTTTAACTACTCCCTTGTATCTTTTTCCATAGATTTATTGTTGCTAAGGGAAATACTTTGAATCCTATGAGATATGTGGTATGTTCCCACACTAATGGAAATTACTGTATTCTTGTAGTATACAGTTTTCAAGGAACTCCTCATGCTGTGAGTTACATCATGAGTAATGAACGTGTTGGCTCTGGGAACTGGTGTTCTCCTAGTGACGGCGTAAACTTTCTTGTAAATACTGCATTTTTAAGGAAAAGGAATGAAAGAGCTCTTTAGCAATAACTCAGGCATTCCAGATTAGTTAATTATAGTGTTGCATGGTGGTCTTTAAACTCAGGCTCTTCTTTAAGAGCTAGTAGCTGATTTATTCTTGATATATTGTAGTGCGCTAATGTCTTACCGGTGGGTTTTAGCAGTGTCATTTTATAGTTGTTGGATAGTTATATTAACTGTTGTACTGTTGCTACATTGAATGGTAATGCAGTTCTAGATCTGCATAGAAAATTGAACTAGTGAAGATTCAAGGCCAAATCTCACTATGGTGTGAAAAAGAGGGGAGTTAACTTTCTACAATTATTTCAGATATAATGCACATAGGAGAAGATAAATATTAACAATGGTAATGATGTTGAAGCATATTTGGAAACAAAGGCTAAAATATCTCTGAAGTACATTATGCTTTGGTTTCCATTCATCATTAACAAGCGACTTAATGCCACTGTTAAAATTGTAGTTTAGGTTGAAATTTTCAAGACTTGCCAAACTGTAATTTGTAAAAATCTGTAGCTAATTCCTCACATCCAGACAGCAAAAACTGCTTTGGTATTTCTCACTGAAATCAGAGCCTTTAAAAACTAGACTTGGCATGTACCCATAATTAACTACTTAATGCATGCATTCTGATAGGATTTTTCTTGTATGAATGTACCTGACTAAAAGGAGCAGGTTGAGGAAAAGCCATTCAAAATTATTGTGCTTCCAAAGTGATAGATTTCTATTTTTTCTGATATCAGCCATGCACTATTAGCCTAGTTAGATGTTCACATCTATGATGTGCAATGTGACAGGGAATATAAAGTCCAAAGAGAAAAAAGTTCCTCCCTAAAGATGCCAAGTAGTCATGGCAGAGAAAAGGCAGAGTTTTATGCCTCGCTGATGCAAAGGGCTGTTTACTAACCGGTAAGTGCATGACTGCAAATGTAATGTTTATGATCATAAACAGAGACATTTATCTACTTGTTGGACAGGGCCAAACTTGGTTCTCATTTAAGAGGGTGGCCACACTGTTCTCTACTTGGGCAGAAGAAAAAGGGTTTAACAAAAAAATAATAAACCTGTTGAAAATCTGAAAAGGGAGACTGGCTGTGAAAGTGAGGAAAGTTCATCCAGAGGGCAGAGGACATTCAGGAATGCTGAAATCTTTGCCTTTTTATCTTAAACTGGTTTGAGCTAACTGTGAGCATCTGTGGTGGGCCATTTCTCATGCAAGGATTTGGCCTGTTTATGAGCTGGGGCCTTGCAAAGCCATCAGAGGTGTTCCAGCTCTCCTCTGTGTCACCCAGCATAGCCAGAAGAGAAACCAAGGAAAAGAGCAAATGTTTAGAGTCAGGGCTTAACTTTTAAGACTCAGGAAGACAACAGGACCTTGGTCTGATCCCACACTCTTTGAGAAGGTGACTCCCTTTATAAGTTAGTTTAAGGTGAAAAAAAAGGTATACTGAAGTTCTGAACCTTTCCTCCTTAACCCTGCCTGTTAAACTGCAGCTACTTGGGTTAGAGTAGTAAAGTAAATGCAGTACTTCTGCAGTCAAAACGAATCTATCTTCCTTTCTAGCAGAAAACCACCTAGAAAGGAGAAAGGACTGTAGAGTGTAAACATAAAAAATAAAGTTGAATTACAAAATAATTCAGCTATAACAGTAATTATTAATAGGAAATGTATCTAGTAATTAAAAAGAATTATTATACATTATTTACTGGCCCTTTTAAGGCCATTATCAATTTCTACTCGTATGCTCATTTTCAGGGACATCACATAGCTACTAGAAACATAGGTTTTGTGTCACGATTTACTTAAGGAATGCATTCAGTAAAGATTTACTGTAGAATAGAAAGGTGTAATATTTTGTGATCAAAGTCTTCAACTTGTTTACAGTAACTCATGATGCCTTTGCAATTCCGTGCTTAGGGATATATATTTTATTCTTCCCTTAATATATTGTTAATCCTCTGAATTGCGACTAAGTGGATCTGTTGCACAAAGTGGAACAACTGCCACTTCATCCAGAGCCTCCTGTAAGGACTGATTCCCACCTGTCAAGTTGTTCATGGCACTTTCATCCCTTGCAAGCCGTGTTCTGGTGTGTTGTGTTCCTTAATGGTACTGAACTTACTGGTCAGTTCTCTAGCTAAATGGATGCACCTCCTCAGCACTGTTACTGCCAAATTCTGCTTTCTGTTTCTGAGGGGTTTAATTTTTAACTGGCATGAATAAGCATTGCTTCATCTGTTTACAGCTGTAAATTAACAGCTGTAAATTAGGACAGTCGACTGCTTTTGTTTTCACAGAACAGGGCAAGTACTGGTTATTCACAGGAATTTATCGTAGCATATAGGGTGGGGTTTGGGACTGCTTACTGCATCCCTCAGTTCCCCCCAGGGGAACTCCCCAGGCAGGGGTCTCAGGTGTCTGGTGGGGAAAGTCTTCCTTCATGGGTGGCCAGTCCATGGTTGGAGTGGGGGATCACAACTTTAATTCTGATAATTTTGAGGAGGTTTTAGTTATTTCCGTGGTTCTGCTGATGTGGGCACTCCTGACAAGATGTTAGTAAAGATCATCCATCTTTTCAGCTTGCCTTTTCCTGGTCAAACATAACCTCCAGGCTCAGAAGCACTTCAGCTTCATGCGTTCCACTCATGGATGTGAGTTGGGGACTCCATTGAACAAGACGAGGGGTGTGAGAAGTACCTTCAGTAAGACCCGTTTCTGGCATTTTTTAGACATAAAGTCAGCATATTAAAGAGCTGTATTTTTAGCCAGGATTGCTTCCTAGCAACAGACCATTTACTGTACTATGGGCTTAAAATGTATTAAATAATTTTAGCTTTCCTACTTTAACCTTGGTGGATTACACTAATGCCTCAAGGCTTTTTTCCTGTGCTATGCTATATGCCTTCCGGTACAAGACCGCAAACTACTGTCAAGGCCATATTGTGCTTAACCCCAAATGCTGTCAGACTTTTTTTAGCATAAAGATGGTGACATAATTTCTGCTACCTTCCTACTAAGCAACTAGCTAAATAAATATTTAGAAACTCAAGAGACTGCTATCCAAAAGCTGTCCTGATTTATACTTTCACAAATTAAAAAAAAAAATTAAAAAAGTAGCTAAGTCATTCTGTAAAACCTGTAAATAAAAATGAAGGAAAAAATTGGAATGGGGGTGGTTAACCTTTAAATCTGATGAATTTGCAGAATTTTTAGATATTTCCATGGGATAGGAAGGAATATATTTTGCTGGTTAGATTCCTTTAAGATTACTATTTGATTTTTTAAAAAATTTATCTTGACTTATTTCCTTCTAAATCTAAATATTTAAGACTTAGTACTGAGTGATTTTCACTTTATGGTTCAATTTTGACTTTTATATTCATGTTGCACTACTGGTTTGCAGAACTTACTTGAAAAGTAGTTTTGATTTTCAGCTGTAACCAATGTGTATATCATGCTGAAGGCAAATAATAAACCTGGCTTGAGCAGCTTATTGTCTAAATAAAGCCTGTGCTGTTTAAAGAGGATACTTTGACTGAAGTATTTAAATGGTCTAGACATGATAGTGCAAGAAGGCAAGGGTCATACAAGTAATTTTCTTCCATACCCTCCCACCTTCTAAATGTTGGTTAAATCTGAAGAAAACCATCCCCTCTGCCTTTCCATCGACACAGTGTAGTCACCTAGACTAAAGCAGAAATTACTTTTACACACATGTTGAACAGCTAGAAACGGTTATAGAAAGAAGCAGATAATAAACCTTCAGTAAATTCCGGCCAGTGGCTACTCCTTGTAGACTTCTAAAATATCTCAAAGTTTAATTGTAGAATAGATTAACCAAAGTATTTTAAAATATTTTAATTACTGTAAAGTTCTAAAAGTATTTTGAAATTATTTAAGTTTTAATTTTTAATTCATTTTAAAAATTTGAATATTGGAAATATTTGGATACTCTCCAAACATACATATATTGGATATTTGAAATATTAAGTTCTCAAAACACTTAAAAATACTCTTTACCATTAAAAATTCTCTTTACCATTTAAAAGAAATATCTATTGATTTAGCCCTTGTAACTATATTTACATCCCATTCAGCATTGAGGTCAATAGGATAAAAATATCCTGAGATATAGGAATTTCATAATTTTTTTGTTTATTATCATTTTTTGTCCTGTTTTCTTTTCTAGTGTTTTCTTACTACGTCTGGGCTAAGTGTTTTTCCAGTATTTCTGGAAGTGATAACCTTTTTCTTTACCCTGTTAGGCTTCATATTTAAAATGTGAAGTAAAAGTCTTTGGGCCAATTCTGTTATTATTTATGCGTGGGTAAAGCAAATCACAGCTGTCAAGTTTTGTGCACACCATGGAAGATGTTTATGCAAATCACTGAATAAGTCATTTTGCATGCTTAATGCAATTTTGCATATAATAAAAAACTTCCATTTGAAAAACAAAAGTGCTGATGAAAAATGTCTATTCACTCTGGTTGGTGAAGTCTTTTATTATGTACAGGGTAAACATAAATGGTAAACATACTGCCCTATTACCATGTCTCAGTTCTTGCCTGGTGAGAATAAAAAGGTTATTTCTGTCTTGTTTCTTTGCTTCAGGCACTATCTGTTTGATTACCAATTAATATTAACTGTGGTAATGAGTATGTAGTAAGGAAGCTGAAACTGAAATCTCAGCAGTCTGGCAGATGGGAGATATGTTTAACTGTTACTGAGATGCAAAGGGAAATCATCAGTGAATTCATGGCACAGTTCATTACACAGGCCCAAGTAAGTATAAGTTTCTGACGAGGGGCTGTACTTGTAACATACAATCTTAATTCAGACATTTCTTAAAACCTAGTCCTGAATTAGACACCAATTTTTAAAATATTAATTTTTTTAACCCCAAATGATTCATTTTATACTTGCATTTCCATAAAAGAAAACCGAAAAAAATCATTTTGGTGTATTCCTAGTATTGTACAAGAGGTTGCATAATGTTACAAGACACTGATTTGGCCCCTGCTCCCAAAAATGGATTATTCAAGCAGCTCTTACTAGGGGTGATAGAACATGATCTTCAGTGTTGCTTTCCCACTTTTCAGTCTGGCAGACCAGGTGCTTGAAATCCGCTGATTCTCCCTACTTTTCATACAGCTACATGTTCATTATTTTTATTCTGTTAAACTTTTTATGTATTTGGGTCTCAATCTTTCACGTGTTTTGTCACAGAAGTTTGCTGCTGTTTGTGCACGCTTCGAAGCTGCCAGATGAAGTCTGGCAGGAGAACGAGGCAGAGATATTCTGGGATCTCGGCGTGAGGAGCTGAGCTCTTGTTTGCCTCAAGAGTAAGATGCTTCTTTCCCATAAGAAATTTCAGAGCCTTGTAGGAAAGAGCTTTCAAGGTTGAAACACTGGGTTTGGCCTCTGCCCTTACCAGATCTTTTTCTGGATCTGGCGCTTCCCGTCCTTTGTGAGCATGCAGTACCTTGGCACGGGCCTTACCCGCCTGGCACAGCTGGATGTGGATCCAGTCGAAATGGCCTCAAGTGCCAGTAACTCCAGAAGGTACTCAAGGGGGGCAGCTTGAAATTCAGCCCAGTGCAGTGCTGTGATACTCCCCTTGTGCACTACTCTGAATGCGCAGCTCAGTGTAACTGTGCCCAAATGTAATCGGCACCACCTATCATGATGGGAGATTGTACAGGTCGCTTCTCCGGTGTTGTCCATGAATTATGCTTTTTTCAAGGTTGGGATAATTCAATCTAAAAATGCTGTATAATAAATATTAGGATTATGCTGAGCTTAAACATTCCATAGTGTCTTTTGTATTGTGCCAGGAAGACTTCAGCCCTTTTAAAAACTATAGTTTGGGATGTCATTTAACGCCTATTTTGTATTGAGTTTTGGATTTTCTCTTTTACGTGTAATTTGATATGAGAAAAGATGAAATCATCGAAAGTATTTCAGAGCAAAATGCATGCTGAAATGAAGTGTCCGTGTTGATATGGCAATGGGCTGCAGAGCACTGAGCTGAAAACTGTTTTGGAAAGTCTAAGGTCATATTTTTCAGCTCCTAAATTTTCAGAGAGAGATGTTTTGATCACAGTTTTCTCTATGCTTGAGAAATCTAAACAATGCTTCCCAGCCGGCATCGAGGCTGCCCGGGCTGGCTGCGGCTGTGGGCCAGGAGCCTCCAGGGCCTCTCGCTGGCCTGTGCTGTGAGGTGCAGCATCAGCTCCTTAATCTGCTCTTTTTCTTTTACCTTCTACAAAATCCTGCCAAAAAGTGAGTTTATGCTGGTGGCAGCACTTGATGTTTTTATCCTTCCATATTTCGTATTGTCCCAGTTTCAAGATAAATTCTAATGAGATTCTAATAAGAACATGTCTTTTAATTTTCTTTAGTAAATCTGAATAGATTACTCTGAATTGTACATAAAAGAAAAAAAAAATTAAAGTAGTTGTATTAAAATCACAAGAATGAAACATCATCCTGAGTTCCTCTGAAAAGTAGCCTTGCCTGCTGCACCAAAGTGACCTTCTTGAAGCCCACTTCTTTCTCTGCTCTGAAGTATTTTCTTATTCTATTGCATACGACCTTCACTTACCTGACCCCTTTCTAAGATTTTGGTGAGCTTCAGAGAGATTTATAGTTGGCTGCAGTGTTTTATGATATAACACTATCAGTTGCCAGTTAATGGTACAGGAAAACCCCCCATGTCCCCTGGTCTTTTACAGACAGATGGTCTGATATATCATGTGGTGAGGGGCACGCCAAAAGTCTTTCAATGTTTCTATGTCAGTGTTACGCTTGAGGTTCGGTGTTCTTTTGTAGTTCTTGGTTTATAAAACCGTATTGGTGTTGTAATAGCAGAATGTGGAAAATTCTGTTGCAAACAAATGCAATTTATTTACTGAGACAACTTTTTAAAAACAGGTCTATGGTGAATATGAAATAATTAAATACTCATTAGAATCTGTTTTGTTGCACATGCGCCTGAGTATTTGTTCAGATGTCTGTCTGACTTTAAGGAAAACCACATACTCAAATCTTCAGTTGACTTCATAGTCTTTGATTTTTCTTACCAAAATTGTCTTCAAGGAAGTGCGAAGGAGTATAGAGTGCTGTGGAGCAGATACAAATTTCCTTATGCTTCTGTACTGTGTTTTTGCAAGGCTTGTATGTTACTGTTTTGCTAATTAAAAAAAAAAAAATCATGGTAGTCTCATAACTGGCAGAGTTAAAAATTAGTTTTACCAAGGATACTAAATTTGAGTATTTTGCACAAGGCAAGAGACAACAGGTGAAGAAACTGAGTGAAACTGGAAAATAAGCTGTAACAAAATCAGTGGTCTTTAAATGGTACCCAGGTGTTCTGAGGAGAGGTATCAGTGAAAATGAAGAGATATGTCATGTCACTCATGTCTCGTATGTCATGAGGACAGGAAGATCCTGAAAAGTGTAGGTGTATTTATCGGCACAATACAGTATTCCTGGCTTCGACATCAGGCAGAGCAGCATCTCCTTTCAGCCCTGCTGTGCGCTGCCCGTTTTGCGGAGCTGTGAAGAGATAGCAAGTACAGCTGGGTGAGCTCTTCCTCGCCTTGTAGGTGGCTGGACGTGAACATGGAGCTGATACAGCCAGGCTGCCAAAGAGCACAAAACCCTGGACCTGGCGTAGAAGCTGGCCCTGTTTAATTCCTGCATGGCATAAATGGGAAGTCAGAGACTGAATTTGGAGTACGTCTCCCCAGAGACGGCACTGTTGCAGATTGCCCTTTATTCCACATAGTGAATTATAGTATCAGCACAGCAAGGAGCTGAACTTGGAAATATTTGTAAAACTGGTTTCCATTTAGTAGAGAAGACCTATTTGTTTGCAGGATCTGGTTTTATTTATATCATAAAGCTTAGTTTCCTATGCTAAACCCTCAGTCTCATATCCTGTGTTACAGATAATGAGCCGTAAGCGCAGCTCAGGCAAGGAGGTGCAAAATGGCCTTGAGGCATCAGCCTTGGGACAATGACGTGACCTAATCTAAACTTTCCCCGGCTCCAATCCAGCAGCCTCTGGGTTGCTCAGCCCATCACTTCTTCCTGTGTTCCCCTGCCCTCACAGGCCTTTTTTCTGGGAGCTAGGAGCTAAGTATTGTAGAAAACAGCTGCTCTGCTCTCGCTGCTCTGCTCTCACTGCTCCAGTGTCTCATTTTTAATGCAGTCTTAAGACACTAATAACAATGGGTTTGTTATTTTTATCTCACACATTAGATGGTACTCTGGCTCTCTGATACTCTTTCTAAGTGTTCTGCTTGCATTTTGTAATCCGTGATGTACCTTGTAGATACACAATAAATGAGGGACGATGCTACCCTTGCAAAGACTCCATTATTTCCAAATGAGTGTCCCAATCTAGAGGCCAAAATAGTTGTTGTCGGTTTTGATTTCTTTCTCAAAAAAGATATCATTGTCACCATTTCTATGTTGTGATACAAGTACGGTCAAGTGGAATAGGGTTAGAAATTAAATCATAGCACTAGGCAAACTGATTCAGTGGCATTGAAATGTCATTTCTAGAATTATCCGGCTTACTGGGGAGTGTTTCAAGGAATAACCTTCTGGCACGGCAGACTACAGTGCAGGGATTAGACGGGGCTTGCACAGCGGGCCAAATTCTGTCTGGTGTTAATTAGGATTGTGTGAGCATAAGTGAGGACAAGAACTGTCACAGTGATTGCCATTTTATTTTTAAATCTCCTGTAGTATGTTTGTGACATTATTTTTTTCCCCAAATTGTTCTACAAAGTCACAGCACCTGTTTTGTTTTCAGAAATTTAGTATATGTTTAGGACCCTGCTTTCAAGTGAAATACATCTGATTTTAATTTTGTCTAAGAAACCCTTCAATATTATCCTGTGAGCAGGACCTAGAGTTTTGAAGTTTTCTGAAAACATCCTTAGACCATAATTGAATGCTGTTTACAGAGGTTTCCCAGAAAAGCAAGAAGACTCCTAAGGAAGCCACAGAGCGAAGGATAGGTGCTCAGCCTGCGAGACAGTTCGCCTGGTCCTACAACCATCCCTGCTTCTTCAGGGGCAGAGAAAGAAAGAAACCCATGGCAAAACTTTTGGACTTGACTCCCAAAACCTGTCAGCAGAAGAACACGGGAAGTTAAGATGGACAAGCTTTAACCCAAAATGTTAGCATGGGGCTTTGCACACTTCCCAAATTGCTATTTAACAGTGTCAGAATGAAATATTCGAAGACAAAGCTTTGCATTTTGAGTCGGTCCAAATGTAGACTAGAATATGCAGCACACTGCCTTCTGCTTCCGGAGCCTAGAATAAATTCAAGCTGATTAAATAGCATTAATACTGTTATTTTCAATAATGTTCTTTGATCTGGGAGTCTGCTATTTTTAAGAAATCAGATCAAAAGTTCAAATGCTAAGAGGTGCTATAATTGAAATAAGCTTCTAACATCATGAAGGGAACTTTTGGAACTGTTGCTAAAAGGATGACTGCGACTGATTTAATAGTATTTGGTGGGAGCTACCAAACAGCTTATTGAAAGGAGAATCTAGGGCATAGAAAAAGTAGTTGAATTTAAGTTATTGTATGAGGAAATAAGACAATATGTGAGCTGTATTTTGGCCACTGCATTTCTACCTGGAAAAAAATTGCACGTGTGTGCTGGTGGCAAAGAGTGTGGAAGGGAGTGATCAGGAGAAACGCAACCAGCCCTGCTGCCAAGCCACTGAGTGGCAGATCTTTTGCCGGGCAGGGATGTTTCCTCATTTGCATTCTACTAGGTTTCTGGCAAACTGCTAACGTGATGCTAATTTCCCAAAGTTCATTGTGGGAATGACTGGGCCAGTTTTTAAAGAATTCATAATTCCATTATGTAATTGTCTGGTTTGTAAGTCTGTGTTGAACATGACCAGGTTTAAAAAGCAGAAACTTGCTTGCAAAATCAAGGATGTTTTGTGTTGATATTGCTATTCAAAACAATTAATTCCAAGATTATTTTTGGTTTAGTATTATTATTCATTCTATTTACTGAAAAAAGATCTGACAAGGCTTGCAGCCAGATGTGAGTGCTAATTTCAGCCATAGTTCTGATATAGATATACTCTATGGACCAAGGAGCAAGCCTTACACAATAATTAATTATTTGAGTTCTATCTGATTCCTCATTTAGACAGCTGGAGTTGGAGAAACATTCCATGATTCTCTATGCTTACTCTGTTTATGCTTTTTGTACCCTGTATATAACTCTGTGTTTATTCTGGGCATCTAATATTGTTATTCTTCATAAGAGTTCCCATTTTATTTTTATCTGCCTTTATAGTATTTTTAAGAATTTTTTTTCTACTGCAGAAAAACGAGGACCTTTAAAATCAGTCCTATGATTAAACGATAAGATTAGGTAGTATGTTTAAAAGGGGAGAATACACTAGAAATTACTTTTATAATTTTTGCCAGCCGCCCATGCACCCTTAGCTCATCAGGGAAGGTGCTGGCAGCTGTTTGTTTATGTTAAGAGGGGATGGCATTTATGTCTCTTGTTAAATCCTTTATTGACGCAAACTGCCTAAATCTCCTTAGGAAGAAACAATCGCTGTGAGGCACACTGGGACGGGTGGGCAGGAGACTCCTCTCATACGCAGAGCGGTGTCAGGACAAACGTGTGTCTTGTGTCACCTGTGCCTGTCGGAGGCGGTTTGCTGAACGAGAAGGCTGAGGAGCTGCAATCAAACCCTCCCTTCATGCTCCCTGTGCACGGCCTTTGCTGGCGAGTTGGATGGGGTGTGCAAGGGAGTAAGTTCTGGGTCTAAATTATGACTTAAAATGCAACTGCGCTTGAATTTGCTCTGATAATAAGATAAGGAGTAAGTTGTAAAAATAACAAGTGTAAAGGAGAGTTAATTTTTCTGTTCTCTATGGGAATTTCCCTTGATGGATCAATAATTCCACCGGGTTTTTTTGTTTCTGAATGGAATTACACCGTTCTGCTTCCTTTAAGCAAGCCAACCATGCAAAAAAGGGGAAAATCTGAAATTACATTACTTAACAGCAAGTATACCTCACTGTCCCAGTTTAAAAAAATATCTAAACTTGGTGGTTTTGCAGCCATGACATGACCTGTTTCAGTCAGTGAGCAAACTGATACCTGGGTCTTCCCATTCTCTCCTGCATTCTTTCTCCCCCAAACTGATGTGCAAGCGTGTCAGGAGATCAGAAATGTGTAATGCAGCGGGGCGGGGGGGCTCTGAACCCTCCATTAAAAGGGATCTGTCACAAAATGTCCTGTAAAGCAGCTTTAAACCAAAAATACTAGAGATGTAGCAGCTTCCAAATGACCTGGCTTTTCCAAGTACCTGAATGATTTATGTCCTTCACTGCAAATTAGTTCATTTTTGTCGGGCTGATCTAATAGATTTACTACAGAAATAATTTTGCAAGTTACTTATCTTTCTTTAGCTCTACTGGATTTTGTAAGGAAAAGAGGATTAAGATTTATTTTTTTTTAAGGAAACTATATTCCCTGACAAGTCTCAGGTGAGGTTTCAAGTCTTTAAAACAAAAGGACTGCTGCTCTTTGGTTAACTTCTGATTTCCTGGGTGTTTTGAGAAAGTAGGGTTTGGAGCAGGGGTTTCCTTGCAAGGTCTGTGTTTGATTTTGGAGGAGTGCAAGTATAGGAAAAGAACAGAAAAAGTTGAGGTAAAATGGATTAAAAGACCACTGGAAGGAAAATTATATTAATTAGGAAACAAAATCAAAATATGGTGAGAGCAGCAAGTGATATAGAAGGAGAGGAGAATGATGATATATATGTGAGTGATGGAAGATGGAAGCAGAGAGAAGACGGAGAAAAGAATTAATCCAGAGTTGAGGGTGAGCTTTTAAGTCAACCTGAGTAACAACCACAGTTGAAAAAAGGCAGTTGTCATTTAAAACAGAAGTAATTTGAATAACTGAATTCTTAAAAATTAATCTGATTTTTAGATATTCTTCTAAGGTGATATGGTTGAGATCTTAATGTTTTGAGATGTCCCAAAGTGAAATTTGGGATTCAAATAATCGGGCAATCAGATACAACAGAATGCTGGTTTAGTATCTGTAACTCAGGGCTCACTGTTGTCAGATAACATAAAACTGTGTAAAATGTTGTTTTTCTGTGTTGCCAGTAACACTTGCATGGTACATGGAAAACCACACAGCCTGATGAAGAGTCCTTCATTTCTGACTACTATGTGCTATCAATGAAAAAAATAAGTAATAATTCAAAATTCAGTCTACAAGATGTTTTCCATTTCTGATAATTCAAGGAAGAGGAATAAAAGATGAATTCCATGTTTCTTTACCGTCCAGGAGATGGAAAAGGGATGTCCCTCCTCCCTCTCTCAGCCTCAGTTGTGGGGCAGGCAGAGGGGTTTGGGTGGGCAGGACAGCACTGCGCATGCTGCAGCCATGCATCAGATTCAAAATCGTTTCTGTAGTAAAATATGCTCTTTTAGAAAATCCTTGTGTTTTGCTTCATTCTCTTTTCTTCCTTAATCCCTTTCCCTTCTTTTATTTCCATTACACAAGCAGCCTAATTGCTTTTAAAATTCACATTCTTTCTGTTCTAAAATGTATTCACCTCCCTATGTTGTGAGCTAGTCCCAAAATATGTTGTGTACCAGCAATAGCAAATGGGAGTTTTGTGTTCTCTGTTTTGGTTTTGTGTTTTGTGGTTGGTTTTTTTTTTTTTTTTCTAGAAGCTTCTTTCTAGCAGACTCTTGTCTAAATATTGCCCAGCAGTCCTGTGGCATTTCCGAGATCTGGGACACAAAATCATTCTCTTTAATTCCCATCTCTGATTACTTTGTGCTTCTGACCAGTCTGAAGCATGCAGATTTAGTATGTTTGATTTGCTGTGCCTCTGAAATCTTTTATCGGCCAAGAATAAAACAAACCAAAACAAACCACCCAAACTGTTCTCTTTGCAGCTGTACAGGAGGAAGCACAGTCTTGGGGCACCGTAAAGTTTGAAATTTTCTGCAGGTGGTCCAAAGAGAACATGTGCTTTAATTTATGTTATGTTATACTGATCTGAATATTTGCTGTGTCTAAAAGGTAATGTCATTTGGTGTGGAAAGGCAATGAGAAGGGAAACAGTGGTTGGCATGGGTCAGTACCAGTGAAAATTTGTCTTAAAGAGATTTATAGAAGTAACCCCAGTTGCAGGGAGTTAAATATGTATTTTTCTAAATGGATGCCATCAGCAATCCTAAATCCTCATGTAAAATGCCTGGAAGTGTGGTGGATGTGTACATAACCTAGGCCTGAAACAAACATCAACTGCATCAAACTAACCAGGCATTTAAATGACAGTGCTGCAACCAGAGCAGTTTTGTTTTCTGAATCTCCTTGTACATGCTTTACCAAAGCTTTATGGAAATAATTAACTGAGTTAAAGTGAAAAAGGAAGAAGGTTCAGAACAGAAATTAGCCAATATTTGTGGGGCTCAGATTTGACGGAAAGTCTCAAAGCCTGTAAGAGCCATGTGAGATGCTCTGGGCTGCGTGGGCAGCCGGTGGCCTGGCCCTGCGTGCTGGGGGGATGGCTGGCTGTCCCACCAGGCAGGGATGGAAGAGAGTCTTGGGAAAGACACTGGAGAGGTTTAGCAGCACGGTGTCTGTCTGGGTTGGTGCTGTACAGTGCCACATGGAAAGAAAACTCCAGATGAGCAGGTGAGGATATAAAATGGAAATACTTGAGTCGGCTTAGAAATGATAGTGAAACGGTCACCTGAGTGCACTTTAAAGTACATTTGTGGCCATAAATGGGGCCTGGCTTTGCCTGTAGGAGTTATTGAAGCTGTCTAGCACTAAGGCTGTTCCTATACGCAGGAGCTGAGGAGCACCAAAGGTTTCCTGGCACAGGAGTGCAACTCTACAGAGTCGTCAAAGTGGTCCCTGGTGTGCGTTTGGCCAGGACTAACTCGCAGTCTTCCAGGCAGCTCATTGGCATTGCTTGTGAGACAGCACAGGCCAGGTAGTGTTCCTGCAGTGTGGTTTGGATTCAGCCATCCTCTTCTGAAGGGGAAGAGAGTCAGTTTAATACTACGGACTTGGGCAACTCCAAGCCAGTTGGCTTCAGTTCAGTCCAGGCATGTTTGATACGTTAGACCCCAGTAAGAGGAGCCAGGAGTACTGTCCCATGCTAGTAGTCACCGATTTATCTTCTGGGGCCCTGCAGTGATTGCAATGGTAACTGCTAGGAGTGGACCAGGAGGAAAAGTCCTGATCTTCCTCCAACCCTTAGAGGTACCTCCATGTCTACTGAAAAAGTGTTTCTGTTTTTGCCCTCGTATGAAAGATGGGCGTTTGCACGGCCAAGATTACATTTTAGCAATCATTTGTAAGTCATGTTGTGCTTGATAATTCACAGAGCAGTACCTGTTCTGCAGAGTAATTTTCTTTATTTACTGTACAGCTGGTCTGAAATGCAGTGGTATTGCACTGTCTGTTAAAAAATACTAAGACTCCTTTGGTTAAATTGTTCTCTATATTCTTCCACTTTTGAAAAATAGCACTTTCACAAATATATCGTGCGTTGAAAATGAAACTTTTCAAACGAAATACTGACATTAGCTACCCAGCAAAGTTAAATAGGAAGCGCATTGTCTACTGTAACTTCTGGTTATGGGCAAAATCAGGTTTAAAAGCAGGGTATATCATGCCCTTGGCTCTTGGAGAGTATTAAGGAGGTAATCATGGGAAAGAAATGGACTGAATTATATTAGGGAGGAAAATAACACTATCAGCTGACGTCTCTATTGGCAGAGATAATGCTTCCTTCTGGGCAGTTTCTGCTGTCATGGGCTGTTCCTCTGCTGCCTAGCTCGTGGTCAAATGCACTGTTTAATGCTCTAGGGAAAACTTCCCATAACCTGGTACTTGACAGTACTAACATCTGTACTGACCTATGTAGTTTAATGGAAATGCACAGCAGTTCTTTGAATGTGCTTTTTTTCCTCCTGTGTACAGTCATCTAAAGGGACTACTTGCACGTAGTATCCCACATTTGGGTGTGATGTTTCTGGAGAATTTGTGCTTTAACACAACAAGAGGTTGCTTTTTATTTTACCAGAGGGAAAGTTACATCCTTGGTCACAAAACCAGAACCAGAATTAATAAAGAAAAAAATAAAAGCAATGAAAAGGAAACTTTAAGTATATTTAACACCAGCCTTCTTCCCTGGAAGATTTTGCAGAGGCATCTCTCAGCTATGAAGCCTTAGGGGTAGCTTAGCGCCACGATGCTTCTCGGGAGTTATGTTTCAAATCAGCCTTTAAGCTAACTTTGGAAGTTGAAGAGCTCAGCGTGTATCTTCTTTTCTTCTCTCTTTCTTCCCCTGATTTGTAAATTTAGCACTTGACATAAAACATGCTGTACCAAGTGTATTGGGTTTGTGTGGCAAGGTTTTAGTAGCAGTGGGGGGGGTACAGGAGCGGCTTCTGTGAGAACCTGCTAGAAGCTTCCCCTGTGTCCAATAGAGCCGATGCCAGCCAGCTCCAAGACAGACCCACTGCTGGCCAAGGCTGAGCCCATCAGTGACGGTGGTAGCACCTCTGGGATAACGTATTTAAAAAGGGAAAAAAGTTGTGGCGGACACAGAAACTGCAGCCAGAGAGAGGAATGAGAACATGTGAGAGAAACAACCCTGCAGACCCCAAGGTCAGTGAAGAAGGAGGGGGAGGAGGTGCTCCAGGCGCCGGAGCAGAGATTCCCCTGCAGCCCGCGGGGAGGACCATGGTGAGGCAGGCTGTCCCCCTGCAGCCCATGGAGGTCCACGGTGGAGCAGATATCCACACCGCAGACCCTGGAGGACCCCACGCTGGAGCAGGTGGATGCCCGAAGGAGGCTGTGACCCCGTGGGAAGCCGGCGCTGGAGCAGGCTCCTGGCAGGACTTGTGATGACCCTGCAGGGGATCCACGCTGGAGCAGTCTGTTCCTGAAGGACTGCATCCTGTGGAAGGGACCCACGCTGGAGCAGTTCATGAAGAACGGCAGCCTGTGGGAAGGACTCATGTTGGAGAAGTTTGTGGACAGCTGTCTCTCATGGGAGGGACCCCACGCTGGAGCAGGGGAAGAGTGTGATGAGTCCTGCCCCTGAGGAGGAAGGAGCAGCAGAAATAACGTGTGATGAACTGACCGTAAACCCCATTCCCCATCCGCCTGTGCCACTGGCAGGGAGGAGGTAGAGAATCCAGGAGTGAAGCTGTGCCTGGGAAGAAGGAAGGGGTGGAGGGAAGGTGTTCTGAGATTTGGCTTTATTTCTCATTACCCTACTCTGGTCGGTTGGCAATAAATTAAGTTAATTTTCCCCAAGTTGAGTCTGTTTTGCCTGTGACAGTAATTGGGTGAGTGATCTCTGCTGTCCTTATCTCAACCCATAAGCCTTTCATTATATTTTCTCTCCCCTGTCCAGCGGAGAGTTGGGGGGAGTGATAGAGTGGCTTTGGTGGGCACCTGGCATCCAGCCAGGGTCAACCCACCACACCAAGTTAGACCAAAGATTTATCTAGCTGTTTCCAATAGGAGCCAGTAGCAGAAATAAGGAGAAATATAAGCATAAAGCAAGCATGAAGTGATAGCCTTCCACAAAACACTTTATTCTCCACAGTGTGGCATAAGAACTGCAACAGTGGTGCTATATATAAGGTTTATTTAATGTGTGTTCACTGGGTCTTGATGGATTTGTATTCCAAGAACGTGTCCACTGGCTGTTTGGGTCCAGTTCTGTCATTTGCTAAACATATTATTTACTCAACAGAAATACGGTTTCTGAACTTATGCTGGGATGATTAGGATAGCTCAAGTTCTTGAGAACTGATCTTCGAGATCAAAATGCTACAGGAGGGATACTTTTGTCCTGAGGGGTTCATCTGCATTTGAATTCTGTTGTACCCATTAATTGGCACCTTCCTTCTACTTTAAAAAAGTTTTCTTCTTTTTGGTCATCTTGTGAGTGCCTGACAAATATTCTGTGTGTCTTGCAAAGGTGTGTGGCCTTGCAAGTAGATCTCTTGCCATTGTCAGCTACTTGGGGGTGAGGTACTGGGAGCTGGAGGCTTTCTCTTAACACGCCAAATTTTGGTGCCACAGGCAACAAAATATCACATGCTCCCATTTCAAATTCTGAGAAGATATGGCCTTCAGAACTAGTGGCTCCTTCTGCCCATATTCTATCTGCCTTAGCTCTCAACTGTAAAGTGGGAAAAAAGCCCCCTTCATCTTACTGTGCTGCTTATTCTGAATATAAATTCTTTTTGAAGCTATACAAAATACTAGTGATGAGCTTCTCAGAAAATTCAAAGAACAAGTTAATAATACAGGCTTCAGAGACATACAGGAGGCCTGGGGCCCAAACACTCAGGAGAGCAAAGAGGAGAAAAAAATACATGTGGCAGCAGCTCAGCAAACATCCATCTATCTGTGTGCTGAAAAATGTAGAAGCTCTCTGGAAATCAGAATGTGATTATGTAGGTGAGGACAAGGGAATTCAATTAAAGTTGACCAAATGCTTAATTGCTTTATTTTGCAGTCTTGCTAATCTTCTTTCAAAGCAGGCTCTGCGCATAATATATTGTAGTTTAACCGTGGTATGACTATGTTTTTTGTCATTCTTTCCCTGCTTACAAGAAAAAAAAAATCATTACAGTGTTTCTTTTTATTAAAAACATTAAGTTAGTATTTTTTTGCTATGTTACATTGTTTTCTTGAGCCTATTTACGTGTCTTAATTGGCAAGTAATTGCTTTCCTAATCCAGATAAGTAGTGTTGAAATGTGAGTTGCAAAGTCCAGCGCCTTTTAGATTGGTGGGTGGAGACTCTGCTGTTGTTTGCGAAGGATCACTGAAAATTCTGCATTGCCAGCCTAATAAACAATAAATTCTATCAGTACAGAAATATAATCTCAGGTATTTGTAGGTTGTGGTATTCTGTGATAAGTGGTTCTCCAACAAAGAACATGAAATACAATACGTGACAGTGTGAATAATCCACTCTTGTCGCATTGGTAGAAGTTGGGAAAATAATTTAAAAATAACTAATTTTTAGTCCTTTTATTGAACTGTTGTACTGACCTATTTTTGATATAATCTTAGAGGCTGTAATCTGAAGACCATTCTCTGATTCCCTGTAAACCAGTGCACATTACTGGGTATTAGTTCTGGCTCATCTATTTATTTCAGCAATACTTTTTCTATAGTAGTAATACTGAATTCTTCACAAGGATTTAGTGATAATCCTGTTAATATCTTATTGTTTGTGCAATTACAAGGATGGATATCCTTGCATGATTTTATTGTTGGTAGACAAAAAATGACTTAACAAGAAATTGTAATTGCTCTTCACTGGGGGAAAATTATGCTTAAGAAGAAAGTAGATTATAACAGTTCATCATACTTCTTCATTACATATAGTGTAACGGGCTATTGTGTGGGGAGTTTTCACTAATTCATAGCAATCCCTTGCAAACTTCACTGTGGAGTTGCACATAAACAAATACTCATTCACTCACATATTGACAATTGATTCATGTTGGCTATGCAATGGTACTTTGCATTGTTTCCACTGTCGTATTAAATCACTTTGCTGTCTCCCGAGTAAGATCACAGATTAGTATATGTAATACTTTGTATACTTTGTATAAAAATAATGTAGGAGAAGCATACTGACCCTGGACCTTCTCCCTTCCAGTAGTTCCAGCTGTGGCAATAATGGTCTGCTCTGGTTTTTATCCCCTGTGCAGAGACAGACATGAATTTGCAAAGCACAGAAGTTAAAAAAACCACACTGTAATACGTTAAGGGTGTATGTTGTACAAAATTGCATTATTTATTTCATTCCTTTCTGGGAGAATATGTATTAACTTGTATGTTCAATTTAACAGAATTGTGTATCAGTTCTGCTTTTCCAAAATACAGGCGTCTGTTAAATAGAAATGAATTTATACACACAGAAATTGTGTCTGTTGGAACTTGCATAGTAGAAATGGGCCCCAGATGTTACAGTTATGTAAGGCCCTAATCTAAAGCCAACTGAAGAGAGTCTTGTGGGCTTCAGATCACGCCAATAAGAACATTTTGGGGAGAGTTAACATCGAAGGAGATTGCAGTAAGCTAACGTTGTCTGTAGCTATTGTAAGTATGAAATCAAAATGTATGCATGGAGGGGTGTGCCTTATTCACTGTGACTGGAGTTAAGTTTGAACTCTGAAGGGGAAAAAGGTGACATGAATTATCTTTAATAAAAAAAAGACTTCATTTAAATTTTAAGCACAACTGTATGCATCTTAAAGCTGTCATTTTTCTGTTTACTTGAGTGTTTGTATGGGGGTGGTTAATTATTAATGTTTTGAGTGTGACATATTTGTTTTGAAGTAGATGTCTTTCTGCTTTTAAACTGATACAGCATTACATTGCATAGTTATCACTATGCATTACAAAATAGAAATTAAATTCACAAAGGGAGTTAGGCCCTTGGTGGGTTATCTTGTAATGCTTCGCAGTGAGGTTTGGGTGGTGGAGGCTTGTTGCCCCACTGCTACCAGCATCTTTTCCCCTGTTTTGTTCCCAATAGCTATTTCACCTTACTGACCTGGCAGGAAAAAAAATGCGAAAAAGAAAAATACTCAAACAGGTAGTTTCCTACTAGGCTAGGTTTGTCACTCTCCTGATAGAGGGGTCCGACAAGTGCTGGGACCGGCAGAGGGGAGGGAAGGCACTGCTGGAGGTACCAGGGATGGGGGCAAGAGGGGGGGGCCAAGAGCTCCACCCTCAGCAGTGCGGTTTACTTATTGAAATTATTAGTTTAGCTGTTTTATGTGATGTTTATGTTTTATATGCTGCACTCGGATTTCTGTAAGGTTCCTAACACATCTTTTAGTGCCATCAGGAACTTAAATTTTCACCTAGTGCTGAAGTTCCTTCTCTGCAGAAATTAAAATGAACTGCAGGAGCTCTATGAATCCTGCTTTCCTAACCAACACTTAACCTAAAAGTACTGTTGCACACTGATCCTGCTTTGTGGACCTTGCAGTAAGGCAGTGTCATATAAGAGTGGGAGTGTATTTAGGCTGGTGGAATTCCACATTTTCCATTAAATTGATTTTTGGTAAAGTAGCGTGTACCTGAAGTCAGGAAGATCAGCATCCATGAAGATGCAACAGTTTGCTCTCAGATGCAACTGTTGCTCTCAAGAGTAACAGTTTGCAAGGCAAATTCCTCAAGTTAGCTGGTCAAAAATGAGGAATACGAAGGTGCAGTTCTTGGTAAGCCAGGCACTCTTATCGTGTATTTTAGTTGTAAAACATAGATGTGAATCTTTTTCTCTCAGTAGGTGTCTAACCAAGTCAGCTTGCCCTTATTAAAAAAAAAAATTAAAAAAAATCTTCCCTGTGTGCTATAACCAGTAATCTTGCTGGTTTGAGTACTCACCTGTTTCAAACCTTCAAACCTATTTTACAATATTTAGGCATTACAGAATTTTGTCCTTTATTCTGTGATGAATTTTTCATCTTGAACCCTCTTCCACTTATAGAAAATAGTTGACTTTTCATTGGCCACAGAGAGAAAAACAAGAGATTAACTTTATATCTGGTAGTGAAGAAACTTTTCCTTGGTGGTGGGAGACCCTGTTCATGTCCCTTACTCAAACTGGGCAGAGTGTACTTGGGAAGCAGCCATCTATCCTACAGCTCAGCTCCCACCATGCTGGGTGAGCGGCTGGGTTACTGTCTTCTGCTAGAAGTATCAACCAGCCACTCTCTCAGCATCTCACCTGGGACACTGCTGCGTGAGCAGCCCTGTTCAGTTAGTGTGCAAAACACTAAGCAGACTGGCCCTTTGGTAAAGCTCTGGGAGAGAATGATGAACCTGAGAAACCTTCGTGAGCTTTGACATGAACAACGGAACTGAGCGGTCTCCTGCTGACAGGGTGGTTTTGAGTGTTTTCTGTGGAAAGGCTGTTGCAGCAATTTAGGAAATCTGAGTTTGGGTCTGTTTGCTACTGAATCATTGACTGTGTGAGCTTTGACTAATTTATCATCTGTCTTTTTAACAAAAATTTTGTAGATGTCAAAATTCATATCTATCAACTTTGCGTAGGCATATACAGAGTTCTGCTGTCTTGTCATATTAAATAAATGAGTGATTTTAATACCCTGATGTCTTTTGGGAAGACTTTGGGGCTTCTCAAAGGGGAAAGGAAAGTCTTTCTAAAGTTGACTCTTGCCAGGTGGGAAGAGCTGGTAATATACGTAACTTATTTGAATGGCAAAGGGATAAATATATATATATATATATATATATATATTAGATTTAGACATGTGGATTGACAAGTTGCCGTGCGTTACAAGTTCATGCATTTATCCATCAGCAAATGCCAGATAACATAATCCATAATGAGGCAGAATTACAATAAATTGCCTTAATTTGTTTGCCATATGCTAAGAGTGCCCACATGTCCACATATGGATGAGCTGATGCACAATAACTTGGTGATGAGAAAAATTACTCATATGTCTAAGCTTTTATTATTTCTGAGATATTGACTGTTGTGATCTCTAACGACTCATTTATGATCTGGTTTGTCAAGAAGAACTTTTTTAGACAGACATTCATTTTCAGTTCGGGATGAAAAGAGGCAGAGTCCAGATACCTTGATTTGCTAAACTAAAAAACCAAAACCAAACCAAAAAACCTTAAACATTCACAAGCAAGCTTCTATTAGTATGTCACTGAGAATGAGTAGTCAATCAGTGCTTCTATTCTCCTGTGTGCTTAATGGCATTTATAGTCCAAACATAGTAAAATTTCTTAAGGTTATGTTCAAAATTGATTGAGAATTCTGATGAAAACACTGTGTAAATACAGAATATTAATATTTAACATTAAAGCTACTTCTCCATTAGTGCTATACAAGATTAAAGAATGAATGAAAATAGTAATCACTGAATGAATTGTGTTCATGTTCTCTTGACAATTAAAAGACCTTATATTTTTCTGTAAGTGGCTGAAGGTCACTCACTTTTGTTCTAAGGTACCTCAATTAATTTGTCAGGTTACACACAGCACGCAGCTTTTAACAGACCTGGTACTTCTTAGGTGACAATTCACCCTCTTGGGTAAAAAAGGGCAGAAGCAATCTAGCATTTACTACACACTAGTTCTGTGACTGTCTGCTACTCAGAAGTTAAAAAAAAAAAAAAAAAAAGAAAAAGTGGTTTGTATTCTATGGCTAGAAGACTTAGGGAGGTTTTGAAACTTTATGATTGGTACCAGCGAATTTCTCTGTTGCAGTTTCTCCAGTTTAAATCATATTATGACTGTGTTTTCTAGTACAAAGTCCTTTTGTTTCAATATTGTGATGCCAAAATTTGCCATGACGACAGCCTGGTCTTGCAAGCTTAGTTTCAGTATTCTGTAAAATCTGCTGAAGGGCAGAAAATAAGCCTCTGGATTCAGAGCTGCCCTGTCCTAATTGTGATATTCCAGCTGGGACTGTGATTGTGTATTCTTCAGAGTAGTGCTGATTTGCCCCAAGGTATTTGTGTCCCACAGCATGTGTTAAACTTTTTAAGGATAATAATTTTGCCAAAAAGCTAGCTCAGTAATTGCACTGTAAAAAAACCCAAAACTTTATTAATACAGTATTGCATCAGAAATTGCTATACTTCTCACAGCCTTCTAAAATTGTATTCACTGAAGTTTGCTTCCTCTGAAAACAGTAGTTGTTTCAACATTTCCAGTTTAATAATGCATCCTAGAAGTGCCTTATGGAAGTCAAAATAAATTATACAAGAGGTTGTCAATGTTCTGTGTATTTTTCTTTGCTGAATCTATTTCAGGTAAATACAAATATCTATTTCATGAGAAGTAAATATTTGGCTATCAGCAAAACCTTATGCAAGGTTTCTACTTTTTTAATTCTATTTTGGCACCTGAACTGGATCTAACATGAATACTGGTTTCTGAAACACTGGTAAAATTTTAACAATCCCGCATTCCCAGACTCCCCTTGCAAAAAAACCCCACAACCACCTGATCATGTATCAACCAAAAGTCACTTCTAGTTTCAGTGAGTTAGAATTGTTAACAATATGGTATGCAGCTAATATAAATAAGAAATCACATTTTGAGTGATGGGGGGAGGGAAGAGGATAACTTTATATTGACCTTGGTACATCTTAAAAGTGGCTGTGTGAAAATATGTGTAGAAACCAGTTAATATAAATGGAAGCCAGTCTGAAGTTGTCATTTAAAAAAGAAAAAAAATCTGTTTTGATTCTTATTGTAAGACATGTAGGTGGGGTCTGTCCTTCCCTTTCCAACTACTGTCGACTTTACAGAGTCTACTTACAAAGTCAGTATTGAGAGTTTGGGCCTTTGGAAATAGGCACTGTTTTCAGCTCTTATAGGCCAGAGTTTTGACTTTATGGCTTTGCTTGTCTAGCATGCCTATTAAAGACCAGTCTTGAGGTGTAAGTAGAGGAGAAGGTTGCCTAGCTCACTGAATAGCTGGAGCCAAAAAAAAAGTGTTTGTGCTTGTTGCTACTCTCAGGAGTCACTGCCTCATCATTTATTATCTCTGTGGTAGCAGGAGCAGAAAGCTGCTTCTCTGCAGCTCTTTCTCTGTTCATACCATTCCCTACCTGTTGCTGCCTGCTCCTTACTCCTCTTTACTACACTTCCAGAAGCCTCTGGCCAATACAGACATGTATCCTTCATTCTTTTTATTTACATTTAACCTATACTCTTATTTTAAGCCGGTTGACCCTAATCTTGCAAACTCTTAAACTCATTAGGGTCAATGATATTATGCATGTGAGTTTCCCTGATGATTTCAGTGGACTGGCTAACATATGGAAGTACTGCCATGCTGATGTGTCTAATGAGGTTATTTTTAGGATGATAATTTTTATAAAGAACCATGATTAAGGTTCATTTGAATGTACCTTCTATCATAATATATATTCTACCTTAATTATGGTCAAGTGTAATTTCCCTTTTACAGGGGAGATTTCCAACTTGAAATACCAGTGCCTATAATCCCTGTTCAGGAGGGGGAAAAATAAAGAAAAAAAATCCATACCCACAAACATCAAGAAGCCCAGTTATCCAGTGTTTGTGTCCAGATACTTCTCCATGATTTGCTTCTGGGTGCATAGCCAGTTGTTGGATGTTAACAGGAGGCCATGCGTGCTGCAAGGCATGCAGCTGACATTAACAAAATGTTATGTTACTCCAGCAAGTGTGCAGGCTTCGTTCCTAAAGTGGCTGACGTCACCGGGAGCGTGGAGCCCTCCCACTCCTCCTTGGTAATTGATGGTGACGGGTTCTCTGCTGAGCTGTAACCTAACATAGGGACTGAATCAGATCAACAGCTGAGAGAAATCGCCAGCAAACAGTATCGCTCCATATAAACAAAAGCTGGGGACTTCAAACCAGGCCTTAGACGGACAAGGAACTCGAATAATGGTTAACGCAGGCTGATTTGCTGAAGTTTTCGCTGGTGCACTGCTTTGTGTCGGAGGTTTTGCTCCTGTAAGAAGCGTTGCTGCTGCTGGAAGGGCTGGCCTGCTTGGGGCAAGGCTGACATGCTTGACAGACGCCTGATGTCTCCTCAAACTAAGCACATTACTCCTGGGGTAAGCATATGTTGAAGGAGTGCAGGCCAGATGCTCGGGAGCCCTTTAATTTTACAATGCAATGTACAGGCTGGCTTGCAAGTTAACTTAATTACAGTTAAACTGTTTCACTTCGCTCTCATCTAGCCAAGCTCAAATGTTGTTGAAAAACTGTGCCAGCCTTTTCGTGGAAGTCCAAATTATACTTTTGAGCTTGCTTTTTAAAAACATGCTAACTTGCTATCACATTGAAAAACTGCAAAAAGTAGAGTTGAGGGGAAGGGAAAGCATTCACAGGTGGCTGTTGCTGAGAGCGCTTTTGTCTATAACCCTGTTAAAATAGTTAAAAAGAAGTAGATGGCTGTTTGTTCCGTGTTTTGGGAGACTGTGCTAAATTGTTTTCTCCTCAATAGGAGAGCAATGGGACTCTCTGCTGGCAGTAGTTTGAAGTACATTCTCTTTACAGACACAAATGTTACACTGTATTATTTTTGATTTGGGTGAGGTTGTAACATGCTCATGAGTTTTGGTTTGGCAGCATTTGGCCAGGTACGTGTATCCTGGGGCCAGGGACTTACAGTAGCAGATATCCCACTACAGCTGTGCTTGTGAAATAAAAGATAAATAGATGACAAATATTTTTTTAAAAGTTATAATTGGATGTGCTTTGTTTTCTTTTTTACACTGTAGAAAACAAAGAATGGAGATTAAAATAATAAAAGTAACATAGGCATAAACTTAAGCTAAATGTTTGGCTTAAACTTGCTGCTTTCTATAACCTTTATGAGAGATTTGAGTACAGTTGCAGTGAAGAAGTGTACCATAGGCATGCCAGTAGCTTTCCAGAGTTATTCTGAGAAAACTCAGGGACAGTGTCTTGTGTAACGGCTGCTCCACATCTTTCTTCTAGAAGGAAATCAGATTTGGATCATTCCTATTCCTTGATTATTTAGGGATCTGCGCATAGGAAGCTGAGTAGTTATTGCTAACATCCATTCTATCCTCCTCTTACGGACAACTTCTCTTTACTCAAATTGCAACGTGCTCATATGTTCGTGGGGGGAATAATGCAACAATGGGTCTTATAGGAAGTGTGCCATGAAGTAGGAAGGAATACAACTGCCATATACAACTCCGCTGGACTTGTTTTCAGCATGGATGTTCAGAACAGCAGAAATCAGCTACTAGTAGAATCACAGAATCATTTAGGTTGGAAAAGACCCTTAACATCATTGAGTCCAACTGTAGCTATAGCTGCCTTTAGCCTTTCCTTATGTAATTAGTACAGTTAAAAGCTTAAGTCTTTAAGTTTTAATATATATCTTTTCCAAGCAGTTCTTAAGAGTTCTGATGAATTAATGTGTTTTGGGGTTCTCTGACAATCCCAACAGAATTATAAATGGAGAAAAATTGGAGAATAACTTTTATCATGGGAAAAGGGTGTAAAATGAAAAAAAAAAAAAAAGAATTGGAAAATATTGTTTTCCTAAAGAGAAGCTACCTGATGTTAGAACTTAGCACAAATAATGTCCACATTTCCATGCAACATTTTCATCTTTCTGTCTACTAGTCATCAAATAATGTCATCAAGGGGAAGGTGAGTTTGATTTATCTGGGCTATAGACTAAAATGAAGCTTTTCCCTCATATCATACCATGAAGAAGTCCAAACTCTATTTGACACAGTCATAGAAGTCCTGGTGGACAGAGGAAGAAGTTACTGTTTGACAGGGTAAGGGGATCACAAGGAGCGGTGCTGTTGGATGTACAGCCCTTGTGAACTGAGAAGCAGCAACAAAGCAGGACAGGAGAAGTGGAACACAGGCAGAAAGGAATAAAATTTGGCTGAAGGGATTCAGCCGGGTATGTTAGGTAGATTTCTGAACATTTGGTCAACCTTTTTTTAAAGTGATGGTTGATGACCATTCTTTTTTTTAAAGTGATGGTTGATGACCATTTTCCTGTTTCCTTAGTTTCTATCCTAGTTTCTGGATACGTCATGAGGGGAAGAAGACCATTTAGCTTTGCTAATGTGAATTTGGCTGTAGTCATTTCTTGTTCAGAAGCATTTTACAGGAACCTGTGCTTGCAAATGAGCTTGTTTTTAGTGATACTAGTTCTCAAACATTTATCTAGTTGAAAAAGGAATTGTTTAAATAGCTGAGGGGGAAGTAATGGAAAGATTGGGAAGATTAAAAGAGAGATATAGCTTGAGAACTTTCTCTTTCATATTTCTTGGCATGTATAATTAAGTAAATTGACTATTGATGATAGTCTGTTAATGACAGTTGTTGCATCCAAAGTAGATACAAATTGCATAATTGAACAGAAATTCAGATAACTATTTAATGGGTACTTTTTTCTGAATTGCCACATTTCAGGATGTTCCTTGTAACAAGTTGACCCCTGAAGCATTCAAGTCAATTAAAATGTCACTGTGGGATGAAATAAAATAATACTTATTGCATAGCCACCGACACATTTTCACCACCAACACGGTCCTTGTGACATAGAAATTCTTCAATATGGAAACTTTGGTAACTGCCAGAAAGTGTAAGCACATTAGGCACAGTAATTCCTTATGGTCTCCTAAGACTTTAATTTTGTCCTTACCTCACCCACTACGCACAGAAGTGACATCCTGCCTTTTACCAATTTACCCAGATTTTCCTGAATTTATGTTTTTAGCAACAGTGGAATATATAATTGCTGCTGCTATTTTTTTATTCAGTTTTCAACTTGCAGTGAACGAGCCTAGGAATTCATAAACTTGAAAGGGTAAATTCTACTATTTGCTTCCCAGGATGGAGAGTGTGGAAGTGCAGCATAAAAAGGGTGTAAAAAGAGGGGAGGTAAAGTGCCTTGAATCTTCCATTGCATTCAGATATCCATTTTGGAGGCTATTATACTACTGGGCTGCTTTATTTTAACTCTTTTTTTTTTTTTTTTTCCTATGGGCCAAAATATAGAAGATGTTATAATTTTTAGAATAGGTTTTCTAATTACGTATGTACATATGACTTTTTGGAATTTTTTAATTACTGATCCCTAAAGTCCTTTGTTATAAGTACAGTATTTCTTTGCAAATTTTTATGCGCCACTGGTGCTGCATGTACACTGCATGGAAGCCTGTGGTTTATATCGTACTTGCAACTGCTTAATAACAGGAACCCATGTTCTGTGAAAAGGATAGTTTGAAAATTCTCCATACTGACTGAGAGACTAAAAGTTTACATTGCTGCTCATGCCATCATCTTATATTTGAACAAGCTGCTGAGTATTAAAGCTTATGGACAGTCTTTGTATAACAGATCTGATTTTTTAGGTTGATTTCCTAAGACAAGATTTATGCAATCCCACTTTCCATCTGTTAGTTGTGCTTCTCAGTAACTTCAATCCAATGGCCAATTTAAATCAGTCTTGCAGAGGTCTCAGAAGTACTGAGTGCTTATACCAGACCTTCTTGGGGGCTGGTCGGAGCTGTTAAAGCCATTTGCTTGACATGCCAGTGTGTGAGAGTCAAGGCACTCTCTGGGCTCCTCTGGCATCCAAAAGATATCATCCAGCCAGCCCATGAGCACGAGTTTAACTCCAGAGTAGCTGAAAAAAATGCTGCCTTTTGTTCAACGAGCAACTGGAGGAAAGGGAGGGGAAGTTTGGGGAGGGGAGAGGAACCAAGGGTACGGAGCATGTGGTGTGTAGGGAAAATGAGAGCAAGCTGAAGGTATTGTGGAGGTGTGTGTGGGAATCCAGGCTTCATTACTTCTGCTGTTCACAAAACAACTTGTTTTTCTTCAGCTCATCATTAATGATACATTGCATTTTGCAGTATTTCAGTGGATATAAATGTCTATTTTTTTCTGAATGTTTTGAGGCTGTCAAAAGGATGCTGACAGATTGATGATTTAGAATATTCATACCTTAAAAATTATTAGCTTGTTAGTTAATAGTATTGGTAGAATATTAGTATCAGAAAAAATATCATTTTAAAGCTCTGCTAGCAATTCTAGGTTTAAAAGTTAAATTTCACTTTGAGTAGGCTCATACTGATCAAAGGATGTCAGTAGAAAGACTGGCTCACAGTTGCAATAGTTGTAACTTAGTGTCTTCTCAGTTTGACGAAGTCCTCAGTCAAATGTGTATTATTGTTTCTATGCAATTCAGCACAGTCTTGTAAGTACCCAGTTCAGCAGCTCAGTTCCCTCAGTGCATCAGGATAGAGTTTCTTTGAAAATCTGTGTGACCCAGACATGCTTGGGCTTTACATTTTTCCCTCTTATTAAGAGTCTTTTGACTGGGGTGTTGGACTAGATGACCTTTAAAGGCCCCTTCCAACCCAAACTATTCTATGATTGTATGATTTTTCTTATTTGTTTAAGCACTATTCAGTGACTGGTTTTTATTTGAAAGTTTCTGGTTGTTTCTTTTTATGTCACATTCACATATACTTTATCATTATATGATAATAAAATATGCATATCTTTCTTGCCTTTTAATAAGGTAACAATGAAACAAGTATTTGCAAATCATAGTGTTATTTGAAAGAGTAATCTCTTCAGTGTTTGCTTTCTAGAAACTAGTAAATAAATATATATAAGGCATTGGAAAAAATAATGTTTGAACTTTTTAAATACTGCTTTTCAGCAATATTTCCAGTTCATCTTGGAAAGAGAGTCATTTTGGTATGTAAGAAACAGGGTAATGCTTAATTATGTAATAGTTTCAATAGCTTATGCTATGGTGGAATGCTAGAAAAGTAATTTTCAAATTAAGCACTTCGATAACTTTCTGCCAAATTCAACGTAAATCATTGAGTTCCCAGAACATCATGATATTTTCTGGCTGAATATTTTCTGACATGAAAATTTGATTGGGTTCTATCGCTGTGCTTTCACATGGATCTCCCAGCTTCATTAGAATTTGTATAGACGTAAACAAAGCACCTAGCATCGTAATGGCAGAAGTCTTTCATTTTAGGGGAAGCTTATGGTGTCTGAACTAAACTGCTTGTGAGAATAATTCCCTTCTTAAATTTTAAAAGCAACTTTCTGCATTGATGCTGGTTTGGTGTAAATCCATTATTCCATTCGTGTCACACACAACACAATATACAACTTAGGTTCAGTTTTATGAATTTAGGAGAGGAGAAATTCTTGTACCTTGGAATTCAAAATACTGTCTTTTTATAGGTCCCTACCATATTAAGATCAACAGTTATGGATTTGATCAGAATTCTTATATTATTGACTTTTTTCATCATGGTAAATCAATTGTCTGGTAAATTTTTTGTACTCAGGAGGAGTTTCTCAGTGACTTCAGAAATCCGCACCCAACTCACCTTAGTATCATGGATTTGAACCTGAAAAAGGTAGTGGGGGATGACTGCTGAATCACATGAACAGGTTCACCTTTAAAACTCTAACCGGGATGTAGAAAATGCTGGAGTGCCTTTCTTGGACTATCAGAGCCTTGCAGTCTCAGACAGAGAAGGCAAGCCCGACATAGAAATGCACTTTGAAGTATGCTCTTTGGTTTGATGCGTGAGCTTTCAGTATTGTCAGCACAGGGGAACCAGGCTCTTCAGAGCATTCTTTTTATGAACACTGATTGTGAATCGTAGCAAGAGGGAGGGGAAAAAATGTACCAAACAGAAAAATGTAATTGAAAAATCACATTTTTACACCAACCTAGGAGAATATAACTGGGAAAAAATATGTATCATTTCAGCATAGGAGAGGGAAGACCTTTCCACCCTGCCCTAAGTACTCATGTTCTTACTCCCTGCTACCAAGATTCTGTTAATTTGAGTGGACAAGAAGGACTGACTAAAAGTATTTTACCTTCATGCTGTATCTCATCAGGGCAGTTCTGAAAATGTCATTGTAACATGTTGAAGTAGTTCTCTGTAAGGAACAACTTACTGTATGTATTTCATCCATTACATTGCAAACTATTGACTCCGCTTAGCTAACATACTGGTTCTTCTCACTGTGTTCACCACAACGCACTGAGAGTTATTAGCCAGGGTTATCCATCTGGCTCCCTGCTCATTGAACTGAAGTATGTTTCTGCAGTGCCAGGGTGACACCCATCCTCATAGGTGAGAGAGGCCGTTACAACAGCACATGTGCTGCCTTAATTCCACTCAATTCCTATTCTGAGCTCTGAAGTGGGTCTCAAGTGATACATAGTCCTTTCTGCAGAGACAAGTTTTCCAATTTTCACATTTCACCAGAACTCATTCTGCTGGAGCTTGTTAAATTGTACAAGCCAGTCTTCACCAAAAATTAAACATAATTAATAAAGCTTTTAGGATTGCCAAAAATGCAAACATTAGAGGTTTCAAACATAGTAAAAATGAGAAATGGGAACTGAGATTTGAAGAAGTGATGAGGCCAAAGAAACCACAACATTTTGTGAGAATCAATAACTTAAATTGATGGAATTGTGGAATGATGGCTTCTGCCAAAAATGTATAAACAAATGCAATGTGTGCCAAAATGCCTCCTGTGGCCTGCTGTTGTGGCTCTGCTGATCAGATGCACTTTTGTTTCTGAAATGAGAACAGAATTTGGAGGTATCAACAGCTCAAGTTTTACAAGCACTTTTATAAATGTGATTTTGAGATATGGTTGGACTTGGTACATGAATTATTACCTCATTTTAAAAACCAAAACAGTTTAAAGGATCAAGGTCTCGGACCTCTCCTCTGTGAAGTATCAGTTGATAAGTCAATGTCCCGAGTATGGGAATTGCACAGCGACGGTACCCAGAGGACAACCTGTAACTCGAGCAGTTTTCAGGACGTGGCCGTAGCCAGAGATGGTTAATATCCCTGGTAGTTTGCGGTAGCTCCTGTATGCAGCTACAAGCCAAAGTTACTCCTCAGTCACCAGCTCTGGGAGGTCAGCATCTGGCGATTATCGAGCTGCTCATGGCACTTGAAAAATTTCAGTACACCCAGAAGCAGATGTGCTGAGTGTGAGAGTTACAAGCCTTTCACTGCGATTAAATCCCAGTGTTTATTTAATGTAGCAGTCAGTGTAGCAGCATGTAGTGGTGACATTATAGAGTTAAATTAGTAACTTTTCAGTGGAAAGCTGCATTTTTTAAGGAACTATGGCCATCACAGCCTGTTTCTCCAGGGTTGTGTAAGTTTTATATATTTTACTTCAAGATCTTAGTGTTATCTGTGAAGGTTGGTTCTGTTATTGACGTTCTTGTGCTCAAAAGCACAGGAATTTCCCTCCTTGCAGTTAATAAATATAGCAAAATGAACATTATCTCTGTTTTAATCTTCAGGGTATTACTTCTTTTAAATGTGGTTGTTGAAGACAATTTTTTTCCAACCACTTAAAGCTCTGACAAAATTTACAGCTGTTTCAGAAGTGTTTGGCTGCACCTTCATTTGCAGGTGACTTGTGTGAGCATCCTAGACCAGCAATGGCATGTTGAGCACTTTGACTTGTTCTTTCTGTCTGTATCCCCATTCTCTGTGCTTCACTGCTGCAAGGCTACAAGAAGACAATGTTCCCCGTGACTCTGTGTTACATTTAAAAAATAAAAATAAAAAATCTTGCCCACACATGGGAACAATCACCTGTGGGCAGATCTTCCAACTTTATAGCATTTATAGCACCTTTCCAATATCTGAGTGATGCAGAGGATCCATAATACAACAGGTATTTGTATTATGTATCCATAATACAAATGGTTTCAAACCTTTGCTATGTTCCTGACACTCATTGTGAGTTGGGTTAAATGTTTTAACATCTGACTGCAAGAAGAATGGCAGCTTGTTATTTCTGTGACACTGTGAGAACATACTCATGTTATCTTTCAGTGCAGGAGGAGATAGCATGTGCCCCTAATGTATGTTTCCAAGTTGAGAAGTTTAGTCTGCTGTTAATGTTATCACTGCTGTATCCTGAAATAGAAAACTGCAGGCAGATTGGATTGTGTTAGAGAATGGTAACCATAATAACCAATAACAATCTGCAAATGATAAGCAGCTTTAGTGTTTAAAAATAATATTTAAATAGCATTCCAATAGTTCCATGGGCATACTTTCAGATTTTATTTTATTATTCATTCATTTTAAGCTTGTTTTTGAGGTTTAAGATGTGACATTTATCTCAAGGAAGTGTTTCATTATTGCATTTTGAATTAGTTGACATTGGTTTATTATATACCTAAATTAAATCTCATAGAATAAAATGTTACTTATCAAGCCTTTTTCAGATGTACACCATCTGTAAAGGAGAATTACAAACATCCTACGCGATGTATGGAATTTTATGGAAGGAGATGGACTTTGACTTTATGGCTAGATGGAAGCCCAATACATTCAGAAAAGAAATACAAAGTCTGCTGCAGATGAACACGGAGCATCTTGATGGTTTGGAATCTGCACCATGTTCTGGGATGCTGCCCAGCATTTCTGCTGATATGAAAATTAAAACAAACAAACAAATAAACAAAAACCCTTTTAACTTGACCCAAAACATGCTATTTTTTGGGGGCTGCTTTAAAAAGAAAGTAAGGTGTCATTCAAAAGAAGTGAAGGAGGAGGTCCAAATCGTATCCTGGCCCCTCCATCCCCCTCTTTCCCTCCCCCCAACATACAGATAGGGGTGTTTAGCAGGAGTCTGGGAAAATCAAACTGAATTACTTACCTGTCATGAGAGTATAGGAGCAGCATGGTGCTATGATCAAACTGTTAACTCTTCTGGGTTAACTTGTTTTCAGTTTCCCTTGCTGAGACAGTCCTATAATTTTCATAAAACACTTGGATGTTTCTTAGAACACAGAGTCTTACTTCCTGGTTGTTCTTAACTGCCAAGACACTGTGGTTACCACCATATTGCATTCAGAGACTAACAATGACAATGAGAAGAATTGGAAAAGACCCGTCCTTTAGAATGCGCTGATATCCAGAGGAACAAGAAGGTCTGGGCTTCAGATCCTTCCTGTAGCTCTTTCAGGGCAATAGCACTTCTGGAGGTGTAAGCAAGCCACAGTTTATGCTGCTGGAAGTGTGGTGCCCACAGTTATCCTGACCACCACGGCAGAAAATCAATGGGAGAGCTAAAATTCATAGGAAAAACTGAAAAATTACATGCTAATCATCATTTTCCCATTTAAGTAACACTGTTAAGTAATTATTTAGTGCTGGTGAGGGATAGGATAGTTTGGATGGTAGGTAATTAAAGCAAAATGGCTCTTTCTCTTTGGTCCTATATGTGAAAGGGGACAACTTCTTCAGAGTTTTTTGCCACAGGTAAATGAAAAATGAAAATAGGAGCATTGCCGAAGTTCCCTTAAGAATGAAACACTTGTGTTTACAAGAGACAATTCTTGTTGCTAGCTGTGCAAAAGAGAGTTACAAGCTGTTGACATTCTTCACTGGGATTTGAATTTGAATCTGAATTAGGTAAGAGCGAGTCAATTGCTTTCCATTAGAGTTCCTGAAGCAAAAATTGTTGTTACTGTTGGATGCAAGTTGAAAGATTCTTGTTTATGGAGGAAGGTCTGTTTAGTCTATTAACCTTGACAACCACGTCAGCAGTTTTTTCTGTTTGTTTTCCAAAAGGCACTATGTTGAAATAGTATGATATACAAAGTTATTTATAGTGTAGACAATTCATAGCTATGCTTGAAAGACATGGGTCAGAGTTTAAATACCAGAGTTAAATGCTATCCTCCTAGATAATTTGAAAAGTCATTATGCTTAATCTTTGAAAATTCAAATGGAGAGATGGAATCACTAAAATATCAATGTGAATCAGATTTTTTTTGTATGAATTTGTTACAGTTTCACAGAGTGGTTGAGGTAGCAAGGCACCTCTGGAGCTAGTCCAGTCACCTGCTTGGAGCAAGGCCACCTAGAGCCAGTTGCCGAGGTCCATGTTCAGATGGCTTTTGAATATTTCCAAGGATAGAGACTCCACAACCTCCTTGGGCAATCAGTCACCCTCACTGTAAAATAAAAAAACCCAACAAAACAAAACAAACCCCATCACCACCACCAACAAATCCTTATGTTTAAATGGAATTTCCTGTATTTCAGTCTATGCTCATTGCTTCTTGCCTTTTCACTGGGAGCCACTGAGAAGAATCTGGCTCTGTCTTCTTTACTCCCTCCCAGCAGGTAGTATAAACGTTAATAGATTTTTACGAAAGGAACAAAATTTACAGAAACAATCAGAACAAAGTCCACACATATTGACACACCTGCATTTATACCTGCTTGCCTCTGTTAACAGATGTTTAATATTGCTATTGCTGTCCTGGATTCAACAGATGAACAAGGGCTACTCTAAAAGTACTTGTGTGCAGCAGAAAGCTAAAGAAATGATTTCTTTTATTCTTGTGATTTACACATCATTTCAGACTGTAGTCTTGACTCTCATGGTCAAGCCTCCAGGTAGTTTGTTCTCCTTTAGTCTGAAGGCTGGTTCTCAAGGCTTAGTCTTCTTCAAGTTGCGTTTGTGTACCTGTGTAGCTCTCTGTCATACATCTTCAGGTACACGTCCTGCTGGAAAGTACCAGTGGAGGAAAGGAGCAGTTCCACCCTTAGCTTTGTTTCCACCTTCTTTTCTTTATAAAGCCATTGCTGTGGTTTTGACAGTGTCTGCCTTTATCCCAGTTCCGTTGCTATCCTAAACTTTGTGTCTTGCTGAAGTCTCCACCCTACAGGTTTTTCAGTAGCCCCTATTTGCTTGATCAGCCATCTTGGCCTAGGCATCCCATCTCAGCATCTCTGCCCTGGTCCTCACCCTTCCCCTCTTCCCTGATCACCTCCTAGCTTTAGGCTAGTCAGGTAGCCAGCTGTCCCTGTGCAGGTCTTTTCAAATCCTATTGTGTTCCTTGCCTACCATGAATGTTTTTCTTGCCTAATCTTAATTTGTGTCTTCTGGCCTGGCTTTTAGCATCTCCTCCCTGTAGGTCATGCAGTCACACTGCTTCCTTCCTTATTCTGCAGTCTGGTTTTCTGCCCTTCCCATTCCCACCACCTCTCCCATCTCATCACTGCCAGACTCCTTTTTCCAACCTACTTCTCTCTCTCTCCCATTTCCATTTCCGTGCTCACTCTTTCTATGTGGATCACAAGATTCTTGTCTGTACCACCTCACTGCAAGGGTCAGCACCAGCGAGACACTGTCGTCCCTGTGCTGGCCAGTCCCATGCCACACTGAGCCACTGAGGGAAGGAAGCACAGAGAAAACCCGCCGGCTGTCACTTAGCTGGGAGTGGAGCACAGGTCATCCAGAAGTGCTGTGCTAAGTTTAAACACCTTCAACAGGGGTGGCATTTTTGCAGACTTTTAAGTCTTGAACGATAAAACCTATATACAAATTTGCTTTGTGGAGCCCTGAGATAGTCTTGGGTACCTGTCATGATGTTTCAATTCAAGAATGCAATGAGCAATTCAGCTTATTTACCGTTCAAGCTGCCAGACTCTGGCTGCTTGTGCTGTCTGTAGTGAGAATTACTTGTGACATGTAAGTCAGTTATGGTGACAGTCTGAATAATGCCCTAAGTCTCTGTTGAGCATATGTGAACTGCAATCCTCCCTGATTTCATATTCATGCCCAAAGTACAGGAGCTGGTGAAACTATCAAAAAAACCACCAACCCCAAAACCCCACCATAATTTTTAAGACATAGAAAGCAATATGTTTTCCTTTTTCTTGATGGTAGGAACACTTGTGACATTCCTGCTGTTTGGGGTTTTTTTCCAAATTTAGTAGAGAGCCATATCCAAGAAGGGAGCAATCAAGTTACGCCACCCAAATTTCAGTTGCTTGTAAGAGCTGTATCAGACAAGTGAAATAATGGGTGATGACACTAGCTTTGCCTAGTATTGACAGGTGTGGTTTCACACTAAAAATGCTGTGCAGTAAACCTTAGGCAATTACATTAAAACTAATAAGTGAATGTAGCCACACTCGTTCAGCATTAGTAGTGGCAATCAACTTGGACAAGTCATTATTACGTTCCACTAGCGGTGTCTTATGTCTGTTATTTACCTCCATGCAGGAATGGTGCGTGTTTTGTTTACTTTCTGGATGCTATTACTTGTTTGAAACGTAATTTGCAATTGATATAACGTGAAGTGACCAGTTTGGCTGACAGATTAAACCACTACTATTTTGTAAACATATGATTGGAAGTAAAATTAACGTCTTCTGATTTCTAATTTGCTCTTTTGAAAAAGCATATAGCTTGGTTTTAACTCTGTGAATACATACAAGAGCTTAAGAAATCCAGACTCTTGAGTCACATGACATACAGTCAACAGAGGACCAAAGGTCTGTTTCAACAGAGAAGGCAGACTGAGAGAAGAATATCCTACTAAGTCAGGCAAAGAAACTGAGGTAGTCAAGGCAAGATCTATTTAAAATAAGTGGGGGACGAGGCGGTGGGAGGAACAGGGAGGATGTTTACAATGTATTTGAACTGCTTCATTTGGTGTTTTTGTTAGGAAAGTGGTCTTGCCCTCTTTCCTCTCTGGAAGAGAAGGAAGTCGAGTAGCACAAACTGGTTTTCAATGTGATATGTGTTCATGGTATCTTGTCATATGCTGTGTATATTATATTAACATGATTATAGATATAAATGGGCAAGCATACACCCACAAATTTCCTCCCTCAAACATTACATATTCTGTAATTTTTCCTAGAGCTTATGTATAGTTCTGATTATGGGATACAGTGATAGCAGCAATATGAACTATAAGAAATTTAGAAGACTGGGCAGAGAGAGGATGGGTTTCCTAGTGCTGTTTTAAAGCCATTTTGATCAGGCTTGTGTTACTGGATGCCAACTGGTGGCCTCCTCCCCAGTTGTGAAGGGCAGCCTTTCCCAGAGGGCAATATTTCTGTATGCCTGGCTTACTTTATGCTGTATTCCTAAACCATCTTTAGTGAGATTTATTTTTAAAGCCCCGTTTGAATATTAGATTGGGAATGTTGTTGGTGAATTAGTCGCCGAAGTCTTGTAGTCTGCAGTGTTTTATCCTGCTCTTTGGCTGCTTTTACGCTTTCTTGCCTGCTCTACCTGAAGTGGAAGTTGGCCAGGAGCGAGGCAGGGCCTCGGGCTCTTCTGTCACCGCGTGGTATCGTCCGCTGGATCGGCTCCCCATGCGGCGGAGGTAACGGGCGTTAACTTTTCTGTTACCTTAGTGCCACCCTGTTGAGATGAAGTAGCAGTGTGTTTCGCTAGCAGAGCAGCCTGCAATTATTCAGCGGAAGGGAGCACTGAAGTGAGTGAAACATAGCAACGGAAAACTATCCTGGACTGGTTTTTTTTTTTTTTTTTTTTAAAGTAGAGATAGAGAGTGAGGTAGCTCCATGGGTTTCTGCAGAACCATGAGAGGAGTGAGGGATAAACGTAGACGCGCTCGGGTAACCCAGGTTGCGAACTGCCCGTTTCTGAGCTCCTCCAAGTTAACCTAGTCGCCCTCGCTCCCAGCCGAGCGCCTCGCCCGCCTCCGGCGCTTGCTCGCCCTGCCCCGCGGCGAGGAGCGCGCCCCAGCGCCCGCTCCCACCCCAGAAACGCGACGTCCCCCCCCCGCCGCCGCCGCCGCCGCCCGGGTCCCTCCCGCCCCAGCCGGCGGGTGGCCGCGCTGCCGCTCGGTTCTTCCCGACCCGGCCTCTCCCCGCCGCCAATGAGGGCGGCGCCAGCGCCCTGTGACGCGGCGCCGGAGCCCGAAGGAGCGCCCGGCCCCGCGCGCCGCTGACAGCCCGGCGCTGCCCGCCGCCTCCGCCGCTTCTCCCCGTCCGGGCAGTTCCCTCTGCGGAGCAGGCTGCCAGACCGTCGGTTCCTCGGCCCCTTGCAGCAGGAGGATTCGTCTCCGTGCCCGGGAGCGATACTTAAAGAGAGCAGGCTGAGCGTGGGAAACGAGCGCTGGGACTCTATCATCGCAGCTGTGGAGCCTGCCTGCCCGAAACGCAGAAGTTGAAGATGCAGTTGAAGGTCTTGCTTTAGGCGTGTGGGGCGCGCTGGACGTCTCGTGTCAGGCTGCGAAGGTGCAGCTATGTACCTTTTTGGCAGTGAGGATTACGAAGTGGTAAGATGGAAACTTAAGGGTTGGGCTTTTTTTTTTTTCTAAATTATTATTTACTTTTAGTGTTTCCTGTCTCTGAGTTTATTGGCAGCTTTGAATTTCTGTCAGCGCTCTTCTTTCTGTAGTTGAACTTTAGTACTCGCCAATTCGATTGCTTTTAAAAACCCGACGTATTTCTGCAAGTTCTTCAAGTAGTGAGATTCTATTAGCTAGATAAAACTGAATTTACTTTCCTTGTCATGTTTATCGCATTGTGGTGATATTGAAAATATTCAAATACTGATTATTTTTGAGGCAATTCAGCCCTTGGGTTAAGCAAAACCATGCTTGCAAATAATTCAGAATTTGTCTTGTACTTTGTAACGTAGATAGACTGCAAGTAGCTTACAGAACTGCCCTTAATTTTATGTTTGTGGGGACATTGCCAAACCATTTCTTTTGTACAGTTCAAAGCATGTCATTGTAGTGTAATGTAGCGTCCATCCAAAGAGCTAGCTTAAAAAAAACAACAAACACACCCACATTAAGATCTGACACTCTTTACTTGAGTATTTGTGTAAAACGACATCTGAAATAAGTCGATGATGTAAGAGAAGACAAGAAGAAAACCACGGACAACTCCACGCTGTTGCGTGGCATTGGGAGCTGACATAAAAGTTTGCAATTTTGCAGCCTGAGGCTCAAGTGCTACATTGTAAGCAAAATGGATGGATTCTTCCACCCACGCAGCACTCGTGACCGAGTAAAGACCTGAGGAGCTTTGGGGAAAAGTAACGAGACCGGAAAATGTGTATGAACTCTACTATAGGACATCAAAATAAATTTCACATGTTAAAAAGTGGCACATTGTTTGCATATAACTGGCAATTGCAAATGTTTTGTTTTGATTATTGAAGTTCGTCTTTGAAGTATGAAAGCGCCTTTTATGGCAGTCTGCGTTCTACAACACATTTCAAGGAATTAATTTGGTTATTTTAGATTTTTTCCTCTTTTTTTTAATTCTAACCAGCTATGTTTTTGAGATGCAGGAAACGTAGAAGAAGTTGTTGAGGAAAATAATTCAAATGCAGCTGACTGCACATTGAACTCATTTGTATGTGCAAGTTGCACAAACTTTCACAAACCAAGCAAGGCAACTGAAAAGAACTTAGTATCTCCAAAGCAGTAAACAACATGGCATTGCAGTAATTATGCTATGGATTGATTACTTGTTTGTAAAAATTGACAAGAAAAAGAAAGTTTCCAACTTTAAAGCTTTTAATGGACTGATTTCTTTTTTTAATCCATTAGATCTTTGTAGATATTTGTAAAGGGTTGCAAATCTCTTTTAATGGATTTTTGCCCAGTATCTACATTCCATTGTACCCTGTGTAGTTACTTACTGGTTTATACAGAGAGTGAAGCTTTGGGTCTGAAATTTTAAAGTACCTTGAAAATAACCCAGATGACTGAAGAATGGTGTTAGGGTTTTGGACTCTAATGTATCTCTCAATCTCTTTTCCTGATGCGCTTTCAACTTTTAAAAAGTATTGAAGTATTCTGTGTCATAGAAAATAGTTTAAAGTTTAAGACACCTTTCCCAGGCAGGTGGGACATCGCAGTCCAGTCCTTTTCTGCTATATAATTAAGCAAAGTGGAACAGCATCAATAGAAAAAGTAAAAAGTCCACCATGAATTGTGTGGGTTTGGTTTTTTTTCATTTAATTTTTTTTGTTTGTTTGTTTGATATAACAGTTTTATTGTTCATGAAAAGCTAAAATCAATGTAAAACTTCTGTCTGTAAAGATCTGTAGTCCATGAAGCCATATGCTCTGCACTGTGGAAAAGGCATTTCTTTTATGTTCTCACACAAACAATTACTTGTGAGTCACTGAAGGACAAAGTGAGTGAAAAGAATGCCAGTGAAGAGTCTCAGAATTTAATTTTAAGTTCACTATTAATTTCAAACAGTTTTAAATTAGTTTGAGGCATTCTAGCTATGCATATAAAATTTGATTTTATTTTGGAAAGGAGATTACTGATAAAATGAAACATAGCATGATTAAAACAGCTCTTAGAGGAATTCAATAAAATCCTCTTTAAAAATCCAACCCTTAAATAGAGTAATAGAGAAATACGCTTTATGTGGTTATTGTGTGCATTTCATATGCACACATATATGTTCACACAAGCACACACACACATTTGCAGAAACATGAGTGTCTGAGGCGATATTCTAACTCAGTTAAATTTAATAGCGAAACTCCACAGGCTTGTACAACCAGCTTTTGCATGTGGTGCCCTCTTTTGCTTTCTTTTTGTTCCTGTGTATAAAGAAGCTTGTGTTATTACCTTGCTCTGAGTGCATAATAAGTCTAGATATTTGACAGCACCAATAATCAATTTTTATATCATCTCCCATAAACCCTAGTAAACAAAGATAATATCGCTTAAGGATCACTTATCAAAAGACAATGCTGGGGTTTATGACCACTTCATATTAAAAAAAAAAAAAGAAGTGTCATTTCATGACATAGTAACAAATGCTGTATTTTTGAAATCATTGATAAAAACATGTAGCTGTGGTCCTCCCCTGTTTGAATGATTTTTTGCATAAATGTTCTGACTTGGGATTTTGAGTGTCTTTCATATTGCATTTTAGCACTTCAGGCAGATGCTTGTTAACCTTTTAAGAACTAGTGGAATAAAGATATAGTATCTTCTGTGGTCTTTTGAAGCATTTTTTTTATGACATATACCTGGAAATGAAGAGGTGTTTGACTATAGTAAGTGATTTAATTTCGTATATACAGGAAACTATAAAAAGCCGCAGGCCATGCAATCTCATTTGTGGCTAAAACTTGTTTGTGTAGGGATTTTACTGTTTGTTTGCAAAATAAACCTCTGATAACACAACAGAATTGGAATAGTTCATCAAAAATGAAGCAGAAAGTGGGAGCTCCTTTTCACAGCTACCTGGTAACTCGTACTCTGCATTAACCTCCCAAAGCAAAAGCATCTAAAACTTACTCCCAATAGCCTTTTGAGTTGCTGTGTAAAGGATGATGGAAATCTGGTGTAGTGCTTGCATGTTTGGGAGGCCTGGTTGGCTGCTCTTTGCCCCCAGGCTACGCTTGGCCCAGCAGAGCATTTCCCATAGCTGCAGAGGTGCTGCTCTTGCTCCCTCAGGTGGGCTTCGCCTAGGCTGTGGGCACTGGGCATCTCCAGCCACGTCCCACCACTGCCCCTTTCCAGGGAACCCGGGGTGTAGACATGTGGGCCACAGCTGGCGGCACCGACTCCTCTCTGACCAGGCATGGGACACCTTGGTGTTTCATCTCTCCTCCCTCCTGGCAGTCTTTCCTGGTAGAAATGTTGGGCTCTGTTGTAGTAGGATGATGGGGTGCTGTGATGGTAAGTGTAGGATTAATTAGTTATTTTATAGCAGAGTAATTCGGATGTAGGGAGTAGTTTTCGTGGTGACTGGTCATTTAAGGAAAATAATTGAATTTCATTCCCTCTATTGCATGCAACTTTCAAACTTTTGTGATCAAGTAGCTGTTTTTAACTTTCTTAAGAAGCTCAAAACTCGGCTCTTTTGCTCTTCATAGATTTGTCTCTTTGAAAATATCCTTACAAAGAATGGAAAACCTCTTTACAACTCCAGTGAATTGGTTGTGATGTCCAGTTTTGGTTGCCTTGGAAATCCAGCATTTGTCACTTGTGTTCTCCAGGCAAAAGTTTTGAAGTTGTCTATTTAAATTAAGTCTTCACTTCCCTTGAGTTTGCCTATGTCCTCTTGCAGAATGGAGCACTTCTTTTGGAATATTAAGTATGATGTTGATAGATGCCAGTTATCCTCATGGCTCCTGCAGGGTAGCATTATCGTCTAAAAAGTATGAAAATCTGTCTGCTAAATTTGTAAAGGAGTGGAAGATCTTGAAGAAGTCAAATGACATTCAGGTTTGAGAAGAGTTACTTTTTGAGTCCTATTTGTGAATCAGACAAACCCCGATTCTATGTGCAGCAGGCATACTGCTGATAAGGCTAATTTTGCTCTGTGTAGGGAAAACCTCACCTATTTTAGAAATACACTATTGTAAGTCCTAGAAATCAGTAGGGAGAATACATTGATATGTTTTCAGTGTTTACTCTGAGTCATTGCTACTTACCTTATTTCAGAAACTGAGCAAAGGGAGGAAAGATAATAAGGGTATTGTTTAAAATTGGAGGGAGTCATGTGTAACTGTTTAGCAACAGTATTTTTTATCATACTATGGATTAACACAGGAACACGTCTAAAAATCATAAATCAGGATTGTTTCTTTGGGAAGCTCTCACTTGAATTGCAAGTTTCTTATTGCAAGTACAGTTCTGCAAATTATCTGTGGCAGAACGCTGTAAAGATTTAACCCTAAGATTTTGGAATGACTTTTTCTTGTTCACCTTACTTCAACCTAAGGCAACAACATCTAATGCTATGTTCAGATGAGTAAGTTGTATGGCACATGTGAGTGTATCTTGAAGTACAGACTTGAAAGGTAGGAAAATTAAATTCAGCCTCTGAGGTTTACTTCAGAGCCATGAGTCCATCTGTATTGGGTTTGCACGGCAAGGTTTTGGTAGCAGGGGGGCTACAGGGGCGGCTTCTGTGAGAAGCTGCTGGAAGCTTCCCGTGTCCAATAGAGCCAACGCCAGCTGGCTCCAAGACGGACCCGCCGCTGGCCAAGGCCGAGCCCATCAGTGACGGTGGTAGTGCCTTCTCTGGGATAACATATTTAAGAAGGGGGGAAAAAACTGCACAACAGAAACTGCAGCCAGTAGAGAGGAATGAGAATATGTAAGAGAAACAGCCCTGCAGACCCCAAGGTCAGTGAAGGAGGGGGAGGAGGTCCTCCAGGTGCCGGAGCAGAGATTCCCCTGCAGCCTGTGGTGGTGAAGACCATGGCGAGGCAGGCTGTCCCCCTGCAGCCCATGGAGGTCCACGGTGGAGCAGATATCCACCTGCAGCCCGGGGAGGACCCCACGCCGAAGCAGGTGGATGCCCAAAGGAGGCTGTGACCTCGTGGAGAGCCCACGCTGGAGCAGGCTCCTGGCAGGACCTGTGGATCTGTGGAGAGAGGAGCCCACGCTGGAGCAGGTTTGCTGGCAGGACTTGTGACCCTGCGGGGGACCCACACTGGAGCAGTGTGTGCCTGAGGGACTGCACCCTGTGGAAGGGACCCACGCTGGAGCAGTTCATGAAGAACTACAGCCCATGGGAAGGACCCACATTGGAGAAGTTTATGGAGGATTGTCTCCTGTGGGAGGGACCCCACACTGGAGCAGGGGAAGAGCATGAGGAGTCCTGCTCCTGAGGAGGAAGGAGCGGCAGAGACAACGTGTGATGAATGACCGCAACCCCCATTCCCCTTCCGCCTGTGCCACTGGCGGGGAGGACATAGAGAAAACCAGGAGTAAGGTTGAGCCTGGGAAGAAGGGAGGGGTGGGGGAAGGTGTTTTTAAGATTTGGTTTTATTTCTTATTACTCTACTCTGATTTGATTGGTAATAAATGGAACTAATTTCCCCGAGTCAAGTCTGTTTTGCCCATGACAGTAACTGGTGAGTGATCTCCCTGTCCTTATCTTGACCCACAAGCCTTTTGTTATATTTTCTGTCCCCTGTCCAGCTGAGGAGGGGAGAGATAGCGTGGCTTTGGTGGGCACCTGGCGTCCAGCCAGGGTCAACCTACCACACCATCTTTGGACAAATCACTTGACATTTTGATTCTTTGCCTTTAAATCTTGGGTGATATTTGGTTCGTTTCTGGTAAGGACAGATGTTTAACATTTTAAAGGTCGTAAATTGCTTTAAAAATACCTGCTTTACACATAACAAATGCTAGTATTTGATTAATTTTCTACTGCAAATGTTGTACATGTGTACTAGGAATGGAGTTATTCATGCCTAAAACTGGGTGTTTAGCAAGAAGAGCTCTATGTGAAAGATAGATGTACTCAACATCCAGAGCTGGATGTAGGTTTGTGAAACAGTCACCCTCAGCAAGCCTTTGCCTGTGGATTCTCTGCAGCAGCCAAAGTGTAGAAACAATACAGTTTTTCTTTCCTAAATTGGAAAAATGAGGGTCATTCTGTATGGCATCATTCCCCATGACTGGCTCAGAGATGTCTCAGCTATGTTTTAAGCACTGCATATGAGTTTTGGGATTCCCCCAAGGGAAGCCTGGGAAAGCCACTGGCTATGATTGTGTAGCAGAATGCCTCCTGAAGCAGTTTCAGTTTCAGATAGGGAAACACTAGAGAGGAAAACCTTAATAAACCCATGCAGAGAGAGGTATTGGTCATTTCTGTGTTACTCCGAAGACACCCAGTGTGCTTTCCAGTTAGTGATTTGTGCAATTGTACCATACTTTTTTCCCCAGAGAAAAACTGATGTTTACTCTAACCTCCTGTAGTGTATGCAAAATAGATTCTTTAATAACGATATTACTGTCTGACCTTCAGATAGCTTGCTTTTCCTTCTCTCCTTTCTTTAATTTGAATTTCACCGACTGAGGATGGAGCCTTTTTGATTATTGACAGTATATTGAAGGGATTTATACTATGTCTGGCCTTCCCGTACCTCTGTCCCCAAGATTCAACATATAAACAGGCAAGAAAAAGGTGGCGAGCTTTGTGGAGGCCGTAGGTGGAGGGACTGAGCTGTAAGTCCTGTTACGTACATGACTCTATGAACAGTAGGTCAGCTGTCCCTCACGCAGAACGCATCATACCTGCTTTATAATGTAGCGTCCTGGGGTATGCGGTGCTCTCAGAGATTAAAGACAGGGTTCCCTCCTCAGGAGTTACCTTTTAGAAATAGGTATTTCTGACAGAAAACATGAGGCAAAGCAACGACTGCGATTAACCTCGATCCTTTTGTACTGGTTTAGTGCCAAGTGGTGCCTGAAGGCAATAGAGGAAAGGAATGAGCATCCTGTGGAAGAGGATCACGGGTAGCACACCACATTTGAGAAGCAGGTTTGTACCTGAGGGACTCATGGGAGGGAGCCCTGTGAAGTGAGCAAAGGTCATACTGTTTCTGGCATTTAGAAACCAACCACATTGACAAGCTCCAGGTGATGAAGTAGCAAGGGTGAAGTTTACTTCTGTTTACAGAGTAGAGGGGAAAAGATGTGGAGTGTGGAAATTGGCCTGGGTTGGCAGGACCAGTCCAGTTCACCTCACAAATGTGAAGACAAAATAACGAAACCAAAGTATTTACAAAGGGCATGCACAGATGGTATGGATGAGCAGCCTTGTGAACACTTTTCACAGAATCACAGAATGGGTGAGGTACGAAGACACCTCTGTAGGTCATCTGGTCCAACCCCCCTGCTCAGGCAGGGCCACCTACAGCCCGTTGCCCAGGACTGTGTCTAGGTGGCTTTTGAGTAGCTCCAAGGGTGGAGACTCCACAACCTCCCTGGGCAGCCTGTGCTGGTGTTCCTTCATCCTTATCGTAAAAAAGTGTTTCCTGATGTTCAGAGGGAACCTCCTGTGTTTCAGTTTGTGCCTGTTGCCTCTGGTCCTCTCACTGGGCACCACTGAGACAAGCCTGGCTCCGTCCTCTTTGCACCCTCTCTTCAGGTATTTATATACCTTAAAAACATCCCCGCCTGAGCCTTTTCTTCTCCAAGCTGAACAGCCCCAGCTCTCTCAGACTTCCTCATGTAAGAGATGCTCCAGTCCCTTCATCATCTTTGTGGCCTTTCATTGGGCTTTCTCGTGTATGTCCGTGTGTCTCTTGTACTGAGGAGCCTGGAACTGGGCACACTACTCCAGGTGAGGCCTCACCAGTGCTGAGTGTTTTGTTTGTGTGTTTTTATTGTATCTCCCTCCTTCGCTTCTCACCTTCATCTTCCAGCTTGTAGTAAGTGCTGGTGGAAAAAAGTAAAGCATGGAGATGAGTGGAGAGACCTGTCTCTGCATGCCCTCCACCAAACTGCTTGAGGTAGGTCTGCACCTCTCAGCTACTTCTCCATTTGTGAGACAGCAGCGGGAAGGAGGGAAGGAAATCTCGCTCAGGATCTGGGAATAGTTGGCTTCTGATTGCGTCGATAGCACCAAGTCCTGATGAAATCTTTAAATTGCTTGGTCTTGTTTCAGTTTTTTTCCATTTGAAGGAAACAAATATAATAATGCTACCTACTTCCTGGCAAAGGAAACCTCTCATGCTGGACAGTTTACCTTACTGAAGTGAACCAGCATGAACTTTTAAAAAAATAACTTCATGATCAGGAATACTTGAGTTTTTCTTTTCTGAACTGTTATCTGCTGTACAGGTCTTAATATAAAAAATATGGCTATTTTTCAGTGAGGAACTTGAATGGAGCCTAACATAGCCATAAGAAGTGTTAACGGTAGGGGCAGTAATCTAGCTATGGCAGCACAGAGCTAACATCAAGCTAATTTATTGTGCTTCTCATTTACATAGCTGCAACATACTTAATTATCTTGGATTCCTCTGCACGCACGCGTGTGTGTGTGTGTGTATGTATGTTTCCAGGCTTTTGGGAATTACTTACAACTTGCTCCCTGTTAATGCCATATATATTCATACTTCTTATTTAATTAGATGTCGGGAAACCTATGTAGCTGGAGAAGTCTTGTGGGTAAAAGATACTAATGGCATGCCTGGTTTAAGTCATCAATTTATAACTCTCAGGATGGAGCCCTACACGGAAAAGTTGTAGCTATTTAGAAGAAGGTAGCTTGAATGTCTCTAGTTAAAGAAGCGGGACTTGTACGTGCTGTGCATGAAATACGGTACAAGAAAATTCCAGATCTTGCAGGGGCCCCAATGTGGTGCCTCTGACAATAGAGTTATTTTAAAGTCTGTTTTCCAGTTAAGTGTTTGTGACATGCATTTTGATGTCTATGTTGTTTAGTCTGTGGATGGATGTAAGTTAGCAGAAGGGGTACACACGCAAGATGTTTTATGTGAAAAATTGAAATCGTGACTCCTCTGCAGCACATATGGAAAGCTGAAGTCAAAGAGGCATGTTCGCGCTGTCTGCCATACGTGCTTGCCTGCCTGCCTGCCTGGTGCGGCAGACTGCCTGTTTTAGACGCTCTGTCCTGGGTAGCACAGCTACTTTTCTCCCATCAATGGTATATGAGGTGGTGGCTGGCAGTCTAGATAGCTCGTTGCTCTCTTGACCTTTCAACGCTATCATAGTTACGACAGCTCAATTAAGCACTCCTAGCAGGCAGGCTGGATGTAGTCCAATGTCATTTTGATAGGAACCTTCCACACAGGAAAACCAAGGGCCAAAAATGCTGTTTCAGATTATTTGATCTGAAACTTCTTTGATAATCTCTTCCAGGCACAATTCCTTTTTTTCTTTTTTTTCCCCTCTTCTTTTACAGTTGAGATTGTGTGTTTATGTCTGTTTGGGAATACATTTTTGTTTTCCAGTTGGTTATAATAAGTAGGTCTGATGAACAAGTTCAGAAACAGCTGATCAGACTAAACCTGTTATTTATTTTTATTCAATATTGGCTGTCAGGAAGTCTATCACAGAAAAAAATCCATCTACCTCTTTACCAAAGCCGTGGGCATCAGTCTTCATGAAGACATGTCTTCAGGTCTGGGCAACTGGACTGAGTAAATGAAGTGCTGTTTGTTTACTTATAATACATGTTACTTTCCAGATAACAACTTTAGCTGATGAATAAGAATTACAAAATGCTGGGGATAGTTAGCTCATCTTCCATAGGAGTCATTAATTCTTTTTCCAGCAAATCCTTTATTTACATAGAAACAGTTAATGACAGCCATGACAAGCTTGTTTATTATTTTATGCATCTCTGACCAGATTGATGTTTGAGATTTCTGCAGGGAGAAAATTTAGTGAAACTTGGGTGTTATGATTGCCGTAACTACAGGCCTATAGAAACCAGCAATTTTAAAAGCTTTTCTCTGAGAAATGAAAGAATGAAATCCCTGAGAAATTCTCCTGTGCACATTTCATTATACGTTGTCATTTACAACACAACGTGAATCTACACGTTTTAATTTAGCAATGCATAGGACTTTTGGGCATTTAAAATGCTAGAATAGCATACTGTATTTTATGATGTACAATATAGTTTCAGTCTTCTGTTAGATCTTACAAGTCAAATGGAGTTAATAAGCACTGGTTTTAATATGTTTTTTACTTTTTTTTAAGGCAGTTTCTGTGTTTTGTTCCAAATATCTTGGCAAATTTTCTTATTAAAAAGAAATTATTTAAATCAAATTATTTGTCTGTTGGTACAAGCAAAGCAATGGTGGTGCAGAAATCCAAAATGAGAGTGCTCCCTACTCAGTTGAGCTCTTAAGTCTAAGGGCGGGTAGATCATTACAAGAATTTTAAGCAGAGGGAACAATAGTAGGCCAGTTTATAGGAGTAAGGCTGATATATGCATAGCTATTATTAGAGTATTATAATGTAAGAATATAATTGTATTGCAAAGCTATTCCTTTAAGGAACAACTAAATATGATAGGAAAAAGGTCTCTGCGTGTCTTTCTTTTTATAAAGTGTATTTGCCTGAAAGTAAATGAGATACTTAATTTTTTCTTCACTGGAAGTAATGAAGGTTTTTTGATGTGCAGAAATGGGCTTTACTAAAATTGACTTTGAGCTGAACTTGATAGTGTTGTATTCGTCTACTTATGGAACCAGCTCAGCAGGCTAATTTTTGAGGTGAAATGTCATATAACTTCTTAGTTTATTATCTTAAGATGTTAGATTACTCTTAGAATTTCCTTACATTTTTCTGGTGTAGGAGATTAACAAGTAAAATTCTATATAAAGTTGAAAAATTTTGATCCATGGAGATTTTCAAAACTCAACTGGACAAGACCCTGAGCTAGCTAGTCTGGCTTTGAATCTGGCACTGCATTGAGCAGGAGGTTGGACTAGATGTCTTGGCCTCCAGATGTCTCTTCCCCAACCTATTTTTTTCTGTGATTCTATTCAGAGAATACAGGCTATGTAGTAATCTTACTGGCACCAAAGCAGGAATTCCCATGTTTTATGTTATAAATCAAAACTCGTTCTTAGAAGTCTTCATCTTGTCCATCAGTTGCCCATGACTTAGTTCCCATTGCTGAAGGATGCCATATATAATTCTGAAATTTTAGGGTTCTAATCCATAATTCATTGTGATTCTTTTGCCGTCATCTGCATTCCATATAAATATAGTCATATATCTATAAAGTAAGATCTGAAGGACAGGGGCATTCGATTGTTGCTCAAACATAGTCAATTTTTCATACGCATCATATTGTGGTTTACCCCGTATATTTAAAAAAGTTGTGTTCTGTTTCCCTTAATTATCCTGTGGTCTTTCTAAGATGGAATTATTCATATTGTTTGCTGTAATTCTATTATTTGTTATGTGGACATCCTAGCAAGAACATGGGTGGCCTTCAGAGATGCTTAAGCAAAATCATAAGGTTCATTGTACAAGAATCTAGTACCATATGTGAAATTTTGCTTTCGCTGATTGACATTTCACTAGAACTTAACAGCAAGAAAATGCTTTTTTTTTTTAATAATCACCACATACACCTATTTGCTGATATCAGCTAATAACTTAAACTGCTTTGCCTTCTGAGTATGAGTTTTCCCATGCATACGTGAATGTGATTCCCCCCCAGTAACAGATTTGTAAGGAAAAATGAATAATTCTGTTCAGCTGTATCTTGTTAGTACAAAATAATGTTCTGATCAGTTTGGATCCAGAGGTTCACTGGAATTTGCAGGCAAGAACATCTGGGAAATGGTCTGGATGGGACTGTCCTTAGTGTGTGGAGGGAGAAAATACAATGCAACTGATATCATTGCCTCTAACCGTTGTTGCCTGGTCAGCACAGCAATAAAATCTGAGATCTTTCTGTAATCAAATGCCTCCCAGTAAAATGCATACCTTTAAAAAAAACCCAAACACCACAAGTTGTGCTGTTTCTTTTGGGGCTATTTTAAATAAACCTGGACATCTGTGTCTGTAAGTCCGGTGGGAGAGATTAGTCCTGCCAGTTACACAACATGTTTTGTGGATCAGCTTGCTTCGTGACAATTGACAGTGTTGTCCCTGCACTTCTGTGGTAGATTTTATGACGTGAATGAAATGCTATTCAATTTAAATAAGGTCTACTTTAGCAAAATCAAAGAGGAAACAAGAAGGAACTGCTATTGAGATCATAGGCTATGATGATTTTGAAAATGAACAAGACATAAAAATACTGAAGCCTTTTCAAATCATAAAAAAGATCCATGCCTGTAGACAACTAACAAAACGCGAGAGGTTATAAAAGAGCACATTTGTGTTACTGTGCCAACTTCAGCAACAAACATTTCCTTTTCTTCTGCATGAGGAAAGAAACAATAAGCCATCATTTTTGTTCTACCCTTTGTAAAGTCAAAAACTTTGAACAGGAAGGGACATGCTAACTGCATGAATTACTGCTGATTATAGATAGAATAATTATTACAGAAGGAGTGATGGAAGGAGAGCAGTGCAAATCTAGAGTGAAATTCTGCTTTCCTTAAAAAAGTTTACAATATTTTTGTAACAAGTGTTTCAGCCTAATTGAAATCAGTTAAGGATAAATGTAAAATAAATGTAAATAAATGTAAATAAAATGTAAATAAAAATTAAGATACTAAATTCCCTGTTTTCCAAAACAGAGATGAACTGGAATACTATTGAAAGCCAGTAGGAGTCAGACTTCTTAAAGCATGAAAAGCCTGTCTTGCATTTAGTGTTGGCTTCTGACTCTAACCTGGCCAGGGAAGCCAGCATTGTGTCTCTGGAGTATCTTTGAGAGGGTTTGAGTACAAACGTATTTGAGTTGTGGTATAGCAGCATGTATACAATCTACATGGGCAATAGGCGTGACCCGGAAAAGATTATGCATCTTGGGTTTCTCTCTCATTTTATAGTTCTTATCTGTCCATGAATACTTTGGGGACTGACTTCATGTAAAGCAAGGTGAACACAAAGAGACTGTTGAATGCTTGTAAGCAGAAAAACTAGTTATGTAATTAGCTTTCTGCTTATATGCTTCAATTTGAAAGCCTAAAACCCCTGGATATTTATTGGCGGTAATGGAAAACTGCATACAGTACAAAGATGGAAGTGGTTAGATTTTATAAAAATGTATATTGTTTAAAAAAAGGCAGATACTAGCTTAATAACTCCTTGTAGTGCCAGGCATATAAGCACAAATAACATTGAGTTAATTTTTTTGTTTGACACTATTTTCATACAATATTTTTCATCCTAGAAAAGATATCTTTCTGCCTTTGTAACAAATCAAGTTTTGTGATCTCTGCTGCTAAACTGGACAGTGGCAAGAACTAGTAAATGTTCAGAAATGCTCATCAGCCTGCCATCCATCTCTTACATTCTTGAAATCTTTCTCTTGTATTTCTCCTCTCAAAGCCTTGTCCTTCTTTGCTGCCATGTCATAGGTGCTCCTCTTCTGTGTGGTATGGATGATGCCCATCATCCACCTACCTGCTTTCTGCTGGCTCCTTGTTCACTCTCTTCCTAATTATCTTTAGGACTCTCATCCAAACAATAATTGCCTTACTAATTAGCACAGCAGAGCAGCAATCTCAGCAACATCTTTGTAATACTCCTGTCCCCTCAGCAGAAGTCCAGTGGTGACAGCAGCAGTGGTATAGTTGATAAGTTTGGGTGGTATATTCCTTAAGCAGAAATTGATTCCCTCATAAATTGGAGGAAATATGGCTTTTAACTGAGCATAACCGGATGAGTTTAAGGAGAGAATTAATACTATTTCCAAACAATAGAGCAGAGAGGAAAAAGCAGGCTTTAGCCAGTGCAGTTCCTGAAGAAAACAAATTGTCAGGGACGACATGGGCTCATTTTTATTTCTTTGGTGAGAGTTAGCACAACATGTTTTGAGACTTTAAGACTTGCAGAACTGGAGTTTCCATTCTTGTGTCTTTCATCGCTGCAGGTGCTGGAGACTCTCTTGTGACCAGAAACTTGCTAGGGATGTGTTGGAAGGAATCTCTTTATCTGAGGGGTTTTACAAAGTTGGTTGATCCTGGTAGCATATTAATAATGTTGCTTTACAGCAATGTGAGGCATTGCTTCTCTTAACATTTTTGAATGAGTTGACTATTGTATAGCACATCTATAAATACAGGTCTGCCTAAGGTGTATATTGGCTTTTTTTTTGACGAGAATTCTGTTATATTTCCAAAGCGGCAGATTCTTTTGAAATCCTGAACTCCTGAGTCCTGTATGAACAGGAGCACAGGCACTATACCCAGGGAGGTGATCACCCCCCTCTGCACAGCACTCGTTCGAACATACCTGCTTTACTGTGACCAGTTTTGGTGCCCCAAAAGAATAAAGACATGGATAAATCAGAGAGGGTTCAGTGGAGGGCTCCCAGGATGGTTGGGGTTGGATCACTTGGCCTGGAGGGACAGGCTGAGGGACCGGGGCTTGTTCAGCCTTGAGACGAGATGGCTTCGGGGGGAAACCAAGGGCCCCCCCGGCATCTACAAGGAGCTTATTAAAAGCATGGAGCCAGGCTCTTCAGAGGTGCATGGTGGGAGGGCAAGAGACAAACACTGGAAATTGAAAGAAGAGAGGTTCAGGCTGGATATAAGAGCAAACATCTTCACCGTGAGGATAGTCTGTCAATGGGACGGGTTTTCCCAGAGAGCTTGTGCAGTCTCTGTCCTTGCAGGTTTTCAAGGCCCAGCTGGATAAAGGCCTGAACAAGCTAGTCTGCTCTCACAGCTTGAGCAGGAGTTTGGACCACAGATCTCCTGAGCCCCCTTTCTGCCTTGTGGTCCTGAGAACAAGATGTAGTACGTTGTCATAGCTCTGACACGAGAGGCATTCTTTTTTCAGATTTTGGATTTATCAGCAAATCAAGCATGTACTTTGTGTCAATAGATAAAAGATATGTCAAAAGATAACTAGTGGTCCAAAATTTGGTGCTTCTTCTAGAGGAGGAAATGGCTTAGCGAGAGATATGTCGTAACGTGTTTTCCTGACCCAGACAAAGTCTGTTCTGAATCAGAAAGAAGTCTGTTCCTGATGTTTCTTTTATGTCTGAAAACCAGAAAATGTTTGGTCTTCTAAGTCACAATAATTTTAAAAACCTAAGTTCACTTATTATCCTGGAAAGTGGCCATTGTACTGTACTAAGCTTTGAATGTTCCAGAACACAAAACATATTCCAACATTGAGATAGGAAAGATCACAAGACCATGTGCTGCTTTTATGATTTCCTTTAATTTTTCTATTGCAATTCATTTATATTTTATTTTCCTTCAGATTAGCATCTAATCATTGTCACCATCTTCAGTAGCAGGCACATTTCTGTTTCCAGGTTGTCTAAAACATATACTTCTCTTTTAACTCTCCCATCTTTATTTAAGTGATCGTATCTCAGTAGTGCTAATATAAATCCATATTACAAGATGTGTTTTAGCTTTAAGAAAATATTCTTAGATTTATTGATTATTAGAGATTATATACTATCAGATAGTTTCCTACAACCTTTTGCTAATTTGTTTTTTGTAAACAAGTGTTGTGTACACTCTTCGCATTCTTATGTTCACTTGCAGATCGAAAACAGAGGCAGTAACATACAGAGACTTCAGTCTTGGTTGTTAGTAAAGAGATGGCGATAGTGCTCTAAAAGTGCAGTAGGAAGGACTCATGAGTCAGAATCACAAACTCCATCTTGCTCTCCCTCTTTCAAAAGGCAGTTGGTGGAGCTGTACAACAGTGACAGCCACGTGGATTGGGATGGGAGAATCAGGCGTGCAGTGCTTGCTTTAGCTTTTCTCCCTTGGATGAGTATCACACACCGCACCCTTGATACCCTCACCCGCTCTGTGTGGATGCACTAGGTTTGGTATCTTTTACAGTCAAATCTAAAAGAGCCAATGGATGTGAACAGCTGACATAATGAAATCTATACATTAACTGGTGTATTTTGGTTTTAGAACAAAAACTGTGAAGATACATGCTGGAGAGAGAGAATTTTCCAAGATCATTATTTTGATATGTGATAGACAAGAGGGACAAAAGGCCTTTCCAGAGACTTTTCCATCGATGAGAAAGTATTACACACTGTTGTGTTCTCGAAATCAGATGAGAATAATTGTAATATCTGCATGGTGTAAGGAGCCTCATCCTCTTGGGAAAATTACAAGTAGTTTGCTTTGGTTTATGCTAGACCTGGAGGATAGGTAATGCGTATAAAGAAACAGACCTGATATTTTTCAAGCAGCATATGTGATGATGAAGGCTGGAACAAAGGACTAATGCCTGAAACCAAAAGGACTCATGTGGCTTCTGACACACTTGGAAACTAAGCTTAGATTTAGCCCACTGATGAGGATATATGTATTTTATGTAGCATTTTTATCCAGAAGTAAATGGTGCCATGCAGTGTGAAAGCTGCTCACTTGGTGTTTCTGGCAGTATCAGAGGAAACAAGGTTGCAGATGCTTAAAGGTTGATTGTGCCTGCCAGAGATACCTGGGCCAAGACACAAATGAACTGCTGTTTTACAAGCTTGAGATTTCAGTGAACCTGGGTTAGGGAAATTTAATTAATTAATTCCTTAGTCTTCACTGTGTGCAATTTAACAAAGGTGTTGATAAGAAAACCTCTCCTAATATAAGCAGTGAGCAAATTGCAGTGTTTTATGTCATGACAGTCATTGATTGCTGTTAGCAAAAGATCATGACTAGGAAATCAAGATTTCAGTAGTAGATAATGGGCTGGAAAATAAACTTATCAGAGGTTGAAAAATATTGTCGACAACTACTGTATGACAGCGGTTTCTTCAGAGTACATGCTTGCCAAACTAACTCATGAAGATATATGGAAAAAAGATAATTATTTAAACAGATGGATACTGTATTTACAGTATGAAAATGAAGGGTAGCAAGCAAAAATATGTATTAAAGTGGTTGTTACATTTGAGATAGTAAAATAGGGAAGACTTCACTGTATATACTTAACCTCAACACTTTTAACAAGTTAAAAAGCAAACAAGCAAACTAACCCCCAAACCTTCCATTTGTTATCTGGAGTAGATTAAAAATGTTACATTGGAATACCAAGTAGGGATTGTACATATAGAAATAATCTGATAAAATGCAAAGAAAATATTTTTTTCCTTCAAAATTCACCATTGCTAACAGAATTTCATGCTAAATTTTCAAGGAAGTTATTTTTAAGTATGCAGAAAATCTTAATGACTTGAACCAAAATCCCAGATAAAAATATACTGAAGATCTGGAACAGAGAATCTAAATTGGCACTTTTAACTGAGCTGAGACAAATTGAGATGATGGTTGCCATGCTTTCCTTCAAATTCTTTCCTTTTCTAGTTGTCTTTCTGTTTCCTTGTTGTCATCCCAGATGTGTTTTCCATTTTTCCTCTTTTTCAATGAGCCCTTGTAATTTTGTGGCTGACCCAATCTTTGTCTTTCTCTCTGTGCTCTTGTATCAACACATAGCATTTTATATTTTAAATCTTTTTTCGAGTTGTCTTTCTGCAATTTAAAATCCTTCCTTTGTGATATCAGCTGTTGATTAATTAATACAGCCAAAAGTTATATTTTCATTTTTTCCCTCAAAGTCTTCAGTTTTTCACCTGCGTCTGTCTCAGTAAACACGACCACAGTTCAGCTTGTTGTTATTAATAATCTTGGTTTACCTTTGCTTAAGGGCTTAGACATATAACGAAGTTACCAGAGCTTTAAAAAGTTATCATGAGTCAACCAACTTGTGTTAATATCCATGTGTGTGCTGACAGTCTGAGACAAAAGTGAGATGATTCAGGTTCATGCAGCTTGCAATCATTTCCTTGGGTGTATTTTTCTTCCTTCGACACTTGTCTCTGAGTTGTTCCACTGGCAACATCTTAGCTCTGTCATTGCTCTGACTTTTCCTTACAGCTCAAAACCATCAATAATTTAATCCCATCCTCTAGATCCAATTAATTGTCTTGAAAAATCAAATCCCGTTTTTTTTCTTTAGTTTGGGGGATTTTTTTTTGTTTTTAAAGTTCTCAATTATGGGATTATATTGTTGATAAAGCATATTTTGATAAGCTAGGAGACCTCCTTATATTCCTATCATTGCCCTCTTCCTCAAAAGCACTTTCTCTTTTTTCATAAGTGTGAGAATCTGTCAGAATATACAGAGCTACCAGATTATCCTCCTTCAGAGGTTTTCACAGAACTAATCCCTGCCATAATACATATAGAAAACTTAGTTAAACAACAACCCACCATGGTTATGCAAGAGGTGAGTCATAATGCTGGTATTGAATATTTAAAAATGCTTTATTTTCTATTGCATTGCTACCTTGATCCCTTTCTTATTCCTTTTTTTCCTGCTCATATTCTCTCATCCTTTAGATTGCAAGTTCATTTAGGCGGGGTTTTTCATTCACTTTGTGACTCTACAGTGCCTGGTACAATAGGGTCTCAAGCAGTTTTCCCTTTTAGATGGTTTTTACAGAAAATGGTAAACTATAACACACCAGAGCATCCCACAGATTTGGGGAAGGCTTAGCTCTGACTGAGGGGTCTGTCTGTTTGTTTGCTAACCAGGCTGAGCTCTGCAGCAGCCCTTTTGGAAACAATTTGCATATTGCCAAAGTTTTTCTGCAGAGTTGCCATGAAAAGGCTATAATTCCTCTAAAAGTACCTACTCATGCTACTTTTCCTTAGCAAAACAACAGGAAAGCAAAATTTAGGCTAATGTGAAATGTGAGTGCAAACGTGTGGAGTTTTTTGGTGTGGGGGGTTATTTTGTTCTTTGTTGTTTTGTTTTTCCCTGATAAAGTACCTGGTACAACTGTTTACCTGGTTCGTGAGTCCCAAAATCTAGGCTTCTGCAAACCTAAGAGCTATTTTAAAAACCTGTGCTTTCATCCAGCTGTCGATTGGATTAGCGCCTTGGAAACCTGTTAATGTTGAGCTGGGTGCTGAGATCAAGCTTGCCAAAGTCATGTTAAGGGTAAAGAGAAGACTGGTTTCCTATATAATCTCCTTTTTAATCACATTGCCACCCTAAAGCTTCCAGCTGTTCTAAAATTTCACTCCTCCTGTTATTTGAACGTCCCCCATGGCATGCCATAGCAATGCCCAATTAGCTCTAAACAACAACAAAATTCTAATCAAGATTGGTTTTGTTTTTTAAATGCAAACATAGCAGAGGATTTCAGCGACTACTGTAGGAGCTGGTAGCTCTCCTTGTATAGAAATTGTGGGAGAGCACAGTTTTACAGCATTTAAGTGTAAAAGTGTTTGTAGTGGGCAAATGGCCAAGTGCTGCAGGGCCCATGCCAAGGACCAGAGAGGACATCAGGACTAGACTTGGCAGTTGCCACACTGTGAAGTGTCCATGGCCCTTAAACAAAGAGTCAACAATTCCTGCTTGATATCCCCTTAATGAACACATGATCTCTTTCCTTTTTCCTTTGTTAAAATGTAGCTCTTCACTTTGTCATGCACACCTAATATACATATACAACAATTAATTGGAATTAATTTGGTCTTTCCATAAAAATTCTGTCCTCAACTAATTAACATCAATATAACATTGTGTAGCATTCTCAGAGCAGCATTTTGTGCTTTCTTCAACATCGTTCAAAATAATGACGTTTAAACATCTGGAGAAAACTTCATAGGTAAGAAATTTTCACATTCACCAGCTGTGGCCACTCTGCCAAACTGAGGTCCCTACTGATGCATTTGTGGGAGTGCTTCTCATTTTCTAATTGTGTGGCTCATACATTTCAGGTTGGTCAGTTTATGATGAAACAGGACAATCTGTATTCCCTGCTGGCATTTTATAATTTGCCAATGTCAGCAGTTTCACTTCATGCTAAACTTCAACATTTCACATTTTACCTTTGTTCTGAATCAGTTTTAAATACTTTAAGTGAAACGAAAATTTTATGGAAATAACCTTTCAACATTGTTTTTCCTTTACCTTATTTTGTAGTACACAAGAAGTGGTAGCACATCACAAGGACATAATATACCATCTCAAATCATGTCCTAGCAGGACACGTGATGTTGTTCTTACTATTTCAACAAGATTAGAAGATAAACACTTAGCAATATATCTGTATAAATTCTGAATATTGAGGTGAATTGTTCTTCTTATTGGCACAGGGAGGCCCGAGATTTCCATATTCAAAGTATAAATCAATGGAGACATAAAGATATTTCTCCTTCTGGATTTAAAATTGCCTTCCACATTAAATGAATGAAGAGATGAAAAATATATCTAGGAGAAGAACCCGGTATTATAAATGAAGAGTTTCTATATATGTGCAGTCACATGTATTTCCTTATTTCTTGTAAAATCTTGTTGTATGTTTGCTTACAGCTTCATGCCTTCATTTAATAAACAATCATATAAAAAGACTCTACTTGAAGGAACTTGTTTGATCTTTCTAAGAAGAGAATTATTTGAGAATTTTCAGTAATTTGGAAAGTTACCTGTCCTAATGATATCCAGTTCATGTGGATTACCCTGTTAAAGAGAAACTCATGGTGCTCAGAGGATCACTTTTCTTTTTTATGAGGAAGACATAATATAAAGGCCATGACTGAATTTGTGAGTGTAATGATAGCTATATTAACCCAGTGAGAATTTATTACAGTAACAGACCAAACACATCAACAGATTTTGCACTATGAATGTAACACTGCAGTCAAAACCTGTACTTAAGCTCTAACTGTACTGACCAAAGTTAAGCGTGGGTACAGAAAACTAACAAGAAAGAATAAGAGATCTAGAGGCACCACCTAATTTAACTAAGGAGTTTCTACCTGCAAGTAAAGGAGAATAATAAAAAAACCTCTTAGTTGAAGGACCAGTCTCTTGAAGATGATACACTTCTACAGTACTAAAGAAGATAAGACATGTATGGTCTTGAAGGAAAAAGGAGCTCAAATATGATCACATATGACCGCTAGCAGTGTGAAAAGCATGGGTTCATATTATAAGAATACCTCATAGAAGCTACTCATTTTATATAATAAGTGGTAAGATAGCTGGTAAATATTTGTCAAGCATGTCATTAAAACAAGAAATTATTTTTCAAACAAACTGGGTCTGTAAACCTCCCAAGTAAGGAGGAAAAGAAAAGGAAAAAAGAATAAATAGATGGGGTAATTATGAACATGCCTTATCTCACTTTTATTAGACAGTTTCCCATGAAAGATGAGGAATTGGGGGCTACAGTAGCATATATTACATACATATATTACTGCAGCTCTTCCATATTTCAGTGGAAGGAGATGGAGACCTGCAGAATCTCAGAAAGGCTGAATTTCAGAAGCTCTTGGGAAAAGATCCATACTGTTCTCTAGAGCAACCCCAAAACCCTGTGTAACCCAGGGAAGAAATGTAGTTTCCTTAGCTCATGAATGGACAATGCACATCCACTTGGCCCTATTTTCCTTGAATAGTCAAGGTATTTGCACTGTAGTGTCATCATATTTTTTATCTAAGTTTGAATTTTTTTTATCTTAAAGTGGTTTAATACATTCCTAAATAAAATAATAAAAAATAATAAAAATCGTCAGTAGTTTATAAAATGAATTAATGGTAATTGTATGCACCCTCTTTTCCTGGATTGCCCTGATGTCAGGCTTTGAGGTTTTTTTCCATATTCAAGAAGTGAAGAAGTTCCCAACTTCTGCTTCCCACGGAAAATTTACATGACCGTGTCTGTCCTACTGGGAAAATAAATGTAATGTTGAGTTCAATTCATGTGATTTGTCAATATAATTAAAATAAACTGAATCATTATGATTTTTTGGATGTGTATTGGGACTGTGGCCAACACAAGACATGACCAGCACTGTAAATGATCTCTGTGGCCTGGAAGATGGAATTCCAATTTTAGCAATTCAGGCCTGACCCAAAAGGCATTTTGCCCCCTTAGGGGAGATAGGAATTATGTTTCTGTGCTTCATGACTTTTTTTTTTAATAGGGTGAGGACTAGTTAGGCAGTATCCACTCTGGACAGCAGAATGAACAATAGTAAAAGTGAAGCCATGCCACTTGGTTGGTGGAAAATATGATGTGTTCACTGTGGAAGTGCTGTAGAAAGCTAACACCCACAGTGGCCGTTGTGCAATTGCCGTGTCAGGCTTAATGGCTGGTTTGTTTGTTTTATTTAAAGGTAGTGTTGCTTTTGGGTTGGTTTGTGACACTGTGCCTCACTTGCAGGCAGAGTGGCACGGAGGAACTGCAGCGCTGGTGGGGAAGGGCTTGGATGTGCCCTTTCTGAAGGGGGTTGAGTGTTGAGGGACCCCAGAGTGTCCTGGGGGCTGGGACTCTATGGGGGAGTTCATCACAGTCTCAGCTTTCATTAATGCTGTGACAACGTCAATAGTTTTGACCACAGGCCACTGTTGTGTCAACCATAATAGGATTTAAACTCTAAACTTCTGTCTGCTTGTTGCTGCTCGTCTGTTGCCACTGTTTCCATCGGGGAGCTGCGTCTGAAGTTGTGGCAAAGGGAAATTTTAAAGAATAGCCAAATTTGAAAGGCTCTGGGGAGGTGACAGGGCCTCTGGGTATTTTCTTAACGGACAAGATTTTTTGAAAAAGTCAAGAGAAGTTTGTGTGTATTTCTTTTCTGCTTCTTTTGCTTTAGCTCAGTAGGCGTTTTAGTTTTGGAAGATCACTGTATCATAGCAGATGTATCTGGTCTCCTGTAAGCAAAATATCCCTTGGAGAATAATTTTCTTTTGGTCAGTTCAGAGACAGCTTATTAAACTCTATTCTGTAACTATTACGGGCTTCAGGAAAGAAAAGAATAAAACATTTGGAAAGTTAAAATTTACCTTTATTTTAAACTGTCAGTTTAGTGTTTGCTCTAATAGTGGTTAATGTAGGCTGCCGCATCACTTGTGATTGGGCAATTTTGTTGTTATGCAGACACAAACCATGGCAGGATTCGGTCCTTCTTGGGACATGCTGACATACTATGACATGAGCATGACCACTGTTCTCAGCTGTAATCTCTATTCTCTGTTTTTCTTGTAACTGTGAATTTATATCAAAGGCAGGATCTGCAGTAAGCTACAGTGATCTTTTTCAACTAGAATGTTGCATGTCTGTCAGTGAATCATAAATGCCCTAGAAAACATGCCTTAGTATGTTATTCCCCTGTCAGTTTATGAAAGGAAAGAGGGTGACTGAAAAGCAGAATACAGAAGTTCAGTGTTTTGTTTGGCTTTTGCCATATTAGGATCTAATATTTATGTGTTAAGTGGTCTGTTGCAGTTATTCTTTGCTTCTTTCCTCTGCTAATGTCAGGAAAATATAAGCAGTGACTACGGGGTTAAGCTCCTGCTCAACAGGCATATTTTTGGATTTACGTTTTTTGTAAGAGAGCTCGGAGTGGAGCTCAGCGCTTTGCAGCGGAGGGAAGCGCTGCGTGACAGAGCCGAGCGTCCAAGGGAAACGTGGCTCACAGCAGACATACATGACGGGAACGAGACGCTGTACCAGCTCTTCCAGTTTCACAGGGACCTTGCGTTTTCCAGCTGTTTACCCTTGAGATGTAAAATGGCAATTTGGCATAGGCTAACAACCTGGTGTGATGTGAGCATCTGCGTAAAAGGCTGCACATATGGAGCATGCCCAGTGATATGAACAGCCTGTTACCCCACCCCCAGCCAATCTAGGAAGAGATGAAATGAACTTTGCACTTGCAAATGTCACTGAATACATTTTGCACAGGATTTTAAAAGGTTCTCTTCTAAGCACTATTTTTAACAGCCAAATCCGCCCCCCAAAACAGAAAGGAAAAAGCCCTAGGTATTTTTCTGTGATCGATCTCAGTTTATGATCAACTGAAGCATCTCTCACAACATTTACCTGAAGTCTGGTTTATTTTACGTTTTTATCATTCAGGTTGAGATTTTTGGAGGTGGTGTGGATTTTTGGGGGTTTTTGGATTTTTTTTTTTTTTTTTAACTGGCATGAGAAAATTTGATAATTTAATTGCAGTAGAATACTTGGAAACAGTGAGGCTACAAGCTTGAAAGGCAGAGGGAAGAGAAGGAAGGCTCTCACAGCAGAGCATGGATAGGAAAGGAGCAGTGATTCTGCGGTGCTCAGTGTGCACATGTTTTATGAGATCAGTGCCGGGCGCTGCAGCTGCGGACAATAACTGAGCTGTCTGGCTAATGAAGGCCACCTGGATCAGGCTTCTGAAAAGAGCCAAAGGAGGACGTCTGAAGAATTCTGATATCTGTGTAAGCCCTACGTTTTCATTATCAGCATATATTATATGTATTGCAGAGAGGGAGAGAAAAAAAGACGGTGAGGAGAGGACAGTTGTTTTCATTCTGATTGAATTAGTAGAACTCTATTTTGTATGCAGGGAGATGCAGAGGGAAAGCAGAGCTGTCATTATTTATAGAGCTGTTCTGGCATTGTGACTGCTTCCATTGTGGCGATACAGGGACATGTGTTGAGTCCAGACGGATTTTATTAGTTGGAAGTTGATTTGTGGTCATTTGCATGTTTTGCTGAAGGGCAGAGATGGATACGAGCCATTTGCAGTTCTGATGGGGAAAGTGTGTCAGGTAAAGAGGTTGCCCTAAAATAAAAACAGATAGCAGAGGTTAAATCTGTTAGCAGTGATATTGTGTAATGGTGATTATTGATACTAAATTTGCATTTTGATTATAAAAAGTCTGTTTCCTTGCTAATACTGTCACTGTTTAGAGTTTTAATTTTTATGGAGCCATCCTTGAAGCTGCTGTGTGTCCTTCAGCCCTGCACTGCACCACTGCTGTAACTCTACAGAGCAACTGGCTCTGCTTGCTGAAAAGCACACAAATAAGAGCACGGGGATAGTGCAGGAAATAAAACACTGGGGAAGGCACCTGCACTTCTGGAAAGTCTCCAGAAGAAAACATTTACCTAGCCAAAATTTTTCTAAGTGACTTTCCCTTTTGGGCAGTTATTCTCTTTTCAGGGATACAGAAGTAAGAGAAAAGGCAAGGTGCAAAACCACTTCTACTTTTTTTTTTTTTTGAACACTGAAACAACTTGTGACATTATTTTTCCTTGTCTTGTGCAGGGTTCGGCGGACTCCTATACCAGCCGTCCATCTGATTCAGATGTATCTCTGGAAGAAGACAGGGAAGCAGTGCGGAGAGAGGCAGAGCGACAGGCCCAGGCACAGCTGGAAAAAGCAAAGGTAAGGTGGTGTTTCATGTCACAGACTCATAAAATGTTCGGCTTTGAAGGGCTGGCATTTCATCCATTACTGATACAAATGTTTTAAATGTGTTAACATATAGCATAAGATCTCTTATAAAGATTTTCCAGACAGCAGTAGAAAATATATTTTCCAGGAAAAATCAGTTAGAATCAGTTTTCCATAAAGGGCACTTGATTGGCTTCTGTATTTCAGAACAATCTTGTTTAAATGTGTGCATTTCTTCTTTTATTGAATATACACATTTATTGCAGTGTATAGTGTCAAAGCTTTGAGTTCTTACGGGAGATGTTTGTGAAGGTTTGTCCATGAATTGCTGTGGCACTCAAAACTTACACTTACAGAAATCAGCCCTCAGACATCCTATTTATCTTCCTTCAATGAAGGGTCGGTCTGTACAAGTCACATGTAAATAGGGACAATCTGTTACAAAGGTCTTTTATTCCTGAAGACTTCACTGACTTTCTTTACAGTTTGTGTGTTAAATGACCCCATGAGTAATACACTCTAGGACTTGTTAAGATTTCTTCTTCTATCTCCATACTCCTGGCAGGTAGTGACAATTTAGTAGGAAATACTAAATGAGCTTTAGGTTCTTGCTGTGTGTTTATATATTTTCCATGAGATGCATTTAGGACTGTGAGGGTTTTAGCAGTGAAAAGGTATGGGCTTGTTTTTCTTTCATCCGTGCTGTATCTTTAAGTACTATTGCACCTGTAAAAATCATGCTCATCTTATTTTTTTTATCATTCATCTATCACTTTGTTCCAGTTTTTCTTTTTTGTATGCTATCTGCCAAATCTCAGTGTATTACTGTTTTCCATGTTCTGTTTTCCATTTTCATATCTTATATTTAAATATTTAAATACAGTATTGAGATCCTTCCTCAGATCTACCTGATCTGCATTTCTCTCTCTCTCCGACTCCCCTCCTCCATTTTGCCTTGTTTTTTATTTCCTTATCTCCCTTCCGTCTCCCATTCTGTTTCCTTTTCCGCTGCCAGCTTTGCCTCTGCCCATTTACGCCACCTGTTTTACAAGGGTTCCTCAGAAATTCGGGAGTTCAGATCATTGTGCTGTACACCTGATGGTATGGCGGGGACCAGCTCCATAAATAACACAGTACTATAATGCAGAAGCAGACAGCTTCATCGAGCTAGAAAGCTTGGAACAGGGAAGCCAAAGATGGTTTTTTGAAAAATGTAATTGTTGACTGATAAGAGCTCCTAAAGCAGCTTTTTAATAAGATGCTGGAACTTGCCAAGAGATCCTGCACATCCCTTTGAAGTCAGGTCCTGCTGTCCTGGGATCAGTATAGCAGAAATGCCACAGAAGCAGCCCGCTTCTTCCCTTCCACCTTGTATCTTAGAGGTGTTGCTGATTGTAATCAGGAGGTTCAGTTTTATCAGGGTTGCTTTTTGCTAGTGTGAGATTTATTTGCTCTTAAGAAAGATGATAAAGGCTGCGCTGAAATTCAGGTGAAGTGTTGAATTTTATCAGTAAATGCACAATCTTTAAGAGTTGAAGTAATAATATCTTGCAGACTAATCAGGGTAGCAGTACAGCGCTTGCTGCTGAACTGATGCATCTCTTAACGATGAGTAAATCTATGCGAGTGTTGCTATGGGAATTTGGCTTACTGATGCTGGCTTGAATGCATGGACAGCCCTTATGTAATATTCATGACCTCTAACACAGCTGCCATTGTAGTTTGTAGAGAAACTACTAGCAGACCCTGACTTTTTAAAACTGTATTTCTATACATCAAAGCAATGTTCTCACTCCAGCTGGCATAAGATATAGTCTCTAGGTCTGACACTGTCTGAGACTGTAAGACAACTTGTGAACAGTCAAAGTAGCAAAGGCACTGCCAAAATCAACCTGCTACGACAATGGGTAATTCCAGCCATATAGAAAACACAAAATGAATTATTTAAATCATTTGTGCTTTAAAATGGATTAAAGCTGGAACTACATTAGCAGTTTTGTTTTTCGAGCCAAATGTTAAAAATCGTTCCAGGCTGTAATGTACGGAAATAGTTTTATGTAGTGGCTATAGTAGTGTAATATTTAAATTAATAATATTAAATAAAATATTACATGCATTTGGTGCTTACATTTGAAATAAATGTTTAAAACTATGTAAATTAAACCTAGCCCGGTAGATCTAAAATATGTCAGGGTGTGCTTTTCTGCCTTTATTGGTGATTCAGTACTTCACCTCCCCGAAACACAGTAAAATTACTGAAGCGGTAACTTCTGTTGGTACTGCCCGGCTCCTGTGTGCACCCAGACCTGTTTCCCACAGGCAGCAGGTTTTACTGCCTGCTCTCCACAGCTGCCTTGCCTTCGCCCTGACCGGCTATCAGGCAGAGCAAGTGATGCAGCTGCTTTAACTTTTTCCCTTTTAATATTGTGAGTGGAAGTGTTGATCCTAAATAAAGTCATTAGAATTGTATTTGTCACAGGAATTAGAAGAGGATGACATACATGAATAATGCAGTGGTGGAGGGAAAATGATAGTGAATTAAAGGTAGAAAAAAAAATCGTTGAACTGTGTCACGCACTTAATGAAAACAGTTTAATGACATCCATTTTCCTTCCTTACAGCTAGGGAAAACACCTTAAACTGAAGAGAAAAATACAGTAATAAAGCACACAATGGCAAATTGTTAGGAGGATTTTAAGGTTTTTAAGTTTGGATTTTTATGGATTCTAAGTGTTTGTGTAACATGAAGCCAGAATATAATATACATATCTGATACGTATCCAAACAGGGAAAATAAAAACAAAAAAGCTTGTAAGAAAACACACATTCTGGCCGGTTTTATTTATATATTTATTTTATACAAGCATTGCCTCTCTGGAAAATGGTTAACCATATTTTGCTGACTCACTTTGGCATGTGACTTACTGTAAGGAAGGTGGGGCCACGGGCGCATGTTTGGAGTCATCCAGCGATGGAAAATTAAGAGGCAACTGATGAGGCTACCTGCAGGCCAGCAGCTAATCCCAAGGGAAACAAATCTCAAATGAAGCTGTTAAAGCGGAGATGAAATGTTCTTGGTTAGAACGGTTTAGCAATGCAAATGCGGAAAGGTTGTTTTTTGTTTTGTTTTAAACAGAAAAAACCTATTTCAAGGTATTGAAGATTTCCTTGGTATCCTCTTCATAGCCCATAGCATGTGGCTATCTCTAGGATAAAGACGACCTGTGTTGTGGCTGAGTAGGGCGTGCTAACGATGCCCAAATCTAAGGGCTTGTACTGGTATTTTACTGAATTTCCTGTTTCCATAAAAACATGAATCTTAAGCATTCACAAGCCAAAAAATAAATAAGAAGCCCGATGACATTATCTGCTTTTAGTGTTAATATTTTAAAAATTGTCATTTCTACAGAAAAAAAGCTTTTTAGTTTTGAAGAGCGAGGATCAAAAATAAATGATAGTAAGTAAAGATTTTTTTTTTGTCCATTCCTTGCAAGTATTCAGTTAATTATCCCTTAAAATATTGCACCAAGTGAGAGGGATGAGATCAAAGGAAAACTGTGAGGTACGAGTATTAGTGAGACCTTTAAATTCAGTACTAAATGAGCTAACGTTTGTACATAAGAAGGGGGACTTCAATAATGATTTTTGGCTCTCTCCGATGCTGGTAAAATCAATTCAAATATTCCCTTGATTTATTTTGCCTGAAGCACATCATATTTTATGAACTAGTTTTGACTTAAATACAATTAGTCAGGTGGTCTGTAAACCTCTTTCTTCTCTTCTGCAAGAGTAACTTCTTTCTTCTCTTCAGTCTCCTGTCTTCAAATTTTTAGATTTTGCCTCTTTTTTCTCTCCCATGGCTTTAGAGCTCCTTATGTAGAGACAATTTTCAAATGAGATCTATAGAATTTTCAGCATTTTGGAAAATTGAATAATTTTTTTCAGTTATTTCTAACGCATTGGATACTGAAAAGTGCCAGTTAATAATCCGGTTTCTGTTTCCAACCTGGGACTAAGGGACAGCCCTATGCTCTTTGTTTACTGTTAAGGATTGCTCTCAACACCCTTTGGTCCTGAACTTCTTAAATGGCTGTCAAAGTCAGATCATGGCCTTCCAGAAGTCGGTAACTGTGTCCGTAACAGGAAAACTCAATTCCTCTGAGCTCTGTTTTGTTTGCACTCCACCTAGTGCTTTTCTGCTAGCATCCGTTTAGGAGTTTGTTAAAACTTGAACTATCCATAGTCCTAGTTTAAAATGCCATTTAAATAATTTTTACATTCAGATGGTGAACCACTGAAATTTTGATACCAGGCATCCCTTTGCTGGCTCTTAGGCAATAATATAAGCTGTCGTGTTTTGGTTTCTTGATGTGTGTTGTAGTAGTGGTGATGGCTTTGTGACTGTGAGTAATAATGCAATGTCTTAAGTGTAATGCGTTGCCTCTATGCATGGGTTGGGGACCACAGCTCTGAAACGTGTAGCAGGCTGGGATAATGCCTACATATCCCTGCAAGGCTGAAGGCATGAAAAAGATTGTCAGATGTAATTATCCAGTGCAGTGTGCCAAGACTAGTTATTTAAGTATTTATTCACTCTCAGACAGGTTTCACAGTCTCTGAATGACCCCATGCTGCTAGCAGGCAGCTGCAAAGCTAGTTAAGGTATGTCTACTTAAGCTGCAATAGCATTTTTGACAGACCAGAAGTGCCCATCACCTTGATGTGTGTCCTTATATTGTGTCAGCTTGTTCCATCACGGAGACTCTATTTTCTCTGAATTACAAGAACATTGCGGTGCTGAACAGCACCCAAAGCCATAGCAACATGGGGTAGCACTTTTTGTTAGCTGTTGTGTATGGTAATATTTTTTTCATTGATTTCTTCTCATTTGCCCTTTTGTTTTAGAATAATTCCACTGTGTGTTATCATTTAGATAGCTAATGTTGCATGTCAGAGTTGCTGGGATTACATGGGAGCTGGCACAGTGGTCTAGCTGGAAATAAATGAGCTGTTGATCCAAAAGTACAGTTGCAAATCTGGTTGTTGCTTAGCTGCAGGCGAGTTCTGCATTGCTGGATCTGCTCAAATCAGGTTACAGATACTCTTTTTCTTCATTTTCTTCTTTCACTTCTGCTGCTTTTTCCTAGGACTGCAACATTGGGACGTAAAGCAGCTCCCTTTATACTGCTGTCTGTGACCTATAGTTTTTTCTTGTTTATATTCATGATCTATTTTGTCTTCAATTTAAGTGTATATACACTTGTTCTACACTAGTACCTGTCATTATGTTGTTTATTTTCCTGAACAGTTTATCTGTTCTCACTGTTGGGCTGCATTGTTCGGGGGCTGGAGTTGTTTCTTCCAGCAGGGTCTCATGTAACCTGGAATCAAATGCTCCAGAAATAGTACCCTCTCTAATTAAAAAAAACATTTGTCATCTCCCGTTCATACTGTGATTATGGAGTGATCAAATCTGTTTCATAAGTATCCTTTCCTCTTTTGCTTCTTGGGTGTGAGTAGAAAAAAGAGTGGAAGGGATATTAACACAGCCTAAATTTAGATACCTAACTGTAGATAGATCCTTTTGTATCCTGACATCCTTCAAATAATCACCAGGAAGAGATGAATTGTCTCTGAGGAATAGAGACACAATACTGAGAAAAAGTCTTGAGGACAAGCATAGCTCTTCTGCCTGCTCTCACCTGCTGCTTTGACATGCGCCTGCTTGCTTCCTTGATGTCTTTGCTCTGACTTCATCTGTATGGTTAAATTACCGTATAAAGCATGGCAATACAGGTGTTACTTTTTGTAAAACTAAATCAGTTCTTTATTAAAAGAAGCGTTGAAGAAATATTTTAACCAAAGTAAGCATTGTAAGCCAGGTGCAAACACCCGCGTGCATCTTAAATCCTCATCTGGACGTTTTTCTGCTCCTCCTCCCTCGGGTCTCTGTGGCAGAGACAGCCTGTTAGCTGTCAGCCTCTGCTGCATGGCTGGCACTGCAGAGGTTCCCAAACTATCACCTGCCTGTTGCTGGCCAGTGGTACACGGTGACAGCCGCATGCTACCTCCTACCTGTGGCTGCTGAGCCAGGCTGCAGAGTAAGCGTGCTCAGGCCAGCCCTCGCTGTGGCTGGGGCGGTGGTGACCGATGGGTCCGGGTGTCGGGTCAGGTGCTGGTGTGGGGGTCAGCAGGGGCTGCAGAGGGGCATGGGAATCGTACGACAGGGTGAGAAGTGGCTTTGGGGTTGCTCTCTGTGACTGGCGGGGGGTAAGCGTGGTTGATAGACCCTGGAAAAGGAGGAATTAAGGTGCACCTTTGCAGGCTGCTCAGGCTGGCACAAAGGTGAGCTCTTTGGCTGATGTTAGATAGAGGTAGGTGCTGCTGGTCACTCTAAGCAATTTCCAGTTAAGACATATATGAGCTGGTTCATTAACTTTCTTGAGGTTTATAGGGTCTGATTTACTTTTGCTGACATCCGAGACAGTATGCTGTAGCCCAGACCTTCACTTTTCTCAGCAGCTGGTCCAGCTATCTGAATGCCGTGGGTTTTTAAGTGCTTAGCATACGTCTTTTTACTTAAAAGAGAATACTGATTCAACAATAGAGGGGAAAATAGGATTTCAGGGCACAGACCATTGTTAAAGGTAGCTAAAATGTTTGTAATTATCTTAAGGTACATGGTGAGCTTTTTGCATCTGTAATATCTATTTTGGAATAATTTACATAATTATATCTTTCCTACTCCTAAGTGATTGATGTATATTTCCCATTTCAATTCCAGCTTAATGTAGAATCTGTCTGGAGATTTTTTGGGGGGTTATCTTTTTTTAAATATTTTATTTTTCTAAAATTAAACGTGTACTTGTAAAATGTTTTCAAGGTAGGCACTACTGATTCAGGTTTATACAAGCATTAGGACTCTTAGTTATTCTTGAGTTCAGTAAAATAAAGGATTTTAAATGTCTGTGGATCTGGACCTGTGTTTATATCTGTGTGTGCTTATGTATGCATTATATATATCCATATACACATCCATGTGTATATATGGATGTATATTTGTATATATGTCTGCATGTATTAGATAACTAGCACTGGTGACTTGAACTGGCCATTTATGTTCTACAGCTGGTAACTTCCCATTGTAAAGTGTTTATTTTGTACTCAGGGAGAACTGTTGTACCAAAGAATTAACTTGTGAGGAAATAGAAGGGTTTTATCAGAGAACAAAGTTATCCTGTGGTCAGAGCTGGTAGTGGACTGCCATGGGCTTTTTGGAAGCAGGAATGCGGTGGAGTAAGGACTTCAGTGCAGGCAACAGTGGCTCACCCTTGCAGAGGTGCCCCAGCTAATACTGGTCCACGTGATGTGGTGCAGTGGCTTGGAGAAAGACTAGTTTGCACAACAAAAGCATTATGCTTTCTGCTGTTGTACCAAAGTAGCTATTTTCCACCCAGTTCAGGAACTAACCTGATTTCTGTTAGAGCGGACACCTGGCTGATGTGTGTTATTATGCAGGGAAGTACTTGTCATCTGCAATGAAAACAAAGCCCCAGACATGGTTCTTGAGTCCTTGGCAAAGGTCTGAATCCCCTCCCTTCTCACTAAACCACTCTCCCAAAAACACAGGAAGGAAGAAAAAAGAAAAAAGAAAAAAACAGGTATCTGTAGTTCTGGTTTTATACTTGGAAAAAAAAAGTAATGGAAGGAAGCTTCAAAAATAATCTTTTTTTTTTTCATAATTGCAACTTGTTTTATAACATTTAATGTAAGATGCCAATGAGTTCTAACTATAGGTAGCAGTAGAGTGCCCTGGTACAAAATTAGACTGACGTTAGATGCCAATTCAAAAGCATTTCCTTTCAAAAATTTAATATTAGTTACATAATCTAGTCACTGGTTGTATAAAACTCAAGAAAAATCAGTAGGAGCCCAAAGTAAACCTGTGATACCTGGGGAGAAGATACTCTGTGTTCCCAGGGTAGGAACATTTTAAGTGCAAAACTCAGCTTGAACTATGAAGAATGTCTGGATTCTGCATAATTCATAGTATGAGAGGAATTAATTAAAACTGAAGATTCAGAGAGACCCTCGCTGATGCTTTTCTGATTGTGTTCCTGCCATCTTTTCTTCTTTATTCTGTGTAAAGCCAGTGCACATCCTAGGGCAAAAAACTTAGCATGAACTGCCCCTAACATTCATTTGTGGAGCCTACAGAAACCACTGAACACCTCCTCTGTAAATTTAACTTCCAATCCTGCACTGACATTTTCCTCCAGCATTTCGTAATTACCTGGGTTGTATTCCCAAATTCAATATGATACAGAATATGCAGTGCATAAACCCTCTATTTTATACCTTTAAAATAATCAGTCCTGAGGTGAAATGTATATGCTGAGATACATTTTAGGCTGCCACAAATTATCAAAGATTAAACAGGCATTTATCCTTTGTGAAAGTATGGATAACTATTTACCCTTCTCCCTCCATTTCTGTGATGTAAATGTCACCAATGGATTTTATTCATACAACGTTTACAACCACCTAGTTTTATTTTTTACTTACTCGATTGAACAAGTTCAGCTCTAATAGCAAGTAAGCAGGCAATCAAATACTTTCATTGGATCTGATATGAAATCTTAACATATAAGTTTCAGGTGGCGTTCTCTAGCTTTAGATGAGATAGTACCCACTGAAATATTACTTCTTGCAGTTATTTTTCTTAAAAACCCTTCTCCTCCTTGCTAAACAGATAAAGAAGATGATGATTGCATTCAGGATTTTTTATTTAAATCCAAATTTATTGGTAGCAAGACACATGCAAATGGTACCTAAGTTTTAAAAAGTGATACAATGTCAAGCGATACAACTGTGCAGACAATTCAGGTTAATACTGCTGGAGAGAATCCAAGGGTTTCTCCCATTTTCTTTTTCTTTACTATCTTCAGCTTTACTTTGCTTAGTCTCCTCCCTGTCCATATTTGGGTAATTTTAGCATACTGTAATTGTTACATTACTTTTTTTGTTTATTCTTTTGGTTGCCTCCAATAACTGGCATTAAAATGTGAACTTCTCATTTGATTATGCTTAGAAGTTCTTGCTTCTTGGAATGTTTGGTGAAATAAAATTTTCCCAGCTTTCTGACTCTTATAAAATGATCTTTCTGTGCTAACAGCTTAACCTATTTTGGCTTATGAGTGTAAAATTTGTACATTTTTGTTCTTGGAAAAGTATGATAGTACATTGATGGTAAAATAAAATATGTAAGATAAATATGTGATTAAAATACATATCAACAAGACTGACCTTTATTCTCATTTTGGGAATCTTATCAGGTAGGTATCTATTTTCAAGGTGATTTGTTGTTTATTATATCTAGAATCCAAAATCCAATTTGAAAACTGATGCCTTATTTTCAGTATTTTGAACAGAGCTGCATTTGACAGGTATGGAAAGCAGGGTCTGGGTTTTTATTGTGCAAATATACTTGTGTTATTGATCTGCAAGTCATCCTTCTTCAGTGAGTGGAGGAAAAGTGAAGGGAAAAATGTCTTGAAAGGGAAGATGAAGGATCAAACCGCAGCTGCTTTGATTATTTTGACTGGAGATGTCAGATTGTTGAAATGAGAAGAGATGCACCCGCTGTTTTTTGGCTCCATCCTTTCTGCCAATTATTTGAAAATCGAGTTTTAAAAAGTTGTTGGATTCTAGTATTTCACTTGTGGTAAAATAGACACAAAGCACTTGGGGTTACTATAGCTCCCGATCACCTCTGTCTGTCATAAGAGAAACACTTCCTGACTGAAATAAAAATGAGAAGAAACGCTGAGTACCTGCCATCTTGCAAATCAGCTGTGCACATTGCTTTTAATAATCAGCAGTAATAAATGGCAGTAATTGGAAAGGCAAATGTATTTCTGACTTTTAGCAGCAGTCAAATTACAGCTGAGTGTCCTTCCCAGAGGAGCTGTAAGAGAACTTACTACATTTATCCCAGCTCTTTGATTATTTTGACCCTGTATTGCCTTTTCGCAGCGAGGCACGTGACTCACCCACGCAGTACAAATTTCCTTGCCTTCTCCTCTGGTGTTTCCTGGTAGTTTAATCCAGTTGAGACATATCACAGAGCCGCCATGGAAGTGCTCAACTGGATTGCTTATTATTTTCTGCCTTCATAGTAACCCTGGTGCGTCCAGTGAACCTGGTCTGGTGGGGACTGAGCGTGGGCCTGCCTTCTCTTGCTGCCTGGCCGGTGCTGGAGCTGTCTGCTGCAGGCACAGGGATGGATGTGACATTAGGTTCCCTGACAGAAAGGTGAGGAGGAGGAGGAGGAGTGTTTCCAGTGCCTGTCCCCGCTCAGCTGGCAGTGACCTGGGGACGCAGGTAACTCCAGCAGCTTGTGACAAAGGAGATGGGTGCTTCCCCCTCCTGAGGATAAAGCCGTGGAGCTGTGCTGGTGTACATGGCTACGTATGTGTGAACTCAAATGCAGTTGAAACCCTTACTTGTTCCTCAGAAAGGGGAAGATGCCTTACTCCTAGTTTTAAACTCGTATCAGCATAAAATCACCAGATTAAATCACCCAGCATGTAACTGTATCCTTGCTGTTTGCCTTCCAGAGCAAGAGCTTATCTTGGCATTAGGCTCAGTGCTGGTTAAAATCTCCAAGGAAAGCTCTCAAACCAAGAGTTTCTCTTGAAAGCCCGTGATTGAGGTACAGGCCTGAGGACAAGGGGAGGTTAGGGAAGGGTAAACGGGGCAAAAGAGTTTTGGAAAGGGACAGACGTAGTGTGGATTGATTCACACAGCCTTGTTCTGTGATTCTTGAAGAAAATCTGGTGGGAAGGAGGAGATACAGGGGGTTGAACGTTGACATTCTTGAGCAGGTTGGAAAGACCCAACTTTTACCTTGCATTTCTCAGATTTGACAGTCTTTCACACCTTTTGATTGTGCTGTGTCTCTCTGGCAGTGTGGTTTCATGGCAGTGGCTTTGGCTCCAAAGCGTTAGTTTAAGAAGCTTCCATGCGCAGCTGCTCAGTTCATTTATTTTGGTAGGGTTATTTCTAAGCCAGGTCAGTTAACCACAGTGAGCGTGGTGCAGCCTCATAGGCAGACAGTGTGCTGTGGCATGGGGATGTGGATGGAAGCAGAGTGCTCCATACCACAAGACTGAAAAAGTAAGTGTGTACCCTTTTCAGCTGAGAAATACATCTTCTCTTGTCTGGCGTAGGATCTTGCACTTAACCTACTGCTGATCCTAGTTTCTGGTACGGCAGCACATGCTGTTGGTTGTTCATCAGTCACAAGTGAATTTGATTGCTCTTCAGGGCTTTCCTTCTGAAGTTGTCTGGTGTGAGCAGGGACACGTCTACACTCTTGTTACTTAATCCCAGGAAAAGGAGCAAGACACAAAAGGGCATAAAGCAATGTATTTGCTTTGTGTGCTTCACTCCGTCGTGAATTGAGGAGATCTTATTTTTGTCTCAAGAATGACATGTTTCAATATTTCTTCCTGAATGCCCCTGGCAAATTCAGGCTAGAAATTTTGCCTTGTGCAATCCGGTGGGTAGTTGTGTTCCCACAGAAGTAAACCTGCATTTTCTCTTTGAACTTCAGTGTGTGTTACAGCAATTCCCCTATATTCATGAGCTATAGCCTCTGCTATTACTGCAGGACTGTTGCACACTCAGATGGGAACGAAGACAAGCATAATTCAACAGCTGGAACACAAAATATCGATATCATCCTGTATGCATCTTTCCTGTCATCACAAAGACATTTTTTGATACCTTTTTCTATGTTTTATTTATCACTGGGTTCTTGAAGCTATGATCATTAGTTCTAGGCACCATGAATGTCTGTCCTTGTGCATGACTTCCCACAGATTCTCTCTGTATGTTTTAATCCTGGCTTGAAGCTCTCACCACAGTGGTCTTTTGTCACAAAAAACCCCACTACATGTAATCAACCATGCCCACTAAAGCAAACTCCTTTATGAGAGCCTGGAATTGCAGAGGTGAAAGGCTACTAAATATGCCATAGCTGTATCTTATTCTCAAATGTTTGTATGAAACTAAAATTCATCATATGTGTATGAATAGTAAACATTTTATTAATTGTGAATGCAGAGACACTTCTCTTTTTGAAAAGCAATAAAAAATTAATGCCTTACTGATACTGTCAAGTTTCTTATGCATGTTTACAAACCAAAATACCTTCAAGTCCTAAATCCATTTCTTTGAGATGCTGCAGAAAGCATATGGTTGTTTTGTGAGATAGTTCATTTAGGTGCTTATATAGAGTATTCAATGGCAGTAATGCTGTGATACTGTCTGTTCAGATTCTGTTTATACATATAATGATAGCATCAAGCTCTAGACGTTATAAAAAAATACCATGCTGATTCTTTTCAAAAGCTCTGAAAAAGAAGTCTTGATTTTCGTCAATAAACTCATTTATTTCCAGGAATTTCTATAAACCACAGCTAACTCAAGAACCTCCATGTCAAAACCCACAATTTTTGTCTCTGTTGAAATTAGTGCTTTTGTTTTGAATATTTTAAGTGGAAGTAAAAGAAACCAAGTGACAAAGTACACACAAGGATTTATGTGGCATTAATACAGCTGGAGAAAAGTTCACATACTGATCCCTCTTCCAATTCAGGGCTAAGAAATACCTAAGCACTTATGAGAAATATGGGAGACCCAGGTTGGACACCATTTCCCTTGATTTATAGCAAGGAGTTAAATTTGTTTCTCTTGCTCTGGGTTTTTTTCAGTCGTCTTATGAAGCTATTCTGCTTGGATAAAATAGAATATTATCTATTGAATATGTTGGCAGAAACAATTTATCTACTTTGAATGTCCTGACCTTTTTTCTTTCTTTTACATGTTTAACAAAGCTGAAAGTTTAAGTGGAGATAAAAGGGGAAGGAGGGCTTATCAAATTACTGAAATCTGTTGATGCTCTTTTTTCAGTGGAAGAACTTTGAATGGAAATAGAATATAACGTCTTCTAACATCTTGGGGGAGTTCAGAACATACTGTTTGAATTTAACTAGTAAATTAAGCAGCTACTCAAGGTCTAAGACTCCAAGTTTATCTTGTTCAAAGGATATAAATTTAATTAAGCAGTCTGGTCACACGTATTCCTTTCAAGAGAGACAAAATATGTTTTTGTAGAATTTTGTCACTTATTGAAGAATTCTAAACCTTAAAAGTTGATATTTTTTTTTTACTTCTCATCATTGTAGTAGATTTTTGTTCAAATAAAGAAGCTTTAAGTTACATTTTCAATACATTCAGTACTCCTTTTGACTTAGATTCTTCACATTTTATATAAGGTTTGAGATCTTTACTAAAGTGTGAGGTCTTTAGTACAGTAAAAGGAAGATAAATGGTTGAAGACCCAGCAAATTAAGTGCATGATTTCTTTTAGCAACCCTTGAGCAGCTGCTGTGTGTTGCTTTAACTATATTAAGGACAGAAACAGCTTTAGCAAATGCTGGGCCCTGTGTGAAATCAGTATCAAGTATGCACAGGAGAGAAACCTTTTGCAGAGGTGGGGGACGCACATGTTCTTGCATAACACTGTCGAATTTAGCAGTGAGTTGAATAACACCCAAAGAAATTTGATGTGTGGAGAGTAAGGCTTCTCTAATTATCTGTAAAACCTCAAATGATGGGTACTAAATGCTGTGTTATACAGTAAGCATCTCTGCTACAATGCATCGATCACTCTGTCATATTAAAGAGACTGCTGGGTGTGGTGGTCCGTGGCGTTTCAGGGTGTCCCAGAGCTCTGTTGAAGCTCAGACTCTTTCTGCACTTTGGCTATTTCACAGTCCTTTGAATATCAGCTGTCTCCAGTGAGACTGAAACATGTACTGATTTTGGGTGACCTTCATAAAAAGAGAGGATAATAAAAGTAGAAAACGTAGTTAAAATAACTAGAGTAAACCAGCCACTGCCTCTGTCACATCTCTGTTGCATAAAATGCACTTGTAATGGAAGGTATTAACAGTTGTGCCTTGCTCATCCTTCACAAACGTTTGCTTTACATGTTTGCTTTGTTTCAGTTTTTCAGAGCAAGTAGACCTGTTTGTATGACTGTAGGTTCACCTATATTGTACGATAGTTTTTGTTGAGCTGTACCTATGGTGTCTTCTAACGCCAAATTCTTGTTTGACATTGTCTGCAGGTGTACCAAATACTTATGGTTCACTGCATGTTGTCTGAGGCACTACGTGTTTACAGAAAGTTGTTTCATTTTGGAAGGGGACAGAGGGGATGAAATCTCACAAATCATCATTGAATGTTCTGCAGATGTTTCTGATCTTTTTCTTGTCTTCACTTCTGAGTCCCAACACATGCTTCCTCAGTGTCTCCCTCCCTGGGATGACCAACAGAAGCTTTAACATCAGATTCTCCTGGAGTCTGCTTTTAGAGATGGAAAAAATTTAAATTGTTTCCACTCCCTGACCGGCAGCTCAAAGATTTAACAACCTTGCTAAAAGCCAACTCAGACTAGCACGCAAAAAGCCAGCCATGGCCAGCGGATGATACTTAAGACCCATACTGACACTGTCGTGCTCCCAGCTAGCTGCTTTGAGACCTGGTTTCAGCCCCATTAGAGGGAGAATTCCTTGGACCAACTTCATTACAAAGCAAATTTAACAGGTCTGTTTAGTAACACATACATCCTGTTTAAATTATTATTTCATCTCAGAGTCAAATTCAGAAGAAGAGCAGAAGCATATTTTAGTGTCATTCTAGAATTTAAAAGGAAAATATTAAATGGACCTTAATTCACTCCTACTTTCCCTAAAGTTGTGAGGTGGTAGGTTGCATATGCAGAAAGCCAGTTTTGAGTAACACATTTTGTTTACTGTGGAGGGTTTAAACTCTAATATGAATTCTGTATTCAAGCCTGGGCTTAGTCATTATATTTAGCCTAGTTAAAGTAGAAGTTAGCAGATAGGCTTTTCCAATTTTTTAAAATTACTCTGAACAGTTTAGAATGTCTATCAAAGCAGGCACTTATTACATGTATAATGTATGTATGCAAATAATAGATACAGATAAAGAAATGAGCCTGCACTGACTGTGAAAGAAGTCTGTTTGTTTGTTAGCAGGCTGCAGCAAATTTCTGCACATTAAATAGTGAAAGAAATTTTTTTAACTTTAAGTCAAAAGGTAGTCCATGAAGCAAAGTGCTTTTATCCCACAATTAGTCAGAAAAGCATGAAATCAACAACCAAATAAAGTGTACATTTGAAAATGAAACATATTCCAAATATATTGTATTTAAACATGTTCATAAGCAGAATTAATTTGCAGTTATTTTAGTTTTTTATTGGACTGCCCTAATCAGCTAATGCTGTAAACTTTATGGAGTATTTTCTAAAGATGAATGCTGTGGTCCAGCCCACTTGCTGGAAAAGTTTTTATGTGACTGCATGGTGAAATAAAACTGAGAACTATTAGACTTACACGTAACCTAATGAGAAAAAATAGGTACAAGCAGTATCAGTTTTGTGATCCTGTTCACCCCATTGACATCCAAATTGTTTGGGATGAGCAGAGAGGCTGCGCAAGAGTAAGAAACGTAATTTGGGGACCATGGGAAGACAGCATTTAATTTTGGTGAGAATGTTGGCTGAAAAGAATTGAGAGCATGCATAAAACTGTGGCCTTAAGGAGATTCTGAATTAGAGTTCAACTTCATTATTAAAGTACCCTTGAAAGTACATTTTAAAAGGCTTCTGCTTCACTTCATAAATAATCAGTACATGACATCTGATCCAGGCCCATTCTTCTCTCCTCTGTATTTCCCAAACAGGTACTTTATAGAGGGGATAGCTAATTTATATGTAGACATAAATTGACTAGTCCTAATTTTCTAAAATGCAAGGATTGTCCAGATTTCATTACAACACAGGATTACATCCAAATCAACGTCTTGTTTGTAGGACAACTGTCCTGGTTTTGGCTGGGATAGAGTTGGTTTTCTTTCTAGTAGCTGGTATACTCTTATGTTCTGGATTCAGTATGAGAAGAATGTTGATAACACACTGATGTTTTCTGTTGTTGCTAAGTAATGTTTATACCAAGTCAGGGATTTTTCAGCTTCCCATGCCCAGCCAGTAAGAAGGCTGGAGGGGCACAAGAAGTTGGGAGGGGACACAGCCAGGGCAGCTGACCCAAACTAGCCAAAGGGATATTCCATACCATGTGACGTCATGCCCAGTGTATAAACTGGGGGGAGTTGGCCTGGGGGGGCGGATCGCTGCTCGGGAGCTAACTGCGCATTGGTTGGCAAGTGGTGAGCAATTGCATTGTGCATCGCTTGTTTTGTATATTCCAATCCTTTTATTATTATTATTGTCATTTTATTATTATCATTATTATTTTCTTCCTTTCTGTCCTATTAAAGTATTCTTATCTCAACCCATGAGTTTTACCTTTTTCCTTCCGATTCTCTCCCCCATCCCACTGGTTGTGGGGGGAGCGAGCGAGTGGCTGCGTGGTGCTTAGTTGCTGGCTGGGGTTAAACCATGACAACAACTACAATAGCTCTGTTTGGTAGTGGTTTTACACTACTTTTCTCTATCTTGCTATATATTTTACCTGGCCTGTTTATTCTCTTCAGATTTCTAATACTTTCCTGTCCCCTTTTCCTCAATTTCTCCTTGTTAGCCATGGTGATGAGGTCCATTAAGTCCCAGGCAGCCTGCTCCCTTCCTCCGTGCCCAGCTGGAGCATCTCTGCAGGCAGGTAGTGATGCAGGGGGTGAGGAGGGACTGGGAGCTGCTGCCTGCCACATGTGAAAAAGAGGCACCAATCATCACAGTAAGAAAATGTAATTTTTGCGAATCTTGAGAGCTGCCTCTGTGTTGAGTTTAAAGAGGAGAGAGGAAATTACGAGGGGAAGGATATGACCTCCTTTTCAGAAATTCCTTCATCACCAGTATTTGGCTCCTCATCTGTGCAAATAAAACCAACTGTGTAGACAGCACACATCATCTACCCTTCACGTCTAGTCTAGTTGCTGGGGTCTTTCTTAACTGCCTGCATTCACGTGTTTGCCAATCAGTCAGCATTGGGTAAAAATTCACAACGAATGTATTAAGCTGCCTTGAGACAAAGCAGGAACTTTCTTCTTTTTGCCAGCAGTGAGAAGAGGGATCATTGAACGTGTGAATTCTTTCCAAATGCACACTTGCATGATTTATTTACAGTTCTCTAGTGGTTTTTTATATTCTCATCATAAATTGGGCATTTAACCTATTCCGCTTGCCTTTCTGTAACAGTCATCAACATTTTCTCTAAATTCAGAATGTCTTTTGTCCAAAGGCTGTTTTTAACCTGTAAAAAGTAGTTGTACTTAATATATGGCTCATATTTCAAAAAGATGGACACATATCTCCGGAGTTAAAATTGTGTGTCTGTATATACATAAACTTAGATTATTTTCAAATAGCAAGTCTTAAATATTTTAAAAGTGGCCGCTCATGTTTCAACTAGCAGATTGTCTAATCACACCTGTGTGGTGTCCTGTGTGAAAAGGCAGCTGAATTCACATGGAATAAATGACAAGTTCTGTTTTACAGCGTAAGAGAAAAACAGACTGTAAATGTAGTCAGTAAATGTCTCAGATATAATGCAAGTTTTTTCACTTGTCTGGATTCCCTCTCAAGGCATGAACCTTCCCCCCCCTGCCGCCCAAGATGGCTCTAACTTGATTCAGTGCTGAATTCTCTGGATGTAGTAAAGATTTTCCCTGGTGTTTCATAATATTTTATAGATCACAATTAGGATCTATTTCCATGTCTTTATAGAACACGTGCTCACCTTTGTTTTAGGACAGACTTTTGCTTGATGAATAATCTGTTGAAATAAAGGGAAAAAAAAAATACCTGATTTGATTTAGTCAAGACTCGTGTACAGCTGTAGGCTCTGGACACTGTATGCTGACCAAACATGAAGTCAGTGAAGCAGTCTTTTGGGCTCAGGCTTTGTAATGATTGCAATGATTGCTGCTTCTTTCTTTCTCTTGTTATTTCCCCTGTTCGCATTTTTTTAAATTAGGTTCTTTTTTACATTTTCCTTCACTACCTAGATCTCTTTGCTACTCCTTCCTTAGCATGCATGGCTTGCTGCTGCTGAACAGTTAACACAATTATACATTATGATCTCTGATTTCATGTTCCATTTTTTGAATGTATCTGGAGTTTTTCTGTTTAGTTTTATTTTTTTGGTGTGGTTTGTTTTGATTTTTTTTTTTTTTCCAGATAAGGTATGTTAGCTAGTTTGCATGAATGATCTGGTCTAGCACAGCATATATGATGGATTCAGTGGAGACTTTTAAGTGAACTTGTCATAACTTTGGTAAAGCCGGGGTGACCAGTGCTCTTAATTCCTGCCTATCCACTGCACAAGAATTCTGCTTCCTGGTCCTTAAAGACTTGTTTCTCCTGGGTTTCAGTTACAAACTTTTCATAGTTCTCTCATTCCTCACTGATTTTAAAAATGCTGTAGTATTTTTCTTGTGACGTTCAGTACTCCTCCATCTTTCAGCCTATAGAAATACAGTCTGAAAACCATTAACTTCTGTTTTAGTATCTCAGATACCATTTTCTGGTCATCCTGAATGTCTTATCTCAATCTGTTATGTAAACGTGGTGAGTTGTGGTGCGTTTCTTTTCTACAAAGCCAGATTTTCAAGATAAGAAAACCTCTTGCATGATAGCATACAAATTACCGTACACACACACAATTGTAGCTGTTATGTGCATCTTTAAGACATTGAGATGGTGATGACTGTGGTGATATTGCTTGCAGTGTAGGTTAAGTTAATCTCTCAGGCTAAAGCACTGAAGCCCCAAAACCATGAAAGCCCTGTGGTCCTGATTTTTGGCACCTCATTCTCATCATGTGTCATAACTTAAAACATGGTTGATAGTGTGTTCAAAATCAGCGATCAAGAAGTTGGTAGCTTCTTCAAGGTTTAGAGGCTGTTAATAGATTTCTACTGGTATTATTTATTTTTGTATTTTTTTTGGCAGTTAAGTGACTTTTTAAGTAATCTTCCAATGTGTCAGATGTTCTTCCTTTCCTTGAAGATGACCACTGGTCCACAGTATGAGAGTACTATTGCTGTTACTGCTTGATTCTTTGCTTGCTTTCTTGCTTAAGGTCGAAACATTTCTTCCTGTCCAGTTAGTGTGTTATGATAACAAAGAGTACGAGATACGTGCAGTATCGGTAAATGCAGTAGTCTACATGTCTATTAAATGGAAAAGGACATCTCTGTAGTTGATAGCTTTTAAATGACAATGTTCTTTTAGACTGGTGAAAAATCACAGATAAGTTTACATTTCTAATATTTTTAAAGTTCAATTTACCATTGCAAATAATGCCACCTCAGCCATGTCTGTTGCATTTGCTTTCCTATTAGTGTTTCCCTTGCCCTGCATTCTTTGCTTATGTTATTTTTTTTTTTTATGAGGGAGGAATATTGTCTTTCCACAGAAAAGTAGGTGCAGTAATTGCAGATCTAGTGGAATGGGAGTTATTAAACTGTTCATACATCAAGCATATTTTTATAGATATCCCTTTCAACATGACTAAATAAGTGTGATACATGTTTCATGTTTTTATGTCTGATTTATAGTTGGGTGTCTCAGCTTGCAAAGTTAACTGCCTGCCTTCACTCTAACCAGCAAGCATGTTCTGTAAGTTCACATAGTGGTCAGCACTAGCCTGCGTATCAAGAGCTCTGAAAGGACTATTCACTGTGCTGAGGTAGAGAATTTGCAAACATTAATTTTTGAGGGACTCTGATTTTATAGCCCTCAGCATTATACGTGGAAAGGATGAAGACAGAGACAGTATTTGCCTCTTGAATTTTGGATGTGGCTTTATCTTTTATTATTCTGTTCAAGAACGTTTGGTACTTTCAAGAGCTAAAAATAGCTCTTGGCAATGTAAAACTGAACAATATGTCACCCAAAAGATTCCTCTTACTGTTTTCCTTTCCAGATGTATGAGCATGCACAGGAGAAAAAAAATCCAAGTGAAAATCTGATTTATAGTCCTGCATGGGCAGAATTTGTTACAAGTTTTGCCTTATTTTTATAATGTTGCTTGGTTTGAAATTTCAGGAGACCAAGGAGAAGTTTAACTGCAATGTGATACGTGCTTGGAAAAACAGCATTTCAAACTTAACTTTTTATAAAAGAAAACAGTATACAAGTACAGCTTAAGAGACATGTGAATGGTTGGGTCTGTTCCTGGTGGAGTTGCTTTATCTTTGCATTTAGTAGTTTGCTTTAAAATGTATAGCTTTTTCAATATTAGCCCACGTTTCTACAAATGCAGTTTTCTCTGTACAACAGAAAAACATAAGAATAATCCCAGTGAACTTTGGGGATGGTTTATTTATTAGTTGTAGTAATAAAAAATGAATGCATTTGTGAGTCTTGAATGTTGAAAAGAGTAGAATAAAGATAGGAGAAATACAATACTGAAAAGATTTGGCTGGATGCTCCTTGGACAGCTTCAAAGCAAATAATTTGAATGATGTGGAAAAGAACAGTGATTTAATGCTGTCCATTTGTGCAGCTAAGTTTAGCTAACAACATGCATTTTTTTGAGGAGGCAAAAACGTTTGAGCTTTCTCTGTTGTGATCTGTAGGAAAAATGAGACAAATTTTACTTTTCGCTTCTTAACACCAGCATGTTTGATTTGGGGGGATTGACATTTTGGGAAGTGGTTGGTTGAATTATTACCAGGTTTTGACTCATAAGGCCATTATAGACAAAAGGAAGCACTCTATATGGAATAAAGCCAAGAATTTATTGTTAGTTTAATCAAAGAACTATTGTTATTCCAATTTCAATAGTTTAAAAGTATATGCAGTTAGAAGGACATGTACACAAACTTCCTAATATCTACCCTTTTTTTTCCCACGGCACTGCTGAGTCCTAAGGTCAGTGGCAGCTGTTGTGATTAGGGTGGGGGTGCAGTGAGTCATCAGCACCCTCTACTGGGAGGAGCACAGTGCTGATACTGGTGGTTTCTTCCTCTTCCATATACAATCCATTTTGGGTTGTTCTACCTGTTTACCTGCATGCTTTGGGGCTTGCGTTGGGCTGTAATTCCACATTACAACCAAAGGTGCGGTATGTGGTATGCTTTACATGTGCCGATACTGGTTCTTTGTTCTCTTTTTACCCCTAAGACTGGTTTTACTCACAGTGCCCAAAGTTGCGTTCGTTTGATGGCCATAGACCACTAGACAAGTTGCTTCTAGCCCTTGGGCCTCCAGGGTCGTTCAGGGCCTCTGCCTTCATCCTGTGCCTGTACTCCTCGCTGCTGCGTTTTATTGTGGGGTCACATACAGCCCACTCTGCATAGTTTTATTATTTGTTAATACTGTCTATTAGTTGCAAAAATATATTTAATAAGTGTTACACAACATAGTTGTGCAAAGCTAAGCAAAAGGTAAAGCAAAGTGCGTGGCAGTTACCTCGACTTCAGATAATTTCTATTAGGAACTAAAGCAAGTCTCCGGGCAGGGGAAGACAAGACCCTCATGCCTGTGGTATTAATGTAATGATAAGCCTGTGGCCTGTCACAAGAAACAGCAGCACTTTATTTTTTTGTCTCCAAGGCCTGTAGAAGGTTGGTGTTTATATACTCCTTCACTTGCCAGGTGGCATTTCTCCCACCTTCTCCAGTGAGCCTTTGAAAGGAAAAGATTTGCACGGATACCAGGCAGGCATCACGGTAGTACTGAGGTCTGAGGGGCCAGGCAGAGTTTCATCCGGTTAATCCTGACAGAGTTAGTGAGAGAAGGGAGAGAGGATGTGGTGAGTGCCCTTTGAGAGAGAGGAAGGAGAAAACCCCAAAGAACTTCAAAAAAGAAAAATCTAGGAGATCTGAGAAGCATCGTTTGTGATGAAGTGGCAATGAAGGGAAGGAAATAAATGGGAAAAAAAGATCAGAGAAGTAAATGCAATTTCCCCAGTTGCAGACCTCAAGAAGTCACGAGCCGAACACTAAAACCAATGTCATTTATTAAGTTTGCTCCCAAGTTTCTGAGCCTTTAGGCAAGGTTTGGGAAACATTTTCAAGCCTTCTTTCACAATGGTAAGGACTAGAATATTAGCTTTATTTTTTTTATTTTTTTTTTTTTAATGAAAGCTGAGATTGTAACTAAATCATAAAATTTTAAGACCAGGGACTTTAAGAATAAGGACTAAATAATTCAAGACTTTAAAACTATGCACATTGGCAACACTGCTCACTTGCTTTCACAAAGCCATTAGCTGACAGGGAGGGGAGATGAGAAATGTGAACGTTCCGTATCGTTTCACCTTTGAAAACTGTCTCCTAGTGCATGCAGCCATCTGTACATCTTGTCTTCTGCGTTTCAAATCTTATCTGAATAACTTCAGCAAGTAACTTAAATACTCCAGCACATTACAGACTTCATGAGTCAAGGGTTCTGGGAATTAATGGAGACGGTGAAGATAATAGGTGAAATGTTAAGTGATTAGTGACATTTAGAAAGATGATAATATCTATTCCCATTTTGTGACAAAGGCTATAGATAGTCTCATTTATTTATATTTTTCTGAAGTGAGTTTGTATCTCTGAAAACCTTCTATAAAACATCTTTAAAAGATACAAATGCCTGGAAAGAAGACTTTGATTTACCAAGAAGGAAACCAGCTTTGTTGAGAGCCTTATTTCTGTCTGTCCAGTGACTGCACAGCCAGATTTGTGTGAAGAGCCTTACAGAAAATCCATACCGCGTCTAGATTTAGTCACTGCTGTCATTTCTATATTTAATCAAGAGTTATTATAGAAATACTCCTTTTAAAGTAATACCAGTGTCACATGAGGATTATTTCAGAGGACTGTTTGTATCTGTTATGGTTATGACCTAAATTATCTATATTTAGAGCACATCACAGATCTTAATACCTGTGACTTCAGTTTCTGCTGTGAACTTCAAGGTTCAGTCAATCGTGGATGCATGCAAGTAGCAATATAAGCTGCTTTATTGTGGTCTTTTACACCTGTGCAACATTTTTCCATGGTAAAATGCTCTCATTCTTTAAGCTGGTTACACATCAGAGGGAGAGTAAGGACAAAACTGTTTGCCATGGTCTTAGTCTATGCATGCTCACTAGTTATCCTTGTTTTGTATTATTCTGGTAAGGATTTGGTGTGTTAGTAATTTTGTATTTTTAAAGAAGAAACTTACCTTTTCGTCCTCGGAAGACGTATTATTCAAGATTTCTGTCTCACCAACTTCCCCTTTGAGACTGGTTCTTCAATGTGATGTTCTTTGCACTTGAAGTTATATATATGATTTCTTGATTACCCTTTGTGATGCTTGGTCATTTTTTTGTCCAGGAGTAATGTCAAATGAAAGGCAATTTATGATTATTGTATTAAAGTAATGGCCTTCACAATTGATATGTTTTAGCATAGTAGTTGCAAAGGTTACTAATGGAAATAGTAACATTGAATGGAGGACAGTAACCCTGCTAAATTGGAATTGATTATGTAGTCATATACTGGATAGCTAATTGAAAATCAAGAATCTTGTATTAAATGCAAGATTGTTACTGGTGAATTAATGCAATGAAAAAAAGAGACTTGTCTGTTTTGAGCACTCTCATTTGATTATAACATCTTTATAAACCACATTTTTATTTTAAATTAGCAATAGGTCTGATTTCAAAGCAGCTGGTTTATCACACTTTGAAAATAGTCAGTTAGTTATTTATGTTCTCCTGTCATGATAGTACCTTAGAGGATACTTTACTATTGATTTTTGCCCTATAGATTATTGTATCTTAATGGGTTGTACTTCCAGTTGTCCTGGAACTTTCTAACAGATACAGAAGTTGTCTGCCAGGATATGTCAGAGGCAAAACCGAGCATCTGATTCCTTACAGGTTTGGATGAAACTACTTAAAGAATTAAAATTATGTTTCTTCTCCTCCCCACCCCCCGCCAAACACTGATAAGATTAACTTTCTCTGAAACAGAATAATTTCTGGAAAGTGATTGTTATTATTTATTCTTATGTAACTTAAGTAAAACTATTCTTATACCTTTCTAACAGTCATTTGCTAATAATTTGATTAAAACTCATGAGTCCCGAATCCAAATCAATTTTTAAGCACCATTTGAGGCAATAAGTCTATAACTTTTGATCAGTACAGCTTATTTATATATTGGAACAAGTAAATGAAATAAAAATTTGCAGCCTGTAGCACAACTTCACTTTTTATGTTAGAGATGGAAAATTATGAATAGAGAAGTGGACAAAAGGCAGGGGCAGAGAGGCTGGGGGTCTGTCATTCATGGACTGCTTACAAAATTAGGAGATACTGAATTGCTTTCCCTTAGCTAGTTTTCAGTACCAGCCTTTCGTGTGCCATAACCAAGGTTGGAGAGCAGCATTTCTCCAAAGAGTTCTCGTGGAAATATCTTCTTAGTCTTAACCCTAAACAGTCTTGTTGATTAAGATCCTGCACAGTATTTTCTAAAATAATTAAATAGTGCACATACTATCTGTTCAAGTTTGTATTTTAGTTGAGTTATATGAGAGGGTGAGGAGTTTTGTGCCCCTCGTGGAGGCATGAGCCTCCCCGGAGGCTGAGCAGGCTGCAGCCCCTCGGAGCCACTGCCATGAGGGGGGCACATTTGCAAAGCAGTGCCAGCTGACAGCCGTGCCACCCTGTCTGTCCCTTTGGGCTGGAGCTGGCCATGCTTTAAGGATCTGGGCTTCCTCCTTTGTCACCTTGCCATTTCACAATTAATGAACTCCATTAAGTTCAATAAGGATTTTATATCCTGCGTTTTGGTCAAGACCAATACAGTGTTTCCTCAGTTGTTTTTAAAGTGCATACTTCCATTTTTTCACCTGAGTAATTTGTTGTCATGGTTTGCTGTGCTGTTCAGCCTTCCTTGGACATGCATGTTGAGGAAGGTTTTGTCAGGTATTACTTTCCTGAAAGGCAGTGTAAAACCAAGACTGATCCTGCTCGTTTTAACTTGCCATGGAATCACATTAACTTTTGTTCCCCTGCAAAGGTAACAAGCAGAGTTCAGTAAGGTTGTTTAATGTTGGCAGGATGTTCTAACACTGCAACCACGAAATTTAGCTCAAAACCTGCTATTAGTCTCCATCCTCTCTGAAACCAGGGAGCCAGGAAGGAGCAGGGATACGATACTGAATGGGAGGAGGCAGTCAGTGAGACAACTGCAGCGGTCAGTGAGATTTCTGAAGAACAGGACTGCCAGTGGCAAAGAGAGCAGCCAGGTTGGAAAGGCTGAAGCTGGACTGGGCAGTGGAGGGGGATTGTGTCCTTTCCCCACACAGCCTGGAAGCCAGGGGAGCAATGGAGGCTCTGGCTGCTGCTTTGCCCTAGGCTGGAGGAATGGGGTCAGGACAGTGAAATCCAAGAGCCTCTTGGGAACTTCTCTAAGCTGCAAGAAGGTCTGTGAGGGCCAAGAGGATGCATGTAGTTAAAGGTGGAGAGCTCCTGGATGTCCAGGTCGGAAGATGGAAGATACTCTGTGTGAAGGGCTACAGTGTTCATTTTGAGGACGGGAACTGGTGAAGTGCATAGCTGTGGCAGATTGTCACTGAACTGACATATCTTCATTGCTATCTTCACTTATTCTGTCTGGGAGCACAGTTACCCTGTATGTAAATGGCTTGTAAAGGTGAACAGAAAAATCACACGTCTTCTGTAGCATTTCTTAAAAAAAAAAAAAAAGGTAGATAAGTCACAGTTTTCTTAGTTTAATATCAAGATATTGTCTTATTGTCTGTTCAGAGGATACCCTTTAGCCTGCACCTCAAAGACTCCAGGTACTTGTGAATGTTCTCATTTTCCTCTGTATGCAAAGGAAAGGGTAGCGATTTCTAAGCCTTGGAAGATTTTAGTCCTTTCCTGCATACGCATTGCCCATTTACAGAAATGCCAGGTCTGGTTTAACATGGGAGTTTACTTTCCTGGCCTTTTGGCCTTTTTCTATTCTTGGCACTGGGTACAAGTTCTGTTGTAATGAACTGAATTGTTTTTTTCTTTAAAGTCAGACATTGATAGCTTGAACTTCATTCACCCAGCGATATATATATGTAAGATGAAGAAGGAAAAAAGTCAATAGACCTATGCCAGTGTGATCTTAATAGAAGACTTCCTTTATAATTTGAAAAAAAAAAGAAAAAAAGAACAGGAAAGGTAAAATCTTCAGAATACTTGAAACAGTTTATGAAATGCTGATGGGAGAGAAATGTCAAGGCCAGGAAGTCTAGTGGCTTGCGATGTTATGGGATGTGAAAGCTAGTTAGCTACCATTACCCTTTGGTTTACCACTTTGATACAGTGAACAAAAAGGTTAAAGGTTTCATGTTGTTTGCTCCTTCCCTCTTCCTTCTGGGAACAGTTGCGTCCCTTTTCTTGGCTTGATCAGCAGTAATCTCCTGACCTCATGAGGCATTTTCCCAGGAATTAAAGTCCCCTCCCTCTGTTCCCTGCTTTCCTGCGTGCCATGGGATGGTGCTTCTCTCAGCAGTCTGACTAAATATCCCCTTCTGAGAAGAAGGATGTGTCTTCCAAGGTCTTCTCACTGGGCTGGTAGGATTTTCTCTTTCCAGAGAGGAAACAATATTTATGATGGAGGATCTGCCAGGTGCTTGTGTCTGCTATGCTTTTAAAGGCTCTAAGCTTTTCCTAAGCCTCTCAAGGGTTACTGGGTCAGCTACGGCTTCTGCTTCCCGAGGAATTCATTGGTTGGTTTCAATGCTAATGGTTCAAATCTGTTATAATGTACTAAGCTGGTGAAAGGCAGCATGCTCTTCACTGCTTGCTTGTAACGCAGGGCAGAAAAAACACTCTCACAGGTTGCTTGAAAGAACACAGTCTTTTCACAGAATGTCTCGATGTTACCTTTTGTCGAGTTTAATATTTAACTTAATTTGATATTTAGGATAATAAATATAGTTTGTAGACCCCAGATCCTTTTTCATACTGAATCTCTCTTTGTTAACGCTGTCATGTTACTGTACTACCATCAAAAGAAAGGATTTGTCCAGTACTACAATTAAACGCTCTTTTTCTGTGACTTTGACTTCTGATTGATTGCAAAGTGTGGTTGACATTTGTGCTTTAGTTGCACTGTTTACACTTTTTTTTCTTTTACCTGCTCACCTATCATCACAAAACTTAAGAGAACTTGCTATTTATAGACTTCTACTCCCTCTATCAAATTTGTGTGAAAGACTGAAAACTTACCGGGTGCAGAGGTCATGGTGTGTGGGATGGCTGCACAGGCGAGCACCAGAGCACAGTCCCACACAGCCTCTGAGTATGATGCTGTGAGCTTCATTCCCTTGGGCACCCAGCGTAAAAGTCTCAGAAACACTTTTCCTTTTGTGTGCTGGTTTCCCATAATTCAGTGATTCTAAATGTCAGAAGCAAAGAAAAATACAGTCTCAATACAAGGACGAGCATAAAACCAATATCCTTGTATTCCTTCTGAATTCAGAAATGGCTAATTTGATCCTGTGCAGGAAAAAAAAGAAGAAAAAGTGTGAGTAAATAATGCTGGTGCTGTTAAATCAGAAAGGGTTGGGCTTCCAGGGATTTATGAGAACATTGAGTTACATGGCCAGAACACATTATACTGAGCTGGACTGTAAAAAAGGGGAATAAAATTGTTACTTCCAACTTAAGCTCTGTTTATACCTTTTGCCTTTGACTTGTTACATAAAATGAGAGTAAATAAAAGGAATCCATTTACAGTTTTAACTGATGAGAAAAGTTAAATGGTGTTTGTTTTATACCTCCAATTGCAAAAGTGCAAACAACTGGAAAAGATAGGATTTGTACTGGAATTTTTTTTTTTTATTAGTTTTATACAACAAAAAACCCAAATCGACACATAGGGTGGCAGACTTGATGCCTGACCAGCAGCTGCTTCTGCCCCTGGGAGCTTAGCCAGGGCCAGTCCTGCCACGTAGAGCTGCACTTGCCAGGTTTCAGTTGTTTCATGCTCACCTGTCCACAGTGCTGCTGTCAGGGAGGATGGGGGGGCATGACAAAAACATCTAACTGAGGCCAGGTGACTGTCCATCAAAATGCCTCAGCTACTTTGGTAGCTGCATTTCATTGTGACACTGAGTTTTTTTAAGATTCTGGTCACTTACCAGATTTTTCTTCCTTCCTGTGACCCCTGGGACTAACACATACACATTTTAGCGAGAAGGTCTGCCAAGCTGCATAGAGCAGGCAGATAGTGAACAGTTTTGCACTTTGGATATGCTTGGCACGACAGTTGAAGGTGATGGGGATGAAGTACAGAGGGAAAAGGAGGAGGGGGAATGAGTTTTAAAATATATTTTGAGCAACAGGCTCTGTCCTTACTTTGCTGGCTGCTGTGCTTTTGCCAGTTGGGGAGAGCTCTGTAGTAATTACAGCAGAGGTAAAGCCAAAGGCCAGGTCTAGTGCTACTTCTACTAATTTTCTCCATGAGCAGTGCTGTGGTGCAGAGTGGTACTAGCTCACGTGCTGGGGCTGCTTCCAGTAGCCCAGCGAGCTCAGTCAGCTGCTGCTCAAAGACAAGTGACAGAACAGCATCCCATAAATTTCTCTCCTAACATACCCTCTCACAGCTTAAGCTGGTTCGCTCCTTCTCTCTTCTTTACCTTTTTATTTATTTATTTCTCCTCTGTGACAGTTTTATCAGTCCTCAGGGTGTTTTAAATGTCACATTTCTGGCAGGTGTAAAAAGCTTTCGATCAACAAGTTCTAACACTTCCCTGTCTGGCCTATGGAGGCCAAGGCATGGTTACCTGACCCTCCTGTGTTAGCTTCCCTGCAGCAGACAATCCTGAAACAAAATGCCCTCTGGAGTACCACCTTGTTCACATCTCTTTTCTCTGCCCGTTTCTTGGGAGTGTGGGTGTTGAAGTCACTGCACTGTGTGGTGGCTTAGGATTGGGACCAGCCTGGGAATAGCAGATACCTGATGATTTTCTCTTGTGCCATAGGTTTTGTGGGTTGACTGTGGGGGCAGGGCTGAATACTGACGTTAACTTCTTGGTGATGTCCTTTGGGTTCAGTGATCCAGGATGTTTGGCTATTTTTCTGGCTGCTCTGAGCTTCCATCCCACTTTGTTTCTGTCTTTTTGTGACGGTTCTGCTCACAGATACACCTGCTGCCGTCGTGGTGAGCTTCGTCTGTTTCTCTTCCCTTCAAACACAGGCAGTCCCCTTATTGTGAGGGATCTAGGAGGGCTTTATGGGCCACTTTTCCACACTTTCTGCGTCTCAGTAAGTTCCTACTGACCTGACCTACTACAGAGCGACATTTTCTCTCTGCGGGTTGCTCCCTCAGTGTCCCTGGAGGGGAGTGTCTCTTCAGTATTAATCTAACCCTTTTCCTCACGGGGTCGGGCATCTTGGCCTGTGCTACCCACCAAGGCATGTATCCTCCCCACACCGTCAGCCTGTGTGGCAGCCTTCCACAGGAGGCAGAGTGCTGGCCTTTACCTATAACCAAACTCAGTGCTGAAGGTTAACGTGCTACTTCTCCAGTCACAAAAGATGCCCCAGTGCTTTCTTCCCTTCCTTTCTTTGCTGTTTTTCCAGATGTTCCCGTAAACTGTAACTAGTTCTCCAAGTTACCTCCTTACAGTTTTATTTGCCCAAAACTTTGCCAGTAGTACTCTGGGGCTATTCCAGCACAGGCAGAAGTACTTTCTGGTGTAAACTGTACTGGTGTGAGCTATGTCCTCTGGAGACATGTTTAAATACATCTAGAGCTTTTTCTTTGACTATTGAGGCAGCACATCACTATTTCTCTCAGTTTCGCGGTGGACAAACCTTTCACATATTAAAGTGTTAGTAGTAAATACTTTTTTATACCTGGGAAACAGCTTAGTGCCATTGGGGGCATCCAGAACCCTTGCATGGAGTTTTTCATGGACTTGCATGGGGTTTTCAAACCTTTTTCCATATCTTCTCTCCAAGCTGCCATACCACCTAGAAGTTAAGGCTCTCTGTCAGTGAAGTCATTTGTAGCATCTCATGATCTGGGTTGTCTAGAAGTGATAAATATCCAGGTGTTTGGCCTGCATGCCATCTTACTCCTCCCTAGAAGATGATGTACCACATTCACTACCTGAGATACCTGGGCTGCAGCTCCTTCCATCTCTCCTGGGTCTGTATTCCACAGCTGCGCCCTCTGCAGTTCGCACTGTCACCATCTGTACTGAGCAGCAGTTGCAGCAAATAGGCCTTGGTCAGCTTTTCTTGTAGGAGCAATCTGCCTGCACACAAGGGCTTGCTTCTCCTTTCTGGTGAGTCAGTTCCTTTGCCATGGTCCTCTCTTGTCCTTCTTACCACAGTGACAGGAACAAAACAAAAAAAATTTCTTGCTGAAATCTCAGCCTGAAGTCTGCTCAAAACTCCTTAAACCACTTAAAACTAGAACAATGAAATTGAGAAAACTCTAAATGAGAAAGGTGACTTCTGCCCTGAGTAGGGTTGGTCTTTTTTTTAAAGCTAGTTTTCTGCCCAGCAACTTAGTAACTTTTTCCATTGAAATAAACCCCACCTTGTCTCTTTTAGGATCCAAGAAACAAAATCTTTCCTTCTGTCACTCTAGGTCTAGTCTTTTTTTATGCTTCTTTCCCTGCCTGCATACTGCCATTGTGAGGTGCATAGGAATGCTTTTATGAATTTTTATGTATAGTACTTAAATGCCACATTATTAAACACACAAGAAGTTCATACAGTACCAGAAAAGGATAATTAACTAACCCAATATACATGTATATAAATCCTGTCTGTTTGCTTTGGGGACAAAAAGTAGGTAAAAAATAATTCACTTGAAATATCTCTGTTCATAGAAAACAATAGTATGAGATATGCAAGAGAGAAGAGATTAGCTGTGCTGGTGACTCCATGAAGTCCAGCATGAGTTTGACCAAGCAAGTGGAAGTAGTGAAACAGAGAGAGAGTTTGAGTGTTTTTTGGATGTTAAGTTCTACAGTCCATTTCCTGGTGGTTGATGTCATCTTTCTGTTTTTCTTTTTTTCTTTTTCTGTTTTTTTTTTTTTTAATGTTTAAGTAGTGTTAGTCGATCACATTTTTGACATAATAGCTGGCAAAGACTGGAGATGAAGTCTAAAATTAAATGAGTTTAATAAGATTGACATATTTGGTAAAATAAACTTATGTAAATGTGAAAGAGCTCACACAGTAAAATAAAATTAAGACTTAAAGAGATTTCAAGGCATTCCCAAGAAGTCTGTTCTTCTACATCAACTCAGGATGAGCTGTACCAAAGCGATTCCTTACAGGTATTTGTGTAATTTATTCTTAAAACCTCTGGCAGTTAGAACATAAGTAATGTTTCTGTGTTCTCCCTGCTGTTTTCTATGCTTCTAATCATCATGGCTGTTCCCGTCCAAACCATTTCTCTTCTTCCCACACCCTCTTGAAGCGCTGTGCCCAAGATGGTGCAGCACGTGCTGGGTGAGGACCCGGCCCCCCTCGGATTGTGTGGAAAGATTGTTTTGGGCCATGTGGGCTGTATTCTTCTTGCCTGGTCATCTTCCATGAGGTACTGTCTTTCACGCATGTATGACAGTCACTTCTAATTGTGATCCAGTCCTTAAATCCTGTCATTAGGACAACCGTCAAGTCAGTTAAACATTTCTTATTTATGGAGTTGATGAGTCCTGTCTAGTCATCTGCCGCTTTCCTGATTAAATTGTGGTTTATTTTTCATTTGGATCATTCTTCTGGTTTAGAAAGACAGTTTTGAAGTCTTGCTAGTTTATTCCAGTTCCTTTAGTTTCTCCCAGTTCAGTATCTTTTATAAATTTAAGCAGGACATTCTGTATCCCATCATCCAAATAGTTAATGGAAATACTGATACAAAGCTACAGAGAATCAATTAATCCATCTTCCATATTTGATAACAACCTACCGTTAACTTTTCCAATTAATTTTGCAGCAATACTTTTAAAACTTGCTTGTGAGACTATTAGAGGAGCAAAGTCAGAGCATCAGTCAGTCCAGCAGAGAGACGGTTCTCTGCTGTGTATTCTCCTATAGAGAAGTTAGGGCTGTGTGACATATTTTGTTATAGAGGCTTTCCGTGTTATCTTCTGCTTTCTCTGCATAAGCTTTTCATTTTAATTATGTTTTTCTAGAAACTGAAGTTAGCTCGACTGTTCTTCAGTTTGTCATAGTTCTTTTTCCCCACTTATTATGGCTCAAAGATCTCCAGAGCAAAATATGCTATAGCTGGAGTTTCATTAAACCTCTGTCTCACCTGTGCTTTTCTTTCTCTACCCTGAATTTTTACTCCTTCATCATCAGGGTGGTTCTGGGGAGCTTTTTGTTTGGTTGGTTTTTTGTTGGTTTTTTTTCCCCTTTAAATATGCAGTAATAGTGAACTTTTTAAAAATTGAAGACTGAACCAAATATACATGGTATTTTTGCTTTGTCAGGAACATAGAGTTTTAGATTTTTCCTTCGGGTGAGAGAACTCTTCTTGAACTGCTTTTTACTATTAATATACATTAAAAGCAGGAGGAAAAAATATTTTTAGTATTGCTAACTAATTGTATATTTATTTTATACTGATTTTTTCCCCCTATTTGTTGGTTCTATTCTATTCGTATTAATTTCCCCTTTAGTATTCTTTCCTGAGTTTCAGGTTATATACTTTCTATCTTTTTTCATATAGGTTAATTTGTGCCCTTAATGTTATTTCACTGAGGACCTGTCACTTCCCTGAACTACTTTTTTCCTTGAGAACTGCTTCCCATGGGAAGCAGTTATACTTGAGAATACACTGAAAGTATATTAAAACCTGGCTTTCCTGGAGACCATTGCATTCATTCTCCTGTTATCACTCTTTCCTCACTGTTGGTGAGTTTTTCCATTTCATGAGCACTTGTTTCTTTCCACTTTTGTGTTCTTAAACAGTTTCTGCCAATTGGTTAGAAACAAACCTAGAAGAGCCCCTTTTATTTTGTTTTCCTCATCTGTGGTTTCCAGCACATTCAAAGGTGTTACTCTTACCCTGCTTGGCTCCATTCTCAGTAAATGTTTACGTAGTTTAAATATGCCATTAAGACAATGACCTTTCTTTATATGATTGGTAATTATTCAAATAAAACCATTATCACCTTCTCCAGGCTTGATTGCTTATAACATGTCTCTTCCATTTCCCTTCCTTGGCTTTTTTTTTTTTTTTTCCTTAATTTTATCCTTAAATCAGAGACTTTCAATGGTCTACCTCACAGTGCATTATGAACCTTAGAGAAGCTCCACATATTTGTTATGCTAGGCAACATCTTTCTTTTCCTTTCCAGAAAATGCGATCTCTTTCATGTAATTCTAATTATGCAAATTATCACACAGCTCTGTTTTGTTAATTAAGACATGATTTTTGTTATGCGGTGGACTTCCAGTTCCTTTCAGTTACCATATTGGTGAGAGCACAAAGTGACAACAAAAAAATTGTGTAAATTGTTTAATGATATGTAAACAGATGAGTTAGTTGTCTTCAGATTTTAGCAAATGAAAGGATGCTGATTAATTAGGTACACAATCTGTATTGTTTCATGTGAAACCAACCTTCATAAACCCAGTACGATATCATGCACTATATTAAATAAGTGTTATTTTACAATGAATATTTTAAAACTCAAGATAATGTTGCATTGAAGTAATATAAAAATTACAAAGCTGCATGAAGTTAAAATTGTGTTTATATTTATTCATTTTAAGTAGTTTTTATTCCCATTGTGCAGAACAGAATTCATTTTAGATGAAAACCAGTAAAACATGCTTTTGTCTTCCAATGTCTAACTGAAAAAATGAACAAAGCCATAAAAACAAGTACTAGAAATCTTGAATTTGATACCAATCAACCCACTTAAAAAGTTATTCACACTAGCAAAGAAGAGTATTTCTTTAGGATGAAATACAAATGTAAAACAAGATTAAAATATATTATTTAAGTAATACCTTCTGATTTTATTTTCTCTCTCCATTCTCCATATCTTGTAAACAGGTTTTTATTCACAAAAATAGAACATTTTAACAGCATTGCATCTTCATATTCTACTCTTAAGCTTCACTCCCGTCTCTTAATTTCTTTAAGTAAATATGGACATAGAATATGGCTATTAATAAAATTCATTTAAATTAAAAAATAAATAAAGAACAGAATTCTATCATCTCTTTTCCTGTATCCCCAATATCACTTTGTGCACACAAGTTATGCCATAATGACCATTTACAACCTTCTGGTTGACTACCAGCAGTTCGTAAAGGATTGCAGATCTCCTTGGAATATAGCCATGGATTTTATATAATTTTGATACTAGAAGAAAGATAGAGAATTTAAAAATTGTTCTTTTAGAAGCTTTAAAGTATGCAGAGTTTTAGTTGCTTATTAGCAAACTGTATTTGCTGTCCACTAATTCTTTGTATTGCATGTAAATGACATTGATGCATGAGGGTGTTTAGGTATGCTAACATGCACAAAACTATCACCAGATCCATAGCTGATGACATACATCAACCCTTTATAGTGAAAGGTACTTTGGGGGGAAAATAAGAAAAAAACAGGGGAGAGAGAGGGGAAAAAAAAGGTAAGGGGAGACTCCCATTGGCCAGCTGGAGAAAGAAGTGATGGGGTCCCCTGGTAAGTGTCTTCATCCTCCTTTGGGTGTTCTCCCCTCTACGGTATGTGGCAATGAGAAAGAAACTAAATTTTCTCTAATACAAACTAAGCCCTACAAAACAAAGGTCAAGACAGTCTGAGGGTTGGAGGGGAGAAGGGCTGATTCTCACGTCAGTGGCAGTCACTGTGGTGGTGCATTTCCCCCCTCTCTGGGCTGATCTACAAATTCATGGAGCCTCGCTAGGCCTTAGTGTAAGTGTAATGAGTTGGGCGCTTAAGTGTCCCTTGACTGTACCAGGAACTCTTGCATGGCTAAGGCAGGGAGCTGCACTGACTGTACCAAGGACTCCTGTTGCTTGGCGGAGGCTGGGGACGGGAGTAGGGATAATTAGTCGTTTCCTGACAACCTTGGGACATATCTCAGTCCTCTCCTGACAGCCTTGGAGCATCCTGTATCCAAATCTTAAGTCATTCTCTGACAGCCTTGGAGCCTTCCTTATCTGAATTGTAACTCGTGTGAAACAGTACCAGTGCTACTGGAATCCCAGTAATTTGCTGATGACTAAAGCCAATCATCTCATGAACCTATGAACAGCGGTACTAAGTGAGACCCTCTGAGCTCTCCTGGCCTGCAGCAGGCTGCGACCAGCATCTCCCTCTGAGTGGGACACCTCTCAGAGATCGCAAACTCTTCAGTTTGTGAAGATTGGAGGTCTGTCGCTGAAAGCTTACGAGGCTTGGGCTGATACTCTTCGCTCCTTGAGGCTCAACCCTTTGCCTGTTAAGAAGGGTGCCAAAGCATTTGATGTGAATATTTTCCCTGAACTCGAGGCGAATTTTTAACAGGTATACATCTTTGATTCGCGTATGTATATATCTCTTAGTGTCTTTGTGCATGTGTGTGTACTAACCTGAATATTCTATAGCAAGTATATTACAAATACTGCTTTTCAAATCCATATATGTCACTGTCGTAAACTTTATTCAACTGTGAATGAATCTCAGGCTGCTATCATACTCATAACTTCTTTAGATATAAACCGTTGCTCACGTCTGGGACTAGGAGTTGATCCAGCCGCACCTAAGCTCCAACAATAGTTTAGAAAGCAAGGGGATCTTCTCTGAACCTGGTGACTCAACGGGAGGGTCTCCCCTACCTTTTTACATTCCTGATCTCTGTACAAATCACAAGAAATAAATTCTAACTCGATTTTCCTTTGTATGTTTCTCTTTTACCCTATTGCATCTTCAGTCTCTGTGTACATAATTTTAGTTTGATTCTAACTTAATTTTCCTGTATACGTTTCATCTATGTATTAAGTAATAGAGTGAACCTTGCCATCGAATTCTGTGAAGTCGTGCTTTTATAAATTCCTATTAAATCATTTTTGCTAATACCCTTGAAGGTGATCCTTTAAGCAGTCCAAACCACTCCATTTTGTGACAGTCAATTCCCAGGAGAACCCGTTGCAACAATAGGTGAAGGCATGTAAAGCCCTGTGTAACGTTCAGCGTGTAAATGACAGCTGCTTACTATTAAGATGCTAGTATGTGTAATACCTGTTGTCTGGACAAAAAAACTGTGCGTAGGTAGGCAGCTGTATCATTCAAGGGTGTTGTCTTGCTCAGGTTGATTCCCTGGTAAGACTGGGTGTGGCCTTCTCCACTTGCTTTGGTTCAGCCTAAGGAACTACGTCCCTGCATACCCACAGAAAATTCAGTCCACTGAGCTGAAGAAAGTAGAGTAAATTAAAAATGTCTAGAAACCCAAATTAGAATTCTTACCACCACTTTGCATTTTTTGTGTGCCGTGTCTCATTTTCTTATAAAGAGAAAATTGTTACAGTTCTGTGTCATTTTATTTCACGCCTTTGTAATAACTCTTGCTGCATCCAACCTGGAATTAAACCTTAGCAGTTCCACGGCTATAATAAGAGTAAGGTTTATTGCCAGCTAGTGTTTCATCTGCTGGCTAGATGACTAGCTGTGCACCAGCTGTATAATATATTCTGTAAGGATATCATCGTCACAGCACTTCACTCTTGCATCTCATACACCCACCCAGAAACCTGTTTTATCTTGTGCTCCGAGCAAGGAATCCAAATGAGATGTCTTAAGGAAAAGTAAATAAGAATATTAGGAAATATTAAAAAGAAGTAATTCCATTCCTGGTGTGTTACTGTGAGAGAGTGTTTTTGGACAGGAATGGGATGAGAACTCTCATAAATCTTTAGGCCCTGATTATGGCCTGCTCTTGGCATGGCTCAGATGAAGAATGGCCCAAAGCCTGGCTTTTAGCCAGTCTTATGTTGCTTTCTCCCCTGCATGATTCTGCCTGGTTCCTGGCTTATATCAGAGAAGCCCTATTGCTGCTCTAACTTAATTTGAAAACTTTGGAGGATTTTTTTCTGGCAAAACAGGATCTCCAGAACATATGGGCAAGGCCGTGACTCTTACTATAACGGGGCAGGAGAACTGCAGTGCAACAGCAGCTCTGCTGGTGCTAAACCTTCCAGGAACAATTCCATGCAAAGAGAAGGGGAAGGGGTAAGTGCTCACTGGTCTCCCAGAGGTTCATGGCCGCAGTGATGGCCAGGCTGAGGACTCAAGATGTGCGTTTTTGCCCAAAGGGCAAAAGGAGGATTACAATAGATACAGGAGAATTATCATAGCTGAAGTTAGTGATGTAGCATTTATTCTTCTTTTGTTTGTCATTCTGCCAAAATTAAGATATTTGGCCTAATATTTTATATGCTTCATATCAGGTTCAGGTAAACTTTATTTTAAAAAAAAAGAAAAATTTCAGATAAAACTACGTTTCTGATTAGCTTTGCTTTAAATAGCTCTAGTTCCCAAGTCTCACAGTTGTTCTGCTCTCAGCAAATATTTGAGAAGAGCACAGCCAAGGTGCACCTCAACTCTAATGCTATTCCTCTTACAGAATATTAAACCATTTGCAGTCTGTTAATTCTGTGATTGAAATTGCAAGGAGTTTTTGGCAGAGGATATAAAGATTTCATTCCTACTGATGGTGTATGAAAATGTCAGTGTGACACTAGAAATGTATTACTTACGGGATCTTTTTGTTTGTTTTATTTAAACATAGAAAATTGCACATACACACACAAAATTCAATTAAAAAACCCGAAACTAAGTATACAATATCAGGTGCTCCAAAGCTAGAAAATGAATGATGTAAAGTGGTTTGTGCTAGCTTAACTTTCCTGTGCAGATATATAAGGCTATAGTCTTCACTGTATAATCTGATTACATTTAACAAGCAGTTGTTGATTATTTTGTTTCTCTTTGTTCTCTTTCTTGTAGTGGCCCAGTGTTATATTTATTTTATATTAAGAAGAGAGAAGTATTCACTTCTCTGATGATTTCTTGGGTTTGTGGGGCCTTGTGGAGAAGCTATCTGAATGCTGTGCAAGCACTGATTTGTCCTTTTATAGTGTTGCAGCTGAGCCACTAAGTCACAGATTGAGATCAAAAGTTTCTGTTAACGTTAAGTGACAAATTTAAGAAACCTTCCATCCATAACACTGAGTAGTGAGTAGGATTTGGTATGCCTGGATAACCGGGGATTGTTGCTTTAGTTCCCTACTGGGGGGATAGGGAGAGGCAAAAGCTGATTCATGCCATTTAAAAAAGGATAAATCATCCCTTAAAGACTGCTTGTCTTTCTCTGTTGAACTGGGTGAGCCTCACTCTGATGGCAAAGATTAATCCATTGGAGAACTATAGGATACTATAGAGAGCTCCTTGTGTTCCATACATTCTTGATCTGTCGCAAGGGGAGATCCTTCCTGCATGCAAGTAAGGTGCAGTACTGAGACGGGGGAGAATATACAATTATGAAGTTAATGGTTGTACTGTAATACTGTACATAGTGACGGCTAAGTTGAAGATACCACCACTGTTCCCCTAAGTTAAAGGTACCTCCATTTTCACTTTTCCTAAGTCTGGGAAGTTTAACTTTCAACTTTAATAAATGTTCTTTTAGCACAGCTTTAAATGTATGTGCTATGTGTTATAATTTCTGTAATCTGCATCTAGGCTGTCAGGGAGATTTGCAGTAGAGATTCCATTTGAATTTATACATGAGAAGTATCTCAGATAGTGCAAGATGCACAGAAACAATAAGTGCTCAGTTGAAGAGTAGGATAACATAACCTATGGCATAAAATGTAATCATGTGAAAGGGGCAGGAGTGTTGACTTAGCTGTAGTGTTTACCATGTGCTGACATAACTTCTCAGTTTTTGTTCGGCATATTAGTTAAGAGCTAATATAATATTTGACTTTTCAAACTCTAAAATATCATCCTTGGAACACATATTCATATAACTCCTGGAAATAGAGCTGTCTAGCTACAAAACGTATGTTTCTAATAAAGGAAGAATTTTTCAGCATAGTTTCTTAAAGAACACATACTTAACGTGTTCTGTAAAAGTCAAACATTTTAACAACATTGACCTTTAGCTCTAGCAGTCATAGAGACTTTCTGATCCAATTGAAAAAAAGAAGTGCAAAATTATTTAAATATTGGAACTAGCAATAAAACTTGCATGTGTAAGACTGAATTAAGAAACATTTTCAATGATACAGCTTTTTTTTCAGGAGCTTTTGATAATAGTATCTACATTTTTAACCAACCATTGCATTTTTGATTTATTTAGTGTTTACTTTAGCTTGCTGTGTCACAGATTTATGCTTTTCCTGGAGAATTTTTGTTTGTTACTGCAGATCTTTTCTCTATGTGAACTTCAATTTAGCCAAAAAGCTAAGATCTACTAAAATGCTGTCTCGTAAGCCTAAAATGTCTCATAAGCATAAAATGTCCTCACTTGTGACATTGAAAAAAAGAACTTGAAATCCCAGCGCAGTATTTTTATTGCAAACAACAGTTTTCATCTGCTGGCTTTTGCTGCCAGAATAAGCATGTTTTCAGTGAGCACAAACAGACTTCTTCAGCTGTGCCTGCTTGCAGTTGTTCCCATTAACTCTCCAAGTGGGTGGTACCAAAGAGCCACCTTTCTGGCATACTTGCACGCAGACACACACATCCACCGATGAGTTTTGGCATTATGTTCTAATAAAAAAAAGACCCCACTCATATGAGAAAGCTCCGTGTGCGTCACTAAAGCTATTTCAGTCTTTGCTGCCTCCTGAGCTGAATGTAAACCGACATTGGTGACTCTGTTCAAATATGATTTCGTAAAAGGAAGTAGGAAGCATGACTTTCAAGCTCTGTGTGAAGATGAGCTAAAATAGTAACAAAAGTATCTCTAGAGAGTAGGAGAGGACAAAAAAAAATTCTCTGAAGCCTACCTATTGGTAAGAAAAAATGGATCTGGCAAGACTTTCTTTTGTACCAGCTGGAGGTGTTAAATTTTCTTTCTCTTCTTTAACATTCAGAGCAGGCATTGGTGTAGCAGGGATACAAAGGAACTGGAAGGATTCAGAAGTTTCCTCAGCAAATTCCACTAATGGCCTCGATCCTAAGGAAAATCACGCTTAAGCTTTAATAGCTGAGTTTCCGTGCAGCGTCACTTATGGCCTGCTTAGAGAGTCCAAGAGGAAGGCTGATCACAGCAGTGGCACAGCGGCTTGTGCGATCACGGCAGTGGCTTGTGTAATGGGCACGTCTCCTTGCTGGCCGCTCTTCCAGGAGGGTGCATGTTACTGTCAGGTGCTGGAGAGCAGCGGTTGTGGTGTTTCCTAGGCAAGAACTTGGTGAGCCAACCCTTTGTAAGGTAGCACTGCAAGCACTGGTAATGGCTGGGCATAATTCATGTTGCTTTAGTCTTGCAAATAGATGGTAAGATGTACTTGGATCAAATAATTTCTCAGTGTCTGAGTCCGTAATGAAGTTTGGCTCCAGAACTACATGTTCTGGCTGGCCACTTCTCTCCCAAACCCCTCAGGAGAGAGATTCATGCTATCAAAAACCTTAATTTAGAAGAGTTTGAATCTCATCATACTACTGTTATACTCAGGCTGCTACTTATTAACTACAATTTTACTGTGTTTTGTTCTCCCACTGTACTTTTGTTTTTCAGCTCCTTCAGTTTGTTGGAAGTGCTGAGTACACAGCAGCTTGCACAGGGAGGCACTAATTCAAAACTTGAGCCTCAGGCATTAGATGGTTATGAGGGCAGTGCTGTCTGCTGTAGGAAAGTAATACAACAGCTGTCTTAACCTGAAATAATAGTATATCACACACACACAAAACCTCCAACCTAGTGGTTAAAAAACCCCACCCCTTTTTAGACCACTCCCATTTAAAACTGGAAATTGGTGATTTCCACTTGTGATAACACTTCATTTGCCTTGTACTGGAGTATAAAATCCAGTAGTTGTTGTCCATTACAGATTTTTATGTCCCTCACTCATAGATATATGAGTGAACCATAGTTCCTGTATGGTTTTGTACCATGAGGGTGGGCAAATACTGGAGCAGGATGCATGGAGAGGTTGTGGTATCTGTCCTTGGAAGTGCTCAAGACTCACCTGGACACAGCCCTGAGCAGCCTGATCTTACCAGACCTGCTTTGGTCAGGGGTTGGACTAGGTGACACCAGAGGCCCCTTCCAACGTCAATTATTCTGTGGTTCTGTCTTGCTACCAGACTTGTTTGCTACGTACACCCACACCAGTAAAAGAAGGCCTAATCTTTGCTGGGAAGTGATATTATTGATCACCACTTTTAGTGACAGCAGGTATACTCTAATTTGCTATTGGGACATCCATGAATTGTCGTTGCTTCCTTAGCAATGAGATTGCTGAGCAGATGCTATTGTTAGAGATTGTCCAATTACTTATCTGTAATGAGGATCCAGCAATAATCAGCATTTAGGACATAAATTTCTTGTGAATTGTTCGTGTACTCAGATGGGTTTGATTTTTGTTTCTTGTGTAACAGATGTATAAATTAGTGTAGAAAATAAAAAATTTAAAACAAGAAAGTTCTTTTATTATTTTTGTTTATTTTTGCATTCTTGAGCTGCTTTTGTGACAGTATATATTTCCTAGCATTGTAAACTTCTTTAAAATAATAATGAAAATCATGTAATTCTGTAAAACATCTAGGTTTTGAAGTGCTTTTGCTTTATATATTTCACTCTCAGTCAACAGCAGGGCAAAATAAAGTGACATATTTTAAGACAGCAGTTATCAGGCCATCACATTGCTATTGATCTTTGTCCTATGTCGGGTATTAACATTGCTTATGGCCCAAACACTATGTACAGGGTTACTCTGTGGAAATAGTGCCAAACATAGGTCATCATCTGACATATTTACTCCCTACTAAGACTACTAATGAAAAGTTCAGTAGTAGTATCATCTTTCCTCAGCTGAAAAAAATTGTGCGGTGTTTTAAATTTTCATGAATGCAAACCTGGTAGTGTTTCGAGAGAGACCCATTATATTCATTACCCAAGAGAAAAATAATTCCTTGCTTTCAGGATAAGGTTACAGGTGTCTGTGAAAAGTGGATATGATGAAGGATGCGTAGCATTATGTAGAAATAGTGAGGGAGGAGACTTGCTTTGAGACAAATTTTCCGAACTTTAACACAGATGCCAACGTCGACAAGCACTTTGTCAAAATGATAACTGAAGTAATTTTCTGAGTCAGTTCTTGGCTTAGCTCGCATTGCCTTCATAAAAGATGCATTCTGATTAGCATTCTGGTTTAATTTAAACTGGTGTAAATGCAGTGTACCTCTACTGTGGGAATGATGTAATAGAGTGAGAAATTAGATGGATCAGGGACCCTGGACACTCATCACCTACTGCTGAAGAAAGTAAAGGCAGCCTTAAGCCTTGCTTGTATTTCTGTAGCCCTAAGAGTCATTGCTTCACATAGGACAACCTCAGCTGTAAAGGAAAATGGTTTGGAGAATGCTCTATTCTGTTTTTCTACATTCTGGTAGTGGATGGGGAATAGAGGTACCTCGATTATCAAGCAACATTCCCAAAATTAGTGGCCATGAGGGAGATGACCTGTCTGTGAGCAAATTCTGTGTCAGAAAATTTGCCTCCTTGGCTGGGATCCGCAGGGGCTGCATCCACTGGGTTTATGGCACAGCATAAAAAGTCTGAAATGAGTTATAGGAAAAAAAGGGTCCTGTCATGTTTTAAGTACATTACTAGAAAACAGACTGTGTTATTTTGCTCTGTTATTGGGTAAATATTTCTCAAATACAAATTCAACGAAGCAGGTGCAAACTCGTTTAAACTGACAAATTGACTGAGACAGATACAATGTGCAAATGCTTGTGTATGCATTCAATACAAGTTAGTAATAAAAAAAGAGTGAGGGAATGTAAGTAGTAGAGTATAATAATACTGTAAATAGTATTGACTTAGTAATGAGGATTGGCATGAAGATGTATAAAGTGAATATAACTTGTGAACCAAAAGGAAGAAGTGAGATCCAGATGGAAGAAGAGAAAATTAAGTAAGGTCTCCCTAGTCCCACTTTAATTTATGTCTGTTACCAGAAGTGTACAGCCAAAGCTGGTTTAACAGTTGGTGAATAAGGTTTTGTTGATTTATATTCTGAGTTTAAATCAGAAGCTGAAATTGGTTCATGAAGAACCCCCATGCCAGAGCGTGTTCCCTGCTGCCCTAGTGGTACAGATGATGGTAATGTTCATGGTCTGGTTATTGTTCTCCTTGTGGGGTTATTTGGTCAGTGGAATGTTGTATTTTTGCAGGGGAAAAAAGGAAAACAAGGTGGAAATGTTCATTCTGAAGATAAGTGAACTTTTTCAGGCTACATTGTTCTCTTGAGAGAGATGAAATGTTAAACTGTTTAACGTCTGGGAGCATCTGTCCTTGTAGTCCAGCCTGTGGATTAACTGAGTGCTAAACTGCCATCACATTTTCATGGAGATTTAGAGAATGAACAGAAAGTGCTTAACTATTTGACCCAGTCTAATTTTAGAACTGTAGAATATATAAGCAAATGCTAGATATATTTTAAAATATACATATGCATATGTCAAAAAAAAAGATTTTTTTTTTTTACATAAGGCCCTAATTACATAACAGCTGGATTTTTTTTTTTAGTTCAAGACAATGTAGTTCAAGAAAACAAGAAGTAGTTAATTTAACAGTTCTCTGAAACTTTCAGAATTCTTTATTTATGTAAAAAAGCTAGCATTTAACTTTTATAAATTAATTACTTTTAAATATTCAATTAGTTGAATTATTGTAGTCTAATCCCATAGTAATTCAGTGTCCCTTTCTACTAGTATAACAAGTATCTAAAATGGGGGACAGCGTTTCTGTAAATATCTGTAGCTCAATATTCTTTGTTTTTCTACTCAGAGTTTTACATTAATTTTTCGATGACAGAAAATGACAGAGGATTTTTTACCTGCTACTTATCTTTCGTGTTAAGATAGTTCTGGAGTAGTTACCATTTTTCTCTTTTTCTTGGGTAGTCAGGTGTTGCCCTCTAATAGGAAATTTTAGATCACTTCTAAGAAGTATGTCAAGGACATTAACTTGCTGAAGATGTCTGTTTGTTGCAATGCAGCAGAGATTTTAAAGTCTTTAGTCAGCCTAAAATCTTTCATCCACTGATACTATTAGGAGTAAGTCACAATACTCTACTGAGCATTTTTTATATTCACTAGGAGATACAGCAAATGTGAGAATGGATAAGCAAGCATATTATCCCCCCATTAGTGTTTGGCAAAGATTGTTCCTTAATATTTCTATTCTTGTTCTGAGACACATTTCTACAATGACAGCTTACTATGCTTCACAAAAAGATTGTTCTTAATGATTTTTTCCATGCTGTACTACTCAATGATGAAGTATTGTTTAGGAGATTTGACAATTTAATGCTTTTTCATATCTGTATTTTCAGTATTGAAATGAGTAATAGCATAGAAAGCATCAACTCTGTTAGTCTGTAATTTTTAAATTCAGGAAAGTTGTGGGGGTTTGTATGAATATTAAAATCCAGTAATTTATGTTATCTTTTATTTTAAGGAAGATACATGATATCACTGAGTTCAGTGCCAGTGTGACTACTTTTTTTCTTTGTGGTGTGCCTAGTTCTGTAGTAGTTAGCTATCTTTTATGTAGGGTAACTGAGTGCTAGCAACAACTGAGAGAATCATAGAGAACTTGAATAAGATACAAATTTGAGTTGCTAGGAAGTGGACATACCTGTGTTGCATCAACACTGCAAGGTTTTTAAATTTATGTGGCGGAATCACCAAACTTTATTTTTTGGATGATCATTCTCATAAATGCCCATTTTCAGAAATGTAATCATGAACGCATAATCGTATCTTGATGCCCTTCTAACAGTTCATCTGTGTAATGACAAGGTGAACTTACTAAGGGCTTATTAAGGGACATAGCATTTACATACTCTAATTTGTTAATTTTTTTTTTTTAATAGAACAGGTGACCTGGAAAGAAAAGCAATTGACTATTTGCAATATTTTAATTGTGGCTAAACACCAAGAAAGACATTGAACTCTTGGGATGTGTTATTTCAACCTGTAAATATATTCAGCTGTATTTAATTTTTTTAGTCTGCTATAGGCTTTCCAGTTTAAATAAGTGCCTGTTTAAATGATACCAGTTTCAGTCTTTAGAGCCCTTCTACCAAACCTTTTTAAAGGTTCTTAAGATTTTTCCACTAATTTCTGGAAGAAAGAACAGATGGGATAAAGTCCTTTTCCAATAATTTCCTGATCATCTCTTTGTACAAATACATATTTAGATCCAGAGTACCACATAAACATGAAGCCCATTCTGCAGTCCCCTTCCAAAATTTATTTCCATTGAAACTGCCTGTTTCACTTCTGGACACAGAGGCTCTCTTGACCCCACTATTATGAGAGAGCGTATTGTTTCTCCTTCTAAATTAAAAAGCCTTCCTAGAATGTGCATTTAGATGTAAATTGTTTGACTGTGGTAGTTCATTCAAATGTGGGCCTATTTAAGGAGTTCTGAAATAGGCTTTATTGGAATCTTGTGGCTTTTACAGCACATTAGACCTAAATTAAGCAACAGGAAACTTTCTCTCCCTTTATTTCCAACTGTCCTTTCCAGGCCAGGTGGCATGATACTGTCTTTAGAATTATTTATATATCTCCCTCATTATTTTATCAGGTATTTTAATGTGGCAGATTTCTGTCCTCTAGCACTATGCAAGTTGTCAGAGTAATCCTGGAAGGAGCAGGCAGGGACTTTTGTTAATCAGAAAAATATAGCACGATTTTTGGTTTCAGGTATTTGGGTTTGCTGTCATGAAGTAAGGGATGCATTTTCATATCCTATTTTTCGAGAATAAATGGAAGCAATTCCTTATGTAGGAAATGAGATACTTTTTTGCTTGTCATCTCAGCGAAAAGACCATATTTTTAGCCAAGCCAAAGTGATGATGGATACCAACTAATAAAGCTAAAATTGTTGTCTGGTAGAAGCTTTAATATATTTTCAGATGAAAAGTTATGTCATGCTTTCCTCCATCACTCATGAGCACCTCGGAGACTCAGTTCACATCTTTAAAAATATTTTACTAGCCGTAATGTGTAGGGACTTCAAACTAGATCATAAGAGCACTGGAGGATTTTGGAGTGGGCTAAAAGTTTAGCCTGAGATAGGACAATGGTGGGTCCCCGGGACACTGTGTGATATCCTCTATCAGGAGAGCAAGCTCAAGGTGTTTTTTGGTGTAGAATAAACCAGAATAAAGGTGGTTCTCCTGTATTCTGGTTGTACCTCTGAGAAGAGTTGTACCTCTATAGCTATAGGCTGAGCTGAGCTGGATGGCAGCTTTTACTACCTGCTTAACCGTACCTGTGCAGAAAGGTGTTCAGCACCGGTGGGGCTTGGAAGGAGAAGCTGTGCAGGATGCTGGAGGGCAGCTGTGGGGCCAGGGGGGCCACTGACTCTTCCTGCAACTGCTTCTTGAAAACAAAACTTGTGAAAATCCTGTAACTCACTGATATCAACTACCAGTACAGGTTGTAGTATGAATTATGGGAACGAGCAAATCTCTCTGTGGCTGGTATGTGGTAACGACCTGATGATCTGAGGGCACATTACTGCATTCTCAGAGTGGTTCTGCAGTGAGATGTCTTGTTTAGGAATCACCTGCAGCTGCTGACACCGCTCCTCCTAATTTGTGATTTCCCTGAAGACTACGTGGGGGCTGTCACGTGCTCCTCTGTAGCTCTGGGTAAGCGCAGCAGCAGAACTGCAAGCCGAGCACTGTATATGGATTGCCAAATGGTTTATGACTTCTAATTATTGATTTGACTTGTTCCAAATTAATTCAGAGCACTACTAGCTGGAAAAAAACTTGTATTCTATCGAATGTGTTGATATTAAATAACTGAGGTAAGTAAATGTGATGTTTCATGATGTTTTACATGGACGCTTTGAGAGTTCTCTGTAATTTTTATGATTTTAAAAAGACAACTTACAGAAAACATCCTCTGTCTATATGTTTGTACATATGTACATGTTTGCTAGGGAAATCTTCATGCTGTTTGTCTTTTGTTTTGCAGACAAAACCTGTTGCATTTGCAGTTCGGACAAATGTTGGGTACAGTGCAGCTCACGATGATGATGTTCCAGTCCCAGGCATGGCCATCTCATTTGAGGCTAAAGATTTTCTTCATGTTAAAGAAGTAAGTAAAACTAGAGAAGTAAGTGAATCTCTCTTTAAGGCTCTATTTGAGTAATAGTGCTACTGTTTCTTAATGTTAAGATAACACTTCACGTTGTCAAAGCACTACACAAATGTTATATAAATAAGGTAACTGTGTATAAGGAACTGAATGTTCCTTGAAATACTGTTCTTATAAAAGCAATGGCACAAATGCCTTACAATCAAATTAGTGCAGTTTGGAAAGCAAGTCTTTTCTTCTCTAGTAAAAATCACTTATTTAGAGCTTTAAAAATCTACATCTGCATATTCAATGATATAATATTTGTGGGGTTTACCATTCTAGTACTCTGAGGGTTCATTGTGATTCAGCAGCCAAGGGTTGATTCTCTTCTATTTGTGTGACTGGATCGCAGTTAACCCCCAAATCCTCAGGTCTCCTTTTTTTCACTGAAGTTACTTCCCTGGCACAGACAGTATTTTGTTAACAATTACATACTGAAGAACTGTTGTGATGTTTCAAGATGCACATAGCAACTGTCAGAAAAGGCGCCTTGCATTTGCTGCATTGGTTTTCTTTTCCTCCAGTTTAACTTTGAAATTTTTCAATTTTTACAGTTTCAAACACCTAAAGTCATTTTCTTTCTCTGCTCCTTGCAAGACAATCCAAAGCAAATAACTTGGTAACTTTCCCATACAGGACCTCCTTAGCAGCCCGCTGTGCCCTTCTGAATGATTCCCTCATTTTATGAGATTTCCCAGCTTCTGGTCATACTCCATTGTGTTTTGTCACAAAATGGTCCATCTGGAAATAGAGGTTTATAGCAGAAGAACTAGAAAGTTAGCTTAAGGATGAGAGCAACTTAGCCATGCATTTGAAATTATGTCTTTGCCCCATTTTAGATTATCAAAAAATCCCTCAGTAGTTATGATTGATGATGCACAAAGATTCTGCTACTGCAGGTGCTTTGTGGAAGCAAGGAACATTCCTAATACACATGTAGAAATACAGGTGGACAGAGACTAAGGAAACAAAAAATGGACTTCTAGTGCCTCCATACTGATGACTAGTGATCATCATTTTCCATATATATTAAACACACAAAAAAGGGATAATTTGGATTCAAACTGTATATAGGGAAGAAAATATGTTTTCTTTCTGATGATAGTGCAAAAGAATTGCTCTATTCTGTCTTGTGACAAAAGTAGAGATGAGGAGGCACAGAGCCTTGGCAAAAGAAAACCATCAGCATTCTCTGGTGAGTCTGGAATATATGGCTCAATTTGGTTAGATTAAATGATTTCGTGTAGTCATCTGTTCCATCTGCATTTCGAACCAGCTGGTAATCTCAGATTTCACATCAAGTCTTTCCCCTGTTTCCATATGAGCCAGAAACACAGTGTTAGCAGATTTTCTGTTATAATTTATGCTTTTTTCCTCACGGCACAACTTAGACTGAAATGTAAATATGCACGGGAGAAAATGGGGAAAAAAAAGTTTCCTGAACTGTTCTGGATCTTCAGAAATGCCTTGGAAGGAAGCTTAGCTCAGCTGAGTTGTTGTATTGTCTGTGGCTACATGTAGCACTGAGGAATGGAAAAATACGTTAAAATGTTCTTGCAGCTTCGGGTGTAATAGAACAGGCACTCTGTGCTAATTGCCTTTAAAAATACCTGGTTTTCTCTCTAAGCAGTTAAGGGAAGTTGACTGTCTAGTGGTGCTAGGCCAGAGCTGGGTTGTGGAAGGGACCCTGCACCTGGGCCAGGTGCACTGCTGGGATGGAGCGGTGGGAAGGGACCCGCGAGGAGTCAGACTTGGGCTCTCTGGTCCTGCGTTTGGCAGCAGCTGTTGCGTCCGGGCAGGTCGAACCTCTTCAGGATGGTGCCCCGAGCAGTGGCCCTGCCCTGCACAGGTGCGTCCTCCCCGTCCATCTTCCATGGCCGTGCCCTGCTCGCTCTCCAGGGCTCTGTATCCCACCAGATACTGCTCCGTCAGTAGTTTTGGTGCTCCCTATAGTTAATGCTGGGAGAACTGAAATGTCCAAACTTTAATTATTTATGCAGATGAAAAGTAAAAAAACCCATGCTTGGCTATAAAATGCAGTGTTGCTTTCATATTTTTTAGCTAACTGGTTGCTAGAAATAAAGAAATCTAAGTTAATCTACGATAACTTTTGCCTGCATAGTAATGCCATATTCGATCAATACTGTGCTCTTCTTGTCTGCGAGGAGTGTTCTCCAATTTGTGCTGCTGAGAGGGCTCAAACAAGAAAAACCTCAGTTCAAAATGTACATGGGCAATGGTGAAAAGTACTGCAATGATTATGAGGGAAATTTATGTTCATTAGGTTACATTCAGTAAAACTGAGTACATATAAAGGTGAAGGATTCCTTCCTGCGTGAAGAAACATGCACTGCATCATAGTCACTCCTGAATCTTTTGAGGCTTTAATGCATGGCCATAATTCTGCTTAGCATTTAATTCATATTTGTGTTTCCCTTGGCGCTCCAAGCACAGGTGAATTACAGAGAATCACTCACCCCAGCCAGCACCTTGAGAACTGGACACCTTGCTACCAAGATTTCCACTACGGCTTTTTAAAATTAGAAAGTATTATATGTGGTATTATTTACTTATAAAAGTATTGTATCCTCCTTTTCATATACTGACACAGCATTCAGCTTTGAGACTTTGCAGGAGTGAATTCCACATGCTTTTATTTTTGTATGAAGAAAAAATTCCTATGGATTTAGCATTCCTATCAATTATAATAAAATTAATGTTGCATAGTAGTCTGTTGTACTGTAGGACAGCATAAAAAAGTAGTGGCTGTTCAAATTTTAATTTAGTGGTGGTTTTTAATTATCTATCTCTTCCTTTTACCAAGTTAATGATACTACTTCTGCAGACATCATGTATACTGTAGAGCAGATCCATATAATGGCAACCTCCATTGGCTCAATTGCAATAGTCTTCCTCTACCTATATTATCCTACTACATAATGCACATGCATATCTTTAGTTAGCATTTTGCAATGAAAGGTTATGATTTTAATAATATGTTTCAGTTTAATACAGCTTTGAGAAAGTGCTATTCCAGCTTAGCTCCCTTTTAAATGTTGGTATTCTTACTCATAAAGGCATCCCACTGGATGAATGTTATAGATCCCCTTATGTTTTGTGAGCTTAAAAGTGCATTCATTTTAATCTTTATTTTTTGTTAGCTAAATATCTTAAAGTTAGTTTCAAGCATCACAACATTTCTGTAGTAGCCAAAATGAAAGATAATATTGCAATTTAGGTTGTGTAACATTGATCCCCCAATGTTGTATTCTCGGTGAAATTAATTCCTTTTTATGGGAGCCCACACATTTTACATGTTTTACTCCTAACTGTACACTTATTAAAATTACTTATTAAATAATTAAAAATGCACTATAATATATACATTCATAGCTTCAGATTCAAGAAGGCAACTTCTCTTCCCATTCAGCTGTTCTCTTACAGTTTCATAAATAATCCAAATTATCCAAAATTCATATTTGACGGTAGTTATTGCTATGGAACTCCTAGAGTATTGCATGTGGGGCCATACATAACAGTGACCTATTCTCATGCAAAAATGGTGAATAAATAATACAGGAAAAAGCAAATAGTTCTGCTCTACACACCTCTGCAAAACAAACAAAAGCCCCTGTGTGTGTATGAATCAATATTATTAAATTAGTCATCTCATATAGCTGAAATTCAGTTAATTGGACTATATCTTGTGCATTTGTATAATTGTAAGGTTTTTTAGTTATCCAAAGATATACATTCCTTGTGGATCTATCACAGTATGTTTAAGATGCAGATCACATGAGCTGTATGCAGTAGAGCATATATAAGCAGTGGAATGTAGTCATATTTCAGAAGATTTTAGTGGGTTCAGAGAAGTGGGGGAGTTTGAGAAGTAGTATTTTTTATTTTAAATAGAGAACTGAATATAATGGCATAAGAAAAATAGATTATTACAGAGCTGTAAAAATTGTTGCAGTGTGTAGGAGCAGATCAGAAGAAATGTCTGGTGTCCACCAAGGAGAAACATCAAGGGAGAACAAAAGCAGGTATCATGTATGAGGGGAAAAGACTGTAAAGCAGAAAAAAATAAAGATGGGGAGATAGGTGGAAATAGCAGCCAGGGAGAATCATGGAGTCTATGGAGAAAGGTTTCTGCCTAAGTACTGTAGCATTTTAATAATTTGCAAGGTATAATTATTTTAATGTATTTCTGAATATTAACACAATTCTTCATTGCCATAATAACATAGTACAGTGATTAAGAAGAATTACATAAAATCGCTTAGCTGCAAATTAAAAATAATAACAAAATGGTCCCAAATACAGTAATTTCTTAGTACATGACTTTTTTTTTTTTTTTTAATCTGTAGAAATTTAATAATGACTGGTGGATAGGACGGTTGGTAAAAGAAGGCTGTGAAATAGGATTCATACCAAGCCCAGTCAAACTAGAAAACATGAGGCTGCAGCATGAACAAAAGGCAAAACAAGGAAAATTCTACTCCAGGTAATAACAACAAATCATTAAAAATAGTAGCATTGACTGTGACACAACTTGGAAGTTAATGCTGTTTATGCTATAGTTCTGTTTAATTATTGTAATTGGCAGCTACAAACATTTTGAATCAATGAAGGAATTAATATTTATTTATAGAATTAATGTCATTGCCATTTGAGAGAGAAAGTAGATATTTAGATTGGTGGTCTGTGGTGGCCTACAATGGCTATTATTCCATTTTATTTTCATAAAATATTTGCAAATATGCATTGCAGTTAGTACATTTACTATGTGCAAGCACAATTTTTGACTTAAAAATCGTTCTCCCTGAATTCTTTAGCATGTGTTACTTCTTTTCATGATCTTGCAATTTCTAAACACTTTTAAAGCTGATTTTAGAAATTACAGAAAATGTTAAGGTGATTTTATTTGTAAGCTGAAGCCAGTGCCTGTTAGTTAGCTCTTAGGGAAAAAAATGTTTTGGTCTTGTCAAATTCATTGCCTACAAATACAGCTTTTAAGAATATTGCATTGTGTGATGGAAGTTTCATGTCAAGTCATTTGTTGTCTCTGACTGCAGCCATCAGTACCTAAAAATAAAGATTCAGTATCTAAATGTATTGAACAGTACTGCAAGATTGTAATAAGGTCATCTTTACTGTAGAATTCTTAATAAAGTAGTTTTCCAGTAAACATTAACGCATGTGGAAGCAAATGCCGCTTGCTTCCCTTTGGGTATATTGGAAATAAATATTTCCAGTATGTCTGAGCGGGATGGACCTGGAATTGAGAAAACAGCTGGGAAACATTTGGGAAGGCAGAAAGGCTTTCCTACTTTGATAGGAAGGGCAGCAGTGTTTGAAGAGTATGTCTGCACAGGAGGAGACCAGGGTGCTGAAGTGCTCACATGCATTCGCCAGCTGTGAAGTGCCTTCCCTATGAGCATGCTGTCCTCAGCAGGAGGATGTCAGGTTCCTTATTCCTCTCGTGACGCTTCTGATATAGCCAAATCTGACCCAGTGATTTGGTCCCTTTCCAAATTGTAAAGGCTTCCATTCTCCATAACTTCTCACTGGAGGTAACACTGTCCTATGCCACAAATGCATTTACTTAGTGCTTATTAATATTTTAAGATGGAGAAAGTGGAAACTAGTACTATCACATGAATTATTTGAAGAGCGAGATAGCCTTTCTTACATTCTTTTCAGTGCTTTTCTTGTTACGGTAACTGAAATAAAATGACTAAAAATATTGTTTCATTTTCACAACTTGGGTAGGTTTTCACAAAGCAGAACTTGACAAATCCCTAGACTGCTTTATCTTCATTTGAGAGACTTTTTTTTCTTCCTAGGTGCTATTTGGTATTGAGACAGCAAAAGAATTTGTACTTTAATTAAATTGAAAACATGTTAGGCAAACACTCTATCATTTTCATTAGGGAGCTCTTAATAACTCTTCTGTTAAAGGAAACGGATATGCTCACTGGCTTAAGAATTATTCTTAGTAATAACTAGTAATATTAATAATTAGGTATCAGTAGCCATATTAATAATTGGATCACATTAAGATCATGAGGTAGTGAGACCATATGCAGCAGAACGAAGTTGCACAGCAGAACAAGGAGCATGATTGATGTTTGCAGTTCCTCAGTCCTCAAAATGTACACACATTTTGTGTAAGATGTATATTTTATACCTCTGCCAGAAATACCGTTTGTCTCTCGGCTAGCAGCTCATTTAGAAGGCAGGTAATAAATAAACTAGAATAAATACTGAGAAAGCTATGAAACTTCAAACTAATGTGTTGCTTTACTCCAGTAAATCAGGAGGAAACTCTTCATCCAGTTTGGGTGACATCGTTCCTAGTTCCAGAAAATCGACGCCTCCATCATCTGGTGAGTAGGTCAAGAACCCTTCGGTTTACAGACTCATGCACCTATCTGTTAAAATTTGTGTACATTTAGTCCTATTTTTCTTATTCCCTGTACTTCACAGGTATAAGGCTGGGTGGTTGTGTTGCCCTATAAGGCTGCTTTGGGTAGGTTTGAAGTAATGGAGTCAATGCCATCAGGAAATGATAGGGCTCTTAACAATGCACAAAATTCCCTCTTTGCTTTTACCATGGTGTTTTATAGCAAAGACATAATAAAATTATGAGACTGCGTTGCAGTAGGATAGTTAGAGGTTTGGTCTGGTGTGAGCACTCCTGCTGAACAACAAGTACCTTCTGGTACAGGAGAAAAAGCAGCAATAAGAACAAAAATTCCCAAGAGGTTTCTGCAGTAGCATCAAAACCAGCATTATTTTATAATAACAGGAACTTTTAGTTTCACAATTCTGATAAGGATGTGCTTCACATAATTCTAGCATACTGGATATTTTTTGCCTTTTGTGACAAATTTTTCACAAATATTGTTTGGTATTTAGAGCATCAACAGACAGATTGAACTTTAGTTAGGTTGGATTCAAGAGGTATGAAGCAAATACATGGTGAGTTAGTGGAGGAAACTGGCATTAGCTCCTTGAAAAAAGCATAGCAGAAGATTACCAAAAAAAAAAAAAAAAAGAAAAAGAATTCTACTAAATTCAGCTGCTGCATTGCTGGATGTTTTATCTTCTCCTGAGAGAGAAAATGTACATTTTGAATACCCGAATTCAGAAAATATTAATGAATGTTGCTAGTGACTTGTCTATGGAGGCAAAGACATGTATTTTCCAATCATATTAGTTTATATGGAGCCTGGTCTACAGAGCAGTCATCTTAAAATGATCCTAAAGATTTTAAAGTATTTACATGGACATTAAGAGAGACAGAGGAATTCAATCAAGTTACGGTAGTAGCTTCATTTGATTAAATTAATTGAAAAATACATCTGTCTTTCCTGTGAAACCATGAATTTGTTTGTAACAACCAACTTTATTACAATTGCAGTTCGTTTATCAAAATTCCGCTTAAGTTCCCTACCTCTCTTCTTTTGGGGGAAGTATATTTTTAGGTTACTAATACGTGTCCATCACAAGTCTGTAGAACACACCTTAATCTTTTATTTCATGATGGCTTTAAACTGTCGTATTTACTGGTAAGGCCCACTTTTTCAACAACTACATTTTTGCAGTAGAAGTGTCCATGGATCTATGTTGTAATTTTATAGTTAGAGCGTCTGAAATGCTATAATATTCTTTTGTATCCTAAAAACAATTGGAGATCAGTACATATGAAATTTCCAGAATGTTGCACAGAATTTAGAGGTAAGGGAACAGGTCGCATGCTTAGGTTACCAACTGACTGATTGCTAGCCATCCTGTAATTTTCATTGCATTGAATCATTTCTTCAGACAGTAGTTTTCAGAAACATGGTTTTCTGGAGAAAGAAGGAAATCTGGTAAAGTTTATTCAGTTACATTGAAGATTTGGAGAATATTTATGAATAGTGCACATTAGCTTATTCTGTGATCTTAAGATTTTGGGGCTGCAGGGGTTTTTTTTGCTTATCTTAAGACATCCCAAGAAGGGGGGAAGAGGCATAGTTTGTGACTAACACAAGAACTCAAGTGACTTTGAAGTACAGTTCAATTATTATTCCCAGGCCTCCTCTTTTTGAAAGTATAATAAATGACAAATACATAAATTATTTAGTGAATTGAAGAGATCTTTTTTTGACTTTGAGTCAGGGATTTTTTTTTTTCAATATAAACTAGTGCCACAAAACCAAAAAAACCAAACAAGATGAAGAATCAGTGAAAAACAAATGAAAAGGAGGCTCATCACCATTTAAATAATCAATATTATATTGATATAGTAATCAATCCATACAGTGTCCTCATGGACCACCAAACAGGATGAGGATAATGGTGAAAATTACTTTGAAAAAATCCCAATGAACTAAAGATAATTAACAGTAAAAGAACTATCACGAAAGATGTTACATAGTGTGAAGACTGAGAATGAAAAAAGGAGATATTGATATCTAGCTGATCAAATGATGCATTTCTTTTTTTCAGGAAAAACTTAACAACCCTGGTTTTTCTTCACTGGCGATTTTAGTTGAACATAGAACTGAAGGAGTTTTACTATGCCTTATTATGAGTGATTTATAGAATCTGTGCTGGCCTGTATTCAAGAAAAGATAATGTTCTTTTTATACTTATGAAGAGGATGAAGGAACAGTGTTGCTAGAAGAAAATGTTACATGATTTCTGTGGCTGTTTTTAGGAGCAGGAGTATAGAAACAGGGTGCGGATCTACTTACAGGCTTTCCTGGCAAGGGCAGGCTCAAAGGCACAGTTCTGTTATTCAAGGATTGTCAGGCATCATGGCATTTGATCTGTGGATAATTCAGATGGGAAAATATACTTTATTCAAACAGAAGAGATCACTGTCCCAAGTGTCTCTTAAATCAGTAGCTGCACATAGGCTTGACAGAAATATTTTTGTTGCATAATTTAATAGCACATACCACTGTATTAGTTGATGTCCCACTCATCAAGCAGCTGAAAGCAGGTCACTGAGGTGGTTTCATAATAGTTTGCAATGATTAATTATGGGTTTGGATAAAGTCAATGTAAATGATACTGCTTACAGATCTATTTAGAGTTAGATTCAGTTCAACATAATGGCACAGCAAGATAAGCATGTGTTACCAGAGTGTGTCAAGAGGTGGGTAAGATCTTTACGCACAAAGGTGATGTTGTACAGCATGTGTGTGGATCGATTTTGTGTATGTACTTGCTTTCTGAAGACAAATTTAATACATTGCTTCAGATCAGGATTGAGCATTGTAAACAAGAAAGCTTTTTTGTGTCTGTTTGGTTTTGGTTTGGTTTGTTTCGGATGTAGTTAGCAGGTATCTGTTGGACTCTGCATTCAGGATAACATGGCTTTGCATTTTGAAAATGTATTTATTTCTGAGTCGATGATGATTTTTGCTTAAACAGTTGTTACTTACTTGCTAAAGAGGGTAAATATTTTATATTTATGATATAAATGTTGTGTGCTCTATGTTCTTTTGGGATAGAGGTTGAACAGCAGTGGTTTATTGTATTCACTACCATTTTGCCCTGCCTCCATCCTCACTCTTTACAACAGGATGCAGGTCTCTGAGACAAGCTGGGATCAATTTCCTCTCTTCTGCTACCCATTCTTTTTAGTTTTCACTATTAGTGGGTCTGTTTCTATTTCTAATAAATGTATCTTATGACTACTGTGCATTTTTAGTTAAAATGGTTGAAAATGCCAATTGTAGTCCAACCTGAGATAAATGTAGATGTTATTGTACCAGTATCAAGCTGATTTTGTCTTCAAAAGTGATTTTTCTTCTGTTTCTTAATTTCCTATGGACAAGCTAGCGACATTTCAGATTTCAATTGATGATACCCATTTTGAATTAGTGTTCATTGCTATAAAATAATTCAAATGTTGTTGGCCAAGTTCTGTTGTTTACGTTGGTGAAAGTCTTATCTATTCCAGTGAACCAGTTTGGATTTACACTGGTGTAACAAGAATGAACTTGGCCATTGCTCTGTTTTGTAAGAGTAATTCTGTGTATGTCTGATGTAGCTGTGTAAAAGGGGATCAGAGGAAAATGTTATAGTAGCTGTTACAGATTGCCTTGTGTGTTCTAATCCTAATGTACTGCACCTTTAAATTTTTCCCTTTGTTTTATTGTGTTTTGTACTCATGGATGATTTTTTTTAATTTTCATTTATTTATTTATTTATTACTCTGGACAGTTTTATTTCTCTTTGCCTGTTATTTCCTTTTTAACCTATCTTTACTTTCCCTGTCATCTGATAATTCTGAATTGTTTGTCTGTATATAGCTATAGACATAGATGCCACTGGCTTAGATGCAGAAGAAAATGATATTCCAGCAAACCATCGCTCCCCCAAACCCAGTGCAAACAGTGTAACATCACCCCACTCCAAAGAGAAAAGAATGCCCTTCTTTAAGAAGGTAACACCGACTTCCAAGCTCCCATCTGTGCACCTGCTCACCTGCACTGCGTCACATTTCTAGTCCTGTTAACTGTCTGCGTCCTTTGACAAGCCAATAACATGCATGCTTTGTTGTTCTTTGTTTCTTTTCCATGCTGCTGTAGCTAAGCAGAAGCAGAAATCGGTAAGTTTATATCAACATTACCTGTGTTCATCCTGCCACTGGCATCATTAGCATTATTAACAATGCAGCTATTCTAGAATTAAGGAAGAAATGTATCGAGCTGTTAGTGGATTCAGTACAAGAAAACAAACAGTCCCAAGTTCAGCGCATCTGTGAAGCTCTGCTACAGTACTTATCCTTTTTGATGGAATAATAGGACACACTTAGAAGGCCTTCTAAAAGTTTGAGAAATTTTTTTCTAACAAATCCATATAATGCACCTCTCCAGTGCATGCTTATGCTTTCTATCTTTCTCAAGTTGTTTTTTTTCCTTATAACTCAGTCTATTGAAATCGTTATTGGAATCTAATCAGATACTCAAATTGTACTTAGAAAACAAATAGTCAAAAACATTGTCTTTTTAATTTAGTCACTATTTAAACTTCTAATTTACTAGCTGCAAAATCTGCAGGTGAACAAGACTAATGGAAAACCGCAGACTTGTTTTGACAGTTTACTTTGAGTTTTTCCTGTTATCATGTATAAATTATCAGCCAAATGTTCTTGCTATCCATCAGTCAGACTTTTTTAGTGTCTCAGCTATTGGAAATGGTACTAGTGGTTCCCAGGAGAGCCAATGTCTCTCCATAGATAACCCAGATAACTACAGAATTATGCAATCGGCATCCTGTTACAGCAAACTGCAATATGTTTCTAGGATCTTTGCTGGAGTAAGTTATTAAGACATTAGGTAGCAGCAAGACTATGCAGTGAAATACCACATTTCTACTTTGTTTTTAAATCTTTAGTCTTCATAGCTCTTATTCATTTGTTTTTAACCACTCACTTAAATCTACAGGTAACAACAGACTGTTATAGTGCTTATGAACAGTGCCAAGTGACACTGTGGCCTGTCCTGTGGATGCTTTCATGTTTAGTAAATAAAACTTTTTTTTTCTCTCTCTTTTCTTCTTGAACTCTTTTAAATAATATTGGATCCTTCTCATTTCCAAAGTCACCAGTATTTGCTTCAGTAGGGTCTGTTAAGTACTGTGTCATTCACAGCCCACTATGGAAATCCACAGCAGTTACTTGCTTCTGAGTAATTTCTTACTTAATCATATTTATAACCAAATATAAATGCTAAGGAAGAATAATACATGTTGACATGTATTGGATGCTACCTGCATAAGCATCTCTTGAAGATGCAGCTCCTAGATGAACCACCTTGGACCTGGATGGTGGCTAGTCCCATTTTAGTCTTCATTCTCTGGTGCCTCTTTTCTTCCACATCAGAATCATTACTAGTTATAGTGGGTTTTGTAATACTGACATTTTCAGTGCATACTACATGGGCATCCCAAACTAATCTACATAGTCAAACCACTGAGCAAAAGCTGTATGGTCAAAACTACGCTAGTTTTTATTCTGAGTTCATATTTGAACTTGAATCTGCAAGTGAAAGCTGTATAGCTCAGTGCCAGTCGCTTAGAAAATACTAGATTCTCTAATGCTAAATTAAAGAACTTTAATGCTTCCATTAGATAACTTTTACTCAATTTTCTGCTGACAGCTTCATTACTTCAAGCTGTAAAGATTAGAGAAAAAAAAAAGCCTTTTTCGACAGAACAGATTTTAAAAATACCCCATATTCCATCAAATAAGGTAATTTCTGTGCTTTCCCTTATTTTCAAACAGCTCCTTAACTTCTAGCATTAATACCTTTGGTTCAGTCAGCCACATTAAGACAAAGATCTGTTGCATCAGGACACTCATGCTATAAGCACTTACACATCTGTAATGAATTTTTCTTAGGATCTGTCTCTAATACGCTTATCAGATTATTAGTGATATTAGCAAGAACAGTGGAGGGTTGCATTTTGATACTGCCACAGCATAATTGCAGGGGTTTGCTTTGAAATATGTTGAGTCAGATTCTGCACTGTGTAAAATAAATTAATTTCACATGCTTATGATGCCTTGGGCACTGGTATTCATTCTTATGTTACTAATTATCTGGTGAAGCTACAGGTAACAAAAAATAAGATAAATTATGTTGAAAAACATTCACAAAAATGTTTTCCATGTTTTAGACTGCTTTAGACTGCTGCTTGTGTAGCATTGTGTGCTGTCACTGTATTAATGTCTGTCTTTGTGTTTTTGTGTTTTGGAATGTATATACTTATTTTAATGTTATTGTGAAACACCTTGGGATACATTGAGTACTGAAACAATGAACAATGACTGTATTCTGTGATCTTGACTGATGTATTTGTACTATGTAGGCATTTGAAAAATAGATCTGGCATACCTTTTTTCCGTATCACTCACACATTCCTGGGTTTGGATTTCAATCATTTTTTCCCCCAAGACAAAGATAAACCAAACCCTCCCTTACAAACAAAAAACTCTTTCTGATAAGACTCATTCTCAGTGATATATATTGAGTAGCCATTTATTAAAGGAAAAAAAACCAGTTTAATTTGTTTATATTTTATTTTGATAACAATATAAACATTTTTGCAATCTTTGGAAGCAGGCAATCTTTTTATCTTTGTATTTTAAAATGCTTTTTATAAATTGTGCATGATACATCAGTAAGTAGTTTGGTGAATATCGTACTAACAGAATCCATTCTTGGGCAGTGACAAGAACTTCCTAAAGTGGAAGGATTGCTATCCCAAGCTCTGTTTATGAAAATTTTCTAGAAATACTAACTTGATCAGTCATTATTTTGTTTTCATTTGCAAGTGAATTGCAGATGCAAATGTGGAAGTCAGACTATGAGTACTCCCATGGGAATTTGCAGTGGTGTCACAATGTTTTGTCAAGCGGTGGGCAGATCTGAACATAAAAAGAGATGTGTTATGCTTTTCCCGTCCCTTTTTGTTTTATTTTTCTCTTTCATAATTTGCCTACATAAAATTTTGGTGGGAAACAGATGTCACAGCTCTGGAGTCAATCATTTCAAATCGTTAACTGTTGGAAATAACCTTTTCAATTTACCAATTAGGAATTATGGACTGGGACATGTGAATGTCTCCAGAATAACAGTTTTATAGCTATCCAGAACAAATACGAAAACAGTAGGAAAACCAAAAGTCAAAGAAAAGCTTTTTCAAAAGAAATTCCTGAACCTTTTATGTCCCTATCATCTACTACCTATTTTCAGGAAAAGTTAATGAATCCATGATTCCTGTGTTGGTGACATCACTGGAAATTCAGAGTTCCTAATATTGTAAGTAATGTGTAACACTTTCTCTAGGTGTTGTGATGCTGAAAGCTTTTTCTGTTTTGCAGACAGAGCACATCCCTCCCTATGATGTAGTGCCTTCTATGCGACCAGTAGTTTTAGTGGGGCCTTCTCTGAAGGGATATGAGGTAAGTGATTGTTGTGAATGGTTTTATTTTGCCAAAAATATTGTGCTTCATTTGTATTTGAATGTTCAAAGGTAATTAAGCTGAATAACATAATTTCTATCACAGACAAAAATCTAGACAGTTTTTACTTCTACTAGATAGCTGTTTATTTGTGTTTCATTTCATATCAGAATTCAGATTAAGAATAAATTACATTCCAATCCTATTGTTCAGGTATAAGATGTACTGCCAACTTTATTACATATTATTATTAGCATCAAGTATTATGAATTTCTTATATGATTATGAATTTGTTGTTTGTTTCCTTCTAGGTAACAGATATGATGCAAAAAGCATTATTTGATTTTTTAAAACATAGATTCGAAGGGCGGTAAGTACTTTGCAATGCAAATCTACTTGAGTTCAGTTCCTATTTAGGTAGTACCAGGTTTTTAAGAAATAATTACATTCTTTTTGTAGAAAAATAGGAATAGCAGCTAATTTCTTGATCAGTGGACTATAGTGTGGATTGGAAGTTTCCTTAGCAGAGCACGCTGATGCTGTGTTGCAGTGGGAAGTGTTCAGGGGCGTATATTTGTTGAGAGTGGCAAAAAGGTTGTCGTCTTCTTGATGACCGTGACGTTCACGCTCCAAATTGCTAGATATTTATCTACAGATTTAATAAATGCTTACTCTTAAAAAGTTATTTTGTTTAAGTATTTTTCTAATGGTATCTCGTTACTGCTGCCTGGGTTCTGTACAAACTGACAAGGGCCACCATTCCTTCTCAGCTCTAGTTCCTTACAGTGGCATCTAACTTGGAAGGAGTGATACGAGATTCATACTATCTAATGTATATGATTGTGAAACTCTTCATCCCTCAAGATGGGAGCTTGGTTTGACAGTAGTGCTGGACTCTATAATGGGAAGTCTCAGAAGGACTGCTTGGAGGGGGGGGCTGTCCCCCACCTTGCTGAAATGTTGTCACCCTTGGTAGCACACAGGCTGCACTTCACTGGGTTTTGATCTGAGTGCTGTTACAGCCTGTCCCCCACAGCACACCAGGCAAGGTCCAATGTGATTTCATAGAATCATAGAATGGTTTGGGTTGGAAGGGACCTTAAAGATCACCTAGTTCCAACCCCCCTGCCATGGGCAGGGACACCTTCCATTAGACCAGGTTGCTCAAAGCCCCATCCAGCCTGGCCTTGAACACTTCCAGGGATGGGGCATCCACAACTTCTCTGGGCAACCTGTTCCAGTGTCTCACCTCCCTCAGAGTAAAGAATTTTTTCCTAATATCTAGTCTAAATCTACCCTCTTTCAGTTTAAAACTGTTAGCCCTCATCCTATCACTACACTCCCTGTTAAAGAGTCCCTTGCTATCTTTCCTGTAGGCCCCCTTTAGGTACTGGAAGGCTGCTATAATGTCTCCCTGGAGCCTTCTCTTCTGCAGGCTGAACAACGCCAACTCTCTCAGCCTGTCTTCATAGGAGAGGTGCTTCAGCCCCCTGATCATCTTTGTGGCCCTCCCCTGGACCCACTTGAGTAGGTCCATGTCTTTCTTATGTTCCCCCCCCCCCCGAGCTGAACACAGTACTCCACGTGGGATTTCACAAGAGCAGAGTAGAGGGGCAGAATCACCTCCCTTGACCTGCTGGTCACACTTCTTTTGTTGCAGCCCAGGATATGGTTGGCTTTCTGGGCTGTGGGCGCACATTGCTGGCTTATGCTCAGTTTTTCACCCACTAATACCCTCAAGTCCTTCTCCGCAGGGCTGCTCTCAATCTACTCATCGCCCAGCCTGTATTTGTGCTTGGGATTGCCCTGACCCACGTGCAGGACCTTGCACTTGGCCTTGTTGAACTTTATGAGGTTTGCATGGGCCCACCGCTCAAGCCTGTCAAGGTCCCTCTGGATGGCATCCCTTCCCTCCAGTGTGTTGACCGCACCACACAGCTTGGTGTCATCAGCAAACTTGCTGAGAGTATACTCAATCCCACTGTCCATGTTGCCGACAAAGATGTTAAACAGCGCCGGTCCCAATACTGACCCCTGAGGAACGCCACTCATAACCGGTCTCCACTTGGACATCGAGCCGCTGACCGCAATTCTTTGAGTGTGACCATCCAGCTAATTCCTTATCTACTGAGTGGTCCATCAGTGAAATCCATATCTCTCCAATTTAGACACAAGGATGTCTTGCTGGACAGTGTCACATACTTTGCACAAGTCCAGGTAGATGATGTCTGTTGCTCTTCCCTTGTCCACCCATGCTGTAACCCTGTCGTAGAAGGCCACCAGATTTGTCAGGCACGATTTGCCCTTAGTGAAGCCATGTTGGCTGTCACCAATCACCTCCTTATTTTCCATGTACCTTAACATAGTTTCCAGGAGGATCTGCTCCATGATCTTGCCGGACACAGAGCTGAGACTGACTGGCCTGTAGTTCCCCAGGCCTTCCTTTTTTCCCTTTTTAAAAATGGGGTTTATGTTTCCCCTTTTCCAGTCAGTGGGAACTTCCCTGGACTGCCACGACTTCTCAGATATGATGGATAGTGGCTTAGCTACTTCATCCACCAGTTCCCTCAGGACCTGTGGATGCATCTCATCAGGTCCCATGGACTTGTCCACCCTCAGGTTCCTTAGATGATCTCAAACCTGATCTTCTCCTCTGGTGGGTGGTTCTTCATTCTCCCAGTCCCTTCCTTTGCCATCTGCATCTTGGGCAGTGTGCCTGGAGCACTTGCCAGTGAAGACTGAGGCAAAAAAGTCATTGAGTACCTCAGCCTTCTCCATGTCCCAGGTAACCAGGTCTCCCATTTTCTTCTGGAGAGGGCCCACATTTTCCCTATTTGAGCCTCCAGGCCTTACTGTAGTACAAATGTCAAATGACAATCCATCTCTAAAATCAGTGGCATATTCTGTAATTCAGACATCATGGACCAGAGACATCAGGTGGATTCTCCATATGTGATCATATTGCTACTTGATCAAGCCCCAGATTAATACATGCTAGTGGGTTGACATTTGGGGGGCAAGATTGAGAAAACAGGAAGGTCTTGTTATAATATCTGTAACTTCAATGAATATTCTATTTAGTTTGGAAGTGGGCAGAGCAGTAACACTATTCCATCTGTCCCGGTTCTGTCAAACTTTCAAGAGGGATCTTGAGGTTTTCTGTCAATAGCTTCAGCTCTTTAAAATACCGGACACTGTGGTTTAAGCTGTTGGATTTTCTCTGTCAGAATGATGATGTTGATACCCAGCCACATAGTAGTCCCTCTTTATATTATTCACGGTTGTCAAATCTCAGATATGTACCTTCAGAATTGGAAGTTAACAAAATAGTGAGTGTTGCAAGCAGAAACAAGTTATTGCGTCTTTATGTCTCAAAGTATTTTAGAGCATATCTGATTTTCAGCTGTAGATCCATTTGTGGCAGGGTGAATCTACAAATACTCTCAATACAATTGTTGTCTATAATAGCGGATTTGAAGCATCCCAAACTCCAGTAGCAATCTAAATTGGTACTCAAGGTCCTTAAGAAATTTGCACGGGAGGTTCTTAGATTCATGGTACTTCTTTCACTGCCACTCTGCTGTCAAGCTGTCCCCACTCTTATTGCAATTGTTTTGCTATATGAACATACATACCCTTTGTTTTGAGAACAGACTTGTTCTTCCTGGTGCTACATATCTCAAAAGACATTAAAATGACCTTAAAAAGACGTTAAAAGATCTTAAAATGAAACCCAGCCTTTTTAGACTGATAAATCTAGCTTTGTTCAATATACCATAATTGCATTTGAAAAAGGGAAAAATTATTTTCTATTGCATGTAGGAAGGAAGACTGGCAGGAAAACCAAAAACCAAAAAGCTGTAAAAGTTTGCAGTGTTCATCATTTAGCAAATACAGATAACTAATGAGTACCCCAAATTACATGTTGGATTTCATTTTGAGACTAATGGCATTATCTGTGCCAGAAATCACAATCTTTGTTTATGCTTTTAGCTTAAGTTAAATCATGCCTAAATTTCCAAAATGATGTTACTAATCAGTATTGTGCAAATAATTCTGTTTTTCTGTATTAACTTCTGGCTCTGTTACATTTTGTAGGGTTTTAGATAGATATATACACATGTTGAGCTCATTGGGAAATGACCTATTTGGTTACATTTCATATGAACAGCATCTGACTGTGCTTGCTAGAGAGGAGCCCTCCCTGTTCTTAGCAAATCCGTGTCTTCCTTTTAAATTGCAAGTAAAATCATACAAGGAAGAACAAGGGAATATCATCAATCTGGTTTAGCTCTCAGCACTGGAAAAATGTGACCCCTAAGCCTCATTAGACCAGAGAGTTTGAAAGGGAATTAATCCAAAGGGTGCATTTTGACCCTGTAAAGCAAAACAAACCAAGTTAACTGTTTTCCTAGCAAGAAGAATATGCAGAAGGTTATGTAGCAGGTCAGTGCAAACAACTGGAAGTAACCACTTCTTTCTTGGCTCATCTTTTCTCAGAAAGACAAAATTGAGCCTGCCAGATACTCAGCCCAGAGTTTACATTTGCATGGTTCTTTGTGTTGCAGTCCTAATTTTTAGGTGGCCAGCATATTGCTGGATCTTTCTGGAAAATTATAGGTAACTCTTGCAGTTTGTTAAAAAACATATGCTAGTAAACCGAACAATAAAAATAAGAGTTTTGTGGCTGTACTAGTTTCCCTGCTAAGCCTTACCTTTACCTGTTAGCTCTGCATATCCCTATATGTCTTATACGTATGGTTAAAGTAAGCCAGGTTGTCATTCAGTACCTTTCAACAAATTAATCAAAATTAGGGAAAGGGGAAACCAGCCTATTCATACTGGGAATACTGATGCAAAGTCTAACCACATCAGGCCTGGAGCCCCCAGAGAAGTCCCATCTTCTGCAGCACATCTCTGACCTCCTTTTGCCTCCCCTCTCCCCAGACATGTGTAGCTTTGCAGTCAGTGGTCGTACTGCATTTCAGTACTGTGCAGAAGGGGCGATGTCTTATCAATAGTTCTTGTAACAGTTTTAGTTAGATAAAGTTTCTTCTCTGTTCACATTGTCAAAGCATACTGTGCTGCTGAGAAGAACTTGCTTTCCTGTAGTCTTAGCCATCTTCTAGTGTTAAACAAGTATCTTTTTCTCCCCACATCCCTGTAAGATAAATAACATTCTGTTCTATTTTACTGTATTTTATTTTTGCAGTATATCAATTACACGAGTCACAGCAGACATCTCGCTTGCCAAACGCTCAGTATTAAACAACCCCAGTAAGCATGCGATAATAGAGCGATCTAACACAAGATCAAGCTTAGGTAAGTACCTATATTGATGCTATCTACAAATTGGCTGTAAAGTATACTACTCTCAATTCATACGTGTAAGCTAAAAATAGCCTTCTCTCTGCTGTGAGAAAATCACTATTCCCATAATTCAGAAATCCTGGCACTAGAAATCTTTTTAAAATCACTACCAGGTAAACTTCATACAGTGCTGATTTTGGTTTATCCTGCTTATGTTCAGTTTTTATGTTTTGCTGTTTGCCTCTGTGGGGAGAAGTAGGCATCCATAAGGTAAATAAAACCTGAAGAGATGTTCTTCTGGTTAAATAGAAGTGACGGTTTCAGAATACCTGAAATTGTATGGATATTATTGATATTTTGCATTATCTTTGATAAGATTGCTAGTAGTGATAGCTACTGATATTAGACATGAAAAAAATTATTGAAGTGAACATTTTCTGAATTTTGTATCAGTTTAATGCTGAGGTTGGTACAAAAAATGAACAATCGAAAAGGGGAGACATTTTTAAAAAACTATATAGCTAGATACATAGCATACATATCTGTCATCTTACATGAGTCTTTTTGTACTGAAGCTTGTCCAGTTGTATAAGTAATTAAACGTTTATTAGCCAGAAATGAAAACAAGCTTAGCTGGGAAGATGTAACTAAATGTCACCATCTACAGTACAGGTGACTACACTGGAGCTTGTCATCCCAAGGTGTCCTTAGAGTAAACAGGAAAAGGTGGTCGGTTTGGAGTCTCAGCTCATGTGGACTGACCTCAGCCTTTCCTCTAGCACGAGGTGTATTCTATCTGAGGTTCTGCTGCCGCCGCTGGCTCATTCCCTGTGTAGACACCTGGAGGTAGCTGAGATTAATCCTGCCAGGAGTCTGCGTACTCATGTTAGGGCACTCAGCTGAGATATGGGACACCCAAGCTCAAGTCCCTGCTCAAGTACAAAAAAGAAGGAACTTGAACTCGAATGTCCAAGATCGCAGGTGAATGCTCCAGTGAGGTTTCTGTCTTCACAAGGCTGCAGATTTTTCTTAGTAGCCTTTGAGAGAGCTTGGTTTCCCCTGAACACAGCATTGTATCTTGAAATCTTGTAAATTTTATGGAACAGGAAAGGAGTCTCATTCATCCTACTAAATGGGTTCTTTATCAGTTTTATAACAAAATTTCTGAGTACACCTGTACTTTGAATATTTAACATTTGCCTGATATAGCTGTCCTTCTTAGAATGAGCTTCCCTGCCTTAAAACATTTGACTTCCCTTTCTTGAAAATTTGCTTCTTAAACCCCTTGCTTTCAGCTATGTGGAGCCTGTGAATCTTTACTTGCAAGTAGTCTGATAGCTTCCAAGTATGTCTTATTTTATGTGTTTTCAAATATCTGTACTGTAACAACATAATGAATATCTTTACACGCAAGAATATTCTTCTATGTGAATTTCAGTCTTGTCGCCAAAGTCTTTTAATAATCTAATGAAAAGATAAAGTGTCACTTGTTTTGAATAGAACTGAAAATTGGTAATAAGGATGGAGGTCACCCAGTCATGGAACAAACAGAACCATGGTGATTAATTTCCCAACCTGAACATCAAAGCATGTGCAATTTTGTGCAATACTGCACAAATATATGCAGCAGTAAAAACCATATCATCTATTCCTCATGTTAAGATATTTTCCTATATATAAAAGAGCTATCACAAAAACTTATGCACCAAAAAAAAATCTGTAAAAAATAAATGCAGCCAAATTGTGTACACCTTTATCTCATGGAGAACCTTACCCTTAAGAACATCAACATCTTTTCTTTGGGTCAAGGTATTTTTTTGATAGAGGTATTTAAAATGGAAGTCCTGACAGAACCTCAGCTGGAGACACCCAGAAGATGGCAGTGATAATGTATATATGTAAATATGTGGATAGATAGATATGTCTCTCTGGTTTTTGTAACAGGCCTATTATTATTACCCAAGATTTCCTTGGTTTTCAGTTGCTTTTAATTGTTCTGAAAATTAACTGATTTATAAAATAATTTTCTATTATCTTGGGAAATATTAGTGAGAGCAACTAGGTCATTTTAAGAATGAAGTTAGGGCAAAAATTAATTCTACCTATGTTAAAATATTCTCAAAACATTTTTTTTTTCAGAACCTGTAATACTCCCATACTTCTAATAATCTAGCAGCGTTTTGAAATTTGGTAGTGAATTGAACAATACATGTTTCTGGGCATTTTTTATGAAAATAATGAGAAAACTTGATGAAATTACTAGAAGCTGCCGTTAACACATGCCAAGCTTTGCATCTGAATTGCTTAAAGACAGCTCTTCCTGGGCAAGGTCCAGCAATGGTGCTGAGCAGAACCTGCCCCCAGCAGACTGGATCAGGGCAGCCAAGCAGAGCTGAAGCAGGAGGGTGCTCATCTTTCAGCTGTCAGTCCCTACTTTGCTGTGCAGCATGAAGTATGGAGTAAAAAGTTGTTTACTTTAAAGATGTTCAGCTGGAGGAGCCGGTGGCTGGGCTAAGGGAGAAAGGCAAGTGGTGAAAATCCATTATGGAAAAGGTTGGAGTTACGGAGTAGGAGCTGGGATAGTTGGACCCACTGGCGAAGTACCTCCAGGGTCTGTGCTCCAGACATGGGGTAAACCATGGGAGGACAAAAACCAGCCAGGAAGGAAGTCAGGGAGGGAAACGATGTGGTAGCAGTGGGTTAGGAGGAAAACTGAGAAACAGTAAAAGAACCTGGAGTCAGAAAAGGGAGCTGCTTTTATAAGGCAATGGCAAAACCCTTGTGCAAAGCAAAAGATAGAAAGTACAAGGAGTGTTAGAGCCTGTTCCCTTGCTTGCCTGCAATGTACCTCAAGGTAGATACAGACTCAGAATCAGAAAATATCATTGTAGCCTGATGGTAGGTGGCCTCTTCTAGCAGCGGTTCACAAAGAAGATGACAACATAGCACTGCTGTGAGTACTTAGTTGGCTCAAGTACCAGAGGTGAGTGGCAATATCACACCATGTAGTGGAATTTTTATTTTTCAGTTTGTGTGATGAATTTGCTATAAGTCAACAAAAAATGCTATTAAAAGGATATTATTTTGTTTACAAACTCAAGTTGTGCAAAATAAAGGTTAGGAAGTCACAGTAAGAAGGTTAACTGTGCAACTTCTTAGTATCTTTAGGTTATATATGCTGTGATTCAGTCTTTGGTTATGCGTTCGCAGACTTATTTTCCACCAGTCCTCTGCCTTAGTTTTTTTGAAAAATGTACAAACTAATGTGGAGAATTGGAATCGCTCAGTGAATTGCTGTTTCACTTGCTATGAAACTTGTACAATGTATGAGGCAAGAAACTTCAGGAAGGCAAATTATGTTCTCTGAAAGCACAATAGGGCATTTTCAATTTAAATTTCAGGGGAGCAGGACAGGAAATAGTGATTTGACCAAAACTTTTTATGGCAGTAAATCAAGCAGTTTTAACAGGAGAGATTTGTGGATCCAAGATTGAATTTCTGATCATAAAGAGGAAGCCCCTTCATCACCCATCTTCTACCGTCCAAGGAACTCATACCACAGTAATTAAAACACATATTTGGAATGTAGGACACACAGAGCTGCTTATCAGTTGGCAAAGTATGGAGTTGCGTACTGATTGAGACAACAGCCCTACAGAAATAACTTTATTATATGTTCCTGAGCATGCTGTCTTATAATACAGACCACAAAAGGTTTAATTTGAGAGCTATCTTGGCATTTCCTACATTATTAGTATTAGCTTTGCAGCTAAATAATGTTCTCTTCTAATACAATTTTCAGTCATAGATAAATCATTGAGTCGGGACTCAGGTTACATTAGTTCTTTTCTAGTATATGCTGTAGGTCTGCTGAGGGGTTCTGGGAAGTGAATGCTTTCTCTACCTACATTTTCCCTTGTATAAAATAAGAATAATAGGTCCTTTTCTCCAAATCACTGCAAAAAAAAATGACAGAATTTCAGCAAACACCAAATTTATGCTTTCTTTTTTTTGTCCAGACTATCTACAATGACTTAGTACTGGTCCAGGTATTTCAAAATGGTATTTATTGCAATAAAATTCGATTTTGTTAATGAAAAACAGGGTTTGGTTTTGGTTTTTTGTTCTGTTTTGTTTTGCTCTGAACCGGTCCCCTGGCTGCATAGCTGTGGGACATGGGGGAGATGAGTTGCTGTCTGCCTCTCTCCTCCTTGAACAGTCAGGGGTGTGTGGAGTGAGACCCATGTGTTTATTTCTACATATGTTATCATTTAAAAACAGCTTTTTATTATAGCAAATATAGCTCCCCAGAACTGCTTTATGTTAATCCAAATCCCTTCCCTGTTCCAGGTTCAGTGGAAAGCTATTCCTTTACTCACCCACCTTTGTGTAGTGGTACCTCATGCAGCTAGACAGTCAAGCTACTGATTTATGCCTCAGTTATGCTCATGCTTGTGAGCGGCAGTTGTAACTGCAGCAGAGAAGGCTATTTCTTAGACTTTTGAAAATATATTGTTGGTTTTTATATAAGTTATTATTTTAATAAGTGTTCTATCAATGAGTTAATATACTACAAAGGTAATATACTTGATATATCAATAACAAATACTTTTTTCTGGGAAATAAACAAACCTCTTTTTGAGAACAACTCTTACCTTATCGCCCAATATAGGCTTGCAGAATTGTGATTATTGTTTGTTATTGTGTATAGCACAGTACAGTGGAGTGAACGCCATTATTTGGAACTGATTTAATAGATAACCCAGAATTAATGTCAAGGAGGCATAAACAAACAATGTGATAATCAGGAGTAGGAATTGTCATGAGGAACTGGATTTACGGGATTATAGGGAAGTCTCAATGGGCTTAATGCTACACGTGCCTATTGACTGAAAGTTTGCTTCTGCAAAGGCATCAGTTAAAAATAGGCTTGGGATTTGACTCATTGGTAACCAATGCTACCACTGAATATTCTAGTGCAAAATTAACGTATCCAAGAATTTTAGTACAGTCTTACTCCTCTCCTATATGAATGCTTGTTTTGTACATAAAGAGAAATGTTTGCTTGTCAATACTGTTATATGTTTAATGTGTGAAATGCTGGAACTAAATTTAAGGAAAGGGCAATTGATTCATTTCCTTAAAAGCCTAGAAGAAATCTGTAATTTTGAAAAGACTTTTCTCTCCAACAGGGTACAGTACATGGTTAAATCTCATTCACCTGAAAATCAGTCCCAATTGGCTTATTAATTTCTGTACGTACACATGCCATTTGCAGAAACTGCTGAACCAGCTTTGTGCTTTTGCTGCATTTCTTCATCAAAAGGACCCAAACCTTTTTCTTGTTGTTTCTGTGTATGTTACACTTGTTATAACCTTACCTCATGCTGTATGCTTTGTACAAGAACCTGATTGTCTTGGCTTTTTCCATTCTTTGCTTCATTAATGCTCTCCCTTTCCAGATGTTTTGGGTATGTATACAAGCTTGCAAATTACTTTTCCTGCTGTTTTGTGTTCAGTGCTTTATTGTACCTCACAGAACCACCGTGTGTTTCTCGTAACTGGCTCACTGATAGACAAAAGCCAATCCTGTACTGTGTTGCTAAGTATTTCTTTTAGAAAATCTCGCTGGTTTTCCTTATTTATTTTCAAGTAATTCTAAAAATAAAGTTGAGATTTGACAAGTAAATGCTGAAGATAGGTTTTCCACTGTAAATTTCTAAGGTATGTGTACCTAATCTGCATATTCTAACACAGACATGTGAATGTAGATGTAAAATATGTCATCATGTATATGGTAAATTGATTACAGTCAAATGGCTGGGAATCTGTTTATTTGTTTTCTGTGTGCACATGCAGTAACCTGACAGGCATTACATGCACCCAATTTGCATGTGCAATTGAGTGCCTACCTTTGGAAAGTTGTCTCTAGAAAATGTATAGAGCTCCCATTCACATAATAAGGTTGATATCCCAGAGTTTTGTCTTCTGAAAATGAAACATAAATGCTTGAAGAAATAGTAGTGGATTATCAGTGCAAATTTCAGACTTGTGTTTTCATTTTCTTGATATCTGTGTGAAAAGCCAGTTGAATGCTTGAAACTACGGTAACAATTTATTATACATATACACACATTATATATATATGATGTTGTTATGTATTCTCCATGTTTGCTAATTTAATGACTGTTGTTGTATATGATAAGTTTCAAGTAAATGCTTCCCCAACTATAAATTAAAAATAAACTTGAAGGAGTGCTAGCTAAGCCTCATAAAAATCCTTCCCTACTTACAGGGGCCATGGAACAGGAGTGCAAAACTGGGATTTAACCAAGAGTGTATTTCCATTACAAAGTCTCAAGGATCTAATGAGTTCAAAGAGAAGAAAAAAGGTGTTCGATGTGTTATGGAAAATCTTGATTGTCCCTTTATAGTTATATCTTCAAGATAGCTGGGACAAATGTCCAGAACTCTCACTTGCACGCATTAAATCCTCAGATATGGTAAAGTAATCTGCTAAACTTGAAGCTACCTTGAACCAGAATGCTGTAATGTAGCAGCCAAGAGCTTTTGGGTTATCATGAGGACGTGGCTACACTTCCTTTTGCACACAGACGAGGAACAAGTAGCATGAAGATCCTGAACCTGTTATAATTTATCAGCCTCACATGTCTGTAAATGCTCTTTTACCCTGCTGGCCAGCCATGATTTTGTTAATATCTAAGGCCAGAGTCTCTCTAATGAATTCTCCAGGAAGTTCTGTGTTAGAGGTTTGATACTAACTTTGCAATATTCTAACTTACAAATAATTTTTGGTACAGTATTGGCAAAGTATTTTAATGAAATTTCCTGAGTGTTTCCAAAGGATATATGGGGGAGGAAAAAAATAATTCGTGATTTCTGTAAATTAGAGATAGCTCTCAGCAACATGTCACTATATTTTCTCATGGCACTGCACTGAAATATGTATGATTGATAACTATATTGAAACAAAACGTGCTAGAGACAAAGCAATATAGCAATGTGTTAGAATAATATTTAAGGTTACAGACAACTGTATAATAACTGAGACATGAGGATAGGTGAATGAAATATTTTTAGCAAGTTAGCTGTTTGCTTAAGAATACAGTTTGCTTCCCTTAAAACTATTCACGCCTGTAGGTTGAATTGATCCAGTATTTTTTCTTTGTCCTAGGCTCATGGAACTGATAAAAAGTTGGTGTCTGTGTCCTCATTTTATCCAAGAGTAAGAGTTTGGGTCATTTAACCAGAATGCAGAGAAGTCTGGGTTCATATCTGTTCTCTACTAACAGAGGCATGAACTCATAATTTCCATCTCCGTGACAGGGCTATGATCACCTTTATGATGGTTGTCAGTTGGTCCTGCTGAGTCTTACGCACTTTGCATAATAATTAAACTTTCCCTGGAGAAAGAACTGGAATCCACGTGTTTTGCCTCCCACTCTAAGCATCAGGCTACAGAGTCAGTATCTCTCCCACTCAGTGAATACGCAAATGTTTTGCGAGTGGCACACCATCAGCAGGAGGGGTTGAATAGCCAGCAGTGGAGTGGTTCCACATCCTATCTGTGAGAAAGGCTAGGCATTTTTATTTATGTTTGTTCTGAATAAAACAACAGACCTAGGAAATGCTTGCTTAGTGTCTATGTGTGGACCAGAGCTGTAAAAGCCTATAGCACTTCACTGAGTAATGAGACATGGTACAGAAATATCCAAGTTAGTGCCAGCCTGATGTGATGATATCCATTCTGAACTACGCAGAGACACTTGCTTGGTCCCCTGGGCAAAATAAATGTTAGACTGCTTCTTTACCCAGTCTTACTATCCCAGTTGCTTGCCAACAGAGTGTAGGGGAGCTTAATGATGGGAGCAGCGCTGTGCTGCTGCGTGGCACCTTCTGGAGCGGCTGTGGTTCTACCTGGTGCAGTCGTCTCAGTGCAGCTCTCCCCTCTGCAGTGCTCATCCACTCGTGTTTCTGCTGCAGTCTGATGATTTCAAGCTTTTCCATTCATAAGCCATTAAAATTTACTTCCAGTTTAAACCTGGCATCAGAAGCATCATTCCATGAATGCTATTGTTTTGCTAGCCGAGAGAAGTAGGGCAGGAAGTAGTCTTTTTCATGTGCTAGTTAGTATTTTTAAATGACACTACCTGTTTTATATTTTCACATAATTACAGTATTGCATTTCAGGAGGTATTAGTCCATTATAAATAGATCTTGGTTATGCTGAGGTTTCCAAACATCACATTGTATCTGTAAATACCACTTGGACGTGTGTGTGCATTCAAGGCCATCTGAATTCTGTCTAAACTGAGCCTCAGCAGGCAGGAAGAGGAAAACCCTGTTTTCCTGCAGCACCTCACTCCACAGCCCCCCTTCAGCGGAGCCCAGACGGGAGCGCCAGGCAGAGCAGCAGACATGCTCCTCTCCTTTCTGCCTTATCCCTCGCAGGAGCCCCATCTGTCAGGCATGAGTAACACATGCAGCCGCTTTCCCTGGAAAATATTGTCATCCTCCCACTCCCACCCTCCCCTTTTTATGTAACAAGCTAGTGGCTAAGGGATTTGGTTGAGACCAGGGAAATCAAAGTATACTCACCAAACTGTGTTAGAAATTTGATTAAAACACCTGTAATCCAGGTAGATTCTGGCCCATTGCCTGAGGACTAAGCTAGAGCATTTATTCCCTCTTACTTGTTTATGTTCCCCTCCAAGACTTTTTCCTTCTTAGCTGGGTATGCTGGAGGGGAGGCATGGAGGCTTCTGCTCCCCAGCATTGCCACCGGTGTGGGGTGGGACACCTAATCCTGCCTGGAGACCACGGGGCTGAACCTCCTGGCTGGGGAAGGGATGGAGCCAGCTGTCCCTTGTCCAGCCAGCCCCCGCTGTTAGCTCCCTGCCTACCCAGAGCAACCTCGGTGCTTGAGGGGATAAAAGGGGAAGATGACAAGAAAGAGGCCAAGCATTTACCTACCTGTGGGGTTTCTTACCAGCTTGCTCCAGACTGCTTACACACCATGTAGCTTTCTGGATCACCCTCAGTAGCATCTTGGTCTCTTCGCTTTGTATACTCTACAGTGAGCACAGGCATCTAACGTAGTTTGGGATAGCCTGCTGTGGCCAAGTACCTGCATTCTGGTTAGTACAATACCTAATGTAGACACTTTGGTGATTTTGCCAGCAATGTAAGCATGTGTAGACAAACACATGCTCCCAAATTAAAATTTAAAATTTGAATTCTGTCAGTCCAGCTCATGATTTACTTCTTAATCAAGGGGTGTGTGGGCACAACTCAATAGTCATCGCTTCCTTTTTGTTTTTCTTTTTTCATTTTCTTGAATTTCAGATGTGACCTTTATCCATTTCTCAGCAGGTTTTTTGGTGTGATACTTTCAATGTGCTTTTAAGGCACTGAGGATATATAGCACTTTTGTTTCTTTTGCCTTTGTTTTGGAATTCCTGAGGCTGCCTTAAACAACTCATTTCTTTATGTTCATGGAATTTAGTGATTAATTATTTTTAAGTAAGTGTGCTTGTTTAAAAGAATTAGCATAAGAAGAATCATGGCTACTGATGTCTGTTCTCCTTAATTGATAAAATTATTTGAAAGCTATTTGTGCAAGGTGTTGCTAATCATTTTTATATGACATGCATTGACATAGGTACATTCTTTTCATGCTATATGTCTGTAATATCAGGAGCTCTGTTTAGAAAAATAGAACGCTTAGTCTCTGTGGCTGTTGCAGTCCAAGTAATAATTTACAAATCTGTTTCTATGAACAAAACAGTGCCACCGATACCACAGACAAGTAGACAAGGTCAAATTGAGTAGGATATTGAAGTCATACTGTACTCAGTTGACAGTATGTGAACTTCACTGTTCCTGCTGAAGATCAAAACCTGTTTGCTGCCTATAAGCAATACTTTGTGGTTCTAATTTGGCCTTTGCAGGCCAGAAGTATGGCCGTTTTGCATTGCGTATCCATCACAAAACCGCCATCTCATCAGGGTCTTCCTAAAACATAGTGCTGATGTAGCCACTGCTCTGTCAGGCTGGGTGTCCCAGTGATTCCTGGCTGCTATCGAAGCTTTCTGTCCAGGTTTGAAGAAGAATTGTGTTTCCCCAACTGTGTAGAGTAGAGAATGTTCTTTTACCATGGCATTGTATAAGTGACCCTAAATTCTACCGTAGTTCATCTTGTTATTTAGTGAATTGACATAGATGCAATGCAGTGTTGCTGTGTCTTTGCCTTTACTTTAGGTGAGATTATTGTGGTGAACTGTTACATTTTTTGCTTGAAATTCACTTGTAAGGTCCAACCGGTGTAAAGAATATTTTTCTGCCCCCATAACAGGATAAGCCATTTACTTGTGCTCTCATAGCACTGAATTTCTGTTCATTTCAGGGTACAGTAAGGCTATTTGGAATTAATATATGGGAGTAAGTTTAAAGTGCAATATTTAAAGTTGTCTGGGAGATGTGTTGTTCTTGTTTCTTAGAGTTGACCCCCCATTGTATGGAATAAATAGTCAAGTGCCCCTTGTCATTTAAAATAAGTTCCCTTTCTGATTACCAGGGAGGCCATATCAAATAGATTGTAAAGGACACTTTAAAATTTGGTAGCTTGTTTCTGGTTTTGAGCGTTGTAGCTGGACTGCCAGCATTTCATTATGATTGTCACAGTAGATCTAATTATGTTTATGCCTCTCATTATGATTGGCAAATACAATTTATTGGAGTTAATTGTTACAGCCTCACTGTTACGCCCGTCCAGTACATCAGAAGGCACATGATTATAAATAGATTATATGAATAGAGGTGGGAAGATTGTTAAGCTATTACTGTGCTGCTTTCAAGATACCACACTGTCATTGTTCTCGGCTCCCTTTTCTAACTACCAGTGACATTTGTGTTACTATCTCCACATGACATTTAGGGTTCTTTGCTTACTTTGGTCAAGAGTCTGATAGAAAATTTGTGCTGAGCGTCTTGTTGGGAAAGAGTCTTTACAGGTATAGAATTTGGGTTTTGAGAGATGTTGCTAAATAAAGATGAAAACCAAAACCGCAGCAGTAGATAAAACCTTTGTCATCTAATAAGAGAAGCTACTATTATTAAGTAATTGCAATACTCTTATTTGTAGTAAAAAGTTAGAATACAAGGAAGATTTCAAGCAAAATGCAGGCTTTTCCAGAAGCTGAAGAAGTACTCTAAGGGACAGGAGATCAGGACCTCTTTGGCAATCTCTGTGGCATTTTTTCCATCCACTTTTGACTGGAGAGGTAGAGGCACAACATACTAGTTCATCAACCATGCAGTGTAATTCCTTGAACTTTTCTCCTATAACCAAGTTAAGAAAAATAAATACTGAAATACTTTTCAATTGATGGAAAAGATATCTCTCCATCTTCAGACTCAGGTGGAAGCTATTGCTTCATAGGACCATATTTACCTGCAATTATTGCCCTGGGCATGTTTCACAATAGAAGATACCGAGGCATACTCTGCCCTGGCAAAGGGTTGTTTCAAAAAGTATGGCAGGAAATCTAGTTCACAGAGATGTATTCTATACTGGCAGAAACGTGCTTCCAGCAGTGTAGCAAATACTGCTTCCCCAGACAAAATTATGGTACACTGGCAAAAAGACAGATTTTGCTGGTTATAAATTGTCTCGAACAAAGGTTTTTAGAAATCTGAAATGGTTTTAAAATGATACATTAACTGATATTGTTATACTGACTGAAGTGTTGAGCCTGGTTTCAAATTGCAGGAAAGCAATCCAAACTCTATCATCAGAACAGTATGTCAAATTATCTCTGATATGTTTATTCTAGTTGTCATTTGGACTTAAGTTAGGGATATCTTCTACTAAATCACTGAGACAATGGTATTCAGTCATTCGAACAATATCTCTGTGCAGCAAGTTGCAGAAAATGTAATTGTGAATGTGCCAAGAACCATCAGAAATTCTGTCTTCAAAAATGTGGTCGTAATTCAGACAGCAGCTGGACCACAATGCTTTTATTGACAAGCAGGAAAGCAGACACCGATGCTTTGCATACCAGCACACCATGCACATCTCACAATGTTCTCTGCTGTGAAAGACTGATTGGCATGTACTCAGCCAAAATTGGAGGTAACTACAGACAGATGGAGGTGATCTCTACTAGATCCAAAACAATGTCAACTCCTCCAATAGAGATCATCATATAGAGATTTTCTGATGGCCATTTAAGATGTTACTTTATAAAATGATTGTAGTAGTCACCTATTGATCTGGAACCAAAAGACTTTGAGCTAAATGGAGACTAGCAGGGATGCTTTGCTCTCTCTTGGAAATTTTGCAACCTTATCATGGTACCTAATTTATTCAGTTGCTATTCTAAGATAACAAAAATCAATCTCTTCACACCTTTTGAAAGAGACCATTCTCTATAGAAAACTCTCTCTAGCCAGATCAGATAGGCCGTGTTTTCAAGCAGAAGTAATGCTTGTGCCAGTGTAATAGATAAAATGCTGATAGTGTAATTTCAAGAAACTCTCTAATAAGTTTTGATGCCTCTTGTTGACATTGAAGTTTCTGTTGGTTATCTTCTAATATTTACTTTGAATGGGCTAGGTATCTAATGTGGTTTTGGTTCATGGAGTGTGTGCAACCTTTAAAGGGAAACCTATCTGAATTACAATCTTCTCTGGCTCTGTAACTTTCTTTATAGACTTGCACAAATCACCCAACTTCTGTAATTTCTCTGTGAAGCCAGCCTATAGCAAGATTTGAGCAGGAAAATGTGATTCCATTTCAAGGATGAATTTGCTATTATAAGATTTAATTTTGTTTCATTTGGGAATGAAGACATCTACGTCACTTGTGAAAGTGGGCACAGTCCATCTGTCTTGGAGAGGTTTGCCCTGGAAACTAATGTCAGTCAGCCAGGGTGCTGAGGAGCTGGGAGCATGAGTTACCAGAAGACAAGATGACTTTTTCCAGGAAATCACCTTTCCAAACCTCCTGGGGTTGTGAGGAGGATACCATAGCATAATTTGGATTATTGAATTGTGGGGGTTTTTTTAAAGTGTTTTACACATAGTAATCAAATTTTTAATGTGGTACCATACTGAGGCCAGTAGATGAAGGAAATTCTGTTTTCCTGAACTTTGATAAGTTGAAGTAAATGGAAAAAAGGAGCTTCTGCTAATATAGACACCTTAGTACGTCTTAATGCCTATCTCGGACACTCCAGTTTGAGCAAATTGATTACTAAGTAAGATTAAAGTATGAGCTGAAATTATTTGCATGTAGGAAATCAACGGCACAGTAAGATTACCATGTGATGCAGCAAGCATTCTTACCTCCTTTTTTTCTTAGATACATGGACTGGGTTTTTTTGTAAGAAAGTATCTTTCCAAGCTGGGATTGCAGGAAGCCATGGAGGTGGGAGGCAGGCAGTGCTGCTTGCAAGGCGGGGGGGGGGGGGGGCAAAATGCTCTCATTAATGTCATATTCGTTTCCCTAGTGTGCCAGGGACGTGCATGGCTAACAACTCCCGCCAGCCGGAGGAGGAGCAACACATCAGTCTACCACATTTTTACATTTCTTAAAACTAACCGCCTTTTAATATTTTCATAACTCTAATTTTCTACTTATCTGCAGCTGAAGTTCAAAGTGAAATTGAACGGATTTTTGAATTAGCAAGGACACTGCAGTTGGTAGTGCTTGATGCTGATACCATTAACCACCCAGCTCAACTAAGCAAAACCTCTCTGGCTCCCATTATAGTATACGTAAAGATTTCTTCTCCTAAGGTAAATATTTTATTGATATTCATGCTGTTTCAGTCTTTTCTTTTTATTATTTTTCCCTTTTTTTTGGTCTTAAATGCAGATAATTTCATTACAGTTCAGAGCTATATATTGTTACTGCTTCCCTTTGGATGGTGAAATATTATTAATCAGAAAAGTATCTTAGCTCTGGTGTTAGCAAAACCCATTTTGGAAAAGGTGCCGTAGCTCCAATGTTTTTTTTAATTGGGATTGCACTTTAGTATCAATCACGTAAGTAATGCTAATAGTTTGTTAAATCAAAATAATACAGAAATGAAAGAAAGATTTTCACATAATGAATATCAGACTTATGAGTAAACTTTAACATCTCCTGGAAATGTACTCTTTCATTCTGTGAAAAAACCTACACAGGCCTTGTGAAGAGGCATTTGAAAGAGAAGAATGAATTATGGGAAGAGAACTCAGGAGAGCAATTAAAGAATTTCAACTTAGAAACAAACAAAACCAGAAGCAGCAGAGGAAAGTAGGAGGGGAACATTTAAGTGCCTGTAACAGGAAAGGAGATGTTGGGAAATAAATGAAAATTAGCTTGTTCTGGATGTAAACAGCATGGGAAATGCTCCTGAAGCCAGCAAATGAAGAATTTGATCTGCTCAAGTAGACAGTTAGAAATGTAAACATTTCAAGTGGTTATATACGTACATTAAGTCCGAACCTGCTCACTTTTATTAATGTCTTATTTTTCACAGGTTTTACAGAGGTTAATAAAATCTCGAGGGAAGTCTCAGGCCAAACACCTTAATGTACAGATGGTGGCAGCTGATAAACTGGCACAGTGTCCTCCCGTGAGTTACTTTTAATTTATGTCTCGTCTTTGAAAGGTGCCTTTCTTTTCAAGCACGAGGTTAATTATGTAATTTCTGGGAATGTTTGCCCTCTTCTGGCCATATTTCACTATTGCTTTTTTGCAGAACACCTCCTGAGGTCTCTGGGCTCTGCACAAAGGTGCAAGGAAAAACAGTCCTAGTCACAGGCAGTTATTAGGATGTGTGCTGAATACATTCACCAGTCGAACAAGCTGAGCATTTGTTTTACTTGATAATTCTTTTGGGGTTATTGGTCTAAAAATGAACCCTCTTAGTGTCCGTGCTTTATCTCTGGCAGTTTAGGGTAAGGCCAGTGGTTTGGTAGCTCCCCTTGGGCATATGTCACCACAGCCCATCACTGCTGGCGTTCTTGGTCACAGTTTTGGCAAAGAGCTGCGGGGTACTGCATAGCTGAGAGCTCTGCAGTTCTTCTGTTGATGTGCACTGAAGCAATTTCTTGCAACTTCTACCTATAAAGTGGAGATGATAAGACCCCAGCTGTGTTTTAAACATGGCGAGCAATATTACCTGCATACTCAACTGTCAAGAGTATGGGTAAGAGACCAGAACATGAAAGTTCAGTTCAGTTGCAGATATGGGAATTTGCTTTAGTTATGGAGCTGAGTGAGGGGGATGTTTTCATCATTTAAGTTCAAGCACCTCGGAGACTAGCCTCCTCAGGTCCCCAAGAAGCCAATGAAGAATGCTAGAGACCTGCTTAGGCTCTCAAAGCTGCCTGCAGGAGGACTTCTGTCTCCCTGACCAGGGAAGGAATGGAGGAAACTCGCCTCCTAACTTTAGATGCCTAAAATTAGACCATGTGACTAATCTCTTACCTAGTATTTGTATGACACTCGGAAACTGGATTATCTGTATTACTTGTGTTTGTTACTGTTACTAGTTACTGATCTTAGTTTGTCTTAGTTTTCTCTTAGTTTTTCTAGATATGGGGAGTCTTTAGACATTCTAGATATGGAATCCCGTTTCTTGCCATTCCATTTTGTTCCAATAGCTACAAACTTCAATATTTAACCTTTCTTTCTGGATATTTGAGTTTTAAGATTCGTTCAAGCTGCCTCTTCCTATCTTCATTGACTGTGCATTACTAAGCGCAAGTCATGAGGGCTTGTTTTAGCAAGTGTAATATTAGTTCTAGTTATGATTGCTGTCTTTTGTATCAATTGCATTTTAAAAAAAAAGGGTGAATATCTTAACACAGGTATTAGAAATGTGGTTCATTTTTGATGAAGGGAAAGTGTGGTCATCCATGTCTCTAGCTGATCTCCCTTTAGCTGGTGTTTATTCTCACTAAAACCTTTCCTTTATCAGGAAATGTTCGATGTAATTCTTGATGAGAACCAGCTTGAAGATGCTTGTGAGCACCTTGCTGACTATCTGGAAGCCTACTGGAAGGCCACACATCCACCTAGCAGCAATCCTCCTAACCAGCTTCTCACTCGCACACTTGCAACAGCCACTCTTCCTATTAGCCCAGGTCCAAATATTAATTTACAGGTACAGTTTTTATGCCATCTCTTCTTTTTTTCTACCAACTTCTTCCTCTTCCAAAGCACAGTGGTAGTCTGATACTAGAATATGCTGAATATGTCTTACTGTTGTTGATAGAGTAAGAGCTTTTTCAGTATACATTCCCTATTTTCAGTATAAAAGGCAAATACAGGCATATTATTGTTATCGCTATTATATTCACAGTAGCATGTGTTTGCGTATTGACTAGGGGGCTGGTTTTCATTCTAAGGACTAAGCCAGCCTGACTGAAAACATATGGTGATGTGAAGTGAAATACTTAAGATTTCATTGTGCCCAGGACACCACTGTGCCAGTAATATGCATACCAGCCACAAGCATTTTTATAGTTGGCCATATATAATCCAATCAGAGGAATAAAACTGGGCTAATATGATGCACGTTACAGCCTCTGGTAACTCTCTGAGTGATGGGCACACTATCGCTAATAGGCAGATCCCAGCCCCAGAGGCCCTGCATGACAAATTGGGTTATGTACAGACCAGATCCACAAATGCTGCAGGGAATTTGTTCCTATTTTCCCACAGGCTGCAGAGTTGTAGAAGTTGAAAACGAGTGACTGTATTAGTGAAGTCTCAAGGTCAAAGTGGCCCTTCCAGTGTTTCCTTTGTTCTTTTATTCATTGGCCATTGCTGTGAAATGTACATACTTCCTTCAAGCCAAACTCTTACATAAAACCCGAGTCCCGCTGCACATTGTGCAGAAAGACCTTGAGAGGCAGTATGTTCTGAAAGCTAGAGTACTGTCTAGCAAGCTGGGAAAAACAGGCATTATTCCCACCTCTGCACTGACCTACCTGGTGACTTTGGGCATATTTTGTTCTCTCGTTTCTCCTTCAACTTCTGCTTTGTATAATTAAGGTTTTCAGCATAAGGAGATCCTTTCCTTTGTATATATGTTGCATGGCATGAAATGAAGTTTTTAAAGATGCTACTTCATTATAAATAGTGCGTGACGCCTTGAGGCCGAGAAGATCACCGTGGGGGTTAAAATACATCTGTCCCAGCTCAAATAATGGCTTACTACATCTAAATTTCCACCTAAGTTCCATATGTGCCCATATGTTACATACCTGTGTCAGTTAAAATTCATAACTTTAGCTAAGAAAAATGTCTCCTTTTAGAAAATCAGAAAAAAAAAATATATCTGCACCCAAATTGAAATGGCAAAGATTTGCTTTTTGTTTTTATGGTCTTGCAAAACAATTTTTTGTGTCAAAGAATTTATTTCCCATTAGAAGACCACAGACTTGGCAGGTTTGTTGTTTAACAAGAAAAATGGCTTCAGCCACCTTGCAGGGTATCTCCTTCTCTTGCTTTCAAAAGCAGTTGCAGGAAAAGAGACTGTAAGCTATAGCTCATTTCTGCCTTTTTTTCTGTCCTCAGAGCTGAAAAACCCTGAAAAAATTGTGAGCTGGAAGAATTTCTGAGTATGAAATTCAGTATTGTTGTGTGCAGACTTGCTAGATAAACTTTCTTTGCTTTGTAGATGTGTTTATTATTTTGCTCACGGTTTTTTTGTGCCTTTTGGGTGTGGATTTGTAGTTCACTTACTCATTTTATTAACCACATTCTCTGGAGGAAGTATACAGAGTTTTAATAACACTTTTCTGAATGTTGTGCTATCTCCTTACAAACTAACGGATTTTTATTTTAAGGACTAAAAATGAGAATGTATTTGCAGTTTCACAGTTTGTATGTCTACTAACCTAACAGGGGTCCCTTATGGAACGTAGAACTTTTACATTCCTTTTGTTTCATTTTCCTATGATACATTTTCAGCTGACATCTCAAACCTGAGCCTGTCACAGTCTTGGAATAGAGTGGGTTTATTTTCTAGTCACGGTGGCTGAACCCATTCTCTCAATAGTGTTAAGACCCTCTATTTGGAGAATTTGAAGTCTATGTCTGTGCCATTTTTGCAGACTGCTCTGCAGAGAAAAACCATGCCACCAGCCATTTGGCCTGGAGGGGCCACATCTGCACTGCCAAGCATTTGAGTCATTCTCCCCTGGGTTCAGTGCAGCACCCCTTTGCCATGAGACATAATTGGGTTTTGTGGTTTTTTTAGTCCCAGCTGTACATTGTAATGAGAGATTTGTGTTGCCGGCTGCCAGAGTGGTATTTTTATAGCATGATGCTGAGTGTGTGCATTGCATGGCACAAGTTGCTTGAAGGTGTGAGGCCTCCTGGGACTGTTTGAAATGAAGTCAATGAAGACCATACACCTCCTATCTATCTGATGGAGTGCTTTGGAGCAAACTGTCCTGACAACTGTTTGCAGGTTTCCTCTTGTAGGGAAATAGTTGGCTAATTCCAAAAAGAAGACTGGAGCAACCTCACAGACATATGGTGCAGGCGATTAGGGACCACTGGGTGGAAATAGGGAGCGAGCCAAATGGACCCGGTGGACACAGACTTCTCTCTCCTCTTTCAACTCTGCTTAAACTTCTTTCCAAGAACCCCTACTTCTTTGAAATTACAACCCAAATAATGAAATGGGCTTATCTCAAACCTTCTCCATTTTAGGCAAAAAACCTTATGAGATTGGGCCATAAAATTCCTGCACTGCGGAATCTAATCCAAATCGGAGCCTTAATTTGGTTATGAACCACAAAGGCAGACCCTAATCCAGATTCAGACGTTACCTGCTCAGTGTCCCTGTAATATTTAGAGAAAGTTACTGTCAATGAATTTGCCCGTAAATCCCAATAGCCCTAATGCTATTCTGAAATTGCAGGTATTGGTTCTAAATTTATTCTTTGTGCTGCTCCACGCATACTCATCATAGCAGAGAAGATCCATCTGAGTTTGTAAAAGTAGCATTCTGTTCAAAGCGGGTTCAAATTTTGCATCTGTTCTCAAACCACAGCAATGACAGATCTTATTAGTCACGATTATATATGTACGTGCATATATACTTGGCATTTGACCATATGAGAATTAAAGGGTTTCATGTCTGTACTCAGTTTATGTGCCTTAAAAACAGTCATGGTTGTGAACTAATAAAAATGTGTTTACGTGTCCAAAGCAGGCATTGCTTTAGACTCTTTAGCTTTTCACTTGATTTCATTCATAATTAAACCTCCGTTAAGTCATTCCTGTTCACCTTGAACACATCTATTCATGTTTACATTTACTACATTCGTTTTCTGGCAAATCAGAATCATCTTCAGAATCATAAAAACAAGAACAAAAAAGAAATTTGACCGCTGTTTCTGTTACCTTGTTCTCATCTATACCATTTGTTTCAACTTAGGAACACATGGAGCAACCCAGCTCGTCACTGGAAAGTTTACAGAACAAAATGTTGTCTTAGAAAATGAAGATTTGTCAAATTTATCAAATTGCTGATTTGAAATATGTTGCTTTTTATAAGTTTCTGATAAAATACAGAATTGTTCCTGTCCAATTTCCTGTCATTTTACTTTTTGGGTTGCTAGGAAACCCACCTGCCAGGATCTGTGGCTGAAGGACAAAATTTCCTCCTTCCCCTAGCTCTTTTCCACAAAATACAAAGACAGAAAGAAGATACATCCGTGAGCTGCCCTGGAGGCAATCCTCATTTTTAGTTTAAACAACTCTGAACATAAGAGGGCAAACTTTAGACTAACTTTGGTAAATTCAGAACAGTCTCACAAACAAATGCCTGTATAACTCTGTTAAAACTTACTTTAATTTTGTGCCAGTAGAGATGACTTTGTCTTGACATTCTTCACCTCATGTGAGAAGAATAATTCAATTTCACCATAAACTATTTCTTAAAATTTTGCAGTTAAGCTTGGAAAGTCTTTGGCTGTGGTTTGGGAATAAAAGTAGGTTAATGTAATGAAACCCCCACATAAGTTAAATAATGCCACTTGTTCATTTTGCAGTGATTTCAAAGCATTATGCTGGTGAAGAGTAGATTTGTTATTACCTGGTAATTTTTATTTCGGTCTTTTAATAGTAGTGGTGTGTTAGGAAATTCTGTAGGTGATAATATCGCTCTCCTCCTGCTTTTCTTGGCAATGGTCTGCATTCTCGAGCTCTTAAAATTATGAGGTCAAAGTTTAATTTTTCATTACCATGAAGAAATGGAATTATTGCTGAGAAAAGCAGAAGATCAGTGATACTATTAGTATCATAATACAAACTTTATTCACACCAGATTCAATGGCATTTTTTTCCTTAAAAGGCTCTAAAAGAGCCAAGGTTATGTACTTTGGTTCTCTGCTGGAATCCACCTCCTCAGCCCTCTAAAATCACTTTCCCATAGTGGCTGTTTCCAAGCAGGCATCTGTAAACTCTCAGCTGATACCTGCCCTCTCCTGGCATGATATGTTCTCTTTAATTTTTCTGCAGTTTGTCCTGCTTCTGCACACTCTCTTTTTGTCTGGAGTGTGGTAGGCAATTATTGCTAAATGGAATAGTCAGAAACATCACAGGAAACGAGAAAGTGTCACAGAATAATGTGATTGCCACCATTCATTCTGATGAGAGTGAAAGGAATTGTTTGTATTATAATACTGAACTTTCAGTAAAAGCTGAATTCTAATGTTTTTTTCTAGTTTAGATTCAAAGTGGGTTGTGTACTTAAATTTTATTGGTTTCATGATACTTTCTAGTTGAAGTTGTTATTGGAGGAAGTTTTTAAATGTGTACTTCATGTACATGAACTTACTGCTGGTTGTGATAGCAGGGATCTCAAGGAGACCAGAGGAATGACCACTCAGTCCCTGAACGCAGCGGTTCACAAATTGAAGAGGAAGCACGGGTTGAACCCATCAAGAAATCCCAGCATCGCTCTTCCTCAAGCCAACACCACAACCATCGCAGTGGTGTTAGAGGCCTTTCTAGGCAAGAAACTTTTGACTCAGAAACACAAGACAGCAGAGATTCGGCTTATGTAGAGCCAAAGGAGGACTACTCACATGAGCATGGTGACCACTATGATTCTCACAGGGATCACAATCATAGAGACGAGTCCCACGGGAGCAGTGATCACAGACACAGAGAATCAAGGCATCGCTCAAAAGAGAGGGACCGCGAGCAGGACCACAATGAATGCAACAAACAGCGTAGTCGTCATAAATCGAGGGACCAATATTGTGACAAGGATGGGGAAGTGATATCGAAAAAACGTAATGACGCAGGAGAATGGAACAGGGATGTTTACATCCGTCACTAACTTTTGCCTCTGGCAGTCTTGTGTTTCTTTGAAGTCTTGTAACAATGCCCCTTGAAAAGATCTTTGGGTTCTTCATTGCAGAACATATGGTATCCTTCTGTATGCTGATTTGTATTGCTGTTGCTTGCATAGCAATAGCATGAAATAGAATATTCATATACTTATTTTTTTGGTTAGTGCTATATGAATTAGCGTAGTACAACTGCAGAGTTCCTGATGTTGTACTATGCCATTTTTCAAGCTGTTTTTTGGTAGCTGCCACTTGAACAATATCTGTTGCCATCAAGGTGTTGTTAGTGTTTTTTAAAAAAAGGTACATTTGATGTTTAATAACTTCCCGTGTATTCAGCAAGCCAGAATCAGCACATAAAAAATCTAAAACTTTTTGTCTGCTCTGATTTTTAATTTGTATGCACTTGATTTGCATATTGATTTAAGAGCCACTATCTGTTGCTTGTACCTCTGGTGGACTCCATTTGAAGACAGAATTCAGTCTTGCCTTACACACAGGGGATCATAAAGTCAAAATCTATTTTCTATGTATTGGTACTGTGTACTGTATATACAGTTTATAAATGTTATTTCTGCAGACACCTTCTTACTATATAAGTTTGATCACACTGTTTTAGAGTCCTAATGCCAAGTCAGCAGATTTGCTTTTGAATTACTGGCAACTGGAACTAGCCTCATTTAGGAAATCTGTAACAGTGTTCAATCTAAATACTTTTTCTTCTGTAGCAGAAAGCTTATACTTATTGTAAATACAATTGAGTGCTTGAGATAAAGGGTCTAACTCTTATACCTTATGCTGTCCTTGCAAACCCAATTTTGCATTTTAAATTTATGGTAAAGATAACAAACTTATCACTATAAATTATTCTGCTCTGTACAGGTCACAGAATTGCAACGGACACAGCTTAATTTTTGTTCTATTGTCAGAATAATAGAGCACACATGACAGAGGTATGTATGTGAGTGGGTGGGTGGTGGATGGGCGTATGTGTGCATATGCACGTTAGGCAGCAAAGTGTGAGAATCTACTGAAGAAAACAAAGGTTACTCAAAAGCCCAACAAGTCTGTTTCTTCATTCTGTCTATTAATTTAAAAATCCAAATTGCAGTCGGGGAATATGAGGGAGTTTACTGACCCAGGTAATTGAGAAAGCATCAATCTGCTGGCTCTTTGTTGAGACTTCAGGAGAGTAAAAACAGGCAAATGTTACTGTGAGTGCTTCACTGGAAATGTAAAATCTTTGTGTTTTAGAGTATTTGTTTTAGTAAGAAAAGTTTACACAGCTTGTGGAGAGTTATTTTGTTGGAAAATAAATTTTTGTAGCTTCTCCACTTTTTCTACACTTGCCAATTCCTCTGCATTCCCACCTTGCAGCCAGCTCACTGCTTTTTCTTCACCTAAACTGTTGTGCTGCTGGTGAGAGTTTAGAAAAATGACTGTGACAAAATACTCTGTTATGAGCTCGCTAGAGAACATGCATTGAAATCAAAGGGCGTGAACTCAGTTTTGTTTTGCATTGAACACCTGTTGCACTGGTAAGCGGGGGGAAATTCACCATTATTTTTGACTACAGGTTCCATACCCTTGCCTAGTGTAAAAGCTGTTCTGCATCACATATAGTCTTTGTACTAGTTGTATGAATGAAATACTTTTTGTATTTCACTGTAAATAGCACATTATATAAAGACTGTAGTGGGATAATAATTAATTTAGCTGGAAGTTCTTTTTATTTATTATTTTAATTCTGGGAATATCAGCATTGCCTGATTTTGAATATCATTTTAGTGAAATGGATAAGATATATGGCAGGTGCATGTTTTCTCCAATCTTCTATTCCAGCATCTAAGCAATTCAGTTTAACTCCCTTAAACATACTCTGTCCTCCCTCTCCCGCTCCTCTCCCTGATGCTTTAAATGCATTTTTTACAACAAAGTGAGAGCGTGAAATTCTGCTGTCAGGTATCTGGCCATTCCTCCCAGTGCTGCTGACTGTTGTGCTTATTCAAGGGTAGTATTTGGCTCAAAGCATGAACTGTGGGGAACACAAGGAAAAGGATATTTTTCTAGAAATAAAATTCTCAGCATTTTTCTAAACATCATTAAATGACTTTGTAGACAAAGGAAGCATAGGTAAGTAGATCTGCTGTATTACTAAATGAATATATAAGAGTATATAGCAGTGGCTTTTGATACGAGAGGATTTTCAGGTTATCAGTGGAAAATGACATTGAAGGACTCTGTTGTTTGAATGCTATCAGATCACATGTAAATGGGAATAGAAGTTATATTGTCTTGCTCTATATAGCCTGGCTTTAGCTACTTTACCAACTTTAGTAAAGACTGTTGCTCCCTACAACTGTTACATGACAGCTGTGTCCTCCAAGAAGTGATCTATGGATTCCACTTTAATACTTTGATTATTTTGTTGTTGTTGTTGTTTTTTTTCTTTAATTTTTGCTCCAGAGAGTGTTTATTTTCCACATTTCTTAAGGTATTTTTTAAGTAATGTTTGGCAGAATTTCAAAGAACTGAGTAGTGTATGAAAACCATGGAGTAGGTAGCCATGTATAGACAAATAAATGAGAAAATAAAGAGCATAGTCCAAGACTTAGTATTTAAGAATGGCCTATATATTGATTTATGGAATATAAATATCACAAGAAAAAGACATGGCCCAACCCAACTACTGAGAGAATCATGTTTTGTATAGTGCTGCTGATTATGTACAGACAACATACTAACACACGCATTTCTTAGGCAGACTCACTCAGTAGGTTTTTATTAGCCTTGCTAAGATAATTTCCTTCAGTTATTGTTTTAAGAGTGACAAATCATTTGTGAGCTTGTACTACACATATTGCACAATACCACCTGCCTGCTGAGCATGACTTTGAAAAGCACTTTAACAGAATTATTTCAATAAGAAGCTTTAAAAATACTCCAACTGGAGGACATATCAAAGGTTATTGTGATGAAATGTCTTTGCAAAGTTTTGCCAATAGAAAGTTTAATATTATTTTTTGCATTAGGATACTAATGAGTTCGTATTTCTGTATCTGGTTTCAGGAGCTTTGAATCTGAGGAATGGTAGAGGTCCCAGTGAGCTCGAGAGTCTTCTTATGTATGTGTGGTACAAAACAACCTGTAAAAATTCTATTCAAATGAGCTAAAAAGATAATAAAACCAGTAAGAAGGAAAGGAGGAAGATAAAATAGTTAAGTGATACTCTCACTCTATATTTTTCTAAAGAATTTCAGTATATGGAAGGAATGGGATGCATTTTTAACATTTATGTGTATATATGTTAGATGTTAGCCTTATTTTTGTATGTCTTTTCAAATGAATACACATCAGTGCTGTTCAGCAGCCCGAGTTTATCCTTTATCAGTTGTTTAGTGTCACACAGACATCATGGAAGAAGGAGTTCTCGAGGAGGGACTGGAAGGAGGCGAGAGTAACAGTCTCCAGACCTGTTAAGTGACAGGACAGTGGGGATGAGTAAACAAACAGGTTTGTGCACAAAGGCAGCATCAGTAGGAGTTAAGAGCTGAAAGAAACTATTTTTAAATCAATCCATAAATTACTGCCTAGAAATTAGAAAATTCTTCTAGAATACTCATGAATTCATATCCTGTGTCTGGCATCAGGAGTTCAGAATTTGAGAAGAGTTCCACAATTTTTGCTTCTCAAGGTGTAAAATTAAATAAATAGTTTCTCCTAAGGATTTGGCCTTAATGAAGGAAGACAGGTTTTAAAGCCAAAATGAGTTTGAGTGGAGTACCTGTTTTCACAGAAATTTGTAAACACTTGACCTATAGCCCTTATTATAAATGGAGGATAAGGAAATGAAATTCCAGTCATCAAACCCTGAGTAAAAGTAGAGACCTGTTTTCACTTCTCCCTGCATATCTGGTTACGTACTTATCCTATACATGCCGTTCCTGCCCAGGTCGAATACCCTGCCCCTTAATACTTACTGTCTTTTATGAATTTGTTTGTATTTATCATTTTTAAGCTCCGTTGGTTTGTAAAGTCATATTCATGTTCTGTGACACCTGCAGAGGTTTTAAGGTGGTCCATTATCATTCCCTTAGCTGGAATGAAGTAAGTGGTCTGATTGTTTTTAATCAGTGTCTGTCCAAAGTAAAAAGGTTAGTGTAAACCACCTCCTGTGTTAGTCACTAAAGCCTCTTCAAGATTTATTTTGGTTTGTGGTTACATTTGACCTCTAATTGCTTTAACACGTCCGGCTGAAAGCTATTTCCCAAATGCTTTTGACTTTAATTCTATTCCATCCATGAAAATAAAGCACATTGCAAAAAACTTTATTACATAGTCTAGAGGAAGAACAGAGAAATTATTTTTCAGAGTGTAATATAACATTTCTGGTGTACATTTACTTATATTTATTACTTTATTGCAGATCTTTCACCAAAATTTTAGTTCTTCTATCATCTGTAAAATATGTGGCTGCCATTTTTATTGTGAATGTTTTTAATCAAATGTTACTCAGTTGAATTTATTGCTTGGCAATTTGTCTATAACTTATTTCTCCACTTTTATATAACAAACTGTTACATATGAGCTTACGATAGTTTTATAGACAGTTTCTTTTTATAACTTACCACCCTAGAGATGTGTTCCTACGCATCCCCCAAAAATATTTATATCAGATATAATAGAAATTAAGCTGGTTCTTCTAATTCAAATGTGTTCTCTTTTCTTACTTTATTCTTACCACTTTTATCTATCGTGCTTACCTACTGTGCAATGAGTTCTAGCAGTACCAAATTGGATTTGCTCATAAATTTTTTAGTCGTGAACAATTAAACATAAAAAGAAGGTTCTTTATATTTTAAACTACCCACTCCAAAGTAATTTCTTGTTGATCACCGTCACCAGCCTCTTTCTTACTAAAATATTCCCTTTTCCTTAAGAAGCATATGAAATCCTATGATCTAAAAATTGGTGGACTCCATGACACTGAAACAGGAAAAACCTGTATAATAATTTCATACTATACTAGGCTGCCTATTTTAATATCTTTATATTGACCAAGATAAATATTTAGATTTGGCACTATTACTAATGACTATTTCTGCAAATACAGAAAACTTACTTTTCAGACTTTCTTAAAGCCAAGCTCTGATTGCATGCCTAATCTATCTATTTTGTAGGGTTAATCTTTCATTACAATGACAATAACTTTTTTTAATTTAATATATAAGTATCTCATGTAATGTATATAAAAATATATATATATATATTCAGTTGTGCTTCAGCACCAAATACTGAAGCATAATGATTCAGTGTGTAAAGCATTCTTATCAGGAAAGTAATCCTATTATGTATTAAAAATATATATACACCATACATCAAAATTATGACAATGAGAAAGTATTCCTGCACTTCTAGTTAAAGTTCCAGTAAGATTGGAAAAGAAAACAAAAAAAGAAGGGCATCCATCCATCTTCAGTCATCTAACTTAGCCAAGCTAAGTTGATTTGGAGCATCTTAATTGAGTTTCTGTTCTGAACTGCCTGATGGAGAAGTCTCTCCCTGGCCCTGCCCTGCTCCCCAATTACCAACAGAGAGAGGGGCCTAGGGGAAGCAGCTGAGGCTTATCCCTTTAATATGCTAAGTGTTCTTTTAAGTCTAGCAGTTGACTTTTGCAGAAACAACTCTAGTAGTTAAAGTTCAGATATCAGTCATTTTTTTCAGGTGAAGCCTGGGCTGCAATTACACTGGAATCAAATACAAGTCAGTTACTTTCTTCCCTGCCCCAAGGAACTTCTCGTATAAAATTCAGAGATCACCTTCTTGAAAAGCCTGTTTATCATTCAAAACTAAAGAAATCTGGGAAAGTCTCAACAAATCTTCCACTAAAAATTCAGCAATCATCTTAATTCTTTCAAATTCAGCATTGCACAAATCCTGCTACTGAAACTGGAGGCAAAGTTCCTTACTTTGTATGCATACACAAATTTCAGTATATAGTCTATGTGTGCTGATTAATGTTTACAGAATTTATATATTCTGCAAAAAGAAAATGCTTTTTTTACTAGCACCGAGTTAAAAATTTCAACATGTACTTACAATAAAAGACTAATCCCTTTTGTTACCAAGTAATTATTTTAGCCATATTTAGACTAAAAAGACTGTAATCTATAGTATGAGCTTTCATGATTCTAAATAGGATATCTCACCTACTACTGATGAAACAAAATTACTTTAAATCTTCTTTAGACATGTTGTGGTTAATGGCAAGGAGTGACCAACAAAAGTAGACAAGTAGTAGACAAGAATTCCATCCTTCTGTCCTGCTAGGATAGACCTTACAAAGGATGTACTAGTCAACCATGGAAGAACAGAAGAAGGGACATGTGTTTTATTTAAGAACAGTAAAAAACAAACAGTACCAAAACATTTATAGCAAATACAAGTAAACAACCAGACTACTGAGAAACAGAATTGCATAAATTGTTTCGGTTGCGAGCAAATGCAAAAGCACTTCTGACAGTATAAAGACAAATTATAAAAGAAGTATCGCTCCTTTTAATCCAAGCAAATAGTTATGTGTGAAAAGACAGACTTTTTTCAGGTAATGCTTTTAAAAACTGGAAATTTATGAGTGAGAGTTAAAAATCACACACACACAGATGTCAGTTTATGTTTTTGAATTGTACTTACCTTTTCCCTCTAATTTTAGTACTAATGTCAGTTCCAGCAGTACTGAGAAAAGAGAATACTGTTCAAATGGAGAACATCCCTGGAACTGAAGCAGAATTTTCAAATACATCTAGCACCTTGAAGAAATTTAGGTTATTAAAACTTTGAGCAGTGTATTAATGCAGTTCTCATTAGCATGCTTCCCCAGTTTCAATTTTCATATGATTTTAGCTGGTGATGCTTTCTAACTAATAAAGAGTTAATATTCTTAGTTGTTTGAAAGGTGATTTGCAACATTTCAGATGGTATTATGCATTGTTTTCTGTCTTTTGATATATTAATCACAACTGTAGCCCCTTCTGTTGCAAATGTTTGATTTTAAAATTGTCACTTGTCAGCCAGTCCAATAGGCTATTTCAGAACCAATACAGTTTATGCATGGGAAGTTTGATGTTGAAACAATATTTATTTACATTCCCAGAGTGAGATGATGGTTTAATATATTCATGCTGCTATAAAAGACATGCTACAAAGCCTAATCGTATTTTGTGTATATACTATGTGTACAGAGAATCTTGCTTGTATTAAAATAAAAGAGAAATGAGGTTCTAAGTATCAATTTATAAAACAGTTCTTTGTAAAATGTTACAGTGTTTCGTGAAGCACTATTTAATGAAACATTAACTACTGGTAAACCTCCATGAAAACCACCTTTTCCAAAATTCACAATAATAGTTCCCATCTATTTTATTTATGTTTGCATTTCATAAAGTAGCCTATTTCCCCTCCCAGAGAAACCCTGTTCCTACGCTTGCCGCACTAGGTAAGCAACTCATGTGGGGAAAGATAGAACAGACAGCAGTAAGAGTGAACATACTTGTCATTCATGCCCTGACCTGCTGTAAATACAAAAGCAAATGGAGACTTAAAAACGATACTACCCTTCCCCCAACCATGACTTACTTTCTGCAACCTGTGGCTCTTTCCCAGCAGAAGCTGGCAGATTTTATTGCTGCCATAGCAACCCTGCCGTCAGCCCCGTTGGCTTGGCAACATTGCAGCAGTAAGAAACACACTTCACGTCTGAACTGTTCTTAGACTCGCAGAGATATTTTTTCAGGTTGCATTCCTAAATGCTTATTTACTGTTTGATTTAATAAATTTTGCAATAAAAAATCCTATACAGTCCTTATTTGCCAGTGAAATCAGATCATCTTCCCTGGAATCTTGCAAAGAATTAATATCCATTCCTTGCAACGTCACAGCAGATGGATCAAATCTCTGCAGCAGCTTCAGCTGATCAAGCGACAATCCAGCTCCCCTCATGCCTTCTCCTCCAATGTGAGGTTCCTTTTTGAGTAACAAAGAAAAGCAAATTATTGCATCAATCAAGTTCTTATGTGCCCTAAATGTATTCTGCTGAGTATATGCAGAGCTGCCTAACTGTTAACGTGGACAAGCTAGGTTTCTATCGTTCACACCAGGGGAGGATTTAGAAGTAATGTGGCCCTTCTTTTCTTGCCCTCACCTGGCCAATATGTATACAAGCCTATATACAAAGTCCAAAGTACTTTGAGGAGGTGGTGGTGCACCTAATCCACTTTAGCCTAGTGGTTTAGAGCACTTATTGAGGACAGGTACACAGCTCTAAATCAATTCATTACTCAAAGGACTGAAACATCGAAAGCTGTTATCACCAGACAATAAGAAGGTCTAAAGGTTTTTTTACGTTGCCACTTTCAAATGATGCAGTGCTTCTGTGTACTGACTAATAGCTGTGAGTTAAGTCAAAAAATAGCAATTCCTTAGCCAGTTACTAATATACTCAGTAACAGCAGTAGAAATACCTGGATTCTTCATATTAAAAACTCCAACCGGAAAGACTGAAAGCCCCAGTCCAGGATATGTTACTGCCTGAAAAGGCATCATTTTGGAAGATGATGCAGCAGAAAAATCTGAGCTTCAGATTTTCTGTGTCATGTAATTAGACTAACAGGTAGATGGTACTACTGTTACATGTGTATGTATATGAGGCAGAGAAAGAAGGGAACAGCTTATGTATCTGAATTCAGGAGACATTTGGCATCAAACTCCTGGAGAGGAGAAGGGCTTAAAATCACAGCCCTTTTCTCAGCATTTCGTGTGAGTAGCCTTGACTGCTTTCTATTTAATACACTGATTCCTGGAAAAAAAAAAAATTCTTAGCTGGATTGTTCTTTCAGTTCATTCAGTAAGCAGATAGAACAAAATGTGCAAAAGCTGACATTGCAATATCAAAAATAGATCTCCTTTGTAAATCTAGTCTAGCGTAGTCTATAATGCAGCCTACAGCAGAGAATTTTTTGAGCCATCACACTTTGCTAATACATGAGCTCACCCAGTCATCACATGATGTGACTTAGTTGCTTAACCACGTACTGTGTGCTGTAAAGCTGGGCAGCCAAGAGGTTGCAGCCTGATTCTTCTCTTCCTTTCTTTCCCTCAGCAGGATTTCAGTGCTTTCCAGATAAGAGACAAAAATGAGGTGTCCATTGCAAATTGAGAAAAAATAACATACCAAGGGAGACAGGGGTACCAACTTGATGTAATAGAAGGATGGAAAGGTAAAACTCTAGGGAAAACAATATTACACAGGGTCAAGCGACTTGCTCAAAGACAGACCAATTTTTTCCTCTACCTTTTCCTTTTTCCTTTCAGTTAAGTTACTGCATTTAAGCTGATACACAGTATCTCCTGTGTAAACCCCTAAGAGGAAGTAAGTCTGCACAGACAAAGGATCAGCTGCTATGCAGTAACCTCCACCTACGAGATCAACGCCTATGGCTCCATCTCCTGTTTTTTCCTTATCCAATATGATTCCAGGATCTCTTGCCAAACTGAGAAGGTGGGAGACAGTGGACTGGGTATATAAGAAGGTGTCCACTGAGAGACTAAAGAATATGGGAAATACATAAAGGAACATGAGGTAAGTCAACCCTAGACTCCAGTTTCCTGTTGATTGGAAAAGATCACCTTAGTTTACACTACTGCGGAACTGGTTATAAGATACTATAAACTATCTGTGGGTAAACAACTTAGTGGCATCTCATTTAAAATATACTATACACAAAATCTTAATTTTTACAGATATGGCATTTGTGTGTGAAAACGAGCGCGTTATTCAAGACTGATTACTGGTGAGAGAAAGTCGATTAAACCAGAATTAATCTTGCATTTGAGTTAATAGGGCTTGTGTTTTGCTTTGTCATTCTATTGAGGACAATTTTTGTGCTGTTGGTAAAATGTATAATCTCAGTTGAAACAGGTGGAACTGAAAAATTCCTAGTAAATGGATGGTGAGAAAGCAGGCAGAAGAACGTTGACATACAAATCTTTCAAGAAAAGCTTCAGTTCTGTTAAATCTTTATCAGCCTTCATATAATTTCTTGTTGTACACCTATGTATATATTTTTTTAATTTCAGCTAAAAGATGCATCTAAACCTCTTACGGCAGATAAAAGTCATGACAGAATGTGTAACTAAGCTAAACAGGTATCAGAGTTAGACTCTTCCTCAAAGCCATGATGATAAACAACTAACCCACCCAACTCATCTCATCAACAAAGAGGAATAGAGACGCATACAGTCTGATGATAAACTCTCTCAAGGTAGAATAAAGGTAACAGATATTTTTGAAATGTATGCAGTATAGATAGATACTAGAATTTTTTATCTCCCTATAGATTACCTCCTCCCAGACATCTTAATGGTAGACACTGACTCCAGAAAAGACAAGGTATATTCTTGGGACACTGAGCCTGAAATAAATTTGTTCTCTCATTCCTTTACATAACGCAAAAATAGCTCCCATACATATAAAATCCTCCTTCCTCAAAACACAACATTCTTTCCATTCATGTCCCATCCTTTACACAAGTCTTCACTACTTTAGTGGCATTAATAAAAAAATTTTCACCTCTCCTGTGAATGTGCAAAAAAAGAGAATAAAATATATGCATTAAGAACAACTGCAAGAGAAATTTTAACCTGTCTGAACTATCTTTTGTCCCTGTTGTGTTTTAAATGACTGCTGTACAAATCAAAACAACCACAGTACACAGTGGGAAACTACTTAACGATCCCTAAATGAAGCTCAATTAAACATAAAAATAGATTTAAAAGAGCCTTAGAAATTCTTGTGTTATTTCTATCCACAGCAGTTAAAATTGTCTGCAGTGAAAAAGAGATTTCTTGATAGTAAATATAATGTGTAAATTTACAGTGCTAAAACAAGCTCACTGGATTGTGTGAATTACCCTGAAAATACTATTACCTGTGGCTGAAGCTGGAGGCATGGAAAAGTTTTCAGAGCCCAAGCAACTTGCTCCTCATTTTCAGAGAGTGTAATCGTACATGTACTATATACTAAAACACCTCCTGGCTTCAGCAGTTTCACTGCCTGCAGGGAGAAATAAACAATAGTTCAGCTTATTTTTAAATGCAAAAACTTTCATATTAAGCAACATTAACCAAGAAACCATTAAGCTGTAATATTAAAACTTAGCACTTAAGTCTTTCTAAGATAGCCATTAGGATAATGCCTAATTCTCAGGGAATACAGTAAAGGTTCCCATGGATTAGAAATATTCTTCTTTCCAAATCATCATTATAGCTCATGCAGTTTATTAATGCCATTGAGATGATTCACCTTGTAAGATTTGTTATTTGTACAGCTCTGCATATCCCAGACAGAATAGTTCTGTTTTCATCACCTGCTGCCAACCACAGATAGATACACAATATTTTTTTCAGTGATACCAGATGTCAACTGTTTCCACATATTTGGCCTGGAAGCTATAGCTATGCTGCTTTTCAAGCTGTGGTTCACTTTGAATACATATAATTCAGATTTAAACAAGTTTCATGAAATCTTGCATTTTAGCATCAACCTAAGCATACTCCTACTAGCATGAAAAGTTGTAATATGGCCTCCTGGCTTTGTACTCCATCTCATATCCCATACAGTACCTCACAGCACCACTGCATGGGAGTTCTATGCGGTGAACTTACAAGAGTCTGTGCTGCTGCAGAGAAAAGACTTTAACCTGCTCTGTAACTTAGACCCTTGCGATTATTATAAATTACAACTGATGAAACTGAAGGAATAGAAAAAACACATACAAAGGTTTTTATTTACTATGGCTTACATATACCTTTCCCATGCTCCAATGAATTGACTTCACCTAGCAACAAATACAGTGGAGCTGAGAGGTTAACTGAATCCTAATACTACCTTCTTAACTGCTGAAAAGATAGAGAAAATGAGGCACCATTTTTCACTGTGAAGTTCTATGCTGCAAAAGCATTTATGTTCAATTTATCTTATCTACGCAATGATTAATACGTACCACAGTGAAAAGCTTGCGCTGTAGTGGCTGATAAGAAGTCACCTCCTTTAATGTCAAGGAATAAGCCATATTTGGTCTCTGTCCCATCCCACTACATGGAGCATCAAGAAGAATTCTATCAAATGACTCTGGTAAGAATGGAGGTCCTTCTGTAAAAAGCAGTTAGTAATGTAAAATGTGGCTGTTGCTTTCCTTCACCATAGATAAGGACAAGCTATTACTGCTTCCTTGACATAAAACATTTACGTTCTACAGATAGTGTCTGCAAAAGTAATATCAGCTAGAGACAAGTCTCAGCACTGCTGGTGGTAGATTTAATCTCCCAGAAAACTAAAGAGTTTTAGTTCTGTAGGCTCAAATAATACATGATCCCTTCAGGCAATAACATTTTTTTAACTTTAATTTAATAATTTGAAAGTAAAATGTAAAAGTAATCAAACATAAATGTTGAAATATGATTGGTCAGAGGTGTGGGTACAGAGTTGCACATATAGGCTTTAATAAACCAGTCAGCCCATAACTGAACCAAGTGTGCAAATCTTTACTGAGAAGCCTGTAGTTAACCGTTATGACTGCCTTAAATAATAATAATTGGAATGTCTATATAACTATTTCTTGCGATGCATATATATCTGTAGAAAATAAAGCACTTCATAGTAACATGAAATACTACAAGCTCTAATGTGTGACACGCTGTCTCCACAGCAGAACAATTCAGTAGACAAGGATTGTGAAGACAAGAACAATTTCTGAATATTACCTGGATAGATAAAGGAATATGTAACTTCTATATGCAGAACCTATCCTTTCATCTGAATTCCATTGGCTCAACAGCCCAAAAGTTTCTATCGCCTTAGTGCTAGAGCGACTCTTCAGCTCAGCATTACCAAGACAAAAGTGGCTCCATACGTGTATCTGTGGGTAACCAATGAGGAAGAGAGCTATATATATGCTTTACCTCCTTTTCCCCTTCTGTTCCTCAAATATTCAAGTTAGGTCACAAGTGAAAACAAGTGAGTGACTTCATACTACTGCTACCTAGCTTGTTACAGCACTACAAAATGAGTCTATCTATCTGATTTATCTACCTCTGATCCATTACTACAGTGTTCAAAATATGTCATTTCTTACTTGCAGAGATGTACAGAAAAGCCTTTATGATCTCTCAGTATTACAGCTAGCTCTTGTTCATCTGTGTAAGTGCTACATACGACCTCCAATATTTTATGTTCATATAAAGACTATTAAGAAAGTACCTTTATTCCTCCAAAGCAGGAATAACTAACTGCAAGGCATAGGGACAAGGAAGGTGAATTATGCAACCTGATTCCTACTTACGCTAACCAGTGACTGGGATAGAATAGAGTGAGAAAGAACAGCATACTTTGCACAACAAACTAAAAATAATCAAGACAGCAGATACCGTTTAAATCATTCCATCATGGGAACAGAACCAGTATCATAAATACAGCACTTCAGAAAAGCAAATGAAATGAACTTAAAATAATACACTGTGCTTCTATAGAACTTTCCCCTGAACAGCTGAACAAACATCAATGAACTAAACCTTGCAGCACTCCTGGGAGTTAGGTATTAATAACCCCATTTTACAGATGAGGATTCTGAGGCAGAAAAGCCAAACAATTCTGCAAAAAAAATTTTTTTCTCAGACTAAGTCAAACAGTTCAGAGTATGGGGTTAAACGTTATCATGGAAGAAGCCTTAAGGCTTCAGTCTTTGATATTTTCTGGGAAAGGTATGCATTTCCTTTGAGCATATTAGGTTGTGATAAGGACAGATAGTTTGATAGTATTTGCTTCACAGAGAAGCTGATTATCACAAAAGAAGAGAAAATAAGAGCATTCACAGTGCTGAAGCAACTGAGGTATCTGCCAAGATTTCAAGGACTTGTAGACCTGTGGCAGGTTTAGTACTGTTAGTTCAAACCTGATTACTGTTTTCATCTAAAAGCTACTACTAACCCAAGTTGTTTACTTTACCTTGTTCATCCTCTCTCTTCTCAGCTGAAAGTGCCTTTGTTCCATCATAGCAAAAGGCCTTAATGCAATTCAGCTGTAGCAATTCAGCATTCTGCTTAATTTTTTTGACCTTGTTAGCTATCTTGTCCATGGCTATTATTTCACCCTGAAAAAAATAGGAAGTTTTTATCAAAAGCATAGGGATTAAATGGACGTGCAGTTCCTGATTTCTTCCCACCGCCATGAGCAGCGCAATGAATGAGGCTTAGTTTTCGCTGCAGAATTTTGTTGTTATTAAATCCACACTCCAGTAGTCCTTGTTCACCAATATTTTCCATGAAACCTGCATTAGGCTAGATACTAGTCTGAAGCTGTGTGCATTCTGACTGGCACTAGCTGCTTGGCACAGTCACTCCCTAACGGACCCTATAGTGTCTGACTTCTGGCAAGTGGTTTTTTTGTTAGTTTCTTTTTGTTTGTTTTGAACTGTTTTACTGGGCACTAAGTTAGGTAAAAATGTAACCATTTGAAAGAGGGTAGAAGTCTCAAATACATGGTAAAATAGGTCAACAGGTTTTAAATTTGCATGGAGATGGTAGGAAACATGATCACATACAGCTCAGTCCTGAGGAGATGAGGCCCACAGCAACACCTCTGGCTTGCTCAGACTCATAACATACTGTTATACTTGCAGTAGTTGTCACTCAAGTTACTTTAGGAAATACTGTAAATACTATAATAAATTTAGACGTGGGGGGAGGTGAATCACAATTACATATTATTCCTTTTATGTGTGAATAAGATTTCTCTATTCCTCTCCTAAGATAAATCAAAACGGTCACACACCACTATCTGCTAGATGAAATCTCTAAACACAAAGGAAAGTAAACAATAGCATCAGTAAAATCCAGAACAGTAATACTATCTTCAAAAAAACCCCAAAGACCAAAAACCTGTAATAGACTTGCTATAGCAAATAGAGCCTGCTGAGAAAATGTGACAACTTTTTCCTACTTGGTGATGGCTCTCTAAAGGCTTATGGAAGGGTAACATGACTAATATAGACTGTAAAAAAAAAACAAACCAAACTTCAGTAAAAATAAACTATTGACTATATGTCATGTTAGCCAATATGTAGGCCTAGGACTGAGAAGTAGAAAAGGATTTATGTTGTGTCAGAGGTGTCCAGCCTTCAACTACTGTGAGCCAAATCACCTCTTATAGGAGCGCTCAATGACCACATGCCACTGCTTCTCCCCTATCACCATTCAACCTATTACGCATGCACACTAACAACTGATTGTGCTTGAAAGTTAGGTCGGTTGCTGAAACAGTGGATTTGCTGCACATATGCTGTACTTGAATATAAAGAGATAAGTCCTCTCCTGAGAGACTCTCAGAAAAAAGAACAAGCTGGAAGACAACAGTTCTTCCCCACTAGCCCATGCCAGCCACTGCCAGAAAAACTTCCTTAAAGACATCTGGAAAAAACAGTGGTCTGGACTGGGATCCAGAATAAACTCTGAAGCTTTAACTATTCCCAGTTCCTACTAAAAGCTCTTAACAATACTGAGTAATTTTACATTTCGATTATCTCATCTAAAAACAATATAATAATTTTTACAATTAAATCACAAAAAATATAAGATTGATTCAGATATTCTAAATGTTAATGATTTAATATACTGTCTATGGAAATTTAGTATGGAAAATCTGTGAATGGAACTTAAGAACCAAAAAGCAGTGCAAATTTTTTCCCTACCTTAAATTAAAATTATATACTTAGAAAAGGAAAACCAATTCAGATAAATTTCAACATCTGTATTCTTAATCTTTACCACTTCAGCTGGAGTGGTATCAAAATATCTAAAATGATTAAGGGCAAAAAAACAGTTATGCAAAGTTATACAAAATGTACATACACAGATCGAAAAAGTACAGATGTAAATGAATCCATGACAGAAATATGTGCTTTTACAGACCTCCTTTATTTATCACACCAAAATTCTTTACTGGAAGCTTTATAAATCTATCTAATAAATGTCTAATGACTGTCTAATGCATGTTTGCAAACTTTCCATACTGAAGGAAGAAACACTTCAATAAGCAAACTGTCACAGAACTGAATACATCTTTTCTAAATACATTCAAATCGTTACCCACTGTACCTTCCCATTAATGCACAGACAACCACTGAAGTATTGCATAACGAAAGTGCAGTTTCTAAATGATCTGATATATTCTAATAACCCTATTCCAATGAAAATAATAACGCCTTACAAAATTTTTAGAAGCGACATTACACATTTTTCCCCTCTCTGCTAGAAAAGAGCAACCTGCATTTCTCTTTCATTTTACATATAGCAATTTAATATATGCAAATTGTTATTCCTATATCCACATTCTTTTTGGCTTGTGTGTTATTTTCCTTTGTCTTTCTCTAAATATTTTTTTTTGTTTCTTCTCATAATGTTACTTATGAGATACTTTTGGTGTTGTGACCTTCTACCTTAGAATGACAAATGCAGACTAGAAATTCAGTCTAAGATCATATTTGTACCGCATAATTGATAATTTTTACTGAGAAGGAATTTAACTGGATTAGGAACTTCTTAATATGTTTTTGTACAGAGTTGTGCATTCTTTTGGCACACAGTCGTAACCTCTGCTTTCCATGTATTCTCAGTTCCTACATAACTTTACCTTGCATGTTATGGATTCTTCCATTACAAATACATCAATAACATTCAAAAAGTGAAATCGAACACATTTCAACAGGTCAATTTGCAGCAAATAAGGTTTTAAATGTGATGGTGACTATTTGATAAAGATAGTCTGTGCCCATTTTAATAACTCTGATGTGTGGCAAAACATATTGGTAAGCAGAACGTTCAAATATTAATTGTTTGCTGTTGTAAATTATCTGTGCATTCTGACAGCTAAGTGAAGTGAGCTGTGCAAATGAACAGTGGCCAGGCTTTCTTCACTGAGACAGAAAATGCCCAATGACTACTCTTACCTGGTCATGCATTAATGTTGCAAGATGGGTTGTTTTCCCTCCAGGTGCAGCACACATATCCAAAATTCTCTCTCCTGGCTGAGGGTTTAAAATATGGCTCACAACCACAGAAGGCAAGTTCTATCATAAAAACAAATATGGGAGAATTCAAACCTTATGTTCTGTATTAAGGAATGACAAACTCATTGAAACAAAAATTCATTCAGCAGTGAAGATACCTATGATATGGCTGTCAGTTCCTTAACAGAAAATGAACTGTTGGGATTATATAAAAGAGACAGTATAGGTCAAAAGTCTCCAGTGGCTCCTTTTTTATTTAAAGCTGTATATAGAGTATCTATGACTGAAGTTTAAGTGTTTATGACTACGGAGACTACAGTGCTAAAAGTCAAAATAAAATAAGCTGATACTATTACAGACACAGAGCAGCTCTGTGTATTACAAGTATTTTATATCGACCTGTTTATTGGAACATTTACTATATGAACATACTGGTGTAGTATAGTAATGAACAGTAAGATCAATAGGCAGGAGTTTAAACTTGCTGAATTAAGGTACCAAGAAGCTGAACTGTGCTATTGTATAAATAGAACAGATGCACTGAAGAAAAATAATATGCAATAATTGTGCACTGTATTGCATCTTACACAACATGGAAATATCCTGAAAGATTCTCTTCTAATTTGGTTCAACACAAAGGTATAAAAACCTTTTAAAGTTGTCCTTACTACATGTTGTCTTTGGATAGCACAGTCTCAAGTTCCATGCCACAGTGTTCAAAAAAAATGAATAATTCATCTCACACATGGCAAATTCAAGTCAAAAAAGCCAGGCTCAAAGGGTTGTGATCAGCATCACAAAGTCCAGCTGGAGGCCAGTCAATAGTGGAGTACCCCATGGGTGGACACTGGCACCAGCGTTGTCTAACCTCTTCCTTAGGGACCTGGATAATGGAACAGAGTGCACCCTAAACAAGTTCACAGGGGATACAAAACTGGAAAGAGTGGTTGATAAACTGAAAGGTTGTGCTGCCATTCAGAGGGACCTGAACAGGCTGGAGAAATGGAGAAACAGAAACCTCATGAAGCTTAACAAACAGAAATGCTAACTCCTGCACCTGGTGCACCCCATGCACCAATACAGGCTGGGGCTGACTGGCTGGAAGGCAGCTTTGCAGAGAAGGCCGTGGGGATCCTGGTGGACAAGAAGTTGAATATGATCTAAATTCTCATGTGCAACAGTCTCTTAAATAACCTGTCTCTCTAACAATTCTGTTCCTTTAAAGCAAGTACTCTAATAAGCTGAATCAGGGAAGAAAAGGCCTCTCCTTTACTGCAGGCCATGAGACAATATATTGCTTGATAAACTATGGTTTGCCCACACCGGAAGACAGCACTGATGCTGATTTAAAAATATTAAGATCAATTACAAACAGATTATATGCATAAAAATAACTCATCTGCTGGACTGACTCTTCTGACAAAAGAAATAGTGACTAAGACAATTCAATGTAATAAAGGATTTAACTTACTATCTGAGTGATAGTTATATGAATCAAATGAGATAACTTAGAATTTCAGAGAATATCTTTGAACAAGGGTTTGTTTGAGGTAAAATTTACATTCGCTTTAGAGATTAAAATAACTTTTTTTTTGAAGGCTGAACAGCTTGATTTTGTTTTAAACTCTGCTTCTAAATTGTCATATTTATATAAAAAAAATACAGTACCATTGTTAGCACACTAGTTGTATTAGATATCTGAGGTGTTCACCTTATCTTTTTGTGTCATCAAACTGAAATCAAGAATTTTACCTGATCTAAGAAAACTAGAAAGTTCCATGATTTCATTATCCTATGTTTCAACATATCACAGGTGGCCACTTGTCATGTCTGCCTATTGCTTTTAATTAGTTTTATTGTGGAGGAAAAGGAGTATAGGTATCACAGAAATTAAAGACGCAAAAGGAAAAGCTAGCTTGAAATAAGTTCTTAAATTTTACAATAAAAACTACACAAAAATTTGTCATTCTTTGGAAGCTCTGCAGTTTTATGGTAAGAGGCAGTGAAAGCTGTGCTACGGTAAGATTTGTCATGGTTATTTTGTTCAGGTGGATCTTTTTCATTAGGGCTAAAAAGATACGGGTTTTCTCTTCAACTTAAAGTCAACCTACTATTTGGAGACTTTCCTGATTATCTACAGAAGGATGTACCCTGAAAGAGGCTCATATTTCAGAGTTCATAGGCATATTCCAAAAACTAAAAGTTCTATGCAGACTATCTATGCAAAAAGAATTTCTAAGTTTTTAAGTGAATATCTTTTAAGTTACTTTGAAGTCCCTTATCATATCTCAGATGCACTATGATTAAACCACCTACATGTAGATACCAACTTCATTCTAAACACTTTGTTTTCTTTAAATCCAAAGAGTGAATTAGGTGCCATAATACACAATGAATAGATAAAGTATTAATGTGTGCTTAGAGGATATTCATTATTCTGCAAATAGTACAGACTTATTTTTGTAACAAACATACCTGCAAAAACAAATGACTAGGGAGCACATTGTCAAACGAAGGACTAAGGTAGACTGGCTCTATCATTCTTATGCCCATCCCACTGAAAAACATGAAAAAAAAAATTTCAACTACTCAGATTTATAATTTTTAACAGTGTTCAATTAAAATCATTATGTTTACAAATGGAAACTTGAAACAATAACCTTACAAAAATGAAAGCACTTACAAATCAACTAAGAAAAAATATTTTTACAATTTTGTAATCTGATATTCTTTAAAAGTACATCATTAAGTTGGGTAAACCATAACAAAAAATGTACTACATTATAAATTGGAACTATCTGTAAAAATTGCATAAAGAAAATTTACCTTTTTTGTATACAAGACAAACTGAGATCTAATGCAAGCCTTGATAATGTAAGGAAATGCTTAAAACCAGATTTAAATATGTTAATTTCAATCCATAACTGCTTTTGGCTAGCCATGTACACACTAGGGCACTGGCATATGATTTCCTACTTTGATCTTCCTCCATTTTTCTAGACTGTCTGAGATTTCAGTCAAATAACTAAAGAAATTCTATTTCAAAAGCCTCACAGGAACATTGATTTGCCTACAAAGCGAAGGTTTGAACTTAGAAGCATCCTAAAAGTTTTAAATATGAAGTTCTGACACAGATTTCATTAATACAAATGTACAAAGAAATGGACAATAAAAAGAAAAACAAGAAAAAACAATACTGAGCCTGAATACAATAGATTACTGAAGATAACAAGAATGAGTATTATTTTGCATATGCACTGCACAGTCCAACAAGAAGAAGGAAGGATATGAGAAAGCAAACTTGCAGACACGAGACTTAATGCTGCATACTGCCATTCCATGTCATCAACTCAACAGGTATATCCTACCAATACTTCTACTATATTTAAGCTCTAATAAATCAGAAATCCTCTGACAATGTAATATTTTTGACTAGACCTTTTGTAGTTTGTTCTTGGGATGTAAAGTCTTGGTCATTAATTTGATGTTCATGCTCTCCTACACTGCTTTTTATATGTGTTTTAGATGACAGAAGAGGAACCATATGCTTTGGCAACAAAATAGAAAAGCAAGTAATCTTGAAATAGATAACTACCTTGGCAAATACTATTAATTTCTTTAAGATATCTGACCTTATGTTCTGTCCCCTGCCCCACCAAAAAAAGCCCCTACAAATATTTTTAGGAGATGGAGAAATCGACAAGGCTGCACTTCTGTTCCATCCAGATAGGAAAGTGGTACAGAAAAATTTACCAAAATGCAGTTTTGCCACAGTGAGAATGTTTGTCACTTCTGTTTGTTCTATATTATTGAAGTCATATGCTAAACAAAAATTCTGAAGAGGCTCCCATTTATTTCCTCCTACCACTCAAGTAAACTGGTATCTGGATACCACTATGAAACTAAATGTTGAGTCTGCTAATACTTACTGTAGTACTTTAATCATAATTGCCATCACACTGCTGCTACCTTAGCTGTGAAGTTACAGAAGACAGAAGGAGGCACAATTCTATTATATTCCCAGAAACTAACACTTCCCAAAAAATACTGGAAATCCCAACATGCAACAGAGGTCTCAGTCAAAGCTATCTTGTGGTTTCACATAGGGTAGAGAACATTTCAAAACGTCTTCCCATCTTCTCTCATCCCTTTGCAAAGTTGTAGGTATAGATTGCAGTTACTATGGACTTACTTCAATGGGCCACTTGAACTAAAGATTTCACTGCGACTCAGTTCTGAAATCCCATTTCCAAGGAAAACTTTGACTCCTTCAAATTCTTTGGCTCCTCTTTTACATTTCCCTTCAATATCTGAATACACTGAGACCAGATCACCAGCTTTCATAACTGCGCAAAGAAGAACAGAAATGTTGAGATTAATGTTATACTTGACAAGACAGTAGTGACCAAATAATTTAGGATTTTCAGTAGAATACTTACTTGAACTCCTATATCATAGCAAAACTTAAACTTTCTTAATGTAATCAGAGAAGATTAACTGATATTAGGCTTGAAAGTGTACATGGCGAACGATGGCTATCAAATGACTAGAGCTATTGAGAGACAAAAGGTTACAAATCAGACAGCGTGTCTTGTTTTTTAAAAGGCTAGACAAATCCTCACTTTATTTATTTTATCACCACATGGTCACACGTAAGTTTTAAGCACACTCTTCAGGATTCAGTCCTCTGTGTGTGCTCCAAGCATGCAAATACATCAAATGACACTGGTTCACACTTACTGTACAAAGACAGCAATACTAAATTTGTCTAATGACCTCTCAATAGCTAGGTAGAACTATTGCTACTTTTTCACTAACTATTCCTTTGACACAAGTGATGATATATTCTTGTTGAAACAAGTTTTCTGGTGTGGCTCTCCTCCCCCAAAGGCAATTGCTGTTCTCGGTAATTCTCTAAAAGAGCTTTACATCTCCAATTAAAACCCTCCAGATCAGTAAAGTATGTAAATACACACCAAACTCTAGAAGTGTAGTCTTAGGGACTTAAAAACTTTCTGAGCTAGAACAAAAATGGATGGAAAAGGAGGATGGTTTAGGTGATTTTGCAGAATAGTGAGCAAGCTCTATGCACTGACTGGCTGAAAAATATGCTTAAAAATAAAGGCCTACGCTGACAGCAATAAACAATTTTCCAAAATTACATTTCTGAGGTGTCTGACTGGCTGGAGCAACTGGCAGATATGACAAGTAAGACTAATGACAGTTCAGCTTCCCAAGAATTCTTTGAATTGTATTTAGAAATCTTTTTTCCCATTTTCAAGTGGCCTTCTGAATATGCACAAATGCCCTGGGATTCTTAAATGGTAATATTTGTTCGGTAGCCACTAAACGTTTCTTTTTTTGGATAGCTTCTTTTTACACAATGTGACACAAAACATTATGTGATAGCCTACTGTTATTGTCTGCTTAAACTTCACTGAACAAAAACTTGCAGCAATTTAACTCTTCCATCAAGCATATTTGCCAATGATTTTTTGCAGTATTCAAACATAAGGGATTTTATTTCACTCTCTGCTGACAATTGTCCTTTCAAAATGCATTAGTACTGTGTACAGGTCTCAAGCTTTTTGTAGCTTATACTGGCATTCCATAAACATAAAGCTTAGAGTTTGATTAGATAAATTAAACTCAAAGCCCACTGATAATTAGTTTACCCTCATTTAGGTTGCAAGTTCAGTGATTAAATGTGTGTTTTTGCTGTACTCTTTTTTTCCCTAGTTAGGCCATCTGTGCTTAATACAGCCTTATTATATTTGGCCTCAAGTGGGTAGCATGCCCTTTTATTTTATTTTACTATCTGCAATTCCCCTGAAGTATTCCTAAAGTTTTATAGTATCTTTTATTTTCTTTGAATTGATATTGCACACATAATTACATGCAGCAATTATGATAAATCACTAGTTGACTCAAAGAGGGATTTGAATATTTATGAGGTTGTCTAAATAAGCAGTTTCAACAACTGCTATGGCAATATACTTATTTCATTATCAAATCCTAGATTGAAAAACATTCCTGTTCAGTGAATTGGACTTAAACACATGCTTAAAACTTCTTGAAGGTTTTTTCCTGAAAGGCAATGAAGTTAAGTGTCTAGATAAATGCTTTCCTGACTCACTTTTTTTAATAATAAGAACCATGATGATTAGTAGATCTGAGGTGATTCATCCAAAATTATACTGGTTTCACATAAAGTTAATTTGGCCTTTAAATAAAAAATAAATAGGCTGCTGAACACTAAGCAAGTATATATAGATTTTTTTATCTTGTCTCACAAGCATTGAAAGAAAAATTTTCATTTCTTAAGAATCTGACATTAACATTGAAGATTTTTCTCATCAATAGAAAAAAAACTTTTTACTAGATCTCTCATGTACAAACAATATCAAATGAATTGCCAATGGATTAAAATAAAAGAAAATCCGTTTTTTTAGATCTGTAACTTAGAATCTGACAGGATCATGAAGGCAAGTGCCTTTGTGATTGAATGAAGAAATAACACATCTGGAAATAGTATCTATTAAATAATCACATACATCCAGTTACCATCCAGATGTATCTGTTGTGGCATTCCTTTTATTCTTTTTTTGTGTGTGTATGTGACAAGACTGGAAAGTGGCAAACTTCTGTGAGTTTATTCTACTGAACATCCATATTAAAAGTTACAGTATTCAGTAGTAAATAAACTCTTAAAAAGCCAGGTTTTACTTTGAACATGCTCTTTAAAAAGATTTTCAAATGAAAACAAGAAACTGAAATCCTTGAGAACTAATACTTCATCTAGGAATTACAAATGGAAAAAGGAACTTAAAACAGGCCAGGTGAGAAATAATTACATACAATTTATCACAAGTATAATGCAAAAATAGTGGAAATCTCAAAACAAAGCCAGAAAAACTTTAAAAAGCATATTTACCATAAATTACAACTATAAGCTTAATTTCAGCTGTGAATAGGAAAAAAAAAATTAATGTCACTATTTATTGGAAACTGTCATCAAAGGGTGGCATTTTTTCCGTCCTCTTTACAACTTAACTGGGTGTATTTAGAGAACTCTTACATCTTGAGGTAGATATGATTCCAGGGACATAAACATGTGCTCCTCGAAGTACTGCATACCCACAGTGGGCTCCAACAATGACTTCAGATGAATGTTTGTTTAAATCTCGCCTAAAAATACAAAATGTAGCTCAGTTTTTTTTAAAAAAAAAAAAGTATACTGAAAAAAACCAAATACCCCCCAGGTGAAGTCTAGTTCATAAATACTGTTTTTGTCACAATGTAATAGAAAAAATAGTTAACTATCATGTATTACATTTAAAAGATTTCTTTTAGTCCCAGAGGAATCTTGAAAAGAATGAAGAAGGAAACCAGTCCTCAAAATAAAGCAGGTTGTGACACATTCTGCCACTATTATGAACCTGACAGAGGAATACAAATAAATTATACTGGGATGGAGAAATAATCCTCTATCCCTTTCTAGGCCAGATGATTGTAAAGTGATTTTTTGTGTTTAACAATTGCCAAGTACTTCTATAATAAATGTATAACCAGGTGCAAGGAACTTTGCCAGTAAGAATTGTGAAGATGACAGTTATTTGAACTTATTAAAGTGTAAACATATTTTAATACAAAACCAACAGAAAGTTCAGAAAAAGGTGCTACAAAAGAGGATTAAATGAATGAATGAGGAATAAATAAAAGCATTAAATGCTATTTTAGAGTGCGCAGCATTTACAAACTAGCACTACTTGTTACCAATCTCTACCTAATCATGATATAAACTGAATCTGAAGTATGTTAGTCTTCATTATGAACAAGATACTTTAAATAAAATGTCCATCAGTGAATTCAATAAAACAATGAAGAAACTCTGTAGGGGCAGACACAGAGGCAACATGAGAAATATCCAAACATAGCTTAAGAATGAAGAATGAATAGTCATTTTGTAGGGGATAAAATTGACTTAGGAATCCTCTCAGCATTATTGATCCAGTCTCCCTAAGTCTTGCTCTGGACTTGGTTCCAGTGGAAGAAACCCCTGCCTGTATTTAGCTATAGTTCTATATTCCACCTCAAAAGTTTAGTTCTTCTGTCTGCCACCTACCTGGCTTTCCAGAGAGGATGTATTTATGTTACATTTTCCCTATAAGAAGTTCATCTCATAAATAAGGAGAGAACTCTTATGTTTTCTTACATCTTTTAAGGACTAAAACTCTAACCTGGTTAGGATATGGACTGTCCACTAAGTCTCAATATAAATGAAGTTGTGCTTCATTTATAGTGAGTTAGTTATCATAACTGTTTAACAAGAAGTCTATAAGTAAAATATGTGTTATGACATTTTAAGGCTAAAGACTAAAAATTTCAAACCTGGGTCCAATGACAGGAATTAATAAGACGTCCTGGAGTTTCGGGTGCTCAAGAACTGGAACACACAGTCCTTTAAATTGCTGTTTCATTAAAAAACATAATTATTAAGCAATACTAAAAAACCTAGTATTTAAGTACTTAATTAGACTGAAAACTATTTTTCCATTCATAATTTATAGCCGTAGAGTACAAAAACCAAATGTAATGAAAACGGTTAAGACAGGTTGGGAAATAGTGTGTAAGGAGACACTCCATATTAAAGATACTGGTGTAAAAGACTAATTAATTTAATAAATTGAGAAATACCAAAGCTGCAAAGGGATTCACTGAGAACTGACTTCAGGGAGTGGGACAGTGTTCTGACACTCACAACCTTACCACTGGTTTTTGCTTTCTTCTGGAAGAAGGTTGTGTCAAGTTGTCATCAGATCACAGTAACACCACCAGAGAAGCTTGGGTCTAATCTGTGTTATCTTTTTGATGTTATTAATTATAAACCACTGTTTAGCTCTACTTATGTATTGCCTGTCTTACTTAATATGCCAGGTTGGTAATACTTTTTATCTTTCTTTTCAGCTTAACTTTGATTGGGTACTGAGAGCTGAGTTGTGCATATAGTTGAAAAAAATGACAGCTTGCCATATTAAAACTGTTCCTGGACTTTAAAAAGATGCTGTCTTCTCGCCTGAGCCTTCTAAAATATAACCTTAAAACATGCAAAACCATAAATTAGTTTGCATCTGATAAATAAGTATTTTCTCTTAAGAAAGAAAACAATCCATGAGCATAATTTTGTTAAAAATGTAGTTTCATTTTCTAATATAACCTCAATTCAAAATACAAAAATTTTATGAAAAGCCAGTCTTAATTCAGGTTTCAGCAAAGCATTTTCCCTTGAAGTAAAATATCATACTGCAATACCCATTTCCAGATTTCTACAATCAAGCTAAAATTAGCATAACTCATTACCATTCCAGCCAGCAGAATACTGTCAACTGCCTCTGCATCACAGAAATGTCTTGACTCCTGTCATGCAATAGTTCCCTGCACACCCACTAGCATTAATAATCTACTTAAAGAAGAACTGGATCTTTTTAGACAGAGTGAAAACCTAGGGTAGAGTTTCAAAATAATCTACTTCTTAAACATAATGGCTAACATATTATCAGATAAAGAAATGTTTAATTAAGGTAAGTAAAAATCCAGAAAATCATATAAAGATTAAAAACAGGTTAAAAAAAGAAAATACAGCAGCTGCAGGGCATCACTCTGGATCTAGTTTCTAAAACATACAGATTTTCTCACTTTCTTAAACAGTTTGTGCAATAAGACATACAGCCATTCTCCTTTAATTTTAAATGAAAGTGTTCTAAACATGCTGAACACGGCATACTGAACTACAGTTTTTACCCCTTTCTACCATCTTCTCTAGACTTATGATGCCTTTACAGTATTTACTACAGTAGGACCCCAATCCTATCTAAGGTCTGGATCTGCCATATGAAAAAGAGTTAGCTGTCTTTTTCCCTCTCCTATTGCCTTTCTCGGACGTGTTAGATGAGGAATACTGCTAGACAATTTTCATTTAACATTTAATGCTGACAGGAAATCAATATGATTGCATAATGTTAATACTAGTGGACATGTATTAAGTTAAGGAATAGTTTCCAATAATGAAAAGCTCTCATAATCAGGCAAAAGATGAAATATCCCGTTATTTTTGCTGTAACAAAGAAATTGCACAAACCTTCTGGATCTCTTCAAACAGCAATTTTTTCACATGTTTCACTGAGGCCAAGTGGGTATTAATTCTAACAGTTGTGAAACCTGGTGGATGAGATAGATGACTTAACAGAGATTGATATTTACTCTCCGCCTCCTGTGTACCTAAAGCAGTGATAAGCTGAAAGTGAAAGAAGAGATTTTATATTAAAGAGATTCACACAGCAGCCTCTTGCTCAGTGCAAAAAAAGCACTGAATAAACATTTTGTAGAAATGAAGGAATATGGTTGTGTGGTGTGCAATAGTGAGGAATGTCTATGTCTGGAGGCCTAATTCCAGTGAAAACCTCATAAATTTCTTGAAAAGGACTTGTTGGAAAAACAAGTTGCATTAGCAAGATCATTGTAAGCAGGCTGCAGCAAGTACCAAAAGTAACTGCTAGCGAGGTCTGTGATACTGTACAAAGAACAGTCCTAAGGAGATGGAGGAGTAGATTCAAAACTATGAATTAATAACTCTTATAGTGATATACAAAACCATCATTTTTGTGTCCTTTGACATTAGGAAATCATAGATTGTCTATAGTATTTTTGGTTCTACGCTGGGGTAAAGGAGTATTTCTTGTCAATATTATGTGGTTAATAAGTGGTTAATTTTCTCTGTGATCATTCTTCAGTAGGATCCAAAACTGAAGTCTCAGATTTATGCTAACTTTAGTTTAAGTATTTTTATGTTACTTTGAGCCAACAGGCATAAAGAATAATTTTACATTTTAAATAGAACTATATATAAAAAATCTGTGTCTAATGTGAAGACAATACCTTACTGTAAGGTATTAAAGTCACATAAAGTATTAAATCAAAGGACTATTAACAGTGTCCAATTAGTGAATATTTGTTGATGATTAGTAGCATCTATTTCACATACCTCATTATTTCTGAACACTTTGGTGAGATACTCTTCAACTTCATGTTGGAAAGAGATTTTGGGGAAAAAAGACATCTTCCTTTAGTTTTTAAAATCTGCTGGTAAAGAACTGAAATAAGCAAAATATTTTCTTAGTGTTTTTTATCATATTATGTAAGTTTATAAATGTAACATAAGGATGTACCACAAACTAAGCTGCAGTTTCTGATTCTTCTGTTTTAATAATGCAATTTTACTGTGCTCAAAATTCCAATTAGTGCTCAAGATATGACTGTAACACTACTGTTAATTACATTTCAGAACATGTTCATTAACATGTTTAGCATTTCCAGTGAGGCTACTGGTATCCTTGCTGTCACATCCTTCCCAGCCATACCTTCAAAGGCTACTGTATCAGTTTGAAATGTGAAGAAAGTGTCACCACCTCTAAATCCTGTCCCGTTAAAGTTCCCCTACCTATCCTTGGGGAGAACTTGCTGTTTAGTCCTAGAATTCACTCACAAAGGCTCCTCACAGAATTTAGCTTTGACTCTTCTAAGTCACATCTTTGAAATTATTCTATTACATCATCACATCTGTTCATTTTTAGAGATAATCTTCTAATTTTTCCCTGTCAGATTTCTTTTTCTCAAGCTTAACTTCTTAGGTTTCCTCCATAGTTCAAATTATCCAAACTTCATAACGGGGGAACATGTGCATGACTGTGGACAATGATTTTTATTTTTTCCATATATACTTACAAATTAAAGAAGGACTATAAGTAACAGTTTTCTCTTGAGTCTGTGTTTAATTCACAGTAGGAATAATGAAGCATTAATGCAACAGAAGCTCTGCTGATCCTTACTGAAAATCTTCAAACTGTCTGGTGAAATATCGCACGGTTAAAAGGTACAGGAAATTTCCAGATGTTGCTTTAATTCCTTCTGCAAAGCATAAAGTCCCTATTGTAGCTCAGCCCTGATGCAGCTTTTATTCTTTGTAATTATTCTCTGTTTACTTTTCTCTGTAGGTAATAAAATACAGTTATCTTCCCAAATTGTATGTGCCCACCTCTATATTGCCTGTATTTTGAAAGATCATATACACTTCAGTCTGAAATGAGACTTTCTAAAAAATTAAGTTTGTTTACACCAACTTAAATAGAGGAAAAGTGAGAACACTCCCCCATCAGTGAGGTTTATTCCATCCATAACAAGGAAATTTGAATACTGAAGTACTACATTTTCACTGTATTAAACATACTTGGAGGAAATACCTCAGAAAGTTTGGTACTTGTTCTATTTGAGTAAGAGGCTATTTGTCACTTTTATCATACAAAATCCCTCAAAAATATCTTTTTTTGATATTTCAGATTCAGTTGAAGTTGTAATGCTAGAAGAATGTTATGGTTTTTAGATTTAACTTTCAAGCCCAGACAAAGGCAGCTTTCAGTTTCATGGGTAGGAGTTTCAAAGCCTTATTCCCAACATTACCAGCCTTTGAAAAAAAGAAACTGTAATAGAATTAATGAACTTCTTTTTAGAATCTAACAAAAGGCCCGGAAGAATTTACCTTGATATTTCTAGTATATCTAATAGTACTAAATAGTTCATATTGCAACCAAAATTACCAAAGTTCAGTTTTAACATTTCAGACTATGTGACACATCATGCCTCTGAGCTGTTGTCCTAGGATGCCTACATTACGGGGGGGGAGGGGAGAATAATCACCAAAACCCCCCTATATGGCTCACATTTGGAAAGTTTTTTCTTCAGAAGCATAATAAACTAATCCCATACTTATGAATTTTTTAAAGAATTGGAATCCTGAAAAGAATCAAGCAGGCATTTGAAAACTTTATGAGCCCTACAAGTCACTTCAGTATTAACATTATGAATGTATCTTTTTAGGACATTAAATGGGTATTTTATGACAACAGCAGAATCCCACAGAATGATTGAGGTGATCTCACAATTATAGTTACTTCTTCATGGAAAATCAACCACTGATCTGACAACATGTTGGCAACAGGACTTGTTTCTTCCTTATTTTTAAAATGTGACTGAATGCTACCATGAAACATGAGCCAGTAGGTGGTCAAAACCAAAACCTCTCTTGGTCAAAAACACTGCATACAAAGGACAGAACTGCAATAAAGTTCCCTAAATGTGTTATTAAAGGGAAGCTAGTCCCATGATACAAAATAACAAGACAACTATGTCAACAGTGCAGAATGTCTATGGTTAGAAATTTCATACTAAAATAAAAAAGTTATAATGTGCTAGAAACCACTATCCTTCTAAACAGGATGTCAAGTTTATTACAATGCCTGCAATATAATGAGGGCCAACAGAAAAACAAGAATAAAAACAAGGAGATTTCACTTCTCCCTGTGTAGACAGAGTAGACGTCATGCAGAAGCAAGATGCCAAATCTGTGCTTTTAACCACAGTTAATGAACGTTTTAGGAAGTCAAGGAACACATAACAGGAGAAGTTAAGACTTGACCCTGACTAGTTCATAGGGCCTGGTATGAAACGTTACTGCAGAAGAGCTGCTCTGTCACAGAGCAACTGTAAGGCATGTGGGCTCAACACATGCATTCAAATGACAAATACAAGAAACCCACTATCATTGTGCTTAGTTCAGGGAAAGGAACAACACACAAATGAAAAGCAATTCCTTGGTTAAAAACAGCAGTCAAAAGAATAAAACCATTGTAAGCAGCCTGGAAATTTTAAAACCACACAACTGGAGGTTCAGAGCACACCCACACAACCTGCAGCTTCAGCTCTGTGTGTATGTCCTTTCAGTGCTCATTAATCTCAGAAAAGATACAATGTAGCTTAGAAAGGTTCAGGGAAAGGTGATGACCTATAGATCGGGAATGGCTGTCAAATAAGTAAAGACTAAACCGTTTTCAATCTTCCAGGCTGGGGAACATAGTTGAGGGGAGCAGGATAAAAGCTTATAAATTCAGATGTGGCAGGAAGAAAGGCTGATGAGGAAGACTGTCCAGTGCCTCTTCAAACACAAGAGTTAGACTTCAAACAGAACTAGCAGGAGGCAGGTTCGAAACTAAAGAGAGGTATTTTTTTCCACAGACCTGCTGTGCAGTACACCTTGCCCCAGGAAAGGTTTGACGGACTTCAGAAGAGAGCCCTTGAGGGAGCATCAACCCTTGTTCACCACCTCCTTACGGACTTCCCTGTGCCTCCGTCGGGAGCTGCTGGGGGGGGGGGGGGGGGAAAGAGGGGGTCGCGACGCCGGACCACGGCTTTGATCTAAGCACGCACGTAAGCACTGTGAGCTGTCACACGTAGCCAGCACCCAGAGATGCCGAGCAAGATTTAATTTTCAACCCTCCTCTCCCCACCCCGTCCCACACGAGGAAAAAGCCAGTCGGCTCGTTGCTGTGGGGAACGGAATTGGGGGTTCCCTCCTTTACTCCCCCACCCGCCCCGTCGTTCACAACATCAAGTGCGTGGGGGGGATAGGGGGTGGGCACAGCTCTTCGCAGCCTCCCTGAGGCCCTGCGCGGCACCTCAAGCCAGGCCCAGGGGCACCCGGGAGGCGGCGCGCCTGAGCGGGACGCTCCGCCACCGCCCCCCTAGCCCCCGCGGACGCCGCAGGAAACACAGGCCTGCCCCGACCACGGGAAGCCACGGGAAGGGCGGAGCACGCAGGGGCCGGGCCGGGCCGCGTTCCACACTGCCCCGGCGGTGCGCAGACCCCAGACACGCCGCCATGTCCCCACCTACCGCCGCGAGCCAGGCCGGTCCCTCCTCCTCCGGGGCAGCGGCAGGAAGTCCCGCCTCTGCGGCCCCCGGGGATTGGTCGTAGCCGACGGGGCGGTGCCGGCTCGGCTGTTACTATGGGAGCCAGACACGCCGCAGCGCTCTGCCGCCGGGCGGCAACGGGAGGCCCCCCCCGGGCACGGGAAGGGCGGCCGCGGGGCCGACCCGGGCCCTAGTCACCCCTGTTGCCGCTTTACGGGCGGCCGCAGGAGTTTCCTCCGCGGGCAGAGCCCGCAGCGCTGGGTGGGGGGTGTCGCAACGTCCTTCTCCCTCTCTGGGGTTTCGAGGTCTGTGTCTCGGAAGGGCCGCCCGCATGGCTGCCGGCAGCTGCCCGCGGTGGGCGGCGGGTCCCTGCGTTACGGGGCAGCAGCGAGTTTGCGACGCTGCAGTAGCTCAGGCCACAAGTTCAGTACGCAACGCCGGTATGTAAAGAAACTAATTTGGCAAAACGTTGCTGACAGCGGGCTTTTTGTTTTGTTTTGTTTTTTTTTTTCTCGCACGAGCGAGCCTAAATGCTGCCGAGTGGATTAAAATAACAGGCTTTGTATTTCCAGCCCTCCCCCGCGGAAGTGCCTGAGGATTCCTTCGCTAAGGCGGAGCAGGGTCCGTGCTCTTCCACCGACTCTGCCGGGTGAGAAAAGCGGGGTACCCGCTCAGGAGGTCCCGGTGCAAGAACCCGTAGCACAGCACTGAAAACGAGTCCCCTGGTTTCAAAGGCTTTACTATGCAGGAAAGAACGGAGTGCCCTGAAAACCACAAGCCCTACCGGAACGAAGGCCGTGGACCGGCCACAGCACCGCCCGGTGACGGGAAAAGGACGCAGCCGGCGCAGATCGGCAACGCTCGCGCTCCAGAGCCGACCACCGCGGCCGGGGCTGCTTCTCCCCCGGGCGGGGGGGGACAAGCACACCCCGCGGGACGGCTCCCTCCTCCCCGGCCGCGCGAGACCCCAGACCCCTCGGCTCTCCACCAGCCCTAGGAAAAGCCCGGCCTCTCCCCGCGGCTCGCCTCAGACAGACGCTACCGCGACGGCCGCTCACTCCCGCCGTGGGCGTACGTGATGACGCGCGGCGCGACAGCCGCGTAGGCGTTGGGGCGGCCCCTCGCGCCGTGCGGCCGTTGGCCGGGGGGCGGGGCGGACCTGTGTGCCCGCCCCCCCTTGCCCCGCTCCCGGCCGCTGCCCCGGGGCCGCTGCGGGCTGCGTCCGCCCTAAGGGAGCCGCGGAGCTGCCGCCTGGCTCAGTGCTGGGTGCCCTGGGGGCTCGGCGGGAAGCCGAGGCCAGGCATGGGCCTGCTCTTCGCCAAGCTGTGGAGTCTCTTCGGTAGCCAAGGTGGGCGCGGGGGCCCGAGCCGGCCGCTGGGAGGTGGGGCGGGCGGCGCGCCGGTGGTGAGGAGGGGGGCGAGTGGAGCCCGCGGGGCTGAGGGGGGCGGCGGGCAGCCGTCGGAGGCCGGGGGCCTGCTCTGGTCGCCGGGCTTCCCCTGAGGGCGCGCCCAGGCGAAAGTTGGGCTTTCCTTTGTGCAGCGCCTCGAGCGCTGGTTCCGCGGCGCCTCATGCTCGGAGTCGCTTTGTTTCTGCTGCGGAGGTGGTCCCCTCCTCTCCCCCTTCCTCCCTGACCGCTCGGAACACTTCGTTGATCCCGGGCAGCCCTGCGAGCGATGTGCTCCCGAGCTGGCATAGGGGTGAATGCTGCTGCTGCCGCCTCTCAGACGTGTTCTTTCGCCGTTGCAGGGACTGAAGCTTTGATGGACGATACAGGTGTTGTTTGTCTTCGCAGACCCTCCGTTTTTAAGTCGGGGTCTGCTATTAAAACGATGCTATTTTTATCTTTAGTATCAAGAAGAAAACACCAAACTTGGGTTGGGGCATTTGAGGTAAAGATCTGCTTGTGTTTTGGCAAAGGTGCTGGTTAAATACAGTTAGTGACCCAAGAAAATCACTTCTCGAGCCAAGAATAAAAGGATTGTTAAGGGGATAGCTTTCTGTTCTCTCCTACCTAGTGCACCCAGCCCCACAGTAGTGGCTCATGCTCTAATCCAGAGTTCAAACCTTGTGGCTGCCACCACCTTTACCTCAGACAGTTATCATAAAAACAGAAAATTATGTTTTATTTATTTATTTTAATGAATCTTGCTTACCTAGCTTGCTTAGGGTAGAAAATAAAATAGTCAAGGAAATTATCATTTGTATTGATTTTCCTTGAGGCCCTGAGTTTGGAGCAGGCAACCTGATGTTAATGTTATTGTTCTCTCATCAGGTTTCAAATGCAGGCTTCATTCCCACTTTAAAGTTACTAAAAATGTAGTTCAGCTTTTTTGTGCAACACTGTTGCCACTACAACTTTCCAGATTTGGTGAGGCAGGTACACCTGGTGTCCCTTTAGTAGCCTTGTCACTGTCAGTGCACATAACCCATTCTAATTCTGTAAATACCAGAGCAAAGTCTCTGTATGTGTATGTATTAACTTCTATGTATCAAACTGTCTTTTAATGGGATGGGAGTGGGAGGGAGATCCAGACCATTTGTCTTTCCCCCGCATACACTATCCTACCACATCGGACCTGAAGTCTTCTAACAGAGTCTTCTGAATTTGCTGTTGATTTGAAGATTCTTATTTTTCTGAACTGGAAAACCCATTTGATAAGATTCAAGGTTTCCCCTATTGTCCAGAAAACTGTTAAGTACTGTCTTGGTTTTCATTAAATACTGCAATCTGTGACTCCTTTCCTTCCGTGAAGGACTCAAAAGAGATGTCTATAAGCGGAGAACTGATCAGGAGGTAACTTCTGGCGGCTTTTAGTGTTGGTCTATATGGTACCTTACAATGTCAGCATTTATCTTCAGGAAGGAAGGAAGAGGTGCAGTTTTGTTGTTTTGGTTTCTTTCTTTTTTTTTTTTTTTTTTTGTTACTATGTGACAACATTAGATTACATTGATTCTATTTCATTAGTGGAAAACATGTTGTCTTTGTTGCTGTATATTAATTCCTGAAAGGAAAGTTATTCTTCATGCATTTAAAATGTTAATGAAAATTAGTATCACAGTTAAGATAGCTGAGGCACTACCATAGAATACTTATCAGTTAGCTTTTATCCCAATATGAGGCTTCTGGGGTGTATTCTGATCTTGTTTTGTTGCTGGGGTTCTTTGTGGTTTGGGTTGGGTTTTTTCACCCCCTCTTATTGTGGTGACCATAGAGAAGAAAGTGAATTTCTTTTCATGGTCAAAATTGAAATTCCACCCTAGAAAACTCTCTTCAAACATAAATTTTTGACCCATCTAGTAGGAAATTATTCTCTAATTACATGACTATTTTCCTGTAAATAATATTATTAATAATAATAAAGAGTAGTAGTAAGTTGGTTTGGGTTGCTCTTCTAGTTATATCAAATCTAGACAATTTCTCAGAGAATCCATAGGCTGTCTAATGAAACTGCTTGTTGAGCAGACTGGCACAGTAGTTTACACAATGATTTTTACTATCTAGAGGGAATATGCCAAAGATGCAATTACACCCTGGTGTGTGTGGAGCATGTCATCAGTTCATCATGGCTAGTGTGGGTTGTGCTGATAGTCTGAAGCACTTGATACTGGCAAAATGAAAGGTTAAACAAAGCAAAGATTTAGAAAGTGCCATCTGTTTTCCATCAAGTAGAGCATGGGGGAGGAGGTGTGCCTAAGTGCTAGAAGATAAGAACAGGAAATCATTGGCATTTCACTTAAGTATTAATTATGCACTGCAGTTTTGCTTTACATAAATGTGAATAATAATAGCTGAGCTGAAAATGCCAAATCTGAAAGGTATTAGATCAATAATGTTTGGCCAATGTTAAAGAAATATCTACTGGTTAGTTAATACCGTTAACTCACAGGAAGAAAATACATTGGTAGCCTTCTGAAAAAACACACATCTTAAGATAACTAACATCTTAAAATAAGCCCCATATGTTTTGTGCCTCAGGGTTCAGTGAAGTTAAAGTGTGTGATGCACAGAAAATTGAGTTCATTCAGAGTGACTTCTGCCTGGCAGGAAAACCTTGTAATCAAGGTACCTTAGATCCTGCTAAAGCACTGAATGTCACTTTATTAATTTACACATCTTCTTCTTTACTACTCTTGCAATTTGATTCTCTTACCCTCCTTTCCAATGGTAAGGATGAAGTACTGGAAGGAAGGTCAAGAGACTCAACCTAATCTGTTTTTAAAGACATTCAGCAATAAGTGTCTGTTGACTAATGTTATCTATTGACCTCTTCCAGTAGCATTTCTTACTATTTGTATTCAGCTGTTTTAGCCCTATGACTTGGGTAACGTCTGTGTGTTCCTACCAGGGAGTTGAATCTGTCTGTTGTTCTGTTTCAGCTCACTGTATAAGCAGCAGAAATTGTTCCAGTTGGTTCAGCCCATTTTGATTATGGTTAGCCCGTTTTGGCAAACCCAGACTGGCTCAGTGGTGGAAAATGTAATGGTTAAAATAGTGTTGTGTGGCTTTGACCTGTGATGGGAACTTTTGGAAGGGGAAAGCCTTTAGCTCTTTTTCCTCCTACCCTGGCAGAATGCACTTGGTTTTCCATTGCAGTGCACCATCTACTCTCCAAATCTGGTATGTGGGATTATGGAACAAGAAAAGCTACAGTGCAGAGCAGTTTAAGGAAACTGGGTGATGCCTGTGCTGATCTGTGAGTCAATGACTAATGAAAGAGATGAAGGCTAACAGTCTCTGCCTTGAGCACAGTCCATCAGGGAATATCTGTTTAGTTTTGTGGATGTGTTTGGAAGGGTTCATTTCCAGTTTGAGTTTGGCAGTAGTCTTTAAACAGTGGCTGTTTCTGTTTGGGTGGTGGTGGTGGTAGTGGTCAAAACTGTTCCAGGGCCTTATTTAATGTTGTTGTTTTCTCGTCTCTGTTTTTCAGCTCTCAATATATATTGTCTCTCAGTCGAGTAGTAATTGAATGATGTGAACTGAAATAGAGATACTTGTATGAGAAACAATTGGCTTGAAAATAGATTTTTGTCTTTTTTTTCTAAGTGACTTACTGATGGCTTCCTGATTCTTTTTCCTTGTTTTTGAAATTGACAAAAAACATTGCCTGAGTATTGTTTTCATTTAAAATATTATGCCCTGCAGCTGTTTAAAGTCTAGTTATAAAGTGTCATAGGTTCAGAATGAACTTACACTTATTTTGAAAATAGAAGTATGTTTAAAAATAAAACAGTATTAAAAAATGACCTGCTTAAGCTATGATTCAGTACTCAAATGGCACAGTCTTCTAAGCAGTGTGTCATAATACAAATAAATGGTGGAGCAATTAACTTCTTGCCTGTGTTAACACATAGCTGAATAAAACTTGCTTGACTTACCATTCCATCAATACTATCAAGATTGCCCTTAATGAAACTATAAGGAAAAAACAGAAGTGAATGTCAGCAACCCTGATAAAGGCAACTCTGACAATTGTCAATACCTTATTCCTTTGTGTGTGTGTGGCTGATAGAGTTAAGAAGTTCACAAATCTGTGTGGTTTTTTGTTTTTTTGTTTTTTTTTTTAAATGATAGTCATTCAAAGTCTTCCAGGTTGCTCTGAATAAATGCTATAGGTGTTAAAAAACTGCCATAAGAAAAATAATGATAAGCTCTAAGTCAAGGTGGTTAAACTTCTGTAACTCCCCAGTTTACTTCACTTGGCCTTGCTGACGTTTCCCAGACTGTGCAGTCAGGTTAGCAGAGACCATTATCTGCAAAACCAAATGGATTTTGGTTCCAGTGACTACTAAAGGCTACTTTCTTGTAATCAAGTCTGGAAATACAAGATGTATTTAAGCAGTTCTTCTGGGCTTAAAAGAAGATTCTAAGACAGCTTTTAGTGTGCAGAATTAATCCTCGTATTGAAATGTCTTTGAACTTTAGTAAAATGCTATTCCTCCTGCCTCCTCTTTAGCAAACTTCTATCTGCATTCTGTCTTCAGCCTTAAAGCCTCCAAGATTGTTATTCTTTGGAACTGGATGTGGGTTTTGTGTTTCACAGCCTGAAAAGTATAGGTACCCTTTCCAATATTCATTTCTTTTTTCAAATATGTTGGAAATGAGCCTTGGTCATCATTAAAGTATTTAGAATTTTTTTTATTTTTAATTTTTGCGAATTAGAAAGAGGAAAGGGCAAAATTGTGAGAATTGAATTTTCAGGTTTGGCTCTTTTTACCACAGAGGAGTATAGAAGAATATGTGAAGAAAAGAGCATATTATCTCTTCCTTCTAACATCTGCAGGAAGATCATCTTCACTGTCCTATTATTTTGTTATACTAGAGTGCCAGAGATTTTTTTAACAATACTATATGCTTTTTTTTTTAAAAAAAAACAGTCCACCAGGAATTGTTGACATAAAAGAATTCTTTAGATTCTTTTAAGCCATAGTCTAATACTGTCTTTTCCCCCCCCGTGTACGCCTACTTTTTCTAATTTTTTTTTTTTTCCCTCTTTCTACCTGATTTATAAAGCCTCTGCTCTGGCAACTCTGTTATGTTTTTTTCTTCTTCCTTTGCCAAGAACATGGTGGACTGTGAAGATGTTAATGAATACAACCCAAACTGAGTTTGAATGATATCCAGTGAAAGGGAGAAACTTGGGTTAGTCTGTAAGTACAGAACACAAATATGAGCATAAATTGCTGCCTATGGCTTGCTCTGTAATTGTCCTTTCTCTTAAATGTAGCATCTATCTTCTACTAGTTGCTCTTGTAAACAAGTACTCATCTTGCTAAAATTTTGTTCTTAGTTTGGCAATTTTTAGTTCACATGTTTTCCCTCTAATGCACATACACAAGTAAAAATTCTGTGATCTAACCAATCTAAACAGAAATTCAACTTTTAAATATGTTTGCAAGTGAAGAGTTTTCCATTACCATAGATGACAATTCTGGAAGCAACTGCCATTAATAAAAGGTGGAAACTGCTATTTGTATGAGATACTAATGCTTTCGTCATATTCTTTTCATCCCCAAATCAATATTAATTAATACTTGTGGACTGTTTCTTGTTTGTGCTTATCCAGTTACTGTATAAAATACTATTTGACTACAGAGTAACACAGATAAGCTGTGCTTTATTTTCCCAGTTAGTGTTATACCATGCACGTTTCAGTGGCTTTCAAAAACAGTTATCTCAATGGAGTTTGTTTGTTTTTTTTTTTTCATCACTTTAAGTAGTGTGATATTGTTTCATCTGACATTTTTCTCATTCATTCCTAAGTAAGACACTGTATTCTGATGTGAAGGTGGGAAAGAGCAATGTAATGCCTGACTGTAATTCCTTTTCTTTTTTTCTTTCAAAATAACTCAAACGGAATGTTGCAAAAGTAGAGTCATCTTCTTCCAGGCAATAGTTGACAACATGGCTGTTTTGAAAACAGCAGAAGGGTACTTCTGTGTTTGAACTTTGAAAGCCCTTTAAACTTAACTGAATTTGAAAAAGAGATGGACAGTCTAGCTATGTGTCATGGTTTATTAAGAGTTGAAAGCAGAGAGGATTTCATATCACTTATGTATGGGCAAAGGTTATTAATTACTGATGCTGCTGCTTATGGGGCTAAAAGAATTACTGGATTTAAGGCCAGGAAAAGTTCTTCCCTTAGAACATGTTGGCAGGTTGCAGTAGTAGGGGAACTGATACAAGGAAATACCTTTCAACATTTATTAGGGCCATAGGTTATAATATGTAAACAGATTTAAAAAAACCCAAAACAACAAAACCAAAACCCCAACACACTTTAATTCTTTGTTAGCCCACCCACTTGCGGGCAAAAATATACCAACTTGATATTTATGATCGATCTTCTGACCTTTTAGTAATTTGTTATATAAGTCTTGTAGACCGAATGTGGTATTTTAGAAGAAATCTTTAGGCTGTGAACCATGTTTTGCTTTGCCCTAGAATTTTAAATATTACCCCTTCAAAAGTGAGCCTGTTCACAGACTTTTTATGCAAGTTTACTTCTAGCATCCATTTGTAAATTCTCTGCTCTCAAGTGATTTGCTTTTTTGTCAGTAAGCAGATCAGTATCTTCTAACTTCACACATGTATCAAAAGAACCACCATTCTAATTGGCTGTGCTGCTGTATTTGAAATTCTAAGAAGGGTTAACTACAGAGAAGCATATAAGTTCGGGGGGGGGGTGTTGGTTTTGTTTGGCTTTGGCTTTGTTTCCCCTGTGCCTGGAAAAATAACATTGCAGCATTTGGAAGATCACCATTCTATAAGCTGGACTTCCCAGCAGGTTGAGGGAAGTGGTCATTCCCTTCTACTCAGCACTGGTGAGGCCTCACCTGGAGTAGTGTGTCCAGTTCTAGGCTCCTCAGTACAGGAGAGACATGGACATGCTGGAGAGAGTCCAGCAATGGGCCACGAGGATGGTGAAGGGACTGGAGCATCTCGCATATGAGAAAAGGCTGAGAGAGCTGGAAATGTTTTGCCTGGAGAAGAGAAGGCTCAGAGGGGATCTTGTCAATGTGTATAAAAACCTGAAAGGAGGGTACAAAGAGGACAGAGCCAGGCTCGTCTCAGTGGTGCCCAGTGACAGGACCAGAGGCAATGGGCACAAACTGAAATGCAGGAGGTTCCCTCTGAACACTTTTTCACTGTGAAGGTGACTGAGCAGTGGCACAGGCTGCCCAGGGAGGTTGTAGAGTCTCCATCCTTGCAGATAATCAAAAGCTGTCTGGACGTGGTCCTGAGCAACTGGGTCTAGGTGGCCCTGGTTGAGCAGAGGGATTGGACCAGATGACCTCCAAAAGTGTCTTCCAACTTCAACCATTCTGTCATTCTGTGAATTTTCAGTTTAGAAATTGCAACGTTGGAATTTGTGATCTATTCAAAATACAGCTTTCTCTTAGTTTTTACTGTGCGAATGATGGTGATCCCTTAACAAGTGGTTATTATTGAGCCTTAAATATTAGGCTAACATTTTGTGCAGTCTTTGGATGTTTGGTGATGTTCTTAAGATCATACACTGCTATGAGTTACATTTTTTCATTGTACTTTTCTTTCTAAAACTAGATTTTTTTTTTTAATGAAGTAACCATATTAATAACCATTCCTTTATGAAGACTTCCAGTACTGACTTTTCCTAAAACTGTAGTCTCAAGAGAAGATGAGGCTTTGTGGACTTTTTTTCTGTCCTGAAGTCACCAGTATTCTGTGTAAGCTATTGAAATAAGACAAACAAACAGTTGCTTTCTTCAGTAAGGAAAAATGATTAACCAAAATTACAATTATTGCTGTTTTGACTAATTTATTCTTGTCCTTTTTGTGTGTATGCAGAGCACAAAGTAATCATAGTGGGACTTGATAACGCTGGAAAGACTACTATTCTTTACCAATTGTAAGTATATGAACTATTTTGTTTTTCTGTTTACGTTTTAGTATTTGTCACTGTTTAATCATTGAAAATTCAGCTTTGCAAACTGGCAGATCTGTAGGATCACAGTTTGTACATTAATGGTATTAGTTGTTCTAAACAGAGTAAATATTTAAATGGTAAGTGAAGGAACTTCAGTGTTTTAAAACTGAACTGTAAATTGAGTAACAGAATTGTACCTACAAGCACAAAGTGAACTGCACATTCTTTTGCCATCAAAGCCTATCTTTATTTGCAAGCATAGAAATAATCCTGTCACCAAGAACTGCAGAGAAGAAAGTGATTTTTAAATTAATGGATATTCTAGCCACTCTGCAAAAATCCATAAATGTTTCCTGATTCCAGTGTCTAAAATTTATGATGGAGGATTCCTCAGAATAGTATTTCATCTTGCCTGGGTCCTATCTTAAGCATTTTCAATAGCATCATTGCACCCAAATCTTGCCAGCATTACAAGAATATCTATGATAAATTCAAGAACATTGTCAGGAGCATAATTACTATTGTAATTGTGGAAAAGGAGGAGGGTGTAACCAAATTACTATGCATATATTTGGGTACAAAGGGAGCAGGGGATGTTTTCCAAAAAACCTTTTTTCTAAAGCATTTTTGACAAAGCTTAAAGGTAGAACTGAAATTTTTAGCTATGTAACCAAACAGTCCTTTGGAATTTGTTTTAATATTGAATTACTAAATTGAGTGCTCTGATAAAGTTATATTCTGATTTAAATTTTGCACAGTTTAGTGTTCCCCTTATTTGGGATCTTTAGAATAGTGGCTTCTACTTTGAAACAAGTGTATTTTAAGTATCTGTTGGAGAGTGCCCTTTAAAAAGAGAAGCCTCTTAAAACACAGATGCTTATCCATTTGTTAGAAGCCTTTTATGTGCTTATTTTTTGTTGCTCATGTCTTTAAGCATTTCTACAGTCTGCTACAAAAGCACACTAGAACTTCATCAGCCACAGTTTTTAATCCAAATTCAGACTGAACTAATCTTTTTTACTAAAGAACTGCTCTTAAATATTTGCTTCATTTCTATAAAAATTCAAATGTATAGGTCTTTGAAATATGCCTCATTTTTTAATCTTTTTTTATCAGTGTTACACATATTTACTTTTCCTACAACAAATTTGTTGTAATTGAGCTGTGACAAGCCTTGTGGATTTTACTGGCTGGTCTTTATGGTGTGATATTGTTTTCTTTAGCTTAATGAATGAAGTGGTTCATACTTCTCCAACCATAGGAAGCAATGTAGAAGAAATAGTGGTGAAAAACACTCATTTCTTAATGTGGGATATTGGAGGACAAGAATCATTACGGTCATCATGGAATACCTATTATTCAAACACAGAGGTATGAGAAGCTGCTTCGAAGTCTGCAAATTCAATAAGTTTTTTTGAAATTATATTTATTTATTAGGACTATCAGTAGATTTTTATAAAGATTGCAGCTGTATTGTTTTAAAATCTCTTTGAGGAAGAACAAACCCCAAAAGTATGAGGTATGTCTGATATGCAGCAATTTTCTGGTAATATTGGAAGTATTTTTCTTGTATACTTTAATGTTGTTTGTTCTGTGGTATAAACTGTGAAGTTAGACTTTTTTCCTAGACAATCAAATGGTATCAAAATACATTTCAGATCAAATGGGTTTTCTGCATGTTTTTTCAAGTAGATTTAAAAAGAAAATTTTGCAGTGTACTTTGCAAATTTGATGTGGATTTGCAGTGGTTAACCTAACTTCTGTACATCTAGTCTGAATGTTTTTGAGGTAATGATAATTAAGGATGAAGAATGAAACTTTCTCTAGGCAGCAGTATTTAAAAAGCTCATCAGCTTGTGGCTTTTATCCAAAGGATAAAGGAAAGTCTAGCTGTGCAGTACTCATGAGGTACTGGTAAAGCTGCCATTGCTGGAAAGATTGGAGTAGAACTCAGCAACACTTGTCTTTGGGGGTTTGTTTTTTATGCCAGTCTTTTTGATGCCAAAAGGTTATCAATGCAACATGCACATAAAATCTCTGTAGCCTCACTTTGAGACTTCTGCATTGATGTAAAAGATTTTAGACTTCATTTCATATCATTTCTACTAAAAGCTGAGACCTCTTGTAGATATTACTCATTACATAAGCATTCCATCCTCCTGTAGAATGAGGTTTTCTGTCCTATGCCCCCTTTTGAGAAAGGGGAGATTAGAGTGATCCACCCCAGATGTTCAGAAATTTTTTGTCTACTGAAAGCCTGGTGATGACATCTCAACCTTCATCTCTAGTATTTTAAACTTTTTAATTTTATCTAGAAAAGTGTGGCTACATCTAAGATACATACATGTGAGGGTGAAGATACTTCTGCCAGCATTATGTGGTACAATAACAACAAGTTCTTGACTTTTGTCCATTGAGCATCTTTGATTTTGGAATTTGGGGAGATGCATGTATTGGTTCTTCTTTTGATTCTTTTGGGATGTTCTTCATCATATTCTGGCTAGTAAGTGCTTGAAATCCAGTGCTTTCTAGCACTTGGAAAGAACAACTTTCCCTTTACTTAGAAGCTTTGTCTGCTGGAAACAGTTGAGGAAGAAAAGGGGTCTGTTTACTATGCTAATCCTAGCCTCCCTGATATGAATAATTCCTTTACTGTTCCTCCTCATCTGCTAGACATTGCAAAGTCACAGAAGCATTAAATTGACTTAGTTTTTCATACTTTGTGGTCATTTTCAACAGGTAATGAATCTCCTTAATTTTATAAGGCAAAGTGATTTGGAGCATATGTTGGAGAATTACAGCTGTGACCTCTAATCTGACTTTTTTTGTTACTATCTCTGTTTTCTCCCTTTCATTATCTGTAAATTGAAGCAATCTAAACAAAATCTTTGGGTTAGTGTAAAAATCCCACGAATAAGCTTTTCAGTGCATACCTGTCCTAATTAGTTTCAACTTGACATGGTTAATTCTGCCATTCTGTTTTAAGAGTCAGATAGTATTCTTACAGAGAGGATGTTGAGACAGGCTTACTGACACAAGATTTGGGGGGAGAGGAAAGGGGAGGAAGCTCTCATGGTTAAGCTATTGGGGGTGGGGGCAAACAAAGAGAGCTACATAAAAGAGAAAAGGGATGGAAAGTATTCCCATCTGGGAAGAGAAGTGATGGAGTCTCTCGGATGAATGTAATCTCCTTGGTTTCCTCTCCAGTGTAGCATGTGTTCCCTGTAATTCTTTTTTTTTTTTTTTTTTTTAAATACTATCTGTATAATTTTCATCAGAATGTGCTTGATCTCCCTAATTATTGTTCCCACCTGTGATGCTGTTAGTGCTGCTTGGAGCACGCTCTGGGCAGGGCAAGTGTTGAACACTGATCAGTTGTTACAGTTTGTGTACACATACTAATTGTGTAATGCTTACAAGCGTTTACTTGAGTATTACCTACTGTGCGAATGCCATGTCTTTTTCCTGTCTAGTGTAAGTCTATAAATAGAAGGTACAAAACAAGGGGCAGAAAGAGTGGGTCAAAAGAGGGTAATTTTCATACCAGTGACAATTGCTTCCCATGGCAGATCTGATGTACCAGACCTAGCAGTGTCCTAGGATGCCAAAGTACATGGCCATGAGAGTAATGTGCCTGGCAGAAGTGGTAAGGGTAAAATCACTGCTATAGCCTTCTCCAGGTGCCTAGGTGGAAGGGTGCAAAGTTGTAAGTGAGAGGCCAACTGCACAGCCCCTTTGAATTACAAAGGTTAAGGTGTTATGCAACAACATAATGCTAAGCCCTACAGGTACATAGCTTTCTAAGTTCTGATGTGCTACTTTGAAATAACATTTCTTAAGCCTTGTAATATGATGCTGAATTGCTAAAAATGCTTCTTTCAAATTAGGGAATTTCAATTTTAGTTTTATAGTTTTCTGAGTATGCAAGTAGTAGTGGACAGTAATAGATGTTTTCATTAATAACTGTTTAACAAGTTTGTCATCCACATTTTAAATGGACTCCACTATCTGTAGGTGCTTTTGGTACCTACCTCGTTATTTTGCTTATGATGGAGGGCCTGAAAATTCACCAAGGAGATTTAACTGTAGTACATGACAGTGGATCTTAATAGCAGTGCTGAAATGTACAAGCACAATCTTTTTTTTTTTTTTTTTAAACTATAATCTTCATGTGTGATTCCCAGGGACCTAGCAAAAGACTGTAACAATAAAACTCTTGTTCTATTTTCTAGTGTGCTCTGAAAGTCTGTCTCTTATATAGGAAGACTTGTGGTAGTCGTCTCTTGAAAACGTGCTTTCTGTAATTTATACGTTGTACTTACATACTGTACTATTGTTTTTTTCCCCTAGTTCATCATTCTTGTTGTTGACAGCATTGATAGAGAGCGACTTTCCATTACAAAAGAAGAACTTTATAGAATGCTGGCTCATGAGGTATGGTGGGGAGTTGGGATAATAGTTTTCTTTTGTTGTGAACAGTCAAATAACATTACATGCTTCCTATGTTAGCAAAAATTATACCATCACAAAAAAATTTCTGAGCCTAAATGTGCGTGCATGTTGGTCACATTTTAAAACCATGTAAATTATAAATAAACAGGAAAATTATTATGAAGCAGTCTTCTAATAGAGCTTGCTTGATTGTAATCAAATCGCTCTTTACTTTGCAAATGTTGAACTTGTAAAATACCCAGTTATATTAACGAGAAGTTTAAGGTATTACTGTTCTCCACCACTCTCTCTCTTCTTTCAGTTAAATGGTTAAAATTTCAATAAACTCTTTTTTTAAAAAAAAAATATTTTTTACTTTTATTTTAGGAAGTAGGCAATTCCATTTCTCTCTTGTTTGTTTTAATCTGGTTCCTTAAAATTAAGGAGCATATCTAATACTATGGATAAATCAGTTTCAGTTCAGTTTCCTTCTGGATTTTTTTTTTGTAGTTTTATTATTATATGTTGTATTGAGGACTGTTCAACATTGGGTTAACTCCCTCAAACATCCTAAACTGACATCTACATTGGATTAGCTAAAGTACATGAAAACCTTCTGTGATCACTCTCAAGCTAAATTAAGTTTGTTTTAAATCTAAATATCTCCATTTTTTGAAGTAAAAGGGTTTAGCACAATGCAAGTAATTCTGTGGAGTTCACTTCTGAGAGATATGCATTGTTTCAAACAAATGATGTTTTTAGTTTATAGTTAATATTAATGTAGTTTGGGTCTGGTAGTAAGGAGCAAATGCACTACCAAGAAAGGTGGAAGGATGACTTTTTGTGGTAAAGTTTTTCCCATGTAACTTATTAGTTTCCAGTGTTATAAACTCTTAAGAGATTGTGATCTACCACCTCTTGAAAACAGTCGGTAGGCCTTGACTGGACTACTTGTAGGAGTGAATTTTCAACTTTGCACCATAAAGGTTTGGGTTGTTTTTTTCTCTTGATGGAGAAATAGTCTCAAAATTTAATATACATTTAAATGTGTTGAACAGTTTTAATTACAGCTGTGAGCTTCCTGAGTATTGCATTTGTTTACTCTCCTACATTCCTAAAACCATACATTCTGGTTCTTGTCTCATTGTTGTGTGGAATCCTAATCTCCATACAGAAACAAAACAACTTTTTATTAGTTTCTGTTTTTACTAAAGCTGCTGCAGCATTATTAGAAATCCCTTTTTGGAACAGTAGGTATAAAACTTACAAGAATTTAGATAGCTTTCTTTAAATTGTTACTGCTTTAATCACTACAGAACTTGTTTAATGAAGTTGAAAGTAATTTCAAGGGAATGATATCTAGCAGGCTTTTCTGTTTGAATAGTATCTATGTAGATTTTGGAATGTTTATCCAGTAATAATTCTGCTGGCAGGATGGCTTGGAGCTTTATGAAATACATTTTAACAATAATTTAACTTCCATTAGTTAACATATGAACATGTGGTCAACACCAAAAGGATAGTCTTATAATACATTATAATTTGACTCTCTGTGGTGAACACTTCTGAATAAATTGGTTTCTTCAGTCTTAATGTAATTAATTTTTAATGCAGTAAGTCTCTTAAAACTCCATGCTGCTGTGTAATTGCAGATTAGCTTGAATACAGTTCTTTTAAGGAATGTCAGTTAATGCAGTAGCCTTTTAGGTCTTTACAATAACTATTATGAACACTCTAAATTACTTCTAGGATTTACGGAAGGCTGCAGTTCTCATCTTTGCAAACAAGCAGGACATGAAAGGTTGCATGACAGCTGCTGAGATATCTACATACCTCACCCTTAGCTCCATAAAGGATCACCCGTGGCACATTCAGTCCTGTTGTGCTTTGACAGGAGAAGGGTAAATGCTTACTGCTTAGTATAGTAATATATGGTAAATGAGAATTTAGAAGCTTATTGACACTAATGTGGATTTCCTGAAAGAACATATTTTCTGATCTTTGCAGTCAGAGGGGACTTTTTGAATTTTTCCTTTTCTTTATTGAACCTTGTGGATTTTTTTTTTTCCATAGGTCAAACTCCAAATTTGTATGAAAGTCTTTCAGCTTATTGTTAAAAAACTCAAAACAACAAAACCCAAACAACAACACAAAAAAACCCAAACCACCACCCTTCCCCCCCCAAATATGTGGCTGCTGGCATAGTTATTTACTGTGCGTGCTACCATCTCATTCTGTATGTCTTCGTGTAGTTAAAGAAATAAGCTACTGTTGTCTTCCTTTACACTCTGATCTGCCGTAAGCTTCAAAGGTGTGTGTGGGGGTTGGGGTGGTTTTGGCTTTTTTTTTGGTTTGTTGGGATTTTTGATAAAACATGATTTTGATGAAGAGATACATAGATCTGGCATAAACCAAAATTGTTACCAATATTAAACCTTTTATTTATACCTGGCTGATGTAGCTAATTTTGAAACTTGTATACCTTATGGCAGGAATTACTAAAATGGAAAGCTGAGCTTTTCTTAGATCCTTTGTCTATAAAGATAAAAAACCCCCATTTTTGGATGCCTGTAACAAGTTGGATAGTGTCTTGCTTACATGGTTTGAAGTGTGCTAATTTTTCATCTTGATTCTTAAAGCCATCTTCTAATGTGTAATAGAGGTTTTTTTTCAGCTGTGTTGTACAACCTTTACAATAATGTGGTCTTGTGACATCAAAAATAGTGAATCCAACTGAGTATTTGGGAAGTGAGAGCATCTTCCTCACTTCTAGCATGAAGTATTTTCTAATGTAATGGAATTGTCTTGTAGAGTGATTGGTAGCATTCACTTCCTTAGGGTGGGATGTGTTAGTGAAAACAAACTGGTTTTTTGATTGAGTCTTTGGATCGTATTGTTTCATTCTAAGAGTTAACTCTGCTTTCCTCCTACCAGTTTTGCCAAAGTCACTTTTGAGTACTTAGTTTGTGTGCTAACTTAGATCTTCAAATAAGTTGGCATTTGGAGGAAGGTAGAAATTAATGAATATGAACTTTGGTTCAGGAACATTGGCCATCCTAGGCTGCTTCTTTCTTATTTAAAAAAGATGAGTAATTAGAATACTTAAAACTGTGACCATAGTGAGACCAACTCATAAAAAAATTTCTGGAGTTAGATTGCTGAGCTGAATCTTCCTTGGGAAGATCTGACAGAAGTCTAGGGAGATTAGCCCAGTGTGAGTGAAGCTAGCCCTCTTGGATAGCTAAGTCATGATATACTTTACAATGGAAAAGCTTAAATATGGCATAAACTAGGTAACTAGATCCTTAGAACATCAAAGGAAGGCCTATCCTCTGAAATGGAAGACTTTTAAATAGCGATACAAATTGAGTCAGTAAGCAGATTAGATCCTGTGCAATCTTGGTGTTGAATATAAACATATTTTTAATTTTGTAATGGGATTTTGGAATTCTTGGTACACTGCCTTTTTGTGAACTGATTCAGTCTGGGTACCTGTCCTTTGTCTTTTAGTATTAGTATTTAAAGGTCTAGCTTTCAAGTAAGCAGTCTTTCATGGGAAACCTGTAGAAAAAGAAAAACTTACTTGTTTCCACGTACTTACGAGTAAGCATGTTAAGAATAGTGTCTTTTAGATTTACAAGGAAAAAAAAAATGGAAGGAGTGCCAAGCTTCAATAAAACATCATGCTTGACCATCTTCTTGTGGTTAAAGCCTAAGGAGACTTTAGTTTAAAACACTATTTACTCTACTCAAGTTTCAGTCCTAATTCCAGCTGATTTTATTTATTTTATGTAGATGTTTTTAAACATAAAAACAGATAGAAGATAATTTAAAGATGTTGGAATAGAACTAGTACCAATATAACATCTCTTATTTTTCAGATTATGCCAAGGCTTGGAGTGGATGACCTCCCGTATTGGAGTGAGATAGCTTCGCTCCCCCCCCCCCCCCCCCAAAAAAAGACTTGTATTTATCCTGTGAACATGTACATTCTTCTGTACTTCTGGCTGCTAAGGCAGTGACCATGTTTAATTTATATTAGCCAACCCCCAAGCTGTACTTGAATCAAGTGCAGTTGAACTGAAACACAAAGTATTTTCTTAACTTTTTTTAATACACTAATCTTCAACTGGATGAACATAAGTGAATCTGTTTTTAAGCATTGAAATTCCTCTGAATGTGTATTCTAACTTTTTCAATGATAGCTTTTTAAAATCTGTTTTGTCATTGTCAATATTTCATACTTCCTCTTTCTAAATAGTTTATATAACTTACTAACATAAATGAGCGCAGTTTGTTTAATAGTGGAAAAGTAGTGAGTAGGTTGACTTTACTCTGGCATAGCTTTAGCCTCTAAGGATAACCATATCTCCAGCTGGGCTTCCTGAACATCAGTAGAGTTCTAGCCAGCACAGGAGTTAATAGTTATGAACGCAAATTTTTAAATTCTGAATGAGTTAGTTATAGTTAATATTGTGGTGGCTTTTAACCTGGTATATAATTGAACTTCTGCCTTAAAAGAAATCTATTTCATTCTCAGTTTCTCTGGTAAGTAGTTCTAGGATATGATTCTTTTTCTTTTACTTGAAAATACATCTCTGTACAGTGGATTAAAAAAAAAATCATTATTAAGTGCTGATTTAGTCATTTAGAACTCGAATACCTTTTTAAAAATAAACCTCTTAATTATTAAATTTGGAATCACAGCAGCCGGTGTTATGTGTAGACTTTCTGTAATCTGTTAATATTTTAAATACTGTATACATGAGCCTTCCTCACCTTTTAGTGAGAATGCTGTTTTCTAAATGAATCCAAAATCAAAAGGGAAGCCAGATTTATAAACAGAACAAAATCAGGGTGCTGTATCTCTGGACTTTAGAGCGAAGCTAATCTTGACATTTATTTACCTGCTATCAAAATATGTTTTCAGATTCCATTGCAGAGAAAATATTTTGCCTTAATTTTTGTTTTGAGTCTTATTTGCAAGAGTAGAGAACTTTTGATGGTGTTCAAGTTAGATTCATTCACCTGAAATTTAGGAACTGGCAGTTGAAAAGTAGAGAGCTTCCATTTGAAAAACAGCTATTGAAAGATTGGACCTAGTAACTCTTAATCCAGTTTGAAGGTGATGAAGTTAGATCTGTAAAGAGAATCTAAAGCTATGGATGAAGTTAATTGAGAACATTAGACACCAAAAAAACCCCTAACCACCAAATGCCCCCCAAAAATCTGAAAAAAAAAAATAAAAAAAGAAAAACAGTAGTGGACACCCAATTCCTAGTGAAATCCCAGCAGCAGTCAAGGATCTAACCTACAAAAATGCTTGGTAGGCTTTCCAAAAGCAGCCTTCTGCACTTTTGCATGCCTATAACCCATGTGGATTCTGGTTACTAGAACCATTAAACTAATTGACTAGAGTCCTTGTATGAAAAACATTTTGTCATTAATCTTGTTTTGATAATTCAAGCACACTGAGTTTTCCTTAATAAAATTCTAAGTTTCATAAATTTCAGTTTGATTCCATTTTTACTTGAACAAAAATTAATGAAATTTTAAAAGTGTCAGCAAATATATTGTCATAAGTGTTAAAAAGCAGATTTTTGAATACATGTGGAATCAGTGATTTGTTGAATGAAATTATATATTAATGCAATTTAGCAGTAGTCACATTTGGGAGAGACTATGTTGAGTGTCAAGTCAAAATGCTCAAAATAATTTACATCAGTGAAAAGTAGTGCTTAAAGAAAAAAGAGGAATGCAAGGCAAGGTGAAAATCTGATACTAAAGCTTCTTGCTCTGATGTTCATGCTAACATCTGTTCTAATGTGCAAAAACAAGATTTGTTTTGTTCTTAGGGAAGCAAATTATAAATGAAAAAAATAAAATGGTACTGTGAATGAGGTTTCTTGTTTGGTGACTTAATAATTTCAGTTTGCAATTTACATTTATTTTTAGGTTTATTTTTATGTAATTCAGAATGTAGTTCTGCATATTTATAAAAAGCACTATCTGGATGCATAGCTGTTTGATTGGTTAAAAAAAAACCAAACAAACATGATTTTATATTTAACCCTTTCCAGGTAAAACCATTCATAAAGTTATAGTTTGATTACTAAGTCCAGTCTCACTTTAGGTAATATATCTAACTTTGGTTGGGAGGAAATGGTCATGTTGTAGACCTTAGAATATCAGAATAATGAAGGTTTTCTTTTAATTCCTTTACACTTTTAAGGCCTTTAAGTACCTTTACAGAAGGAAACATTCTTGGCAATAGCTATAATTTTGATCACCTTACTACTTCATTTTCTACAACAGTTTTCCATTTATGATATAGATGTGTTCACAACATCTATGCTGTGGTTTGGGTTTTTTGAAAAAGGCTTGGTGTGGAATTTTGGGGGGTTTATTTTTAATCACCTTCAGAGCCTGCTAAACTAAAAAGTGGTCTAATTAAAATAATTTTTACAATGGGGTGCATTAGAACACTGCATGTGTCTCTGCACTGCCAAACTCTGCATTATTTTGTTAATCTGTATGTAGTAAATATGTTCCAGGTAGTTGTTGCACTTTGAAAATATTCTGCATTTAATATGCTGTTCACAAAGAACACTATTAATTAGCTTCTCAGAGGAAATTACAAATGCAAGTAAACATTTAAAAACATTCTCGAGTAAAATATCACAAAGATTTTTGTCCTAAATAATCCACTTCATTACAGTATCCTGTATTTTGAGTAATTGATATGCATGTTATAGTCTAATTTATAAAGTCAGACCCATTGTGTTAAAATAATGTATCATATTATGAGAGAAATAGTTCTGATTTGTTTAGCAGCCTCTATGAGCCTGCACATTTTGAGCAATTTTTGTCATGCTTGGATGAAATTGGCAGGATCCACTTTTTGAAAGTAGTCTTTGCAGACTTTAAGCTCTTTTTCTTAATTGAATTTGCTTTTAATGTATTTGAAGTGGAATTAAGTTTTACAGTAAGACTTTTTCTTCCTCCTTCCCCATGTGTTCATCTGTGAGCTAACTGTTGTTACTAAGTAGATCCAGTAATAATTTTAATGTTTCCCTCCCTGTTAATCACTTTAAGACTGAATAAAGCCTTATTTCATAAGTAAGTACTAGAAAATAATAAGCTGGCTAATTGAGTAGTGAGTGTGCTATCCTTCCTGTCTTTCTTGTCCAGCTAACTTTTATCTGCTTCAGTAATATATGGTAAGTGAAAACCATTTACTAAGGAAAAAAATATGTTTCGTGATCATAAAAAGTTGCTTTTCCTTTTGTACTATTTAGCATGTTAAAGTGGGTCATTTGTGGTTGAGAAGGAAACAGTTTTCTTTCTTTACCCTAATGTTCACAGTTACTGTGGCTTGCAAATATTCAAGTGTTCTCTATTATAATTTCATATATTGAATTTTTGAAAAGTTCATTTGCTCTTCATAAACTGAAATGCCCCCTGTAAAACATGCAATTTGAATATTTTCCAGTGTTGAAAATGAAATTCTACAGTCAAACTGGTAGTCACTTCACCATGTCAATATTGTAACAGACACCAAAATAGGGTTTTGGGGTAGAACAAAACTCTGATGAAAAATTGTTTGATCTTGTGGTCTTCAGGTAATTTTTTAAGAAACTGTACTTTCATTTGTGTTCTGGTTTTTTGTTAAAAAAAAAAAAAAGCTTTTGGACAAAACATGACTTCTAGACAATTATTTACAGACAGATCAGTAATTTGTGTTGAGTTGTGAAAGTGGGGTGGGGGGTGAATTCCTGTTTTTCTGTTGAATCCCAACACTATTTCATAAGGATAGGCTTTAAACAATAGATACTTTTTCAGTGTCTTAATTTTGACCTTCTTAATGTAACATAAGTTTCCTTTTACCCCAGAATTCCAAAAATATTGCCAAAGAACAAAGGGGTTTGAAGATGTTCTCTAAGCAGAAGGGCCAGAGTAGCAAAATAAATATGTGCCTGTATTTACATGCTGTTACCTAGACATGGTGCATCTCTTGCATAGGAATACACCTCCTGAAACACTGAATAAAGTTCCCTTCCTGAAACCTTACTTTTTATCACGTTTAAAAAACAAACCCATAAATCTCACGTGCTTGTTGGCTTTGGTTTCTTAAGTTAATGGAAAGATAAGCATATGTTAAATGCAGAGAAAACTTTGTAGATACAAGCCAACGAATTACGGAGTTTTGGGTGGTTCAGAACTTCTGTAAGACTACACAAATGTCATTGCAGATAGTCAAATCTGACATAACATTGCTTTGTTTTTTAGAAAACTAAAGCTGGAACGTGTCAGCTTTCATAGGCACAAAAGTTCTCCTTTTGGCTGAATGCGACTTCTTTATAATTTACCTCATTAAGTGCAATATACAATCTGTTTGAGAGGTCCTGAATATGTATCATAGGGTTTTTTTACTGTTCACAAGTATGTTTGTGGCAGTTTGCATTAAGGATGTACCTTATCTTAGTCTCTGTACACACCACTGGAGGTCAGACTTAGGAAACAAGCTGTCTTGATTTCTTGATGGTGCCCTACTACCTTTCTATCCTGTGTGTAATTCGAGCCCTTGTCCTTTTTTTTCTTTTTTCTTTTCTCTCCCTCTCCGAGGTATTGTTGCCTTGTAACAGCTTGTCTAAAGATGCTGACAAAGGCATGTGAGGTACTGTACAAACAAACAAACAAAAAAGGTGGTCTTAAATAAGCTGCATTTTCCTCATACAGCTGTCTTGCTAAATCCAATCTCATTTCACTGTTTTCTTCCCTTTTTTAAAAAAAATTATTTTACATATCTTAAGTGCCTTCTCTCAGTTTGTTGGTGTTCATGTTTACCCTCTAGCCGTGAGCACTCTCCATTTCCAAGACATGGCTGGCATCTTATCTGGGGATCTAAGAGTCCCCTAGCTGGATGTTCTACAGAACCTTGACAACAGTTCCTGGTACAGGGGCACAGATTTCCTGAAGTTAGCCAGGCAGGCTGTACTAACACTTGGGATCCGTTGCAGCTTCCTTCAATACCTGTGGGCACTACCAGCTTTCTAGTATTAATCTCTGCAAGTTCTTCTGCATCAAATTTAAGGCTTGCTATTCACCAATGTGTGCTGTTATCCTGATCTTGCAGGAGACCTTCCTTCTTTTTCTGTAACAAATTCCATAAGTATAGTATCTAGAGAGAATTTTTTTTTTTTAGCAGCAGTGTTTGTCTAGTGTCAAACTTCTGTTTGTGGTGTGCAAGCATATACTATGTTCCAGTTCAAGAAATTGAGGTGTCTTGTACAGATTTATATTGCACTGCTCTAAATGGGTTGGCACCTGGCTTTTTATTTGTTTATTTTTTGGAATTTCTTGCCTAGGGGGTAAAGAGCTTCAGTATCCCCAAGCCAGTGATTCTTTCCAGCTATTTAAAAACACTGCACACAGTAATGGGAAGAGGACATGGGTGGAGCTACTCAAAATTTTTTTTATCAAAATAAAATTAATTGAAGAGTTGTTCTGTTAAATTTGGGGGTCTTTTTTGTGTGTGTTTGTTCCTCGGTGAAGAGGTATCAAAGTAGTGTAACACTGTCACTTTAAGTGTAGTGATTAGGGAAAGCATTTCTTCTTCAGTCCCTTCACTGGGGCAGAATTGGGTCCCGCATCTTGTGCAACTGTTGCCAGTTCACAAAACATCTTGGCTGGACACCTGGTTCCTTTCATCTCGGGAGAAGCTCCAACTTTGATCCTAAAGAGACTTTCACATCGTTTTGGCCATGGGAAGCCTGGGGTTTTGTTTGTTTTAGTGGACTGTTCCCTTTCAAAGTAAGAACAAAACAAATCCAAATGGAAGAGGAAGAAAAAACTTGTTTGGATTTTCATGTGTGCATTTGACTATGCTTAGCATTTAGCTGAGTTTGTTCTTTCCTTTTGTAGAGTCTGCCCTGTGAAAGGCCTGGAAGGCAACAGCGAAGAGAGCAAATATGAAAAATGTGACCACGATGCCAACACTAGCAATAGGAGCTTGCATCTCGGAACAACCTTTAACTTTTTCTAAAATTAACTTGATGACCTTTTGACACTAAGTTTTTCTATATTTTGCTCCTTAGGGTAGAGCAATAGAAAGGTGCGTACTGTCTGCACAGTGCCTGGGGCACGTTGTTACATACTAAGTTTTTGCCCTGCCCACCGTGCAGACAGCCGAATGAGGCTCTGAGAAAGTTAGTGATTCGTGTAAATGATGTATCAAAAAGCAAGTTCTGACACTGAGCGAAGACTTCAAAATTATCAGGTGTGATGCAACTTTGCTTTTTCTGACTTTCTCCATTTCTGGGACCACAGACATCTCAATCCTTTCTTTTTATCTCTGTATTGGCTGTTGATGGCTACACACTGTTTATAACAGCATAGATCTTGCTCTCTTGAGGTATCCAAGAAAATCAAAAAGCTTTTCATATAGCTGAGTAGCTCAGAAGGCATGGCTGTGTGTCATAAAAGCGGGGCTTAAATTGTCAACCCAGTATTTCTGTTGGTCATTTAACTAAAGTTTACTGTAGAACATTTTAGGGTTATGTCAGAATTAAACTGTTACATATCTGGTCTCTAATAATATAGTGCTATAGTCTTCAGTTAGGTTTGTTTCTTGATAGTTGTGCTACTCTTCAATTAAGTTGATTTTTGGTTTGCTGCATAGGGATAACCATTTCATATAGAAAGTTTTCCTATATGTAACTGTGAAGACAATCCTCTGTTCCTCCATTTGCGCACCAGTATGTGTCCCCTAGATGGCAGTAAAGGATCATTTTAACAGTGCCAAACCTGCATTAACTCATGTGCTTCAGCATCGACCCAAGAGATTTTAAGAATACCTCAGTAAAACAAAGTTGTTGTTATCACTAGCTAAATCATGGGGACCGTGCTTAGATACAATGGAGAAAGCACAGAGGAGAGGAAGGCTGAATCATATCTTCTGTGGGAGGGAAGCTTATGGTGCGTTTTGAATAAACCCGAAACTCAGTTCTGTAGCTTAAAAGCATTTTGTCTTCATCATTTATGGTTAGAATTATATTCTACACCTTTTATTGTTGCTCCATCTGAGAATGAAGACAACACGAAAATGAATACAATTCCCAACATACTTCATTTTTATAATAACCTCTGGCTGCTGTCCACGACATGCCTTATTTTCTTGAGGTTTGGTTGATTGACAATTGTTCTTCTAAGGCTCTGCAAAGTTGTCCTACTACTACTTAGAAATTGCAAGGCAAATATCTATAACATTTGGGATCTATAACATTTGAACTGTCATTCATACCTCTAAAATGTACCTTGCTGTGTGTTTAGCTGTGATGATTTGCAGTCTTTCCTATATACTTATTACATATGAAGGCTAAACTCAGGTAAAATGGCAGTTTCTTTGCAAGGTTTAGATCATCTTTAAAGGTAAGCAGTGCTCAAAATAGCAGTGGTCCCAATGTGCTGTATCACCAACAGTCTTTCATTGCCCATCTCATTTCTGTTGCAGTTGATGTAATGCATGTCTCCTGTTAAACAGTGCTTAATTCTCACTATTTTGTACAATTGGTGCTAAGTGATTCAGTATTTATCAAAAATGGACAAAATTAGAGAGCTAAGGAATGTAGAGGGGTATCTAATGTTGCAAGGTTCATGAAAATAAGTATCTGAGAGACAGTCGTTCCTGCAAGACTTTTTCTTTCTCTTAAATTCAGGTAGGGGTGGGAGGAGAAACTAGAACAAAGATTAGTGTTGAAATACTGCTTCCTGCTGAGGAAGGGTTGGAACGGAGCAAGGAAGCACAGCATGGTGACATGTCATGCTACCAGTTCTTCAGTAATTATGTCATTTGGAAAGCTGTATGCATTTGTTTTAGATTTGATAATTCATAATATGAAAAAAAAAAAAAAGCTGTGTGACAGAATAGGATGCCAGCTTCTACTAAGGAGTGTCTTTTTGATGAAGACAGTAGAATTTGGGCAATCTTGGGTTGTACCTGAGGCTTGGTTGCCAGAGTGAATTCTTGACAAGTGTTCATGATTACCTCCTTACGATGGTGAAATGAGGATCTTCAACTGTACTTCTTGTATAAAATGGAATTCTGGATGGAGGGGGAAAAAAAAAAAAAGTACCTTTTTAGCCAAAAGGACATTTTGGACACAGAAAGGATGCTGCGTTTCTCTGACTAACCCAGAGGAGGTCCTATACCATATCCACCCCTGTAGCATCCATCTGTTTGACACTTAGAGCTGCCTTTTCTCTAATTGTTGATGAGCAAAATCAAACTAATCTTGAAACAATTGTTCTCAGCTTATTTGTAGTTCACAAGTTACTGGTTCTATTTCAGGCCTGAAGAAAGATTTATACAAAACATTGCCAGTCTGTTCCAAATATAAAAATATTTGGAAAATTTTGGGTCTAATTATATTTTTAGAAAGACACAAGCTATGCATGTGAATGTGTTAATTCAGTGTGTATATGTAATGTCAGTATCCTGGCAAGACAGCAAAATAGCTCTCTTCCTGTCCCTGCTAATCTTTCATTTCTGACTTTGCAAAGCCCAGTGTCTTCATGTTTAATGATGGAACAGTATTCAATCCTCAGCTGGGCAGCACATGGGCAGAATTTAAAATTATTTTCTGTAAAATACTTTGAAATATGCACAAGAGGAAAAAACAATCTTCTATAAATGCAAATGGGAAACTATAATTCTCTCTTTATATTTCATGGTCTCATATTTTGTGTATTTCCCTTTATACAGTTTTTTTAGAAAACTATTTACATTATTACTATTGACAAAACTATTGCCTAATAATTAGCATTCATTTTAATGTCCACAATGAAAGTTACTGCTGGCCAAGCTTCATTACAGGTGGAATTGACTTGTATGGTCTCAAAGGGCTCATCCTCCATACTGAAAAAGAAAAAAAGTGGTAAACAGTGTAGGACACCTGGAGGGAATGGAGTCTGTAAGACCATAACTTCTTTCAGTTCTTCTCTAAGGATATTCTTTAATGAAGTGATGAGCAAGAACTTCTTGAACCTCCCTTTCTATCTGTTCTGCAGTGTATCTTTCACAGCTAGTTGCAGAAGTCACTTTCTTTGGTACAACTTGTACATAAGTTTAATGGATAAAACTTTAGACATCTATTGGGATTGGTGGGAGCAGTCATGACCTAGCTCAGCTGTGCTCTGAGCCTGTAGGGTGAGATCCCATTCTGTTCCAAAAGCTGCTCAGATAGATGTACTAGCCCATTATTGTGTCAAAACCACACACACTTCAAGATTCAAACATGCTGTCTAAGAAAGCTCACCTGTAGATCTCAACACCCTGATCGCTTAGGTATACCCTTTCTGTGGCTGGATTTTCCAGTCCTCAGAAGCTGTCTCCAAAGCCCTGCACAGAGGCTTCTGTACAGTGGCATATGGTGCACTCACTGCATCCACAAAGAATGAAGTGGATCTGCCTCCAGAGATGACTTTGGTCTCACTGCACTGTTCTCCAGAAATGGTTGTGTTTACCAGTGAAGACACTGGAAACTGAAATGAAAGGTACAAAGATAAAATGTAGTGAAAGTATTGGTTAAAATTTTCAGATGTAACCACTGACCTTTTGGAGTTAAATCAGTAAAAAGGCACTGTTGGTCAGGAAAATGTCTACCGAGTTCTTCCAAAGAATCTCAGAAAACATTTCAAAAATAGTGCTGCTAAAACTGATACTTACATAAGAAAATCTTGGTAACTGGCTAATACTGGTCAAAATCTTCTATGACAGTATTAAGAAAAATATGGCCATTTTCTTTACAAAACAAAACTCTGGTTTCTGGTCTCTTATTTTTCAAGATTGCACTTTTTAAGCAGTGTTTTCACTGAATCATTTGAGTGCTTATCATTTTTCCATCAGCTTCTCCCATATCCCCTTGGAAGTTTTATTCCATTCTGTAGACAACAGAACTAGAGCAGAAAGTTCACTTGTTTGACCAGAGTCAAAAAGGAAATTGCTGTTGGATAGACAGCAGACAGGAGATCTGTTATTCTAATCCCATGTTGAAAAAAGGTGGGTTTGGTCAAGCTTTAAAGTTTGACAACAATATATCTTTAATCACCACCAATACTCAAACTCTATTGTTGGGAAAAACTTTGAATGCATTTTTTTAAAAATGGCATAACTAGAAATTTGGTATAGATTTCAGCTGAGTACACTACAGTTAGAAGCTGAAGAAGCCAATTGAAAGAATAATGTTCAAACTTCCAGGGCAATATGAGTGACTGATTTTTTTTTTTTTTTTTACGATGTCTATATATCTAAATTTCTTTTACAGGTAAAGGAAATTGATGCAGATACATATTGTATTCTGTCCAGTGAATACTGAAAAAAATTAGTACTGATACTACAAAGGCCCAAACACTCTGTTCTTAATCCTGCTTTTCCTATCTAACAGTTGCTCTTGGACTTGGCACCTTCAAAGATGAGTGCAAATTCTTAAAATATTTTCCCTTTGCTCTTTTATCAGTAAGCTGTAAGACAGCAGCTACTTGATAGCATCCATTTTCAGTTTAGTAGGAAATGTAATACACTTCTGCTGTGGAGGAAAATTGGGAGGTAATTACTGTAGAATTAAATCCTATTGCTTCTCTGAAACTAAACACAATATAGGAAGTGTCTGGGGACTTGCAGTAGGATACATAATCCAACAGTGCTCATTCCTCTTTACAGAACTATCTTATTAGGAGTTAATGAACAAAATATTGGACTGCTTGAAATTCCATACACTGATTCTCTGCAAGTGGTGTAGACAGTTTCCCTTGCTTCTTGTGAATCTTTTTCTCTTTTTGCTTTGCTTTTTAGCTGCAATGAAAATGGGATCTTACATTAACATGAGTTGTGTATATCTGGAAAATAAGCAATTAAATTCAGTACCTTCTTAATTCAATTGCTAGTCTGACTGTCTCTTCTGTACAGTCAAGACTGTTTCTGCTAGTCTCTGTGTAGATTAATAAATATTTCTAAAAAAAAAAAAGACGAAAAATGGTTAACTATATATGCGTTGAAATAAGGAGGGGGGGAAAGTACTCTCATCTAAGGTCAGACCATTTTTGCCTCATGAATCTGTGTCTGCCTTCTGCTGTGTGACTAATTTAGAAGCTTGTTTGGGAGAGAAAGGAATCTGAGATTTTTAACTGTGCTGAACAAGGACTAGACAAGAGGCCCATGTGTAAGCCATGGGCTTTACATTCCAACCTTTTTCCTTTCAGTTGTTCTATTGACTTCTTGTCAGCTGGGATTTCTCAGCACTGAACACAAAGTCTCTAAGATTCCTGGGCAGAGACTGTATTGGTGACAGAGTAGTAAACCATGGCATACTGCTGTGCCCTGTTTTTACTCTACCAGGATTTCTGGCTTAATCCAAAGACCCACAGAGTCTCCCAACCAATTATAAGGGATAGACACAGTTTTAGATTAAAAGTTGTCCAGTACACTTGTGTCAAGTAAAAATTAGCCGTTGAACCTATAAATCAACTTTAATATACATACTAATGAATTCAGGGTTATGGAAAAAAATGCTTGCAACATTCGTAAATATTTGATTGTTTTGAAACACAGATGTTGGTGGCTTTATTTTAAAGCCTAATACTAGAATCAGAGAGAATTTTAATATTGCTAAAATGCCATTGGAACTTCAGGCAAATCAGATCTAACTTAGGCTAGTAAATCTATTTCATTTCAAAGGAACAGAGCAATAAAACCCTTGAAGCAGGCATTACCTAAAGGTAATTGACTGCATCTATGAGTTAAATGTTCCAAGGAAAAGAAAAGACTGCTTCTAGCTGACAAGGTCAATTATCCCCTCACTGTGTCCTTTTCAGGTGGTACTGGCATTCTGAACACATCCAAAATTGTTAAATAAAACTTTTGAGAGCAGAATAAAGTTTATTTTTAAATAAAATTCCTGTTAACTATTTTTAAAAATACAGACATTAAAGAAATTTCCATTAGAGTAATGCACAGAAATAGTACTACTCCTATGGATGTATGTACTTCACTTCCAAGTAGTGGTTAAGTACCTGTCATTACTTGTGGTTGGGTGGAATCTTATAATGGGATTTTTGCATTTTGTTTGTTTAAAAAACATTGACTGCAAAATGGCATTGTGTGATAAATGGAGTAGTTAAAGGTTGGTGTACAGCTTTTGTATTTGGGCATCCCTGTAAGCCCTGTTTCTATCATGAGTAGAATCCTGATGAAGTAAAAACAAATCAAATATATGTGGGCCAAATCAGGCAGTGCTGAATCAAGTAGGGAATTGTTAAAAGGTTCAGAAGCCAGTAGGCAGTGCTCTTCTCTGTTTTGTTTCAGATGTCCAAGTTCAGCTGGTGAGTCCCACACACAAAAAAAGCCTCACCTGCTCTCTGTGCCTGAGGAGCATGAAGTAGATGGGCTCTCATGGGTCCTCTCTCAGGATGTTCCCTGAACATCCTCAAACTCTTCCCATAGCTGTTTTGGCTTGATGCCCCTCTTATGGGCTTCCCAGTGCTGAAACACAGACCATGATGCATCTTTTACTCTATTGAGACTTTTTTTTTCCCCCTTTGGTAATACTGTATATGGATTGTACCCTTTCCCTTGCCTTAGTTTCCTGTTCATTTACTTCATAAACTTCTTCAGTTGGGAATAAAATCTTTATTACAACATTTGAGTTTCATCTGTTTTCCTGGAGCTTTTCCCTCAAGAGCAACAATTACTGTGTCCTGATAACGCCAGATTGTTCATCTGTGTCCAATTTGAAATTAACATTCTGCTTTCTTTAAAATTGATAACCCATTCACTTTTTACTGCAATGTTGTTCATTCCTTCCAATGTGTTAATAATGCTGTTTCCAGCCCTGCTCATGCTGTTTATACTCTGCTAATGTTTGCAGTTGCTTGTGAAATCATGGGGTCCTTTTTATTGTTTTAAACGATGGGCATTCTTGGTTTGTGAGTCTGCCACACAATTTAATGTTCTGTGCAACTTTTTCTCCTGTTTTGACTCCAGTGTTAACCCCTGGAAGTCCTTCTGCTTCTTTCTCTCTCTCTCTCCCCGCCCCCCCCCCCCCCCCCGCCAACCCCCATTTTGTGTTTTTTTTGTCATGTTTGTAGTGCAGTAGGTTGCTCTGTACCTCGTAAGCTTCACATCTCTAGTTGAGTGATATTTGACTGGGAAATTTATTATTTCCTTAAAGAGTAATTTGGGGTCTAGTTCTTTAACATTTTGTCCCACGCTTCATTTTTTATCTGATCCCTTCTGGATTATCTTTAAAAATCACGTTTATCTTTTCAGTCTTTAGTTGGAGACTCCTCCTGCCTTCATTTGTTTTTCATACTACCTATTTAAAAGTGTGCTTGAGCTATTTCCAAACTAGTTGCTTGCAAAAATAGTGTCCTGTGGCTGTCTTCCTTTCCTCCTTGAACCCACTTCTAGTAGCCAGAAATGGAAGTTCTGTTTTAAACATTCTTTGTTGTCCTTCATGTTTCTAGAACATTTCAGCTGCTAACAGATATTCAGAGTATTTCCTTAGCTTCATGTGCTCCCTGATACCTTATTCAGTAATTGTTCAAAAGCAGATGCCTGCCTTGCTGGCTGTCTTATAGGGTGTTTGAGTAGGGGTGTGTAACGATGCTGCCCGTGTGGTGAAACGAGTAGGTGAAAAGGAGAAGGGAAAAGGCATTAGAGGTGGAAATGCCTTGAGTCTGCCCAGGCGAGGAAGCGTGGGAGTCTGCTTGAGTCAGAGGGCACTGCTCTGTGGCAACTGGAATAGAATAATTGAGGCTGGAAGATACCTTTAGAGCTCATTCAGTTCAGTGCTTGGCCAAAAGCAGGGCCAACTTCAAATTAGGCTTAAAGCCTTGTCCAGTTGTCTTGGTCTGAACCTCTTTGGGCACCAAGTGCCAGGGCTTGCTCATGTTAGCTACTTCAGCTGCAGTCATGTCTCCATGCTCAGGGCATCAGTTTGAGCATTCATGTGACTACACTGAGAGTCGGGGAGCTGATTTGGCTAAAAATAACCATTAAGTGACTTCAAGAGAAATAACGACAACATTGGTCTTAACAACATTCTCTCTTGGCTCTTCCCGAAGGAAGTGAGGTGGAGAGATGCAGGAAAAAAGCAACTCCTTTGCAAATGCAAAAACTGTCCCTTCTTCCTTCCCCAATGATGCACACACAGGTGAGCGCTGTAGGAAACCTCTTGCATTTATACATGTGAGAAATTTCATCAATGTAAATTGTGTTTTGGAAGAATGGACAACACAATCAGAAGCTATTCAATTCTTTTTACTTCCCGAAACAACCTCCAAAACAAAACTAAAAAATACATAAGTACATTTCTCAGTAATGTCTCAAATTCAGGCTCCATGCTGTAATTTTCTCAAAGCTCACTGAAAGCTAAGTTCAAATTCTAAGCCTGGAATTGGTGTGAAAAATATATGTAAAATCCAAAACCTGCTGTTTACTAGATAAATAAAAGCCTCACAAAATCTTCCTGTCCCAGGTCTTGCTCAGCTTTTCCATAGCCTAATATTAAGCTCAATGACAGCCAAAGTATTCACTCTGGTTTATTCTTTGTTACAGAAAAACCTTTAATTTAGCCTCTAGGAGATTTGAACTTATAACAGAGAGCTGTCACATTCACTCTGATTCTATGTGGAAATCTGCTAACTCTCACAGCCGTTCAGTGCTTTATACTGTGTATAAATAACCTTAAAATGATTTCTGCTGCACTGCATCAGGTTTTTGAAGCATATAGCATGATAATAGGACAAACGTCATGGAGATCAAGTTTTAGCAATAGTACTTTGAATTTAACAACCAGCTCTAGTTCAGAGATCTTGCGTTTCTGTTATTTAAATTCTTGTGGTTTTCATCTCAACAAGGGCAATGTCGTCAAAGCAAGTGGGGGCGGGAGTGGAGCTGGTGGAGTGTGTGGCAAAAGAGGAAGCTTTAGGTACAGTGAAGCTATACAAGGTGGTATTCTATAGATAGCGTGCAAAAAAAGAAATGGAAACTGAACTCTGGGGGGGGGGTTCTGTTGTCATTCTCTGAATGTTTTTTCTTTGGTTTCTTTGTTTCTGTCCTTTCCTTCCTAAGCTTCTAAGTGAAGCATCAACTCAGAAGATTTTGAGTTTTCTTTTCAAGATTTGTATATTACAGTGGAGCTGAAGATAAGCTTAATAAATTGGGCTGAGTAGTATTGAGTATTATAACTATAAATGCCATTCTCATATAAGTAACTGATATTTTCTATGTATTGCATGCATTTTTCTTTTGAAGAGTTTCCTCGACATAAAGTAGTGCTTGATAAGCTAAGACCTGTGCAAATATAGACAATACGTATTTTAAATTCTTCCTGCATGCACCAGTCCTACCTTCTGCTCTTTCCCCACCATATACTGGATGAAGTCTAAAGGAGATGGACTTCTGATGTGTTGTGGTTTAACCCCAGCCAGCAACTAAACACCACGCAGCCGCTCACTCACTCCCCCCCACCCAGTGGGATGGGGCAGAAAATCGGGAAAAGAAGCAAAACCCGTGGGTTGAGATAAGAACGGTTTAATGGAACAGAAAAGAAGAAACTAATAATGATAACACTAATAAAATGACAACAGCAATAATGAAAGGATTGGAATGTACAAATGATGTGCAGTGCAATTGCTCACCACCCGCCGACCGACACCCAGCCAGTCCCCGAGCGGCGGTTCCCTGCCCCCACTTCCCCGTTCCTATACTAGATGTGATGTCACATGGTATGGAATACCCCGTTGGCCACTTTGGGTCAGGTGCCCTGGCTGTGTCCTGTGCCAACTTCTTGTGCCCCTCCAGCTTTCTCGCTGGCTGGGCATGAGAAGCTGAAAAATCCTTGACTTTAGTCTAAACACTACTGAGCAACAACTGAAAACATCAGTGTTATCAACATTCTTCACATACTGAACTCAAAACATAGCACTGTACCAGCTACTAGGAAGACAGTTAACTCTATCCCAGCTGAAACCAGGACATGATGTAAAAGATCCTCTTCTGAAGAATTAAACTAGTTTATTCAGTAGTATTATTCATGGTCTTATTTGATCTCGGTTGCTTCCTCTAGAGATCAAAGAAACATAGTTCCTTTTTATCAATTTATTTCATCCAGTATACCATACTATGCAATGCTGGCTAGCTTCACTGGGATTTTAAACTTTAAAGTTGTTTGGTAAATTTAACTATATTTTAATTCAGCCTATTTTTCCAACTCAACTTTCCTTCTGTTTCCCATCAAAATATAGGAAGCGTTAACATCTATTATAAACTGGTTCCCTGGAAGAAGAGGCCTCTCTGTACAGTCATAGAACAATTGGCCTCTTATGTAGATTAGTTCAAACGATACTCTGTACAGAAATGTCTGGTTGCAAATGGGTACAGTAAAAAAGATATTTTTATTTCAGACTTGTGAAATATTATATTGATAAAAATAATCGCACAGTAAAAAATCCTCAGGTTTCTATTCTTAGTCATGACTTTAAGAAGATGAAAAATATCAATGCCATTGGAAATGCAGCTCGAAGTTAACATTAGATGCACATTTTTATGACAGCAGAATATGTTTTGAAAACATAAGACACAACATAGGTCCTACAAAGATATTAAAGAAAGACCCTTTAAATGGCCAGCAATTTAGACTCAATATGTGACTTCAACTGTACAAATTGGAAGCTGGCAAACTTTGGGATTGAATATCTTGGAGGCAATAAAAGTTAAAAGCTAGAAGAACGACATTAACTGCTGCAAACGGTGAAAATTATAGATGTCATGCATCCGTAAAAAAACATTCACACTATTGTAGAGCAAGGATTGCAGGAGTGATTGATATGCCGAGTCAGCTCCTCTTTCAGTTGAGAATGAATTCATCATTCAGCAGATGATACCCTGACAACATCTGTACTTGTGTAATGAGATTTCTGACAGAATTTGCACAGTTTATTCTATATGCATGTAATGTTTCAAGTTACTAATCTAAAATTTATTCAATTCTGATGACCCTTCCACTGAAGCTGTAGATTTTTATCCCTGTTACTGATCAGTGAATTACTTTGTCAGCAAATCATATTTTGTACTGTATACTGGATTATTCAAACTGCGAAGGTCTCACATAAGATGATCGATCTGCTTATCACCATCAATTTAAAGAAGCAACAATGAACAGAAAACAATAAAATGAAATCAAATTCATGAAGGAAGCACAATGTAGTTTTCTATCACTTGTTGAAAAACTTAGGTCACATTGGTGAGATAAATAACCTGTGAAAATTAAATATGCCACGTTACTTCCAGTTTTTTAAATGTACTTTACTGAGCTAGAGAATAAGTTTATCAGCTGTTATCGACTCCCTTAAAACTCTCAAGGTTCTGCTAAACACAGACCAGAGCCAAACAACATTGCTTTTGTGTTTTGGCATTGAGAGTTAGCAAAAGTACTGCATCTGACATAGTGTATGAAACTTGAGTGCCATTTAAACTGTCTGAACATCGAGCATGCATTTTTAAACTCTAAGTAGATGTTAAATAATAAAACCTGCTTTATTTTTGTTGAATATACCACCTAATGCATAATGAATTGCTTTAAGGGATGTTCTCTAGTGAGTTTGCTTAATGGGGGTTGCATTGTGTAAAAAGAGCTTTATCTGAAACGTGTACTGGCTTGAACTATGTGCAGCTGTGCTGAGCTGCTTGGGATTGCAGATTTTGCTATCTGTAGGGACAATGCCTCCTTAAAAATACATAATGCATAAAATTTAAATTGTGTTTAAAAATGAACAAAATCATGAATAAACACAGCTGTGTTTGTATGTGTATTCTTTGTTACTATCTCTTCCTGTAGGTTTATGTCTGTCTTCACTCCCATAAGAAAAGAGGAGGAGCAGACAGTTGCAAAGAAATTATTTTATTTGCTTATTTAAAACACTTTAACAGTTCCACTACTTTCTGTGAGCAGATTAAGACTTTCTGTCTTTGTCAACCCCAATCAAAAACATGTGACCTAGCCCAAAATGTTTTAAATATGTAGAATTGCCTTAAGGGAAGCTAGTATGTCTAGTGATGGTGAAGGTATTGCACTGAAATGTCTCTAAAACTCCTTGGATAGTTCCTAAATGTTTATGTTAGAGCCAGCATATTAGTATACTCCTTGCTAATTATGTGTTGAGTCTGTGCAGGGATGTTCAAGGTCTATTTCATGAAGACATTAACAGATAATCGCTACTCTGAGGAGAGAACTCTTAACATAACCATTACCTGGTAACTGAGAGTTAAGACAAGGAGTAGTAGACCAGACTGGTGATGTTGTAATTCTTACTCAGGAAGTTATGTATGAATGTTGATGGCTCAGTTCATTTTCTTTTCCCAATTTGGCTACGTCCTGTTTTCGGCTGGGATAGAGTTAATTTTCTTCCTAATAGCTGGTATAGTGTTATGTTTTGGATTCAGTATGAGAAGAATGTTGATAACACACTGATGGTTTCAGCTGTTGCCAAGTAGTGTTTAGACTAAGTCAAGGATTTTCCAGCTTCTCATGCCCAGCCAGCAAGAAGGCTGGAGGGGCACAAGAAGTTGGGAGGGGACACAGCCAGGGCAGCTGACCCAAACTGGCCATAGGGGTATTCCATACCATGTGATGTCATGTCCAGTATATAAACTGGGAGGAGTGGGGCTGGGGGAGGGGATTGCTGCTCAGGAACTAACTGGGCATTGTTTGGTGAGTGGTGAGCAATTGCATTGTGCATCACTTGTTTTGTATATTCCAATCCTTTTATTAGTATTGTAATTGTATTAGTATTGTAATTGTATTATTATTGTAATTATTATCATTATTACTTTCTTGCTTTCTGTTCTATTAAACTGTTCTTATCTCAGCCCACAAGTGTTACTTTTTTCAATTCTCTCCCCCATCCCACTGGGTGGGGGGTAAGTGAGTGAGTGGCTGCGTGGTGCTTAGTTGTTGGCTGGAGTTAAAACACAACAGGCTACTTAATCTCCCATTCACTTCTCATAGTGAAATGCTTATTCAACCATTTCCTTATACTGGTGACTGTTATATGACAGAATGTGAAGAAAATGTCATGTGAAAAGGCTGGAGATACAACTTATGCATCTGAAGGCTTTAGAGCAGTTAGGAGTTATTTGCAGGCACAACTGAAGCTTAGAAGACCTCACTGATGTGAGTGAAATTAGCTGCTCTGAGGGGAGTGGGGCAGAATTGCATATGAGGAGCTTTCCCAGCTTGGTGTATTCGGGTGCCAGCTCGAATTCAAATCTGGCTTGGGTCACAAGTTAAAATGAGTTTGCACGCTTGTCCCCAGGGGACATTTATCTATCCGCCAATGCCACCTTGCAGTTTGGCACAGTAGTAGCGTGAAAAAGCTTTCTCAGTGGCTGCCTGCTCTGTATGTGCTTCTCTTGCCATGAAATCAGTTCTAAGTAAATCAGTCTCATTCATCATCAGCCTGAAATATGGGGGGGAGGGGGAGAAAAAAAGAAGTGTTGCCTAAGAGGAACTGTAGCTTTTTGTACAGAGTCATTTAATGATTTAAATACATAGGTGATGTTATTTTCTTTTTTCTTTTTATCTTTGTCAAGCACATAGTTTGGAATAGAAGAAGTGTTTTATCTATTCATTGTATCTTATCTTATTTTTGTACATTAAGTCTTCAAAATGCCACGTAAAATTAGGAAGTAGCAATCAGATTCTTCCTGAGAGTAGGATTTTATTTCAGATATAATCCAAAGCCAACTGGTTTCATAGATTTCTTTGCAAACCTAGTACAGATATTTGAAAGGCAACATTTAAAATGTCCCTATAACTAGCTCTACAGCACTTTGTAGACTCTTTTCAATTATTATTTAGGTTGTTATCTTTGCCAAACAGATGAATTTCTGAAGCAAAGTAACACGACAGAAAATAACAGCAGCTGGTGCTATTTTATGTAGAAGTAGCTACTGTGGCTGGAGTATGTCCCATCTCCAATGTTCAGGATAGGGACAGATTCTTACACTTTCTCCGCGTGAGGTGTCTGCATCTCTGCATCTGGTCACAATGCAGTTGCCTCAGACCAGAAAACTGCTTTGCATTCACTGAACCACGTGGGATGGATCCTAGATATCTAGCCCTGAGAGATTCAGGCACACTGACGTGTCAGCAACATGCTCATAAAATCTGCATAATTCAGTACCTCACTCCCCATCCTTCATCGTTTTTCCACTACTGGCTCCAGACTCCCTCTTAGAGGTGCCCGTTTCTTCCTTGCCTGTGAAGCAGCCGTTACCTCCCTGCTTAGGAGGGCCAGAAAACAGCAAATGCAGCCAGGAGTGAAGATGCAGTGCCAAGGACATCACTTGAGCATTGGTCAGCCAAGGAAGAGATGAGGCAATTACAAGTGCAGTAGAGCAGAACACCTATATTGAAGTTCCTACATAACAAATTTTCATCTTTGTGAATCCTCCCACAGCCTAAGCCTGTGCATTTGTCTCCTAGATTGCAAGTGTAACAGCCTTTTTTTCCAGATTTTCCAGCTTTTTTTCATCATTACCTACAAACAACCCTGTTTTTCTTCAGTGATTCATGCTGTTGCATTGCACAAAATGTAACATATCTCGTAGCCCAGAGTCCAGCTGTTTTACTTTTAATGAGGGTTGTGTTTTGGTTTAGATTCTTTTTCACGTATCTTGAGTGAATGAAAATAGGAGAATGGAGGCAGGGAATGTGGGACCCACCAGTTTCAGAAAGATGAAGTTCACCAACAGTTTTTAATTTGCCCTTATTACTGCTGGGGAATCATTGCCTGGGAATACTTTCTAAAACTACTGCTATTTCTTTTGTAAATGTTACTTGCCATACAGGTAATTCTTAGGTATCAGAGAGACTGGGATTTTTTAAAATTTTTTTTCTTCTTTACTGCTATTTGTTTTAGAGTACAGAGGTGCTGTGAAATGGAGATGTTAAACAGGCTTTCAGCTAACTAACTTTTCTCTCACAAGCAGGTGACAGAAGTTTCTGAAAATAGGGCATAAGGGATTAGTACAAGAAAATATAACTATATGGGGAACTGAGAGTAGAAAAATAAGACCAATAAATGAATTATTTAAGTCTTTCTAAAAGGAAAAGAAGCAGCAAGGTACAAATCTTCAAAGGGAAAAAAGACCCATTAATTGGACTTGACAAAGTTTAAAATGTAAGCATTTTATGATATAGCCTTTCTGATACTTATTTGGTTACTTGAAACAGTTTGCCGGGGTTTAACACCAGCTGGCAATTAAGCACCGCACAGCCGCTCACTCACTCCCCCCTCCTGGTGGGATGAGGGAGAGAATCAGAAGGGTAAAAGTGAGAAAACTCATGGGTTGAGATAAAGACAGCTTAATAGGTAAAGCAAAAGCCATGCGTGCAAGCAAAGCAAACCAAGGAATTCATTCATCACTTCCCACTGGCAGGCAGATGTTCAGCCATCTCCAGGAAAGCAGGGGTCCATCATGCATAATGGTTACTTGGGACGTCTCTGAAGGTCTCCCTCTTCTTTCTTCTTCCCCCAGCTTTATATGCTGAGCGTGGTGTCATATGGTCTGGAATATCCCCGTGGTCAGTTGGGGTCAGCTGTCCCAGCTGTGTCCCCTCCCGGCTTCTTGTGCCCCCCCAGTCTCCTCGCTGGTGGGGTGGGGTGAGAAGCAGAGGCGGCCTTGACTCTGTGTAAGCACTGCTCAGCAGTAACTAAAACATCCCTGTGTTATCAACACTGTTTTCAGCACAAATCCAAAACATAGCCCCATAGTAGCTACTGTGAAGAAAATTAACTCTATCCCAGCCAAAACCAGCACATCCTCCACCCCTTATTCCATACCATTTACATCATGCTCACATCCCACTCTATCCAATACATTGTCATTACCCACCACCACCTTTCCCATCCTTTGATGTAATAGTCAAATATAGTCAAAGCTCCAGTCAATAGTCAAAGCTCCATTCAAAATGTGTATATATGTAGTCAAATACACAGTCAGTAGTCAAAGCTCAGTCAATAAAGTACTATTGTCAATAGTCAATATATATTGTCAATTGACTACAGTCAATAGTCAAAGCTTCATTCAAAATAACTTTTTTTCATTGGATTCATTGATGTCTGAGGTGGGAGTGGTGCATTATTTCGTAATGAGTTAGGCAGGGTGGGATAATTTCCTAGGAGTGTTTCATTGCTTCCGTTATTTAGTGTAACAATGGTAAAGCATAGCAGAGGTGCTTCACGCTGTGAGAGCTACAGCAGGCTGCTCGGAAGGCTTTCAAACATAAAGCTGGAAATATACACTGGAGTTCTGGGGAAGTATCTGCTGGAGTTCCTGGCTATGGCAAGAGGACTTCTTAAAATCAGAGATATAGAAGGAGCTGATGATTGCATCTTTGTGAACTTTCTGGAGGAGTTTTCAGCAGGTGTCTGAGCAATGGAGGGAGCTGTGTGAATGAGGAGAGGTTTGTCAATTTGGAAGCAGGCTGAAGAGATGAACATGAGGAGGTTGCTGAGCACTTTGTAGAAGGCTTAGCCTGTGGATCCCGTAAAGGAGTCTTGGCTTTGCTGTCTCTACCTTTCCTTCCTGGAATGAAAAATTGGAAAACATAGACTGGTATGGACTGTCAGCATTGAAAGAACCGAGCAGCCTGTCCTCACATCTGCAAACACATTAAAAGTAAAGCTCTCCCCACACAGTGCCCTCACCTGCTCCCCCATCCCAGCACGCCCTGCTGAGTGGGACTTCAAATGGTGAGAGAGAGCTCGCTCCAGCGGGGCACTGCGGTAACAGCCAAGCCTACACTGCAAGAGTCCTACGCTTGGGCTGCCGTTATAAACTCTTCTGTCTGTCATACAACACCTCTTTGGATAGATCACCACAGGTCATGAGCAGTTTTGCATAAATTAAGGGTAGCACACAGACCAGTGCTTGTCAGTAATTACATGTCTATATTAAACTTGTAAATTAAAGTGATGCTTGGAAAACTCATCGTAATGTTTTGTCATATAGCAAAATCACAGTGAGGGAAATCTTTGGAAATTTGTTTTTAGTTTGAAGCTTGCAGTCAAATTGCTAAAGGCTAACTGATGCCTGTTAGAGCCAAGTAATTTTTTGAATCAGAATGCAAGGTGAGATTGCTGAAATGTTATTTCCTAACATGTCATGTTGAAGACTGTGTGTTTTGCACTGTTCTAAGAAATTGCTGTTGTTAATAATGGAGAACAGCTATTGAGGTAGTAGAAATAAAAGAAATATTAAAACATATTTTCCTTCTGTTTTTGTTCCCCTTGGGCTAGCAAGTGGGTTTTCTACAGCAAGTAAATAGGTAAGATTAATACTTTATTCAAGATGTAAACAGTTTTTTGATCACTTCTAAGAAGTCAAATAATTAGGAAAAAAATTACAGTAATGACTGAATTTAAAGTACCTATTGCCACTAGTGTTACTGACTTGGTCTGTGAACGTTGCTTCACCTCTCTGACCTATTTCCCTGTGTGAAAAATAGGGAGTAATGGTAGTTTAGAAACTGCTGAAAGAGCTAAGGCTGACAGATGCCGTAGAGATGCTATGGGGATTTTAAATCTAATCTGTGTGTTCCTTCCTAAGACATCACTAGTCCAAGAGATGTTGCTCCCTCCTCCTCTATCTCTGTTCTTGTATCATCATGTGCATGTTGGGACTGTTGTTGCGTTAAAGCATAATGAAGTTTGGCAAAAAATAAACCCCCTTGCATTCCAGCTTGTCCTCAGATGTCAGAGGGGCTGGGGGCAGCTAGGTTTAAGTTTCAAGTGGTGACCAATTCAACGCTGTAAGTCTGATCACGTTCAATATGTTGAGCTATCACAATGACAGATGCACTAATAGCGTACTGCACTCTCAGCTTAGCCGCGTTCAATGCACTAGAATTACCAGACTTAGGGAGTTTGGTTGCATTAACAAACTAGCACGGCTAGATTAATGAGCAGCGCAAATCATTAAAGCAACAGTACAGGTTCCTTTGGATTGCCAGTGATAAATATGCTGTCTGCAAAGCATGTGCAAATAATAATACAGTCAACTACAAGCACAATAAATTATGGAAAAACTCCATAGAGATTTCTAAGTTTCCCAGGGAAGCACTCGGTATAACTGAGGGTTCGAATCTTACCCAATAGGCATCCCTATCAGGGAGAAGAGAGGTTCAGCCTGTTGACTGATCCCAGAAGTCAGCAATGTCATCCTGAGTTGTCTATGATGGTATCTTCCCTAGCATTCCTCCTTTCTTAAGCCCTTTTATATTTTTTTATTTTTTAGGTGGAGCTTGGGTGACTTTAGTCCTATATACCTGTATTATGATTGGTGTAAAATCTTCTCGCTTTACTTTTAAAGGTAAATGCTAGAGAAAATTCAGAGTGCCTGCTCAGTGAGGGATGGTCACACCTTGGAGGTGGGTAGCTTTTGGGATGGAGGTGTGTTTTGGTATTATAATGAGATTATAATGAGCAAAGTTCCATGTCAGTACTCCAGAATGGGGCACTTATGATATAAATCAGAAGTAGCGCAGTAGGTTGACAGAACCCCCATTGTTTCACCTCCTTGCTTCAGTAGATTCAATGCAGGGACCTTCCATTCTTGTTCCAGCAGTTCCAGTTCCCCATCCCTGTGGTGATATCACAGAGCCTGGCTGCGGTGTCTCCACTCTGCTCCACCCTCCATGTTGTTTCTCTTAGAGTCAGCATACCAGGCTCCCACGGTGTTGCTAATATCTAAGGTTGCAGGTTATGTTGCTTAGGGAATTATTATGGAACAGATTCCTTGCATATCCACCACATTCCACCCTGGAGGTTTACCTTCCCTTAAGCAGGGGGGATGGGACATATCAACAAGTCACCTCCAGCAATCATTCCCCAGACTGTAAATTCAATTTTTCTGAAAAAAGTAAGAGAACTCCACATTCCAAATGGGAATCTAGTTGAATCTATTGCGTAGTTCTGTCTGAGAAAGGCTGTTGAGATGTCCCAGAAACCCTGGACAAATGCAAGCTGTCCTAGTAGCTCTAACAAAACTGCAGGTAACTTGTGGGTCACGTTTAGTGAAACTGTGACATTTGGAAGCTCTGTCAAACAACTGTGACATCTCAGCAGCTAAGGAAGATGTTTGCAGTCCAGATTCTGTGTGTTGATGCCGTTCCCATGCTGCTTTCTGTTTATCTTTTCCATTTGCTTTTGATCAGCATTTCCTGCAACTCTGATCTTTCCCAACAGACTCTTCTTCAAGATCACACGAGCAATAGTATGCCAGTCCATGGTACACCATGGTTGTAGAATTAACATATGTTGTGCTTTGACCTGTTTATAGGTAGAAAGTGGTTACAAATTACCCTGTGTATCTACTGACCTGTTCTAGAACCAGTGATCTGCCTGAATAAAATTGTTAAATTGTTAATATTAAACCAGTAGTTGTCATATTCTCTACTGGAGAGAAAGCTCACTCCTCTAATTGCTCAAGTCTGTAGTGAAAATGCCTGGGAAAAAAAGAATTATTAGATTTATACATTCAGTCTTCCCCAGGCTACAATTGCTTTTTTCTTCTCAGAATCAATTGTTGAAACCCCTACATCACCACTGCTGTTAATAAAACTTAGTCATCATTTCAGTAGGCATTGAATAGGCTTTTAATTTTCATTCTGTTAATTTATAAAGAAATTAATTCTCAGTCCTGCTGTTTGCAGTTAAAGATGTAACGTTGGTCAAATCTCAAACAGTTTACATCCGCCCTTCTGTCCCAGAGACGTTCCCCAAAGTTTGATGTGGGAGGTTTTACAGACTTGACAGGATGCTTATCCCAAGGCTTTCTTGGACATTTCAGAGCCAAAAGGAAAAATCCTTGGAAGCTCTTTATTTCTTTCTTCCTCTGCCTTGATATGTACAGCACAGGTTTACTTTATTGCAAAGTGAGCCACTGGATATGAAACATAATAATTAACTCCATTCCCTGCCTTCACTGTCATGCCAGCTTAGCCCTCCACCTTCCTGCTTGAACCTGCCTGGGAAGCAGTTAAAGGTCTGACCTGCTCCCTTCGATATCCAAGTCCTGCTCGTGGTTAGGCTGTGGCAGCCGCAATGAGCCAGACAGAAGCACCGGGCACACATCCTTCTCCTCTCAGAGCCAGAGGAAGAGGTGACACTTGTAACAGGAACATCCCTCGTCTTTGCAGGTTGGATGCTGTCCTGGTCCTCAGATGTTCACGACATCCAGTAACATCCAGTAGCATAATGCCTCTCTCTTCAGTCTTCAGATCGTGACACAAAATCAATGAGAGGATTGATTGCAAAGCTAGTCCTGTTAAAAGTTACTTTCGTTTATTTTTTTTCTCATGAAGAGAGAGAGGTGCCCATGAGCATTCTTACTGGCTTAATGAACTGCTGAAAATTTTCAACCAACATGACACTAAAATTACTTTTTCTTCATGATGATAGGAGAAAATAACTCTTAATAGCATGCTCTTGCTATAACTCTCTGCATCTTGAGCTTACACTACAGGTATTTTTCCAAAAATGGCATCACCTATGTATTAGAAAAAGAGAAACCCAAGGTGGCTTAACAAAACAACTTTCCTGTACTTGGCAAGTTTCAGCTTTCTTGTCTACTTTTAATAGACACTACTGCATTAGATCAGTCAAAGGCATCACAGGAAGGCACAAAGAACTGAAAGAATTTTCAGGTACCGATATTAGACTATGATACAGGTTTTATACCCTCATTACTGTAACAAGAAAAGAGAAAAATCAAAGCTGTATAACATTTCTGGAAACATAGAGGAAAAAGAAATAGATAAATGTTATTTATTAAACATATTACCACCAAATATTAATATATGTTGCCTAGATGACAGGAAATGTCAACAAAAATTAACTAGAGCTGATATTTTCTTCCATTATACATTTCCAAATGGATTAATATTCTTGTTTCTTGAATTAGTAGGGAAGTTACTGTGAACAAAAAGAAAATAATTATACTTCTTAGTTGTGGACTTACTCAGGAAATGTATGTCAGCTGCTCCTCTTTGACTAATGTCTACCCTGTTATTTCTTAAAATAATAAATTATGGAAAAAGAAATGTATGCTTGGTATGTTACAGATCTGACTTACCTCTCCTGTTTGAATAAAAATGTCTCATTTGAAAACAATGGAGCTGAGCTTTCTTCTTCTCATTACACACACTGTGTAAAGAAATAAAATTATATGTGTTTCTTCTGATGTCTGCTTAGACCATACCTTCGCTAAAATAGAGAGAGGTTTAGCCTTAGCTTATTTTGTATCACACGATAGGGAGTATCAGGCAATAATATATTCTGTGAGAACTACAGCCCAGATCTTATCTTGATGAACCTGTATTTATCAGAGACTCCTGAAAAATTCTTTTTGCCTGTTCAAATAGAAAATAATTTTTCTTTACTTAGAATTAACATATTTCTTCTGCGGGTCACTGTACTTGCTTTGTTGGGTTGGAATACTCCTTTAAGTGAGTGCAGCCCAGTGTGGAAGAGGAGGTGAACCCCCCGCTCGGAGCAGGCTTGGGAGGGGGTCAATCCCCCTTCTTGGAAAAGGAGTGAACTTTATTTTTAGAAGTCATGGACTACATTTGTGAAGTTAAGCTTAAATTGCTTCTTACATTTCTTAGGCTTATTTTTTTCTAAGAAAGAGAACTATCCCAAACCACTTCAACTGTGCTAGCAATGGCAGTGCTCTCTGCAGCGTGCTGCTGATGGATCACTGGAAAACTGGTGTTTGCACAATGATTGGGCAGTAGGTGTCCCCGAGGCCATTTAAAAAAAAACCCCACACGATGAAATTTGTTATTTCACCCAGAAGCTTGAAAAATGAGAAAGAATACAGTGTTTTGCATAAGTATTTGCTCTTGCTTGTTTCAGCCTCTTTTTAGTGGGTTTAGGAATATGCTTAAGGCAACTGTGCTCATTAGACCCACAGTTACACCACACACACACATAAATCAAAGTATCATTGTGACGAAAACTTGTCAGTTAAAAACCAGTTGGACAATTTCAGCTGCTGCAACTGTGTCCTTCTGGTAATGGATTTTCTTCCTCAGAATTTTCACCAATTTGAAAGTTTTCCTTTTTATTTGCTAATACTAACATAAACCAGAGTTTGCTACTGATTCTTCAGTAAAAACAGTTAAACTGACCTCATAGAAAGGACTATTACTTATGGTAATGTGTAAGACTATTTTTTCCTTTTTATGTTTTTTCCTCTGGTTTCTAATAGCTATTACTTGGAGCAAATCTCAGTCTTAAAGATGTCTTCAGAGTGCTGTGATTCAAAAAATAAACATCTATTTCAGCAAAACACAAAGTTCTCTCTGCAGGTAATGGTTATGTGCTATCTGAAACCCAGAGGGCAATATCTCTGCAGTTTTATCTATCTTTCAGCCCACACTTTTAAGACCCAGGCGTGAGGGGGTAGCAAACTTCTGCAGAAATGGGAAATGTCAAGCACTGCTGATCTGTGACTAGCATGAGTTTTAGAACAACTGAAATTTTCACTCTCATTCCATCCATCCTTACTTGCAACTGCACTCTTTGGGCATTAACAACTCTGCAACAAACGGGATAAATGAATCCACACAAACAGCAAAAATGCCTGGTAGACATCGTGGATGAGATTCATCAATCTGAAATTTAGACATTTAAATATTGTTGTTAACAGTTAAGCTAGTTACACTATACTCCTTCTGCAGTCATCTAAAAGAACTAGAATGTGATTCACTTGACCTGTGTTAGATGTCAATATTAGGATGACATGACTGTTGCCCGGCCCTCCTATGACTATACCTACTAGCTGTCACTTGAAGGTAATCGTGGGTGATTAGCTCAGGTGTAGACATTTATACTAAATCAGATGAATCCCATCCTATACCATCATTGTTTTTTTGAAATCAATATCTGATTGAAAGGGATGCATTTTTGGTGCTTTTCGTTTAGTTTATCAATAGGTAGGCTTAAAAAGATGCTTTGTTTACTGCATTTGTGTACAATTCATACGTATTCAAAGATTTTTTTTTTAAAGGAGGAAATAATGATCCTTTTACAAGGAATAATATTTGCCTAAGGTAGGTGAGGGCATCTTGAAATGCTCATGCTGTACTGATATGTACTACAGAAAATTCAAGGAAGTAAATAAATATACTAAAAGCTCATGATTTGAAATGGAAAGCCTACAATTCTGCAACTGCAAATCAATGCATAGAGCATTTCTGTATGCCTGATTTACAAGTACGGGTTTTATTAAAACAGAGAACTAACTAATAAATATTCTCTTAACAGTGCAAGATATTGGTACTAAACCAGAAAATTTGATAACTGCTCTGTCAGTCTGCTTTGGTACCATTAGGGGATACATTTAACAGGTGTGTGTTCATAACTAAAATGAAGAATAAAGTAAAAGTAATTGAAATGGAATTCTCTTCTTTTATGCCTTTGGCATCATAGGTATAAATCACACCTTGTTAGGTGATTGTCCATTCAAAATAGCATTGCAAACAATCTCTAAATCTTCAGTGATCACTTCTTCACTACCTTTGAAATTTTATCATGTGCTGACAATAATTATCAAAGCAAACAGTCACTAATCCTACACATCACTCCTCTGGCATATCTGCTTGTCTCAATGAAGGTAGAAAGGGAATTAATCTGGAACTCCAAGCTCAGTTTTTCACTGCTACCACCCACCCTCAAAATAACCCCCCTGAAATAAATCTTAAGACCTATTTATCACCACTTTTATGATCTATCTTTTAAATATGCCTGAAACAAAAGCTGCACACATGCACCATGGTAAGATGCAAGTGCTAAAAGATGTATGTCTTTGGTCAAGCTTTGTAAGATTGTTTCTAACACAAGCAAATGGTGATAATTAAAAGTGTAAAGGTAATAGTGAAGAGAACATTTCTCCTGACGGCTTGCTTAAATATTAGACGAAAAGGTTTGTAAATCCAGTTTAGCAAAACTTCAATGAAAGGTATAAAATCTGAAAAGAAGAGTAAAAGGTCTGAAACTCAGGTGTTATAAATCATCAGTATGTTGTAAGTATCACAGTGTTTGATACAGCGGTCCAGCTCTGTTGTCTTCAGTGTATGAATGGGAATGAACAAAATTATAAGCATTCATTTTGGATGCATCTCTAAAGCTGAATTAAGTCCTTAACGCTGAATATAGCCTCCATCTACTGGTGTGCGGCTCACTAACCAGCGCAAAAGCCTCAGTGCTGTGGAAACCTGTTGGCGCATGGTGCCAGTGGAGAAGGGACTGTCATTTGTCCTCTGAGGTCTCAACTGCTGCTCTGAAGATAGAGGACTTGCTGCTCACTACATCATCCAATATAAATATGAATCAAAGGCCCACAAAGATGCTAGAGCAAAATCATACCTATTGCAGCTTCTGGTAAGATCATCAATAGTAGATGACCAACTCCTTAAAATACTGTCCAATAAATTACATCTGTGGCTAAAAGAATCTTCCTCAAGTTCTAGATCGCTAATTGGCAATGCTGAGGTTTGTATTTGCCTAGCAATTATCTTATACTTTTGTCATTTTCTTCTGCAGTAATTTGCAGCTGACTATTCTTTTTCACTCTTTCTTTTACTATTTCTTGCTTATAAGTCATTTCTCTGTAGTTTGCATGGGTGTAGAAGAGATAAATTAATAATTTTTTTTCTTGCATTAAGGGGCAGCATAATCTCTCTGATTCTTTTTACTCATGGAGGCTTCTATTCACAGCAGATTTTAATAATCCTTTTGAAGCCCCTGAATTTCCATGTTCTATAAAGTCTAGTCTACTTTTTATTTCATGCCGTCATGCTTAATCTTTTTACTGCTAAAAATTTTTCCACTTTGGTAATGGGCATGTCAGTCTTCATCACACCAATATATATTAGCTCTCATCTCCTGTGCTCATGATTGACTTATCATAGTTTCTTCTTTTTATCTTGTAAGCAATCTGCCTTTTCCACTTTCAATCATATATAAAACCATTTGGCTATTTTTATCTTGAATTTAATCACTGGATGGGATAGCTGGCAGATTATGATAGCTCAGTTTTTCATTTGATGACATTGCATTTTAGAGAACTGAAGAACTAAAAATAATGTTGTTGTTCTCCATAGAAATATACCCATATGAAAAAGAGAAAGTGGGCTGAAACTTAGAACAACGTTTGGTCCTTGGAAATGCATCCAGAAATGTAAAACAATTTTGCAATAAGATAAAGAAAAACTATGGTTTGTCCTGTTATTTTTCCATCATTCATGTAAAAATCTGATGGGCCGTACAAAAAATTTTTGATTGTCTTCTCATTCAGATGGGAAATGTTTAGTTTTCCTCACATTTTTTGCTTCCTTGATGTATTAAATATTTCTTCTTCTTTTTTAAGACTGATTTTGTAAAGAAACAAGACTTACATATTCACACTGCCAGCTAAATTCAGTTGCCAAAGCATTCAGTGTCATTTTCAATACCTTAACACTGCCCATTTGGCTTCTAGCTGTCACTCCAAAAGGGAATGGAGCCCAATAGGTCCTGCATCACATCCGCTAGTCCTGTGTGGGTACTGTGGGTGCTCAGGGTGTAAAAATGGCACTAGTGACCAGTGTTTAAGCAGCTGATTCCCCTACCGTCTGTTCACTTGTCAGTTCTTGCCTAATAACTTCCGAGCCTATTTCTTTTCTGACAATTTGGCGGAGTGATGAAAACCTGATAGGTACCACCTTTTGTATGGCTTCTGTGAAAACCATCATCCAGGTAGAAGAGAGTCCCCCCCACCAAAGGAAAGCAGTCCTCGAAGGGCAGCTTTGGTCAGCCTGTATGCATGGGGTGGCCTGGCAGCACCTGGGTGCTCCTCATCAGCTTGAGCCAATGGCTGGTGGGGGCACAGGCAGGAGCTGGGGGGGGGGCTTGCAAGACTTCAAATCAAGTCCTTCTACTGAAGCCAGTGGGATATCAGCTCCACTCAGGAAATCCTACTGAATTCAAGGACTATGGTTTGTCTGAAGATGAATGAATAAAGTTATTCTTAAAGAAATCTTCCTTGAGATATGTGGTCAGAATTGATTTCCCGCCTCTAAATTTTTTCTCACTTCAAATGTTGTATGAGAGGGTAACTAACTGTAGCACACAGAATACATCCAAATGTGATCTTAAATTGCAGTCTGATCACAACATGTGCATCCACATTTTCCTTTTTCATACATTTTCTTTTTACAGATGCACTTCTCATTTGCTTTTATTTCATTTTCTTTTAATGATTTTTCTCTAGTACATGTTCATGCTCTCTATTGCTCTTCCCGAATGGAATGCCTAAATCTGCTTGCTGTAATTTACACAGTAATCTGAGGCACCAAAGCATTATTTTGCTAGCTACGCTTCGGGTTTTTTCTGCCCTCTGCTCTGGGCCTGCTATCAGTTCCTATTAAGCAGCTTGTGAAATACTCTACCACATAGTGGTCTTAAGTTTCAGGTAGCATACAAGAATACTTTTTACCCCTTGTCAACAGCACAGTTTCAATGTTCTCAGACTTAAACTCAATGTAATACTGGTGATAATACATTGCATAGTGGAAAGCTTGCAATTACTTTCTGTACAACAAATACTTCTTATGCAAGAATTAGCAATAATTTCTTGTTACTGTGCCTGTATTACAGAGAGAGATGTATTCAACTTTATGGTTTTGAAGGACTGTAATGTTTATCCTGAAACCTATTTTCAACACATAAATTTAAATCTTTGATCCCGTTGCAAAATATGCCATAAGTATTGATCTGAACAGCTCGCTGTTTGCACAGAACACTGGAAAATTCAGCGGTGAGACCACTTGTTTGGTCCTTCTTCCACTTTAATGTGACCATGTATTGTGTTTCATTGGCTGCTAGCAAACCAGAAGATTAATTTCAGGTGTTTGACTGCAAACTTTTATAGATTTAAAATTTCTCAATATGGCCCTTTTTAAATCTGTAATGGAATCTAGAAACATTTTCATTGGATTTAAGGGGAGTTGGGCAACATTCCAAATGCATCCTTTTATTCGTTCCTTAAATAGTTTCTCTCTAACAATAACTATACACTATGTCTTAGAAAATATGGGAATTAATGCACAAATACAATATAACTGATTTCTGTAATGATACTGGAAATGTAAAGGGCACTATAGAGGGACTAGTTTGATCATCCAGCTAAGATTTCTTGCACGCTTTGCTGGAAGTCAAAGGATTATTTGATTATTAGTGGGTGGATTAATCCGGCCTGTACTTCTTGGATTATTTTTGAACTTATTGCAGACTTTTGTACTTTACAAAAAATGAAGTGCTTGGTAGAAATTTGGGTTACATTCCTAGAAAAATTCTTACATGGAAACATGCAGCAAAATACACATGAAGCTTTGCATTTTCAGCTTTGGCATAGCTGGTTTTATGTTTCAGTGTTGAAGTTATTAGCCAAAAAGCTTTTTTCTAATTAGATAATGAGCCAATAAATTATTAGTTTGCACTTTTTCCAGAGAGTAATGGTAGCATTATACGCTAATCCTGTTTACATATTGCCCTGTGTGTCTGCCATTTGGAACAAGGGCTTTCTGTTATCACTCAATAGTCTCATGATGTTATATTTAGCAGTAAAGACAAAGAAGGAAGTTTAAAAGGCTTTTAACAGCATTTCACTCAAACCCCTGGTTTCTATGCCAGTGTTTATAACGTGAAATGAAAATATAGTTTTGTTTTAGTAAAAGTCCTTAGACTAGAAATACATTTCATGCTAGAAAAGAAAGTTGCTTGTACTGAAACAATTGGTAGCTGTCTGTTGTCTGACAACTGGCTTGCAGCCAATGGGCCCTTGGTGAAACTTTTGGGTGCAGAATGTCAGTTAGGTGGCTTTTCTCTCTTTTGCAAAAATAAAACATTTTCTACCGGTGTTTATGGCTCTAGTTCCTTCACTTACTGTGAACTGGGCTCCCACAGTACTATAGGACCTTGCCTATAATTGCTTAGGTGAATTTTGGCACAGCCCTCATATATGCTTTGTCTCTGTATTCGACGATGCAAGTTCATCTAATTTTTGAAAGAAAGAAAAGGAGGGTAGCTTGCAAGTGCTTTAGTTGAAGAGGATGTTTCTTTAGCTGTGCAGGTATATCTCCTGATGTGCTGGATGGAGTTTCTGATAATATTTGATGCCAATGCTTTTGATTTAAAAATATATTATCCATATGAAAAATGGGTTGGAATGTATTTTCTGACTTTGAAGTCACTTATTACAGTAAGGTGTGAATTCAGTGTTGATGCTGCTCGAAGCAGTAGGTTGCATTAGATGACTAGCCTATCATCAAGGGAAGCCAGTAGAAGCGTTTCTTTTGGATTTTAGCAAAGATTCTGATACTGACTCTCACAGTATCCTTCTGGACAAAATGTCCAGCACACAGCTACACAAATCCATAATACATTGGGTGAGCAATTGGCTGATGGGTTGGGCTCAAAGAGTTTTAGTAAATGGGGTTACATCAGCCTGGCAGCCAGTCACCAGTGGGGTTCCCCAGGGCTCAGTTTTAGGGCCAGTGCTCTCTAATGCTTTTATAAATGATCTTACATTGAGTAAGTGTGCCGATGATACTAAACCAGGAGGAGCTGTGAACTCTCTCAAGGGTAGAGAGGCCTTAGGGAGAGATCTGGATAGACTAGAGAGCTGAGCAATCACCAACCGTATGAAATTTAACAGGAGCAAGTGCCCAATTCTGCACCTGGGACGGGGTAATTCTGGTTATACATACAAATTGGGGTACGAGAGGCTGGAGAGCAGCCCCGTGGAAAGACATCTGGGGGTTTGGGTTGATGGCAAGTTGAATATGAATCAACAGTGTGCCCTGGCAGCAAAAAGGGCCAACCATGTCCTGGGGTGCATCAAGTGTTTCACTGAGAAGTTACTAGGACTCCACCTTTACTTAAAGGGAGGAGGGGAGCAGTTTGCCTAAAAAAAACAGAAGAGAAGCGGCTCTTGAAGTCTCTTGCATTCTTTTAGGACATTTTTAAAAAACCATCTAGAATACAGAAGTGGAAAAAGCCAGTAAAACAAAAATGAAGGTGGAAATGGAAGGACCATATACTGTTATTTCTATCAACAATTTAGTTTAAGTCCATTAGTGTAAGAATTCAAAAAGTTCTTTTTTTTTTTCAAATCAGCTGAGTCACCCTCAGATGCATGGATCTTATCTCTCTCTCTCTTAGTTAGTGGTTAGATATTCCATTTAGTCCTTTAACCTATGCCCTCAACTTTAAACTGCAGTAATCAATATATTGCCAAGCTGAAGCGTGAGTACTTAAAAATCAGCGTGAATAGTCTGAGTGCCATGAGGTTTAAAACAAAAAGACATACTTAATAAACTCATATCATTGTGTTTGCCTTCAATGTTTTGATCTGTTTCAAGTTACTCAGTTTTATCACCTTTAATGAAGGAATAGAAGTGTATTTATTTTCTTACTTTTAAATGGAATTTACTGGAATTCACACTTGATTCCCTAACAGACTAACCCTAAGTGTTGCCAGAGTTATGACAAAATTTGGAAGTTGATAAAGGAAGAAAACTCAATGTTTGTTTGTTTGGTTTTTATTCCAAGAAGCTATAAGAAAAAAAAAAATATTTCAAGAGTCAGCCCCTGGGCCATTGATATCCTGTTATGTCTGACAAGGGTGTAGGATAATGGTTTCTGAAACCACTGTGCTTTTTGAAAATAGGTATTAGAAAATAAATGATGGAGCAAAAACTCTTTAAGGACATAACCTTTTCTATACTAAGTTGTATAAGATTGTGATTAATAGTTTCATTGCTTATATGTAAAATTAGCTTTATGAAATACCGTTGTAACATCAGAATAATCCTAAATGCTGAATTATGAAGTGTCTTGTGACAGAGGCCTCTAGGAATTTCCTACAGTGGTATGCACAGCAGCAGCTAGAATGTTACTTCTGAGACTCAAGTTTTCTACCATGCCTTCACATATTCCACTCATTTAAGTATGAAGTTCGGAATTACAACATGTTTTGCACAAAGGCATGCTCTTCTAATTAGGAACAGATGAGGAACTGATTAGGAACAACTACTATTTTCTCCTTTGTGTAACTACATAACTATAGTAGCACAAAAATACTTCTTTGCCTCATGACAAACAGTGCTGTTGATTCTCAAGTATGTGCAGTCATTTTACATAAACTTGTCTTGATCTTTAATGAGAACCAAAAGGGAAAAGAATGTATTCAACAAAAAGAAAATATGGCTAACTTGGCAGCGTGCAGGTACTGAATCTCTGTTCTCTTTCTTTCCAAGAGAAAATGATTGATGTGGCATGGCGTGGACTCAGCACAGCTGCTGTAGCTTGGCCTACATCAGTTCCCTCTGAAGACAGGAATAGCGGGTTCACTCTAGCCACGGGCTGCACAGTTCTCTGAAGTGAGTGTTCATGAAAGCATTCAGAAATCAAAAAGGGAATAAATTAGTTAGCTGGTATGGAACTCATTTAGCATTAAGGTTGCAAGAGAAAAGATGGTCAAAAAAACTGATGGGAAATGTGTAAGTCAAGTTCATGCAGAACTATCTACGCATTTTATTTTAATCTCTCTCCCCTTCTTTATTTTGTATTTTCCTTGATCCTACCTGAAATTGGCTGTATAGAATTAGACTAAAAATTGCACCCACGTATCTTCTTTATCATAAGGAATAGTAACAGATCCCCATGAAGGAGTCAGAGAGCTGAGCAAGTATGAGGTGGCATTTCCCTCCTATGCTCCTCCAGTTTCCAGCAACCTTCAGGTCTTTGAAAGTTATCCTGCTTTCCAGTATGTTTCCACCTAGATTATTAAAGTTTCCATGAACTGACATATGTAAAGCAGATGTTGACCAGGAACGTGTTTGACTCTCTGGAGTTCATTCTTACCTCTTGTAGACAGTGTCTACTACCGTCCTTTTCTACAATCCTGAGTGTCTTTGATGCTCCTCAGTTACAGCTCTCCCCAGCAGTAGAGCTGGAATGAGGTTCAGGCCTCATACTGGGCTGAAAAAAACAGAAGAAGGATGAAGTACAGGCAGTTTTTGAACAAACAGGAGAAAGATGAGCTTACTGAGAAAAGAAGCTGCAGGAAGTCAGAGAGAAGAAGGGATAAGACTTCCCATGTCCTGTGTTATATCGGGTATCCTGTACAATCATTTTAAAAGAAAATAGGTCAGACTAGTGATTTAACTGCAGTTTAAGAAAGGGTGAAGACTTATGAATACCAGAGATGGTATTCCCTCTTGGGTCAAATACTAGGATTATTTTAATAAGAGAAGCAGAAGTTTAGTATCAAATTAATACTTATTCATCATTCTATATTAGCATATTAAAACCAATAATCCATCTCACCTTTCCCCTTCTGCTCCAACTCCTACTGCACTCTCTTCCCTGCCTCTTTCCTCTTTTTTATAATCTTAGTTCACAAAAAGGACTGAGGAAATGCTGACATGGTTGTCTTCTCAGTTGACTTTTGGCAGGGGGGACATTTGATCAACACAAAGATTCCTATTGTCAAACATCTTCTAATTAGATAGCTTACTCTGGACTGTAACCTTCCTTAAATTGCATTAAACAGACTTTTAAAAAAAGTCTCAATCTAAAATAGCTTTCCCAAATCTGGACTAGTTTTTGCAACTCTTTTCTGATTTTTTTCCAATTTGTCAACGTCTATTTTAAAGCATCAACAGAAACGGGATGTGGTATCACCAGGGAAAGGTTTATTAGTGCTTCTGATAGTAATCTAAGCTTCTTCCTCTTTCTATTCTTCCCAATTTACAGGATAAATATGCAGTGAATAGCATAAGTCTACAGCATGGCTGCAGGTGCTACTATAGAGTAATAGTAATAACAAAAAACCACAAGGAAATCCTTTGTGTCTTTTGTGATAAAATCCTCAGTGTCTTCCTGAAAAGTCGGTGAAAAAGACTTTAGCTTTAGGTCTTGATGCAGTTACAAGGAGGCTACTTTTTTCTAGATGAAGTGACCATTCTGTACTTTAAAAAAGGAAGTCAACTTTGATTTGGAACCTTTAAAAAAAGCTTCTAACCTTGCTTGTCTTAGTGGCAGATGTCACTAAAATTCTGTCAGGATGTCAGATATCCAGATCAGCCATATCTCTGCCAAGGCACCTTACTGATTTGACTCACTGCTATAAAACACTGTTTATTGTGATGAGTGTGTAATGCAAGATTTTTTTGTACAGAAGTTGTTGAAAGTACTAGGACTCTTTCAGAACTCATTAGTGTATAAAACAATAAAATTTAGATTTTTTTTTTTAGTGTTTCTTACTGGCTTGAAGAGATGTAGCATCAGTTCAAGTCTATTTTCTCTAAGTGTTCATGTGATGGACAGATAGTGCTGAGCAAGCCTGGAGCAGCAACTGCGTGTGAATAGGAGGAATAACAGGTAGTCACCACTGCTGAGGTGTCCTACTGGTTCAGAAAGTGTGCTGATAGCTCCAGACTCTAACGGCTGAGAAAAGTAAGGGAGGAGACTGAAGCATCCAATTAAAATGTATGGAAGAATTGTATTTTCTATATTTTATTGTGTACCATTTATAAGGTCTTGGATTAGTTAGGGAGGAAACATTTTAGTAGCAAGACCAGTGAGCAGTGAGTCTTATGTAATGGAAATTACTTATTATCTTATCTTTACCTTAAATTGTCAGAAAAATTCTTAGCCCTCTTTGTAGACAGTTACAGTATAGTGGAATAAAAATACTATACAAAATCAGAACTTAAATATTTTTCATTGAAATGGTTTGGACAAGAAGATTGAAAAATATACACAGTCAATTACTCTACTGGAACTAATTTTTGGGTAATGGACAGCTGTTGGTGAGGTACTACCTTGGAACACTTTTTGTCTCTGGGGAATAGAACTGTTTAGTAAGAGAGCATGAAGCGAATAACATTATGTCTAATTGACATAGGAAGGGGAATTCAGTTAGTTGGAATGTAATTTCAAGCTGTTTTAATTTTATTTCAGTTAAGTTAAAAAATGTCCTGTCTGTAGAAGCAAGATCATAGCAGATAAAACCGTGGTGATAGAATGCTTACATTACTGAAAACGTTTCTATGGTTATCTTTAATCAGATTTTATCAAAAAAAAGTCATATTGAATTCCTGCAGCTACCCTGTTTATATTAGTTTGCCTGTACAATCTGATCCTGATAATTTTAAAACTTAGTAAGGTGAACTTTCTTCCTTGACATTTATAAAGTTTGGGGTTTTTCTTCTAATTTTAAATTAGCTGCTTTTTTTTTTCTTTCCCCCCACAGGAATCTTTTACATAATCAGAGCACTGATTTTCTTGGAGACCACTGAATTTAAAGGTTCTGTTGGCTATTTGGCTTCTTGTTTGTACTTTAGTTTTTCATAAGCTTCTGTAACTCTTTCAGCTGAGGTTAAGAGGTCTAGTAACAGGTTTGAGATAAATGATTAATTATTAACCACTTGATTCTTTTTTTACTCATTATCTCTTAGAATAACATTTAATGGCAAAAATACATAATTTATCAAAAATCACTAGTATTGCTTACCATGATGGAAAGAATCTGTTAAGCTGATTATGCTGACTGCAAAATCTTGACTGAATAATGATTTGTATATTACTTTATAGTTTTGTCCAAGTATTGGATGTCTGAGAGGCTTTAATCATAAACAGAACATATGTTATTCTACTTGTCTCTCTTATAAATGTCCTTGTCATACTTTTCATATGAGATTCCTGGGATAAATATAGTGTTAAAAATGAAACTGGCTCTTGATGGCTATTCCACAATTTTTAGTTAATGTTTCAGTGCCCATTCTGGGGCATCAGGCAAGTAGTTCTAAAACTAGTGAAGGCTGTGCATATCAGAAAAGGGCTTTTGAATTGCACTATTCTTTGGAGAGTCAGTGTAGACAGTGGAGTAGTAGTCTGGTATATTCATGGTGACTTCTGACACTTAGTAGACAGCTACAGTATTTAAGACCAGCTGCTGCTATTTCTGGACATTCTTATCTATGAGCTATAGTCATGATGGCTATAGCTGAAGATGATGAGTGTCTGAAACACAATTGTGTGTATCTATCTAAAATGGTGGGGACAGCTTTCTACCCAGAGGCAGATGACCACAGCTATAATGGGACTGAAAAGTAGTAAAGACTTAGAATGAATCCCAAGTTTGAATTCTACTTTGTGTGATATTGGGGGTAAAAAAAAGAAGAAAAACCCCCACATTATTTTTCTTTCTGCCTGTCTGTCTTGATATTTCATCTTCAATGAGATGTTAAACAGCAAGGCTTGAGGTGGGGATATGCTGTCCCTCAAATTTAGTATATCCAGACATCTGGATGATTTTCATGTGCATTTCTGTTGGCTTAGTACTTTCCTTAAAGATGATCTTGAAAATGAAAGACAAAAAAGCCAAGGTTTGGATTCAGTTTGCAACAATTATTCACCATTACTTTTCACCTCTAAAACAAGTTTAACCAGTTGGTTGCTACTAGTAGTAATGGTGAATTCTGGTCGTGTGTTCCACCGTGGATAAAGAAGAGATGATCTGTGAGTGCAGTGCTGTACCCTATGCATCTCATTTGATCCGAGTCTGGCAGAGTGTGCTTCAGGAAAATGGATGTCCAGATGACGTAGCAGACTTTCTATAAACTTCTCGACTTGGTATTCTGAAAATGAATCTGGGTCGTGAGAAGTTAACTAGTGGCATCAATAGTGTGATGGCTTCTTTAGAGTTGTTTGTCAGTGCATGGGTGTTTAACAACAGATTTCTCCCTTTGAAGCATGGATGTTTTCTTTGATAAAGGTCCTAGCTGTGGTCAGAAGCAGAGGCAGAATGCTTGCAAGCATTCGGGCTGCCTGCAACTGACTTTTCCCAGTATGCTGAAGTGCCCATCTAATCTGCAAATTTATAGTTCATTTCCATGGAAACAAGCGTATGGGTGAGGGACTAGTGTTTGTTAACCTTACCTTGAAACAGAGTTGGTATACGGCTAGAGCAAACTGCAGAGAACCTGAAAACATGCTTGAGTCTGATAATGCAGATGAGACTCCAATAATACAGATATAGCCTGATGTGTTCCTGCAATGGATATCATGGAGGATAAACTAAATTATTTTTGGTGTTTACTACCCATGATATCTCCTGAAGCACTTTGTGGAGATGAAGCAAAAGTTCTTGAAGGAAAATGGTGATTTCTTAGAGAACTAAGAGATTAAAACAATCTGAACCTACAAAGAACAGTACCTCTTTGAGCCTTTAAGGGTAGCAACCTACACATATGAAATAGTTTCAGGGCAGTATTTTTCTATTATTGATTTTTTTTCCAGGACTGTTCAGAACTGTCATTGTCTGTTCACATGGTTGTCAGGAAAAGAATACTTCGGTGCCCTGTTCCCAATAGTTAGAGAACTACTGCTAGGTTTTACAAGTTCTTTGACTTTCTGATTACTTGGGGTGATTCAGTATTATAATTTGATATTGATATGATCCAAGTAATTTCAAGGGCTTCTAGCCTCTTCTTTAGAATAAGGGACAATGTTTGTTTTGCAAATGAACCAGAGAATGGTTTGATGATTGATTTTCTTTCTATTTATGCGTGGATCAGGGTGTAGCTAGCTGAGTGTATCTCTGGAGAATTAAGGTGGCATCACACATTCTTCCCTTGGAGCACAGATTTTAGTTTTGGAAGGCTACAATATTCTGTGTATGTACTAGAGTATTTGAGCAATACTTAAAAGACCTATAATACATAAAAAGTCAGACTAATCCAGTGATTCCATTTCGCTGTATTTTCTGTGAAAGCTGTGAAGAATTTATGTCAGAATTCAATGTGCTGGGTTGTTTTTAAATTCCAGGAATTTGATTTTATTGTTAAATTGTTTGGGTTTTTTTGGTTTGCTGTGTTTTTTGGTCGGGAGAAGTGTGCAAATTAGGTGTTTCAAACTGTAATTTCTTTCTACCACCACATACGTATGTGCAGATATTTCTGCTCTAATTCTGGGAAAAGGTATCTATTTTTATATTTTCAATCTTAAGAGAATTATACAATAGTCTTACCAGAATTATACAATCTTGGTTTTGTAAGTATATTTTTGTCAACAGGGAACATAACGATCTGCCACGAGATGGAGTATTCACTCTGGATTTCACATATCCTCATACACCCTTCAGTAACTGGAGACACAGCGTATGTCTGAAATGCTAGGGTGAAAGCAACAGGACACAATTTAAATTATTTACTTCTATGCTCAACTACTCAGGCAACATGGGAGACTAGGAACTGAAGTTAGACAGAGGTGATATTGCTTTATATTGGAATTATTTGTTTATCTGTTTTATTCAAACTGTGGTTAGTTTTAAGCAAAAATGGGTAGCTGAAAATGTCCTCATTCATTTCTTATAGATTATAACACAGAGCAAAACACTTTCTTAGTAACAGCAATTACATAGCTGAGGCTCTAGTATAGTTGATGTTGTTAGCTTTGGTGACTCCCATAGGCTCCATAGAAAATGTTAGCAGGAGGAGTGGCACCTTAAACAGGCTGTTCTCAGCAAAACTGTGGCGGGTTGACCCTGGCTGGATGCCAGGTGCCCACCAAAGCCGTTCTATCACTCCCCCCCTCCTCAGCTGGACAGGGGAGAGAAAATATAACAAAGGGCTTGTGGGTCGAGATAAGGACAGGAGAGATCACTCGCCAATTACTGTCATGGGCAAAACAGACTCAGCTTGGGGAAAATTAACTCAATTTATTACAAATCAACTAGAGTAGGGTAATGAGAAATAAAACCAAATCTCAGAACACCTTCCCTCCACCCCTCCCTTCTTCCCAGGCACAACTTCACTCCCGGATTCTCCACCTACCCCCCAGCAGCACAGGGGGACAGGGAATGGGTTTTACAGTCAGTTCATCACACATTATTTCTGCCGCTTCATCCTCCTCCTCAGGGGCAGGACTCATCACACTCTTCCTCTGCTCCAGCGTGGGGTCCCTCCCACGGGAGACAGTCCTCCACGAACTTCTCCAACGTGGGTCCTTCCCACGGGCTGCAGTTCTTCATGAACTGCTCCAGCGTGGGTCCCCCACGGGGTCACAAGTCCTGCCAGAAAACCTGCTCCAGTGTGGGCTCCTCTCTCCACAGATCCGCAGGTCCTGCCAGGAGTCTGCTCCAGCGCGGGCTTCCCATGGGGTCACAGCCTCCTTTGGGCACCCACCTGCTCCAGTGTGGGGTCCCCCCCGGGGTTGCAGGTGGATATCTGCTCCACCGTGGACCTCCCTGGGCTGCAGGGGGACAGCCTGCCTCACCATGGTCTTCCCCACGGGCTGCAGGGGAATCTCTGCTCTGGTGCCTGGAGCACCTCCTCCCCCTCCTTCTTCACTGACCTTGGTGTCTGCAGGGTTGTTTCTCTTACATGTTCTCACTTTGGCTGCCATTTCTCTCTGTCCCACAACTTTTTTCCTTAAAAATGTTGTCACAGAGGCGTTACCACTATCGCTGATCGGCTCAGCCTTGGCTGGTGGCGGGTCCGTCTTAGAGCCGGCTGGCACTGGCTCTGTCAGACACAGGGGAAGCTTCCAGCAGCTTCTTACTGAAGCCACCCCTGTAACCCCCTCCGCTACCAAAACCTTGCCACACAAAGCCAATACAAAAACCCTGACAGATTCCTCACTTTCCTAGATCTGTACATTGTACTGTCACTGCAGAGGATGGCTTTTGGTCTGTTCCTCATCTGCAAAATAAATGTGCTGGCTTTGCAAAGCATCTTCCTGAGGTCTGACATTGCCTGGCTGTCTCGCTGGAGGTATGCGCCAGTCTGCTGAGCTGCATCCTGCAGCACTGGTCTGGCTCCCCACCACTGTTCATAGTAAAGAGAAACCATAATACTCAGGATGCACTAAGACAGACTTCATCTGTTACAAGATATACTTCAACTAGGAATGGGAGCAGACATGGAGAAGAGACCATGGCGACATACAGAGCTGTCTGGGCCTCCACAGACTACAGCTGCAGCTCCCTACATCTGTAGATCTTGGCTCTTTGTGGCTTTTCTCTTCTGCTTTGCTACTCCCAGCCTCTGAGGGCAAAAAGAGTAGGTCAGAAGCCACACAACAGAAACTAACACAAATTTATGATTTTCTCTTCAGCCAGTCATTTCTATATGAGAAGAAAGTGCACAGGCCACAAAGAATACATGGTATGATTGATACTGATTTGCAAGCATTTAGCTAGTAACTCAGTCCATTTAAATGTGTGTCCTGACATAAATTACCTGCTTTTTTCTAAATGGACTACAAGGAATATACTGCCAAAAATTCAGGACCTCCCTTTCTCACCAGAAATATTGTGCTATAGTTTTGCAGTGCAATGGTTGGAGGCTCTGCTGTTCACTGTGTGTTAGTCTTGATGGGAATATGGCTCTTCTATAAAAGACCTATTGCTTGTCCCTGTTCCCCTCCACCACCATTGATTGAATAGTAATAAGAGTCTTGCTAGGATTCACTCATGTTCACAAGGCTTTTTCTGCCACAAATAGTGGAAACTCTTCCTAGGTGAAGTTCAGCCCTGTAGGTTTGGTCTGGTGAGATTTGTATAATCCTTCTCCAAGGGCAAATGAAAAGTCTTTTTTCTAAGAGTGCATTGAGTGAAGTGGATTAAGTAATGGTAAAGGGATCACAGAGAAAAAATCTCCCTGGTATGGCATTCTAGTAGCCCCATTCGGATCAGCTTTTTGTTATGCAAATGGAGTTTTCATTCACTTGCGTTATTTTACATGGATTTACAACTTCTGTTTCCATTACACATACAGGATATTTTATTTTGTTTTGTTTTGTCTTGGGTTTTTTTTTTGTGTGTGTTTTAGTATGTATTCGCCTTTGCTGCCACTCTTTTTGTTGTTGCTGTTGACAAATAACTGTACTCAAGGCTGCAGTAGTTTGGACTCTTTGATGATTTATATATTACAGAATCTTTCATGATTTTTGACATGGAAGACATAGAAATTCTGTACATTAATCATCCAGCTTTGTTGGATGTGTTCTCTGTAACAATTCATAAATATTTCAGGTTTGTGGTCCAAATACTTGAGATGTCTCACAGGTTATAATACCTGCCATTTTATAAAATTCAGTTGTGATTTCTATGTAGGCTGTCCATAAGAAATAAACAGTTCAACATTATCATGTAAGGATGGAAGCAGCTCCTGTGGTTGTTTTATTTTCTTATTCGTTTCAGCAGCAGAGATCCAAATCTTTTAAAGTATTAGAAGAGCTGTTAGTTTAACACTGTATTACTTAGAGCTTTCCACTCCATGTAATTTCAATTTTTAAAGTGCTGAGTGAGACTTAGTGCAATAATTAAAAAGACATCATTTGTAATTATGAAGTTGATAAAACTAGCACAAGAACATTAGCTTCATAACACTTGTCTGTTCCTTTCATACTTTTTTTTTTTTCTGTGTCATCATATCTTGGTGTTTTCCATGCTCCAGTGTTTTCTAGAATCTAAAGAGGAAAAAGTCAGATAATTCCACCTCTGCAGCATAGGTATGTTGTTTTTCCATCACTCTTTTTCCTCTTTGGATAATAGCTTGCTGCAGAAGTTAGCAGTTTCCTTTGGCTGGGGTTGTGCTTCACTTAATTTTTACCTTTATTTTTCATCTTGACAGTCACAACCTGAGCCCTGAACCCTTTTTTTTCTTTTTTTTTTTTTTTCTGATGTCTAGAAGAAACCATGGAAGCTGATAGAAAATGGTTTTGACTGTGTTACAGTATTAGATGGTGTTAGGATTTGATGCCTTCAGTTGCACCAGTACCTTTTCAAGGAACTGGACACAATTTGGATGGCTGTCAAAGATTTAGGGAACCTGGGACTCCTGTTAGTTTCAAAGCTCTAGCCACTTATCACTTTTTAGTAACTGTTTGATGATTGTGTTTTTGAAAGCTGTATTCAGGCTGTCACATAAATCAGATATAGACTCTGGTTTTGTCTTCTTTTGTTGTCCTAGGGGAAAGGTTTCTTACAAATGGGCTGTGGTACTTACAAAGTGGTAGGAACCAAAATTTCACATCTTTTTTTGTCCTGCAAATTGCTAGTTTAATTTGAGATATAGCACCAGTAGGAAAAATGAACATGCAATAGAGCACTGTAATTGCTGCAGAAGAAGCTCTGCATCCTTTTGTTCCCCAAGTGGCATATAGGATTTCTTTCTGCTGTGTGTGTGATTGCTTCTGATACCTGGAGGAAGGATGATATTGATAAAAATACATCAAAATATTTATTTTTAAGGAATTTTCAACTATAATGTATAAAATGTATGTATATAATAGTCCCAAATTATATATGAGATACTATATTATTATGTCACATACTATATTCTATATGATGTATATTGTAATATATCATATAGAGATACGTATATATAATTGTTCGGAGTAAATTGCTGGACAACTGTCAACATTAAAGAATAGTGAAAGTCCTGTGATTGAGAAAAGTAAGGATAGACCCCAATCTGCTTTAAAGCTGTGTGTCAAACCTTATCTCCTTGAGTATTAAGGCTTTCTGGCCTATGATCTGTCAGTTATGGCTGAGTGCTGTCCCTCAGACAACACAACTTTATTCTTAGTCATGGTGTCTAAGGTAAACACGCCATTCTGCTGACATATATGCACAAAATAAACAAATCCATTTCATCAGTGTAATCACAAATTTGGCCAGCAGATCTGCCTTCCACCCCTGCCAATTTGAGAATTCTCCTGTCCTAACAAGTGGTCTTTCCCTGGCGAGTCCTGGAAGAATGGACATTTAGAGCTGGTGGGATGGGGGAACTCAGTAACAAATTGTTTCATAGAAGACCCCTACAAAGTGGATTTCCCACATCTCATGTACCAAATCCATTTCTGATTCAGATCTATGTTGGAAGACAAGATAGTTGCCTGAATTTTAAGAGTAAGTACTGACAGAGGTTGCACACATCAATGGTAGCTGCAACCTCTCTACTAAATTACGCATATCTTCTGATTTAGATCAAGACAACCCCAGCACTTGGCTAGCAAATAAAACACTTAAGAGATTAGAAGAAAAATTATTTTTAATATCTTTAATTGGAACTATGGTGACTGCAGGTATATGACTTAAGCACTAATTTGGCTACCAGTTCTGGAAATATCCTAAAAATTAAACCCCTGATTTAGAAGAAAGCATGTTTTATGAAAAGAGCAAGATAAGTGTGTATTTGAAGGCAGGAATGTATTTTCTTCCTTCATAAAACCTGTATGTCTGTTAGTAGGACTAAAAGGTATAGTTTTAGGTGGGAACTGAATGTGGAATTTCTTTTCTTCTAAGATAGTGTGTTTTGAGAACTGAAAACTTCAATGGCATTCAGTGTATTTTATAAAAAGAAAATTGATTTAAGTGAATACATTAATAGTGTGTAAAATGTAGAAACTGACTCTTTTTAAAAAAACCCCGATCCATTATTATGCAGTAATGATAATAGGATCATTTAACTATTATATTAATTTTTAGTATCTACTTAATGGACTTCTTTTAAATTTGTAAATGAACACTCGTTAATGTGCAGTACAGATTGGTGAACTCCAAAAGCTTTAAGCTTTTGATGAAGAGCTACATAGTTTGATTCTGCTCTGAAGCTTCAACTAGCAAAAGCAAATTTAATGACAAGAAGCTTGACTATATGACTTGCAAGAGGAACAAAAGTATTTGGAAATATGATCTTCCCATCTAGAACTAGTGAGAATTATGTCTTCTGCAACACCTGCTCTGCTCGCAGCCCACAGGGGAAAGAATGATTCTAAAATGCACATGTAGGGCTGCACTGCCCACTGATACATGGTGCACATGATGTGCCAGAAATCTTCTATAGCTTCTGTTGAAAAATCCATATAGTAACTGCCAGGCTATAAAGCAAAGCAATTGGACTGATCATGTAAGCTGTAAGGAGCATGTAGTTAGAAATAGGCACAGTTGCTTCTGTCTGTAAATACAGCTACAAAAAATCAGGCAAAACATTCAGCTACAGTAAATTGGTTTGTTTCAGTTAAAATTTTGGGGACAGCACCATTTAACACCAGATGTAGTTGGAGCCCACTAAGTCGAGACACTATTGTCATTTCTGCAGTGGAAAGGGATTTTCAAGCAAAGAATTAGAAACAATACACTAAGTCAAGTGGAAATTTTTATTATAGCTCTTCATGCTTCCGAATGCTGATATCTTCTTATTCAAAGGATTACTATTCCCAAATCTTTTTGTGTCAGGGTGATAGAAGGCTACTTGATTAGTTGCTTAGAGGCTAATCTTGGGAACTGTAAATAAAGGCTTGTTAAAAACAGAACAAATCTATCTTAGAGCCTATGAAAAGCAACCTAGGAAAATGCTCGTTCTCATTTCAGTTTCTCTGTTTTGTACATTGCTTTTTTTCTTTATCAACCTGTCTCAAACTTTTTACTTAGATAAACAACATACACCTGTCAAAAAGTGATCAGGAACATTTTCCTTTTTATTCTGTCAGCTCTTCTATGCATATGGAAAAACAAAAAACCAAAAACCCTGTACTCTACAATCTATGCTGCTCTGCTGATAAATTTGCTGGAAGTTCTGTAGCTTACTTTTTGATTTTTTCTGCCTGTAGAGCCATGATGACATCTCTTTTTCATACACTATATCTCTGACAGTCCTGACAGTTGTTAAAAACTTCAGAATTTTGCAGCCTTCAAGGACAAGTACTGAACTTTGGTGAAAAACTGTGGTTTCATGTGTCTGTGTGGTATTTACTTCGATACACTGATAAGTACTTAATGCTATTTGCTAGAAACACTTTTAAAATATGTTTTGTAAAAAAACAACCTATCAAACAAAATAAAAACCCAGACAAAAGTTTCTTCAAACAAACACCTTCAAAACAAGTTGATCATTTGTATTCTGGAAAGAAGATGGTTGGTGTGTTCATAGAACTGGAAGTCCTACTAGGAAGCACTATAGTGGAGAAACACCAGCTTGAAGGTAAACACACTTCCACGCTTGTTTAACTTAGCATGGCTGCATGCTACAAAAAATGAAAGTGTAATAATCACCTGCAACTGCTTTACTTTCATTTTGTGTTCACTTGTCATGCAAACAGAAATCTGTTCATGGAAGTGCTGCTACCAGGAGAGGTGAGCAGATGTAGTTTCATTTGTACAGCCTTTACTAGTGGGACTGATGTCGAAAACCAGCACAGAGAAATTTGTGCTATTTGCAACTAGAACATTTTTCTTTTTGGCTAAAAGCTCTTCAAACATGAAATAGAACAATGGAGATACAGCAAGATGGGATGCCCCAAAGAAACGTGTAGTGTTCCTTCTCAAAGCAAGATTCAACCCTGGGATTTTCTGTCACCTTACAGTTACATCTGCAGACACCTTCTCTCCGTTATCCCTTTGGTAACCAGATCAAACTGGATAGAGCATGGTCTTCAGAGGAGCAGCATTTTTAATTTTCTTTGTTGCCTCTCTCCGGTAAGTCTTCATTTTCCCAGTATTGTATTTGCTACTTTTTAGCCCTGCTTTGTTTTGTTTCTTATCATGCCATTTATACTTTTTTTTTAAACAGCCTGGGATGATAAATGAGCTATTATTGTTTATAATTTTTATCTTTGGTCCTTGGTTTCTGACTACCTTGCCTTTAGTTTCATTATTTGGTGAGTAGTTAAAATTTGTCTGAATCCCCACCCCCACCCCTCACCTTTATTAGGCAGATACAAAATATACAAATTGCTTTTCCATGGCAATTTTGCTTGACACAGCATATTTTGCTGTGTCAGGCATATCTGCACTAAGGAGATGTTACATTGGAAGTGTATTCAGTTTGAGCATTTTGGCTTTCAAGAGTGATTTGAAGACCCTTTTCTTCCAGTATCAATTTAACTGAGTTTGAACCTCTGTTACTCCAAGAGAAATTAACTCAAAATTTCCAACTTTTTCTGATCATTGGTATGAAGATGTAAATCAGCTGAGGCTTGCTCTGAGCTAGGCTCAGCATAACTTATTGGGAATTAATGAAGTTATATCTGCAAAAAATATCCACCTGACAGCTGCAGAGTGGAAAATCAGTGCACTGTCTACAAAAGATAGCTATTAAGATGTTTCTAAAATTGGATATTTTGGTAACTGTTGCAAAATGAAAGTTTCATTGAACAACAAGGTAACCTAGCAAAGGACATTAAAATTGTCTAGGTGTGCAGCTTGATACGATAGAAGGGTAATTGGACTCACTAGTACTTGAATAAAGAACCACAATAGACTTCATTCAGAAAGATCATAAGTACTATACAAATCTCAGGGTATTCATTTTTTGTTATGATATACTGATCAAAGTACAGATGACTACTACTGAAATCACCTCCATTAATGAACCTGAGCTTATAGGGGAACTATAGAAATCTTTCAAAGTATTAATGAAGAAAGACTTGATACAATCTTAATATGGTGTGACAATCATGCCCATAGCAAAAATACTCCTGCGAGTCTGAACTCTTTCTGTGGAAGAAGGTTTAATTTGTGCTTTCCATAGTATTAATATAAGATGTTTTGAGACCTTCACAGTAAACTATGTAGAGAAGGTGTCAAGTGTAGCCTGAAAAGCTTCCTTGAATTTTCCCTGTTTCATTCTCAATTTGTTTAGCTTTCAGCTTGAGGCGGCTACCTTACTCCTGGGCAAAATATGAATTAATCCCACTCCCTAATTTTTCCTGCTAAATGTTTTTCCCTTTGGGGAAAATCATACCCCTACCAATATGACACCTCAAAGTCAACTAGATGAACTAATATTCCAACTTCGCCTTGCCTTTTTTCTTATCTTTTCTACCCATTTTTTTTTGCCTTACTTGGCTTTTCTATGCCTTCTCTTTTATCTCTCTTTGCGTTGCTTTTTTAAAAATTTTTTAATTGCTATTATTTTGTCTATTTCTTTCTCTTCTGTTTTCTTTGTCCTGGCTGTTCTTGCCAAATGCATTCATAATTTCCTTCTCTGTCTTTTATGGACTTTCTTAGGTCCACTGACTCTCTTAGGTTAAGTGGCACCAGACACATAGCTACGGCCCAATTCTGACTTCCATATGAAACTGCCACTTTGTCATTTCACAATGCAGAGCACATACCTCCATCTCTTAACTGCGGATGATGACTCTCATTATAAGTTGTGTGGTTCGATCATTAATGTTTAAAAGACGTACAGACTTCTCTTCTGGACTGTTAAATAACATTACTGAGCTTGCAGTTTCAATTTTACTGTATCATTTTGTTCAGCACTGCTAGCTAATTTACTTTCCCACTTTGGTCTGGGTAACTATTTTGGCAGACAGTCTCGCCTGTCCAATTTTGAATGCCTTTTTTGACATAGAAAGTGATGGAGTCACTGAACTGCAGATATTTGCATTCAGTGGCTCTTTGGCAGCAATTTAGCTGGGTTATTCCTTGTCTTGTGTATAAGGTTAGTGCTATAGAAGGGACTTGCTGGCACCCAAATAGGAGCTGGTCTCAGCAGCACTTCCACTTTAACATTGTTAGGTGTCATCCAAAGAAACAGGTCCAGTAGGACTGCAAAATGTCTATTGAGTTGAGGGGACTCCAACAAATGAGTGCAAAATAGGAAACAGTAAGTTTCATTTTGTACAGGTTGCTACAGATCACACAGATCACACAGCACTACATGGCAGAAGGATGAAGGAATGCTGAGAGATTACACTTTGTAAGGAAAAATAATCTGGTACTTCTCATTAGCAAGTAACTCCATGCAATTGCATCATAAAGTCTGACTGCCCTTCTTAACATTACTTTGTGTGCATTTGTGTGTATGTGAATAAAATGAGTGTGAATGTATGTTTGCGTCTCTGTGGTTATAAATCTGTTTATATGAGATTTTACTATTTTAGTCATGTCCTCAAGGGACAAAAAGCAGGTGATTCAATTTCTGACTTGTTTGGCATATCTTTTTTGATCAGCTTTCCTATCAGTACAAAAGGAATGATTTTCACAGTTAAAAACCACAGCAGGGCACTATAGTAATATGTAGAGTTTGTATTTATTATTTGTAACTCTGCCTTTCTCATAGAGAGTTTTTTGCAGGATGCTATAACTGATGGTAGCTTGCACTCTGTATTACGCTACCCTGGCCTCTTTCTAATTCAGGTCATGTTTTGCTTAACTGCATTTTCTCTCATTAATATTCTGAACTTTTAAGACTGGTAGCGGCAGGAATAAGTCACTCCACTGATACCACTATGTTGGAATTTATAAGAGCTTTGTTCAAACTACTCATAAATGCCAATAATGACATAGAGTCTCCTTGAGTCTAGAAGTGCTTAGCTGGAGTTAATGTCTTTACTGAAATCCCCAAATCACCTGTGAAGTCTCCTTAGCAATCATATTTAAACTATTATTTACAAAAAGAAGCCTACGATGTCCTCACCATCTTAATGACCTCAAAAAGCCAAAGTCAATGCACACATGCATGAAACACCAGACTACTTGACACTCATTATTGTGAACAACTCAAACATAATGTGAGCCTCCCACCACCCAGTTGTTCCACCAGCTGTCACTTCAGTAACTTTTAGTAAATGTGCTTTAAAGTTTTGATTTTTTTTGTTTTTTTTGTTTTTTTCTTTTTTCTTTTATCAGTATATTAATTTCATTGAATAAATTTACTCATATACCTGCAGATAAAATACTTCCATTAATTAACTGATGACATAGACCCAAAATGAGGTTTTACTGTACCAGAATGTCCCTGAGTATCATGTTTTTGAATAAAGGGACATCCATCCAAATGTCTCTTTGAAGCTAGTTTAGCAAAACAAGTTTCTGTTAGGAATTTGACTAAAGACATGTCCTTCTCTCAGGCTAGTTTATTTATCTCTAATAATCATGATAAAGTAGATACACATATTTAACCCAAAAGCTCCCCTACATACATTATAAAGCTACATACAGACAAGAGCTCTTTCATACATGCACTGGAAGAGCAGTGAAACCACCTTATGAATATAGTTGATATGAAACTGTATTTTCGTTCAGTTGTTCTCTCAAGGTACTAGGAACCCCTGACTCCTCTAAAAGCAGGCCTGAAAGTACTGAGCCTGATACAGACTGCTGTCCTGGAGACAAGTCACCTGGCACATGACATTCTGGCTTTCATAGTCTTTGATGCTCTTATTACACAGCAGTAGCTTGAAGTCTTTCTAATAATCCTAATGTATATATAATTTTTAATGGGCTGCGGTGGTATAGGCTATTTTGCTTTCTGGATTAGTGCAGAAACTTTGCAGTGGAGTTGCTTAAGACAGAATTTGGGAATTAACTGCTGAGATGCAAAGAAGAAAATAGAATATTGTTTGGGAGAAATTAAGTTAATGTAGTCACAGATCTTAATCCAGTGGGCATTTTTATTGCATTTGTTTTAAAGTTTTGTATTGACCTTCCTTGCTGTATTGGCCTGCAACAGTGCCTCTTTTTTTGTGTGTGGGACTGGTTCTGTTTTCAGTGTTACCTTGTTGATATTAATTCAATGTAACAGAAAACTTCTTATGTCCAGAAGGAATTCTTTTTCAGTAAGAAAAATAATTATTTCTGAGAACTGGAAAGAAAAAGGAAATTAGATGATAAAAAGTGACAAGAAAATAAAAATCACTATGAAAGTGATGAGTAGAAATTGCTTGGCTCTTAATCAGCTATGAATTAGTACTTTTCTCAAAGTCCACAGAGCTGTGCTAATTATACAACCACAAATTTAGCAGAACAGCAGGCCAAAATTAAATAGCTATTTAATGAAAACATAAATTATTTGGTAGCATCTTGTTCCAAAGACAGATTTTATTTCAAAAGGAAGAGGAGTTTGTTTATTTGAAACTGTTGTATTGCAAAGAAAAAGCAGTATTTTTGTATGGATGACAGGCCACATTCTCTTTTCTTAATTCAATTGTTTATTCATTTTTTTCTTTCTCTCTTTCTTTTTCTTTATTAAATCAGTGTATAAGTTATGTTTCCCCTGCTGAAAAAACCACCAGTTTACTCATTGTTATGGAAACACAAAAAAGGATGTGTTTGTCTTAACTAATGGAATAATTTAAAAATCAATTTAATTAAAGCAAACCAAAAGGATGATTTCATATTAATTAAAGGAATAGACATACAAGTTAGCCTGACATGCATCAACTCAACCATGATAATTGCTCATTCATGCACTATTCAAACATGACAAGTCACAAGTTAAATCTACTTAACTCACAGTTAAACAAGATTAAAGTAAGTGGCACTGCTTCCTTTTGCTATAGGTTTAGAGTGGACAGATTGCCACAGCCCAGTTTTTGACTAGTGACTTGTTAAACAATGTCAACTTGACGAGGTGTCTGTCTCTTTGGTAGTTTGAGACATAGTTTAAAGTAAACTTAAATACTCTTTGTGTACACTTGAAAGTAAAATATATTCCTTAATAGCATTTGTTGTGCTTTAACTTAATGGGAGCTTAAATTGAATTAAAATTAAAGCTTTGTAAGAAGAGCTAGTTTGGCCATGCAGAACAAGGGTAAGCTCAGTCCTCTGGTATGTGGAATGCTCCCGGTTCTAGTGGCACATAATTTGAGGGGGAAATGCTGCACATACTTCAAGCTTCAGAAGAGAGGACTGGACCCCCATGAGCTTAATGGAGCCTAAAATTGATTTAGCAAACCAGTTCTTTAACTGGAGCCTCAATAGTGCAATTGAAAAACACCATTTGATTATCAAAACAGGAATTGCAAATCACCAAGGAAGACAGTAGGTCTTCCATTAACAATTATTTTCTTTGTTTACATGCAAATGTATTTTAAGTGTTTTGAGTGTCCCTGTAAGGACTGGTTTAATATAGATTTTGAATACTTTTTAATATATAGTCATATATTGGAAAAAAATAAAATACTTGCAACTTTTCCTTTTTTAGCAGCTACAACACATATCAGTGTTGCAGGAAATGAGCATCACCTAATTCCATGAAATGAAGAGGTGTTTTCCTTTCAAAAGACCTGGAGTGATAAATACATTTTGCTAGTTGCGATAACAATAAACTTCGAGTCATGAAAGTGAGGCTAGCTAATATAGGAAGTTAACCATCACCCATTTAATCAGAGGCAGGCATTTCCTAGGTAAAGCACAATATGATACAAATTTTTAAAATCTTCCAACTCTTTATGAATGAGTGACCATAGCTGATCATAACTTTAAAATGTTGCATTGGGTTTATGTGCCAAGGTTTTGGTAGCTGGAGGGGTGGCTTCTGTGAGAAGACACCAGAAGCTTCCCCCATGTCAGACAAAGCCAGTTCCAGTTGGCTCCAAGATGGACCTACCACTGGTGAAAACTGAGCCCATTGACAATGTGGGTAGCACCTCTGTGATAACATATTTAAGAAAGGGTAAAAAGCACTGTGCAACAGCAGCTGGGGAAGAGGAGTGAAAAAATGAGAGAAACAGCCCTGCAGACCCCAAGGTCAGTGAAGAAGGAGGGTGTCCTGGTTTCAGCTGGGATAGAGTTAACTGTCTTCCTAGTAGCTGGTACAGTGCTATGTTTTGAGTTCAGTATGCGAAGAATGTTGATAACACTGATGTCTTCAGTTGTTGCTCAGTAGTGTTTAGACTAAAGTCAAGGATTTTTCAGCTTCTCATGCCCAGCCAGCGAGAAAGCTGGAGGGGCACAAGAAGTTGGCACAGGACACAGCCAGGGCACCTGACCCAAAGTGGCCAACGGGGTATTCCATACCATGGGACGTCCCATCTAGTATAGGAACGGGGAAGTGGGGGCGGGGAATCGCCGCTCGGGGGACTGGCTGGGTGTCGGTCGGCGGGTGGTGAGCAATTGCACTGCACATCATTTGTACATTCCAATCCTTTCATTATTGCTGTTGTCATTTTATTAGTGTTATCATTATCATTATTAGTTTCTTCTTTTCTGTTCTATTAAACCATTCTTATCTCAACCCACAGGTTTTGCTTCTTTTCCCGATTTTCTGCCCCATCCCACTGGGTGGGGGGGAAGTGAGTGAGCGGCTGCGTGGTGTTTAGTTGCTGGCTGGGGTTAAACCACGACAGAGGGGGAGGAGGTGCTCCAGGCGCCGGAGCAGAGATTCCCCTGCAGCCCGTGGTGGGGAAGACCATGGTGAGGCAGGCTGTCCCCCTGCAGCCCATGGAAGTCCACGGTGGAGCAGATATCCACCTGCAGCCCGGGGAGGACCCCACGCCGGAGCAGGTGGATGTGCCCTGAAGGAATCTGTGACCCTGTGGAAAGCCTACGCTAAGCTAGGATCCTGGCAGGAACTGTGGCCTCGTGGAGAGGAGCCCATGCAGGAGCAGGTTTTCTGGCAGGACTTGTGACCCATGGGGGACCCACACTGGAGCAGTCTGTTCCTGAAGGATTCTACCCTATGGAAAGGACCCATGCTGGAGCAGTTCTTGAAGAACTGCAGCCTGTGGGAAGGGCCCATGTTGGAAAAGTTCATGAAGGACTGTATTCCATGGAAGGGACCCCATGCTGGAGCAGGGGAAGATTGTGAGAAGGAAGGAGTGGCAGAGACTACAACTCCCATTCCCCATCCCCCTGCATCACTTCGGGGGCGGAGGTAGAAGAGTTGGGAGTGAAGTTGAGCCTGGGAAGAAGGCAGGGGTGTGGAGGAAGGTGTTTTTAGGTTTGTTCTTATTTCTCATTATCCTACTCTGATTAACTGGCAATACATTAAATTAATTTCCCTAAGTCGAGTCTCTTTTGCCCATGACAGTAATTGGTTGAGCGATCTCCCTGGCCTTATATTGACACGTGAGCTTTTTGTTGTATTTTTCTCCTCCTGTCCTGTTCAGAAGGAGGAGTGGTAGAGTGGCTTGGTGGGTACCTGGTGGCTAGGCAAGGTCAAACCACTACAAATATAACTGTAAGTTTGCTATCCACAAAAGAATTCAAATCCAGTTGTAACAGGATAAATGTTCACACCAACCTTTTTTAAAAAGGGTCTCTAGTGGGCTTTAAGTGAATTTGTTGTGCCATCTCAAAATTTACTAAGGTCTCAACATTGGACTAATGCTGAACTGCAAGAACTATAACTAGAATGAGTTTGCACATGTAGTAAGGGAGGTATTCATAATGGTCATGCCCAGGGTGATGGTTCAGTTGTGCCTATTTGCCTCACTGCATACTCTAAAGACACAGACATGCCTAAGAAGGTATGTCTAAACCCAGTTAATTTACCTCATTCTCACTTTCACTGACTGACTCAATTTTTCATTATGTTTAATCAAATCAACAAGAACTAAGTAATTTCTTTTGTAATTAATATAGCCTTTTTTTAATATTGATGAGCTTTCTATTTGGACAATTCAATCACTGATGCCTAAAAGAAACCTGCAATGACTGCAGAAAAGAACAATTTTTCCCCCATAGATGTGCTTTTGCATAATTGTCTTTTAACAGTATTCATAGTTTTCTCTGACAGGGTACAGGAATGTATCTGTAACAGTAGTCTAACTAACTGATGTGTAAGACCTATATTGCACTGTCTATCTCCTCAAAACAGTAGACAAGTAGAAATATATTTTCATTATTATTTTTTTTGTCTTCCTCTGGGCTGATGTTACTAGGCTGTAACTGATCTGGGAAATGCCTTGCAACATTTACAACTTCCGTTATGCAAAATTTTAGACTAAATAATCCTGATGGTCCATTTTGTACGTAAAACCTATGAAATAATAAATATTCTTGCCTGCACCTGGCTAAATAACCTTGTAGTATAATCTCATACATTCTTTTCAGCAACCTTGATGGTCTTTTTTTCTTTTAAAATATGTTCTTATATGTCATCCAACTACTGCTTCATATATAATCACTATAACTATTTATGTGTTTCCATGCATATATAGAGGGGTGTGTATGTTTGTTTATTAGATAAAAAAATAATATACTGTAAAAAATAGCAAGTGTGCAGACTTTGTCCCAGAGGAAGCTGGTGCATGAGGAAATACCTGAACATGAAGGAAACTCACTTGTGAACCAAACCAGCGCCACACGGTGGGCTGGATTATATGGGCTCCTTGCATCTCTTCTAGGTGCCATTTCACAGTCCCTCCTGCTCCGCTTCCCCTGTCACACAGTAAAGGTTTTCCTTAGACAGTAAACCCCGAGTCTTTGGCCTCAGACATTGTTTCATGGACTTTCAGGCATTCATCTCTGGTCACATGAAAACAGTGAAATGTACGTGTTTAGGCCTGCAGATCTAGACTTTGAAAAGTCACTCATATTGCAGGGTGTTGTAACGTGGAGAAAAGCAAGCAAATTTACTTCCAACAGGTTTAATAATGTGCCAGTAATATTATTGTAGTTGAATAGGTATTAATAATTAGTAGTTTCCAGTTTTTTCTTCAAAAAGAGGAATTTGCAACTGTAGTTATTGACTCTGAACTTAGCCTTTGTGTTTACAGTTGGTCAAAACATTAGGAGATTACCCTCCCTTTGCTATGCTGTGTTCCTTCTGCTGTCATATCCAGCTTCTGTATGGAAACTGATGTCCCTGCATAATTGTGCAAACTAGTGCAAGGAATTTCTTAAGCTTAAGCTTCCTTGTGGATGTTGGCCACATTTGCACTGCCTGGGGTCCCTGAACATGAGGATCAGTATCAACTAGTGCCTCCGGGGCACTGCCTGCCTCATATATCTGCTTTTTTCCCAAGGCAATATAACAGCCATTAATAATTCAGCACAGAAGAAATACCTCAGTAAAGTACCTCCCAGTGAAAGGAGACAGATCCAACAACTACTGATGCAGTGCTGTATTTAGTATTCCATACTCAAAACTTCTGACTATATGGTAGTTTGTTCCATCACCATCGTGACTGAGGATGGAGGAGTTCCCATTCTGATTCAGCCTCCAGTTCTGTAACAGGTCTCATTTATGCCATTAGCAATTTGAAACCTTCAGTTGTTCTCAGCCACGGCTTATTATTGTCCACTATACTGATACAGTTACCGAGTACCAACTATATTTAGTTTCCAAGCTCTCATACAAAATGGGGCAAAAACTTTAATCAAAGCTCCAGAGTATTCAGCAGGTAAGTTTCCAGTCAAAGAAAAAAATCTATCCTTTTACATCATTGTAAGTGGCTCATAATTTATGTCAATGGAGAAGTAATAGGAGCACCAGGCAGCAATTTCCTTCCAGTGGTCCGTGCAAAGGGAAGACACATTATTTGTTTAGCAGTCTAGTGACAGGTGCTGGTGCCTCACCATCCCTACAAAAGGCAACAAAACCAGAAAGGGATTGTGGAGAGCTATAAAACATGAGACAGTGTTTCGAGATCTTTAGTATGATTTTATGCTTTGTAATTACTGGAATCAACTATATTAGATTATTCATTCATTTTTACTCTTTTTTTTTTTAACCTGCAACATATAACACGGTCTGGATAATGAAATTTATCCTTTAATTTTGTCAAAGAACAACGGAGGTTCACTTTGCTAAGAAAACACATTTTCAATCCTCCCTTTTTGTTTCCTTCTTCCTTCACTGTTTAGCTTTATTGCTGAAGACATCTGCTGAGGCAACTTTTAAAAATCTTTAATTTAACTGTAAAGGGCAGTTTTGCAAGTGTAAATATATAATATTTTTTCCACATCAGCTCTCCACATTGTTCTTGCAGATAGGTGTATTATTTATAGACTATTCTTTCAAATCTGATGCTCTAGCCATTTTGTTTTAATTCTGTAGTCTTACAACTTGCTGGTAGTTTTCAGTAGTAGTAGTAGTTTCTTCAGCATCAATGTTAATTAGAGAAGGAGTCCTGGAAGGGCTTTGCAAACTGTTGCTTTCTTTTAAACTGTTGCTCGTCAAAGAAATGTAACTAAAGAAACAAATTACAGTTTTTAATAGATGGAATCTGTGTGATTATTTTTAAACAAAATTCACTCTGCTTCCAAGACTAGGAATAGTTTTTTTAAAATTTTATGAAAGTTAAAAATTTACATTTTTCTAAACCAAATCAGAACTCCAGGAATCTTGAGTTCTCAATCTGAAACAAATCCTCCCTCCTCCTACTAAAAATAAAAGCTTTAAGTCCCTGCTCAGACAGACAGTGATGGGAAGGAACAGATGTTTTTTTCCTTGCTCATTTTGATCAGACATTTCTTCCTATTGACTGAAGTGCCATTTCCAATGAAAAGCTGGGGTGCCAAGTGATCAAATTTTTACAATGGAAAAATGTTCTCATCATAAATTGCTCTTTAGACATTATTCTTGGTTGTCACTGGGATTGAGGCACAGATTGTCTGCCCTTTTCTACTCTCAGCCTCAGTGACAGGAAGAGAAAAGTCTCCAGCTGTAATACACTTGCTTGTGCCACCTCTGAGAGCAGCAGAGTTTCTGTGACAGCCAGCACTTATATGGCCTTGGTGAAAGATCTGAGCCTGGAGGTGAGGAGCACAGGTGACATGGCCAGCTGTGAGGCAAACCTTAGTGTTCTGCCCCATATACCTCTTCCAATGACTGGGCAATTAGTTAGAGAGGTAGAGTAATTTTCCTGACTTCATCCCTGGTTCCCTCTTTGTCATTGTTCACCATGCCACAGTTATAATGAAATAGGAACTTCAGCCTTCAGGGTGTAATAGTATTGGTTCAGCTTTTTGGACTTGAGAGAGAGGGTCACCTCTCTACTTCACACACAGCAAAATTTTCTGAAGATGTGTGTATGTATGGATGTGTTCTAGTGTGGTATCAGTAATGCAGGAACAACAGTATTTGAGTTCTGCATTCTTTTGCATTCCTTAGGCTTTGTCAATAGATCAGCATTTCGTTGGCTGACCTTTTTGTTTCTCTCTTGTTTATCCTTATTAACCTTTGAGGAATGAGGTGGATGGGACAGCAGGCAATCAAAACACAGAAAACCTGAGAAGGTCACTGTAATGTGGTGTGCTGCTGGACTTCACATAATAAAAGGGTATGCATTTCTTTCCTTGCTGTCACACTCTTCTATTCAGTATTTCTTAAGGGAGGAAGCACAACACATTAGTTAAGTCTATGCTGGTCCGTCAGGAGCACTGCCCATCTCCTGAGCACATAGGGCCTTCCCTGTGAGTTGATCATATCACTTGACATCCAAGTGCTCATCAGCTCTCTTCCCCATATCTTTGTACCAGTGGGAGGGTATTTTGGGCACACAAGCCAGAAAGGAACCATAGTTTGCTCTGACAGACCCTCCACTCTGGACAATGTTGGGAACCAGAGCTGCACAGTATTGCACATAGCATTGAAAACCTATCTAGTCACTGCTTTTTTTTTTTTTACAGATGGAGGAATTATCAGTTTATAGTTTGCAGCACATCCTAAAGGGATCTTATGGAGATTAGGACCCTTTGCAAAACTGGACAAGTCTCCTCGTCTCCAGTGGTCTGAGAAGATTCCTGTTGGTAGGTTTTTATCATTTGGACCATTCTGGGGGTTCAGTTTAGTTACATTTGGGTCAGATTACCTCCTTAACTCTGTGATTTCAATGTGGGAAATCTGCCAAAGCATAGCAAAATCAGGAGGCACTTTTTGATGAAATGTTTTTAAAAAATTATGGCGAGAAGGATGAGTTTGTGAGCAATGCAGGTAAAAGGAAAATCATGAGAAAAATAACAAGAAAAGAATGGGTGAGAGGAGAATAGTGATTTAAGAGGGTTTTTTTGGTTCTTGTGCTGCTCCTTTAGGAGCACTGCTCATCTCTTGAGGGGTGTGTTCTGGATAACACTGGGGCACATAGCTGGTATAATCAAAGTTCTCACACCAAAGTCAGGCAAGTTGGGTGAATCAGAAATAAATGGGCATGACATGGGGAAGGTGCAGAAGTTGCTATGTTGAGACTTTGCATATATGGTTGATTTTAACACTCGTTGACAGAATTTTAAGATTGAACGCTCTAAATCAAAACCAAAACAAATCAACCAACCCCACAAATGTATTCATCACTGATGTTTATTACAACAGATCTGTTTTTCTAGAAGAGGAGAGAATGGTTTTAAAAATGTAGCACTTGTGAAAAACATCAGCTTGACAGTTAGAAATGGAGCTTGTCCAAGGGAAGGTTGTACCACTTTAAATTAGTTAGACTGGAGCAATCAGTTCCCTCTTGTGGATAATCTTAACTTCTTTTTCAAAGATCTTGCTTTTTAGAATTAAAAGTAAAAAACCTGTCAACAAAACTTTTTGTGCCAATTTAACTGTTTTAGTATGAAATAAGACCTTTAATTATACCGGCACAACTTTCTTACTAGGGCAGGGGCAGACACTTTGCAAGTGCTGGTAGAAGACACTGGTGCCCTCTTTATTCCCTGGACTTTGCTAGGGGTTACCACCCCATAGCTCACCTAATAGAAGGGACCATATGGACAGTTTCCCCCATAGATCAGGCGAAGGCAGGTTTAAGCAGACTGGAGTTATTGGGGGGAGGCTGCACTTGCGCTCCCCTCCACAGACAGAGAGATGAAGGCAGCAACACCCATCCAGCTGTCGGTGACAAACAGCTGAGAATAGTAATGTCTTCATTGCACATCTAGATCTGGAAAGGATATCCATCCTGGCCTTAGGTAACAAATAAATGAGTGTAAAAAAACCCTGAAATCCTGGGCTTACCCAAATTATACGGCTATGTTGTTAGAAATTTGCAGCAGCTTGCATTAATGGATAGTCAATAAGTTATCACATTTAACTCACACAATTGAACCACCTAACATTGTCCATTAATGCTTGTTCCTGGGCATGTTTTGTGAGCACCTACACAATACCTAATTTTAAGTACATGTAGGGCAGATGCAGTCCAGTGTCATTTAAGAAGTCTAGAAGCTAATTTATCATACCCTAATATGAGTGATAAAGTGAACAATGATTAAGACTGCATTTTGCAGAACTGCTTTAATAATGAAAAGCAGGAAAATTCCACTTCATTACTGATAACCTTTTTGTTTCAGAAAGAAAAAGAAAAAAAAAAAGAGTTGTGTTTGTTTAAAACAGACACCTAGAAATCCTAAGGATTTCTTATTGCCATGTGTAGGTCCTTACCTATGACAGGGTAGTCGCAGTCTTGGATGACAGCCAACATCTTCCTGAACTTTTAAAATGTAGCACAAGATAAACAAAGTGCAATTCCACATGCAGGGAATCATGATTTTTTAAACTTTTTTTTTTTTTTTGTAATAAAGATGAAAAACCCTAACAAAAACAAGGGTTGATTTTTTTGTGTGTGTGATTTTTCTATTAAAAGAGGAAACATACTCTTGCTAATGTTACTTGTACAGGGCTTGTATGAAGCTTGCAGTTTTAAAAACATAACACTGTGTGGATACAGGAAGCTGTATTATTTATCCAGTGAAAGTATGTATGCTAGTTTGGAAAGATAAGCTGTGATAGGGCTATTTAGCTATCTCACTTGAGCCTTTTCTCTGACACCAGTGACACTGCTTCCAAGTAAGTATAAGACAAGCAGGATTTGGTGCTCTGAAGTTGTGCTCTGACTATTATATTGTACATTGCAGTATCTTTCATTTGCTGCTTATAGAGAATTATGTAGTAAGGTAGAAGTGGACTGCAGTTGTGTCAGTCAAGAGTCTGAGAACTCAGTGGCATTACCCTCATGCTTTGAGTTAAGTACATGCTTTACAAGATCCAGGATGGAAATTGTGAGAATCTCAGGGTGGAACAACAACATCCTGACTGAAAATCTTTCTTTCTTTAAAAAAAATCCCTACAAGTCTAATCAAGAAATGAAAAACCCCAAGAAATATCAAGAGCTGTTCATTTCAAAGAGGGTGACCCAAGCAAAATTAGGCATTTCTGCTCCAGTAACTATACAGTGACATAACTGTGTGGTAACAGAGCAAAGAAAATAGTGTTTTTTTCATTGCTTCATTTTCTAGTTTCTGTTCATGTGTATATGGCATGTCTGAGAACGCTCTAAACCCTAGAAAGTAACAAAACAGCTTCCTCCAAACGGAAGGAGCAGAAGTGAGAGAGGAACCAGAAAAGCTTGTTCTATCTATGTTTAGACTTTGCTAAATGGAGAAGATTTGAGTAGTAAAGATAATACTTGTGTGTCACTTGCTCTATAGTTTCTCTCTTCCATCTGGATTTATCACCTAGTGATGGTGTTCTGTGATTTCACTCAAAACACTTTTGTGCTCCCTGTATGACCATTCTGGACTTGAATAATTTACCAATTTGAATCTCTCACAATCTAAATCATGTCTGATCAGGAACTGCTGTGCCTGCAGCAGACCCAGCCAAAAGTGGCAGGTCTACAGCCATCTCTGTGACTGGCCCATGCTGCAGAGAAGATGGGGTCCAGGCTCTTAGCTCTCCTGGTAAGTTTATGCCTTGAACTTTTAATGACGCTCTGGTTTGTGTACTTGCACAGAGAGCATACTATCCTGAAATATAAGCGTTCTGGGAAATAATGAAACAATGTCAAGAAAGGCAAAGGCCATGTTTCTTGAGCACAGCCAGATCTCTTAAAATACCTGGTTTGTGGGAATCCCTCGTATCCTGTGACTTGCAGCACTTTTTCCTGTGTGCCACCAAGGAATGTGCATTCCACGTGCAAGGCAAGTTTCAAACAGCTTTGTGAAGCTGTTCAACTTATCCTGCCTTTTGAGCTCTTCCCACTGTGAAGAAAAATGTGTCTTACTGGACTGTGGAGCAGTCCATGCTGGCAGAAGAGTGCAAAAGGCAAAGATAATGCCGCCTTCTGTAAGACAAAGAGAGATGTGAATTTCATTTAATTACTGATGGAGATGAAGAGGTACTCTGATCTTCAAAGCTGAAAAATGTAAGAGAAAAAGAAGGAGGTGTATAGTGCTGTTATTCAGCGCTGTTTGAGGACACCTCAGACTTCCTCACAACATCCTTTCAGACTCAATGGTACGAGGGAGACCAGAGGCAAGATGGACACATGGAACATTAAATCAGGCAGTTGAAAAAAAAAAAAAAAAAGTCTTTGGTATTCTTTTGGAGAAAAAAACCCCATCCAGCTTGTAAAATATCTATATAATATCTACCAGTGGCTTTACTTCAATATCTGCATCTTCCTTACTCATTTTCAAGGTATATTTCCACTACAGAAAGTGGCCTTTCTCCAGTTCTCTGTTAGGCACAGACTTACAGCTCAGTACCTGCCTTCCAGGGTCAAACAATGTATGTGCCATCCTCAAACACAGTACCTTAATGTTATGTCTGTCCTTTAGTCTTGTCTCTTTATTTCTCCCTGTATCTCCTTTGCTCCCATAGACATGTGAGATACTTGGTGAAATAGAGAATAGAGTGCAGTTGGATGTCGAGTTGTTTCATACATCCTACTGCTCCTTTCCCTAAAGTGTTCCTGAGTTAAATCTATGCATCTTCTGTGCAGCATGCTCAGACCATCTCATTTCAAGACTTCTCTTTGAAAAATGACTTGGGCAAAGAACTATTCTTTGTTTTTGTTTTGTTTTGTTTTGTTTTTTTAAATGAAAATAATTGAAACAACAACTTAAAAATAAATTGTTTTGAAGCTTAGAAACTCAAGTGAGTATATTCTCATCGTCCTCATTTGAATAGTTTTCTTTCTAGGGAGAGTATTACAATCATGGCACTTTTAGATTTGAAAGCTAGCACTGTGGGGGACAGAGATAGTCGGTGGCTGATCCTTTCCTATCTTGCTCAGACAGAAATACATGTTCTGTTTTCACAGTAAAAAAGGCAGCAATAATAAAGGCATGATATTGAGAAGTTGTTTTCCTTTTTAGAAGCTCGGGGCAAGATGCATATTCAAACAGCTGAACTGATGCCTGTCATTGCAAAGGTCTGTTCATCCCACCTAGTTGAGGCCCCTAATTAAAGGGAGCCATTTTTCTTTGACTCCTAAAAAATCACTGGGGACAATATAAGGGGATCTTAACCACCCTCTGAAGGAGCCTACCTGTCCTGTAACTTCACATTGACTACCTTCCTTACAAGGATGTCTAAATTAGATTCCTCATGTTAGGTAAAATGAATGTCCCTGATATGATTTAAAACAGATTTGGTGTGAATAAGGTAGCAAATGCTGTGAAATGAGATGATAAGAGGTTGCAATACTGTGAACTATGGAGCTATTCAAAGTTACAAAACATTGTGTATTTTGCTGGGCTACCCTCATAAAAAAAGTATGGGAACTGGCTTACCTTGTGCTATTTTCCTCAGAATATAAACTCTTCACCCTAAAAAACTTACAGAAAATTGTTTCAGATCTACTGATAGTGCATCACTCAATGAGGGAGATGATACAAACATGTTGAACATCTATGTACGGTTCTCTACTTTCTGGGGGTACTAAAATTTTTGAAAACTGGTTGATGATAGTGCTTCCTGAATAGATAGGGCAAACATATGATTTTGTACAGCTTTCTGAAAATTTAGGGTATGGGAAAAAAAGTGGTAGGTCTTCAGAGATACTTTTTGCTTTCAACTTCTGACATTGTTAATGCATATTTAATTCCCTTTAATTCCCAGGTCAGATGAATTTGTGATTTTTCTTTCATTTATAACCATAATTTTCCAGTCCATGCTTTTCAGGTGTTATCTCTTTCAGCAGAGGACTATTTTCACTGAGGCAGACAATGGCTCACAGCACGCAGCTAAGAGTAATATAAGAACACAGTTAGGAACAAGGCAAGGTTGAGGAGGTAGTTCCCAAACACATTGTCCCAGCTTCCAGCAACCTACAGCTCAGTGATTAATCTAGATGTCATTACTTTGTGTTTAGTAGTCCTTGACGGATTTCTGTTCAATGAATGGGTCTAGTCACTTCTGAAGTCAAGTAAACTTTTAGCATTCTCAGCATCTTGAGGCAATGAATTGCACAGTTTACCTCTGATTTATGTGGAAGAAGTATTCTATTTTTTATTCTGAATTGCCACCTGCTACTTGTATTTGATGTCTTCTGCTTTTTGTATAATGAGAAATGATGAATTACTGTTCCTTATTTCCCTTCAGTCATGTTTTTATAAAGTTTTATCCTATTTCCCAACAGACAATTCTTTTCCAGGCTTCAGAGTCCAAATCTATTGAGTTAGCTTTTCAGTGTGAGCTATTTTATAATTCTGTTGCCTTTCTTTGCAGTTATTCTAGTTCTGCTCTAGACTTTTGGTGACAGAAGTGGAACACCCATTTAAGATGTACTGTGGATTTATTCTGTGGTATAGGGATATTTTTTGCTGTGTTCAATATTCCTTTCCAAAAAAGTACTAACATTATAGCTGCTTTTCTGAAAGTATCACATTTAACCTATTAAAAAACTCTAATAACTTTTCCATGAGGGATAATATCTAGTTCAGAATGCATCAGTGTGTATGCATCCTGTCAGTGTTGTTTTTCCTAGGTGCATTACCTTATCTTTATCAGTAACTTACCTTCCAGTGCATTGCTCAGTGACTTACCTCCAGCATGCCCTTCCTCTGTCATTTGCTTCTGGCTTTTGTATTTACTATCCTGAACTTATAATAATGATAAGGTGTTGTCATCTTACTTTTATTACCTTCTACAAATTTATGAAAACTTGCCATAGTTTACCATTTATGAGTATGTTGAAGAGTGTCAGATTCAGCAAAGATTCCTCTGGCATGCAAATGAGTCTCCCTCTCACATTTTGAGCTTATTCTTATTCTGCTTCCTGTTTTGCATTTAAGAATCCACGAGAGGACTTTCTTTCTTATCCTATGACACTTTGACAGGGACTTTGTTAAAAAAACCCACAGGAAACCTCAAGTAAATGCTACATTAACTGAATGATTCTAGTCTGCAAACTCATTTTGATTTATTCTGGGAACTCCAGTGGAACATGAGGCTGTGACCTCCCTCTACAGAATCTACATTGGTTCTTCCTCAAGATTCCTTATTTGTTTACGTGCCTACTGATCCATTTTCTTATTGGGTCACGATTAGCAGGCAGACAAATATAGGATGTTGTGGTGGACATCTGCTACAGACTGCCTCATCAGAAAGAAGAAATAGATGAGGCCTTCTTCAGACAACTAGAAGAAACCTTATATTTGCAGACGCCGGTTCTCATGGGAGACTTTAACCATCCTTCAGTCAGGATCACTAGAGGTGTGAAGAGCAGAGACAACCTTGGCCGTAGTGATGGTGGAGTTCAGAATCCTGAGAGCAGAGTATAAGGCAAAAAGCAGGATCACAACTCTTGACCTCTGGAGAGCAGACTTTGGCCTGTTCAGGGATTTTCTTGGTAGAATCCCATGGGATATGCCCTGGAGAGGAGTCCAGGAGAACTGCCTGATTTTCAAGGATCACCTCCTCCATTGACCCATACCAAAGTGCAGGAAGTCAGACAAGGGCGGCGGGAGGCCTGTAAGGATGAACAAAAGGCTCCTGACTAAAATCAGATGTGAAAAGGAAGCATACAAGAGGTGGAAGCAGCAACAGGTGTCCTGGGAAGAGTATAGAGATACTGTCTGAGCATGCAGGAATAGGGTTAGGGAAGCCAAGGCATATCTGATGTTGAGCCTGGTGAGGGGCATGAAGGACAACAAGAAGGGCTTCTGCAGGTATATCATCTACAAAAGGAAGACTAGGGAAAACGTGGGCTCACTGATGAATGGCTTAGGGGACCTGGTGACAAAGGACACAGAAAAGGCTCAGCCCCTTCACCTCCACCTTTACTAGCAAGGCCTTCAGGAATCCCAGGTCCCTGAGACCACTGGGAAAGTTCAGAGAAAGGAAGTTTTACCCTTGCTAGAGGAGGATCATCTTAGGAGATGTTTAAATAAACTGGACATACTCTAGTCCACAGGACCTGGTGGGATGCACCCCCAAGTGCTGAGGGAGCTGGCTGATGTCATTGTGAGGCCACTCGATCATCTTTGAAAGGTCATGGTGACTGGGGAAGTTTTCTGAGTACTGGAGGAAAGCACCCACAGCAAAATTGGGAGTGGCTGATGCACCAGAATGTTGCACTGCCATTTGAAGGGACCTTTACAGGCTGGAGAAAGGGATAAACAGGAAACTCATGGAGCTCAACAAGTGGAAATGTCAAGTCCTGCACCTGGGGAGGAATAACCCCATGCACTACTACAGGTTGGGGCCAACCAGCTGGAAAGCAGCTTTGCAGGGAAGGCCTTAGGGATGCTGGTGGACAAGAAGTTGGGCATGAGTCAGCAATGCACCCTTGCAGCAAAGAAGGCCATCAGCTTCCTGGGCTGTGTTAGGAAGAGCATTGCCAGCAGGTCCATTCCCCTCTGCTCAGCCCTGGTGAGATACATCTGGAGTGCTGTATCCACTGCTGGGGTCCCCAGGACAAACAAGATGTGGAAACACTGGAGCTCATGTAGAAAAGTAAAACTTTTTTACTGTGAGGGTGATTGAACAAGGAACAAGTTGCCCAGAGAGGTGTGGAATCTCCATCCTGGAGACATTCAAAATTTGACTGGGCATTGCCCTAGGCAACCAGCTTCTGTTGTTCATCTTTGAGCAGGGGGTTGGACTACCTCTGGACAATCTCCAGAGATTCCCTCCAATCTCAGTGATTCTGTGTTTCCATGTTTCTGTGATTGTTTCTTCTAGTTTCCCCAGGGCAAATGTGAGAATGAGTTGTCAATATTTTATCACCAGAGCCTTTCAGAAGTGGCATGCTTTTTTGCTGTTTCATTCACCTGGTACTAATACAATTTTAAGGAATATAGTTTAGCAGCACAGTTTATAATCTTGGGATTTTATTTTTCAATTTTTCAGAACTTTTTGTGATATTAGAATTCTGTCTTTTCATTTTCTGTATTTTTCTAAAGCCTCTTCTACTGACACTTTTATCAGAGACAGATTCTTCATTCTATTTCACGTAAAGAAAGTTTCATTCATGAGAACGTTTCTAATATCTCTACAGTGACTACAGGTATAAATGATTTGGAGATCTCTCTTCTTTAAGAATTTCTTTTATACTTTCATTTTCCAGCCCCACAGACTCTTCATCTCTGATTTTGGAATATTTATTATACATTTATTATTATCCCTTATGTCATTAGCTCTTATATGTTCAATTAGGTACTGCAGAGTATAGGCTACTTTGTGTTTAAAAGTATACATGAGCTGTGCATCATATTTATTCATATTTGGAAAAAAATACTCTTTAGCCAAAACTATGTTTTAGGGATATGAAAAAGTTGTACCATTTTTTTCCATCTCTCTCTCTCTAGTGTTCAGAATTTATAGATAATGACTTTGACCCCATCAGGACCTTTTCAGGTAACAGATAACTAGAATGATGTGTATGCCTGGAGAAGACTGTGTGGGGTCAAGAAGTTCAATTTCCAAAAAGTCTTTAGGGGATAAAGCTAAAGATTTTTAAGGACATTGCTAGACAGCAGTGCAGTGATATGGAATTTTAATGAATACAGCTGCATCTGTTGGATGGTTCCTGTCCTAGCTTATAGCTATGAATTATGGTCTAAGTAATGTTTGCCTTATCTTCTTTAGGTCATTAGGACTTCTTTGTACACACTATTATTTTTAGTAGCTGGTCAATGTCACTTCATCTGAGTTCTCATTCTTTGAAAAATACCTTTTCTTTTTATATGCATACATATTTGTGGATATGTTTGCCTTATTGGATGCATTTATACATATATATATATGTACACTTATAGGCCTTACTTATTGGAACCATTATCATATGCATATATCAAAACTGAGAACTCTCAATCAATATTTCATTAAGAAACTGAATTTTGATTTTTTTAAAAATTTTGATATTTTTAAAAATGTATTTTCCCTTCAATACAGTGACCAAGAAAGGAGTAAGGAAACATGAAATAATGAAAGACAGCACATTTTTAGTCAGTATTGGACCAAACTGGAAAAAGCAACTGTGCCTATGAATGGAGTTCAAAATGATCTGGATGGAGAACTTTTTGGCTCTTGTAAATTAATTTCTGTGAGCGCTAAATAAAGATACAGTCTACTAGAAACATATTTAGAGACCAGATATATTAACAACATCAGTATTTCTCTGGACAGTGTTTGCCAGAAATTCATTTTTTCATAAACAATGGTGTATTTTTTTTGTCAGTTCAAAGATGAGGATGTTAATTCCTGTGGAATATTATCTGATTTAAAGGAGCATATTTTGTTCTTTGTTTTTTTAGATTCATGTGGAATATAGATAATATACTATGTGAATTCAGGCTGATTGCTTGTATTACTGCCCGTAAGATAAATCTGCCACTGCAAAAGGGTTTTGTTCTCCAAGACAGAGAAGCTTTTGTTCTCCAAGTAGCTCCATCTGCTAGCCAAAATCAAAGGCTGTGGAAAAAGGACTGTTCAGAAAATGATGTGGAGTCATATAAACTGCTTTAGAACTTCTTTCTATCCCATGATAAATGCAGAGTCATTGCCAAGTACTGCCAAACTTTGCCACAGAAGTTTATGGCTCAATATCCAGATCTAGCTCCACCTTTTCATCAGACAGCAAGAACTTTGAAGTTGGGTAAAACAAGCATTTTTTCTCAGGGAAGTAGGCCAATTTCACATTATGCCATATTGTTGGTACAGAATTTTGACCAAAATAATGTTTTATATTGAAAACTAAAATCCAATTATTTTATTCCTAAGAATGAGAATGAGTCTTGAAATAGGAAACTGTTCAGAGGATGGCTATGTTGTCCCCCTGCATTAGTATATAGGAAATGGATTCCCTGAGACATGGCTCTTAAGTGTAGAGACCCTTACAGATTAGAGCCAATACACTGAATGTGAAAGGAAAGAGACCAGAGGTAATTGCACAGATGAAGAACAACAGAAATATATTTGTGACAACTTATCACACTAAGCAGCGTGTATTATAAAGGGTTTTTTTGACATTACTTTGGGACAGTAACTCTATGGACCCAGCATTGATCCCTCTGTACACCAGACTTAAGACCAGCACTGCTCTCATTCAACATGCACTGTGACTCAAATCTGTGTTACTTTGGATAGGTATATGGACAACAGTCTTGTCTATAAACCGGAAAATAGTGTTAGAAACAAATAATCCAACAAAACCAGAAGTGCTCTGACTGAGCAGAAATGAAAAGGGGTATAAAAAATTCCTGGAATACCTGGAATTCTGGAATTATAGAAAGGATCAAAATTAGCAGAGATAATTTGCAGCTTTATTGTTAACTGAAAATGATTGATAGTTGTATATTATTGGAAGATATAGAGGGTATATTTTCTGCTTGTCTGGCAAGATGTTCTCAGAACGGAATTTAATCTGTAATAAACCAGCTTTTTACTTCCCCGTCTTCAGTCAAGGTTATGTTTGTCTTTACATAGAAACTGCTGTTTAAATTAACTATGAATACTTAGGAAAATCCAGACTGAATTTGGCCAATGGTTAGTCCTTTGCATAAAAAATAATCTTTTAATGAGGTCAGCTTTGGTCACAGTGATTTGTTAGAAGCAACAGACCACATTCCAGTTCAATAAAACTTCATTATATTCCAGTTCCTAAAAGTGCCAAGAAAAAATACCATTGTAATCTAAGATGTCAAGGAAATAATGTATACAAACAGTTTATCTGCTGCTTAACACCTTAGTGAGGCGGTGATGTGCTGTGCTGCAACTTCCTTTTTATTACATCTGACAAGACATTACATCAAACTTTTGCAACAGGACTAATCCATAGTTAAGAATGTAGCCCTATTATCTTTATCAGAGGTGTTGAAAACTATCTTATAATTGAGAGCTTCTTTAGGTTCTTGTGGCCATGTGGCATCTGTCTCCTTCATGGCTGTTCAGAGTTAAGGAAGGATAAAGAAGGAGAGTGTCTTGAAAAGAGTTCATAAAATGTCATCTGTTGCAAGGTCTATACGACATAAGAGGGCGTTGTACACTCCGCAGCACATATCACCCTGGACGTTCTCAAGACCCTTCTGGATTTTGGCTGTGCTTTCTGCTGAGATTAGTCAGGAAGCTTTCGGGCTTGCAGTTCTAGCTTCATTTTGTGTCTAAATTCTGCTTATGTCCCTCTTGGCAGGTCAGTCCCCTTTTAGGTCTGGCCCTCAGGTGCTATAATGATGATCACTAGGAGGGAAAAAATGCCTCAAAAGGGACAAGCTGTATTCCAGTGTGAAAACTAGGGCATGCAGAAAAACTGAAATCTCTCTGCATCCTATGCCCTGAATTCTTTGAGTGTATTTATTATACCTAAGTCCTGCTTTCCTAATTCAAAGGAGGCTCTAAAGTGATCATTGATGTTCCCTCGGTATAACCTTAGAATTCTGATGAAATTCCATCTCAGATAATTGTGTTCTGCCTTCCCAAATTCCCTGTGCCATTTCAGCTGGATATGAGAGTCTTTTCTCACTATCTGTTCTTAGCTGTTGTGAGCAATTGCTGTCTAGAGGCAATGCTGCAGTAGGTGAGCAATCTACCTACATAGTGTCTCCTTCATTTATTTCCCAAGGGAATGTTGATTCTTAATTTAATGTTTTTAAAGTACGGTAGGAGCAACTGTAGTAAGCATTGGACAAAGCATTGTTTTCTTTGCTATTTCAATGGTTTTGATACTTTGATAAAAGATGTATAAAATGCTATAGCTTTTTTAAATGTAAGGAGATGTCTACTAAGTATGGTAATTTGGTGAGTTTTGTAACTCAGATGTAAATCAGTCCTATTTCTTCTGTTTCCTGGTGGTAGAACAGTTGCCTTGCTCCAGGAGGCAGAAATAGGAGATGATCAAGTGAATGTATATGATAGCAGGAAGAAAGAGGAAATGAGGGTTGTACATAAAGCAAGATAACTAAACTAAGTGCAATTTCCTTTCCTTTCCTAAGACACAGTGTGAAACATACAGTTGCATGACGGAATGACAATTTTGCTGTCATTATGCTCTCTTGACCAAATTGATTAACTTGTTTAACCAAAATAAAGATGTTTTCTTCAGATGCAATATAGACTTTGCTTTAGTGGAACGTTAATCAAATATAACAGCAAAGGAACAATTTATTTCTTGTTGGTTATGAACTCCCCTGTGCTCCAGCAAAGGATAGTAAAAGTCTTTGGACATATCCCACATGGAATAACATAACTTATTTATTCAGAGCAACTCCACTAATAATATTTTTTAGATATAAGAAGGGGAATTTGGGTCCTTGTGTTGAACTAGTATACATAATTCTTTGCTACAGTTCTCCTATGGAGAGTGATCTTTGCTATAATTATCATCTTTGAGGGTAAAGGGAGAAATCTGTTGAATTCAAATGTCAATATATAACACTCTCTATTCATATTATGGTGGTTTCTGCAGCTATTGAAATAACCTTGGCAGTTACAGGGCAATGGGGAGCTTAATTAATGCTTTGTATACTGTCACATACAACTGGAAAGCACTGTCAGTGTCAGCAAGGACAACCCCTATCATACACCCCAGCTATAGTGCGCTGTGCAGAACCATCCCATGAGCAGAATTAAAATTGTGTGCAGAAATGACCAGTAAGGGAGAAAGGCTGCAGAGTGCCTGAAAATTTAAGGCTGGAATAGATCGCTAGATCACAGCATACCATCCAGTCAAACCTTCTTTATACCATGTGATGTTGCATTTCATACCATGGTACATTTATTGAGCCAGTGTCTACCTGGCTGAGACATTTTTGGTCTGTAGTTCCAGAATCCTTCTCTGAAGCGGCAAATCCTATGTGACTGTGTGCTTAAGTATGCATCACACATAGGACTGCAAACTGTAATCTAAGTGCAGAACATCATTGTTTTCTTTTTGCCTTAATCCAGTACTGAAATGCCAAAGGCTGCCCTTCAAGGAAGGCTAACTGAAAACAGATCACAGCATTTGCAGCTGCTGAACAAAGAATCACCTGACAGTGAAGTATCTGTTAAAACTTATCTCCTGGAAAAGTCAACACTTCTGATAAGAAGGCATCAGAAACTGAACTTCAGAGTCTGTTACTGTTATGGGAAAATGCTGTCCAGTGGTTAATCACCCTGATTATAAAAAAACCTTATTCCTTGCTTCATTCATGTTTGGCTGCAGTCCCCAGTTTCTTTCACTAACCTAAGTGGCCCTTTCATATCTGGTGCTTTCTCTCAACTAAGGTGCTAAGTACTTGAATATTTTTGTGGAGCTTTATTTTTATGATTTTAAAATTTCTGCAGTTATAAAACATTTATTCTAAAACACCAGATATAGATGAAACACTTCTAATGGAAAAATATTCCTTTTTGTAAAACTAAGACTTTCCACAAAAACTTTTCCAAATCAAATGTATCAAACCATACAGAAAAAACAATATGATAGTTGATAGACTTCTGACTTAGAGCCTCAGATAGCGTCATGTGCACACCAGCTGAGAAGTTTTGTCATGTTTTCATTTTTGTTTGTTTTCTGTTTTGTGAGAAAGAGTTGTGCAGAAATTTATTCTTACGAAGTTGTTTGACTTTTTAAGTTTTTTTTTATTTTTCATCTTAATTCAATTTCAAAAATACTGATACGTTAGCTGAGAAGGATTGTTACTTCCCAGGTAGGTTCTTTTCAGAATATTCCAGCTTTGGTCTTATTAAACAGAAGTTAAATCATCTCTGTTCCCTTTTTGCTAGTCCTTGTTTTTGCAAGTAACAATTGTATTAAACCCTTTTTGCCTCATGGTGCTTACTTGGGAGCTGACCATTTATTATAACTCCTACACAATTTCTGTAGTTTTTGTTCTCAAGTGAGGCCTGCATTCCTTGTTTCTTGCTGTAAATGCTTACATTTAGCTGTATTAAATCAAAGGTTTTGTAAAGACCTCTTTAACCAAGAAATCTATATTATTTTGCATGTTATCTTATAAGCAATACCTTTGTATTCCTGTCTGACCACTGATAGTTAAATACTATTAAATCTAGATGCTATTAGAAAATCCCCATTTGTTGATGAATCTCACAGACACTCCTTTCAAGCTTGGCTAATAGGCCAATTTATAATCTTCTCATTATGTACTTGCAGTGCTAATTCAAATGCCTTTATTATTTCTAGAGTCTTATACTTCTACAGTAAGTACACTTAAACAAATTTGCCATTTTATGCAATAATTAAGTCAATTTTGCTTGACAAGATCAATTTCCTGTAAAACAATTAAAAATTAAATTATTTGATTCCTGTAACAGGTTTTCCAAGAGTTTGTCTCATTTAATGTCAGTAGTTATTCCTGTCATCCTCTTTGCCTTTTGTGACTTCAGGCCAGTGTTAATTCTTTAGCAATATTTTAGCATTTCATTGGAGTCCCAGGTTTATTTGAAGGAATATACACAGACCAGAGATTGTCCACTGGTTTGAAAGTAACCATTGCTACTAAGTGTTGATTAACAGCCTCTTTAGTTATTGCTAATTGTGAAGTCTTCCACATTTGTCGATTTGTACATTATCCTGCTTCTTCCCAAATGTAGAATAGAAATATTTATTGAACGCTTCAGTCTGTTCATTACTTGTTGCTGCTGTTATTATCATTACCATCTCCATCTGATAATAAATACAAAATGTTGCTAGATTTATTTCTTTCCAATAGGCTTAAAACTTTTTTTTTGTCTTTTCCCCTGCCAACAATTGGGTTTCCCCAATGTACGTATTATCCTTTGTCACTTCTATATGCCTCATAACTTCTAATGTACTTTAATTTCCATTTTCTCTTTTCCTCAGTCTTTTATTTCTAATGGCTTTCTTATTTCCAGTTGCTGCCTTAACTTTTCCACTGAAACCAGAATGGGCTTTTAGATAAAGATGCATAGTTTATATATGCAGTGAAAAAATGAGGGCATCGTAGAGACTCAGAGGAAAACTGGCATGGTTCAGTTAAATTCAGGAGTGCCATCTGTACAAAACCACTTTGAACAGTTCGAAATAGAGTGAAGCTGTGTCTGTCAAGACTGGAAAAAACAGAAGGCCTGAAAGGGATACTTGTATGTATGAATCATGAGGAAAGCCTATGCCTTAAAGACACTTTTCAGGAAAAATTGGGAAGTGTGTAGATTATCTGGATTTGAGGACAGATGTGAGGATAACACCTAGATTGTTGGGCCTGAGTAGGTAGTAGATATAAAAAGGAAGTTTTCCAGAGCAATATAGGCTGAAGAAGTGATTCCTGAGGAAAACAACAAGTTCTGCTTAGTCATGTTTAACTTACGCAGGTGGGGAGACAAAAAGTGTCAGAAGGTCTGGCAGAGATTTCAGTTTGAATATAAGGAGGCAAATCTGATGTCAGAAATGGATCTGCACATCCTAGCAAGGAGGTGATTGCTGAAGCTGTGCTTGCAATGGAGATCATAAGTGAAAAAGAAAGTGGAGAGAAGATGGGGTAAGAATATGGATTTGTGGATGCACCATTTACTTTCTTTCACTGCTTTACTAAGAGGAAGTTGGCCAGGTCCATTCCCTACCTGGTTTTAAAAACTGGAACTGGGTGGGTGAATGTGTTAACTGAAAAATGTGAAATGATTTGTTTCTTTCTATGCAAGAGGTTCTTTGTCATTATTAAGCCAACAGTCTAAAGACATTTAATCATTTGTAATCAGAGAAGAAAACAGCTAACATTCTTTAACCAAGGACATCCTGGAGCAACTGGGCCTAGAGGAACCTTGAAGAAGAATTAGAAGAATGATAAGAAGGGAACATCCTGCTGCAGAAGGCACTGAAAGTTGAGTAATTAGTAGTGGGCATGAAGTCAGTGGACATCTGCGGTAACTGTGGGAAAGGTAAAGGTGGCAGGGGAGATCATGACCACCAACTCAATTCAAGACCAAAAAGACTTACCCCCTCCCCTCACTCCTTGAGCATGCACTGTGGAATAAACCTTTAACTTGAAGCAGAGAAAACCTTAGTCCAATAGAAGTGGTGGCAGATACATGACTACCTATAATGGTTTTGGGGAAGGTCTTTGAAAACTAAATGGGTGAATCTAAAACTGTATAAATTGCTTGTTTGTTTAACTGCAGGGTGTGTTAGCTTTGCGGAATTACCACCTAGCACCCATCTTTGCACAAATATGAAATAAATAATGTCTCTCCCGTGTTTATTGGCTCCTTGCACACTGTGATTATTGGCTCGTTGCACACTGGGTGATGAATCCACTTTTTGGACAGCAAATGGACATGTGATACTGTTATTTCATATCTTGTTACCCGAAGAAGTCTAGGATAAGTTTCTGAGACTTTCACTATTTCATGAATAGCGTCAGAAACAACTGGTGAATAGCTACAGGGAAAGAATTTTGGAAATGCTGAAATTAGAATTTTATTTTATTTTATTCCAAAAATTATGTCTATGAATACATTCCTGGCTTGACCCCAGTTATTGATAAATTTTCTCAGACTATAATCTCATGATCAAAATGGTGTATTTTCCAACCTGCATAGAGCTGGGAGGGATGCAGTCAGATTCTCTTCTGCCATCTTATGTCAGAGTCCCACGAGAGAGGTCTGTAAACACTGTCTTTCCTCCACCAGAAAATGGTCTGTGCCCTTGAAAGAAAGGAGGAAGATCTGGTGAAAGTGGCCAGCACGGTCAACAATTTCTGTAGCCAGTGGTGCAAAATTCCTCATGTGACTAATCTTGTCTCAGTCACGTTTACTTGCTTAGGTCCTCCAACTGCAGCAAGATACAGGTAAAGTTTAATTCCTGGAGCTGTAGTGAAGTGCTTTCTGTTCACTACATCCTGCCCGATAAAGAAGATAGGTAGTATTTATCATGTGAATATGTAAAGGAATGATTTTAAAGTCAATTTCCACACGAATGTATTTGAATGTCTCCACCAATCTAACCAAAACTGTTGAAACAAGTTCATTCTCTAACATGACTGCTGTGATTATTATTTTCACTAACCTACTAGTTTCAATCAGTGATTTGGTTTGTTCCATTTGGTGTAAAACAAACAACATAAATAAGTTATTATTACTTATGTTGTATAGATTAAAAAGATCAAATTTAATAATGTTGCTCCTATGTGTTTTAACATTACTGCACTAGTTCCCACCAGACCTATTCAAGCAATGCTGAGGGTCTGAAGCTCACAGCAGTGGGGGCCAGAAATGCTGTTTGTTCCATTGCTTTGCCATGGGTCCACCTTCAGTGAAGTAACCATCACTACTAAAGTTACACCTCTGTCCCAAGCATGGTGCGATCAGCTGAACTTCATACAGATAGATATAAAGACACAACCCTTTTTTCACTGGCAGAATTGTGTCTATGGTTTGTATAAAAAATGTTTTTTTCACCAGAAATAGAATACATTATAACAAATGGGTTACAAAGAGTTTTCAGTTTTTTGTTTAGGCTTTGATAAAGACTCCCGTAACCTTTTCTGATATTTATTTTTTTTAAAAAGGCTGAAACACCCAAGCATTTGCTAAGTATTTTACACCAAAACCTGCCAATGGAATATATAGCTCAGTAATTCAGTTTGTTTCTTATTCTTTGCATCAGCAACATTTTGTTACACCTTGGATCGATTTCTAGTTCACTGTGCAGCATATTTCAAACTAGGCCCTTTCTAAATTATGTTGAAAACTATTATATGCTATTTATGACAACAAAAATCATGCCATCACAGTAGTGCACCTTGGTATTAAAAATAGAAGACAAGGAATGTTAATTCAGACAGCATGTATATTATTGCTCTCGCTGTCATGTAATGCAATCTACTGAAAACGAAGATATGCTGCTCTAAAGTGTAATCAAGAATGGTGCAATTCAGTCAGGCAATACTCTCCTCAAGTTCCATCCATAATGCATTACTAAAGAAAAAGAATCTTTCTAAAGTGGTACTAATTGCTGTACACTTTAAGCCCTTTTGGTAGTTACATAAAAGAATGTCAGGGTAAAATGACTTACTTAATGTTTCTTTAAATTTGCCTCATTTTAGGTGCACGTTGTATAATGATAATATATCCTGATAGCCACTATTCTTCATGCAATCAAGTTGCTATTATGGTGACTATTTGATTTGAAAATATGAAGGTAAATCTTCATAATGATATTACGTGATGAAAGCAAATGGCATTTGCTTTAGGTGAAGCATGTGAAGGAATGAAAATAAGATAATCATTACATTTTTTAAGAAACAGGATGGTTTTTGTTCATGGGAAATATTCAACAGGAAATGTATGTGTCATGATAAATATGGGCTTGCAAGTGAGCTGAGGATATTTAGGTTTTAGAATCATTCCATCTGCTGAAAATTAATATGCACTATTGTATCAGTATTTCATTGTGACTAGTGAGTGTAAAAATGCTTTGACTGAATACTGCAAATGACTGTGGGAGCAGTTCTTGGCAGGCAAAAAATTAACTACTTTTAGTCTATTATTTTTACATACAGACAAGTCTTGGTTTTTAATGTCTGATCATTACTTATGTGAATCAGTTAACTAGTGTTTGAATTTTTTTAGCTCTGTTTAAGATTTGATTTTTTCATAAGGAATAATGTTAATGGATTCATTAACAGTGAATGACAAGCATTTTTTTTTTAAATACCCCCACCTTCTAGCTACTCAAATCGCATCCATGTCTGATTCCAGGAAAGTCTCTGATGTTAGGACATTTCTGATTTCCTTGGTCTAAGTGATATAAACAGGAAAAGGGGTAGGGATCTCAGCTTTTGTATTTCCCAGACACCACATAGTTTTGTTCTTAATATCTAATAAATTCAAAGTTGAGGTTATGACTGGATAGCGACTTTGTGCATGCTTCCTGTATATGCTGTTGCACATATTACATGCATAATATGTAAACATATAATTATGTTCTGTATATTCACCAAGAATAATATATATGTATGCATATACATGTGTACACTTAGGTATATATACATATACAAATATATGAAGACCGTATATATATATATATATATATATACCTACAGACACATATCTTTGGCTTGTAGGAACGACTAATCACTTTGAGCTTCATTATGAGCTCAGACAAACATCTTGGCGTTTTCACTGTATGGAACACAACAAATGCTAGCAAAAGAAAAGCAGGCAGTTCAAAACCAATTAATGCTTTAGCCATTACTCACCCTATACTCAATTATGCTGTTTCATTTAATGTTCTTTACTGTAACTATCATCCCTATATAAATAAGTCGTTATACCACAGAATGTGTTAGGAGGCTACATACATGGACATGTACCATCTTTAACCAAAAGGAAGTAATTCCTTCTGATTAAAAAGCTGTTCTGTCACTCACTCCTTGGCATGCCATGCATAATGTGGAAGACACCTTTGAAAGAATATATTGCTAGAAGGAAGGAGAGCCATTAAATAATTAAAATATATATTAATAAAGCATCTCTGTATTTTGCGGTAAAGTGTTAGGGGTCAGATTGAAGAGCGTTTAGATTTTGAAAAAGTGACAGCAATACTGACACTTGGAAGCTCCTGGGTTTTCACTGATACTGTAATAAATCACCTTACTTCCCCATTAAAAAGAAGCCTTTAGAACTGCCACACCTGTAAACTCACTGTAGGCAATAAAATCAAATCATTTATCTTCCTACATAGATAACAAATCCAATTAGGACCCTCAGACTGTGATGTCTCATTAAAAATGCTCCAATTTTACCTTGGATAATCACAAATGTGTATTTATTTAAGATACCAAAAAGCAAAAAGGAGAGACTAAAAGCCAACCATTGGAAGTACACCTACACTGTAATTCCAAGGTATATTTTCATGTTATGTTTACTTCATTCTTCTCATTATCATCTTGGCCTGCTCTTATTTAATATGATTCCTTTTTCTGTTTCTATTTTCTTGCACAGATAGATAAATAAAGTCTATGGTAAGGTATGCACTGAGAAATCTTAGGGTAGTCTATGTCTGTCCTCTGAGATACCACTTTTTTTCCCCTAGAAAAGGAATATTTTCAAAAGGATTATGCAATGTCTTTGATCTAGATTTATAAAGAGTGCTAACTCAAAGTTAGTCTGTTTGTTAGGTTACTTTGGCATTTTCTATTAATCCATCAGGTGATTGGACCAGATTTGGCTTTGAATCAGTGGCAAAGGTGAGAATAAAAATGGTAGCCCTGGCTTGTAGATAGAGCCATCACTTATTTGGCAACATAGTCTGGAGGGTATATGAATTATGAGATGAACATCTCCAGTGGTGGTTGGTATGAATCAGACCACAATAGTAGGAGGTTCATCATCTTTTGCCTTTTCCTGTTGGGTAACTGGATTAATTTCTAACCTTAGATCTTTGAAAATTAATCATTAAATACACATTATTTTCTGAAATTGGAAATACATTATGAAATGTAGAGCTGCTAAGTATCAGCAGTGGAAAATCAGTATGTAATTACTAGTTTTTGTATATTTATAGACTTCAGGAATGTTAGACTAATTTCTTTGGACAGCTTTCTATATACTCAGTATTTTGATTTACATTCCCTATATTATTAATTGTAAGCATCATAATATGCAATATTGTTCTTTTCAGTTTTGTCTTTCACTAACATTATGATTTTTAACAAAGCAGCTTTCCCTTATTGTTCACTTAGCAATCTTGGAAATTCTTCTCTTCACTTTGAAAATTTTCCAGTTGTGTCTTGGAAAATGGGATGCAAAGTGACCTCCTGGGCTGCTGACGCCCAGTCCCCTGCAGTTTCAGACAACCATGCACCATAACATCTTTCTTTAGTTGATGAAAAGTCAAATTTTGTCCCCAGTTTGTATTCCAGAATTACACTGCTCTGTAGGTTAGAGATCTTTTTTATTAGTTATGCATAGTTTATGCCCATTTATTTTTCTCCCAACACCCTTTTACCTCAAGTATGTCCTTTCAAAGAGATGTGTTTACCCTCCTGCCTGCTGATATACTCCTTGAAAGCAATTATATCCCTGCTTGCCTTGGTTTGCTACGTCAGCTTATTTTAGCCTCTTTTGTAAGGTTATCTCTTCATGCCTCTTATCAGTCTAGGTAGTTTATGCTTATTGCTGTAATTAAACTTTTTTTGTGAATGAAGGACTAATGCTCTGCAATTTACTTGTGCACTGTCACTAGCGCTTTGGACAATGGAGTTACACTTCCTTAGCTCTGTTCACCTCTTTCGTGGCTACATGACGTTGTTAACTGATAGCTGATGAGTCTTTCTCCTGCTCTGTCATCTCCACTAGACTCATATTTTAGACATCAGTAAAACTCATATGACCCTGTGCTTTGCACTGCTCATTTTACCCTATTCTAATACACCCCTTTTCAGAGTCTCTAGTGTTTCTTATTTTCCGGACTAAGCAGCTAAAAATACATGTTGCTAGAACATTACCTTAGGTGTTAACACAGAGTCGCCTAGCTCAAGTCGTTCTTCCAAAGAGTGTTTGTGTATTATAGCTGTATCTTCCACTGCCCTTTTGAAGTATGTGGTACCTGGTCATTGGACAGCCCAATGACCTATTAGATGACATTCCCCTTGCCACTCCCAGTAAATAGGAGGAAGATAGGTTAAAGACCATGACTGGGATTAGGGACTAATTAGCTAATCAGATTGCTTCGCCCTGTCAACTGTAAGGTATTTTTGAGAGAGTAGAAAATCTTTGGACAAACAGGAGCCATTAATATTCATGGATAAAGCACTTGGTGCTTTAGGGGTCTCCAGAAATAGGTAGTGAATGACCAGGGTTTAAAGGATTTCAGATTTTAAACTACATGCCTATACTCTGTTTAATTTTCACTATAGATATTTTGATATAATCTATTTTGGATTTGAGCCTTAAATTCTATGCCTTGGTTCTCCATTCTTAAACGCCTGGAGACCCTCCTTTACATAGCAGAGTTGTTATGGAGAGAAATTAATACCTGGTTATGCAGTACTTGAAAATGATAGATGTGCAAAACCCTTTATAGCCACAAGCAAACAGGAAACATTTTCCTGCTACTGTTCCTGTTATTTCTGAACACTCAGTCTGTCAGCCATTTGCCTAGCAGTGGGTTTGGTTCTTCATTTCCCATTTACTTAGTCCTCTCCAGGGAAAGTCAGGATAATTTTGATTTTCCTTTAATGGCTCATTGCTTCCTTATCAATTTTCTTATCTGACATTTTATTTTTTACCAGAAATTCATGTTTGACACAGCTACAAAGAAGTCAGAGAAGAGAAAAGCCCCACTCCTAGTACAAGTGTGAGGCAAATGCCTTCAATATGCCTGAAAACACCCCATCACATTGATTCTCAACAATTGTAGAGATTCCTTTCTTATGAGAAGTTAAGAAATTGCCTTGTAAAGCACTAAGGATGTTGCCTTTTGGTACTCAGTCTCAAACATCAGCACAGTCCCCTCTTCAACAAAAATATATGCAAACATAAAACAAAGCCAGTATTTTAATGCTGTGCTGATGCACAGCGTTTTGCAGAATTTACACAATACTGAGACCTGTTGCTATATACAATCCTTTACAAGCTTCATATCCAAGAGCCAACCACAACCGTGTTGGTGGTGGTTGGCATATCTCTAGGGATATCAATTATTCTGGATATCATTTAGCATGTGGTATTAGTTTTATTAAATATGCAGATTTATTAATATTTCACTGCATCATTTAGTTGGCTGTTTAAAAAAAGATTTTATGAATCTATTATTTAAATGAGATAAAGGATTATATGGTTCTTTATGCAGAAAATATATCTCATCTCTCTTACTTTATTATCTCATTTGGTTTTAGATGAAGGATGCATAATGAGGGAACGAGATCTCATTTTCACCAAGGCTGCTCAAACTTAATGCATGGGCTTCAAGCTCCACTGTTCTTGTAAGTAATAAGACTCTATATGTCATACTTTTTTGCTTGCGAAATGTGGAGAAGCGCATTGTGAAGTTTCTAATTCCATGGTGCTCAACTGCCTGTGACATTATTAATTGAAAAGACTACAGTATATTACGGTTTTCTGGGTTACAGTTTCTTCTGCCTTTTAATATGCATGGTTTTGTTCCGTCAGGGCTTTTGGAAGAAAGAAAACGAGTGTGTGGTCAAAGAACATCTAGCAATGATGCATCAGTGATATTCTTCTATGTACAAGATGTACATTTCAAATGGTTTCTAAAAACCTATCTACAAGTTAGAATGGATTTCAGAGGTAAAACAGAGTCAGCAACCAAACCATTTTTTAAATATTACTTGATTTAAATTGTCCGCACGCCACCTGCCTCTGGTGATCATCTTCCATTATTCATTGTCATCCTTAGGTTCTTCAGGCTTCTTGGAACACCTAAATATTTTTGTTAGTAAGCATGTGTGGCTTGCTTTGAAATGCCCAGACTGTGTCTGATGATTCATGAACCAATGGTGGCTAGATTCATTTGAGGGTCTAAGTCTAATGAAATGTTATGAAATTGTCTATGTGTAATGAAATGTAAGCCATCAGCTGAAATCTGGAATAGAGCCAAGATAGAGGGTCTGATTTTCTTGCTTTACTTGCTGGATCAGGACTGACAAGGTCAAACCTCACATGCACAGCTGAGTGAAAATGAAAATAGTCCTGTTTACAATAACTTTTGATGACATGTTTAAGAATTTTAAATTGCCCTAGGAATACAAAGCCAAGATATTTAAAGACTATTCAGCCACAGTTCATGGAATTTTATTGGAGTGTGAACTGACAAGTCACAGTGGGTCATAGATGTAGAAAAATAATTTCTGAAATGTAAGATCAGTGGAACAGCACATGTTTAATACTTACGGGAAAGTCAGGTTTTCTGATATATTCCTTCCCCCAACCTGGGGGGAAGAGAAGCAAGTTTGGGTTTCTACAGGCATTACTGAAGGTGTTGGGATCCTCAGGAAGGAGATAATATGCAGAACTCTGGTTGTGATCAGGGGCTAATGTGAGATCAGAATTTCTGGGAGGCTGAGTTCAGAGGATTAATATGAGTATATCAAGAAAGAATAATTTATTGCATAACAGAAAAATTGGCAGACATGGAAAGATAACGGAAATTTCCCCCTTCTCTCAAATAATTTCACATAATGAATTCAGTACATTTGTAAAATCATTGCTGGTTTTGTTCCAAGAAATCAGCAGGAATTATTCCTTATTTTTTCACTGGGCTGTAGGGTGTCATGAATATTGAGGTGACTGACCATGTACAATTAAGCATGAAATTCCTGGCTTAATTTATTTTGTTGACTCCAGAAAGAACATTTCATTTCATATCTGTAAGAAGGTGTGAGAGTTCTTCCCACACTTACTCTCTCAATTTAGCATTTTGGCTTTTGCGCTGCCATTTTTACATGTTTTAAGGTGAAGATACCAAGCAACACCAGCTTTTCCTCACTAGGGCACTACTCACTTTGTAAACAAACTTGAATTGTTAAGTCTCCTATTCAGCTAAGAAATGAGTCCAAGTTGTAAAGTCAGATCTCCAGAGATAATTGTAGTCAAATACAATCATATGTAAGCAATAGTGCAAGGCTTTAAATTTGAATTTTCTAAAATTAGTAAAGAAATTACTAGTTCAGACTGCAATCAAACAGAAGATAAATAATCTAAAGGCATGCCATCATGGCAGGTCACATTTATTAGGCGGTTCTGTCTACAATAGCTCTCCAGATGGTTCCATTAATTATATTTAATAGCTAACTTAAATGCCAGATAGAAACTTCAAAATGAGCTGATGAAATCACTCAAGGCAAAATCTGGCTTGGTGATGCATACAGCATTTGTCATTCCAATATGGGCCTTTATTGCTACTGTTGTATTACTTTCAAATATTGGATTTTAATGGCATGTAAAGAAACTTCAGTGAGCATTACTTAAACAATAATTGAAGACTGATTATTTTATGAATAGTTTTTTTGAAGGAGGAATTATTTTCTTAGTGAGTCTGGGATTGAAATATGAGTGATTAACTCTCACAAAACTGATGTGATGCATACTCCAAAATTATCTGATCCAACCTTTCTGCAGGTCTCTGTAGAAGAGAGAAGTTAAGTGCCTTTGTGTACGCTCCTGAGATAGAAAAAACTAAGTCCAGAGGTATTAGCCCAACATTTTGGTATACATATATAAATAAAATGATCCTTATAAAACAGAAATGCCAAAATGAGTAATTAGAGAATAGGAGTTTGATTTCCACCTAACAGAATTGTCCTTAATACTGCTAATGAAATGCCAGAATTTCTTGTCGATACCTTAGTTAAAAACTATCTTTGAACCCAGAGATCTGTAGTGTTCTGTAGAGAGTCTGTTATTTCATTACCAAAGGATCACCAACAACGATATCTAATTTGTTTTAAAAAAAAGATAATTAAAATACTGTATTAAATGCCCACCTATTTATATTTAATATGTTCTCAAGTACCTTTTTGGACTTTTTCACAGTCCATTTTAAAATCATTTTCTATAACTCTTCCGAAAAGACTTCTATGTGTGGAAACTTCTATGATTTGTTTATGATATAGTAATTTATAAATGTTGTTTATATTCAATAGGAATATATGTCTATTTGAATAATCACTTCATATAAATTAATGCAGGTAGGAAATGAATGTTTGGAATAGAAGCATTTCAAAGAGAGAACAGGAAAGATGCTGGATTTGATGGCAAAGAAATATATAAATATCCCCATATCTGGGGTGAAAATCACAGTCATAGTTTACTACACTTGAGAAATGAAAAACAAATTAATCTTCATGCAAAAGACCCTGAGACACATCTTTTTTGCACGTCCGAAGCTCTTCATATGGGGAAGAGTTTGGGTATTCTTAAAGTGTTACACCCTGGTTATCTGTACAAAACTCATATAAACAGGATTTGTTCAGGGTATTGAGTTAAATGTTGATGAGTATTAGGTGAATGTTTTATTTTTATTGTTGATCTAAACAAGTCTGCTCCCTATGTAATCAGCATATGCACAAGATTAGCTTATAATAGTGTTTAGGTTTCCAGGATACAAAACTGTGCCCCTACAGCATGATACTATCCAGATTTTTCTCCTTAATCATCTTGCCTAGAGTGTACTTGTACATTCATTGAAAGAGTACATAGGGGATACAAGAAGTCTGTGAAAATGACTGAACAGAAATGGCTTTGACCATTATCAAAAACTGACGAAATAGAAAATTGGAATAAAACACATGCAGTGTAAATGATCATAACTTTGTAGCATATCTATTTAACTAATCTGGTGTAAAAATCTTTTTTAAGACCCTCTTTATTCTCATACAATTGTCTGTTAATATTTTATTTTCTCATTCTTTTTTGCAATTGGTCTAGCTGACATTATCAACACTGCTTAGAATTTGACACTGTTCATTTAAGTAGTATCTTGACATCTACTTTCATAGGTTAAAGGCAAAAGTAGACATTTAAATGTCTCTTAAAATTCAAACTGGTGAGCCATGTTGGATAAAATTAAGCTCAGATAGGTTCAGATTATTTCCCGTTGCCATTTCTTGAGATTTGAACAGAACACATGAAAACCTCTGTCACAGAATGAGAACAGAGCTGTCTTCTGAGCGCATAGATATCAATTTTGTGTTCTTCAAGTTTAAGCCATACAGCAAAAATGTATTATTTTGTAACAATAATCCATAAAAGCTTCAATATGGAAATTTGGCTAACACAATTACTAATCCAATACCAAAATTTATGTTGATGTACAGCAAGAACCTTCCATTGCAGTGGTTATGACTGTATACAAAAATGTCAAAGGTAAAGCATAGCATCATTGTTTCTCTGAAGCTTTTCCTTAACCTCTCTTGGAATTAATTATATTTTTATGATTTTAAAAAATCAAGCTTAATTTTCTTTTCTTAGATTAAGTTTTTCATGTCCAGAGTTGACTACATGAGCATGTTTCTAGGACTAAAAAATAATTTTTAAGAGTTATGAGAAAAAGAATAAAGTTCATATTAGAACTTTAAACTTACTCACTTTTATAGCAGAATAATTTTAAAATCTCAGGTGATTCCCTCTTCCCTTCCAGAAACAGTTTTCTTAATGAAAAGGTTGAAAACTGTACTTTGGTGAACTCTATGGGAAATTTGTTTTCAACTTCAGTGGAATCAGTGTTGTCCAATGAAAACAACTGTAACAGAACATAATTTAAAATATATGTCAGGGAGGACATTGCAAGGAAGAGCCCCTGGGTTCTGTAAATACTCATTCATGAAGTATTCATGAAGTAACTAAAGAATATAAGAGAATGAAATTTTTTAAGATGGACCTCCAGACCGGTACACTCAACATGAGCTCTTCAAATTCATCCATTTGCCTCTGCTCTGCATTACAAGGAATTTATTAACTTTGATATTTTGGATATAAGGCATATATTCTGCATTTAGGTACAGAAATACAAATAATTTAATGTCAGAAGTCCTAAATACTTCCAATTCTGGCTAATTGTAATGAATATGAGGATGATCAACATTCATGAAAATCAGTTTGTTTTGACTTACTTGTCTGTCCATGGATGTAGGTACAAAGGTTTGCTCAGATTTAAAATTCTTAAACCTCTCTGAGCCTAAGATATAAAGAAGGTACAATATTTTTACTTGCTTATGTAATAACTTTTTTAGATGTACTAGAAGAGTTTGAAAATTTGTTAGCAATAAAAAACATATTAAATAAGGCTGCAAAAAGTACATGAATTCTCTGTACATCACTTCTGAAACCATCAGTAGCCTTCCTCTCAGTTTTCAGTCAATCAGTATCATCCTGTCTTTGTTTCCAACACTCATGTCCACATAATTTTAAAATTTTCTATATGAACTTCCTACCTTCTTTTCCAGCATCAAGTTGATTAAGTTGTTTCTCTATCTACTTAACACTTCATCAAATAGAGGAGTTCTTTCCATGAGTTTAAGACCATTTCCTTTTTTGTCTCTTCTACTTTTCTCTAGTAAATGAATAATTTAATACCATCATATTAGTATTCATGCACATCCTCATCATTTAGTGATGACAGTAAATCAAAGCCGAAAACACATCTGTTTACAGAGAAATTACCATATTTCATATACTGTATGCAAATTCTATGCAACTTTTGTTATTTCCTTGAAGGCAGAATGCTCATTCTTCTGACACAGCTAATTACTTCCGTATCCGAGTTTGACTTGCTGATGAGATATATTTGTGGTTTTCAATACTGCATTTGGAGTCTTCTTCCTGTCCATGAACTTGACATACTGAATCCAAGCTGCTGCAGATGCTGCTGCATCATCTTTAAAGACCCTATAATTTTAAGCATGGTAAGTTAACACAGAGGGAAAAGAGCATTATTGTAAGTAGAATGAATAAACGATAGTCAAAATATAAACAGAAATATCCACTCTATTTTTCACTGTATCTTAGTTAAATTATTGCAAGTGTTTTGTTTTATGATTTTTAATTAATTAGTTTTATCCACATGCAAGAAGAAAATGTTCTTTCATCAGACATTTAATTGCAAGCCTACTTTCTAGGTTTGAACAGTAAAACATAGTGCCAGTAATATCTTCTTTGCTAATAAAACAAATTTTCATTTTTTAATGATTTCATTGAATAGCCTTCCACTGCATAAAAAACTATTCATATGTAATGTATGATGATTTGAAATTGGGTCTGTGCCTTGTAGCTTATGAACCTTTCACTAACAGCATATGCCCACACCAATTTATGACCTAAGAAATAAGCTGTTTTAGCTGGACACGTCCATGACAAGAAGTTTTCTCTTTCACTATTGTTTATCTACCCAAAGTATAGCAACAAGAGCGGCAATCAGTTCCCCAGAACTTTAATGGTTTTAATGTCATATAATGTTTGTGTGTGCTGTGGACTAATGGCAAATGCTCCTATAATTGATTGTTACAGAGACAAAGGCAGCAAATACAGTTTTTACTGGCAAAGTGCGGCAGTTCAAAAAAGAATTCCAACAAAACATAATAATTTCTAGCTGCTTGTTGAGTTAAACAATATTAGCAACACCATCAGCAGTGTTGCTCTGATGATTATAATTAACAGTTCAACTAGTGCATAACCTGACGTTAGGGGCTTATTCCCTCTGTGCTGCAAATTCTGCAAATCTATTTACTTAGTGGGATGGAAGCAGAGCAGAATTTTTGTTTCCTACAGAGAAGTGGAAAAATGTATTCTTCTCTGCTATATTTCCTAAATAAATAGCTACAATTACTTCACAGTCAGTGGCTAGTTTGTCACATTATGTAACAAAATAGTAAATCTAATTTACTAAATAATGAATTTTCAAGAAAATGATGAGCAGCAAACAAGTGATTGTCATTCCTTCAAAATGGTGATGACATCTGATTTGTCTTGCTATACTGCCTGTCTTTGCTTAATTTTGTTGTAAATCAGGCCAAGATTTGGTCTCCTCTCTTTTATGCATGTTGCAGTTCCTGGAGGAGGATTCATAGCTGGAATACGTACAACTATTAGGGAAGCTGCTCTTTAGAAGTTAATGTATTTGAGGACACAGTAGTGTTTTGACTCTGCAGGTTTAATGCTTATGGTTTAATGTTTATGGCTATGGAAGGCATAAATTATGCTTTGTCAGCATAATTTGATATCCATTAATTAAAAAAAATTACCTTACACCATGGTTGTTGCTTTTTTTTTCTTTTTGAAAGTCAGCTTCTTTATCCATAATTTGCTCATTGCTATTATAAAGCGTAAGACTGCAACAATGCATCAGAATAAAATTCCCCTTGGGCCAGTGTGCTCCTATACTCTGACAGTGAAGGCACCAAGTGAATGTGAGCTGACCTTCTATATACTTGATAGCAGTAAAATCACTAACCAAAAAGTGGGAATGTTTTGAATAGCCGAGTGAATTTTTCAGTTCTGCTCAGAAAATTGTTTCATGTCTTTCAGAAGAAATGTGAGAAGAAAGTTGAGCAGGGATTTAACCATTTTCAGGATCAAATCTCAGATGCATTCCTGTATTTTAGCTTTTCCTCAGTAATCTGCTTGCAGGAGACAAATTCATTCAATGAAACAAAGCACCAAGAAACTAACAGCCATTTTTTCTTGCTGTCTTCATCCTGAATTAAGCATGTGTTGATTCTAGGTCAAAAAATGATATGGCAATGCTGTAAAAATATCCATACAAATGACAGCCTATCTATTTGGTGTCACACACAGGCACAAAAATTGTTTCCCCCATCTTTATATTTCATTAAAGAAAACAATATATGAAGTGAAAAGCTCTCTTAAAAACTCAAGAAAATAATATCATACATACAACATATTTGCCAAAAGGGAGTTAGAAAAAAATTGAGGTATAATAAAGAATCTTTCTTTGACAGGAGCAGATGACTAGATAAAAAGTGAGTTTGAATAAGTAAAAGAAAAAAATAATTTCTGCAATTCAAAGTTTAGCACTGTGTTAGTAAAAGTCTAAGGAGATCAATCAAGACTTTATTTTATTTTACAAATCGTATACCTGCCAAACTCCTAATAATAAATGTACTCAGGAAAACTTCAAAAATCTGAAATCACCTGTATTAAATCTACAATCAACCAATTATCTATAGTATGCCTGGAATGTACACAATGACATAAGCCATAGTTAAGGTTATTAAGCTCTACCACCACAACTGGCAACCAAAGCCAGTGGGCAGAGCAATTTAAAGCCAGTTAGCTCTTCTCCTTGAATTTTATGAATTATAGGTCTTGAGTTAAAACTTGTTCACACCGCGAATGAAATAATAGCTCTTCATTACAGTAAATGAAGCAAAACATTAGCTATTTCTTGCAATCAGGTAGGTAAACCAAAACCCTTCACCTAAAGTGATGGTACTTGGCACTATCCAAAACTCAGACAAACTAAACCTCGTATGCACCAAGAAAGCAGTTGTCTGTCCCTCTCTTGGGGGATGAATGTGTCTGTATCTGAGAGAAAAAGGAGAAAAACTGAAGATACAGCAGTGCAAATCAAAGGCACAGCGAGAACAAATATTGGGAACATAGGCCTGAGGAATACCTGTAGAGAAGTTTTATCTAAAGTCCTGCATGAAGGAGTCTTACACTGGGTGTTAACAAACCATCCTTCTGTACTTGACTCATAATGTATTCTGAGAAACAAGATTTCTTTTTATTTTTAGAAATATGAAGAATTGGATCAAAAATAATGGTTATCAATGTCATTTGACTGGCATCATTTGGGCCCCATAGGGCCCAATAGGCCTTTTTGCCTTTCAATTTTTATTTGCGTTCTAGGTTCATCCAATGTTCACTGGGGTAGAAAATCTGAGGGTGGTGGTAAAGGAATAGTAATTATGAGTATGATAAAAATGGGCTTTGCACAGTCTTAATTTACTCATTGAGGGGCTGGAAGGAAGAAAAGTCTTAACCATCTTAACTGATCATAATAAAAAAATCATTTATCTTAAGTGTGTCAGTCTGAAAACATTATCAGCTTTATGTAATGAAAAGCTTTAGAGACACTGGAGGGAGCATGTTCAGACACACATTCCTGCACTAGTTACACAGTTATATTTGCATTATAGGAAGAATACAGTGGTGACAGATACTCAAAGAAAAAGAAACAATATAATTTATATAAATTTAGAAGAAAATATTGGAATTGGGTGCCTGAAAGAGAAAGATGAACAGAGGAAGAAAAATAGGAAAGATAAAGCATTTGTTACCCCAGTTAAATACTGTACTAAGGAGGTATGAGCTGATGATCAATATTTTTCACACTATGGTAAAAGCAGGCTTAGGATTTACAGTCAGTAGCAGAATGGTACATTGGCTTAGCAATGCAGTTAAGCATAAGACTACACTTTAATATTATATTCGTGAATAGTCCTGGTGACTTCCGAAGGCTTGATCCAAAGCTTTTTGAAAGCATTGACAGGATTTCCTTTGGCTGCATGGGCTTTAAAGCCTGTCCTAGGTATTGGCTAAGGAGGTAGAGGATGCTACCTGCATTCTGCTATGTGTATTCATTTTAGGTTTCTTGTTACTCTTAAAAATGCTTTAATTTTATAGAAAGTTAAAATTTAATATGTTCTTAAAGTCAGATCCAACCAGGATTTAATTTCTTTTTCATGTTTATACTTTCACTTCAGTTCTCAGTAAAATAAAGCAAGTTATTTAATATTTAAAACAAATATATCTTCTCTACCCAGAGATTAATGAGCCTGGGAAAAATTATTATTATAATGCTGGGTATATGATTTTGACAATGAAATATGTATTTTTTTAGTACTTCTGGCAAGGAAATGGATTTAATATTCTTAAATGCTTAGAAAGGTTAAGAAATGAAATGCAAATGTGTTTCTCTTAAGCCAGTACATTTCCAGCTAAACTGAAGTGAAAAAGCCAGTACAATGGGATCTCTTCAGATTCACACAATGCATAATATGAAAAACAGCATTCCCAGCACATTTGTTCTTTCTTTTCCAACTCATTTACTTCCCATCTATAAGCTTATTTGGAGTTTCTATTACACAGTGAATGGTTTTCCAATTTATGCTGCATTCGTTCATATTTTACTTACTGTCAGTAATTAAAAGAACACTTCTTTTGGCTTCAAAGCTTAATTTTTATTGTCATAATTAAGTTTATATCTTAATTCCACTTAATTTTACAGGAATTTTAGTTCTATGGATGGGAGAGGGGTTGGTTCAGCCTTCTCAGCATTACACTGGGATGGAACTGGAACCACAATTTTCTACAGAATCGTGAGAAAGATTCTTTAACTGCGTGTATTTCACCCAAATCTTCTGTTTTGATCTGAAAGCCTGTCCATGTGGTAGGGCTTGTTCCACTTGCAGCCTTAACTTTGAATAAAGTTTGCATTCAGGAGCAAATCTGGGAACCTAAGTGTTCCCAGCATTACACCGTGTGAACATATACATGTACGCATACTCACAAACATATTATTGCTAGCTAACACCCACTCCATCCTCCACAAGCCTGATATTTTCCAAATCTTGCCTCCTGTGGGTAACTTTTATGTACTTGCATATACTGTGTATTCCTGTTGATAGCCCTGTTTGTGCTCAAGGTGACATAGGAGCTGTAGCTATCAGTTATGTAGTTCTCTTTTCATGTTTTCCCTTGCATTCTCTTTTCGGGTGTTCTGGTACCAGACCTGGACAAAAACTTGGGGAAAGTATAGTCTTTAAAGTAGCTGACAGCCTGTGAAAAGAAGGTGAAAATCCTGGAGATTCACTTCATTTGCAATGTATGAAAAAGGAGTATTACACTTCCTTGTCCACCTTCTTTCATACTGATTTAAGAAAACAAAAAGAAAGGATTGCTTTTCCTAGCAAAGGCAGCTGTGCAACGACTTGCTGTCCCTGCTTTTCTCCCTCCAAAACTCAATGGGATTTAAATTTAGGAAAGTCCAGTTAAACAACAATCCCAATTATTTTTTTCAACAGTGAACCGAACCAAAGATTAGCTTAGTGTTGTGGTGCTAGCAAACTATTTGGATAAAGGCCCATTTCTATCAGTTTGGAGATGTGTACACTTTTGTGTGGGTGACAGATTTGTTTTCATTTTGCTGCACAGTGCTTTCATTTTGTAAGTGCTTTTAGCTGTGAGTGACTGTGGGAGGCATGTAACAGTATTATTTAAAATTTCAGAAAGTAATTCTGCTAACAAATTAAATTAACTGCAGATTGCAGCACTGAGAATTCTGACATTGTGCCCTTTAGTGGTAGATCTGCTAGCAGAGATGTCTTCTTGTGTCGCCTAAACAACTAGTTTTAATTTACTTATTTGGACATTTGTATGGAACTCAAATGTAGCAACTCTCACCGCATCTGTCTGGTCCATTCTGGCATGTTTCTGATCCATTTTATTGTTTCATGAGGTTTTGTTCTAAGGCTGTCTTTCCAGTCTTAGCTGTATTTTCTGTCACTCTCTCTGATTTTTAAAATCCTCTCTCCCTTCGTTTCTTAAATCCTTTCCACTCTTGTATCATTTGGTCCTTGCCAATAATATGGTCACCTGTCACCAGAAATACTCTGTCATCTGTGCTTGATTAAAAAAAAAAAAAAAAGAGTCATGACTCAAATGAATTAATAGTGTCTTTCCAAGAGTCTTAAAGATAAATCAAAACATTAATAAATCTAGTTTTATATGATAACAGTAACTTAAGGGAGGACAGAGTTTAAGACAAAAGCAGGTTGTTCTGACCATCTGGTCTGATCGTCCACGATAATTTAATCCAGCAGTTGTGCATCAGTAGTAAATATCATCATGTTCCTTTTGCATACGGGGCTCCTAAGGATTTCATTCTCTTAAAAGTCACAAATTAGGCATTAGAAACAAGGAGCTCAGATTCCAGCCTCCTTCTCCTAACCAAAAAAGCATGTTTTCTCTCAGAAAAAATCCATGTCTATTAAGCCCTGGGAAACCAGTTCCATCAAATAAAACTAAATATAAAATTAAGCTCTAAACTGGTGCCTAGTTTGATGTTCCTGGAAGGTTTTGACTTTGTTTTATTTTCAAAAATTCCAGAGCAAATTTATTTCTACAACGGTTGATTACACTGTCAGAACATAATTTATCACCAGAGAGCAAGAGGAAAGTTTCCACTTAAATTCTCATCTTCAAAACCTCCTCAGAGTTCATATGCTGGAATAGGAGGTATCGTATCGTATTTGATGCAAACCACCACAGTTTTTAGCTTCCTTTAGGATGAATAGTTTTTTGCTCACTGTTCTCTCTCTTGCTAGGACTTAAAATTTCAAAATACAGTCTGTTTCAGCTATTCATTGAAAATCTAATGTCTGTCTCACTTAGGCTTGCGCTCCGAAGCGATGCTTTGCTCCTATCACTTTTCAGGGGGTTTCTCCTTTTGAACGTCCATGGCTCTTCTCCATGTTCTGCACTGCTGACTCCTTTTACCCTTGGTTTCTAGTTCAGATGCTCCCCTGCAGCTGTTATGGAAAGAGTGTAGGTAAAGGTAAAAATGTACAAAATCAGACACTTTGGTATAGTGTCTGTTAACCAAAGTCCAAAATGGCTAACTTAATTAGTAAGGAGAAGAGCAAGAAAACTAGCTGCCACTTATTTTGATGTGAAATAGCCAGAAATAAGCAAACACATACAAACCCACATTTTCTTATAAGTAACAAATCTCTGTGAGTTTTTAGTAACAGAGTATTTGGATTTTTTTTTTTTTTTGTATGTGTAATTCAAATCTAGTCTCACCATGTCAGCAGCACAGGCATCTGAGCAGTGAAATAACATTTATTATACAATTACTACCTTCAGAATTTCAAAGGCTTCACGAATATTCACAAGCATTTTTTGTAAGCCCATAACTTCCATTAAAATTATTTTGGAGGGAGATGTGTTCTAATGTAAAAAATTTTATGTCTTCTGGAAGGGCGAATGCATGACCAAGTGAAACCTCTGTTAACCTGTCTCTTGTGCTTTTCTCTGTGGAGGTTACAGAGGTTATTAAAGGAAACTGGTGCAAAGCTCAGGTGTGGCAGTGGCCGAGCTTCAGGTCTGGGCCAGCTGGTGAGGAGCTGGTGTCCACCTGGAACCTCAGCACTGCCCTTCATCTCTTTCACCATGCTGGCAGGGCAAGAAGGATTAGTGAGCGGTTTGGCAGATTGGCTTCCCCTTCTGCCCGAGCTTTTCTCAGTGCTCAAGGCCTGAGGTGGTCAGAAAAAGGCTGAGATTTCCCAGGCTGATATGGAGCGAACAGGTCCCAGAGCACAGGTGACTCTGGTGGCCTCTAGTCCCAGTACTGGTCTTGCTTGCTTGGAGGGTGCCTGTGTAATCAGCTGCACGCCAGCTGCAGCTAGAGCCCTGGGGCTCCACTTATCCTGCCAGCAGTTTTCTCAGTTAGGAAGGCATTGCCCACCCTGCAGGCACAAGCATGATGCCAAGCCGCTGTGAAATCTCTCTGTGCTTCTTTGTCCAGGTGGGCTTGCACCTACATCCATCAGCGTGGACTCTTCCGGGCAAACACTAATCATTGTCATGATCTCTCTTGAGTTTTTGTTGGAAAGCCTTTGCTGCTGTGATGTCATAATGGTAAGAAGAAATCTGAGAAAAATAAGGAGTTTCTTTACGGCTTGTCAGAACTGCTCTTTTCCACTATAAAGAAGTTGAGAGCACGCATTTCACACAGTGTGTTGGAGGGAAGGAGATGTCCGAGCACAGGACCTTCTGATACAGTGTTAGAAGACAGCTGGGTAACCGTGTTTTGTTGTCTGGCTCCAAACTGTCTTTCTAGACTTTGGTAGGTATTATTCCCTCAGCATGGCCTGCTTTTCTTCCTTGGAAGGGTTATAACGCTGACAGTGTAGTTATCCTGTCAGTGATCCATTTTCTAGAGGGTTACGTACAAGGGACAACCTAAAAGAGACTTCTAATCTCTGTCAATATTTCCTGCACCTGCATCCAGGCAGCTACAGGACCTGGCTTTGTCCCGACATTCGTTCTCATTTCCCACTGATCATTCTGCATTGGGTTTTGAGTTGACCTCTTTGATTTGGAGTTATTTATTCAAAACTTCTTTGGGTTTCTGGTAGAAATGAAGACCCTAATTTTACCTGAGTTATTGGTTGATGTTATTACAGACTTTTCAGCCAGCCATGCTGCAGATCTGCACTGGTAGGTTTGTACCACAAACTTTTATGCTACCTGCTTTCTCAATACTTATCTTCACCCATTGCTGTGAACATTTCATTTGTGCCACCTGGGGCAGAATTTCATTAGTATCTGTCACCTGCTGTTTGCTTGTCTCCCATGAAATGAGTCAGCTATGTCAAAGCTGTCCGTGGTTTATGCCTCAGAAATGACTACAGCCAAAACTGGCACCTTGCTGGCAACAGCCTCAGCAGAAGAACAAAGGAACTGAGGAGCGATAAAGTCTGAAGTAAATGACAAAAATCTAAAGGAGCTCCAACATTTTCAATCTCTTGAGAATCTGCTTCAGGGACATTGCTAACTTCCTGTTCCCATGTGTAAAGTGGCAATCGGGAAAGTAAATGTTCACCATGGTACTTGGGTATATTCTGTGTCTTTGGAAAGGTGATGATGCTTTTTCTAACTCCTTTTTTTAATTGAAAATTTCCATCTTCCATTATTAAAACTTAATTTTAAAGAAAGCTTGTGTAGGTACACATTTACAGACCAGTCTGAATTTACTAGTCGTTTCATCTCAAGTTTTGTTTTTTTCTATGATCTTGTCATTAGATTTTTTTTTTTAAATTGAATTGGCATTAATAGTTGTTTCTTCTAATCTTAGTAGAAAATTAAAGATTGAATCTAATATGTGGTCTGTATTTACCATATATATAGAAAATAATTAACTGCTTGTTATAAAGTAATTTCTATCTGCTTGTGAAACATTACACTGGGCTTCTACCTTTTCCACAACTGTAACTTTACCTGATATTAAGTTATGCAAGTATTCTTTGATGAGTTACCTCATTTCTACATAATTCATGTTAAAAATGTAATTTTCTTGCAGTGATGAATGTCCAATCATTTATTTATTGTGTCTTGGGAATTTGCTTTCCAAAATAGAATTTTAATAGGCATTAAATCAATTAATATCCATTTACCAATCTTTGAAGATGAACTATTTAGGGTAGAGCTCTGACTACTGTCAAGAAACCATCTTTTGATGTTGATTGCTATCTGATTTCTGACTTTGTCTCTTATGAAGATTATGCTGAAATTGCTTCAGTATTATCTGGAGTCCTCAGATTTCCTTGATTGCAGTCAGTGAGGATTTTGGCCTTATAAAGACAAGCAGAAGGCTCATTAATCAGTGGGTTTTTACTGGGAATAGGAATATGCCAAGTTTCAGTGTTAGGTACTGCATCTTGAAGATTTTGGAATTGTAGATTTGAAATTATGTGCCTCTGGTGGAAAGTGCCACTCACTTTTTGCTGAAAGGACTCACAGAATAGGTCTGGATGACTTATATGGAAGTCGTCAAGGATGAAAATGTTGCGGACACATATTTAGCTAACAGTCGCAAAAGCATTCCAGACGCCTTTAGAAGGCCTTGAACAGAATAAACAAGAAGTCAAAAAAAGAAAGATGCCAATTAGAACAACACAGGTGCACATTCCAAGATAAAGGGAACTTGGCACGAAGAACCTCAATTCGGCAGTTTATCTTGACCAATTAGGGTAAGACAAGTTTCGCATGTTTTAGTATAACCAATTGTGTCCTATGTTTATGCGCGTGTACAGAGTTAGTATAACCAATTGTGTCCTATGTTTATGCGCGTGGACAGAGATAGTATAACCAATTATATTTTAGCTTTTGGCGCGTGGACAGCTGATGTTTAGCTTGACAAGGTATATAAGCACGCTATTTGGGCAATAAAGGGGAGAACGACTTTAACCGTATCGGTGTCCGGTTGTTACTCGGCTCATGTCTCCAGATGGTTCCCTGCTACAAGTGGCGCCCGAACAGGGACCCGACAACTTGCTGAAACCTCCAAAGCATCGCAGAACAGTGATACTGGGAGGCTGGACCTGACAACTTGCTGAAACCTCCAAAGCATCGCAGAACAGTGATACCAGGAGGCTGGATCTGGCAGCTTGCTGAAACCTCCAAAGCATCGCAGAACAGTGATACCGGGAGGCTGAGGACGTGAGAAGCAGAGGTGGGCACGAGCCGAAAGTAAAGTGTCGGAGCCTGGAGTTCGCGCAGCTGAGTGACCCTCTGCAAAGGTAAGAACCGTCATGGAAGATGAGGCGGCGGTTCGGCTCCTCGCAAGTATCCTCTCAAAGAGAGGGCTCGAGGCAGATATTAAAGGGATTCAAGCCCTTGTTAAGTGGGCCCCGGTGAAGGGACGGTGCCAGTCAGCTCCGCTTTTCTTCAATCCGCAAGAATGGCGAGAGGTTGGGGATTTACTCTGGGCTGACACGATTGAAGGTGGCAAGGAGGGTAAGGCAGCCCGGGAGCTGGGACCAGTGTGGAAAGATGTAATAAATACCTTAAATGCCATGAAAGCAGAAAGGACAGTGGCTGCCGCAGCCCTTGCTGCTTTGCAGCCAGAAGCTGCCGTCGCTGCACCTACCGCTGCAGCACCCCCAAAGCCCAGTCGACTGGCCACATTTTTTGGGATCAGACATCACCGCCCCATGAAAGGCACAACGGCAAAGCCAGTAGCCTCAGTCTCTGACGTTCTGAGGAGCGTGGGGCAGAAAGAGGAAGTAATGTCTTCAGTGACCGGTGATACTGAGAGCAAGGCGGAAGTTGCAGCTGCGGGCAATGGCGAGGGGCAGGGCATGCCAGTGACAAGTCAGCAGGTGGAAGAACAAGGCGGAGCTGCTTGCCGACCAGAATTGTATCCTCCGCTGCCCCCATCTGGCCAAGATTTTGAGACACTCTCTCTGGTGGACGGCTCCCCCATATCAACATCAAAGGGGCCGTCCCATAACAGGTCAGAAGAATTAATGAGAGAAGTCCTTGATCAGTTGAAAAACCTTGCCCTAGAGAAACAAAAAACCGAAGAGACTCAAGAGATACAGAATGAGACCCTAGGAAAGGTTGTAAACGGGGATGAATGCCCACCTGTTACAGGATGCAGTTCTCAAATGATGACCACTGTCCCGAAACTACCTATCACACAATTGAGCAACGCAAGTGCAATAGAACGTCCACCATTGTATGCGATTCCGACAGCCCCCCCCCCCCAACAAATGTTAAAGGGTTTCAAAAGAGATGGACAGGAGTTGTGCGTGATGCCATTCTTCAAGGGAATTGGCAGGCAGCCGAAGCTATTGCCTGCCCGGTTGTAATTTCTGATAACACCTCGTCATGGGAGCAGCACGATTGGAAGATATTACAACAAGCAAAACAGACGGTGGAAAAATATGGGTTAAGATCCGAAGCTGCCCGGAACATCATCAAATATATCTTCACATGTGACATCATGTGCCCAAATGACTGCCAAAATTTGGCATCATTGCTGCTAACACCGTCTCAGTATTTGTTATGGACTAATACTTGGAAAAGGCTAGCCCTAGCCGAAGTAAACAAACCACGTCCACCGAATGATCTGTTGTATGGCATCTCCGTCGACATGCTTACCGGACAAGGGCCATATGCACCAACGCATGTTCAGCTGACCTATCTGATGAACATTCACCAACTGAGCTCAGAATTGGCATACCAAGCAATGTATCAGCTCCCAGAGGGAAAACGCATACCTGTTTTTGCTACCATTCGCCAGGGGACCACCGAGCCCTATAGCTGGTTTATTGATAGACTTTCAGCAGCCCTGAAAGACCAGTCCGACCTGTCAGAAGACATGAAAGAATACATGCTTCATCTTCTGGCTTTTGAGAACGCTAACGCTAGAATGAAGACAGTGTTAGTGAGTCTCCCACAAGGAAGCTCAGTGGATGAAATGCTAGTAAGGGCAGCTCGAGCAGAACAGCACAGCCAGGCTGCAATGGTTGTTGCCGCCGTAGAAGGAGTAGTGAAACAACAAAACAAAATGATTACAGCAGCTCTGCAGGGGTCAAAAGGACCAAGAGCCGGCAGACCCTGTGTAAAAGACAATGGCAAAGATGACGCGAAGGGTTTAGGACCTTGTTACTGCTGTGGAGAATTTGGACACTGTCGTGGTTTCAGCCCAGCCGGTAACAAAGGACCACGCAGCCGCTCGCTCACTCCTCCTGCCCCCCTCCGGTGGGATAGGGAGGAGACGGAGGAGAGAAAAGAAAAAAAACCCTGGAACCTCGAGGGTTGAGACAAGGGCAGTTTACTGGGACAACACAAAAAAAGGTTACAACAACAACAACGGTACTGATGAAAGAATATACAAAAAGAGTGATGCACAGTGCAACTGCTCACCACCCGGAACCCAACGCTCCGCCACCGAAAGTCGAGAGCCCTCCCCCCGGCCCGCTCCCCATTTATATACTGAGCATGATGTCACATGGTATGGAATAGCTCCTTGGCTAGTTCAGGTCGGCTGCCCCGGCTATGCCCCCCCACCTCCCAGGTTCCTGTAAAAATTAACTCTATCCCAGCTGAACCCAGGACATTATCCACCCCTTATTCTATACCATCTACATCATGGCCAGATCTTACATTTTCCAATCAACTACTACCACTTTCCTTGTCTTATATATATATATATGTATATGGACACCCCCCCCCCCCCCCCCCACACATAGTATTCCCTTAGTCGATGGGCTATCCCTCCAATGTGTCCATCAATTTTATTTAGTCCATGACTTTGGGGCTCCATCTGTTGTAACAGTTCTTCAGGATAAGAGAGATGGTGTGAGGTGTTAGGTTGTTGTATGCTGCCTCTGGAACTTGTGGCTGGTACATTTGATGCAACCCACACCCTTGGCCTGCAGGTCGAAGAGGCTGATCTTGAGGAAATTGCTGGGCACCAGTTCAAGTTCTATCACTGTTGTACTTGGCTCAGTTTCAAAGTCCATCCTTCAGTCATTTGGGTAATTCTTACAGTAATACCCTTGATATGGCATATAGACACTATAGATACAATGACATACATTGGCAGGTTATTTAGCAGTTAAATATCATACAGCCTAATTCACTGGCTATTCTCTCCCAAAATCAAATCTCCCTGAGGTACACATCGAACTTCCCCATCCTTCTGCATCACCCACCAGGTGTACCCAGGTCCCTGAGCAAAAACAACCCCTTGGATGGGTTTGTCTCTGCTTGAGGAGGGACTAACCCAGACTGTCTTTCCTAACATACTTCTCATGCGCACTACAGGGACTTTATCCCCTTCTACAGTAAGTGGAAGTCTTGGTTGGGCAGGGCCAGCCCGATTGGCAGATCCTCTAGTATTAACTAACCAGGTGGCTTTTGTTAAATGTGTATCCCAATGTTTGAAAGTTCCACCCCCCATTGCTCTCAATGTAGTTTTCAGCAGTCCATTGTATCGTTCGATTTTTCCGGAGGCTGGTGCATGATAAGGGATGTGATATACCCACTCAATGCCATGTTCTTTGGCCCAGGTGTCTATGAGGTTGTTTCGGAAATGAGTTCCGTTGTCCGACTCGATTCTTTCTGGGGTGCCGTGTTGCCATAAAACTTTCTCTTCAAGGCCCAGGATAGTGTTCTGGGCAGTGGCGTGGGACACAGGATATGTTTCCAGCCATCCAGTGGTTGCTTCCACCATTGTAAGCACATGGCACTTGCCTTGGCGGGTTCGTGGGAATGTGATATAGTCAATCTGCCAGGCCTCCCACTGTTTATATTTCAGCCATCGCCCTCCACGCGACAGGGGTTTTAGCCGCTTGGCTTGCTTAATTGCAGCACATGTTTCACATTCATGGATAACCTGTGCGATAGTGTCCATGGTCAAGTCCACCCCTCGATCACGAGCCCATCTATATGTTGCATCTCTTCCCTGATGGCCCGAGGTATCATGGGCCCACTGAGCCATAAATAGCTCACCCCTATGTTGCCAGTCCACGTCCACCTGAGACACTTCAGTCTTGGTGGCCTGATCTGCCTGCCGGTTGTTTTGATGTTCTTCAGTGGCCCGACTCTTGGGTACATGAGCATCTACGTGATGTACTTTTACCACTAGCTTCTCTATCCGAACAGCAATATCTTGCCACAGTGCGGCCGCCCAGATGGGTTTACCTCTGCACTGCCAGTTGCTCTTCTTCCATTGCTGTAGCCACCCCCATAGGGCATTTGCCACCATCCATGAGTCAGTATAGAGATAGAGCACTGGCCACTTCTCTCTTTCAGCAATGTCTAACGCTAGCTGGATGGCTTTCACTTCTGCAAACTGACTCGATTCACCTTCTCCTTCAGCAGTTTCTGCGACTAGTCGTGTAGGACTCCATACAACAGCCTTCCACCTCCGATGTTTTCCCACAATGCGACAGGACCCATCAGTGAACAGGGCATATTGCCTCTCATTTTCTGGCAGTTTATTATACAGCGGGGCCTCTTCAGCCCGTGTCACCTCCTCCTCTGGCGACATTCCAAAATCTTTGTCTTCTGGCCAGTCCGTGATCACTTCCAAAATTCCTGGGCGACTGGGGTTTCCTATGCGAGCTCGTTGTGTGATCAGTGCGGCCCACTTACTCCACGTGGCATCAGTTGCATGATGTGTAGAGGAGACTTTCTCTTTGAACATCCAGCCCAGCACTGGCAGTCGGGGTGCTAAGAGGAGCTGTGCTTCAGTACCAACCACTTCTGAGGCGGCTCGAACTCCTTCATATGCTGCCAATATCTCTTTTTCAGTTGGAGTATAGCGAGCCTCGGATCCTCTGTATCCCCGACTCCAAAACCCCGGGGGTCGTCCTCGGGTCTCCCCAGGTGCTTTCTGCCAGAGGTTCCAGGTAGGGCCATTCTCCCCAGCTGCACTATAGAGCACATTTTTAACATCTTGTCCTGCCCGGACTGGCCCAAGAGCTACCGCATGAACAATCTCCTGTTTAATTTGTTCAAAGGCTTGTCGTTGCTCAGGCCCCCATTTAAAATCATTCTTCTCCTGGGTAACTTGGTAGAGAGGACTTACAATTTGACTGCAATTTGGAATATGCATTCTCCAAAAGCCCACAACACCTAAGAAAGCCTGTGTTTCCTTTTTATTAGTCGGTGGGGACATAGCTGCTATTTTGTTGATCACATCCATAGGGATGTGACGACGCCCGTCTTGCCATTTTACTCCTAAGAACTGGATCTCCCGTGCAGGTCCCTTGACCTTACTTTCTTTTATGGCAAAACCAGCCTTCAAAAGGATTTGGATTATTTTCTTCCCTTTTTCAAAAACTTCTTCTGCCGTGTTGCCCCATACAATGATGTCATCAATGTATTGCAGGTGTTCTGGAGCTTCACCTTTTTCCAGTGCAGCCTGGATCAGTCCATGGCAAATAGTGGGGCTTTGTTTCCACCCCTGGGGCAGTCAATTCCAAGTGTACTGGACGCCCCTCCAAGTGAAAGCAAACTGTGGCCTGCACTCTGCTGCCAAAGGAATGGAGAAAAATGCATTAGCAATATGTCAGTTGTGGCATACCACTTAGCTGCCTTTGATTCCAGTTCATATTGAAGCTCTAACATATCTGGCACAGCAGCGCTCAGCGGTGGCGTGACTTCATTCAGCCCACGATAATCTACTGTTAGTCTCCATTCCCCATTTTCGCACGGGCCATATGGGACTATTAAAAGGTGAGTGAGTCTTGCTGATCACTCCTTGGCTCTCCAATTGGCAAATCAGCTTATGGATGGGGATCAGGGAGTCTCGGTTGGTGCGATATTGCCGCCGGTGCACCGTCGTGGTAGCAATTGGCACGTGTTGTTCTTCAACCTTCAGCAACCCCACAACCGAAGGGTCTTGAGAGAGACCAGGCAGGGTAGACAGCTGTTCAATCTCCTCCGTCTCCAATGCAGCTATACCAAAGGCCCAACGGTACCCTTTTGGGTCCTTGAAATACCCCCTCCTGAGATAATCTATACCAAGGATGCATGGGGCCTCTGGGCCAGTTGCAATGGGGTGTTTATGCCACTCATTCCTGGTTAGACTCATTTCAGCTTCCAATACGGTTAGCTCTTGGGATCCCCCTGTCACACCAGAGATACAGATGGGTTCTTCCCCTTTATAACTTGATGGCATTAGGGTGCATTGTGCACCAGTGTCTACTAGAGCCTTATATTCCCGTGGGTCGGACGTGCCAGGCCATCGAATCCACACTGTCCAGTAGACTCGGTTGTCCCTCTCCTCCACCTGGCTGGAGGCAGGGCCCCTCTAATCCTGGTTAGAATATCCGTCACTCACTTTTTGCACATGTGAATTAGAAGTCCCTTCAAGAGGATCAGAAATGGGATCAGCCCATCTACTGCATCTGGGGGACTGCTCACGGGAAACTGGAGCAGCAGCTTTCCAAGAAGAATCCTCTTTTCTGGTTGCTTTTTCTCACAACTCCTGTACCCGTGCATCCAGGACTGAGGTAGGTTTTCCATCCCACTTCCTCATGTCCTCTCCATGGTCACGCAGGTAGAACCACAGGTTAGCCCGTCGTGTGTACTTTCTCTCTCCTCTCTCTTGGGCAGAGGAGTGCTTACTCCCAATAGCTGCGATGCGGGCCTGTACAGGTGGGGAGGAGGACATATCCACTTTGAATTGCTGGAACTCTCGGGACAATTCCTCTACAGCTGAGACACAGGCCCGTAGGGAGGAAGAGAGACTTCCTTCGTATTGCCGGAGTTGGACAGCCAATTCATCCACCGTTTGTCCATAGCCTTCTTTCCAGGACATTACTGCCAATGAGTTGGCATAGGTTGGTGGTGCACTTCGTAGAAACTTCTGCCACATCGGTTGTGTGCATTGGACTTCATCTGGATCTGTGGGTGACTGCGCATTTTCTGGATCATTATAAATCACCTCCAGCACGCCTAATTCCCTCAGGTACTGGATACCTCTCTCCATGGTGGTCCACTTGCCTTGGTGACATGTAACTTCATCCTTGAAGGGGTATCTTTCCTTTACACCTAACAGAAGTCGCCTCCAGAGGCTGAGGACTTGTGTTTTTCTCCCAATCGCCTCGTCGATGCCTCCTTCCCTAGACAGAGATCCCAACTGCTTGGCTTCCTTACCCTCTAATTCCACACTACTAGCCCCATTATCCCAGCATTGGAGCAGCCAGGTAACAATGTGCTCACCTGGGTGGCGGCTAAAATCTTTTCGCATGTCACGCAACTCACTCAGGGATAGAGATCGGGTAATTATTTCAGGTTCTGCCTCTTCCTCCTGTTCTCGCGATGACCCTGGTTCATCTTCATCTCTCACTAAGCGAACTGATTTCTTTGTGTGTTTCTTCTTCTGTACAGGGGCGACTGATACTGGCACAGGTTGGTTCTCTGGTTTAGCTGCAGTATCTGTCACCGGGGTTGGGGTAGCCACACTGCCTGTTGCCGGGGTTGAGGTAGCCACGGTGCCTGTTGTCGGGGTTGAGGTAGCCACGGTGCCAGTTGTCGGGGTTTGGGTAGCCATGGTGCCTGTTGTCCTGTTTTCCATCTTTTCCCCCTTTTCCCCCTGAGGGTGCTGCCTAATATCAAGCAGTGTTTGGTAGATACTGGCCAGGGCCCAGCACAGTGCAGCAAGTTGTACGTCTTTGGAATAGCCACAGCATTTTTCTTTCAAATATTCTACCACTTCATGAGGGTTCTGTAGTTGTTTGGGAGTGAACTTCCAAGCTACTGGAGGTGAGAAGTTCTCTAGATACCTGCCCATATCCTCCCACATGCCGTGCCACCCATGAATATCCAGCTTTGGGGCAGATCTCTGGGTGGTACTCTTAAAGAGCCTTTTTGTAGCCCTAAACAAGACCTGAAACATATTCAGGAGGCATAGCACTAACAGCACACTGGCTTGCGCATCCCAAGGATATTCAAAATTCTCAAAAGCTGTTGTAATTAGTCGGAAGGAGAGAAGGGAGGCGAACGGACGGGGGGAAGTATCCCCCCCTAACTTCCCCATGGATTGAGTGTAATTACCAATAAAATCCGATAGAAGGTGCCCGAAGTATGGAAATGATATCACTGCCTCATACAGATACCAGCTTAACGTCATGACCAGTGATGTAATCATTTCACAAGTCGACATTGCCCAGTACAGCAAAATGATAATCCCAATCACTCTCCCAGAGGTGAGAAACGTAACTACAGGCAATACATAGAGCACATAAGAACTTACAAAACGCCACCATGTAAACAAATGAATCAACATTGTGACTAACATCTATTTATCTAATATAAGAAATGCGTATGACAAATTTGTTTCAACATGCTCTGGCCAGATCTGTCGTTATCTCAACCCTTCGTGCCCCACGTTGGGCGCCAAAAAGGACTGTCGTGGTTTCAGCCCAGCTGGTAACAAAGGACCACGCAGCCGCTCGCTCACTCCTCCTGCCCCCCCTCCGGTGGGATAGGGAGGAGATGGAGGAGAGAAAAGAAAAAAAACCCTGGAACCTCGAGGGTTGAGACAAGGGCAGTTTACTGGGACAACACAAAAAAAGGTTACAACAACAACAACGGTACTGATGAAAGAATATACAAAAAGAGTGATGCACAGTGCAACTGCTCACCACCCGGAACCCAACGCTCCGCCACCGAAAGTCGAGAGCCCTCCCCCCGGCCCGCTCCCCATTTATATACTGAGCATGATGTCACATGGTATGGAATAGCTCCTTGGCTAGTTCAGGTCGGCTGCCCCGGCTATGCCCCCCCACCTTCCAGGTTCCTGTAAAAATTAACTCTATCCCAGCTGAACCCCGGACAGACATTTAAGGAGAAATTGCACTAAGACAGTCTGGTGCCACAAGTGCAATCAGGACAGTCACTCTACCATGGCATGCCGCAAGTCGGGAAACTTCAAGCCGAGCGCGACAGGGCAGCGCACCAAGACACACGTGACCGCCCCAGTTCAAATTCCGGATTCCTGCGAGAACATCAACCAGCCACATGGGGAAGCCTTGGAGTGGATGTGGAAACCGCAGTAGATATAATACTGAAAGACCAGAACGTCACACTCATTCCCACGACGACATACGGTCCTCTGTATCATGAAAATTCACCATTAGGAGGACTCTTACTGGGACGTTCATCTGCGGGAAAACTTGGTCTTATGGTACTCCCTGGAGTCATCAACTCGGACTTCACCGGGAACATAAAAATTATGGCTTATACCTTGCATCCACCTCTACATATTCCGAAAGGTAGTAAAATAGCTCAAATTGTGGCGTTTTTAAACTGTAAACTGTCATGTGACCAACCAAAGGAAGAGTGGCAGAAGAATAGAGGATCTGGAGAATTTAAATTGACAGGAACAGCTATCATGTTTACTCAGACGCTATCTGAGCGACGAGCCCAACCGGTGGTAATTCGACAAAGCTCAGAAAACATTGAACTTTACCCCCTTCTTGACACAGGGGCAGATGTAACCATCATCAGCTCCAGACGTTGGCCCAAACATTGGCCTCTGCAACCGCCGACCTCCCAAGTTTTGGGGGTAGGAGGATCTGAAACACCGGAGTTGAGTGTACAGCCCATAACGTTCTGTTTTTCTGAAGGACAATATGTCACACTTCGACCTTCTGTTATGCCACTCCCAGGAAACCTGGACAGATTAGTTGGCAGAGACATTGTCTCTCAACTTGGGGCTGTGATTACCACTAATACGCCAGTTTTTTGACATCGGCCACTGAAGAGCAGCCAACGCCACCCACTCCACCCTTGACCTGGTTAACAGACACTCCTGTGTGGGTGGATCAGTGGCCGATGACTCAAGAACGGCTGCAAATAGCTCAACAACTGGTAAAAGAACAACTTGATGCAGGACATATTAAACCATCAGTAAGCCCTTGGAACACTCCCATTTTTGTGATTCAAAAGAAGTCAGGGAAGTGGAGGTTGCTACATGATTTGCGAGCAGTAAACAAACAAATGCAGACCATGGGAGCATTGCAACCCGGTCTACCTTCCCCAACAATGATTCCAGAGGGCTGGCCATTGTTAATTATTGATTTAAAAGACTGCTTTTTCACGATTCCTTTACATTCCCAAGACTCCCGATGTTTTGCCTTCACCTTACCATCCATTAATCGAAGTGCACCTGCCCAAAGGTATGAATGGGTAGTATTGCCGCAAGGAATGAAAAATTCACCCAATTTGTGTCAACTATATGTAGCCTGGGCCCTTGAACCTATGTGTAACAACAACCCCGACATGCTAATTTATCATTATATGCATGACATCCTATTTGCCCGAGACCGTATCATCACCGAGGCAGAGCTACAGTTCATTACAACTCATTTAAAATGCAAGGGATTAATTATTGCTCCAGAAAAGGTTCAGCGTTCTGAACCATGGAAGTATTTAGGCTGGCACATAACTGACGGTCAGGTACGACCACAAAAGGTTACCTTGCATAAGAACATTAAAACACTTGCTGATGCTCAAAAGCTGTTAGGAGATTTGCAATGGGTTCGGAATATCGTTGGCATTACCAATGAAGACATCGCACTGTTATTAACATGGTTACAGGGCACAGATGCCAATGCACCTCGTATTTGCTCACCTGCACAACAGAATGCTCTTGTGCAGATTTCTACAAAGCTTACCAACGGGTGGAGTTCGAGACGCCTTCCACTTGTCCCCCTGTCTCTCCTACTTGTTAAAGCTCCTTTGTCGCCATTTGCAGTCCTGTGCCAGTGGATCCAAAAAGAAAAGGGGGAGCAGGCCGAATGGTACAAGGAGAGGAAAAACAAGTTCAAAGAGGGAAAGAAGAGAGCTGTCATAGTCATATGAATAATCATATTCGAATTATAGAATGGGTTTTTCTCCCTACACAACCCAAAACTTCACTTTTGACGCGCACAGAAGCCATCGGCCTAGCTATAAGGAAGAGTCGAGATCGAGTCAAGGAAATATTGGGTCAAGAGCCTGCTGACATTAGCATTCCTGTGCAAGTCAAGGGCTTAGAGTGGCAGTTGCGTCATTCTACGGCGATTCAAGAAGCTCTTTTAGGCTATTCTGGACTTATACATAACAAGCAACCAAAAGGACCCCTATGGCAGGTTTTAGGCAATCAGCAATGGATAGAACATCCAAAGGTTTCACTAACACCAGTAGACGGAAGGATAGTCTTTACAGATGCAGAGAAAAAATCACGGAAAGCAGCTTGTGTGTGGCAGGAGGATGGAAAATGGCAGACGCACGTGCTGCAAGGAGACGGGCAAGACAGCCTGCAGACCTTAGAGCTCAAGGCGGTCTGTTGGACCTTCTTGAAATGGACTGATGAACCTTTGAATGTGGTGTCTGATTCGTTGTATGTCGTCGGAGTAGTGCGCTGCATAGAGGACGCCCTACTGAAGCGTACTGCCAACCCTCGGCTAGGAAGTCTGTTTCAAGAATTACTGCGCGCCATTAACACAAGGCAACATCAGTATTGTGTCATCCACATTAGAAGCCATATGTGGGACGTTGGCCTAGGGGAAGGAAACGCCAGAGCAGATGCTGCAGTCAGTTGGATCACACACATGCCTCCCTTGAATCAGTTTGAACAGGCACGGAATAGTCACGCAAACTTTCATCAGAATGCCCGTGCGTTGCGAAAACAATTTAGACTTACACATGTGGAGGCCCAAGGAATTGTTCGAGCATGCCCCCGGTGCAGCCATCATGGCCCAGGCCTTGGTTTGGGAGTCAATCCAAAAGGCATGCGAGCCCTTGAACTGTGGCAGATGGACGTTACCCATGTAACAGAATTTGGGCGTCTGAAATATGTGCATGTTACAGTTGATACATTTTCAAAATTCATTTGGGCCACTGCTTTACCTGGAGAGCGAGCTTTTCATGTAAAGAAGCATCTCACAGCTTGTTTTGCTGTTATGGGGGTCCCAGAACATATTGAGACAGACAATGGCCCAGCTTACACAAGTCAGAGCGTTTCTCGATTTTTGGCTACTTGGGGGGTAAAGCACAGCACTGGACTCCCGCATTCTCCAACTGGTCAAGCTATTATTGAAAGAACACACAGAGTACTAAGGGACTATCTTGCCAAGCAAAAGGCTACAGAGGAATTAGACCCTGTACAGCGACTACACAAGGCTCTTTTTACTTTGAATTATCTGTGCTTAACGGAGGGCAAGGAGGAGCCGCCTGTGGTCATACATCATACAACAGTTAAAGCAGGAAGGCCACAGGCATTACCAGGGTTTCATGTTTTATACAGAAATCCGAAAACAGGACTGTGGGAAGGACCAGCTCCTGTACTTTTTAATGGGTGCGGGTATATGTGTGTCTCCACAGGTGAAGGACCATTGTGGGTACCAGCGCGATTTACCCGAGCTGCACGACAACCGAGAGAAGCTGACAAGAACGAAGAAGACGTGCGCTTCAGCAAATTAGGGGCCCTGCTGGCCTTTTTAGACAGTGTGTAAGATACCTTGTAATGTTAAGATGAGCACTAATCAAAAGATTGGCAATTGTTTGAGCCCAAAAGGGTACCATTTGTGTATAACAAGTCTGTTCCTACAGTGGGTGATAAGCGTCATAGCCATACATGGCATTAACCCTCAAGTAAACATGTGGGTCACATGGGCAAATGAGACGGGACAGAACTCTTTTTGTTTGGCAATGGCATCAGCTGCAGATCCATTTCGCACTTGTTTAATTGGAATACCCCAATTTAATGCAGAGGATTTTAAGAGTCATAGCACTGGAAACTGTAGCAAAAGTAAGTCAGTTGCACAGTGTGCTGCGCAATTAATTAATATGGCAAACGTCTCGTTGCCCTGGGACCCGCAAGAGCTAGATCTGCTGGGATCAATGCCCATTGACAACTCTACCAAAAATGTAACGCAAACTTGTTTTGTATTTGGCGGTTCATTATTTGCTGGCACAAACATGTATAAATCTCAGAGTTGGTCTCAGTGGACCAATGTAACAAGACGCTCTACGATATATGGCTATATGAATGCAGGAGATTTTTGTGGTACCAGCCGCACCGAAAGTCAAAAACAAGGCCTTGGCGCCTTAGGAGCAGAAACAAGAGGCAGTAAGCAATCTATATGGGTAAACAATACTGCTAAAGCCTTACCCCCTGGAGTGTTTTTAATTTGTGGCGACCGAGCTTGGCAAGGCCTGCCAAAAATGCAATAGGAGGACTGTGCTATTTAGGTAAGCTCACCTTATTTGCACCTTCCATTAGGACTTGGAGGAACCTTACAAGAAACCACCCTCGGAGCAAGCGAGCAATGATGCGGTTGACTCCCGAGTGCAATGATAAGGTGGAACTTTTGGGAACACCTGCAAGGGTAGCGTTGTCTCTCCTCCTCTCGGGTGGTGCAGCAGGGAACGCTTTGAACAATTTAAATAAGCTTGCTTGTTGGACGCAAAAGCAGTTTAACACAACTGCTGATGTAATCACGCAATTATTAGCTGATCAGAGTAGCTTGCGCCATGCTGTTTTACAAAATAGAGCTGCCATTGATTTTTTGTTATTAGCCCAAGGACATGGCTGTGAAGATTTTGAAGGAATGTGTTGTATGAACTTGACTGATCATTCTGAATCCATTCACAAGGCACTGTCGCTGATGAAACAACACATGTCTCATATTACAGTGTCAACATCTCCATTTGACGAGTGGCTAGCCAGCTTGGGCCTTGGTGGATGGCTGGGAAACTTATTTAAGGAAGGAGTTCGTTTGATTATTTATGGATTGATATTTGTTTTAGCAGCATGTATATGTGTGTCATGCATAAAAAGGGCTTTAGAAAAGAGTAAATCAGGCCTGGCTTGTCCAAAAACAAAAAGGGGGAATTGTGGGAGATTTCATGGAAAATGGGGGACATTTCTTTGAGCCTGATTATTTAGAGTTAGCATAAGTAGGCCGCAGTCAGCATGAGTGGGCCAGAGTACGTGACAGCTGCAGTGTGAAAGGACTTTGAACCACCAGAAAAACAACGGACATGAGGAACTTGGACAGTGGAGCAATTCATAAACAAGATAACAGAACTGCAGAGGCAAGAAGGAGCTGCAAGAGCTTTAACGCAATTAAGAAAGCTGTCGTTTCGGCTTAGAGCATTTAGCTGCGGGATGGGGACTTAGGAGTTGGTTTGTATCGTTGTTAAAAATCGGGGTTTCTTTTATTCTTGTATATTTTATTAGGTATAATGTTGCTTTTACTGTGTTTAATTAATTGTGTTCATAGATCTTGTAGGTTACCTTGATCAACATGACAGGTCAAGATTCTTTGTGCATTGCAACAGCATCACAAAGCCCATGAACCAATAGACAGGGTGGCTATTACTCGTGCAGTGCGCCTGGCCAGCAAGCGCATGCGTCATAGGCTCCCCATGTTGTAACCGAGGCAGATTTTGGCACCCGCTGGCCACGTGTGCTGAAATCCGTTCCTCTGCAAATGTATAAATACCGGGATTTTCCGAAGAGCATCGGGCTGGTGTATGGCAAGACCATCGTTGCCTATGTGGGGACGCCCACATAAAGCTGGCACCTACAGATTGCTGGGCTGAGTTTGCGGCGCAAGACGGCACAAGAATGTACGGATGGTCCATCTTCCTCACAGTCCTCAGATGGATGTAGTCACGGATACTGCCGCAAGCCAAAGAAAACTTCTGGGTGACCCTGGCTGACGTGACTGGACAAGATTGCTTATGCCTCCGTACAGCAGCACCAAGCAATCCCTTTTTCACAGGTTTAATAGGGGGTTCCACTGGCATCAACAAAGTTTAAGAACTTATTGATGGAGACAATTGATGAAAAACAAAAAAGGGGGAATTGTTGTGGACGCATATTTAGCTAACAGTCGCAAAAGCATTCCAGACGCCTTTAGAAGGCCTTGAACAGAATAAACAAGAAGTCAAAAAAAGAAAGATGCCAATTAGAACAACACAGGTGCACATTCCAAGATAAAGGGAACTTGGCACGAAGAACCTCAATTCGGCAGTTTATCTTGACCAATTAGGCTAAGACAAGTTTCGCATGTTTTAGTTAGTATAACCAATTGTGTCCTATGTTTATGCGTGTGTACAGAGTTAGTATAACCAATTGTGTCCTATGTTTATGCGCGTGGACAGAGACAGTATAACCAATTATATTTTAGCTTTTGGCGCGTGGACAGCTGATGTTTAGCTTGACAAGGTATATAAGCACGCTATTTGGGCAATAAAGGGGAGAACAACTTTAACCGTATCGGTGTCCGGTTGTTACTCGGCTCACGTCTCCAGATGGTTCCCTGCTACATAAAAATGTCAAAATACTGTATTATTTTTCACCCTTTTGTATAGCCCAGTATATAAGATATTTCCTATTACTAGTCACAGGCCATAGCCTTCATGTCAGTTTGACAGTGCAGGGCCTCAGGACTCATCAGGGCTTGTCTTGTCCTATTTGAGCTTGTTTTAACAATTTTCTAGTGGCTAATTCACTGTAGCCTAGCCCATTTCAACATAAACTCTCTGATAACTATCTACAGCAAAGGTCTGAGAAATGTATGTAGTCCCTGAACAAATGATAGCCCTTTATTCCAGCTGAGGATGAGGGAGGCATTGGGTGACTTTCAAACTTCACCCGGGAATCAGGGAGAAGGAAGAAATCTCTTGCAAGAAAACATGCTAACGTAGGCCCAAATATACCAAAGGTGAAGACTGAATTATGACCCTAAAAGGGCATAATTGGCATCCTGGTGAAGACTTCAGGTTGCTCATGACTTGTCTCAGTACTCCCCCGTTCTTCTTGAGGGAGATTGAAACTGCTGATGTTAGGACCCAGAGGACCATTGTAGAGATGAACATGACAGGAAGAAAAGGGTTAGATCCTTGGAAGGTCATGTACATCAACTGGATTAATGAGGATTTTCTTATAAAATTTGGACTATTAAAACAGAAATTGAACTGTTTAAAATTCCTAGCTCCATATTTGTGTGATTCCTTATTACTCTTGCAAGATTCTGAGTGTAATAGTTTCATATATTTCAGATTTAAGTTATTTGATACTGAAATACAACCACTGCAGTGGTGGAACAATTCTGCCACTTAGTGTGGTGGACTCCTAAACATTTATCAGTTTGGGGAAATTTTTGGCCTAACTTAGAACCTCTCAAGACTCAAACTTTTCCTGAATGTTTTGATACCATTCAGCTAAAATCTTCATTAGAGTTGTTTAATGGAGCTGCTGCTTATATAGCTGAAAAAAAATACATGTAGCAATTTGTTCACTCAGGTGAGTTGTCTTTTTGTTGTGGTAAATACCTAATTCATAGCAGCTGTCTAGAATTTTAAATCAGTAAGGAAAAGCAGTAAAAGTTTGTTGCCATGCTTGAAATAACCTGTCATTATATATAACCATTACACTAATTTTAAACTTTGTAATTCAACAGAAACATCTAATAAGTCTGATAAGGACTGAAAACTGTTGCTGCTGATGGTAGGCAATACATAACTGTGAAAAACAACAACCATGCTAAACTTTGGAAACAAACATTGGGTGATGTAAAACCTCAATCACGCCTTTGCCAGCTGCAGTCTGACAATGTGTGGTGCATCTCACAGAGGAGTGGATGAGATAAGAAAACTTTTCTTTTTATGTCAGTTTTTGATACACAGCAACTGTATTCAAAGCAACTCTGGAATTAGTTTTGCTTGCTGCAGGAGGACCATCCCCATGGTGGTAGAACCTTGCCATGGCAGTTTCTATGGCATGAGTACTCTGAGATTTCAAGCTTTTGCAAGAAAAGAAAATCTATCCATTTTCTAGGCAGCTTGTAGATAAACCTGTGATGTTTTTTCTAAGAGAGCAGCTGTATTGGCTTTGTGTGGCAAGGTTTTGGTAGTGGGGGGGTTACAGGGGTGGCTTCTGTAGGAAGCTGCTGGAAGCTTCCCCTGTGCCCAACGGAGCCAATACCAGCTGGCTGAAGACAGACCTGCCGCCAGCCAAGGCTGAGCCGATCAGCGATAGTGGTAATGCCTCTGTGATGACATTTTTAAGGAAAAAAGTTGTGGGACAGACAGAAACAGCAGCTGGAGAGAGAGTGAGAATATGTAAGAGAAACAACCCTGCAGACACCAAGGTCAGTGAAGAAGGAGGGGGAGGAGATGCTCCAGGCACCAGAGCAGAGATTCCCCTGCAGCCCGTGGGGAAGACCATGGTGAAGCAGGTTGTCCCCCTGCAGCCCAGGGAGGTCCACGGTGGAGCAGATATCCCCCTGCAGCCCAGGGAGGTCCATGGTGGAGCAGATATCCACCTGCAGCCCATGGAGGACCCCACACTGGAGCAGGTGGATGCCCAAAGGAGGCTGTGACCCTGTGGGAAGCCTGAGCTGGAGCAGACTCCTGGCAGGACCTGCGGATCTGTGGAGAGAGGAGCCCACACTGGAGCAGGTTTTCTGGCAGGACTTGTGACCCCATGGGGGATCCACGCTGGAGCAGTGTGCTCTTGAAGGACTGCACGCCATGGAAGGGACCCATGCTGAAGCAGTTCATGAAGAACTGCAGCCTGTGGGAAGGACCCACGTTGGAGAAGTTCATGGAGGACTGTCTCCCATGGGAGGGACCCCACGCTGGAGCAGGGGAAGAGTGTGATGAGTCCTGCCCCTGAGGAGGATGAAGCGGCAGAAATAATGTGTGATGAACTGACCGTAAACCCCATTCCCTGTCCCCCTGTGCTGCTGGGGGGGCTTGGTAGAGAATCCAGGAGTGAAGCTGTGCCTGGGAAGAAGGGAGGGGTGGAGGGAAGGTGTTCTGAGATTTGGTTTTATTTCTTATTACCCTACTCTGGTTGATTTGCAATAAATTGAGTTAATTTTCCCCAGACTGAGTCTGTTTTGCCCATGACAGTAATTGGTGAGTGATCTCTCCTGTCCTTATCTCGACCCACAAACCCTTTGTTATATTTTCTCTCCCCTGTCCAGCTGAGGAGGGGGGGAATGATAGAACAGCTTTAGTGGGCACCTGGCGTCCAGCCAGGGTCAACCCACCACAGCTTCTGTTTGCTTTAATGCAGGTGTAGTGCATCACTACCTGATGAATCACCTGGGGAGAAACAGCAGGCTGGGTAAGTACTGTAGAGGAAGGGTAGGAAATCAGGAAGATCTGGAGGCTGCATGTTACACTAAGGTATTTGGGAGTTTTAGGCTGTGAATGGGATTTAGTTCTTTTTCCTGTGATTTGGGAGAATAATGTGTTTCCTTTAGCTGTTTGGGGCTTGGCCAGCCTGTCAACTCCACAGCATTTTCTAGAAGTAGTCAGGAGCTCTGGGGGTGCTTTCTGTGATTGGGAGATGGGAATAGTGGCATGTGGGTGTTTCTGATTCATTTCCTATCTGGGGTAGCTCTAGAAATATCATTTGGAGCAGTTTCAAGGTCCATCTGAGCTATACCTATAGCTGCTGCTCTGAAAGTTTTTACAGTAGTGGAAAAATTACTGTGTTTTAGTGGCAACCCACTTAGGAAGAGCATAGGAGGGATTTTTTGTTTGTTCATTTTTCTTTTTTCATTTCTTTGCTTATCCCATTGATGATCTTTCAGTGTAAGCAGTCACTCAAAGTACAAAGCAACATTAACAAGAAGTTAGAACCTTCCTTAGTGGTTCTAACCTTCTGATGATCTATGAGAATGTCTTACATTTCACAATAATTCACTGATGCATCTAGACTGAGATTTGTCTTCATTTAGCTTAGTTTTTAGGATTAAATGAATCACTGGATCCAAACAATTTTTTTTTTTAAATATGGGTTTTTTTGTTGTGGTGGTAGAATATAAAATAATCAAAAACCTAATAACAGTGACATATTATTTCCTACAGTTCCTTAAAGTGTGAAATTGCTTTAAGTATTACATAGCTCCAATTGAAAAGTGGTTGCTCTAAATACAACTTCTAGTGTTGTCTGGGTTAATTTAAGAAGCATAACTAAGCATTTTAGATTTAGGATAAAGCTGCCTTATTGAGACAGCACACAGTGACCCTGTGGTTTATTTTAATTAAATTTTTTCCAAATAAAGCACACACACTCTGAATTTTACACAATTTCATTGTGTAAGTGTTAAGCTTCTATCATTAATCTCCCAAGTGCTTTAATTCCTAGGACTCTTCCCAAACTATGCATTGCCTTTATTGCATAAAGTTCAACTTTGTACTAATTACACTGAAAGTATGTTTTGAAAGAGCTATTCTCTGTTGACAATGTCACCTTTTCATTTAATATTTCTGAAAATCAGAGCTGGAAAGTATCCTTCTCATTTTTAGTGTAATATTTCTTTGGATATCAAGATATTCTCCTTATGCTGAAGGTTGACTTTGGTAGAGAAAAGTTACTTGGGACTATTAGTTTCTATTTAGTCTTATTTATCAGGAGGCATCAGAGCAATTCAGAAATTTTCAGACCACTTATCTGTTTACAGATGAGGAAATTGAGATAAATGGGAATTTTGATCAAGAAAGATTTGTAATAATGTACTTCCTGTATCTTTTTGGGGGGATAACTTCTAGAAATGTGTGGAGCAATCATGACTGCTGAGAAACCCTCAGGAGCAGTGTCATGCCAGAGATGTCTTAAAGCCAAAATCAATAATATGGGAAAACCTGGTGGACATATTTATTTTACACATTTTTAATCCGGTTACTAAGCTATATGCTCTGTTGAGGCTCCCTCTAGGTCTTAACAGCCTAATTTCCAGCTCTTGGGCACATGGACACGTTTCAGGGCTAAAGATGAATATTGCTACAGTCACAACTCTGGGCTGTGCTGATTCTGCTCCAGTTATGGGAGATAAGCTCAGGGACATTGCTTTCTTCCAGATTTCTCCCTGACCTTGCTGTTTTTTCTAACTAATGTTATGTGTTAACAGACAGTAACGGGCAGACAGACAATGGGAAGGATTTGTTTGCCCTCACTTGCATACCTAGAAGTGATACCAAATACTAAGCTTGTTTTATTGTTGACAGAAAACATCAGGCACCTCTAAAGGAGTTGCTTCACTCAGAGATAGACATCTTTGGGTGATTTGCCCTGGGAAGGTGTTTGTCTGCCTCTGCTACCTGCAAAGCCTTTGGTTGTTGGCTCAGTTTCTAGCAACCAAGGTTAGGATAGAGGAATCCTCCAATGTATACAGTTGAGATGGGTAGCAAAACTGTTTAATTTGGTTCAGTTTAATTTTAATAATGTATTTTCTCTCTAAACTTTGGAATAAAGCTAGATCTATTTGTATTTCTTGGGGGTGTGGGGAAGGCCTGCTCTTGTTCTGAGAGCCATTAAGCATGCTTAGCATGTTAGCATTTTCGTTCCAATGAGGGGTGCATTATTGAAAGAAATGTCCCAACTATTCTGCACACTGTGTAACGTAAAGCAGAGCAGCCATGGAGAGTGTGAAATGGACACCTTTGCATGAGACTAGAGCAGAGGAGGAGCTCCAGGAGCACACCTAATATGCCTTGGCCACTGATGGGTGTTTGGTCCATGGGATCAGACTGGAGCTCATTTGAGTTAAACGCTTTGTAAAATGCATTTAGTCATGTGATTTAATGGTTCATGTTACATAGCACATCAGGTCCTCAGCCCCATGGGGCTGCTATTGTGAGACAGTGCTACTTGATAAATTAGTTACAGATGAAGAAGGCTTAGACGGCTCTGCTTATAGCAGAGAAAAGAGTCAAAATGCTTGGTAGAATGATGTGATGGAAGAAGGGCTTTCCTACTGGCTTGGAGAATACTGCGTGGGAGCAGTATGTGCTGAAATCTACTGGAAGTTTTTGGACTGGAAAGCAAATGCCGAGAAAATAATTATTCTGCTCTTGCTCCAATTTCTCTGAAGAAGCAGATAGTAGGTAGGAGGTAGAAATGTTTTTGGCTGATGATCAGGTTTATTTTATGCCAATTTATAGTTTTGTGTCCTAATAGGATATAGCTTTATGGATTAGAAATACTTTTGGTAACTTTTTTTTTCCTCTCTTACATTGGGGTTGAGAGAGAGAAGGGCAGTTCTACTGAGCTCTTGACAGTTCAGAATTGAAATATTTTTTCCTCCAAACTCTAGGTGCCAAGACAAATTTTAGCACATGGTACACATAGGAATCAGATTAGTCTTTTTGTGTCTCCCATTGATTATTTTCTTTACTTTCCTGTCTATCAGCACCTGTCATCTCTTCTGGAATGTGATATGGTCTGTCATTACAAAGATAGAAATTATGATACCAAAAATTTTCCTGAAGTGTTACCTTTTTTCAATCTGTAATGACCTAGGACTTTGATTGACCTGATTCTATCTAGTTCATCACACCTTGCATTAGTATTATGGTCTTTTTCCTTCACTAGTTGTAACTTAATTCATGCTGTATACTGATCAATATATTAAGTTTGGTTTTAACCTGTCAATTGATTTTACTAATTTCTTTTAGCAAATGGAAACAGGTGGTAAGAACACTTACCCAGAATCCTTTTTAATCAAATGTATTAATACATCTTAGTCCTCTTTCAAGTTAACTATTGAATTAGTGCCACTTACCTGGAAACAGATGGTATGCAATTATTGCCTTTCACATCAAAGCAAAGAATTCTGTCAATTCTTGTTAAAAACTGATCACTTTGGGTTACTGTAATTGCTTGACTTTCTTCTACTTTGCAGTTGTCATTCAGTTCCAATTTGACAATTAAAAACTAGAGTGATCATATGACATCATATGATAGTGTATTTTGGGGAGTGGGCTCTCCAAACAAAGTCTTGGCTGAATAGTTGTGAATTATTTAAAAAATAAATTTTTGGTGGTTTTCTTAATGATTGGATAAAATTGTTCTTGCATAAAGAAATTTGGAGGATTGTTTGTATTAAAATTAATGATGTTTACTAAAACTGTACATTAAGAGAAAATGAGATATATGTTAAAAGTATATACGCTGGTGTTGTAATGCTCCCTACTCTGGTCACATATAAAAATGCTATAATCTTTCCATTACAAGGTTATATTAAATTTAATGAAACTTTGATTTCTCTGAAGATGTGACTATGTTTTCTATTCTGTAAGACTTCCCTGAAAGAAAGTTGGTAGTGATAGCAAAATTTGAACACTGTTTTCAGGTGGTGAAACTAATGTCCCATTTTCTGAGCTCTTTCCTCTGTTTCACATATTGATAATAACTGGCTCTACAAAAACTTAATGGAGAATTACTAACTGCAATCCATTTTCTGCTTAAGCAGATAACTTTCTGTTGACATGAAAAATAGACTTAAAAATTGAAAACTTTTCTGGCTCTACTTCAGAGCCTGTTTGGACTTTTTCATAAGACCTATCTTTTAAAAATCCTAGATTAAATTTTTATAACTTTTTCAACACATTTACTTAAGTGAAAAAGCTGAGAGGACAATCTTTTTTTCACTTACAGCAAATGTATTTTGTCTTGGCTTAAATTAAATGAATTAGGCTAAACCAGATAAATCCAGGTTTGATGTAAATTCAAGCAGGTTTTTATTTTAACTTTTTCTTTTCCTTTTTGAGAACTGCTTGTTTGCTAAAGTAACTTTGAAAAAATATAGTGCCTGGCTCTGCTTGTTCTTTTACTCTTTAGTTTCTCTGCAAAATTTCTCTACTGCTTTCAAAAAACCCCTTTGATTATTGACCATTCTTCTGCTTTTCTGACATCCTGCATATTTTTACTGGTTTATACATCTTCATTCTCTCTCTCCTCCTCCTTTTTCTAGATCTTGATTCTTCTTTCTGCTTTCAGGGTGCTTGCAGTTCAGTAGTTGAAGTGTTTGTCCTTTTGACTTTCCCTGCAAGTCTTTTTCTTCTGAGTCATCTTTTTGTCCCTTTTTATATGTTTCTCAGAGCTGTGAAAAACTGTGGTGGTTTTGTTATTAGTTGAGAAGAGGGCTGACTTGCTGCACTTGTCAAGAAACTCTCCCTCCTTGTACATAGCCACACACTTGCAAAAAAGACACCTTTTCTTTGGTTTTGTGCTTTTTGTTAGATCTTCACTGAAATACTAGGGGAAAAGAAGGAATAAGATGAAATATTGTACATTGGAGAAAATAGATTGGAAAATAAAGCTGCTGAATAGCATAAAACATTTAAGCCTTTACAAATGTAGTAATAGGACATATGGAATAGGTTTGGTTTGTTGTGTTTTTTTTAATATAAGCTTCTAATCTAAGCTGTACTTACAGAAGGGAAGCAAGCAATTCAATGATACACATTCTTGATGAACTCTGATATATAGATATTAATGAATTCTTAATTCATTTATTAGTAACTCTGCTTTTCTTCAGGATGTTTTCCAATCAGCTTTACGTCCTGAGGACAAAGCATTAAAATGAAACGCATAAAATGATGTCCGCAGAAGGATAGTGATGAAAAGGGTGGAGTTGAACCAAATGAGCTGGAAAGTGTTTTCTAGGCAGAACTGAAACCTTTGTTACAATAAACATATGTCTGCCTCTGGTGTTGGAGATAATAGGAAGTTGCATCAGACCTTGGACTGCTAGCCTTCAGGCAATGTTGGAGTAGTAGTCTTTGTACCCTGACAAGAGATTTCTTACATTATGAAAATACGGATCTGCAATGATTGATATGCCTCCAGACATAGGTTGTCTGTTTCTCTTTGTAGATACTATAAGCACTTCTGCTTCCTAATCAGCATACTTTAGTTACAGAGATATATCTTGTCTTAATTCTGCTCACCAGGGCTAATAGGCAAATTGGAGGTATGCACAGTGGTATGTGCATTCCAGTTATTTGGTCTTGGGAATTTATAGGTGAAGAAATCTCCAGAGCTGCTGGCATCAGTTACTTATTACAAGCTGCCACTTGGGCAATTTTATGATCCTTTTTGTAAAGTAATACAACTCTATCATGAAAGTAGTTGGATTTTTTTTTTACATCCTGCTATTCCTATTAAAGGAGAGCCAGGCTTACATGATTATCAGCCTAATTTTGTCTAGTTTTCACAGTCATTTGCCTTGGGCTAATACTGTCCTTTAACTTTTGCAGTCATCTTCTCCTTCTCTTGCTATTTCTCCTTCCCCTGGGTTTGGGGCATCTAAAGTGCTTAAGGTACTTCGTTAATATAGTTTCCTGGGTTTTTTGCATTGCTAGACTAAACGGAACAAGTTGATTCAATCTTCTGTCACAAGGTTGGCTTTTTGGACTGGCTGGATATCTCTCCCCACTTCCCCTCCTCAATTTGAACATCCTCATTTCATTTCATTTCATTTTGTTTCATCTATTTACACAATGCAAATACTCTTCTTGGCAGCTTAATAGGGAACTGTTGTGTCACCTCTGACAATATGCTTTTTCTTCTAAATGCACTATTTCAGAACTAGTCATTACACCAATTATGAGGGTGGAGTGGGGATTATATCTATAACTAAATAACCCTGGACAAAGACTGAATATGTTGGCAGGGTCATATACTTGGGGTTGGTATTGGTGCTAGTTTCCCCTAATGATGGATTCCTGCAATGGGTGGCAAATTATTATTATTATTTCAACAAATTCTGACTGTGCTGGTTTGTATGATCACATTGTTCACGGTTCATAAGAATTCAGATACGGGATCCTAGGTATCTCTAATTTTTTCCCAACCTTGGGGAACACTAGTAGTATCACACACAACATTATTTTTTTCCAGAAAATACCATAATGTAGTAATTTGGAAAGTATTCATTAATAGCCAGTCCATTCATGCATTTATGCAAATTGTACTTGCAGATATGATTCCATTAACAACCAGGTACTCTAAAGTAGTTCAGTCATTATCTACAGTTGTAGCCCAAGTAAATGATAAATAGATATGTCATGGTTTAACACCAGCCAGCAACTAAGCACCACGCAGCCGCTCACTCACTCCCCCTGCCCTCAGTGGGATGGGGGAGAGAACCAGAGGGAAAAAGGTAAAACTCGTGGGTTGAGATAAGGATAATAGGACAGAAAGGAAGAAACTAATAATGATAATAATAATAATAAAATGACAATAATAATAAAAGGATTGGAATATATAAAACAAGTGATGCACAGTGTGATTGCTCACCACTTGCTGACTGATGCCCAGTTAGTTCCTGAGCAGCAATCTCCCCCACCCCCACTCCTACCAGTTTACATACTGGGCATGATGTCACATGGTATGGAATACCCCTTTGGCCAGTTTGGGTCAGCTGCCCTGGCTGTGTCCCCTCCCAACTTCTTGTGCCCCTCCAGCCTTCTTGGTGGCTGGGCATGAGAAGCTGAAAAATCCTTGACTCAGTCTAAACACTACTTGGCAACAGCTGAAACCATCAGTGTGTTATCAACATTCTTCTCATACTGAACCCAAAACATAATGTTATACCAGCTACTAGAAAGAAAATTAACTCTATCCCAGCTGAAACCAGGACAAGATATCCCTTTCAACTATCGGCATTGTATGTCTACAGGCTCTGTAAATTCTAATTCTTTCCCTAGATCAGTCACTTACAATCTTTTTGATGCAAAATCAACTTTGAATTTCTCTGCTGTTTTCTACGTTTGATGCACAAACTCTTCATAAGTTTTGTAAGCATTTGCCAAGTCCCTCTGAGAAAAGAGAGATCTTTATGAATGTTGGTCGCTTAGTAATTCTACTCTGTTTTCCTGTTTTCCTCTGTTTTCTTATCTAACATATTTGCAAACTATCGGGCAATAAATCCAATCAGTAAGTTAATGATATACAGTTGACTTGCATAGCATGCACCAAAACTTTTAAGTCATAAAACAATGTTATAATTCAGTTAAATATTATCCAAAGACACACCGGGTTGAAAGTCACTGCTTTGCAGAAACCATATTTCCCTTAAGCTGCAGATTCGGAAAGTGGGGTTCTAAAAACATGTTTCAGAGAGTTGTGTGTAAATACAGCTTTTGCAAAGGCGCTTCATGACCAATATTAGACAGTTTGAGTAATTATTTTCCGAGTGAAAGCTTGGATAGTAACATAGCCCATGAACAGGTTCATATTCTTCTGGGTGTTATATTGCTTTGCTCTGGTAGATACTCAGTCACCTACAGGAAGCGGATGCCAACGTGGTGATGGCTCCTCTGCTCCATCTGGAGAACTGTGCATTTTCACCAACCAGTGTGGAGGCAGCAGTGACGGGAAACAAGGTATATCTCCGTGGGCTTCTTCATAAGTGTGATATGGTTTGATAACTGAACATGGCAGCAGAGAGAACTAGGGGGGCATTTGTTTTGGTTACAAAAATGTTTGGGAATTCTCCCCCCCCCCTTCTTCATTTGATTTTTCTATGGCAGTTTCTTCCTGTTTCAGTTTGATTATTCCTGCTTAGTTTTCAAACTCTATACAGTGCAACTCTTTCATAAATCTTCATATGGATATTATGTAACAAAGCAAGTGTTTCCTCATTCACATAAATTCAATGGAGATTTAACAAATATTACTTTTTTTTTCTTAATTAATGGTAAAATTGTTTGCTGAAATTCAAGATCAAGGTATAAGCGACAGCAGCTTCTTTTTTTTTTTTTTCAGTCTAGATAAGGGGGAAAATTTTCTTAAATTCATGAACTGATAATCCTAGCATAATTTTTGTCACAATCAGAGGCTTTGAATACAGTTGCTATTGTTTCCCTCAAAGGAAAAATCTAAGCAGTGAGAGTGATTTTTTAACTGCTAGTGTCTGAGTAAATTTGCATCAGAAATCTACTATTTCCAGAATACTGTAGCACAAAATGATGCTGCAAATTATTTCATATGATGCATAAAATAGTACTTCTCTTTGAGGATCTTTGTTCTGGAGTGCAAAGAAGAACTTGGATTTATCAAAAATTCTAATTTTAATGAAAAGCTTATCTAAGTTCCTCCACTCGTGCAACAAATCAAGCTACCATATTTGTTGGGTTTTTAAGGTTTAGCTTTAAAGTAGATTGTCTTCAGATGGGCCTGTGTATTTTTGTGCACACTGAAAAATGCTAATTAGAGCATGTTAGCGATCATTGAATTCAGCTGAAATCTGTGAGAAAGAGCAGTAACTTAAATCCAGATTCCTCAAATTACACTTGCGTGCCCAGATACATGTTGGTTTTCTTATTCCAGTATGACTCCCTGTTTTATCCAAATATGATGCAGATATCTGTTTGGAACAGGAGTTTAGAATTAACTCTAGGATACTTGATTTTTTTAACTCTGCAAATAAGACAATTGTTAAGACTATATTGGATACCAATACATTTTGTAACTTTATTGTGTTGTACTAAAATATATTAAATGCCAATGGCTGGAAATTACACCTGTTGAATCCCCTGATGTGACTAACACATCTCAGGTTAGCATTTTTTTTTTTTTTTTATCACTTACACAAGGGACAGTTATGCTATGTTGCACTACATAGCCTCGAAATCCTCATTGTGCTTGGTCTTGGTTTCCCTAGAAAGAGCATCTCCTCCAGGCAACACTTTCTGTTATGATTGCAGAATATGCAGCAAGAGGTGCATTCTTCCATTAATTTTTATGGAGGCTTTTTATACTTGGGTTTTTTGAGGGAATACTGCTATAGACAAATGCTTGTATGAAAGTAGAGAAATTAAAGGTTGCTTCAAAGACTAATTAAGAAAAATGAACCTATGGGCTCTGTGAAAGTCCTAAATACAAAAAAATGTTGTATTTTTAAGTATGGGTGAGCCAGACGCATGGAACTATGCTCTGAGTGACAGGCTGTGGATGCTGGGGCTGCTTGAATAATGCTCTGGATCACTCCAGGAGCGAAGTTAGCTGTCAGACATAAAGATACAGATCAGGGTGTCAAACTGAAGATTCATCCTGCTGCCACCCCCTGTTCTGATTTGGGATTATTGACAAATTATTTTTCTACTTAGGTTTCAGCTCTCTAATCTCTTGTCTGTGACAGGTCCTTGCTGTTTTCTCTGCGGTCTACTCAGGTTTAAGGATGTTTCTGCACTGAAAATATATCAAAGTTGGAATTTCAGATGATGTGTTTTTATCGTAATTTTGGAATTCATATGTGGTTTGTTTCTGTTTTGCTACAGCATTGAAAAAGCAACAAAATAAAGCCTACAGTCATTTTTTTATCTCTGAACCACTATTGCAAAATATTCACTAGAGAATGAATGGTAACTAACTATTCTTAAAAATATTTTGCTCCCAGAATATCCCAAACTGAGATTTTATACACATACACACTTGAAACAGAACTTTGAACTGTGGTCTGTTTCTGTGAGACTTGGAATTTTTCCTTAGAGGTTATTTTAAATATTTGTTTTGTTCACAGGAAATTCTGCAAAAAATATCTAGAACATCCCACGCATTTCCCGTGGTCTTTTCCTCTCTAAGCAGTGACTTTATCTTTGTAAATCTATCTTCCAGCAAATTTACATTGGTTTGCTTTCAAGTTATATTTTCTGTGAAAATGAATATTGCCTTGGAAAATAATAACGAATGATTGAGGGTTTGGTTTTTTTTAATTTAAAAAGGTACTGTTCTTTCTATTTTGTACATATTCATTTTAAATTGTTTTTTCAGCTATGAGGAAATTCCTGAGGAAATACTGAATGTGATTTGGTGCATTTTATGTAATGTGAAACAGATATGCCTCAGCAGTGCTTGTGATTTTGATGAACCAGTGACATGCTTTTCAGCCACTTAAAGAGCTAAGGAATAAAAGCAGCAATTAAAAGTTGGTTGATGAATCAGCCAATCTACACATTAACTTGAGTCTGGAATGCTTATGTGAATTATATCTATTTTCCCCTCTCTCGCCTTATAATTAATTGTTGCAGTAAGTTGATGTGAATATGAAAGCCGTGAAATTGGACATCATAGTGTGACTATAAACGCTGCAGTTGCAACTTTATTTAAAATGATTAGTGAACTGTGATAATATAGAATAGACTGAAAGCATTAGCAGGGGCCTGGAGTGAGCACCAATTTGAGAGGAAGTGCAAAGGCATTGTAGCTCTCATGTCTAACCAGAATCGTGATTAGAAGGCAGAGTTTGAACCTATTCTCCTCTGCTGTGTAAGGGAAAATGCAGGTGAACTGAAAGTTTCTCCACAGCACATGAAATCTGGAGGCAGTGTCACATACCAGCCATTTTGCTTGGGGTGAAGTTGCAATAAGCCTCCTCTTTACAGATGCATCTGATTAGACTTTTTTTTTTTTTTTCCCCTTAAAAAAATCCTCCCACCACTACAAAAAGTGGTTCAAGGAATGGGGCCATCCAGCCTATCAGGCACATGTAAGCTCTTTCATTCAGCTTGGATGTGATGCAAAAATGGGCAGTCTGACACCAGAGCAGAAATAAACATCTGTCCCTCCCTCCCTCCCAGAAAGCAATTATTTATCTGGTTGCATACCCACCTCAAATTCCCTGAATGAACTGGTACACCAAACTGGGTCCTGTGCCAGAAAGACGTGTTCTGCCTCCCTTTTCTAACCTATGCTGCCCTAAAGGGGATTATGGAAGGGGGAGAAGCAGTCCTTCCCCACCACATTGCTATGTGCACTGGAAGAAATAAAGTCAGAGGAAAGACAAATAGGGAGACTATGTCATTCTGAGGACTTGTTTCAGCTCTTCTCTGAACAATGTGGTTTCTGCTTTATGCAGCAGCTTAGTAAAGATGATGAGCACTGGCAAACTTTGGAGTATGTCAGATGATAAGAGCCTCACCTTTCTGTTATTAGGCCCTGGGAGGCTTCTGGGAATGGCCTTATACTTGCACTAAGTTCCCGGATACTAACTTATACTATGTTCCCCAAAAATGTAGGTTGCAAAATGGTGAAATAAACAGTAGTGGGATAAAAAATATTTTTACTATCTGGTCATTTCCTGGTGTTAAGTCTTTGTTTTGCTATGCGAGAACCCTGGATACATGGAGGATATACTGAAATTCTCCAGCTGATAGCTGCAGTATATTTTAAGAACAGCCTTTGCATGTAAGCTATGCTAGCTTGGACAGTTTCCTACAAGTAGGTAGCTACAAAGATATTTGTGAAAGGAAAAGCATATGTCACAGTGATATAATATAGATGGACTTGTTTGGGTTTGGTTTGGCAGGGGCACAGCTTGGTGGTTTGTTTTGGTTTTTTTCAATGTTCATTTGCTCTTGTCTCTCTTCCACTGCCCTGTTTCTCTTTGTTCATGATTTAAAAATTCTGATGTTTCTTACTTTTTTTAGGAGGCTGTACAGAGTGGTTTTGTGTGCTAATTAAATAGCAAGCAATGGTGAGAAAATATCCCTTTGCTTCTGTTTTTGATGTTTTAATTTTTTGTTTGTTTGCTTTAATTCAGGTTCTTCCTGTGAAAAGTGTGATTTTGAAACTGATCTATGCAAAGCTCTTCATGAATTGAATTTGCAGCCTGGATGGATAAGAAGAAATGGTCAATCTAGCATGGGACCACCGTACTCTGACCACAATGGGAATGACAGTGGTAAGAATCCTCATAGAATCCTCATGCTCTTTGAAGGAACCAGGGGCTCTTACAAATGATATAGTACTCTGTTTTATAAGTTGCTTAATTTTACTAATGTCTTGATAGTTCAATTGTATTCTGCTGTATGTTTTCTGAGCAGTTATGTCCAGGTTTCTGGGTGATTGTAATTACAATAATGCAGAATTCCAGAAAAAAAGACAGTATTCTAGAAAGCAATTCTTGTTATCATGGCAGAGCAAGTAATCACTCATTAAGAGTCATGTTTATCTACCTGAGTGACCTTTACCTGTTTTGGAGATATCAGGTGATAATTTCAGTCCTGATGGTTGCAAAGTTTAGAAATTAGTATTGGGTGCCCCATTTTGAGATGTTATTTTAATTTCTTCTTGGATAGGTGAGTGCCCGGAGTATGTGTATCTATTATCTATGGCTAATAATACTGCTCTAAATATTTTGAGAGAAGATGACTTTGGATCTGGGGACAGGAAGAGTTTTGATAACCTGTTTGAGCCAGCTCCTCTCTAAATCTTATTACAATTCCACTGCTCATCAAAGGCTGTACCTCAACTAAGTAATTCGTGGTCCCTGTCCTCAGACAAAGTATGTCACTTGTACTTGCCCAATTGCCAAATTAACCCTGCTTTCCAAAACCTGGCTTCTTTATTCTGTAATACATGATTTTCTTCATACCTTTTTAGCTACCTTGAGCCAACTTTTTTAGCTGCAGTAAGCCTTCTGCTTTCCAAAGCTGTTAGAAGGCATGCTTGTAAGAAAGCAAGGAAGAAGGGAAGGAATTTGATGGGGACATCTAATCTCACAATAAAGATGTGAGCTGGTTGAAGTCATCACCCCAAACCATTTAATCATCTTCTCCTTATTTTCCATTATTCTCTTTCCCTTTCTCTCCACCCACCTCCTCTCACCTCTCCTGTGTACAAGCAGTGCTGCCGCAGCCCTCAGAGCAAGCACCTGAAGGCAGGCATGCAGCGTTGGAGGGTGTACAAGAATATAACCTTAGGTGGAACTAAAGTGTCTTTGTAAGACTGATTAGCCTAGGTGTTTTTCACCTCATTCCCAAACTGTGATTATCTGGGGGTGTGGAAATCTGTACTGTTCTGAAGCAAGCAGCACCTCCTACACATTGCGTAAGCTACCAAACAGGTAGAAGTTCTGTATAATGATTAATGTGAATTGGTGGTTTAAAGGTGAGTGCATGGAAAACTTGCTTAGAAATCAGCAAAATTAAAATGGCACAGAAATTTAAAAATTTCTCATAGAAAAAACATCAACAAAAAAACCCCACTCTGAATGTTCCTGCAAGTTCTTATTCCACAGCTGACAATTTTCATGATGCTCTGTGATTAAGAAACTTTATCCATGCGATGTGCTTCTAACAACTTCATTTTTTGTTTGTGTGTAGCATACGAGCACATCCTTGTGTGTATTATGCTTCTGAGATAAGGCTGCACTTAAATGTTGATTTATACTGATGGTAGCACAAAAATTTGAGTAACTACCAAACCTTTTTCATAAACACAAGTTTTATTTCAAGTATGTAAGTTGTGAAACACTTTATCTTTAAAATAATAACAGCTCTTCCCATCAAGAAGCAGATAAAAGACAAATGCTATGGAATAAAAATATAGCAAACTCTTGGCTAGAATCAAAATTAATTAACCAAGCAACAGTCTTGCTCTATCTGAAGTTTTTAGGCTTTGTGCTTGATCAGTAGTATACACTGCATGAGGATGTAGCAAAGACCTGAAAGATATTCTTGCTTATAACCAATAAAAAAGGTTACCCTTATCTTGCGAAGAACTGGTGGGGAGGGGAAAATTTAACTTATGCAGAAACCCAAAGCCAGCAAAGGATGGAGAACCATCAACTTCAAGTGTTTGTTACAGAGGAAGCAAACTGTTCAGTCGCCTGTATAATCCCATTGACTTGTTTTCGGTGCTCAGTCACCATTGTATCTGCCAGGTCTGAACTGTGTGGTTGCCATGTTAATCTAAGTTATTTTGATCAGATAACAGAAAGCTTGAATACCTGTACCTAATCAGCTTTCTGAGAGGCTGTGTACTCAGATCTGTGAACTGAATGGCTAAGGAGATTTAGATGTATTTGGTTATTTCACTTTTCTACATGGAGAATGGCTAAACTGTACTTTCATTTTCTGAATACTGGTTCTAATTGCCTAGGAAATATTTATCTCCTTATGGCAGCTATTCAAGTTTTCTTACTGCTGGTGACTCAACAGACTGTGTAATCAGTTTTATGTTGGTTCCTGCTTAAAGACCAGAAATTATATTGTATGGTGACAATTGAGCAGAATATGCTCTATGGCAGAGTATTAAAGGGAAGAGTTCCTGCCATCAGGGTAAGTAATTGCACACACATTAGCAGAAGAGCAAAGATCACTTGGTAGATGTAACTCCTTTGAAGATGTATGTAATCATTTACAAGAACCCAACATGTTTTTTTAGCTCTGTCTCTTCTCATGGTTCTTATTTTCACTGAAAATATAGTTGAACAGACTGGTGACAACCACTTTAAAAAAAACCACAAAACAAAATACAACCTGTTTTTACTAATTGAAACCTGTTATCTGTGCAGAGGTTTAATGTAAAATCACTGTTCAAAGAATTTCTTAAAATTACTATTTCTGCCCGATCTGTGTAAGACTTAAAATTCCTATGGCTGGTGAAATCTGACCTTGTTTATGAGTCTTAGATACATTTACCTTTAGGGAACTGAAAGAAAAAAGTTCAAAATTTTATGAAATTTAAAAGCAAATGAAACAGATTGGAGTCAGGGATAGAGCTCTGCTGAGGCACCAAGCCATCTGTTGTGGGTAGGAAGAATATCCTTGCAGCTGGCAGGCTCTGAAAGTGCTGCCTGAGCAGACATGAAAGGCCTAAAACCTAGGAGGAGCATGGCCACAGCTCTGGTAGCAGGCTGCGAAATGCTTCTCGGGGGGGGATTGCTCAGCTGGCTCCAGCACTGACCTAGTCTTATGGTCCGTTGTCAGTGACTTTGCAATTGCACGCAAGGATAAGAGGTCAGGTTTGATAGTTTTATAAATGAAGTATTTAGATCTTACTACACGTCCTCTGATATTTGGTTTCTGTAGTAATCTTTATTATCAGGACTTTTTTTTTTATTATTATTCCTTCAGTGCCATTTGGCTTTTTTCTCCTTCATAATTCTCCTTTCATTTACATGTTAATGTCAGAGGGCAACAGTTTACCTGACATTGCTTGGAGTTTGGGAAGTAGGAGAGAAGGGAAAGGAAGAAAAAAAAAATTAATAAAAGTTGAGCCTTCCCCCACCTTGCATCCTGTAACATCTAACAACTCTGAAATCTTCATGTTCAGGAAGAGCCAAGTTTTGACCAGCAGTATTTGATACCCAAAGATAGGGCGGTTGCCTTCCATCTTTTAGACCATCTGAAACAATATTGTCAGGAAGAGACACAATCAGTCAAAAGGCATAGCAACAACCATATTTCACTGACTCTTGTTGAGCTGTTACACTTCCAAGTAAAGCAAAGCTTTATTTGGAGTTCTTTTGTAAATGGAAAGATAATGGTATCTTTAATGGTAGTGTGGAGATTCTGAAGACAACCCTTTATATTGGGAGTGTGTACAAGGATAGTACGACCTCCTTTCTGCAGTGAGGCAATTTTCTGAGCAGGCAAAAACCAGACCCATGTCCTGTGGAAGAGAGGAACACCATAGCCTTCTGTCCCAGCTTCCACCACCTCCTTAAAGACTTGAACTGTTGTAATAAATCTGTATTGTTGGTCACAACAGTTTGTTGTTTAGGCATGAAATATGTGATCTATTCAATAATTGGAGTTTAAGCTCTTTGATCAGCTTGCTGAGTTAGTCCTACTTTGTCCCAAAATTTTGCATTTATTAATTGAGTATTCAAGCCATCAGCACATGAAACATTTTGGAAGCCTAGTTGAAATTTCAGCAGCAGTGTGGAACAATGCTATGTCAATATTTAATATGAAAAAAAGCTTGGCACGCAATGGCTACAAGTGTAATATGAATCTTTTTTGGGAAAGAACTTCTAGTTGGCTTTTTAGTTAATAATTCATACCTGTATGTATGCCTCTTCTTGTTTTACTGTTATATTTTATATAACTTTTCTCCAAGCTTCTAAGTTTTCTTTTTATTCCTTTTAATAGCTTATTTCCTCTCATTGTCCTCTAAAATGCGATCCTCTTCTGCAACTTTAAGGACCAATGTTTTCCTTCCAAATGATGAAGAACACATTTGCCAGGTATTTTGATGCATAGTCCTTGTATTGATTGCATTGTTTGTCATAGTACTTCCCTGGAATAATCAGACCTTTTTCATCCTGCTAGATCACATTTCATTATTGGATCAGTCAAATGAGTGGAACGTTGATGGTGGGGCTTCAGAAGCACTCTGAAGATACTATTACAAACATCTGGCAAATTTCAGGAGAACTGCAAAATCAGTGGAAAGCAAATACCATCACAATCAATAGCACTGAAAAGTATGAGGTTGGTAAATTGAGGTGACTGTAAATTGCACTTGTTAAATGGTTTATAAATTGTGGGGTTTTTAATAAGTCAAACCTAAATATTTTGTAAATGGAAAGCATTAGCATGAGGTAAGAGAGAGAGAAGCCATTTGCAAGTTCATAGTTGTCTTTAACAAATACTGCTTTTTGTTATCTCTTGGTGGTGTTAAAACTAATGCTAAACATTACTTAAACTGTGCATGTGTCTTAAATAAAACAATTGGTCTCATTGCATCATAAATTATCTACCTGCCCATAAAGGTGATATACTCGGGATCTTAACTTTCAATACAGTATTCCCTTAACCTCAATCTAACTGTACCGATAAACTCAAGGTTTAATTTATGCAGGAAATACCATCCTATACTATGAGATACTGTTCTATAGGGATGCTTCACATGACAAATACTGTGCTTAACTATTCATTGTAGCTTTGAGCCTTTGTCACAGAACACATGCATATGGCTTTATTTTGCCCAAAGCTGCTGAAAAACAATGCAAGTCTCATAGGCTATTTAAATGTTTTTACGTGTGCATCTACACAAAACATTAGCACAGTAAATGTAACTTAGGGCTATAATATCATGGATGATGTATATTCGCTGTTATGCATAATACTGGAGGGAAAGTGGGGAGCAGAGAAGAAAATTAGAGGCATTTCCTCCTACAGTAGTTACTCTGAAGAGTTGGTTAGCATACAAACCTGAAGGCATGAGAGCACAACCTCATTTCAATAAACCATGTGAGTAACATAATTACTTGACATGCAGAGGTAATGTGCTAAAGCATCCAACAAGATCTGGATTTTTGAAGTAATACTTGCCTGCTCAACCCTGACTGAGAATGTATGTTATGAAACACCTGTACCTAACTCAACACAAGTATCAATGTTACTTGTCAATACCTTGCCTCTACCTGATATATGTAGAGCAATATGAGATTGTACCAGAAGGATTAACTTTTAGATTTATTTTTTCATCCTTCATATTGTTTAGAAAATTGAGTGAACCTGGGAATGGTTAATATAATATGGCACCTTCTTCCTCTAAATTTCTGGATCAAATCCTAATTAGATTATTGCTTACAAACCTTGTTATCCTTTGGCCTCTATAAAGTGAACTGATGGGTACAGTCCAGCTTTAGAGGCATTTGTCAAACTTACCGCAGTAATCATTAAAATTGGCTAAAGAAATGTAGTTGAGTACCTCACTAAACCTAGACGATGAAGCTGAGCAAACTTTTGTCTTTGCTTGCATGTTTTTCCTCCAGTGACAACTTGCAAGATGCTGGTCATACAAGTGAATGCAATTCACTTGCCCATTTGCACTTGTTCTTTTGATATGGCAAGATCTTTAGCCTAGAGGGCTACCTGTGGCACTTTTCAAGATAAAATTTTGATGAGTAAAGTTTCTATGGAAAAAAAATGAATGGGAAAAAAATACTTTTTTTGGGGTGTAGAAATCTCTTTGAAATACAGTGCTTGAGTATTTTTGTCAATTTTGCAAGCACATTTGAAGAGAGATTTTAATTAAAATCAACCTCTGCTGCTTATTTGCTTTGCTTATTTTGATGTTGATTATTTAATACTTTTGTCTCTTCCTAGTTTAAAAAAAAAAAAAAAAAAAAGGCTTGATTAGCTCTTTATGGGATAGGGGATTTGGTTTTGGCTTTCAAAATTCTCCACCTGTAGGGAATTTTGAAATACAAAGATTACCACTGCTTTACTTAATACATGACAAGCTCAGTATGTTTGTTTTGGCTGGGTTTTGGAGAACTGTATCATGGTTTGCTCTCCTAAACTACTTTCTCCCTGTTCTATTGAGAACAAACTTCTGTCTCCGAGACTTCATTAAGGGAAATGGTTCTGGGTTTGGGGTTCACTTTTGTCTTTGTGCTTGATTCCTGTGTTTTACCTTGGGCTTTGCCATGGCTGTACTTGTGGGGGAAGCCCAGCTTTTTTTAGATCCCACCAACATTCCCACTACAGCTTTCCTTGCTGCTAATTGAGCTACAATGTTAATTTGTTCTGATGGCCATAGATATTGCATATTTAGGCAACACTTATTAATTACAGTTATAAGCAAATAGTGTCATTAAGTAGACATTTTCATTACAGATTTTGGGACTGAAAGAGCTCTAGACTTTGTGTGAAAGGGAAAACTAAACAACTTCTAGCTCAAATAAATGTGGATTGGAGTCAGGTTGGTTATTATTGGACTGAACGCCTCAGGGGAGGGCAGATGGGTATCTGTGCCAAATAAAGCCTGGATAACGTTCTTTTTAGACCCAAGGGCAGCTGGAGGCATCTAGCATGATTTTTTGTCATGTGGGGAAGTTAAGACATGATGAAGAAAAAAATAAAACTGACTTTTTTCTAGAGAGGTAGGTTCAGAGTTGCAGCACTGACTCTGCTCCTAGTTCAGTCCGTAGTAAACCTTTCATAGACTTCAGGGCATCTGACTCCCCTCCTGTAGTCAAACACTTTTAAATAGAAATAGCTGGTTTCTTTTGTCATTGGAGAAGCTTCCCCAGCTGTTCAGAATGCCAGCATGTGTTGAATGTCTACAAGATCAGTCAGCAAGGAGCTCTTTGTAGAGACATTGATAACATATACATTTAAAGCAAGCCTCTTAAATCCATGCTTTTTCTTATATTGACCATATAAACAAACTGTTCATGAGTTTTGAGGAAACACAAGTTGTCAAATACTTTGTGTGCTCCAGTGGCATATGAACTTAAAGCCACTTCTGATTTTGCACCAGCAAAGTAAGAGTGCATCTCTTTAGCATTGTCTAAATCACTGTGTCTCACTTAAAAATAAAATCTGACTACAAAGCCCTAACTGCAAGCTATATATAAATATGTATTATAAATGAAGTTATTAATAACTAGATTTTGACCTCACAATGAAAAATCAATGTGAAAAGGTCAAATATTTGTCAAATCCTTGATATTAAATAATATTAACTATACATGTTGTTGCAGCAACATTCAACAGTTCAAAAGATTGTTTTCTGAAACAAATTAAATTAACAAATTTCCAAGGTACTGCATTTCAGTCGTATAAGCGTATTATTGAATGTGATATGATGCTATTAATATTTAGTGTGGCATAGTTATTCTTTCCAAGTAGGCATCAACATGAAATGAAATAAACATCATTATATGAGAAGAATTTCAAACAAAAACATATCAGGATTAACCCTGTTCCTTCAAAATTTCTGGATTTCAGTGAACTGCACTCTTTCCATTGTGCTACAGGTGATCAAAGAAGAATGAACACATGGGGTGACAGTATTTCTTAACAATACTGTATTAGAAAATGCAGTTGTCCATGTGTCTGCTAACAATGGTTTTCATAGAATAATTGCCAGAGAAAGTGGTTACCAGCCATTCTTCTCTTTGCAGTGTTAAAAAAAATAATATATATATATGCATATGTGTGTATATATAAAAAAATAAACTAGACCTGGATTTCTCACTGGTGATATAGCAGATAACATTACACCTCTCTCTGGTTGCATAATGCCAGGATAGTTTGACTTTACAGGCTGCCACACTTCTTGCGCAGATCAACTTCAGCTTAAGAAAAACAACCAACCAACCCCCCCCAAACCCCACCCCCCCAAAACCCCAACTCATAACATAATGGTCATATCCTTGGCTGAGTTGTGTCATCTTATACAGTGGAATACTGTACTCTTGATGATAATTTATAGGATAAATGCAGGTTTTCTGCTATGATCTCTTAAATTAGGCACAACATTGCCTGTGAACTCTAAAGCTAATATTTGAAAACTTATTATCTAGCTAACACTGTACATTTGCTATTAAGAGCTAGAACATACCTCTAGGTAGATTGTGTCCCCAGAACTCTGGAAAAGCCTAGAGCTGTAACATCCCAAGGTATGGCTAGGGAATAATTTAAGGAATGTTATTCATATGATCAATTTGCTGGGTTGTTTTGATTGGTGTGGGTTTTGTTGGCTTTTCCCAAGGACTGTTGATGATCAGTCCCCTTCTACATCACTGCAAAAAAACCTGGTAGTCTCTACATTTACAAATGTAGATTGAAATCTGCCCTTAAGATGGAAATGTAAAATATTTGTAACTTTTTGTGTATAGAAGACTCTCTTAGGAAAAAATAAATACATTTGTAACATTAGAGAGAATAACAGTTGACCAACTACTCCTTAAGGTTTGTTTTGGCTAAAAACTTCATGAAAGACTTCTGACTGATGATGTTTGTTGTTCTGACTCTGCTCTGGGTCTGTGATAAATTCTGAAAGCAACCAGAAAAGGTTCACATTTCCAGTCTCTGGTGGAATAATGGCTTGATAAAGCATAATACAAAATCCTTTGTATTTCTTAACTGTTGTGATCCTTGCTTAGATTTTAATGTATTTTATTATGGTTTTCAGATCCTTCCTGTTAAATGCCACTTCACTCTTGAGTTAGATGATTAGACTATATATCTGTGCTGACAAGCCACAGATGTGTGAAAAAAACCAGGATGGTAATCCTGCAAAATTGTTAAGGGCATGATTTGTGTTCTCATATTTCTAATAGAAACTCTATGGACTAGACTGGCATATCTTGGAAGGTTTTTTTCTCTTGTCTGTGACACTGGTGAATGCCATTTCTTGTTGATTTGCTGTTAATCTCTGCAGGTTATCTTTTGGGGGATGGTGGAGACCCAGAGACAAGATGAAACTGTTGCTATTGATGATATTACTTTCAGTGAAGGATGTTCTCTGGCCTGTGGTAAGAATAGCTGTTTTTCAGGAGACAGATCATTTTACTTTGTCTTTCCCTTGGATTAGAAAAGAAAACACAAAGGAAAGCCTTTTGGTATTCAAAGGCTTTCTTAACTCCACATTTTCATCTGGCTTGTTTTCATTCCTCTAAACCATCATCTGTCTTATCACATCTAAACACAATTACAAAGAATGACAATAAATACCTTACAAAATCTGGTACAGTATAAATGTAGCTTCCTGCAGCCAGGAAGCACTAAGGCCTCAGTGAGCAGAAAAGATCTACTGGTTTTGGCCAAAGAATTGATGTGTTCAGCGAGCTCAGGAAAAGTTTTGGAGCTGACTTTAGGGAGATTCCCAGGGCACTTGTGCATATTTTTAAATGTGAGAAGGTCCTGATCCTCAGTTATGTAGTGGGGCTATTTTGTTCCGCTCTGCTACATCCAAGAGCTGTAATGTCAGGCTAAGTCAGCTCTGCAGCCAGACTATCCCTGCATGTTGAGTTTCTTTAGCAAAACATTTCTTATTTCTCTTTTCAACCCAATGTATTTTCATGGGAAAGGAATACTACCCATCCTAGCATAAATCAGATTGCTTGCTGCTCTGTATTACACAAGAAGATTGCACTGTGGCACCTATGTCACATCCTCAGGTGAGCACAGTCCTGATTCAGAGCACCTCCTGTCTCTGAGGCTTACCACAGGCACTGAGGGTTCGGTCTTTAAATTTAACTTGAGGTATGGAATGCAGTGTTTGACACAGACCAAGCCTAGGGTAATGATTCAGGCAGGCACGTATACCTATTTATTTCAAAGGGGATCTATATTGGGGAAATGAAGTTTCATGTAACTAAACTTGGTCATGTAAGTCTCTCCATGTTTCCACTTTCTTACAATGGAGAAATACAGAAGCAAATATTATATAAATATTTTCATGCCAGGGCCCATCTTGCTTTTCTGTTTTGTAGAAGTTTTCTAACTGTACAACTTAAATGAGCAAGGATGTTAATTTAAAACTTTGGGCATACTTGTCTATGAACTCACGTAAGTTTACAATATGCTTTCTTTGAAAAAATGAATTTGAAACTGACAATGAAAAGAGGACAGATGTGTGATTCTCCCAACTTTATTCTGTTCCTTGGAGGATTTCTGCAGATGAAAGAGTAGGTTTAAAATGGAAAAAAATGCATTGCTAGATTCTAGCAACCTATATAATTGCTTAACCAGTTCCCACTGGAGGATATAAATCTCTCTGTACAAATATATTGGCTTTTTTCATAAACAAAATGCTTCTAAAGCAAACAAAAATGAAAAAAAAATCAGTTATAGAGATGAAATACTGTCTCAAAGAGATGAAAAAATAAAAAATTGAAACAGAAACCGGGTGTACTCACCAGAACTTATAAATCTAGGTGTTAAACTTACCTTACATGGCAGCTGTTGAAGTATATAGTGTGACATACAGATTGAGCTGCCACACTGTTAAGTACCTCAGGTATATTCTAATAAAAGCCAGTTCTTTTCCTGTGCTTCCCGTTAGGAAAATCAGCTTCATTACGTGACATCTAAATTGCTCACAGGAGCCAAAAAGAGGGTCAAAGGATCTTAATTTTCTCCCTGAAAGAGGAATTTTACTACTGAACTTTTTCCAATAATTAAAACAAAACCTCAGATTAATGGTTGTTTGAATTTGAAATAATTTTTTCTCTAGTCCTTATGGAATGTCCGGATAAGAAGACTTTAAAAGAAGACCGCTTTAATTGCATGAAATTTGTAGTTAAAATTTGCATTTTTTAATGTACCCTTCATGATTTTCAATCCCAGTGTAAATGCACATAAGAAATGACCTGTACATTTGTATTCATTAATATGACTGCTTTTAGGGTCATGAGTAAAATAGCTTAAGTATTAGCGCTTTCAGGAGTTTCTTGATACAAACTGTGATGGCTAAATATAAATGTAATTTCATTACGTTTCAAGTTTTCTCTTCCCTTCTCTCCCTCCTCTGTCTCCCAAACTGCCCCGCTTCAGTCTTTTGTCCAGTTCTGCTAGACAGTAAACTTCATGCATTTAAAAAAAAAAACAACCAAAACCCTATCTTCAGTATAGCAATTTAAGATACTCTACAGTTTGTAGTTTTCCCAACAGCTGCCAAATTTTTTCAGTTCTCACTCAAAACCACAACAGCTTTTTATTATACAATTGCATATGTACTGCAGAAAAACTATTTTAGCTGTCAAATAGAAAATATTAAAGTCATGCTTTAAAACATGCGTAATACAAAATCCTCTTATAATTATACCTTTAGTAGACCTTCTATTCAAGGTGTTCATATTCTTCTCCAAGTGTCTGATTGCCTTGCAGAACCCCCTCTTGACTCCTGACGAATTATATATGTGAAGAACTCTAAGACTGTCGTTCTGATCTTGCCATAGGGGTGAAGGCAAAGAGCCCCAAGGCATGAAAGTGGAATGCTATAAGGGAGAACAACTTTTTTGTCCTCCTTAAGTCACTTGTAATGCAAAAGTGGTATACCTTCTCTGCAAAGCTAGTTTTTTCTGGAAAACTGGAGTAACTATATATGTATTATTTTGACAAAAATCCAGTATGAATACTTCAGCTGAAAAAATCTCAAACTCAATTCCTTAGTTAATTCTAATAATGCAAAGATGTAGCCTTTAGTATCACTGATGCAGAACCAGATGCAGGGTCTTTCAGATCAACTGCTACAGGGATGGGAGTCAGAAAATCCAAAATACTAATCTTACTGTTGTCTGACATGCTGCAGAATTAAGAGGTGGAAAACAGGTATTTTGTCCCAAGAGACTGAGATTATTGTCAAAACAAACAACCTCCCTCAGAAATATTTAGAACTAAATTAAAAAAATGCAAAATTAATCAAAATGTTTTGTTTCAATAATTAAAAAGTGTTTAAAGAAGAGCTTGATTCCTTTTGAGTGTATTTGTAACTTTTTTCAAATGTGGAAATTTTACAAAATCCATTCTTTTCTAGACCATTCTAGAATTTTGCATTTTCCATGGGAAATGAGTTTTCCACAAGCTCTTCTCACTTAATACACATGGTTTGGAAAAAGTGCACATGTTTATGCAACACTGGAACAAGGAAGAAATGAGAGGTTTGTAGCATCAGCTGGACAGGACATTTCACTGAGATGTCAGTAATGTGAATAATGCAATAACTCTGAGATGCAGTAGACAGTAATGTCTATATATACTGACATAAAATTGTTTCCTCCATACAGTTGGGAATCTCCGTGTTTTCTCTGGAATACCCTGACTGCTATTTAAAACTCTCTCTTAACCAGAAGATTGCCTTTCCCCTGCAATAATATTAAGAAATGAAACTTCCATTATCATAGCGTAATCCCACTTAAAATCATGCCTTTCTTTATGTAGCCATTATTAATTACACAAGATTTTGCAGCTACAGTCTGGCATCTCAAACTTCATAGAATCATAGAATCACAGAATTCTTTGGGCTGGAAGGGACCTTTAAAGATCCTCCAGTCCCACCTCACTGCCTTGGGCAGGGATGTCTTACACTAGATGCCAGGTTGCTCAAAGCCCCGTCCAACCTGACCTTGAAAGCTTCCAATGATGGGGCATCCACAACTTCTTTGGGCAACCTGTTCCAGTGTCTCATCATCATCATTGTAAAAAATTTCTTCCTTATATGCAATCTAAATCTACTCTCAGTTTAAAACCATCGCCCCTTGCCCTGTCACTACAGGCCTTGGTAAAAAGTCTCTCTCTACCTTATAACCCTTGCTTAAATACTGAAAGGCTGGAAGGTCTCCCCAGAGCCTTCTCCAGGCTGAACAACTCCAACTATTTCAGCCTTTCTTCATAGGAGATGTGTTCCAGCCCTCTGATCATTTTTGTGTCCCTCCTCTGGAGCCACTCTAACAGGTCTATGTCTTCCTTATGCTGGGGCCCCCAGAGCTGAATGCAATACTCCAAGTGGGGTCTCTCAAGAGCACAGTAGAGAGGAAGAATCACTTCCATCAACCTGCTGGTCACACTTCTTTTTATGCACCCCAGGATGTGATTGGCTTTCTGGGCTGCGAGTGCACGTTGCTGGCTCATGTCCAATTTTTCATCAACCAGTATCCCCAAGTCCTTTTCTTCAGGGGTGTTCTTGATCCATTAATCCCCCAGTCTGTTCTGATAGTGATGATTGCCCTGACCCCGGTGCAAGATCTTGAACTTGGCCTTGTTGAACTTCATGAGGTTTACATGGGCCTGCTCCTCAAGCCTGTCAAGGTCCCTCTGGATGGCATCCCATCCCTCAGGCATGTCAACCACACCACTCAAGTTGGTATCATCTGCAAACTTGCTGAGGTTACACTTGATCCCACTATCTATGTCATAATGGAGATATTTAATAGTATTGGTCCCTGTACAGACCCTTGAGGGGTACCACTCATTACTGGTTTTCCGATGGACATTGAACCGTTGAGCGTAACTTTTTAGCTGTGACCACCCAGCTAATTCCTTATCCATCTCTCAGTCCATCCACCAAACCCGTATCTCTCCAATTTAACAGTAAGAATGTTGAGGGAGACCATTATCAAAGGCCTTACAGAAGTCCAGGTAGATGACATTCATAGCTCTTCCATTGTCCACTGTTGCAGTCACCCCATTGTAGAAGGCCACTAGTTTAGTCAGGCATGATTTGCCCTTAAAAAGTTCTTGAAAATATGTGGTGACATATTCAGAAACTTTTTTGTTTTAAAAAGAAGTGTTGCTGAGTTTAACCTCTCAAAAGTGATTTTCCTGTAGCTATTATCTAGAAAAGTAAATAGGTATTTCATGTTATGACGTGTCATTTTTTTACGTTTCCTGGCAATTCACTTCCTTCTGCAGAAGTGAATTCATGAAGGTTGCAATGACTGGCTAACATAAATAGCACTCCATTGCTCTGAAAGAAGCATCTATCTTTAGGGAATGATTTTTTAAAACAGTATTGTTAAAGATGGCAGCCTGAAATACAAGACAGCACTCAGTGATACACAATGCTTTTGAAGTAACCTGAGGCAGAAATGCTGTCAAGTAGTTTAATAAGCATATGTTTCTAATGGGAAGTAGTCTCATAAATAATGACTTCTTAAGAAGTGATTGTTTTTCTTTGTCTTTTAGCACCACAGACTTCCAGTTTTGAGCTTGGCATTTGTGAGTGGCATTCAGGTCAGCAGGCTGAGCCTGCTATGTGGGCACGACTGCAAGCCGGGCACCAGATTGCCTCCTGTTCCTTCCTGAAAGATTGGGGCAACAATACCGAAGGTGGGAAAGGTAAGTTAATGCACAATTACTACTTCTCATGAAGAATATGGTACTTTTTAGGACAAGGTGGTGACCCAATGTAGAAACCGAACAAAAATGTGAAAAGTAATCGTATTTTGTACTTAAATCCTATTTTGCTTTGACCATTTAGAAAGGACACTGTGAGCACACGTGCTGGTAAAACATGAAAGGTTTTAATGTAAGAATTCCCATATAAACTACTAATTGATTTATTCTCCAGTTAATTCTTTGTATGAGATCTATGTAACAATTTGGTGAAATTAAATTAAATCCATCTAAGCCCACAGTCCTTGTTTGTGTTTTTTCTGTTTTGGTTTGGTTTTCACACTTGGCAGGTTTACTTGTGTAGTGCTATGTTTGAGCATAGAGTCAGGAATTTCACTTTAAACCTTTAATTAGAGGAGCTGTAGAGAAACATTTATTATACAAAATAGTTTATTACTCTTGAAAACAATAAAACTAGTTGCAATTTTCGGAAGTAAAGAGCAGCACTTGTTTTTGAAGTCACTCTGTAGTGCTTGTCTATGGGTTTATGGGAAACACTTTTGAAAACTTAATGGATAAAAATGTCTAAGTGTTGTAATGTGAAATGGAATTGCCTTGCCAGCCAAGTGTTTGGCTCGTCTACTGAGACTGCCTTCAAAGGAATTAAGTAGCACTAGTTGTAATAGTATAATTTGTGATGTAGCTTTGAAGAAATGATAGCTTGGAGGTTACTGCTTGAACTTCGAGCCCACAGAAATAGAGTACATCTCATTGATAGCAGCAGAATGATTGATTAGGTATTGTTTTCATTTTAGAAAGATTTTTAAAATAAATTTTAGCATGCATTTCAACACACTTGAGTAACTATAAATCAAATTATAATGGAATAGCAAGCGAAAGTGCTTGAGTGTATACACTCTGTTGAGATGAATTTTTGCATGTTAACTTTTATGTACAACAGAGAGCATGTGGACTAATAAAGCAGATTTTTTTCTCATCTTTGAAAAAAAGAAAGAAAGAAGTCACACCACCTTTCAATTTCCACTGGGATATCTAAAAAAAAAAAATGAGACTTTTCATTTGATTTTATTTTGAACACCTCCCTGAAAGGTGGTGTATCAGTGCCATATCTTAACATGATAGCTCAAGGGCTAGTAATGGGTATGGATTTCCCTTTTATGGCAATATTGTGCTAACAGAGAAGATACTGAAATTCTGTAAGTGGTTTTTACAGGACCAGGTCACAAGCAATGTTGATTGAAACAGAACACATTTTGAAATGTCTGTTGTATAGGTGCTTGGGCATTATTGTGTAAATATGCACAGGTAGCTGAGTAGGCTGAACATATGACACAAACAACTGCTTGGGGACATTCCCTGTGCTTCCATGTCATAAAGGAAAAAAGAAAATGTGGGAAGAAATAAGTGTCAAAACAACACACAGAATTTAATTCATCATTAACACTGGAAAGTATTGAAAAATCTGAACTATGATTGCTCACCTCTCAGTACATTCAGTATTTCTATTCATGCAGATTTGTTGAGCATAAATGAAGAGGTTGAATATTAACTAAAATTCTAAAAACTAAAGAAATGGTGTGCAGACTGCAAAAATGCCATGCTTGAGGGCTCAAACTTGCAATGCAAATAGAGCTTGACTAAGCTTTAATTTCTGATTTTGCTCAAAGCTTTCACTACTATAAATAGAAGACAGGTAAGAAACTAAATTATAAAGCAGAGGTCTAGACAATTATATTTATAAAGAAAGGATTGCTTATAGGCTTTGAATAAGTGCACTTTCCTGGTATTCTTAAATTTAATAAAATACTTTCTGTCTTTGGCAGACTTTTTTTCTTTGTTCTTTTATTGCTTCTTTTCTCCAGTGTTGTATTGTAGGCACTTTCACTATAAATTTTCCTCTTAATTTCTCTAGTGTCAAAAGTTCTTACAGAGATTTTATATTCCCCTGCAATACTGTTCAGAAAATACTTTGCTGTTGTTTTCATAACAGATATTTCCAGATGTAGTTTCTATAGTTTCCTACATTGGATTGATCTAGTTTCCTGCATCTGGGGTAACACTTCTTTAATAAGAAACTAATGAAATCAATTCTCTGCATAATAAAGATTATGAGATGCAAAAAGAAATCAAAGGAAGTGCCGTGGCTTTTAAAACCAGCGTTTCAGATAACTAATGATAAAAATCCCTCAAGTTTAAACATGAAAAACCAGCCAAATTGTTAGATTATGTGATTCTACTACATTACCCTTTTTTCTCTCTTTTTTTTTTCTTCAAGATTTCATCCATGACTTGTGAGTTCATGAAAATTCACCTTCAAAGAGTAGAAACAATGGCAGTTCAGATTTGACCTCCTCTTTCCTCAAATGGTTGAGAGGGAAGGTTGCAGGGGATTGGTTCAGAGACCGAACAGTTCTCTGCTAGGGAAGAGAACTTGCCAGAAAAGGAGAGGTCCCACTCTGTGGCTTGGTTTTAACTGAAGGCTCAGTTGTTACTCTAAAAGCTAGTAGCATAGATTCAAAGTTGTGCTGTTTGTGAAATAAAAAAACCCATGGATTAAAGCAGGAGGAATGACAAAAGATTTGAGTCAGAAAATGGTTAAGATGGATCCATGCAGCTAAATATTTATAGGCTTTGAGTTTTCAGTGTAGCAGGACACAGGCAGGTTCACTAGCCCACCCCAGCTCTAAGAAGACACTCAGCAGTTAAGTTGTAAGCTCTGCCTCTGGTTGGGCTCCATTGCAGTCCATGGCTGATCTTTCTGCAGGACTCCAAGATTTTGCTTATGACAGACAAAATTTTCCCTCAAAACTGAAAGAAACAAGACTGTCTATCTAAAACCTGAATAAGCAGCCACATGGGGAAAATAAAAGGCTTTATGGAAAGGTATTAAAACATACACATCTCTGTGACTTGGTAGCCCTACTACCACATTGACAGGAATGAAGTGGTTTTTCTGGGATTCCTGTTCTACTTCTAAAAACATGGGGAAGTTTGGCACTTCAGAAACAGAAAGTCATGAAAATTCAAGAGAACAAGATGTAAAGGTCAGAGCATAAACACAGTAATATGCTATGCAGTGTATTGGACTGAAGGAACTTCAGACTTTACAGAAGAGCAGCAAAATTTGTAACTAATGAAAGAAAAATGTTCCAAATAGCATTAATCTTTAGAAAGCTACTTGATTAAAAGTTGGCTAAAGGTAATTAAAAAAAAAAAAATCCCTGAAGAGGGGAAACAAGTAAGTACTTCAGCATAGTTTATTGCCTGTCCAGTTAAATTGACATGGTTCTACTTTTACAGGCTACAGAGAAGAGGGATAAAATAATAATAAAAAAATCAGTATTTTCAGGACAGGATTTTCTGGAATCTTCATTTTTGAAAGTAGGCCTCAATTTGTCTCGTAAGCATTCACAATTTTTACATAAAGCATATTCCCTAAAGAACAGTCAGCATCCCTTGTGGACACACAATCATTCTAGATGTTTCATAGAACTTTTGTTTATCTAGTGCTGTTCACTTGCTTTCTTATCTAAAAATCATGTCAACTCTATTTTGCCCACTTTTTAAAGATTCAGGAACTAAAAGAATGTTAATTATCGTTAGGCTCAGAAAATAAAATTGGGTAGTTTTATAATGGCATCAGAGAATTCTGAAGTTAGATAAAGAACCAGTAATGTAAATTCTAATATTGATGCATATGTCTCTTCTACACAAGGCAGTAGACAAAGAAGTATAGATGCTTTGTTGATCTCTGTCAAACAGAATGTTGCGTTAAATCTATAATGTTTCCTTATGTCAAGGTTAGCGGCCGTGGCATGAAAATACAAACCTAATTCCAATGAAATTGTGACCACATAATTCAGCGTAAAACATTGCATAACATGAAGAGTAAACTGACAACAAAAGGAAAAGAATGTGGTCCCTTATAAAAAAAATAATTTTCCTTGTGAAATGACATTTTCTCCCTTCAGCTTGAAATAATCTGTGTAACATCTGCATTTGAGATAAGTTGTATTTAGAGACATGAACACAGAAACAGCAGACTTAAGACCTTTAATCAATCCTTGTTTATTATTTTAATAGCTGCTTCAGAAGGCAGCAAAATATTCAGTGACTCAGGAGGGGCAAAAAAGACCTGATATATTTAGTAAAAAGTATTTAGCCTTTTTATTTCTGACAAATAAAAGACACTGTTGAGGGGATGCAGTAGTCTTTTAGATCTCTGTAGGAATGCTTTTATAAGGGGCACTAGGTCAAGAAGAGCACAAGTTGCTTTTCTGCTTCAGATGGAAAAGCAATATGCTTCCAATGTTTTGTTGCAGGAATTGTGGCTGAGAAGTAAAGGCCTTGATTACAAGGTGGAGATGCTACTGCCTCCTGTAGCCATAAGGCAGAATATTGCCCCCTGCCACCTTCCTTTTTTTTTTTTTTTTTTTTTTTTTTAAATTTTTGAAGAGTCTACAGAAATACTACTGTAAAAAGCATATTTTCTGGAAACTGTAGCAGAAGAAGGAAGAAAGCCATTTCCAAATATATTTGTGATTAGGTATTGAATGGTTGTAAATGTAAGGAGGCTGAGCTGAATATGAGACTGCTTACAGCTTTTAATGTGCAAAGTAACAACTTCAAGATACTATCAAACGATGTAACTCTTGGTTGCTGGGGCTATCTGTAAGTCAAATGAAGATACATATCTATCTTTTTAATAGGAAACACTTACATGACATCCAAGTCACATCTTCAGCATGATGATCAGATTCTATTGTTGCTGGAATGGGTCTGTGGCTTAATTACAGGAAAGCAGTCCTTATTTTCATAGACGGAGGGAAAAAAAATGTTTTGTGAAAAAGTGCACCTTTTTTAATTTTTTTATTTTTCAGGCCATTTTGAGTGGTTAGAAGCTAATGACAATGCATTACATAAAAGTGCTTATCTAAACAGCTCCATGTGTCATTGCTCCAGCAAGATTTGCCGTTTTCAGTTTCATTACTCCGTGGCAGATAGCAGTGTTCTCAAGGTGGTACTGTTTACTAATCAGGTAAGAACAAACACGCATTCGTTTTGAAAGGGTAAAGATATGGCTGCTCGGGTGTTACCAGCCAAAATGCAAAGAAATATGCCTGCTAGCACATGCCTGCCCCTTAAGTTAGTTTGTGCAAAATGATTACTTGGTATCGTTCCACTGATCTATGCAATTGTAAAACCTGGGTATTTGCCATCTCAGCTATAAACTAATTTGATGGGTGAATGTTCTGCAGTAAGATTTCAAGGACAAACACTTTCTATTACTGAATTAAATAATTTGGGGATTTCAGGGGGGAAATCTATAGCAACAGATTTTCTAGCCTTCCTCCTGTTCTGGAAATAGGAAAATAAGTGCTTTTCTCTATAGAGACATAGAAAAAAACAAAAGTTGCTGGCTCAGGATACCTGGAAATCTCTTGCTTGGCCACCTGATTTGCTTTGCCCATGTTTTAGAGCCGTAATATTCCTATTCTTCTACCTATTAGTAGATGAAATAGCCATGTCAAACACAAATGCCAGTTGAGCAATGATAATTATTTCCATCTTTCTTACCTCCCTTGCCTTGTGGAGGCTTTCTGAGGTTAGAATGTTCTCTTTTGAGTGTCTTGTTTAATAACTTAATATTGATGCTATTGTACTGCTACTTAATGAAAGCAAGAGCAAGTACCGCTGGTCTCATTAAGTTAATGGCCCTCATATCTTGATGTTGGAGTTGAATTATTATCAATCAACAATACAAGTATTTAAAAAGACAGATCCACTTCATTCACAAAGGTAAGATGCAAAAAACCCTGAAGTGTAACCCTACCAAGGGATCTAAATATAGGACCAGGTAATGGACATACCTTATTTCTTTCCCACTGTGTCTTCAAGTATTCATGAAAACAACTCCAGGCTCTTGCTCATTTTTCATCTATAAAAGGGAATAGTTGTATTTTTCTATGACCCATTACTGTATGAGGAAATTGTAACATAATCAGTGTTCTGGTCCGAATGCATGGAGATTTTTGCCATAGTACTTGCCAATAAATTCCCAGGTATGACACCCATGGCAACATTGAGACAGAATAGGAATACTGATTGCAGTGGTTCACCTAAGTAGTGTCAATGGACCCGACAAAAGATTTTTCTTTCCTTGAAAATAGAGCAAATTATGTGATTCAAAACCATGAGAAAACTGGCATTTGAGTTCCCATAGAATTGGGAGCCTAAATTGAATTAATTGATAAACAGTTCCTTACATATGCATTAGAAGAATGTTTTTGGCAGTTATTACATCAGCTCAGTCCACTCTGTTTCCACAACTGCTCTTAGCCCTTTGTTGTTTTAGTTATGGAATTTCTCCTGTAGTCAGAAGTGTATTTATTGCACATAGACTTAATTAAAGATGATATGAGTTACTCATACTGCAAAATTTGCCAGAAAAACTTCAGAAACCTTCAGAAGCTTCTGCTGGTAGCTTCAAAACCAAAACTCTACAGACTTGTATTTAAGACTTCTTAAACTGAAACGAAGGGAGGAGTAGCTTTTACACATTTTCCTACTGAATTGTTAGGTTGTTTATGAAAAACAAATGAATCTTCAAAAGTAGCCACATACTGAGAAACAGAAGTGAGAGACAACTGCTGGTTCTGGCCCTGGAAGAAAACAGTGCTGCTGTCCTGGAGGCTGTCATTAAAGATAATCTCTCAATTGTATGGTCTGGTACCGTGCAGTTTCCCTGTACCCCCTTTTACTATTTTTATTGGTCTCTGAATAACTTTTGCTATGTTTCAACATGAACAGGCCTGATGCATATGGAGACTGGATTACATTTAATGTACAGTTTCAGTACTGTTCTTAGAGGACAAGCACCACGGGTGTTGCAAATGTATCCCTAGCCTTCCTCACTCTTTCAATAGAGAGGCCAAAGATGAGTGAATGTGTTTTTTCTAATATAGACATTATGACATCAGTTGGAAGACAGAGAATTTAAATTGTTCTTGGGTATGAAAAAGGATAGGGAAAATGGACTCTTTTTGTCAACAGAAACCTATTGTTGACTTATATTTAACTTGCAGTCCATGATAATCTGCAGCTTTTCCTCTTTTATTGCTGGTTTACCAAAGTTGCTCTTCATTCAGTACTACTGCATTGATCATTTCAGTTTTCTTTCCTAACTGTGATTCATATGTCTTTGAACCTTGTGTTATTGGTTTGAAACTGGTTTTTGTGTACTGAGATGATTTTAAATTCTAATGATGTCTGCTGGTGTGCTTGTAATTCCTCCCAATTTAGTGTTATCCACATTTTTTTTATATTTTATTTTTCATTCCACTTTCCAAACAGCACTATCGTTATGCCAGGCCCTGGAACAGACCTATGCAGAGCCCTATTATCATTTTCTTGTAGTTTGATAGAAAACTACTGACAGCTCCTCTTTTAAATAAGGTCACGCTCCTATTTGTACACCCACTTTACAGTAATTCCATCTGTACCAAATCTCCTCAATTTGCTTAAAGAGCATTCCATGAGATTATGTTAAAAACCCTAACAAAGTAAAGTAATATCTACTTTTTCAAGTCTGTTTACAATGAAAAAACCACAACCAAACCAGATTACACTGGCTGAATGTGACTTGCTCCTCATCAGAAGCAGCTAATGTAGGTTTCTCACTTTCTAATTCTCTAGCTGCTTACAAGATTTTTGTTAGCAATCTGTTCCAGTGTCTTATGAGTTGTCAACTTTCAGCTGATTGGCTGTAATTGCATAGTCTGTATTTTTCCCTTAACTGTAATGTATATCCTTTGTTCTCCCAGTTCTCTAGTTTCCCACACATTCTCCTCGGGTTCTCAGAGTTAGTTGTTGATAGTCAGATATTCCTTCCATTATGCAACCTTTCCTGTTTCCCTTCCAGTTTCAGTACTTCTGGCTTATATATATTTGTAATATTGTTCTATTCTAGTCTGTGTTTGCATTCACATTTGGCAATATTAACTGTCTTACTAACATAAAATTTTAACAGTATTAACTGTCTACTAACTGTCTGATAAATTTTCAACTTTTCTGTGAAAACTGAAACCAAAAAAGGTAATGTTGACTTCAGTTTGTCATTTGCCATTCATTACTTGCTCATTCCTCCCATTAAGTAACGGGCTTATACTTCCTTTTATCTTCTTAATCTTTACATCTTGTATGGCTTACAAAACAGACGGAGATTAAACAACAAAAGATAATTTCAACTGGTATTTGTATGTGCAGGCATATTTGTACCCCAATGCACTAAAATTTCTGTAAGTTGTCGTGGTTTAACCCCAGCCAGCAACTAAACACCATGCAGCTTCTCACTCACTCCCCCCCAACCAGTGGGATGGGGGAGAAAATCAGGAAAAGAAGTAAAACTCGTGGGTTGAGATAAGAACGGTTTAATAGAATATAAAAAAAAGAAACTAATAATGATAATGATAACACTAATAAAGTGACAGCAGTAATGACAAAAGGATTGGAATATACAAATAATGCACAGTGCAATTGCTCACAACCTGCCGATCGACGCCCAGTTAATCCCTGAGCGGCGATCCCCCGGCCACCACTCCCCCCAGTTTATATACTAGATGTGACGTCACATGGTATGGAATACCCTGGTTGGGTCAGCTGCCCTGGCTGTGTCCCCTCCCAACTTCTTGTGCCCCTCCAGCTTTCTCACTGGCTGGGCATGAGAAGCTGAAAAATCCTTGACTTTAGACTAAACACTACTTAGCAACAACTGAAAACATCAGTGTTATCAACATTCTTCTCATACTGAATCCAAAACATAGCACCTTACCAGCTACTAGGAAGACAGTTAACTCTATCCCAGCTGAAACCCAGCTGAAAGGACAAAGTGTTCAGCAACACTTTCAAAAACCATGCAAGTACACTTGTCTGCAGAAGTTAAAGGGGATCCATTAATCGTTGTGGGGGAACGAATAAGCATTTGTTCCGAATTACTCTCTGAAATGAGAGAGGCAGGAACAAAATGATGAGTGCAGTTGCACAGCAGTGAATGTATCTGTAGAGAAATGTCAAAAATAATAAAAAAAGTTGTATTTTATAAATGGAGTTGATAAGAAAAAGTCACGATTGTCTCTTCCATCCTTCAAATCTGAGTAGCATTATCTCAAAAAAAAAACATTGTAGGAAAAAGGAACAATTCTTGCCCATTTTAGCTTTACAAAAAATTGTTTATAGATCATAATATATCAGAGTAAGGGGAATAGAGTGAAGGTATTTTGAGCAACTGTTCCCCTGCATCACCAAAATAAATCTTGAGGGAAAGTACTGGAAAAGCAATACATTCAACATTTTAAAAGAAGGCTAGAGACACAAGAAAAATGCTAGAAGCGTTAACCCATTTGTACCAAAGAGGTAAAAGAATCTGACAAGCAGGATGAAAGGTACAGAGAAAACACTGTGAGGAAGGGAAATAGTATTATTGGCTTATTAGAGCTGTATAAAACCAGAGGGTAACGTCTGTTGCATGGAAGAAAAGCCAGTTTAAAAAGTTGTTGCATCTGAAGTGATTTACAGCTTTCAGTGTAAAAAACAGCCCTAGAAGGTCTGGCTACTGGCACATACACAGAAAACTCAAGTTTACTGCTACAAGGTTTTTTTGTTAAAATAAATTTGGGAGAAAGATGGTCATGGGGATGGGTATCTAAGCTGTTAATTGAATGTGAACAAAATTATAGTATCCAGATGCATCCAATCAAATAAACAGCAAATGTAGAGTGTTCCCACAAGGTTTATAAATGTGTTTGGAGGGTTTGTTTATGTATGTATGGGGAATACATTAACTAAAATATTTATAAAAGCAGACACTTAACCACAGGCTATGGTTTTAACCTGCCATGCAGTATGGTTCCTAGCATGTCATCCTTTTCTGTGTCTTACATGGGGCTATTGTAGGCTAATAACGTTAATAGATTTTCTTTGGAAGCTAAATTATTTAGTAAAATGAAGCAAGTTTTATGCAGAACGAAGTGTCCTCACTATTGAAAGACTTCTGCTGAATATCTGTGACGTGAACAAGTTGACGAATACTTCTATCCTATACTGATGCAGAAACTCACAGCTGACTTTTATTTCTGAAATCAAGTATGTCGTGTGGTTAATCCAAATTTGATCTCTTTTGTCATTTAGTGTTTGGAATTAGGGTATTGGCTTGGGCCTGTCTTGCAGTTTTCCAAAACTGATCTTTGAACACATATTCAATAGAGATTTATTCTTCCACCTTTGTTGATATGTCATAACAGTTGAAGCCTTGGTAGGAAAAGAGCATAAGTAATTGGCTACTCATCACAAATCATATCAGTGTTGTTCTGCTGGCTCAGACTTCTCGGTCTATCAAGCAGTAGACAGCATCTTCTTCCTCTTTTTAATATTGCAAGACAGGAAAAAAGATAACTGTCCTTGTCTATAGTATTGATAACATTTCACATACCTATCATATCCCCTTTTATTCATGTCCTGTAAGGTAAACTGTTTCTATCCTTTCAATTTCTCTCCGTACAAGAGACTTTCCATTTCTCCTATCCTGCTTCACATCTTTTTCTGAACTGCCTCTAATTCTGTAATATCCTCTGTGGAAAAGCTATGACCAGTACTTTGCACAGTATCCTAAAAGGGGTCTCACTGTTGATACTTGTAATGGTAAGTCTGTTTGTTATGTGTAGCCTATATTATCTTCTCCTGTATTTTTTTCTGTCTTTCTGGTTTTGTTCTATTTTGGAGCTGATTCTTGAAAAGACTTTCTTTAGGGATTTGGAGTTCACATTGCTACATTTCTTTTCTTTATACTGGCCTCAGCATGTTCCAGTTAGGATTATGACCAGAAGCAGAATAAGCATGAGCTGTTTTTGTCAGATTATTGAATCAAAAGGGCTTGGAGTGCTTCCATAAAGGGAGCCTTACCATATTAGGCACTCTTGCTGTTATCCTTAGGAGGTGAAAATGGGGACTGAGGTAACTCAGAACATGACTAGGACTTGTTACATAGTACTCTGCTTGCCTGCTTTATGGATTTAAAAAAAAAAAAAGTTTTTAGCACAGTTGATTGGGTAATTTTGACAGACCCTAAATTCAGTTCTAAGAAAACTAAATCTAATTATGACACAATGTAATATAAGCAGTTATTTATGAAAAAGAAACTAATGTAGAGAGCACCATGGAAACATATTGTTAAATTCAGCAGCAACATGGCTTAATTTACATATTAATTCACTTTAATTCTACCAAGCCGACTCTTGATAATTACATTATTAGCCTGTTTAATCACAGTAAACATGTCTTGTTTCCTCTCTCTCCCATAGAGCTCAGTGCAAAGATTGCAAAAGAGCATGTGAAGCTCTATTTCCTTACATAGAGCAACTTTGTATGTAGTGGTAGTTTGGCTAGGATATGAAAAGATAAAGGACAAAAAATGGCCTTGAAAATTTATAGAGGAACAAAAATTAGCTTTATAACGTCATATTCTACATTTTACAGGAGGAACATGTCTTGTGGGAAACCAACATCATGACTAAGAAGGAATGGGTCAAAGTGGATATACAGCTACCAACAGGGCTAGAAAAATTAAAGGTATGAATGAAAAAGGCACATGCTCAATTTTTGAAGATGCTTTACCTTATTGTTTATAAAACTCCTATGAAACTTAAAAATTTATTAAAATGTTACATATCCTGAAGGTCTTGCTGTTCTTCATTGCTTCAGTGTGAGTAAAGCTCTGGTTACAGCTCAACAAAACATCTACACAAACATCACGTGTTGAAGCTGCTGGTCTTTATTAACATGCAAGAAAATAAATATAATTCTCACCACATTTTAGTTAGCCATCTGAGTCCATCTCAAGTGTTGCCAAGTCATTTAAATATAAATGCTATTAAGCGAGATGATGTGAATGATTTTTGTGGGATTTTAGTGAAATTATGTAAACCAGTAATTGTTAAACCAGTAACTGGAAGAGAATATCTTCCCCCTGAATTTTCAGGCATAGAGAAGAATGTAAAGTTGCAACTACTTAATTCTTAAATTATTTTACAAGTTTCTATTTTAAGTAATTTTACATTTACATTTATTTTTCATAATTCTGTAAATAACCATCATATTTTACTGTCTCAACAATCAGCTGAAAATGTAATCTCTGTGAAAGGACAAAAACTAAGCCTGCTACTGGAATTGACGTTTTGACATATATTAGAATGAATGCATTTCAGCAAGTTAGTAGGTTATAAGTACCTGTTGTTGCCTGTCTCTCTTTTTCCCCACAAGGACAGGTGTGGATAAACAACCAGATGTGTAATAAGACTATCTATAGTATCTAAAAAAAACAAAAACAAAAGGCTGCTGAGGTTGTATGCATACATGTAGAAAGCCAAAACTATGCATTCTTGTACAAAGACAGCAAGGATCGCTTGTACTTAGGGGAGGAAAGATACTATCTCTAACTATGTGACTATGTAATGTTTTCAGCATAGCATTCTGCTGTTTGAACTGGTAGAGAATGGAGAATATTTGTTATTTTGAAGAAATTTTCTCTGGTGGAAGATAATGACGTATATAATTCTTATTTCGTAGAAAGAAAAATGCCTCTTGAGATTTCACTCCAACCTAATTCCCAGGCTTTGTGGAGTGTGTTAGACCCTTCTGCTTATGCCCCAAATCAGGTCTGTTCTAGTTTCCTTCTGTTTTGGTGGATACTCTTGTCCAGCTTTCCTTCCACTGTGCTTCCTCCCTCTTGCACATGACTACTTTCTGAGACTTGTGCTCTGGTCATGTCCCAGTCTGTCAAAAGCCACAACTCTATTTTTGATTTGTGCCTCCAACTTCCGCTCTTGTCTCTCGGTGCTTTCTTTCATTGCTATCTTCATCTTTATGATGAATCCAAGTTTGCTTCCTCCTGTTTGCTGCTTTAGCTCAGGTAAAAGAAACTTGGAGAGCGCAAGTGGGGTAATCTCCTTGCTTTGAGAACAAGCAGAGCTGGGCTCCACAGTGCCCAGGAGCAAAAGATGTTCTTCTGAAACTTCAGTGCTCTAAATCAGCTTGTGTAAAATCTGGTCAGCGCAAGGGAACTCAGAGAGACAAATGCTCCATGAATCTCTATGTCTATGTCAATAGCAGTAAAATAAGCAGGGCTGGGGAACAGGCCCAAAATTGGTATGTGATAGTCCATATAATTAAAACATTAGCACAGTCCCTGGCAAGGTTTTGACCCAAGAAAATTGGCCATCTCCCAGACAGTGCCTGGAACATTTCAAGGGTTACCAGCAGGCGGGGACCAATCCCACTGCATAGACTGGATGCAGCCATGTTATCTTAAGTGATGAAACAGGTATCAGTTGTTAAGCTATGCTGTGCCAACTGGTGTCCGAGGGCCATCCCTAGCCCATTTTATTCACCTGTGAGTGTAACTGAAAATTTTTCTCTTGGGCATCTGTAAAATGAGGTTCTGAAGAGACTTCAGAGCAGAAGATGGAGTCTTTAGGGTATTACATTTCAGGTCACTCTTCTAAAACACAGGGCCACTGCAACTTTTTAGCCAATGGTTATGAGATTAGGAGTTTTTCTTTAAAATAAGCTTTTACTTACCTTCATTCTTGGAATTTGTCAAACCGTTTTAGCTGAAAATTTTCAGAAATTTCAACCTGAGGTAGTCATACAAAATTTTCAGTTTCTGATTTGAAATCTGTCATGGTTTTGTAATGGAAAGTATGCAGTGCTTTTTACACGTAGAACATTACTGTTTTCTGAAAAAAAAAAAAAAAAAATCAGTTTCTCTCTGTTCTCTGTTAATATAAATATTTTAATTGTAACAATCCACAGCTGATGTTTAAAGGAACACTCCAGAGCAGGGCAAGTTTCATTTGTCTGAATAGCATCCAGCTTTTGGACACTACACCATCAGAGCCACCAGGTTTCTGCTCCTTAGAAGAATTCACCTGCACTGATGGGCAATCCACGGAGCCTGGATCAGCCTGTGACTCTCACCCAGATTGTTCTGATGGCGGTGATGAGGATCCAGCAGCCTGCTGTAAGTCAATTGCATTGCACAGGACACTGTGCTCAAGAGTACTGCAAAACCTAAAGAAGTCTATCCAACAAAAGGCTAGAAAACTTATTATTTATATGTTTCTTTCCCCCAGAATATATAACGATGTACAGGCTACGACAATGCTAAATAAATAATAAATGTTATGTTCATAACATTTTCTGTCATGCATTTTTATTCTTCCCATTGCTTTCTATTTCTCTGTCTGGCCTTAGCAGTATGTTTTGGATCCAAATAGTAATTTTTTAAGTATCTGTAGAAATGCAACATGTCACATATTTTTGCTTAAATGTATTCCCTACATACAATGTTTATAACTTCTACTTCCCTAATTTGAGAGGTACTGAAATCTGCCTTGGGATTTGTTGTTTGAATGCTTTTCTACTTTAGATTGTCTGTGAGTTACTGTCAGAAAATGCATTAGGTGACATGATATTTGCATGGTGATACAAATCACTGTACAAACTGGCTACAGTTCAGAAACTAGATCTTACTCATGATATTTTCAATTGAAGGTAACTTTGCTTAGAAGCCAGAGTTTCTACTGTACAATCAAGAGTAAAAGAAAATAATTAAAATTACCGGAAGCTGTCTATGATAATTCTGAAACATTTTAGATCTCCATGTGAAAGTAGCTTTAGAGACCCTATTACTTCTAAAATGAATATGATACAGTGTACATCTATATGTATGTTTGCTTGCGGTAGTAACACTTAAATGTGTGTTGCACATGAAAACCGTGCACATATTTAAGATATTGGTGATGATATATATTGCTGCTGGGAGGTGTGAATTAAAATTCAGTGTGTCACTCGAGATAGCAGGATGAAGAATAGTGATAATGTTTTATTTTTTAATTTCTTGAGAAGACTTTAGGAACTATTGGTGACTACGAGCTTTTTTTTAACTTGCAGTCTGAACCTTTAATCTTTTCAATTACTTAAATAACCATGCAGGAGCTATCTCTGAAACAAGTAATATGTGCAAATGTTGAAATAACATTTTAAATAGGAAGGTTTATACTGTTTTATCTCCGGGTGGAATCTAAGCCAACGTTAAAGTCTATAGGGGCTCCCTCTCTGAGATCTGTTTTCCTTTTTTACAAGACGACCCTGTGCTGCTAGCTCTGTGTGTTTGTTGGTAGGAGTGCAGAGAGTCCTCTCACACTTTTTAGGAGGAGGAATGGAATGGAAGTGATTAGTACTTTATAAATTGGACTTTATTTCTCAGTGATTTAGTGTTCCCACTTCAGTAACAATATGAGGGAATTGTGGTGAATAATGACTGGGAATATAGAGGAACAATTTTAAGGTTTAAAAGGAGGATGAAAATAATTGTTGCAGTTGAAGGGTAGCTGTTAATAGCACTACACAAAGTGAAAATGAAGATAACTCTAAACACAGGCAATTATATTCTGCATGCAGTGCACTATACTTTCTTATTTTATTTTTACCCCTGGGCCTCAGACACCAGACATTGGCATTGGGCAACCAAAAGATTAACAAATAACCTAGATATAGTCAGTAATTCAGAGTTAAAGAAAGATCACAGTGGACTCTCTCTTGAGAATATTGCTTCTGTCGTGTTCATGTGGATGGGTCAGAAAAACTGGAGAGTGGGCAGAAGAAAGAAAAGTCAGAATGGTGTGGGGGTTTTAATACTGTCCTTTGTGGCATCACCAGAACTAGGGTGCTGGGGCAAGGACTGACAGAGGCCCAGCCAGTGCAAAACCCTCTTCAATAGCTCTGCCTAGTGCTCTACTGTCTGCTGCTGCCTCTGCAGATAACTTTGGTTTACCACATGGCACTAATTCTCTACTAGCTCCTAGTGTATTTCAGTTTAAAGAAAATAGCACTCTCAGCTGAACCTGAGACATAGGGATTGTGTGCTTCACTCTGTGTCGAGGCATTCGTAGGTTGAAGATGTATCATTTTGTTGGAGTAGTGCACAAAAGTATACTCATCCTCTCAAAAAAGGGTGAAAAAAGGTTCTTTTCTAAAATATAAGTAACCCATAGCAGTTGCATGTTGCTTTGACTACTGGCTGAGAAGAAAGAAAAAAAAAAAGCCATCTTTAAAATAACAATAACTGTTTTTAAAGTTGGTCTATTTTAATGGCTAATATTGTCTTGGATACTTCACACACACCTTCTCAGGAAAAACGACCCTAAATGTGGAATTTAGCTCTTCAGCAGTTTGGTCAGCTTAGAAGATTCATCTTTCTGACACTTCCTGCAGTCTTGAACAAAAGAGACCTAAAGGGAAAATCATCCTTTATTTCTCTCCTTTGTTCTTTTCCTCCCATTATGTACATTTTCCACATGATCTTGAAATTGTCCTCAGTGATATTTAGAGTACACTACATTTATTCACATTAATTTTCAGTAAAAATCCCTATCTGGTACAATAATGCATATTTTAGCCTCTATTCTTTTAGATGTTTTAGCACCTATCCTTGGACACATCCTGAGTAGTTTCCTTTGATGAAGTACTCTCATGTACTGAAAGAGCTGACAGATGTCCATACTGAATGAAAACAAAGGCAGACAGCTGTTACTTAGCAATGTGAAGGATTTCCCTCTTTGTGGATTTTCTTTGCTTTGTTATAATGGGGAAAGAAAAATAATGTTTCAATTTGCTCATGTTAACTTGGCATGAATGGTCTTATAATAACACAATTTATTACAAGAACAAATACATATATGATTTACAATGCTTCTTAAACTTTCTGTTGAATCTCTGCCCATTTATATAAATATATATTTAAGTATATGAGACTTAAAAGTCTCAAAAATTTAGGAACTTGTGTAGGAAACACTTATGCACATGATTAACCACCTTTATTTGAGTAGTTTTGTTGAAATCAATGAATCTAATGAAGTGACAAATTATGAAATTAATGTTTTTAGTATTAAATTCTACATTTTCATTATGTCTTATTTGACATCACTTATTTGAGATCACTTCTAAATTTCTTATTTCACAGTGACTGACAATAAATTATCAAAACCTAGTTCATATATTCAAAACAGAGAAAGTGAGATACAGTACTTAAATAATTTGAAGGATTAAAAAGACTCCTTTTATGCTGATGCCTTTTCTTTATTTCCTACCTAATATAAATGAAGTTTTGCACTGAATGTCATGTCAAATAACAAATATTTCAAGCACTATACTTACTCTTATTATACATTATTTATATGTAACATACACAATACGGTTAAAAACATCACAAATGAATCAGCAGCTAGCAATCCTAGCCACTTGGCAAGAAGTCTAGGAAGTGCTTGCTATTTTCAAGTGATATCACAGTTTGACATAGTAGTGTTTCTGGAAATCGCCTACTCATCAGCATTCATGTAGATTCAAAATGATTGCAGGGTGGGACATCCTACAGCTGTTTCTGAAAGAACATCACCTTCCATTTAGCCTAATTAGAAGCTTCCTTAAAACACCTGTCTAACTCTTCTGGTTTTAATTTTGCATCTCTAGTACTAGCTTAAATATTCTCAGCCTTTCATAGGATTTGCATAATTTATGAACAGAAAATATGTAGAATGAAGGAAACCTGTATAATTTTAAAGCCGTGCACTTTTTACTGCATTTCATTTACAGTATAGCAATTTACAATTGCAAATCCTTGAAACCCTTTACAGCAAATGAAAACATATGTAAATCATTTTACTACCATTCAACTTTAAAGTAGAAAGAGCATTTTTTAGTCTGAAATGTTTGTTTTACTACACGTTTATGTGTTTCCTGTGACACACTAATTGTCTGGAATTGTCAGGATCTGTCCATCAATCTTGTATGTACATGTGGAGAAAAAGAAGCTGCACCCGTATTATTTTCACAGACTTCTTCATTGCTTATGAACACTGTATAGCATTGCCTTTGTGTTTCACCAGAACAGTTAACTCAAAGGAAGTGTACCTCTGCAGACCCAGGGTCGACATGAGATTCTCTTAACGCCACCAGTCTCTTAACCCTAAGCAAGGTAACCGAGCAGTTTCAGAAGGAGATGAGGCCATCTCACCTAAGGGACGAGCGTGTTATGAAAGATCTGTCTAATGACTTATGACATGTGAAAATTCAGGCTAGATGACCTATGGCCATCTGTGATCTTTCTGCTTGAATCCTTTAACAAATTCTAGGTAAATAAAACTAATCACAAACTGGTAGGGAATGTGCACAGATAGTCAGTAAGATGGTATATGCTTAACCCTTCCCTTTCCTAGAACACATGAAATGTTAGCCAGAAATGACAAAATATTAATGACAAAGTAATCACACAGAAGTGCTTTGGTAGCTGATCATGCAGACAGTTTATACCCCAAATTCCATAGGAGTTGGGGTGCTGCCACACCGAGAGAGGGCAGCAGCTCTCCTCATTCAATACTATTAGTCAGGGAAACACCAGCCTGATGGAGGGACAAGCTGTGTGTCCCCCGTTATGTTCATTTGATTGAGTTGCCAGAGTAGGACTGAAAAGCTAGTCCAGTTGAAGGCTACAAAGTTGAAGCAATGTTAATTGGCTGGTAACCCAGCCTAGCTGACAGGACTGCTTTGTTTTTCCCTCAGGAGGATCAAGAGGAGCTGGGATAGGTAGAGTAAGCTAGCCAAATAAAAAACATTTCCATCTAACCTCCCAGTGCTCTTGGAATATGTGCTTTATTTTCTGCTTCTTTTTTGAAAAAACATGTAGAAAAATGGTTCATATTAATTGAAAAATCTTTCCAGTGTATTTTATGGTTTTAGTAAGCTTCACTTATTTCTTGAAATTTGAGGAGATGTATTATGGGAACATTTTTTTCTCCTGGTTACATCCTAGAGTCATTGATTTTGCAGAACTGGTGTAATAGTTTACTCCTTGACTAGTTGAGATATACTGATATACCCACATGAAAAGGAAAAAAAAAGATTATTTTTCAAATTTGGCTTGTTATTTAAATGAATGCAGGTTGTTGTTTCCTTTCTAATTTCCTTTCTGTTTTGCTGAATTATAAAATAGATGAATATCCAAAAAAGAATTAACTGGTTTTGCTTTTGGAATGTGGAAAATCTTTCTGCAGTTTGAATCTAGTGAAATCTTTGCAGTGAAATAAAAACCATAAGCTCTGATGGTAAGAGGTGCAGTAGGAAAGGACATAATATACCAGAAATATGCTTTACGTCTGTTTAACTTGCACAACTGCAGTATGAATCCTCAAAAAATATAGGTTGTGCAGTCACTTATTTTCTAACTGTGGATAGTGAAACATTCCCTATAATCAGTTGATGGTTGAAATAAAAATGTAGAAAAAGCCTGTGAATAATAAAAATTATGCACTGTTTTGATGGGAAAGGAGCATCTCAAAGTTTATTAATGTTTGAGCAATGAAAAAATACACTGAGAAACTGTCTCACTTGGATTTGGGTTTCAGCCAAAGCACAGAACTTTTTTTTCAAGCTTGATTAAACATTCACAAGCACCCCTTAAGTTTTTAGAATTAAGTAGGGATAAAATTTAAGTCAAACTGTTAACTCAGATGATTCGGTTTCACTCACATTTATAGGCTAGCTGTTCCCTAACATATTAATACTTTTAAAAATGAAGTATCACTTCTAGAAACTACATATGGTGGAACACTTGAGCTTGATAAATGACTCTGGCCCAGTGTCTCTGCACAACTGGATGTTTATATAGATCTTGTCATTTTTAAATGACAGGTGCAATGAAAAAAAATACAGTAACATCTAAATCACAGTCAACATTATCACATTTAGTGAACTGGAGCTGCATTTTTTTATTCCCTGCTCCCCCCCCCCCCCCAAAAAAAACCCAAAACCCAAAACCAAAACCAACCCAAACCTCAAAAGCACACTACCATGAATGTTCTTCCTACCTTTATAATTGTGTTCAGACTTGAATAAAGTTCGAAAAAATGACTGGGCAAAATAATTTAATTTGGAATTGCATGGTTTTGTGTGTGCATGTCTTTTTTTTTTTTTTTTTTTTTCCTCCCACTGCTTGTATATTCAACCTAAAAGATGATGTTAATACATTTCTTTCTAAATCCATTGTGTTAGAAGAAATTGTACTAGTGGCTACCAATGTAAGAAATTATGATTACACCAGACTCCTTTCTTCCTGTTGACCATCAAAGGTAGTGATGGGCTCCATCTGATCACAGCCTTGCTGCTTTGCCAGTTCTTTTAGTATCTGATTTCCAAATGCAGCTACAACAGTCAGTTTTCACTATGAGCCAGTGAAAAACCCTGAGCCCGCTATTGAGCCACATTAAATGACAACAGATCTAGTGTCATTGGCACATGAAAGATGTTGTTCTTCATATTGTGATAACAACTCTTCTCATGGTCCTAAGTACCTCTAGTTAAAAGAAAATAATTAAAAAAAATAATCCCATGCTAAATACCTTATTCAGCTGTAAAATATTAATCATTAGTACCATTTTGTTTTCTCTTTCATATTTAAACCATTGTTTTAACTTTAGCCTGGCATTTTCCTTCCAGGATCAGGTTTTTACTTGCTTAGTATACAACAGAGTAGGTTCTTTGTGTCTCTGTGGTCATATATTGACGTCTTTTTGCATATTACTATGCAGCCACTGCAGTCAGCTTCTTACACAGAAGACCTTTACCAGGGTTTAGGGAGGCCAGAGGAAAGAGATGTTTAAGTAAAGAATGTTTGCTTTTTTGTGTCACATTGGTTCTCTCAAGACTACTTAGCTGAGGAAAGCACAATGCCTAGACGTAGTATTAATTACCATACAGCAAAACAGCTAAGTCTTGCATATCAATTTGCATATTCTACCTTAATGTATTAGCAATTGAAGTCTAATTAACAAGGTACCTTGTCAAAAGCATGAGAATTCTGTAATTAAATAAGTTAACCAAGTTTCATGTTTAACTAATATACTGCACTAAACAGAAAAGCATGCTCCATTGAATTTTAATGTATATAGTGAATCCAGATAAGAGGTACCGATATCTGTGATTTATTTTGTACCTTAAGATTTAACTGCTCAGATAACCTCTTTATATCAGGAAGACCTTTACTGTGGAGCTCTACTGCCATGGTGCTTCAGCAAAGATGCATTTCATTTTGGTTTTGTATAATCTGAAAATTGGAGTAATACGTATAATCATGTCTGAGGCTGATATGATAGGATAAATGTGCCATGAAGTCTGGAAAGTGCCAAGTACAGTTCAAAAGTAATGTTTACAACTGCGATAAGTGACCCAAAGAGTTAAGTGTAGTGCTTTGTGAAGCTGTTCTGGACTAGGAAAGATGACTCTCAGATTATACTATTTTCTTATCAAAATAATTAATTGCACTCAAGAAATGGAAAAGTGTGTGATACTGTTATAGTTTAAGTTGGTCTAATCCATACTGACTGAGAAAATGGTCTTTTACTTGGCAATAAAAATTTCTAGGAGACCTAAATAATTCATGAATTTAAATCTCATTTTCAAAAACAAATTAAATGAAAGTTTAAGTATTCTTTGCTTTCAGTGTATTTAAAGAACTAAATACACTTGATTTTTTCCACACATTCATAATTAACTTTCCAGTAGAATTCATCTTTTAAAAATATATATTACTTTCATAATCTGTCAGCTGCCTATGTACAGGTCTCATCTTTAATATGATATAGTTTATTCTCTTATAGGTGGTTTCCTTCATGGTTCTGAGTTTGATTAAGAAGGGAGGGGCCTGCCTGATCTGTTACCTGTATTCTAGAACTTTCTGTCCATCTGAATAATCTGGCTTTCAGTGAACCATACCAGTGCTTCTTTAAGACTCCTTGTACATCCAAATACAAATTAATCATAGTTGCAGCATTAAACCATTGCATGAAATTCAACTTAATGTTCTCTTGTTGTTCTTCTTACAACAGCTAATTACACTATATGTGATTTTGCGACTGACCTCTGCGGGTGGAAGCCACTAAGCATAGGTGATGCTGACTGGAACAGAATGACAGAACAGGCTCCTCTTGACAGTAAACTCCCTGGCAGAGGTCATACAAGTAATACTGGACGTGGTGAGATTTCTTTTTATTTATTATTATTATTATTATTATTATCATCGTTATCATCATCATCATCATTATCATTATTATAGTGCAGGTAAATTAGTAAGTTTTGCCTTGGAAAAATAGAGTGAGTGTAACATCCTTTGAACTGGTGTTCTTCCTTCAGCCTATAGTTGCCATACAATGCATTCAGCTGGAAAAAGTTTATTCCAGTAGAGGGCTGTTTTAAAGTATTTTTCCAAAATGAAAGCATTACTACAGCATACTGCATAAAACTAAAACTGCACAGCGTGTTTGTCATTGTCAGATGATGTTGGCAAATGTTCTGTGACTTTAATTTTATCAAAATGTATCTATTACACTGTTTACTTTAAAATCTGGGTTATAGTCCAATAGCCCTTTAAGATAAATTTTTTTTAATGATGTATATTATCTTACAGCCAGACCTCCACAGTTCTCTCCCATGTTTGTGTTAAAGGAATGAAATATTAAGTATTCCACCTTGAGCATTCAAAAGTAGAGGAATTCCAGGATTAAAAGTTGCCTGAGCAAACCCTAGTGGGGTGCGAGTATGTGTGTGCATGCTATTTAATAACTCTAACTGCACAATCATGTGCCTTTTTTTCCATTGGTCCCCAAGTGATGAAGTGCACCAAAGTTGCTATTAACTTTCTCAGCAGCTATTCGATATTTTGTTTTATTGTCTCTGTAGGGTGGCACTGGATCTGCATTACTGCATTGTCTGCAAACATTACTGTGCCACAGCTTCCAAACTCTCACAGCTCTGAAGAAGGGCACCGATATGCCTGTGTCTTCCCCATGTGGGTTATTCTAGGTGCTGGTGAGATTTGAGGTGTAATGTGGTCATAATGAAGGCTGCTGGTAGAAACATCTGCTCTGCAGCCTAAGCAGCATGTTAAATTAGCCCATAAGGAACTATGTGCTGCTGCACTTAAGCTGCTTTGATACCTGAATTATTACAAGATAGGTTCACATCTTTATATGTTGCTGCAGGTTGAAGCCTCAAACAGATCTTAAGGTTACCATGCAGCACCTCTCAAGGCTGGTAATGATGCATTCCCCATATAAGCTAGTGCAAAGGTCTTTCTGAGGTGGTTTTGCACCCATATATCACTGTTCCTGCTACAGCCACATCACAGCTTTACAATTAGGCTTCCAGAATTTGAGCAAGTTCTTGCCAACATTAAATCAAGGTCCTTCCGGTTGCAACAGTTCCTTGTGGTACTGCAGAGTGTTCGTCTCTTCTCTCCTGGGGAGGGCAGCAGAAAATTTTGATTAATGAAGATCTTAACAAGGCTACTGTACAGCCTCAGCTGCAAATTAAAAGAGGATCCTTTGAAGTACCCTTGCATTCCAATGAGGGAAGCTTCCCTCGTGCTGCAGAGCACAGCACGCCTGTTTGTACAAGGAGCTGTAACGGTCACCTTTTTGTGCCAGCCTTGCTAAAGCGATGCAATTATTCGCGTGGGGCTGGACCTAACCCTCTGCTTCATTACGTATCCATGGGAAATAAATGGCTAAGGAGTATGACTGTGGCAGCACAATAGCTGATTTTCCAAGATGTAAGGCAATATGTGTAAAATCGATGTGCAAACAAGACTGAGCCTTTAGTGTTGTTTTGCATAGACTTTCATGAAAAAGTCTCAGTATTCAGTGAAGGCAGCACTGACGGCATTCAAAATATGCTGCTTTAGGGCCCCTTGAAGATGTTTATCCTTTCCTACCTTTGTCTGAAGCACATCTGCTGTAGTTCAAATCCAAAGGCAGTTCATTTGCCAGAGTTCAGATTAGATCTTTAATTAAGCTTTCATCCCCACTAGCACAGACAACAATGTCAAGTCTGTGGACCCCATGAGAAAATATAGCTTGTTCCATTGGCTCGCATGGTCTGCAACATTGTTAGCGTGCTTAAAACTGGCTGGGCTGCGCTGAGAGTGAATACTGTACCCTAAAGGAAATTAATTTTTGTTCTAAATCCTGTTTGAAACATTATTTAAGCCAATTAAAATGCGTCCTTTAGGGATTCCAGCTGAAGTCTGTGCTCTTTGATCTCCAGGGTGCTCTGTGTTGCAGCTCCCGCAGTCCCTTCACTCTCCCCAGACTGCGTGGAGAGCGGATGGGCACTGTGTGAAGGTGGTGGGAAGTAGTTGTAGTGTTTGGAGGATGGAGGTCCTAAGGTTTCTGCCTGAAGAGGGCAGGTAGAAAAGTACATCCAGTGGGTCTGCACAGTAAAGCCCTCACAAGCAACTTCTGAACTCCCTTTGCAGGGCTCTGTATTTACTTCGTCAGGTTTAAGTGCTTGCAGGCACCACAACAGGGTAGCCTTAGCAATGGCTGCCCAAATACCCTTTTTTGTTTCTCCCTCTTTCCTCAGCTTTGGACTCAGTCATGTTAATTTTACTGCGGAGGAAAGAGGCAGGAGCACTTAGCAATTCTATTTTGTCTTTCCCTAGACAGTGGTTGTCACAGCCTGTCACAAGACCCTCCTCGTTATCCACAGAGACTGAACTGACGGCAAAGCTGTTTCATTTGTGTACTTTTATAAATAAGCTTTATGTGCCTCATGGAGCACATAGTTACCTGAAGTAGCTATTTGCTATTGGAGCATGACATATTTCTTATATTTCTTTGATTTTTGTTTACAGGAGCATTCATTTACTTCAATGGATCACATCAGATGAACACAAAGATGACCACGTCTCATCTGGGGAGCCCTTTCCTTGTCAAGCTTTCCCCTGGGCTTTCCTGCTGTCAGGTAACAGTTTGATATTAACTGTCCCCACCTTTGTAAGCTACCACTCACCTGATGTGTAGATACGGTATTTTTCTTGCTGTAAGTGTTGCTGCTGAAAAACTGGCTCCATTTCAATACCAGTGGAAGGAGTTACAGACTAATTCTTTGGGAGGAGGGAGATGCAGCAGGCTTTTTACTGCTTTGCTGCCAAATTTTTCTCTGATTATTATTCTTTCCAAAGCATCCACCAGGTGACTCAGATTTAAGATTATGCTTCAGGTTTTTGTATGCTGTGACAAACCTAGCTGGACAACAATATCAGGGCCATATCAACTCACAGTCAAAGCAGCCAGCCCTTTGAGCAAAAGCTGATGAAGAGCCACGCTGTCATTTATAGGCAGGAAAGACTCACATATGCAATGTCCCATAACAGGAGACCTGTGGTTTGAAGTCACTATATAGATTAACTATGTTGGTGTGACTGGAGAGAATTAGCTACCACGCTCCAGACACGTACTAAATTTTAATTGATGGTTTGAGGAGGATGTTTTTTAAGCTGATCAGTGCGGTACTTGAGAGTTCACCTTGAAATGGTTTTTTTTTTGTCGGATGTCTTGTGGCTCTGCAGGGGAATGCAAAAGCAACCAGCCAGTATGGCTGTTGATCTGAGAAACTAGAAAGCTACCTGAAAAAAGTGGGTCAGGAGTGCTAAAACATAGAAAAGACTTATATGAAAGATGAAAATACAGTTTTATAATCAGAATGTTGGAATTTTCAACAAAATATGTATTTTTAAAACAGAACTTGAAGAAATATATTAAATATATATAATTATATTATTACAGAAATATACATACAAGAAAACATTCCTAACTGTATTTTTATCTGTCCTTTTGGCCAGTGAATAAAATGACTAGATGCTGTACAGTTTTATAAGTTTGTTGGGGTTTTTTTCTGAAGCTTTTTTTTGTTTTCTATTCCATAACTTTTCAAAGCTTATGCCATAGTGAGGAGAAGCTAAGTTGCGTAGTTATGATGTTATGTTTTTTCTGCTACTGCATAATGCCTCCTGGTTTAAGAAGTCACAGAGAGGAAAAGATAGGCAAATCTTGCCAAAATAATTTTATTTTGTTCAGTGGCAAAAAGAGGCTTTAGAGAAACAAAATAAAATTTGGATGGGTTGCTTAATTTTTCAGACTCAGTATAGAACAGGAGTGTAATTTCACTTAGGAAAACTTTTTTCAAAAATAAAAATGTCAGAAAACAATGTGTGGAGGAACTGCACTTAGAAGGCCCAACAAATAGCAGAATTTTACTCCAGCAGGTCCTAGGCTTCTTAGTTTTTTTTTCTAGTGTAAGGGACCTGAAACAACTGTTGGCTTAGATAAACGTTTTGTGCTTGAGACTGTAGCTGACTTGGACTATGCACATCAATGAGTTCCCAGATCTCAGCTGAATGGTTGCAACTTGCAGTGGAAAAGGAGAATTCTCTTAAACAACTTAAGAACAAAAGGACAAGTCTCTTAAACAACTTAAGAACAACACCTTGCTGTCATTTAATACACTCTTTCGGTTCTTAATCTTCACATGGCTTCTTAGTGTTGTAAAGAATCAGAAATAAAATAGATGCAGAATGAAATCAAGCAGAATGCTGCTGCAGGGAACACAGGTGGCCTCACAGCATCCCATCGGAGCCCTGCGTGTTGCATCACTCCTGGGATACCAACAGGCTTTGTACACACAGTGCATTTGTTCAGGCAGTTTCGTATCTCTTTTGTAGACTCTGATCCTGAGTAGATAAGCACCTTTCAGGTTCAGATTAATTTATCTTAGAACCCCTTAAGGCGAACTGGGCACAGCAGGTATGTGAATCAATGAATCATTCTGGTTAGAACTATTGCAGAATTTTGTCTGCATTCAAAATAAATATGAATACAGTGGGGATGTACATATATTTCTCTAGTTCAAAGTCAGAATGTAAACCATTTTTTAATTTTAAGTATGCACATATTGAATGTTTTTAAAGTTCCCAGATTCAACAAAATCTAGGGCAAGTTCTTATCCAGCTATACATGTCTGAAAAGAGAGTGTTTCTGAAGACTGGAAGCCTGGCTTTCTGCCACATTTTCCCTGCAGACTTTCATTTCTGGGAAAGAGCAAGGAGTAGGGGTTGCTCATTAGGATGTGTATTGGTGTGTTATGCTCTCTGCGTATGAATGTGAGATGTTGCCCTCTGTTGGGTGTCCCACTGAGAGGATAAAAGGATCTACATAAAGAGTTCTATGTTTATTAACAGCTTTACAAGTTCTTTGGCTCCAGTTATTAAAAAAAAAAAAGGAAGAAAATTGTAGTTAAGGGATAACAGTTTTATATTGTGCCTTACTGGTTAATTGAGGCTTAGAAGTAACTTCTTTCTGCAGCTTCTTGTAGCTGAGTCTTTCTGTAGGTGTTAGCTAGGAAACATCTTCATTTAGCTCAAGATTTTGGAGTTGTAGAAGCAAATTTCTAGTCCTAGATCTTTGTTCATGGCGCTTTAATGGACACAGTAGTCGTTGTAAAGTAGAACATGCAGACATAGAGAAGGAGGGTAATTTTATTTCTTATGTAATGAAAACACAAATTTGTCTGAAAAGCTGTTTGATAAACCTTACACCTAGATTGTTTGGGGTGTAGTTCTTCAAACAGCTCATTTTGAAAAGCATTTGTATACCTGCTGCTTTGTATTCCTTAAGCTTTCTGGTGGGGAAAACAAGTTACATGAAAGTCTTTTAACTTATTAATAAATCTCGAGATTATTTTATATAATACAATTTTCATGAGTGGGGAAGAAAGAAACGCCAGAAGATACTAAAAAGTAACAGTGTGTTGTAACAAGAATATTACCTAACCACTGATCTACCTTGTATTATGTAACCCAAGCAAAAAGAAACTCTCCCTTCACAGGTTACAGATGTTGTGTCTTTAGTGTATTTGCCAATTTTATGGATTAAATTCAGGGCTAGAAGTGAAAGGTAGTGAATTCAGATGCATGATGATTTTCAGATTATTAGTCAATGATTAGAATGTAAAGAGTTCTCAAATTCATCAATCTTGTTCTTTGAATTCCTTGGCACACTAGCCATCTGCAGCTTTAACAGAGACTGTAATGTGATAATTTACTAAGAAAAGACTCCTCTCAGAGTCTGGGTACTCTTAAACTACCACTTCTCTTAAAAAAAAAAAAATCTTTTGTGGACAAACAAGGAGGAGAGGTGTGGAAGGGGACATTGTTGGGGACAGAGCTGGAGACATACCCACAGAAGGAGGTGGTCCATGCTGAGGAGGTATGGCTCTGAGAGGACTGCAGCTGTGGGTGCCCCATGCTGGGACAGGGACACCCCAAAGAGACTGTGGCTGTGGGCAACACGTGCTGGGGTGGGGACACCCCAGAGGGACTGTGGCCTGTCAAAGCCCTGAGCTGAAGCAGGGGAAGAAGAGTAAGAAGTAATGACTGGAGAAGGGGAACATGTAGAGAACACCAGAACAAAATAATTACTCATGTGCCCAACCTCCTGCTCCACCTGTTGCTTCATCAATGGAATTGGGCCAGACTGAGTGTAACCTGCAGGAAAAATTAGGGAAACTAAGCCTAGGAAGGGGGCAGGCTAAGTGTTTGACTTAAAGTGGCCTGGGGAAGGGGGTGGAAAGGTGTTTGCTCAAGTTTAAGTGTTTGCTTTCTTTTTTCTTCTTTCTCAGAGATTAGAAATTTGCATTAATTCACAATAAATTAAATTAAGTAAAAATTACACCACTACCTCTAAGGCTGTTTTGCTTGTTACAGTCCCTAATATAATGCCTTTCCATGACCTGTACAGCCTGTTGTGTCAGCTGTGTTGCTCAAATAAAAGACTTGAATTGTCTCACATCTAACTGAAAGCTGGCTAACACATGCATCTGTGTTTGTCCTGAGGCTAAAGATGGGTTTTCTCATATTTGTTATTGTCTTGCAAAAAAATACATAAGTTCCATTTTGGGCTAATAGTCAAATGATCTGTATTCTTTAACTCTGTTTAAAAGTTGATATGACATGAAAAAATAAAAGGAAACTTTCTCTCTGTAGTGTGATGATCCAAGATTCACAGTGTAAGATCATACGAAGTTGGGCAGAGAACTGGGTAGGAAGAACTATTTTTACAGCTCTTGTTTTACCTTCATGAAGATTTAAGTATTATCAAGGCTTTTGCAGGGAAGTAAAGAGTCTGCAGTTGAAGAAATTTTAGTCTTCTACTGTGTAAAGAAGGAGAAAGGACTCAGGGGAAGGAAAAAAATTAGTCTTTGAAAAATCTTGTTTCTTCCCTGCAGTTCTGAGCTGAATTTTTGTTGGGGTAGTATTAAAAAAAAAAAAAAAAAGCATCAGGCTTACTCTGTATTGCAGAGGAGGCATAGTGAACTGGTATTCTACTGTTTTCTGATCTTTTCTGCTTGTCTAGCAGTTTTTTGTAGCCTCATCCACTTAGAGTTGTTGTTTCTTCTTCCCAATCAATCCACTTGTTTCAGGAGATCAATAGATTATTTTAAACATCTGTCGTCAGATAGTTTTTGTGTTGATTGTGGAAATATAAGATCATAAGGTTTCTTTCATTCAAGTACCTCAACTGTTGCACTTCTGAGATTAACATACTTATGAAGCTGTCTTATAATCAGCATTTGTGAAGAAAAATAATCTTTGAGAAGTTTCTAAGTCCTTACTACGCTAAAAAGAGTTAAGGGAGCTCATCAGTCAGTCTGCAGCAGTTGATAGATGCAAGTTAAAAGTAAGTTTTAAAAATAAGCTTTACTTTTAATTATGGTTTTATCTTTAGACATTTATCTCAACATGTGATAGTTTCATACATCTTTTTTATGCCAAGGCTGTGTTTAGACCTGTCATACCATTCTGTGTTATAATGTATGTATATGAGTTGGTACTGAATTTATTGTGGATTGATGATATAGTTTTTAAAGTGTTTCATTAAAAACTCTTTCAACAGGTAAGATTTTGGCACCAGTTATCTCAGGATTCCCAGCTTTCTGTCTTTAAGAGAACTGCATTGGAAGGAAGTTTGGAAAAATTGCGTGACATTTCAGGATTGCCTGAGATGCAGTGGACAAAAGTAAATATTCCTGTAGAAAGTGCAGCTGAGGACTTACCTTTTCAGGTAATTGGAAATTACATTTACATTGCTTTCCAAAAGTTATTCTAATTTGACATTTAGAAGTAATTTACTTTTATAATGAAATATAAAAAGAGAATTTCTATTCTTTAATGCTCATACAAAAAAGAATTCCATTCAGCTCTTTAAACAGATGTAGCTGTTAAAGAACATCATCATTGTATGCATTAGAATCACCTTTTTGTAACAAAAATCAAGTAGCAGTAGTGTAGTAGCTTTTAAAAAAATGAACTTGCTATAAAAACTGCTGATCAGAGTGAAGGCCTAAGTCTGTTGGCTAAAGGCAGAAGTGCAGATACTTCAATTTGCATCACTGAGCACAGAAACAATTAGCAGTTTTTGAGTTTAATTTTATTTTGACATAATCTCAGGCTGCTACACTTTACTAAAACTTAGAAAGGAACTGTTAGGGGAATCAGAAACTCAAATATAAGGATTCAGCAAATCAAAATTCTGGTTTTGGTCTCTTCATTTTATGTCACATTTATAAAATGGTCTAAAAGAAAAGGCACTCAATTCTCATTACTGCTAAGTTATGACTGAACTTTACTTCCTTTTATGATCTCCTGAATATTTCCTTGTATTTACAAATGCATCCTTACAATCCCTACCTTTACTGTACCACATGTTGCTGACTTCAGCAGGCATAATATAGATGAACACAATTGAATGGAGTTGTTAACCATCATATTTGGTAACCCTGAAAAGCTCATTTAAAAAGAAGTATAACTTTTAACTGTTCCAGCAGGAAGACAATTCATTCAAGTAGTGATGGCTTTTACCAGTTTAGACTGAAGCAAGGTCATCTGGGTTGCATAACTTTTCGTAAGTAAAGGTAGTTATGGCTTTGACAGTTGAGGAGTAAACTTCTGACTTTGATCAAATCTCAATTGTAGTTTTTGCTGGCTGGTATTTGGAGTTGGTTGTAGGTGGTATTTACTTCCTGTGCAGATGTCATAAATTATAAAGGAATATATATATGTCTTTTTATCATGTCACCTTTAATGAGCTAGCTTATTTATTTGTCTTTACAGATTATTTTACGAGCTACTATTCTAACAAAAAATGCTACTGTTGCTGTTGATGACATCAGTATAACAGAGGAATGTGGAGTTGTGAATAAATCACTTCTAGGTGTCAGCCAAGAAAGTGAAGGCAAGTTCTGTGGTTTTCAATACGTTTTCCCCAATATCTGTTATGTATAACGGTGATTTGATTGCCAACTTCAAGATACCTTTAAGAACGTAGGGGGATCATCTGAGGAAAAAAGACTTTCATCCTGTGTTACACAGTAGCTTCTAAGTAGTTTGCACTAGTTCTGCAAAGTGAGCTGTGGTGGGAATTTCCAGATACCACTTACTACGTAGCACCTGCCCGCATTTACACTTAGCTGCAGAGACAGAAGCAAAGCATCTTATACCTTCCACTGAAGAGCAAATTCCACTGCATTATCTTTAGGGCAAGAGGGTTCTCCCATCATTACTGTCAAATACCTAACATACAGTAAGTTCCCACTAAACTTGTCTGTGTACTCACACTCTGTAGTCTTGAAGTGCCAAAGAATGGAAATATAAAATAATGTAACCTTCTGTCAGACTGCTGCTTCTGGTCCTCTTGACTGTTCATGACTACTCTTTTAAAATGGCATGGACACATGCACAGTCAGTGGTAACGCTGATGGGTTTTATACAGCAGATGTCTGAATTTTTTTCTTTATTGGAAAATTTAAAGGTATAACAGAAAACTTCATTGTTGTGTTTTTAAGGCTTCTCTGATGCCTATGCACAGTCTGACTGACAGTAGCTAGGTATTTGAAGAAACATTAATTTGCTTTAATTATTTTCCCTACAACCCCCCTATTCACCCATCAGTCACAAAGATTTTATTTTTAGAGGGCAGTGCGTTTTAAAACAAGCTCTGTCTGGGTAGCAGTATGAGTATCTAAAAAAGCTAAGTTAAACAAAAAAGATGAAAAGCTGCGTGTCAATTGTCTCACTTGGTCTCTTTCCAGAAATCTACTGAGGTAAAACCAGTAGTCCTTGGCTTTTTGTTTCCCCATTCATTGAAATCTGGGGTGTTTTCTTATGTCTAGATTGAGGTGCAAGCTAGTAACGGTGCAATGTCAAACTTTTGGCTTCTTGGAACATCCACTGAGCTGAATGCAGAGAAACCACTGCTACAGCAGAAAGCTTTTGTGGAAGACCTGCTCCTGACTGCAGGGGTATCAGCAGGGTGCTCTACACAGCACCTCGCCTTTAAACTGGAGCCTGGCTGTGTAACTTTAAGGTGGTTTTGATAAAAAAACTTAGTGTAAGAGCATCAGATGTTAATATCAGCTGTGTATCTTATCAATCGTAATATGATCTATCTCACTTCATAGGTGATGCTGTGTTCTTTATGCTGAGTACATTACTATATTCAAAGATAATAAAAAGCACTTAGAATTTTATAAATATATGTTTTTACTTCTATTTTCTTTTCTGACTTTTAAGGGGAAACAGAATTTGCAGATGCTAATTCTTCATCTTATTACTGTCCACCGGGACTTTTTTCATGTGAGGATGGACAATGTATTTCGTCTGACAAATTTTGTGATTTTACACCTGACTGTTCAAATAGCCATGATGAAGCTAAGTGCCGTAAGTGAAAACTAAAAAATCTAGGTTGTTAGGCTCCTGTGACTATGTTTGTTTGTCCTATTTGCCAGGCTTTCATGACTTCATAAATGTTGTAATTTAATTAAAAGTAAAAGCTCTTGAGAAATAGTTATTTCATTTTGATTCTATTCTGAATTTTTCCCCTTTTATTTTCTGTAGCAACTACTTCCCTCTTAGCATTAAAACCAGAAAAAAGGTCTTTGATTAATTATTTAGTAGAAAGTGTTGCTTAAAATACAGTACTTTATTTTATAACTCTTAAGATGCTAAATATCAGGTACAGTGTTATACTGAATAAAATCTTAATCTGTGAGATATCGAAAGCTGATTCAGGAAGCCATTGTAAAATAAACCAAAAAGAGCTTGTGCTTACACTTTTGCACACATGGTCTCACAAATTTATGCTAAAAAAATGTGAGGAAAATACGTTACACTTGTGCAAACTTGGGAATTCTGTGGCATCACTGTGTGACATGCCTTTTCCTAAAGGGTAGATGGTCCTGCAATTAGACTTGAGAAACGGTGAGACAGGAAACATGAAAAACGCAGTGGTCACAGACTCGCATTCAAATTGTGTGTTTTGTATACTTAATTTTGATGTGGCTGGGTTTTCTCTGCATGGAAACTAACACGTGGGAAAGTAGAGGGAGGTGATGTGTCTGAGTCCCTCTCCACTGTACAGTAAAAAGAGAGCTTGGAAATGTTTCAGGGCCTCTAATATGTAGCTTCAAATGTCTTTCTGATTAATTCAATTACCTGCTTTGCATAACAAATCATGGTTATATTTTCCATCTTTGAAAATGCGTCTCTTGCTTTTGCATTAAAGTATCAACTATGCTATAAAAGTCGTGATGCATTTTCAAAGGGAGTTGCCATGAGCAATATTTACTTCAGGGTTTGGTTTTGTGTTTGTTTTGTTTTTTTTTTTAAATAGAGCATGATGGTTTCTAGCATTCCCACAAATAACAGAAATATTGTAGACAAGATCCTTATAGTATTTTCTGACTGTGCTGTGTTATGCATCACAAAGCATAAACTTCTTCACAGGTGCTAATACAATCCAAAATCCATGCTTATACTTTATAGTTTTTATTAGGAAATTTGAGAGGTGCTGCTCAGATAAACAAAAATCTATCTGACTTTTAGCAGATAAATGAAATAATTACAGCTTCTATTTGTATTCATGCAATTTCTCTGCAGTTTTAGTATCCAATCTTTCTTTGCTACAGCACTGGTGTGCAGTGGTTTAGTTGTTTAGAAAGATATGTATCCAAAAAATACAGAGCTTGAAGTCAGGAAACTGCATTCTGTTTTATTAGGTAACTGACCGATTAGTTAAAACCAGAAATAACTATTAAATGTTCACTAGGCAGATTATCTTTCCTCTTGTGGGCCAGAGTGAAGTTGGGGAAAAAATTCTGCTGTTACCATGGAATAGTTGAGGTTAGAAGGGGTCTTTGAAGCTCATCCAGTTAAAGCAGGGTCCACCAGAGCAGAGTGCCCAGGACCTTACACAGTTGGGTTCTGAATATCTCTGAGGATGAAGACTACGCAGCTGCTGAGGGCAACCTGTTCCAGTGTTTGACCACCCTTACAGTACAACAACCACAAGTGCCTATTGCTTCTGCTTGTTTCACTGTGTACCACTGAGAAGAGTTTTTACTACTTTACTCCCTCCCTGCCCATGTTACTCACATTAAAACTCTTACTATACTCTACTGCTTTTTGAATTACTTATGGTTTTTGTACTTCTCTTCAAAATGTGCTTACACTTCCTATGTATTATTGGGTTATGACAGTCTGGATTGCTCTCCCACTACCCTTAAACTCGGACACTGGGATTTTGTTCTCTGACCAAATAACAAGACTTCCAAATCAACAGTTTAATTAAAAACTTTCTAAATACATTTAGTTGTATGCAACATTCCTTTCGCTGCTCTGGGATAGCAGTTAACTGGTAGCTTTTAATCAAGAAAACTAAAATCTACTGTTTTCACTTCAAAAATGGTTATTTATATTTCAAAACACCCTTTCTTTTAGCTATTGAGCCTGTGTTTCTGTGTCAACGTTGTACCTAAAAGTGAAGACAAATGTCCAGTTAGGTTTTAACCGGTCCTAGATTATCCTTAATCACAAGCTTCCTATATGGCAACTGATTTTCTTTTTTCTCTAATTATATGACTGAAGAAACTTGTATTATACCTAAGTCTCACTTGCCCAGATGATACATTGACAATGCCATGCTAAAGGTTAAATTATGGAGCCTTTATATTTATGGTGATATTCGCTCCAAATGTATTACTTGCTTATAAATCATTGCTGTACTGCTGAGTTGGCTCAGTGTGTGCTAGCACTGCGGCTTGTAATGTGGGAAGCAGAATGTAGGTACACAAATGTCTCTGCAAGTAGTTTGGCAAGTTGACTGTTTCCAAGCAATAAACTTGCCTTTCAGCATGTTAGTCTGGTAGTCTACAGCATTAGAATAGCTCTTATAATTCTTCTCAAATGGTATTTCACCATCTTCATGTTTATGTAGTGTACCATTACTTTCTACGTTTTATTATGTATATTCTTGCAATTGGATGCAAGCATTTCATTTTTCTCAGCTACTTTTCCTAATTTCTTAGCTTGGCTAAGCACAGATGTTTTGTTGACTTCACCACCTACAACTACATTGTTCCTTTCATCAATATTAACATTTTTTTTCCATGATGTTCCATCTGCTGGTGATTGTATGCTCCTTAACCTTGTTAATGTAAGTTTTTCCTCTTGGTATGAGAACCAAGCAAAAATATTACATGGGCTTAAAATATCTTTCAAAATAGTTTTCATTTAAATCTTTTTATCTTAAATTCCAGCAAGATGATTTCCTTAGATGCTTGGCTCCACCAAGTCCACTGCAATTTTCTCATCTCTCAGCATCAATCCTTGAGTCATCTCTTGATTTTCATTACCTCTCAAATGAGTTGCTCTTTCTCTCAGAACTGGAAGAATTCAGTAGAAGATCTCCACTTCTTGGACTGTCTTCCTTATCTCAGTGTAGATTTCTGAGCTCCCCATTCTGCAATAAACTGTTACTTCTCTTCATATACAAGACTGTCAGTGAATTTGTTTGCTCCACTTTGGTCTTAGAACCACGTTCATGTTCTTGATACTGACACTTGTTGAGATTATTCTTTCTTCTAGTTGCATTTTACAAAAACACATCCTGGACTGAAAAAATCATTCAAATTTATCCTGACTATCTGAGAAAAGTAACAAAAAAAAAAAAAAAAGGTATTAAATGTTCTCTTCCTTGAGCGCTGCTGCTCCTGACTATTAGCTCACAGCTTTTCTTCTACAGCTGAAGAATTTACTATGGCTATAGAGGTATTATATATGACTTCCATGCATTAAAGCAGAACAGAAAAGCGACTGCCATTTACAAGCTGCAGATTTACAGCAGTGACCTAACATACCTATCACATTGTGTGTTTGTTCTCTGGAAGATGAATGTACAGTATAATTTCTAAGGTCTACATCCTATGCATTTCATGCAGTCTAAATGCTCGCTTTTCCCACCTAAGAATGATGATGATGGAATAGGGAATAAGATCAGATTGGAAAGTAATCTGGTAACATGAATGTATTCCTGGTATTCTGCCTGACCTTTGGCAATTCAACCTTCATGCTCTGTTTTTTGTATTTTTTTCCCTGTCTACTTATGGTGTGGATTATCAGGAATAATGATATGGGTTTATATATAAAATAAATATGAAATAATTTACATTTGGATTAAAATATAACATATACACATAATATTGTTTTGTATTTATGTCTTTACAAATGAAATATGCATTTAATAGTTATTATTTCTATGTTGTACAATCTAGGGCAGCATAAGGATGTTAAAGCTAGTCTTAAGTAACTAATAAACTGGACATAATCTATATGTTAGTACAGAGTTTTATGCAGCTTAATTTGACTTAGAAGGCAAATAAAGAGAATGATGCATGTGTCATTTCTTAAAAAAACACTTTTGTGGCATAATTGTTTAACTATAAACATTATCGGGTTTCTAATGGCTACCTTTGTATAAGTAAGAAAAATTTCCTTAGTATTATAAGAAACATTCCCCATATTACCCATTATTAATCTCGCCAAAGCATAAAAATTCTTCTGTGGTTATAAGGCAACTCTTCCAAAATCTCATTTTTAGAGTCAAAATCTTGCATATAAGACATGTCTGTCTTATATGTTTGCTACTCCTCCATTTCAGCCAGACAAATCAGTTGTTTTTAAAGGTGAGGCCAGGAACAACAGCCAGATCATAAGTATGGGCTTAAGTTCAAGGAGTGAAAAGACTGTCAGCTTGTAAATTGGAGAAGGGACCTAAGACTGGAAGTGCATAGACAACTGCAAACTTCCGATCAGTTTGAGGAAGTTAAATGGGGAAGGAATGGGACTACAATGCCATCTACAGAGACAGGAAACCACCTTTGGCTGTGAACAAGGAATAGCTCCAAAGGCTGCGTTGCTTGCACTTGCTGGTGTGGGAGAGAAGTAACCAGGGAGCTGGAGGAAGCCAGGGCAGGAAGGACCCAGGCTGCTGGGGGGAGGAGGATTAAGACCAGCTGGTCAAAGAGCCAATGATATAGTGTCAGGAGAGAGAACAATAATGAAAGATTAAAAGTTTGGTAAAAGAGAATAAACCAAGGAGAGGATGGGAATGAAGAATACAGATGTGGAGCAGTGATGGTTTGGGAGGGGTCAGTATGAAGCGTGGCAGTAAGTGGCAGAGAACTGAGACCACGTGAGAGGACTTGGAGCAAGGAGCTCTCTGGGGAAATGAGGAAAAATGGTGATGATTTCCAGCTTTCCAGTGAGACTAAGACTGAGGTAAGGGTTCAGAGAAGAATGGTTGTGGAATAGGCAAAAGGGGAAATAAGCTGTGGAAAGGAAGAACATTGAGGAAAGAGCAAGGGCATTTTTCTGCCGGAGACCACACACACTTTCAGAATTTCTGTAGAACCCAGAAGTCATGCATCTAACTTTTCTATTTCTGTCAGCAAATGTCTATGTAATATTTCTGGGCAAAAAAAAATACATCTTGTTGTTGTATAGTTACGCCTATCTAGTTTCTTGCAAATTATGCAGTGTGACAACGAATATTGCATGAGCTTCAGTGGCAGAGAACACAGGGTAAGTAAGAAGATGGCCTGAATAATGATCATCAGATCTTATCTTTGTTTAGTTCAATAAAAACAGGAACTTTCCCCTTCAGTTATATAGAAGGAGCATTCTAACGGATGTAGAAAGCCAAGCACTTGTTAAAGAATACATAAATTTCTCTAATTTTATTTCACCTGGACCTGGGTATCCAACAGCCTAAATCACCAGGTTATTGTGTTGTTTAAGAGATTTAATTATCTTCAGACTTCATTAACATTTTTGAATGGAGGAGAGATTTGGATGTAATTTGCTATCTTTCCAATGAAAACGTCAATCAAATGTAATTTGATTATTTTGGAGGCTTTTATTACTTTAGGACTATTTCCCATATCAATACACTGCAATCACTTACTTACATTCAGAACCTGAGAAGCATTTGCAAATGACAGTATCATATGAATCAAAAGATTTCCAGAAAATGTCAGGTTTAATAAACCAGTGGTTTTTGATGCTATTTCACTTAAAAATGCTGTTAATGAAACTGCCTTTAGTTAGATAATTGCATATCTGCCTCACTGCACAGAATGGACTGCCGTCAAAATCAGCGTTGTGTAGTGAAGATTATTCTGATATTATTTAGAAAATGAAATTGTAACTATTACATGTGACAATACAGTTATTTTTTGTGGGCAATATTTAGGTTAGATGCATTGTTAGAAGCATTGTTCTGGAGTGCTTTGTTTCCTTTAGCCATCCTTACAGGAGATTACCATATCTGTCTGTCCTAAATAAATGTTGGATTTAAACTGTGATTTCGTATATATATGAGAATATCATCATGCAAATTAGGTTAACATTCAACTTTTTACTCTAAACCTTTATGTGGAAGTAGGTTTTTTTTTTATTTTTTTTATCCAAAACTACAGCGTATAATATTTGGGGATGGAAAGTGAGGTAAGGGAGATCTCGAACTGGAATTTTGTAAAGATCAAATGTGTTTGACCTTCAAACAGCGACTTGGTTTTTGTCTTTTTTTCCAGTTAGCATTGCTTATTACTGAGGAACTTTTGCAATATTTCTTTTTAATTGACCACTATTCATTTTTTTTACTGTAGAAATGAGACCAGTGCACCTACAAAGTACAGTGTTGTTTGAATGTGTATACATCATGACATTAGCAAATAGTAGCTGTGATAGAAAACATGAATATGGGAAGGCAGATGTAACACTTTTCAGTGTGTTTGTATTATACAAGGGGTTAAAATATTTTATTAGTATGAGTATGTCCAGAGTTAAACTGGTTTTCATTCCTAGATTTGAAGACTGTCTTCTTTATGACATCTAGCTCTAAGTTCCTAAATTTATCTTAAAATTACTGATTAAAAAAAAAGCGTAAAGTCTATTGGCATATTTGAGCCTTTTTAAACAACCTTTAAGTAAAGGAAAAAGTTGTAAGCTAGTAATGATGATGATATGTCTTCACCTGGATTTTTTTATGGTGTATTCTGCATAAACATACATGGGCCAAGAGACAGGGAGAGATTTTTGCGGGATATAGAGATTGATGAACTTGCAGTCTTGTAGAAATGCTGATGTCTTAACGTTTGTTTTTAAATACAGTTTTCAGCAGGACTTCTTAAATTCTTTTTTTGTCTTGTGGTAACAAGTCAGCTCAGAGAAAACTAAGTCTGCTGAAGATCTAAAGGCAGCTTTTTCAAAACATCAGTAAAGCCCATTACCCTTAAATGCTATGCTCACATTATGACTTTGGTTCCTTCATGACTATTGAGGGAGCTTGTTAAAAAAGATGCTAAAATGGGCAGCAAAGAAAAATATATCCATACAGGTGGCATGGATACTATTAGAAGTAAAAAAGCATCAAACAAATAGCTGAAGTAATGTCCAAATGAAAAAGGTAGAAAAGATGACAAATTTTGGTAGGTTAAATGTCAAAACACAGTAAGGATGACAAAACAAAATTTAAGAAAACTAGCAACATATTCCTCAAACACATGAGGAGAAGACAGCCTGGCAGAGTTTATAGGCCACTTGATGCTTAGAGTATAAAGAGAGCATGTAAGAAAATAAGAAATAGGAGAAAGGCAGAAAATAAAGTACTAGGAGAGAAGGCAGATTAGTTTGTGTGTGTTCACTGTGAAAGAAACTACAGAGGTACCCAAGGAACAGCCTTTTTTTCTGCATAATCTGTCTGAAAGGGTAGTGCCAGTCAAAGAGGTTATGGGACAATTAGGTAATTGAAGTGTTATCAAGCATCAAGAACCAAGTCCATTTCACCCAGGCTCTACAAGCTTGCTCTATTCTTGTATCTTCCCTAGGTGTTAAATAGTTGGTTTGAGATTTAGTTGAAGGTTTCAAGGTTATTCTATCTCAATGTATTCATCCATGCTTAAGTTAAATGTATGGTCTGGTGCATCCTTTCTTTTATGTTTTGTCTCTGTTACAAGTTACAGATGCAAGAAGTCTGGGCTCAGACTTAACAGTTTTATCTTGTTTATTTGCCTCTTTTGGTGTAACTATCTGTGTCCAAGGTTTGTCATGTTCTTTGTTGCTGTTCTCCTGGGAATATGGACAGTTTCTTCTATCAAGCAAAAAGCAAATCAGAAATAGCTCTCCATATTCTTCTATCATTATGTTCTGTTGGTGGATTTTCAGTCATTGCCATCATGACTAGATCCCTGAATATTTGCAAACATTTTTGTCTTCATTTTATACTATCAAAACATTCTATCAAAAAATTTCTTCCTTCTGTTTTTTTGTCACATTTGAGCTACATCTTTTTATCATTGACATTTCTGACTCACATGCACCATATGTATAGTGAATTCATATTCTATTTGATCTCTTAAATGTTATTTGGTCTTCCATATTTGTGGAATGATTTGTTTTCTTTGAAGCAGCATTAACAACAAGGCCGAGTTGGATGACGCTTTGAGCAACCTGCTGTAGTAGGTGTCCCTGCCCATGGCAGGGGGGTTGGAACTACATGATGTTTAAGGTCCCTTCCAACCCAAAAAATTCTATGATTCTGTTCTATGATTCTAACTGTGGATTTCTATGTGCTTTGCTTAATAATCCACAGAATCTTGTCTTTTTAGAAGCCCTAACCAAAAATAACGCTAACTTGGCTGATTAGTAATTTTTTCATTCTTTCTAACAAATTATGTATAACTTAATGTGACACAGTTCTTAAGAAAAAAATCAAAAAACCTCCTATATCTTCCATAAATAAACATTTATGTAATCATATTCTCCAAGAGACTGTATTTGATTCTGAAATATGCATTTTCTATTCCTTAATGATATGGCCACTGGAACTTATGGTAAGATGTTATAAAAGAATGGTATATTCTGACAGTCATGTCTGAATTTTTTTTTTATTTATTCTGTATATATAACTAATAAATTATTGCTTAAAGAAAATCTTGAAATAATTTTCTTAATGTTTTCCATTAAAAGCCTGTTATAATTACAGGACTCAAAAATACCATTTTCTGATTTAATAAGCATTTTTTTTAAAGTGCAGAAGAGAAAACCTGATGTTTCTTCATTTTAACATAATAAATATTTGTCAATTTACGTTTGCTCTTACATGACACCCTTCTGCTCCTTTCTTTCCTTTATTTTGCATTATACACATTTTCTAAAATATCATTGTTCTTTTAAATGAAGACCTGAAGAATGCAGCTTGAAAATGTTTTTCAAATCTTTTTCACTGCAGTAATTTGTGTTTCAGAGATTTCCTCGTTTTACCAATATCATAGTGTCTCAGTAATACCTGATATTTAACTTAATTCCTATTATAACTAGAGGAAGAGTTTTGTTATTATTGGCATACTTGCTGAGATTCAGGAAATAAGGGATTTGATTTCTGGCTCCAGCATCGACTCCCTAAAAGATCTTGCAGAAGGCTTGTTACTGCTCTGTGTGCTTTGTGTTCTTGCTGTGTAACGTGAGGATTGTGAAGTCTGTTTTCAGCGCCTCCTCACCTGCTTTGAGTGCTTTGGCTGCAGTGCCTTTAGAGAGCAGGACTTGTTTTACTGAATACATTGCATATAATGATGTCTTGGTTGTTTCTGTGGACCGCTGTTTTACCCAACTGTTTTAAAACAAATCCCCCACCTTGTACTCTGCCTCCCCGCGCCCTTTTCCTAGACTTCTTTCTAGAATATCAGTGACTTATTAGAAACATTTTATTTCCTTTTCATACTGCAAAGCTTGTTTAGCTATGTTATGTACAGAGAATGAGTAAAATGTCTCTTACTTTGTTTCAGCTGCTGTATGTGACTTTGAAAGAGAGAGCTGTGGCTGGATTGAAACTGCAAATGCAGATGACTTTGACTGGGTAAGAAGTTCCAGTAGTGCTCTTGCACCAGCTTTTCAGAAGCAAGCTCCTCTGCAGGATCACACCTGCAACAAATCTGAAGGTAAGACAAGCCAGGCCTAGAAACAGAGAAGTGGAATAGATAGACCTGCTTTTTAATTAGATTTTAAGTGGAGGCCATGAATGCTTTGAAAACCCTTAGAAACACTTTCTTTCTTCAACCTGAAAAGTTGTTTTCTGTTTTATTTTGATAGGTCATTTCATGTTCATTCTGAAAAACAGCAGCAGCATTTCACAAGTAGCTCAGCTACGAAGCCCAAAGTTCAGGCAAACTGGATCAAATTGCACATTGTCCTTTTGGTATGAAATAATTTAGATTTCAAATTCATGGATCATCTCACATTGCTTCTCTTGGACTGAAATTGAGGTTATAGTTTGAAATAGACACACCTTCCTGTGCAGTATTTATTTCTTTTTATTCTTTAATCATATAGTCTTCATTGTGAACAATATGCAGAAATAAGCTGAAGCACTTGGAGAACAGAACTGAAACATGGGAAGACTTTGTTGTCACGCTTTGAGCAAAATTATATTAAAGGATTACATCTGCATACATATAGACAAATACCACAATCATTTTGCTAAAATTTCTACTTTGGTTAAGTAAATTTGAAAATGTGGAATTTTGTTCAAGAACAGGAAACCATCCAAAAATCTAGTAGCTCCTTGAGTCACCTAGAGTATCCAAAATTAGATTGTATCATCATTAAGCAAAAGCTCCAGTACAAGAATTGGAGTTTTGCTTCCAATCCTTTCTTTATGTATATGGAAAACAAAAACCCCTTTCAGTTATTATCTTGTCTCAGTCTTTGTGCAATCTTGTCAAAGAGGGACAGAAAAAGTAAACTGTGATAATTTGTTTACTAAGGTCAAAAGTAGTGCTACTGTTTAAATAAATGTTTGGCCTGGCTTATTATTAAGTGCAGTTTTTCTCAGTAATGTCAAATACATTTGCCACAGGAAGAGGAAAAATCTTTTTATCAAAGACCCAAGATTTGACGTTGGAGTGTAGGTCTGGAAATTACAAGTTATTGGTCCTGTTCCTGGTTCTGTTCCCAGTTTTGTTGTATGACTGCTCACCTAAGTATTTATGATTTTTAAATACTTTGAGATTCTCCAATAATGCTGTAAAATGCAACATGTTAACAGTAACTAGCACAGATAGGTGTACTTTTGCATTCAGTAAGTGTTCTGGTTTTCTTTCTTGAAGCTTTACAATTATGTATTAAATTAAATTTATAAAAAACATATTATGTATCTGAGTGAGCAGTGTTCATTGCTTAATATGAAAGCAAATGTGTCTCTTCAGTTATGGGGTTTAATTTAATAAAGTATGCTTCTTCTCTCATAATCTTCGATTCTTGAAATAAGCCCTAGACTGATACAGCAGCCTACCCTACCATCATACAGAAAGTGGACTGAATTACAGATAAACCGGAAATAGGGACTGTGGAATTCCTATATTTCATGTAGCTCTGACAGAAAAGATACTGGCCATTATATGTGATGTTGACCATACTCATTTTTTGCACCCTTAACTTCTTTTTTTCATCATTTTAGGTATTACAATTACGGACGGTCAGTTGGGGCAGCAGAGATGCAATTGCTTGTGGATGGGCTGAAACAGCCTACTGTCCTTTGGAGGGCATATTACAATGAGGGAAATCAATGGTTGAAGGCAGTCATTCAGCTTGGACGCCTTCCACGTCCTTTCCAATTATCACTTGATAAAATCAGTCTGGGTTTTTATGATGGCGTCTCAGCAATTGATGATATTACATTTGAAAATTGTGCTCTTCCACCTCCAGCATTAAGTTGTGAAGGTGCTAATCGTTTCTGGTGTAGAGACACAAAAGCATGTATTGACAATTTATTGGTCTGTGATCTTGTGGATGACTGTGGGGATGGATCAGATGAAGACAACTGTAGTAAGTACTTTCCATTATTGCTTACTTTATATCAAACCAAAATTTACTTGCCAAATTCATCCCTGGAGTAAAAAGCACAGTACTGTTACAGCCTATCAATGTCACAGCCAGTGACGATTCAACTGAATATAGTTACTGGTGAAACAGACTGAAGATTTTTAACTTAAATGCATATGGTGATTTACAGCTGCAGGTAAATAGATTTCAATCTCCTTTATCCAAATGAGTCGTATTTCTTTAACTTTTGTAAAACACACACATGCATTGCAAGTTTACTTTAAAAGAGGGGATTCACAATCTGCCAGTTCATTTGGATTAACATGCTGTCTTTGGTTATACTGATGGAAGTACAGTGGAAGACGTATATGGACTGAGAGGAATGTATGTCCTATCTCTTTTTATGACCTATATTCTATCTATAGAACATTAAAATATCTGTACTAGAAGATATTAGTCATGCTGGGCATAATTGTCCCTTTCAAAGAAAGAACTTGTAAGTACTGAGGAAAGCTGTGGGTCATTCACATTTTTGACATTCACCTTGCAGTGCTGAAAAGTGCTGTTGATTTTCTTCCCAAAGCATGCATTCATCCATTTTAAGAACTCAAGAACATTAATGTAAAATGAAATTAAATAGCAGTTCCTTTTTCACATCCTGAGGTAACTAAATTATGCAAATCACAATGAGTCTGAGAAACGGGGGACACCTTACATGCTCGAGGGGATACCAGCCTGTACTGATATTTGCTGAATATCAACTTAAAACTGATCTGAATTTAAAAGAAAGTGAAGGCTTTCCAGCCTACTTCAGTTTTCCCACTTGTAAAATGTCTATCTTGTTTATAACCCGTTTTGAGATGTATAGTAAGAGAGCACTATATGACTTGCAGTTTTAAACATCATAAAAAATAACAGCTTAATTAAAAAAAAAATTGGCTATTATGTCAGTTACTGTTTATGAAGGGCAGATGCAAAGATGATATGGAAGTTCTCCACCTTTGATACGCATTTTATTTTTTTACGATAGAAGTAATTGGTCTAATCAATATATTTTGCCTTGGTGTCAAATAATAAAGTGCAGCTGTGTTATAAATGCCTCTTGAATTTAGCTTTGATAAAGCTATCATGTTACTATTATTGTGGATAATAAAGATCTAAAACACAACCCATTTTTAGGACTGCTTCTGCCATGCAAAAACATATTAAGTCACTTATTGCACATACCTACGAGACTATATCCTGTGGTTTATTTCATCCAATTAACCTCAGTTTTAACTCCTTCACTCAGTTAAATTTCAGTTAAAGAACTTTGCATGCTTTAATTATAAAAATACATACATTTAATAATATGAATAATAAAATGTTATTCACAGTTCTGTTTATGCAATAAATTAATTATGTACAGCTTGTCAGATATATATCGAAAGAGGAGGTGATTAAGTAAAGATTTATTTTTCTCTTTTGTCCAGGCAAGGGTATATTTATTCTTCAGAGAGGAATTTTTGGAAGGAGAAGAAGATATGCATTTTTTCTCTATATTAGAAATTTTTGCATGGAGACAAAGATATTAAAGCATGATCACCTTTCAGTGCTGATTTCACTTGACAGTCTGTTCTGTTTACATTTCAGACCCTGACCTACAGTGTGACTTTGAAAATGGGCTGTGTAATTGGGAGCAGGACGTTGAGGATGACTTTGACTGGATCAGAATACAGGGTCCAACCCCCACGGTTAATACAGGCCCATTGAAGGATCACACAACAGGCACAGCCAGGGGACACTACCTCTACATAGAATCCTCCGAGCCACGCCAGTTCCAAGATAAAGCAGTTTTGCTTAGTCCTCTCTTCAATCCTTCTGGCAATGGAACCTGCATTTTCCGCTTTCATTATCATATGTTTGGAAAGGAAGTTTACAAGCTGTCAGTCTTCCAGAGAACTGTGAGTAATACCAAGGGATGGCTATTGTGGTACAAGTTTGGAAATCAAGGAAACCAATGGATCAGACAGACACTCTACATCAGCAGCTCTAAGCCATTTCAGGTATGATCCTTCTAGGTTGCGAAGTGCTTATTTGCTGCATCGTAACACACTGCAAGTATAAAAATGACTGTGCAATCCAAAAGGTATTTATAACTGTCTGATCAAATTTACTTTGAAATACATTTGTAGGGGGTTTTTTTGACAAAATATGTCTGAAATATTTATTTTTTGTTGAATTTACTTTCCCCCCTAAAACACTTGATTTTAATGTTTTGAACAGGAACCTGTGGCATTTAAAGTAGATGCTATTTTTGTTTTTCAAGTGTTTGGTGAAACAAACTTATCTGAATCTGCTACAGAACAGCTTGGCAAAAATTCTGATTCATTCATGAAAAAAGGACTGTTAAAAAGAATATCCTCTTCTCTGCCTTACTTTTCCAGAGTTACGTGTTATTCTTTAATTATATAATGCCAGAAAAAATATCAGTTCAGAATGTTTGTGTGCAAGGCTAGGTCAACAATCAAATATCATTTGGAGAAAGATATGATTACAGTAAGTTACAGCTACAAATCTTGATTTATTTTCTCACCTTTTAAAAATTGTATATGTTATTTACTTTTCAGTATGTGTGATCTGTTTATTGTGGTCGGGTTAATGAACCTGCAGGTTTATTAGAGGAGACATTAGTTCACTTGACTGCCAACTGGTCATAAAATTAACTTAAAAAAACCCCAAAACATATTATAAAAAGGAACACCTTCCATTTAAATCTGGTATAATGCAATATTTCCTTTAGATTGTCCCACATGTATTTCCCAAAAGATTATGTGTAGGTAGAGAGAAGTTCTATCCTCTTTGGAGGAAAAGGCCTTAATATTACTGCGGTTGCACGGAGGCACCTGGAAGGAGAGTGCTCATTTTTTGTCAAGACCCTTTGTAGAAACATAAAGGAGTATCAACAGAATGCTAACAAGGCCTCTTTTTTTTTTTTTTTTTTTTTTTTTTTTAAAGTAAGAAAATATATCCTGTGTCTGGTAGTTTGTCTAAAGAACTATAAACACACATGTCCTATATTTGACCTCCTGAGGGTTGGCAAGGTCTGTTCAGTAACTGAAAATATTTTTAATGTGTTAGTGTTGTAGGGTTTTCTATTGTACTCGCCAAGTTCTGTGCAGGGAATGCAAGGATCTTATATTCTTTCAATGTATTTTTGTTTTCCATAGTCATTTTTGAGGGGCATGAGGTGTAAGGTATAATTTGATAGTCTGTTCTGAAGAAAGAGATGAAGATCTGATGTTCATTATTGTGTATTGCATTTCTTATGATGGAGCTTGCTGTATCACAACCTATGACCCTTGAAAACTCAGAAATTTTGAAGAGAACAAGTTGTTATTCTGTTGCTAGTAAGTTGCCAGGTGCTGACCTCTTTCCAATCTTCCTTTTAAGTGCATAGTGTTTGGATACTTCCAGGGCTAAAGACCTGTGAGTTGAAAGGTCTTCACACTCTGTTACCATTTTTTCTCTGAAGTATTTCTACTGAGATGCCTACTAGAACAGCCTCTCAGTTAGTTTTGGGCTGCCTACTGGCTGGGTAACAGTATTAAAGTTGCAGCCTCTATGTTTACTATGTTGTGTTCCTCACAGCCTATAAAGTCAGTGGTTCAGTGTTTTCACACCACATGCTTAAAGTCTTGTAGGTCACCTCCATGCTTCAAAGGATATGTTTAGATTCACTTGAGAATGGATTTTTGTTTTCCTTGGATGTCTAAAAATAAGAAAGAACTTTTAAATGATTTTCTGTTCAAAATACATGTCTTGACTTCCTAATCTTCTCTGTGTCTAGCCAGAGCACCTTGTCAGCTGTTTTAGGATTTTCAGAGATTCCTATTGAATAAAAAACATTAGACTCTAGGACCAAAGATGGCTTAAGTCTTTGTAACGTAGACCTTTGTTTTGCCTTTTCTCTTCTAAATAAGAGATGATCATACCTCTGTGATAGCTGATACCACCTCTTCCTCTTTCATCCCTATGTAAGTCTGTCATTTGTTTACCACATTCCAAGAAAGAATCACTATGAATAGTAAATCCCTCAAATTCACATTTTCAGTTTATGTACTAGCATGAGATGCCAACTTCGGGAGCATATAAACAATTGTGCCTATATACTAGCTGTTAGGAAAAGAAGGACTTAGCCAAAAATTCAAAGCAGCAGAGAAAGATACTTGACTACCTCTGGAAAGCCAGATCCCCTTCTGAAAGTTTGGAACTCTATAGACTTGAAACTGTAGGGCCTTTAATTGAATGCTCTGGCAGAAACCCAAAGGGAACAGCACATGAAGTCTTCCTTTGCTCACACCAGCTCCCACTAAACCTCAGAATCTCCAATTTCTCAGGAAACCTTTGTTCTAGCTGCCATCAAACCATGGCTGAAGTTTGTTGCTGTTCCGTCAGATGGTTTTACATCAGAGTGTTTAATGTGACATCAGCGAGCAGAACATGAGTAGCTGGATGAGTGAAAAGGGAAATTTAGAGGTAAATTATTTAAATGAAAGGAATGCAGTTTTCTGAGCCAAAATTAAGCATCTCTCTCAAATACTAATACTGACAAGTAACAAAACTGGTCCAAAATATACATGCTTATAAAACTCAGTTTTGCAGCTTTAGTAATCTAGAGTTTCCCTTTGAATTCAGAACTGGTATGACACAGAAATCTGCAAAGGATTTAATAAACTGCAGGAAGTTATATTAAATTTTTTTTTTTTTTGGTAAAAAAATTCAAGTTAAAAATATATTCCTTTTCAAGATATTCCTTTTTTACTATATGGGATGCTTGTTTCAACATGAAAAAGAATAGGCTGTTGAGTGTACTTGTCTCCTTACTTGATTTACATTTATTTTAATCTCCCCGAGAAGTTTGCTTACATGTCTTTTCCTTAAAAGTACATTTGAAAAGTTAGTAAAATAAGACTCTGTCCATGGTAGCCTACTTATATTGATGATGAATAGTGTTTGCTTTTATCTACCTTGAATAATCATAATACCTGAAATAGTTTCTGCTCAGAAGAAAGTGCAAAGATTCTATTTTAATATCTTAGGTAAATGTAGCTGTCTTAGCTTGCTCTATTCATTCAAATTCCTGTAGATACAGAAAAAGGAAATGGTGATATTATGTGAACAATCACAAAATTCTGTACCTCTATCATTTTGGGCAGTGTAGTATCCTTTTAGTCATGATGTAAATCATATATCTACCATGTCCATCATAAGATATCTAGAGATACTTTACTACATTGTAAAACACATTATGAAAAAAGAAAAAATAATTACCTTTACCCCAATCCAATTCACTTTTTGCTCATCTGCAATGTGTATATTTATCTCTGTGAACAAAGATGGTTATAGGTCTTTGATACTCCAAAGCATAAGTAATACATAAAGGACTCTAATATTCTGTGATGATTTTATAATGATCAGTCTAGGTTTTTTAAGTTGGCTGATATTAAACTTAAAAATACAAATATGTTGTTTAAGTACAGGATTAATTATTAATGCTATATTGAGTATAATTACTAAAAATCTTAGTATTTTGAGTATCATATATAAAACCTTACATCTCCCTTCAAATATAATACTTTATCCCTTTAAGTGTGAAAAACAAGGACCAAAATCAGAAGAAAATAATAACGAAAAATTATTGAAAAATAATTATGCAAGTTTATATGCAAAATAAATTTGCAATTAAGTAGATATAAAATGCATTTGATATTTTCCTATTTTACAAGTTGTTAAGAAAAGTAAACAACCAAATCCACTGTAATAATTTTACTCTTATTATCAATTAGGTATTATCTTAGAAAGTAATGGAATATTGATTGAAAATTAGAACGATACATTTGCTATGAATATAGAATAGCACTATGTTCTGCAAAGACAAACACAAGCCAGCCTTCTTTCTCCAGCTACTATTTTTAGTACCTGTTGTGCTATTTTTATATTCTTCTCAGTGTAGAATCCAAACTGTTGTATTTTAAGGGCCTGATTCTAAAACATGTATGCTGACTATATTGATAATGGTGCAAATTAGATTTCTCAAGCTCCTGAGCAGCATTTTAAACTAGATATAATGGTTTGGAATATGACCAAACATGGGAAGACAGATGGCTGAAGCACAGTGGATGTCTGTCTTTTTTTTCGTACATTGCTATTTGTACCTTTGACACTCTAACATGCTGTTTTCAGGTATAGTGGTTGCACCATTCATTGCTCATGATTTAAAACAAGACAATTTTGTATATTCAAAGTTTTGTCAGTTTGGGGAAAAAATACTTTCTGTACTGAAAAGGACCTCTGTTTTGTTAAAGCAAAATGTGGCCTGTGTCTTTGCATACTTCTGATTTTCTGAATACCCCCATCTCTTATTCAGGCTGAGCTATCACAGTATAGGCTGACCAGTCCTATTTTAGATGTTCTCACATAAAGGACTTTGATGTTAGAGCATTTTACTGTGGGTTGTAAACACATCAAAAAGAACTAACTTAGTTGTCTTGTAAAATCATTTTGTCTCATTTGGTGTTACATAGCATGATGTGAGTTGTCTCTTGCAGCATCTGCAAGGTAGAAACGTTCAATATGACTGTAGTTACAGCTTTTGTTGTTATTATTGTTGTAAATCCTAGAACCCCTAGGGATTACCACATGCCATCTCCCTTTTAAGTTCCTCAGCTCATAGGATCTGATGTTGTAGCTGCCTCGTGCTGAACTGGGAGGCACTCCCTGTTACAATCGCTGAGCATCATTTCTAGATCAGACAGCAGGAAATATCTCTGAGAATCATTAGGGTCACCTTTATTCTTGCAGACATGAAGCAATGAAAGCCAGCCTTCAGGAAGGCTTTGTTTTACTTTGCTACAGCAGGATTTACACTGAGTGAAGCTTTACAAGTGTCACCAATCCCAACTTAGACAGCCACCTTGGAAGTTTTACCCCTAAGAGCTGTTAGTTGTCTGTTGAAGAGGAAGCCTTGGGTCACTTCCAAAGAAATCCTTAATGAAATTAATATATTTCACAATACTTTGGATGAAAGAGAAAATTACTTCTGAAATTATTTTCTAAGTTAGTCACAGTGCTAATAATGTATTATTTGTGATCTGTGACAAAATCATCAAATTTAGTATCAGTTTTATAGCCGTTCAGATGCGAAGGGTGAAGTGTTAGTCATAATTAGTTCCGACACATAAATCCTCAAATATATTTCTTGAATGGTGCTAAATCAAGAAACAACTTTAGTTTTTTAGGAGCAGAATTTGTCTAAAGACAGATAAGAATCTAAAGGAAGTTTTCTTCATTTCTGAAACACTAGATTAAGGTGATTGTTTTGTCTTTTAATACATTCATTTAAATCTTAATTTTTCATCTTTTCATTTCTGTTATGGAGATATAGGGCATATTATACCTTTTCTTACAAATATTTTCAAATTCAAAGGCAAATATCTCACTCTGAACACATTTTATTTTCAATTACTCTTATCTTTTAGCCATAGAATTAGTTGTGGAGGCGCACAGTTACAGTTGAGTTTTTAACTTTGATTATAGGGTTACATTAGGTTTTCCTTAATTAGACCCAACTACTTGTGTTATGGTTTTGGTATGCCCTTGACATAAGATCAGTTTGGTGTCAAATATATGTGTAGTAAATATACATTATTTGCACACAGGCTCTTACCATTCATCTAAAAAGAGAGACAGGAAGGGCTAAAAAAATGTATTTAAGGTACTACCAGGTAGCTGATCACAAATCACGTAGGCAGTATCTACTTTCGCATCCTCTACTCGCTCCCTTTTCATTCCTCAGTGAGATGAGGTAGTGATTCTTCTTTGGGCATTCTGATGATCTGCTCTGTAATAAGTGAAACAGGATCACAAAGCTCCCTCTTCAGTTATTTCTGCAATTCTAGCTGTTTCTTGCAATTCCTTTTCTGACAAGAGAGCAGATTGATCAACACTCTCACCCTACCCCCCAACCATTTCTGTAATGAAAAACTCAGGGTACTAGTGGAAAATGGACTTTTTGGCATTATTCTACTTCACAAACTATTCTTAAAGTGGCTTTGAGTTCAGTTTCAAACAAAAAGCCTGTGCTATGGCAAATTGTGAGGTTTCAGAATTTAGTGTTTTTATTTCATGCATCTCTAGTGGTGATAATTACATTTCATACATGAATAATATAGCAGGACTTGTTATAGTAGACTAAATACCCTTTGTATCAATTTAAGAAAAAATAATGACTTGCTAGGCATCCTTGTCAGCTAGAATATCCTTGAAGCAAGAAAATGTCAAATTTCATTTCCTACATAAGAAGCATCAGAGCGATTGAAATGACAGTTCTAGATGTCATATCACATTTCACAGAACCTCTGAGAGAAATTTTTAGTGGAGTTTGTAATGTCAATACTTTTGTAAATCGACTTAAGTGTGGGAGTTTTTCAGTCTCCCCTGATCATTAACTGATAAGTGTCAGACTGAAATTCTGGACTTAGACTGATGTACCCCAGAAAATGGAGCTGACCAAACTTAGCCATATTCTACTTTGTGCATGCAGTGTGACTGGAAGAGTGCACATACCTTTTTATTGTCCCCAAAATAAGTACTATATCCTAGTGTGAAAAGCAACGTGAGGACACCATGTTTCAACCTGTTATAGTTGCATATCAGCACATGCAGCTAGGAATTATCCTTGCCACTCACAGTGTTGTTAGAAGGAAACTGGTTCTGAACAGTTTGTAGTCTTTCTTCTATATATCCTGAGGAAATTAAAAAAAAAAATTAATTGTGTATTTGCTCTTACATTAGAAACATTAAGCTGAAAAAAAAATCGAAGCAGAAATGTTTGACCCTTTCTAGAATACCTGGGTAAAGTGTGCTCCTCTTGGAAAGGGAGATGGTTGAGATGTAACAGAAACATCAAATCAACAGTGTCATAGAGAAGCTGCATAGAGAATGACCATTAATGATTTACCTGAATACAGAGAATGAGAGGTATTCTGTGAAATTATTAGGCAACACAATCAAAACAAAAGGAAATAATATTTTAGGATGGTCTGTTGTACAATTCATTGCTGAGGGATGTTTTGGGCACAAGGAAGTATGAATGGGATCAATAAGTATCTTGGCAAATAATCAAAAGAAAAGTCTGTTAAGGGCTACTAGCACAACAGTGCAATGAGGCTATAACCTCCCACCTGTGATATACTGCCAAGAGTTTGGGAGCTATCAACTGCCTGCCTGTTTTTTTCTCATTGTGGATGTGGCAGCAGTCCACTGGGAGACACACACTGCAGTTTGCTGGACAGCTGACCAAACCTCTGGTACATCTGTCCTCATGCTGTGAGGCATTGTGCTGCAGACAGCTTTCAGTGCATCAAGAGGCTCACCCTTTTTCATATTCTAACTATGATTTGAGATTTTTCCACAGTTGCTTTCACCCTTATTGAACCAGGTTTATTGTTGTCAAGTGTTGTTAGCCTTCTGCCTTGATTTGTCTGCTTGCTTCCTTGCTCAGGGCCTCATTCTCAGTGTGTGCTGACATACCAGTAGGAGTTTGTTAATGTTTAGTTGGTCAGATACATATCTTTCATTAAAATCTGGTGTTGAAGTAGCTCTGAATTTATCAAGGACTTCTCTAAGATGTTTATTACACTTCAATGCCCACTTGTGATCATTTTCCTGTTATTGCTTTTGATCTATTCTGTGGTAGTAATTTTCATACAAAGGTTTAGTCATCATGGATTTCCACTCCGGCAACAGGTTCAATTTCAACTTTCAATTTGTCATTCCTCATCTCCTTCTCCTACTCTTCTCCTTTGCACTTTCCCTAATAATCTGTTAAGTTTAGTATTCATGGATTCTTTTTTCTTCTTTTTTTTTTTTTTGTCTTTTAAAATTTACCACATGCTTCTGTTGCTTCTTACTTCTGCAATGCTACTCCAGATACATGGATATTCAGTATGAAGTGAAATACAGAGAACTTACATCTTGAAAATGTGTGTGGTGCAATGCAGTATATCTGAAAGGCAAAAGTAGTGTGATTTTTTAAAAGTAATTTCTAAACATCAGTATTGCCATTTTTGACAAGTGGATTTCAGAGCACAGAAAACAGCATGAAAACAAGGAAATCACATGAGAAGCCAGGAAAATATATTGTCTATTGTGCAAAACTTCAGGGATAATTTCATTATTTTAGTTCTGCTCTTTGGGAAAGAAATTGCCCTTTTTTTCAGTGCTATTACACTACTTAATATCATGAAGCTCTAATCCACTCTGTGGCAATAGAAATGATTTATTCTTTGTGTTATTGTTTTATTGGTATGCAGTGGAAGACTCGTCATGATGTCATCAAGTCACAACGTATGCACAAAGGGGACCAAGAATAAAAATTTCTAAGCTATCTTAACAAAGCGTTTTCCAGTCAAAATTGTCTTCTTAATTTCACATCTGTCATTGCCTTGCAATTTTTTTTTGGGGGGGGGGGGGGGGGGCAGGGGGGGAACAACAAAGGGGGTGGGGGTGTGTTTTTTACCTTTGTTCACTATTTACATGCAGAAAGATCAAAGGAAATTGCACAAGATAAAAATAACCTTTCTATACACCAGTGAACTGTCAAGTACTGCCCATGTTTTAAATACGGAAAACCTGAAGTAATTAAAGGGTTTCACCACCTTTCACAACTCACAACCCACCGAGAGACTGTGTTGAGTCATTTGAACTTGAGGGGAATCATGTAAAGTAGGAATTTTGCTTTCTTGAAAATTAAGAGTAGTGTCTTAAATTTGCTATTGCTATTACTATATTACTTATCAGGAATTGCTGAACAGGAAAATGAGACTTGGATAACTTTGCAAAGAGAAGGAAAATGTTAGTGACTTTTTTCTCATTCCTTTACTGGATCTAGAAGCCATCTTTGAAAAGGTAACAAGAAGATCACAGGAAAGCAGTACTTCATTGAAGTTTTAATCATGTCTCCTTCCATAGTTCTATGCTTTACATCAAACAGAGGGTTTGTTTATATTATCTTTTATAATCTTTCTATGTTTATTGAATATGCTTATAGCAGAATTAAGAAACAATGTAGAAATTCTACTGCCACTGAAGTATATAGCAAAACTCTCGTTATCTTTAATGATGACAGGATTCATGGCAAGTCATATGTTCTGATGATATCCCTATGTTATTGTTTTCTAACTTCGGGAGATTAAGGCCATATGTGTCGATGCAGGAGCAGCAAATGTGTATAATTTACTATCTCAGTCAGGCAAAATCCTTTGGATAAGGAAAGGTCCACATCTTTAGGCAAAAGATGTAATAGTTATCCTCTTGCTCACTGGCATTTGCTGCTTAACAGATAATTGACTCGGTTGCTGGCACAAATGTTTTCATAAACATTGAAAAGAAAGTGATGCATGTCTTCTCTCAGGATACTCCTTAGCTCAGCATGGAAGAATTGCCTTAGCAGTAAGCATTGCATAGATCAGGTACAAGTCTGCCTATGAAGGCCCTATTCAGGCTTCTCTGGATAGTGATGTGGAGATGTCTTTATGCAGCCCTTGACATCTTGACATGCTCCAGCGTACCAGAGGGAGGGACAAATGTACTCAGGTCATAACAAGGCACCCTGGTCAATGTGGGACACATCTTTTAGGAACATAAGTCCTAGGAATTTGACATAATAACTCAGCCAGAATCCTGTAGTTTTAATTATTTATTTATTTATAAAACCTGTGGAAACGGTGGTTCGGAGAAAGAAAGAATCTATGTAGTGTATAAGTGAATATGTGTGTAAGCTGCTGAACCTGCCTACACCTGTCATGGAAGATCACCCCAGCAGCAAAAACACACTGATGGTAAAGGAGTGGTGATGAGTTTCCATCTGAAAGTAGTTCAGGGTACTACAATATGATTAGAGTCAGTAAAGGCTGATCATGACAGAACATCATCAGCCTTGCCATCGCTTTGTTATTCTCATACTATAACTCACCCACTTTCACCTGTGTGTATCCTTGTCAAAACAGCCTATCAGTTAGGTCAAGCCTTTGAGTCCTTAAACTGTCTGCATCATTAACCAAAGGCTATCAGAAATGACTGATGCTCTAAAAAACCCCCTAAATTCATACATGAACACTAAAAGGACTTGTACCTCAGATGTGGGAAAAATTTACAGTATCTTTTGGGGTTTTTTTGGACTAGATTTGGCCTTGCCCAGTTAACCATGGATGTTTTAGTATTGTCTGTGAGTATATTCTTATCTGTCAAGTATTTTCAATACTTAGTGATATTTAAGTAATTAAAAAAAATCATCATCCATCCTCTTTAGGGAAAGAAAACATTTACATTTTTAATATTACAAAAAGTAGAATTGCTAAAAGCTATAAATGCATTTTTGGGCCTCTGTAGCCAACTGAACAGAAATTAAATTAATTTAGAGACTGAAAAATATCTTCAGATTTAAAGGGGGGGGTGGTGGTGTCCATTTTTCTGTGTTTTTTGTGGGATTTGGTTTGTTTGGGGTTTTTTTAAGACTTCATATTTACAATCTGGGTTGCTTTTGAAAATAATCTAATTCTGCCATAATCTTTTGAAATAAAGGAGACTTCTGTATATCTTTGTAGATGAAGTCAAAACTAATCATGACCTTAAATTGGATTAAATAAAGTTTTATGATTATAATTACCAGATAGATGTTTCCCAAGTGGGCAGGCTAACCTTGTTGTTTTATACAGCCAGAATCTCAGAAATTTTTATACTGACTATATACTACTTTTGCAATAATTCTTCCAATGTTAATATTACAGAGTGAAAACAGGATCTTGTCTCTTGAGTGAAGTTTTGTGGCCTTAATACAGCAAAGTACTGAATCCCAGAATATGTAAACAGTATCAATATTATGCTTGTCAGCAGTCCCACTGACATCAGTGAAGAGTCTGAAACAAGATAGAAATGTGATTCTTCCCTGCACTTTAGAGAAATGCTTGGAAAAACATAATAAATCAGCATGAGGGTTCACAAGCTCATAGTGAAGTGTGATGAAGTGCTTTACTGAACTAGAACTAGTGTTTTTCAGTATCTTGTAAAACCAAGCACTGTAAAACATCAAATATTTGACACAAGATTTTTCACATTTGATGTGTATAACCTTAAGATCATTGGTAAGAATTTATCTGGACACCTGTGTGAAAGGACTTTATTTCAACTTTTGAGGTTGAGACATTAACTTCTAATGCGTTTTTGATGGACACAAAAGGAAGGGGCTGATGGGCTTTGAAGACGGGCAGTGGAATCTCGAGCTTTTCTATGTGTATCGTTAAAATGTTGTGGTGACCTAATGTTGATAATCTTTCCAGAAACTGATGGGCTGTCTCCACTTGTGCTTGCTTTTGGGGGCAGAAGGGCTCCACGCTATGTGTAGTAGCCCTGACTGCCCAGTCATTCCCCCCATGAGGGGGAAAGCTGGAACATGCGGTGGCACACCTTCTGCCGGTGCACCCAGGATTTTGTCCAAAGAGAAACCATGGTGTGGAAGGTACAGAGGAAAAGTTTAGTGCCATGTCATCAGGATGCAACTATTGGATGCCTAGACGAGAGATTTGGGAAATGGTCTCAAGTCTCACAGTGCCTACTCCTTTGATGGCAGCTGAGGAAGCAGAGAAACAGAACCAGGGAGGAATAAATTACCATGTTTGGACTCACTTATCAAAGAAACCAAGAAGTCTTATTTGACATGAATTAATAACTCAAGAAGTCAAAATTAAATCTAAATTTCTTAGATGTGTTTTAAATCTCAATTTTTCTGAAAAAAAAAATTGTGTTTGCTTGGTAAATAGTTTCCCTTTTTTACGTAATTCTTGAGTTGTTATTATAGGAATATGTTCATGTGTTCTTGAAAAAATTGTCCTACAGTGAAGACTTATTGTGACATGATAGTTGGGTGAAGATATCTTGAAAAAAAGGAGTTTTGAAGCAAGTAATTTTGATATGGATTTCACGCATTTCATGGTTCTATGGCTTGGCCTTTATCTGTAATTAAAAAAGTTCCATCATCTCATAAGAAATTGGTTACTTTTCTTAATGAAAGTTATGAGACATTTTCCTTTCTTTATGCAGAGCATTAAAACATAGGAGTAGTTTACTTCAGAGATATGCAGTGAAATGTATATGACTTTGAATCCTGCATTTGCTTTCAGTAAGCTATGACAAAAGCTTTTGATGATGGTGTTCTGTTGGCTATTTGTACTATTATCCACTTGTGGTGTTGTTCTTTCCTCTTCAAACCAAATCACATGGTTTCTTGCCAGAAATAATCACAGCAAACCTAGTCAGAATTAGCATGCTCTAAGTACTAATAACAGTAACACAGCTGACACTTCCTGTGACAAACCTGAGATACTGTTTGGCTATATTACTAGGTAAATACATTTGAACTAAAATCACTATTACGTAAACATTCAGAAATCTTCAGAATTTTGAATACCTCACAGTTTTTGGAATTAATTCCATTCTAGTTTAAACTATGCTTGTATAGAAATTAAGACTTTATTTTGCTAACCTTCAGTGGGAATTGGCTAGTGGCAGAAATGAGCATTATTGTAAAAATGGAACGTTTGTACAGAACAGTATTACCCATTGTAAATCCTCTATTAACACTTGTCATAATGTTCCTTCACCCTTCAAAAACCTATTTTGTTCAAAAGCTTAAGGGATCAATCCTTTTCTGTATACAGAGTGTCATTCTAATACATTTTGCTTTTCATGGAGTTTCTTTTCCCCTTTTTTTATGTAGTATACCTTTTGCTACATTTATAGATATCATTGAGACTGGATCTCTAGAGCTCTGAAAATTGGAGAAATTGGGAACTATTTATCCTCATTCAAATAATAAATGAGATGTGAAATGAGCTTCATGGTAGATGAGTTCCCTGGAGGTTGTTAAATAATAGCTTATGAAGTTTGCAGAATTTCAGCTGGCAAATTCATTTAAGTGGTCAACGTTTAACCACAGCTGCAGAGAGACTAGGTTTTGTACTGCAGCACTAACTCATAAATAGTTCCTGTTTTCAGTTTTAAGTCTATACCTACACTTCCGTTACATTTTCTGTGTTACCGAGTTCATGCTATATACCAAAGTGTCAGAATCCCCAAGTAAGAACCTAAATAAATAAAATAATTAATCATTTAGGTGGGGAGATTTTAAGTGATACAATCATAATCATCATCATAACAATAAAGAGGTATTCTGAATTGAATTACCCCTGCAGAACTGTGTCCTGCCACTTCTATCTTTGTATATTTTTATGCTCTTAATAAAAGTATTGCTTCTTAAGGTGCAGGAGTGCAACCTCCTCTAGGGAAATGTTGGTGGAAGATGATACGCAAGATGTGTAAGATGTGCCATAAGTATTTAAAAAAAAAAAGGGGCAAAGAAATAACTTTAACATTTGAATTCCATTGGATCACCAAAACCATTTATTTATTTTTTTTTTAAATGTATGCTTTGAGGAGGCTTTCTTTTTTTTTTATGAATAAGTATCTATAAATTAGTTAAATTAAGAAAATTCTTACTAAATCTTTCCCTAATCACCTGCTTGGATTTTTACCATTCAGCAACAGTCAGAAGAAAAGAGGCTTATTCAGTCATCCAGAAAGTATTTCACAAATACTAACCTCTCCCATTCCTTGGCTGTAGACAATAATGAGAAAGTAAGCGTATACGGCATTGGCAACCCTAATGAAATAATAGAATATTTTTCTTTAAAAGGTTTCATAGCACATCTTTAACCTGCTTAATTGTTTTCATCACAGTGGGATTTGTATAAGGGTATATAATTTATTCACATGAATGTTATTATAATTAATCATGATTAATGTTATTACAATAAGTACCAAAGAGGCTAATAATAATATGCCACTTATGATAATGTCTTGCCATCATTTTATATCACAATCATGTTTCAGTGGATTTACACAATTGTGAAGCCAACCATTCTGTTATGGTTCACTGTGATTAATGTGACCACCAGTGAAAGCTGATAATAATTAGTCTCTTTCGTAAAGTGTCACTAAATAGAATATATCCCCTAGAACAAATTTAATCTCATTTTAAGTGTGAAATGTGGTAAATGACTCCTCTGTCAATTGATATGAAATATTTAATGAGAAGTGGAAGTCTACTGTACACTGAAAAATGCTTTTGTAATTCTTGTTTCCCTAGATCTTGGTGAAAGGTACTGTAGGAGATGGTTTCACTGGAGACATTGGACTTGATGACATGTCTTTTCTAGACTGTACTCTTTACAATGGTAAGAACAAGTGTACACCCCCTAGCTGTGAGATGATTCTTTGCTGTCATTTGTAAATATTTCTACTGGAAAAGCAAAAACCGGATCAAACTGCGACTCATGCCTGACAAGGAAATCCAGATTTGTTTCCCTGCTTCTCAGACCTTAATATCCAGGCATCAGCACAGAAGTTTCTGCTGTGCCCAAAAAGTCCAAAAGAGACCCTCAGTAAGAAGTGTGCAGCTTCCAAACTCTTTGAGGTCTTGATTCTTAGAAGGAAAAAGAAACTTAATTATGTGTAAGTAAACTGACCTTTCATTCAGCAAATTCAGTTTGATACAGCCTTCTGCATCCCCCCAATAATTCTTAATGTATTTACTGTGCCAGTTGCTCCCACATTACAGCACACAAACAGTTCAGATGACAGAGCAGCCTGTCCTCAGAAGTCATTGCTCCTAGGGTTGTACAATGTCTACAGAATTGTAAAATATTATATCCCAAAATACATGTGCTTCAAGACACCAGATTCCAGACCTGTCACTTTATCACAGAAGGGATTTTAAGAGGACTAGTGTTAGCTGCAGCAGGTGTTACAGTGTTGCATACGGTGTGACAGTTGATGTACAGTCATAATAGGGCTATAGAACAGCAAACAATTCAGAACACTGCCTGAATATTAGTATCCTAGCACTAATTCTAAAACACCATAGTGCAGATGCATTTTATTCTGCTACTCCAAAAATTTCTTGTAGATATAATTAGGTCTACTAGGAATATCAAGTGTATATGGCATGTTTCTTCTGCAGGTAATTATCTCACATTTTACCAAGTTTATAACATTTATTATAACATTTTGAATATAAAGGTTTTTGTACATACTCAGTTAATGTACAATGCCTTATATTCGAGGAAGAAAACCTTAAAAGAACTAATCAGAAAATCCCTACATGTTTTGAAATGAGATATGAAAAAAAAGTTTTAAAAATAAACAAGAAGAAAGTTGGAAAGTACAGAGGGTCAGAGTTTCAAAGTTCATAAATAAGAAAAAAGCAGCTCATTTTGTGTGGAAAGATAAAACTAAAATACTGAAGTATAATGGTAGACAGCTGAATAGGAAACAGTTTTTGTGTTCTGTACATTTTTAAAACATTTTTAGTGTTGAGAGCAATTTTTGAGATACTCCAGAGTCCTGCCTCTATTTTACTCCCTCCACACCATAAAAAAATCCCAACAACCAAAAAAGAGTCAGAGAAACTGTGGAAGCAGTCTGCAAAATAGTTAATAGCTATGACATACCACCATATTTAATGCAAGTTCGATCAGGGAATAAAGCAGGGCTCCCATGTCCCTGCACCCTAGAATTAAGCACTAGCTGACCAGTTGCTCTTGTTCCACTTCAAATAACCAAATACTGGCCAGGGAGAGATGGACTTGATAGCTTGGTGGTAAAGTCCTTCAACAGTAATATTAAAGATGTCAAAACTTGGGCATACTGCTTTGATGCCTCATTTGAATGCCCTAACCAAAGACTATTCAATGATGCTTGCTCTGGACAAAATGGTATTTCATAAATTATAGAAAATGAATTATTTCAAAAGAGAAAAAGGAGCAGATTCTCCTTTCTTTTCAGGTGTCATGAAGGTTATGGTACTTCAAAAATTTCATAGAATCATAGAATCATTTTGGTTGGAAAAGACCTTCAAGATCATCGAGTCCAACCATTAACCATGCCCCCTAAACTGTGTTCTGAAGTACCCTGTCCACTCGCTTTTTGAATATCTCCAGGGATGGTGACTCAACCACTTCCCTGGGCAGCCCATTCCAATGTTTGACAACCCTCTCAGTAAAAAAATTTTTCCTAATATCTAACCTAAATCTCCCTTGCCTCAACTTGAGGCAACATTTCTTCTCCTGTTCCAGTGGATTGGGAGCACAGACTTGAATGTGGCATTTATATTTAAAAATTTCTGACCAATAAGGTCCTTGCTATTATTATGATGTGTAGATACATTTATTCTATCATGCAATTATTCCTTCAAAAGGTTCCTTCCCCTAAATCTTTCGTTTGAGTCTTAGGATATTATGGGAGTATCATTCATTTGATTGGAGTATAATCCATTTGATGTCATAGATGTGCTTTCTACCTTACAAAATAGAAATGGCTCCTGCTCGTGGGGAATTTATTATCAGTCTTAGTGCTCCAGGCCTCAGGGGAAAAAAAAAAGTTCCTTGCTGTCCCAGACACATTTTATATAAAAAGTCTTCACGTGTACTTTTTAATTAACTCAGGTGTATTGCTCAGGTGCATTGTGCACTACAGCTAATAATTTTGTTAATGATTAAATTTAAAAAAGGAGTTATATAATGAAAATTCCTTTTATGGACAATAATAGCAAGGGTTTTCAAGAAATGACAGTAAAGCATGAAGAAAGGTGCGTAGTAAAGAATGGGAGGAAAGGCAAAGACAATTGATTTGAAAGAAGTAGTAATGAGTTTGAATGAAACATATAGGAAGTGGTGGAACAAGATAATGACCTCAGAATAATTTTTCTAATGAGAAAAAAATGTTTTTTTCAGTGATAAAATTACAAGAGAAAAAGGTTAGGTAGTAATTTCCACAGTCATTTGCAGTAATTGATGTGTTAAAAAAAAAGCCATTATCATCAGAATAATCTGTTAGCCCTGGCTTACAGGGAAATTAAGTTTTTGTGATTGTTCTGTCAGTCTCCATGACATTAGTTTTTTGAAATGACTCACTGACTGTGACCTGAAAGACAGGTAGGAGGTGTAAATAAATTCCTGCAAGTGTCGAGGATTGTATGAATGGTGGTTGGTTAGCATGACCAACCTGGTGCCTTCCACTGAGGAAATGTTCAATTCACTTCCTGCTGGGCAGCGTTTAAGTCATTCAGCTTGGCCACCCAGCCATGTTTCCAGCAAAGCTATACCCTTGACAAAGGGTGGGAGTGGCAAGGGGAGAAATTATTACAAAACTAGAATGCCTTAGTCCTACTGCTCAACATTTTGTTGGTTTGTTTTTCAAAGGAAACTTGCCAACAATCTCTACAACTACTTCAGGAACTTCAGTTCCTGCCACGCTCCCCATGAACAACTGCACAGAGAAGGAGTTTGTCTGTAGAGCCTCTGGCCACTGCATCCAGATGATCCAGAAGTGTGATTTTAGACCTGACTGCTCTGATATGTCTGATGAATCAGCTTGTGGTGAGTATACTAAATCTTGTACTTTGCTACCTTATTAGTTTGCGGCTGTTAAACACCTTGCTTTGTCTACTCTCTATTCACCATTGCAATTTGGTATTAGCACCTAGATACTATTTTTAATATGATTTTCCCCAGAAAAATAATAATATTTTGCTCTTAATGTGGGAATCTGAGCCGTTATGCACTTTCTGCCTTCTAATGGGCTGATTCAGACTTGACATTCCAATTCAACTTACTACTGAAATGGGGTGGGGGGGAGGAAAGGAATCCTCAATTCCCCAATGATTGGTACTATACATGACAATTTTTTTGAGTGAGTATAGTTTCTCAAATTAAATGACCTATGACTTATTTAAATCCTCCAAATGTTCACTAGTTCAGACTGGAAGAAAGAATTACTTTACAGTCTCATGTTTGGGGTGCACATCTGGGAGACTTGGGTCCAGTTCTTACCTACTTCAAAGAATATGGGGTTTGGATTTTGGGGGGGTTTTTTTGTTTTTTTTTTAATACAAAGTATTTTCATCAGCAGCAATGACTCTGAAATTCAGCCTACTCCATGCAGAAGTGACTGCTAGCCTGTAAATTCCTAAAGCCTGATGGTCAGATGGGAACCCTGGAACTGGAACAATGGACTAGGGTCACCACATGTTGTCTGTAGAGGTCCAAGAGAATTGTTGATTGCTTCTGAGTTGCAGCAGTTTACACTATAGCATTTTAGAAGAAACTGTCAATGACTTTGCTTTGCCTTAAAGGACAGTACTTGAAAATACTGCTGTACCGAAGCTGATTAATGGGGGGGACAGACATCTAGAGACAGTGACCTCATCAGCCTTTGCAAGATAAACTATTCTCACTGAAGATCAAAACCCTACATTCATTACACATTGTGTAGGGAACTCAATCACCTCTCTCAGGGCTGAGGGCTCAATGAGGAAAAGTAACATTATACTCCCTCTGTCTATTTCTTATGTGGGAATAACTCTGGAAGAAATGAATCTGATATATAAATATCACTGGGTAATTTCCTATAGTGTGAAAAAACACCAGCCATTGAAATTCTGCACTGAAAAATAAATGCAGAGCACTTTGGATAGAATGGTTTGTTGGGTTTTTTTCCCCTCAGAAATTTACATTGCCTTATAAAACATCCTTTCTTTCTGAGAGAGATGAATACTGTGGAGAATACACCTTTACATATTTGCTCTGTCTGAAGTCTCCCATCACTACAGCAATAATGGCAATTTATCAGTCAAATGACAGTGCTGGAATAGGAGTTAAGTATGTCCTGACTGAGGGCAGAAAGATGTTCTCACGAAGGTGTTCTCTTTCTCAGAGGCATTTGAAACATAATGTTTATAAAACACATTAAAAAGGGGGAATAAACATGTGATACTATGCCACTCATCATTCTCAGGAAATGTCACAAATCTTTATATGGGTAACTCATGAAATCATACTGGCTGTGGTTTGCTTCCTTACTGGTGATATACAAGCTATAAATCCAAACACACTCCCTCCTTAGTCTACCATTTTTAGCCTCCAAGGAAGGAAGCATCAGGCACATTCTCCTAACTCACTGTGATTTCTTGATGTAGAAGTTACCTCTGCTATGCTAGCATTTGAGCTTTGTGGGTTAAAACAAATTCTCGTTTCCCTGCACAGTTCTCACAGCAGTCACTTAGACTTGAGTATAATAATCTGTTTCAAAGTTCTGGAAAGTGACAAGACTCACCTTGGATCACCTAGATGAAGTTTCTGCAAAATATTCAGGAAGATGTACTGGAGAATAAATATTCATAACAGAAATGGAAAATAAATGAGTTTCTTTCCCCTAAATGTTCTTACAGGGGGGTGCATTGTGAAGGGGGGTTGGTAGTGAGCTCACTTTTTTTTGTCCAGTTGCTCAGGAATCAAAAACTGAGGCACAGGCAGCTGCATATTTGTGTGGTAAGACAACAATGCAGTATTTGATGTCAATACCAAATACCTGCATTATTATGTGGCTTTTAGGTATTGTGGGGACTGCTTGAAATATTGATTTGGTTTTTTAGAGTTTTGGTCATGGACTTTGTACACAAAGTACAACGAGTTGTTAATGTCGTCAGTCTACAGGACTGAAGAAAGAACCATGCAGCAGCTGACAGATTTGCTGATGAATTTTACATGCATTTCATTGTATATCACACAACAGATTATTAGAATGGCCTGAAAGCTGGTCAGAACACATATGAAGGTAGATACTGAGGTGCAAAAGAATTGGTGTATACCCAAACTTAGAATCTGCCTGATAGAAAAGAACACAGAAAAATATAATTGATATTTTATCCATAGAGGAAAAACTATGCATGTTAGGACTGTGTAAGTATTCATGGATACTATAAATAGAATCCTTTTTATTGCCATGTTGTTTACTTTATCATAAAATCAATTAATGCTTTCAAATTTTTATATAAACATGAAGTATTCACTGTTCATTTTTAAAGTAATGGAAGTCTGTGACTTTGAAGATAAAAACCAGTGTGGATGGTACCAACCAGCCTTGGAACAGATGTCAGGAAATGATTCCATCCATACCACAAACCTATTCAAGTGGGAACTTGGAAGAGGAGCAAATCTCTACCCTGGGCAAGAAAAACACTGCCCATTAATTGATCATACTATGTGAGTACAATTTTTCAGGTACCTGAATCTTTCTTGGACTGTGTGAATTTAGCCATGTATGGATTATCAGGAGGAAAAACTGCTCAGTTCACAGTATTGAAGCAGCTTACCAATTTATTAATGGAATGTAGTTAACTTACAATGCAGGATGAATAACATCTATACAACAGGTGAATCAAAATACAAAATGTTAATAAACAGGTACAAATTTCTAACCACCCTTCTAAAAGTAATTCCCAAAATTTCAGTACCTCTCCATCCAGAGAAACACGTGTGCACTCCCTCTCCCAGAGGACGTGGCGTACAAGCATGTTCCCCTGTACAGAAAAGCAAGTTTGGAGACATGGTTGCTCCAGCTTTACATGTACACATGCTGCTGCCTATACAATCTGTTAATACATATGCCATGAGAAATCAACCCTCCTTGTGGCACCCTAAACTGTCATGTCAGCCCACCAGCTGGATGCAGGCTATTTGCAGCATCCAGTGGGGACGATGCTCTGTCTGTATGCAGTGCTTGTGGCACCAGCAAGATGACCTCTGGCATTTCAAAAACAGGTTTTGGCTCCTGCTGTTTCCACGCCATAATGTCTCCCCACTGTTACAAATTTTCATCCTACTTTTATACTTCTTTTCAAGCTGACTTCTCGTTTGTTTAAAAGCTGTCTTTGCAATTCACTGGCTACTGTTTAATTTAGTTGATGGTGGTCATCATCTTGATCAGTTTTGGGTGAACACCTTCTCAGATGGTCTTTATTCACACAGACAGTGTACACTCACTTTTCTCCCTTACTAGCTATTGTTATCCCAGCAGTTTTGCCCAAGGGTGGGCAGTACAAGTTGTTACACCAACAATGGGTCTTGTGAATTCTGCTGTCATTTAATAATTAACTTATGCACTTCAAAATGACTGTAATTAGAGTTAAATTGAGTTTAGTTGATATTTTACCATTTTTCTGATAAATTATATCACTTCATAGTAAGATGAAAAATATCTCTGTTCTCTCAGGGAAGATTTCCAAATTAATTTTGGATTCTAGGTAGATTGTTTATGATAATTACTAACTCCTCCCAAAGACATTCCTTTGATTTGTCTCAAGGAGCAAAACTTAGCTTTTTTTTCCATGGAGATTTGGGTTTACCTGTTTTGTTTTGGTTTTTTTTTTTTAAGTAAGAAATGTGATTAAAAAAATGCATGAATGCAATTTATATTCCAGTTAAAAGTAACAGTTAAGATTTATTGAGACAAAATCCCTACAGGTGACTAGTAAACGTATTAAGTACAAACTACTTTCAGTGTCATACAACTTCAATTCATCAAATAAGGAAATTTCTGTACAGCATCATTCTTCTGAACAGAAAAATACTTGCCTAGTTCTAGTGACAGGCATGTTTACTTTCTGTGACAGTAGTCCACAGAGTACAAAAATGGACTCTAAATTAAAACCACTCCAACAGAGTCTTTGCTATATTGCTACCAGTTTAAAATGAGATTATATTGCATTTACTCAGCCTGAGTATCACTATCACTGTGTACTTCATTAAAATCACTATATTTTTTTACCAAAAAAACCCCCAACCCCCAAAAATCCTCATTCAAGAATAGCAAAAAAGAATTACAGTGCTACCTAATTGTTTCAAGGTCTCTACATTATACACAAAGGAAGTGTATTCCATAAAAAAGAGCAACTATTTATGATAAATTGGCTGTCAAACCTTTCATTGATTGCTATTTAATTGTTATACATTAGCTGATACCAGCACTGTATGTGTACTTAGAAATCCTCTCATAGCCTTTCCACTACAGATTTGCATTGGCACAGTGATACATGAAATTGTATTTACTGTTTTTCAACATATTTTCAAGGTTTAATGCAACTAACAGTATATCAAAAAGGACTGATGAAAAGAGAAAGTAAATGATCCACAGAGATTGTAGTTTTCAGGCAACACCGAAATGGATTGCTGTTGTGATGTTTCACACCAGATGTAATTTGGTTGTACTGTTTCCCCATTCACTTTGTTTATTGACCTGTAGAAGAGAATGGGAGCATGATGCTTCCAAATTACAGCAGGAGATGCAAAGCAGCAGTTTTGTTGAATTAAAACCCTGCAACATTTTATTTTCTCATCCATTTTCCCCAAATTCCCATGGACTTAGATGAGAGAAGCTGTAATACTGTAATCCTGTGTGTTTGCTTATTAAAATAAAGCATGCAGGATTATGTACAGAAATGCTTAGATTCATCCTGATGCGTGAGTGGGTGACAGTGCAGCTTACAAGTTCTTTCAGCAGAAATACCTGTGAATAGTTGGAGACTCAAACCATCTGCTTCCCATAGAATATGTATTTGGGCTAGCCACAGGCAGGCTGATGAATTATAAGGTAGAGATGTGAGCCTTTGAAGTTGTAATTGCATTAATTGAGTGAAAGTAATGACTTCAGAAATGGAGGACAGAACAGCTTGTATATGTGCATATAAGCCCAAGGCTGGAGGAACAGAAGCCCTTATGGGAGTCTGCTATGGCAGCCTGACAGTTTTTGGCTTGAGCTGGGGAAAGGCTGGCACATGTTTTGCAAAGAACTAGGTGACATTGGCATTCTGCACTGAAAAGACCATTATACATCTATGAACGTAGAGCTCTTATGGCACATTTCTACACTCAGCAAATGGGAATTCTCTATTGCAGTTAGGTTTCAAAATGCTGTAATAATGAAAGTATCAATTTGTGTAGGCTTAAACAAGTGTATAGAATAGACCCCACCAAATGAGTAACTCCATAAATTTATTTCCATTTTAGAGAAACTGGTTAGTGATGTAGCAAATTCTTTGACATTATTGATGATATTTGGGTACACCTGTTATTTGAAAACTTTATAGGCACTTAATTGATATGATAATCATACCCAAATCTGTCATCAAAACTAATGAATCAAAACAAAAAAGGATGTGGAACTAAATTCTAAGCTCACATGATAATTATTGCTGTGTAAATAGCTCCCTTGATAACCATATGTTTAACACATCTGTCTTGCCTTTGTGTCTTCTTTTCAGACAATCATTATCAGAATTTAGGAAAACTTAGGAAAAATTAAAGTCTTTAAGTAATATACTTAAGCCCAGCAGTTTCTTCAGCAGTCAAGAAATGTTTTAAACTTGAGATTCTAAGAGCTTCAAAATAGGTGAAAAAAAATTATAAACCCACAGGACTCTGTTCATGAAACATTGGAAAGGAGAAAGCTGAATTTAACTACTTGAAGGCACTTCTTTTTTTCATACTGCATTTCACTTAGCTGATATAACCAAACCCCCCAAATATTTCTATTATATTACATGTCCAAATCACCCTTGTTCTGTGCCATTGAGCATGACAGAGAAGAGACAATAAAAGGAGCATTGAAATCTACATTGAAATCTAAGCGCTAGATTGAGGCAGACTGGGAGGTTCCCGAGGCCCTGGAGAGCCGGGGAAGGGCAGAGGGACCCGGCCGGAGCCGGCGGCTCTCGCGGGAGAGGCTGACGCGGCGTGGGCGTTGCCAGGGGCAACCGCGGGAGATTTGAAGGCCCCTGAGGAGCGCCAGCGACCAGGAGCGCGGCGAACAGGACGGGCAAACAGGGCGTGGCGCGTCAGAAAGGGCGTGGCGTGGCAGTTTGCGCGGCAGTTCGTGCAGGCAGGGCGCAGCCCCCAACTCTTCCTAGCTCGAGCAGGCTGCTCAAGTGGTGGGTGTCGGCCCAGAGGGAGACCCAGGTATGGTTGCCACTCGGGGGAAAGCCATTGTTAGGAAAAATATGGCAACGCAGATAGAGGTCCCACGTAAACATGCAGCTGTCCAGGTCTCTGGCTGCAGGGAGTGCCTGAGTCTATCAGAAATGATGGAGGTCAGCGGGGACACCTCTTGTGTGAGGTGTGACCAGGTGAGTGATTTGCTCAGCCTGGTGGTAGAGCTGAAGGAGGAAGTGGAAAGGTTGAGGAGTATCAGGGAGTGTGAGAGGGAGATAGATTGGTGGGCCCACACCCTACCATCCCTGAGGCAGGGGCAGCAGATGGAGGCTCCGCAAGAAGCAGAGGTTCCCCTACCCTCCTGCCACCAGGCAGGAGGGGACCTAAGAGATGGAGGGGAATGGATACAGGTCCCTGCTCGGGGAGGCAGGCAAATCCCCTCCCGGTCTCCCTCACCTTCCCAGTTGCCCCTACGCAACAGGTATGGGGCTCTGGAACTTGAGGACCAGGCCAGTGAAGATCAGGGTGTAGATGAAGCCCTATCTAGGGAGGTGCCTAAGCCCAGTCGGGCATCCCCACGCATTCTCACATCCTCAGAAAAAAGAAAAAGGAGGGTAATTGTTGTAGGCAACTCCCTCTTAAGGGGGACAGAGGGCCCGATATGCAGACCTGACCCATCCCACCGGGAAGTCTGCTGCCTCCCTGGGGCCCGGGTAAAAGACATTACCAGGAAACTCCCTGGTCTGGTTCGGACCTCTGATTATTACCCATTGCTAGTTGTGCAGGTTGGCAGTGATGAGATTGCAGAGAGGAATCCAAAGGCAATCAAAAGGGATTTCAGGGCACTGGGACGATTAGTAGAAAGATCGGGAGCACAGGTAGTGTTTTCCTCAATCCCTTCAGTGGCAGGGAAATACACTGAAAGGAACAGGAAAACACACCTGGTCAATACGTGGCTCAGAGGCTGGTGCCATCGGTGGAATTTTGGGTTTTTTGATCATGGGGAGACTTACACAGCACCGGGCTTGCTAGCGACAGATGGTGTCCAGCTGTCTCATAGGGGTAAGAGAATCCTTGCTCATGAGATGGCAGGGCTCATAGAAAGGGCTTTAAACTAGGTTCGAAGGGGGCAAGGGATAAAACTAGGTGCACCAGAGATGAGCCTGGGGGCAGCGTGCCGATGTTAGGGGTGGATTCGATGACCCAGCTCAAATGCATCTATGCCAACGCACGCAGCATGGGCAATAAACAGGAGGAGCTGGAAGCCATTGTGCAGCAGGATAGATATGACTTAGTCGCCATCACGGAAACATGGTGGGATGACTCCCATGACTGGAGTGCTGCAAGCTCTTCAGAAGGGACAGGCAAGGTAGAAGAGGTGGTGGGGTGGCTCTCTATGTTAGGGAATGTTTTGACTGTTCAGAGCTACACGATTCTGATGACAAGGTGGAGTGCTTATGGGTGAGGATGAGAGGGAAAGCCAATAAGACAGATATTGTGCTGGGAGTCTGTTATAGACCGCCTGACCAGGTTGAAGAGACAGATGAATCATTCTACAAGCGGCTGGCAGTAGTCTCAGAATCGTGTGCCCTCGTCCTTGTGGGGGACTTTAACTTTCCAGACATCTGCTGGAAATACAACACAGCAGTGAGTAAACAATCTAGGAGGTTCCTGGAGTGTGTGGAAGATAACTTCTTGACACAGCTGGTGGGTGAGCCAACCAGGGGAGGAGCCTTGCTAGACCTGTTGTTTACGAACAGGGAAGGACTGGTGGGAGGTGTGATGGTTGGAGGCTGTCTTGGGCTTAGTGACCATGAAATGGTAGAATTTTCAATTCTTGGTGAGGCAAAGAAGGTGGTCAGCAAAACCACCACTATGGACTTCCGGAGGGCTAACTTTGGCCTCTTCGAGGCACTGGTTGAGAGAGTCCCTTGGGAGACAGTCCTGAAGGGCAAAGGGGTCCAGGAGGGATGGACATTCTTTAAAAAGGAAATCTTAATGGCTCAGGACCAGGCTATTCCCATGTGCCGCAAGTCAAACCGCCGAGGAAAACGACCGGCCTGGCTGAATGGGGAGCTTTTGCTAGGACTTAAGAAAAAAAGGAGAGTTTATCATCTCTGGAGGAAAGGGCGGGCAACTTGGGAGGAGTACAGGGATCTTGTTAGATCATACAGAGAGAAAATTAGAAAGGCGAAAGCTCAGCTGGAACTAAATCTGGCCACTAGTGTAAGGGACAACAAAAAATGTTTTTACAAATATGTTAACAGTAAAAAGAATCCCAAGGAGAATATCTATCCTTTAATGGATACAGAAGGGAACGTAGCAACCAGTGATGAGGAAAAGGCCGAGGTACTTAATGCCTTCTTTGCCTCAGTCTTTAATAGTGAGTCCAGTCATCCTCAGGGTACTCCACCTCATGAGCTGGAAGGTAAGGATGAAGAGCATAACATACCCCCCTTAATCCAGGAGGAATTAGTTAGGGACCTGTTACGCCATCTGGACACTCACAAATCTATGTGTGGGTCACGAGTGGTGTTCCCCAGGGCTCGGTGTTGGGCCCTGTTCTGTTTAATATCTTTATTGATGATTTGGATGAGGGGATTGAGTGCACCCTCAGCAAGTTTGCAGACGACACCAAGTTGGGAGGCAGGGTCGATCTGCTTGAGGGTAGGGAGGCTCTACAAAGAGATCTGGACAGGCTGGATCGATGGGCTGAGGCCAATTGTATGAAGTTTAACACGGCCAAGTGCCGGGTCCTGCACTTCGGTCATGGCAACCCCATGCAGCGCTACAGGCTTGGGGAAGAGTGGCTGGAAAGCTGCCCGGCAGAGAAAGACCTGGGGGTGCTGGTTGACAGCCGGCTGAATATGAGCCAGCAGTGTGCCCAGATGGCCAAGAAGGCCAATCGCATCCTGGCCTGTATCAGGAACAGTGTGGCCAGCAGGAACAGGGAGGTGGTTGTTCCCCTGTACTCGGCACTGGTGAGGCCGCACCTCGAGTACTGTGTTCAGTTTTGGGCCCCTCACTACAGGAAAGACGTTGAGCTGCTTGAGTGTGTCCAGAGAAGGGCAACCAAGTTGGTGAGGGGCCTTGAGCACAAGTCTTATGAGGAGCGGCTGAGGGATCTGGGGTTGTTCAGTCTAGAAAAGAGGAGGCTGAGGGGAGACCTTATCGCTCTCTACAGCTACCTGAAAGGGGGTTGTAGTGAGGTGGGTGCTGGTCTCTTCTGTCAGGTGTCTGGAGATAGGACAAGAGGAAATGGCCTCAAGTTGAGGCAAGGGAGATTTAGGTTAGATATTAGGAAAAATTTCTTTACTGAGAGGGTTGTCAAACATTGGAATGGGCTGCCCAGGGAAGTGGTTGAGTCACCATCCCTGGAGGTATTCAAAAAGCGAGTGGATAGGGTACTCCAGGGCATGGTTTAGGGGGCATGGTTAATGGTTGGACTTGATGATCTTGAAGGTCTTTTCCAACCGAAATGATTCAATGATTCTATGATTCTATTGAAATGCATTTTTCAGTATATGGTAAATACTACGTAGTCTCCAAAATAGTTAAGTCCAGTTAAGGAATAGCTTGTGTGAAGGGGTCAGAGACCTGATCAACTATGACCTGGAAAGTGCTGCGCAAGGAATGTTGAGACAGCCTTATATGCACAAAGCTTTATTTGGAGCATCCATAGCTGAATACATTCATTCTAAAGGTAAGATTTTCTCTTTGTAAAAAAACAAAGGAGATAGAGGTAAAACTGTCTCCAGTGGCCAGACAGGGAGAAAAGCAACAAGGTGTTTCACAGATAAGGGTCCTCTCCAGTACAGCATATTTCCCCCTGTAACTCTTTTTCCATAGCAGCTATATAGTTTTTTTCATCAGGACTGGACTGTCTCAGGATTTGTGAGGTGCAAGGGCATGAAAAAACCTATATGAACAACAAAGGGAAAAATCATTGCTGCAGCAGCCTCCTAGTGCCTAGGTGGTAGGGTGCAAAGTTGGAGGTCAAAGGCAAACTGTAGAGCTGCAAATGGGAGGATGAGAGGAGCCCAGGCCACTCCTCCTCCAATCACTGCAGTAGCTGCCTTGAGCTACCCAAAAGACAGCTGGAGCTCTCCATCCTCCCGACACTCTCAGCACAGGCAGATACTTCTTGACCATTGTAGGAGAGCTTTTTTGAAGTTGACTTGTCTTCCCACTAGCTTCATGCCAGTACTTCATTCCAGCCACCTTCTTGATTCGAGGAGTGCTTTATATCCAAAAGCAAACCTTTTAAAAGCCTTTTCCAATATTGGGATAGCTTTGTCCATGTGACATTTAGATATAGCTCTTGAGACACTTGTGTGCTATATGCAAATATCTCATTCAAACGCTGGAAGATGACTTCTTCACTTGGATGATCCTACATGTGTCTCAAAAGCACACGTACTCTCATATGGAGACAGTATCTTCTCTAGAGTGACTTGCGATGCAGAAGTTACAGGAAGATGCTTACAGTTAGCTCAGCAAATATTTAAAACACATATTCTCTTATAAAAGTGATTCAGCCAAGTATTTTTCTAAACCCAGAAATTTAGCCTTTCTATCTACCCAAGAAGATCAAAGTAATGCATTTGTATTTTTACATTTATTATTATATTTATATTACTACAAATAATTAAAGACTTGTTGAAAGTCTTGACTGGGTCATTTACAAAAAAATAAAAATGTCTATGACAATTTATTCTATAATCCTTTTTTGTTAAATTAGGAATTTTTTAGAGAATAAGAATTCAGATAATCAAGGTTCAGAAAACAGGGTTTCCTCTGCAGTCTTTTTTGAACAAGGTGCAGCTTAGTATATGCTTGTTCTCTAAGTGGTTGTGAAATATGGACTAATTTGTGTTAGTACTTCATTAAAGTATTAATAAAGCATTACAGGTAATCAAATGCTTTACTGTGCATGCTAGTAAATATCCAGGGTGATGATAAGGCAAGAAACAAGACCATAGATAATTAGACATTTGATGCTAAGTAAAAAAGTAGTTATGGAGGAGCTTTCTACAGTAGCATACAATTTTACACTAAGCTGTAATACAGAAAATTGCTAATTAAAACTAATGCCCATTGTGATTAGAAATTTTGATGGCTTTTTCACTTCAGGCTTGGTTATCTGAGAAGGAAACTCATTCCTCTGTTTCCTTTTGCCTTCAACCTCACAGAATTTATGGAGTTATGACAATGCTAATGAGATGTGGCAGGTTCAGGTGAGCCATGGAAAGACCATGAATTAATCTCAGCCCTGTGTCAGTCAGAAGCCATCAGACTAAAATCTCCAATGGAGAAAATCCAACTAACAGCCACTGTCTGTTGTGTTATGATCAAAACATGGAATCTTTCATCTCTGATGCCATTTGCTTTGTGTGGTGGTTTGTGTGCTGCAATACATTTAAGTACCATTGGTAAATCTTGAGAGAGTTTGAACAGAGATTCTCTGAGAACAGTGATGCTGACAGAACAGAGGAAAAAAGAAAAGGGGGATTAGACTGGTTAATAACATACTAATCTGTGCTCCAACTGTAAAGGTTTATTTGTTTGCAGTGAAGTTTATTAGGCTTTAGTATACCATATCAGCTGTTCTGTTGGTTTAGCCTTCTGCTATTTTAAGGTAGCCTCAAACCAATGATACAGTTTCTGATCTTAAAGGACCCAGCACTTTCTGCAGTTCTAAAGCTCAGCACCTACAGCTCAGAGATTTAGAGATTTGCAAAATTTGCAAATGCACAACCCATGCAGAAAGGAACAACAGCAGTGATCATGCTTTGTCTGAGCAAGAAGTATGTTTTTTTAGACAGTTGTTGCTGCTTCCAAAATTGTTGTTCTGCTCAGCTAGTGAGAGAAGGAAAATTGGATTCAAAGTGCTTAATCAGATTTGTGGTTCATTAGCATTGTGCACTTTCCTCTGATTATAAACTGTGTGTCAGTGCTGCAGTTCAGGTGTGATTAGAGCTGGTGTGGATACACCTGGTCCAGCCCTATTTTGGCTACCATTGGTTATGATTGCCATAGTATGGGAGTGTGACACTTAGCATGGTACACAAAATTTTCCTGGAGTGTGTCGTGGTTTAAGCCCAGCCAGCAACTAGGCACCACACAGCCGCTCGCTCACTCCTCCCCCTGTCCTAGTGGGATGGGGAGGAGAATCAGAAAAAAGAAGTAAAATGCGTGGGTTGAGATAAGAACGATTTAATAACTAAAGTAAAACAAAATGTAATACTACTACTACTACTACTACTACTAAAATATAATCATAATAATAATTGTAATTGGAAGGAATATAATAAAATAATAATTAAAAAAACAAAAAACAAGAAAAAAACAAGTGATGCACAATGCAATTGCTCACCACCTGCTGACCAATGCCTGAGTAGTGATCTGCCCCTCCTGGCCAACTCCCCCCCATTTATATACCGAGCATGGTGTTCTGTGGTATGGAATATCCCTTTGGCTAGTTCGGGTCAGCTGTCCTGGCCATGCTCCCTCCCAGCTTCTTGTACACCTGCTTGCTGGCACAGCATGGGAAACTGAAAAATCCTTAACTTAGGATAAGCACTATCACCAACACCTAAAACATCAGTGTGTTATCAACATTATTCTCACACCAAATCCAAAACGCACTGTACCAGCTACTAAGAAGAAGATTATCCCAGCCAAAACCAGGACAGAGTGCTAAGCAAAGACTTGGGTGGTTACACCTCACTCATCTCTACTTTGCTGTGATTACACTATATCTCTAAAGTACTGGATTTATGTTCATGCGCACCAATTTTCCAGTCTGTTCTCCAGCCAAGTCTGCATACCCATTTGTATTCTTTTCCCCATAGCTGAATAATACTGCCATATGAATCTACAAGAAGTAATTAAAATTAGTTTATAAAATTTCAGTTTCTCCTGTAAAGCCTTGTTCAGAATATACTCTGGACAGTTTATGTGTGCTTTCTGTTTTAAATTTTTTTATCAAAACTCTTATAAAGGAGACTTCTGCTTCTCTTGAACTTTTAGCAAGTGATATATTAATTAACAGAGCAATGGAATTACCATATGTCTTTTTTCCCCCTGTATTTCTTTAAAAACAAATCTCTAAGTTTTATCACGTCATCAGAACCTCTACTTTGTAGAGGTACTCCCAAAGCAGCTTAAATGTGTTTATAATATATGGAATGATTTTTAAAGGACTGATGGACATTAATAAAAAGCTGTCTGCATTATTCCAACCAAAAGGATAAAAAAAGCTCCTGAGATGAAACATCTTCCTGAAGGCACAAATGAAGTCTCATTGCAATACACCACAAGAAATGCTTAATACACCAATTCTGTGTTTGTCATTTTATATGGATAGGTGTCTGAAGAGTTCGACACATTTCACTACCGTATATTTATGTTGGACCTGCTGTCTCATTCTGGTTAGGCTGTGCTGACTACTATTCTTTAAGCAGGAATTGCTTGAAGACACTGAAATTAATGGCAATGCTTTTAAATGAGCCTTTTAGACATGGAGAGTATAAATGATACCTGAGAGTACTATAGTTAGTTACACTTATGTAGAAGTGGAAGAAAAGTATGAGCTTTATGTGATGCTTTTACACTCCATATATCTATTCTCAATAGTATTATTTACTTCAGACAAATGTGCGTGTATACCTATTGATCTTGCTTGAGGACTTTATTCACGGTGAAGTGAAACACATAGCGTTAAGCCTTATAGGCTCCACAGCTGTCTCTAAGAAGATACTTATAGTACTCTTAAAGACAAGGGAAAATGAAAGGAAGGGGATACTTCAGCCTTGTAAAGAGCAGTTTATTTAGCATGTTACAGTGTATCTATCTATCACAGGCTCTGATGGATATTGTGCTTCTATATGTGCAATTCTTGTGATTCTTAACGGGTGTAGATTTCATCAGAATAAAGACTCATGGGAGTCTAGAGAAATAAGGTAACAATAAACAACAAAAACTTATTTAATTTTTATATATTTACAGAATTATTAATTCACATACTTCCCCCCCCCCCAATTTAAAAGCACTTTCTGAGAATATGTAATATTTTCTCTTGTTACACCCACTAAAAAAAGTGAAGGTTACGTGTGGTTGCAGTACAGTCTGAGAAGAATCCCACTCCTAACATTGTGCATAACGTTTTGTGGTGGATTGACCCAATCTCAGCCAGACCCAATACATGTTTCTTTACCCTCCTCTTGTCCCTTTAGGACTGGGACTGTAAATTCAACTTCGAATATCAGGTGACTCCACTAGCGCTTATAAGAAATGAGCCACCTTCAGTAATGAAGTCTGGAGTCCTGTCAGACTTCAGGTTAATATTATCTTTTGACTTTGTCATAATCCATTTGTTAGCGTCTACTTACGTCATTAGTGGCAAAGTTCAGATGAATGTGTGTGGAAAAATAATCTGGAAGTGCACACAGCCATCACAGTAATATAGATAATACACATTAGTACCACCTGAAGCAATATGTTGATTAAAAACTAAACACTAAAGACTGTACATTTAATATTTTTATAAGAGAAATCTCTGTACTTTGTGTTTATTGAAACTGAAGTAAAGACAATAATTCTTTCTTAGGAAAAAAAAAGTTTGGGGTTGAAAGTGCTGATAAAGTAATTCTAAATTTTGCACCATCCACTTGGGGAGCAAAAGTATTCATATTACTTGTGTGTCCAACTTAAATATGTAGTTGTGAAATACTAATTACTCTTAAGAATAAGCTAACAGTCCGAAATTATTTGCAGGATGATGTTAACTAAATAATCCATTTCAAGTAATCTTAAGTTAATCAAACCTAATTTTGTACGAAGAAAGAGAATGCACTGGAAGTATTTTTTAGCTCTGTATATTAGGATCCCAGAGCACAGGATTAGTATCATAACGAAAATCAATTAAATTGTGAAGAATTTAATCACTGTGTGTGGGTAAAACTTTACTAGCACATTTTCTGTCTGGAATTCGTATCTATTATGTAAAAGAAGGGCGTCAAAGTTGTACTCAAAGCTTTATGTGGTACGCTTGTATCATGGTCAAGGCCAGCAAGTTTCTTTTGGAATTTTGACTCTGAAGAGTCTGACAATAAATATAATGTATTTTGATTTAGTTCAAGAATTCCTTCTCACGTTTGTGATGATTTTCTTTGGAAGAGCTTTCTTATCTCAGTGTCCAATTACAGGTCTCTGTGTGGCTAGTGCTTTCGTGTGTTAAGCACCTTTGTTTCTGTTCAGTTGGAATTAACCATTGAAGCTCAATCCTGTATTTGTGTGCAGAAGTTTAGATGTTCATGCTAGAAAAATTTGTCTCTAGCACTGTGCAAAGAAGTAGGTCTGTTGGCATCCAGCAATTTACAGACAGTTGTCTGTAAACACAGCTAGAGTATGGCTTCTGCAATAGCAAATTGCTCTATTATATGCTTTCAGAAAGAAGTCTTCCAAAAAATTTACATCTACTTTGTCATGGCATGACAATCATAGTACTTTTTTGATTCTGAGTTTATTATGCATTAATGTTAAATGTTAATGGAGGTGGGAGGTTACTAGATAAAAAATATATTTCAAATCATGGTAAAAGAACTTACTCTTTTTGGAATTACCACTGTTTGAAATTAAATTTATCACATAATGCTGTAAATGAAGATCTGCATTCCTGACCACTGTTTGCTTCCAAATCCTTCTTAATTTTTTTTTAAATGTTTACAGAAATACTTAAATTTCATTGAAGAGCAGCCTTCTTTTTTTTTCTCTTTCTAGTTGTTAAATACAGATTTGAGTTACTGACTATTTAAAACCTATTAATAGTTAAGTGGTTAGAAGTGTTCTGTGGAGAACATCTTTCTCTGATACATAGTAGAATTAATTAGGTTATTGGAGTTCTTATTGTCCTTCAATATTACTGAAAATTACACATTTTATGACATTTTAATTTTACATATAGATTCTTTTTCTGCAATAATATCCTCACAGCTGCAATCCTTTATTCAGGAAAGAACCCTATTGAAGCCAATTAATATGTTATGTGTAAGTCACTGCAAGACAGGGGCTGTAAAAGATCTGTTCATATGTTATGATCTATAATAGGCCATCCTATATTAGGTACAGAAGGATAAGTAGTCAAACTATTTCTCGTGCAGACACTGAGTATCTAGCAAGTACAGATACTGAAGAAACAAGGTAATTCTTTCTCATTCTCCTTCTTTCTCCTCATAAAACTTCTTATGCTTCCTAGAGAAGTGTGCTCTGCCACATTTCTTTCAGATTCACAGTCATTATGCATTTTGAGTAAAACCTTGGCCACTCTCCACAGACTACCCTCCCCTTCCTACAACATGCGTTGCCTTCTGGCTGAAATAATGGGCATAACGGGCAGGGCATCAAGTAGCTGTTACCCGAAGTATAAAGGAGGTGATAAATTTCTTCTTGAATGAGTGCTTGAGTAATAAGGTCTCTCTCACTTCTGAAGTTTTTTAGCATCATTTTCTACAGGCAGATGCAGTGTTGAGGGAACTCTTAGGGTTTGCTTTTTTTTTACAGAAGGCTTACTCTTTCTGTATATTTCTATAATCCTTTCTGTAATATTTCTGTATTGCTTCTATCGACCTTCCAGCAGTTTCCCACCTTAAAGCCAAATTTCAAGTAAACAGTGCTATAGACACAATGTGTACGCGGCTTCCCCATTTTACAGTTAATATATTGAAGTTACACTGGACTCTATATGGACACATGCAAAGATAAAGATTAAGCCTTCCTTGTATCTTTGCCTGTTTCCTTAGGAATACTGTAATAATAATGACTTTTGGATGCTTTATATTTCTATTGCAAGTTTTGTTGGCAATGCTAGAAAATATGAAATGTTAGCATCTTTTAAAAGATTTTTAATATAGATTTTTATTTTTAGACCTACTTAAATTTTTACCAGAAGTTTCATATAATCTGGTTTCTGACACTATAAACAAGAAATAATAGGTATCAACATAAAACGAAGCTAGCATGATGGAACGGTAAAAGTATCACAGTTTACAACCATCTTGTGTCAAATGTATAAGGTATTAAAATACCAATACTATACTCTGATTACATAGTACAAGAAAAAAATTATGCCAATATGAATCTTTTCCCATAAATGCAGTTGTTATGAAGAAAAAGGGGAGAATTTAACTCCCTCTTAGCTAATGAAACAATAATCTAAAAAATTTTCTCAGAAATCTTTTAATGAAATGTTTTCTCCATAGGAAATCCTAGTTAATCTAAAACTAAAATTCTCCTGTGAATACCTTAACTTTGGCAAAACTTGTCAGCTGGTTTCCTATGCTCTTGGAGGAAAGCGAATAGAGAAGAGACTGATCTCCCCCAGCCCCACTATTCTGATAAAGGATACATAGGATGTGGTAAATGGAAACTGCCACTGCCTTGTCCAATTCAAACCATCAACTTGAGCTTTGACAGCCCGCGTTTCCCTGATATGTCTAGTATCCCCCAGTCCTTCCCCTTTGGTCAAGAGAATGCTTCTTTTAGATGTCAACTAGTGCCCTACTGTTTTTTTGACCACTAGTTTTGGGTTTCTCTCTGTACAGAAACCCATCTGGACTAATAGCAGGTCACTGACCTGGCAGATCCTGGACAGGTGGTGTTGGAGAGCTGAAGAATAACGCTTTAAATGCGTAATAGGTCCAACATGTCTATGGGGTTCTGATTTGCTATATAGATGCTGCACAGTGTTTATGGACATATATATCCAGGAAAAATAGAAAGGAATGTGGAGCTACTGCTTTTTGAATTTCAGATTTTACTATCGTGAGCTAATCATTGGGATGCTTATCCCTCTAAGGAAAATGAAATTTCCCTCTCTGGTTTGCCTGTTTTATTTGTTTGGTTTTGTCATTATTACTGAGATTTGGAAGGAAATCAGAACTCTCTAATGAAATGGAGTTCTTTGTTTTCTAATCAGATTTAGTTTTCACTCTGAATGAAAAATAAAGAGTATAAGGTATTTTATAAGTCCATCTAAGTGCTTAATCAGGGATTCTCAAAAAATTTGCAGAAGATACATAGATGAAGTAACACTTTAAAAACAGAGATATCCAACAATTAATTAAATCAGAGCTTGAACTTCCTGTATGGGGAAATTAAGCTGGTTAGTTTTTGATCCACTTAAAGACATTAGAACAATAGACAATTACTACTGTGAAATGAGTAATTCACAGTATAAGGCTTGATAACACTACCAGATTTAAGCTGGGCCTAATTTTTTGGATAAGCCTCCAACTTTTTTTTAGCACACCAAATCTTTCCCTCAATACTAATTCCCATTTAGTATATTCAGTTTCCTGTGTTCTTCTGAATGCTTTGAAGGGTGAAATACAGTGAGGATTCTTTTCTGTATGCCCATTCTTTGCTAACTACATTTTAAAAGATACTTGAAATATTAAGTTATTAACAAAGTCAGGTAAGGAAATGTAGCCCAGTTGCTTCTATTGAATTTTTTATATCCATTAAAGTGTTGTGAATTTCCCTCTGAAATTAATTAGGATTATTGCACTGGCACAGGAATATCTCTATATAGGGAATGCTTATAGTACAGAGGTAAAATTAATTATTTTCAAAGGGTAAATATAAAGATTTTAATGACACATACTGTAGCTGCCAACTATGAGGTTTTCCATGGGATAATTTTCCAAATAAGCCTGAGGTCTTGCAGCTACTGGCAGGGGAGCCTGTGTGTATTCTGCTGAATTTCAGCACTTACATAAGATCTACATTGAAAGCCAGATTTATTCACTCTTATACATCTTGAACAATACCTTGTTTTACACTTGTTACCATCAACTTCTTGAGGTCTTATTTGAAAAAAAGAAAAAAGAAAAAAAAGAAGGGGAGTACTTTTATGGAATAAGAAAAAAAGGAATTTAAGGAGGTGGTCAGATGATTAAATTGCACCATGAAGAAACCACTACCTTGGCTGAAGATCACTTAAAGAACAAAGATGATGGGTGAGGAGAGCAACTTCTGAGCAGAGTAAGAGAAACTGATAATTTAGGTTTATGGAAAGTTTTGGAATACCTTGTGACTGTATATTACTTACTGGTTTAAAACACATATAGGCCAGCTAAGAAGTCTTTTACTTTAAAAGTCACAGCTTGACAAACTGAACAGACGATTGCATGTATGTTAACTGGCTCTGTTACAAAAGATGCATCCATAGAAGATGCAGGTCCTCTAGTATGTAAACTATATGCAGAGTGATTACTTATTACTTTTTTTCAAACTCTTCCCCCTGTAAAATGTGCATCTCCCTGTAAATTCTGCGCAGGTTGCTATACCAGACAGCTTAAAGCATTCAAGACAGGGAGATTGCTTTGCTCTGTGAGCAAGCATGGTGCAAGTTAATGTCAGCTACAGACACTAGAAGAAAGCTTTCCTTTTAAACATCATGGATAGGTCACAAGTATATCAGTCTTGTAGACCTAAGTGTAAAAATTTCCATGATAGGAGTGAAGGTGAACAAGGATGCTCTACATACGCTTATCCAGCGCCTTCTGAGCCTTCCATTTTCCCTTACTTTCCCACACAACCTTAATATTCTTGTAATAACATACTGCCACCATGTTTAATGGCTAGCACTCTGTGAAGTGTATCATACAGGGGACTTTCATCTGGTTTACTAGTTTTAAATGTAACATTATAGCAAACACTGAAACAAGGGTGAAAAAACTGCAATGACGCCTGCCTTCTTAGGATGCACTATGGGACCAGTAGTATCTAGGTAGAGATGCGATTTTGGTCTGCCTTCGGGACCAAGACATATCTGACAGAACACACCAAATAAGAGATGAACGTTTGAATTTCATCACAGTACTGAGTGTACGCTACCACTGTTTCAAACTAATCTCACTGAGATGCCTGGGCGTAATACTGAATACTCTGGGAAGTATGAGGCCTGTAAGTGCTATTGCTTTTCAGAGCTCTTTATCATTCTGCTTCTTACAGTCCTCTTGAATGCTGTTGTAAATACAGCGCTGACACTCTTGGATCACTGAAGGCATGAGTTCCCAGCAGCAGAGTACATGCTGAATTTTCAAACATTTTTGCAAACCTTAAGAGAACTGGATATTCTTTTACCTCCAGGCAAGACTCTGGTAGAATATTCAACACCAAGGAAAAAAAAGAATCCAAAAATTGTTACATTGAAATAACAGCTTTCTTCAGCAGAAAGGAGGGAAATAAATGAATATTCCAAATGCAGACTTGCTTGAAAGATCTGTAACTATGTAGTTTTCAAAGTTTTCAATTATCACTTATATTACAAGCTGTTTATTAGAAGCTGTTTTAACAAAAGTGTTTTATTACTTTTTAGTTTGAGATTGTTTTTACCTAATTGCCCTAAGGCTTGCATATGTATTACCCTATTTTGTGCTTATTTTCTGCAATAGTTCACTTTCAAATATTTATGCTACTGTCTCAAGGATGGTGTAAATGCATGCACTAATTATAAAGATGTCTGAATTGCCAGGATACAGTGATAAAAGGAAAGCTTCAGTGACACTTCTCTCATCTGCTTCTGAATAAAAAAAAAACAAGATTGTGGAGAAGATCCAGATTTCCCCAGATCATTACTCTTCCCCCTAGAATCTCACTGGACTGACTTTGGTCCCTGTTGACTTTATCAGCAGTTCTCAGTGATTTCACCTGTAATATGTCTGACCTACACCAAATGAAGATCTGCCCCAACATATTGTTCCTCCTTCAAAAATATCTACTTCTATGTGGCTTAGAAAGAGAAAAATTTACTGTAAACTATTGGGCATTTCTTTTATAAGAAAGGAAGATTATAATTCTGCTGAGTAGTTATTTCTCTTTTATGCGTGGCAGTAGAAATGTTAACTCTGATCATGACCATTAGTTTCCTGCATGTATTTGATTTCTACCTAAAACTATGTGCATATGCAACCCAACCCACACACTACTGATTTTTTCTGTAAGTCTTCATTTTTCAGTTATGAACCATATGCACTTCACGTTCTCCAATGAACTTAAGAAACAATCTGCAAAAAGTTATCTTTTCCTGCACAAGTACTTCATTTTACAGGATCTTTTCGTACTTAATTTTAAATAAAACAAATGTATTAATAGTTTAGACCTGACAATCACCTTTCCCAGCTAAAGAGAAATTAAGGGCATAATTCACTTCTGTGCCTCGACATTTGCAGATATTTTACATACAAATCCTTACCAATATCTACAAATACAATGATTCTTTCATTCTTGCATGCTGGATAAGGTTCTGGGAAACCTCTGAGAAGTGTGTAATGATTACAGGGTTGAACTGTGGCTGATTAACTAGTAAAAGTGCTCCCCCCACTTCTGACCCATGGAAGCGTTAGAATTGTACTTTGGCCTGCTGAAGGAAACAGCCTGGTATTTCTGTACCAAAATGTTTTATGACTATCAGAATTGTCTCTTACTTTCATTTACCAAAATATTTTCTGCAGTTTCCCTGGGCTATAGCAGTTGCCTTTTTAATCCTTTTTTTTTTCTGGTGTGACATCAGGGGAGACAGAAGCAGTACTCTGCCTAACAGGCAATGGAACAGCCACTGATTTGCAAGAATTTTTGAAGGGCTGTTTTGTGTCAATGGCTATTATTACATTTTAATTTTCCTATGAAGCAAAAATTTAATGGTCTTAAACATCAAGAAAGAGAAAGAGATGGAAAATTATTTTCATTTGAATATAGCCTTAAGATCAACCACAGGTTACAGGAAAGATAAGGAGATACTATGAAATCCTTTGCCTGGGCAAAAGGAAGATCAGGCTATTTGCAGTCTATCAGTCTGTCACTGGTCATATTAGAAACAAGTTACTGCATACGTGATTCTAAGGATGAGTGAATTAATTGAAAGACTTCAGATCCTCAGAGGAAATTGCTGTGTGAGTACAGAGATAAAATTTGTCTGTTTCTAGCCTACTTTATATTATGTACTATAGTAGATAGCATGTGCTGTTCCTGAAGTGACTGAATATACACTGGAATTCAGTCTCTCCTTGACCTCCAGAGTACGTGACAGGCCTTAATTAATATATGTTAAAGTATTTTGTGATTATTGAGTGTAAATTATTCTATACAGTAAATGTAATCTATTAGTTTTGTTGTAACTTTGCAGTGATAAACCTGTATGTGATAAATTCAAACTTATTTTATGACACAGATCAGTACATGTTGAGTACAACATAGGCATTGCAATCTGAGGTAAATTGTGTCTAAATAGTGAAGATTTTAAAAAAAATTTATAAGGTGTTTTAAAGAAACAATTTTCTTACGAGATTTTAAAGAAACTTTACTAGATTATTGAAAAAGTAGCTTTCAATATTTGTTTAATACGGCAAAGGCAGCATCAACCTGAGTTCTTACCACAGGCACCAAAGTCTTTTAGTCCTTTAGACTGCTCTAAGTATAAAAGCTTAGAGAGGGCTGGTGGGAAAAAAAAAAAAAAAGTTCTTGAATCTGTACCATCGAAGCCCTGACTCTTCCCATTCAGCAGGACTTTCAGCCTGTGAACACCCTGTGGGCACCCCGTGTTTCTCTCGGCAGTGCTTGCTGGGCATGGTCGCTGCCTTCTCACAGTTGCAGTGATGCAACATTAGGAAGCAGTTGCTCAGATCTTAGCCAAACAGGAAAACTGAAAGGCAAGGAAAGCCGAATACCAGGACCTTTTTAAAAATGTAGGTCCCATCATCAGGGTTGTAAGCCCTTGTTGGAAAGGTTCTTTCTTTGGAGAAGCACTGAGCATGTAACAGCTCCACTACAGAGAACAAAATCTTATCTTTGGTCAACAGCTGCTTTTTATTTTGTAAAGCAAGGTTTTTATGAGTCAAATCTTAGATACCCAAAACACTAAGACTGCGCTTCTGGTCTCTCTGTACACTTAGTCTGATGCTTACTGCAAAGCCAGCCAGCCTCATCTTTCCCAGCAGCCTGGGAGAAAGAATCTCACCCAGTATCCTGGATTTTCTTGACTTCAAGCCAGGATCAAACCCTCTGATTTCCCTGAGGAAAGAGGGTGGGGGGGAAACCCAGAGGCCCTCCAGCCTTCATCTATATGACCCTGTGGGTAAAGCCTGACTTCAGCTCTGTATTTTGTTTTGCCGATCTCTGATAGAAAAATATTAGCTGCTTTTTCAAGGGCTTTTTGGGATTCTGGCTACACACTGATAAACTAGAAGGCATACCAGAAGATGGTATATCTGTATAAGGAAATACTACCATTTTAACTTTAACTAGAACTTGACTATGATTAAACGTTTTGTTTTAATAAAGAAAAACCTTTCTCTCTGAACAGGTGTACTGAAGAAGGCTGGTATCTGTTTGCAGACAGCTCAAATGGAGAATTTGGTCACACAGCTGACATTGCTACCCCAGTCATCTCCCTTACAGGACCCAAATGCAAAATCATATTCTGGAACCACATGAATGGTTCAACAATAGGTTCTCTGGAGGTACGTAGATGTTCTTGTTTGGGGTGGGGTTTTTTGGCTGGTTTGTTTTTGGTTGTTTTTTTTTTTACTGCCCAAAATTGCTGTGAGAATATTCATGTCTTGTCATTTAGATTCATTAAAGCTTAGGCTGCTCTTAAAGGAAAATGAGCAATTACTAACACTCCACTGCTCTCATTATGTTATGATCTGAAGGAAGCATTAGCTCAAGTAAGCTGGGGAAAATGTAACTTTCTACAACAATCATAAATTATGACCTTTATAGACATACTGTGGCTGGAAATTCCATACAAGAAAAAGCCTCGTACTGCACAATACTCTTTGACACTGACAAGCATCAGTAGATATGTGGACATTGAGGTCTTTGACTGAATGTGGAAGCATGAAAAAAAGAAGTACTTGTATTAAAATCTGCTGTAAAATTTTGTAGAAACAGCTTATTCCTCAGAAAGTTTAACATATATCCTTCAGAGGTTAATTATATTAACTTAAGTACCATTGAACTATTCCTAGGACATAACAGTAACGAACTTTCTTACCCAAACACTTTTCTTCACTCCAGTTAAAATAAAAGCACTTCTTTAAAGGAAATGTAACTCGTTCAGCAGCTTGTAGATGGAATGAGTCACTGCAAAGTGAATGAATAAAAGAGCAACATTGTTCTGAACAATTTTTTTGCTACACATCTGAGTAACTACAATGGGATTTCCCATGAATGTTACACAATAACTACAGCATCAGAAATGGATTGAAAAAAGTACTCAGGATAAGTTACCCAGTCACCTGCACACTCAGTATCAAATTAGGTGTGGCCAGTGCATGTGGATTTAGTTGTACAAATAAGTTCTCACTAGCTCGGTTACTCTGAATAACAAATTATAATGAAAAGTTAGCAGAGTTCAACTGTTCTGAAGATGAAATTAAAATGCATGTTGACATTAGAACTGAAATCTGAGATGTGTCCTTCACCCCATGCATGTGACTGTTAGATGTACAGAGGAAGCATGCTCTGTGTTTTCTTGATTTTTTTCTTAAATGATTTTTGAAAATATTGCTGAATTTCTCCCAAGCAAGTAAAGTTCTTGCTAGGCTGCTTGGCAAGTAGTCAAATTTTAATTCATCAGAGTTAGTGGGAAATCAGAGTATAAAGATGGTTTGTTCTCAGTTTTAAGACTCAGGACAGATAAATTTGCTTTGAGACTTCTTTGCATTTACTCTGGAGTCCAGGGCTTCTTTACAGTGTGGGAACCCATGTTAGTTGGGATCAGTCCACAGAGTGTTTTGTAGAATTTAACAGCAAGTTCTATGTAGCCATGACCAGTATTACCACTACAAAAGGCAAATATATAGACTTTTTTTTTTTTTTTCTCAGTTTCAACACAGGAGACTACAATTTCCCTCTATTCCTTAACTGATTCCCCCCCACCCTCCATAACTTAATTGATTTTAAGATGTACCAAAGGAAAATCACAAAACCTTTGCATTTTAAACATTGTAAATTATTACCTGGTTTCAAATGCTTAATTAATCAATTAATAATGAATGGAAGAATAACTCAGAATATAAAATTATTGAGGTAATTTCTTATTATTTTCTTCTAAAGTTTCTAAGTATTATATGAATGTGAATCTTTTCTGTGCTTAAAAATCAATAAAGGCCTTTTATCCATCTCTTCTCCCAAAGCTACCACATTTTTATTTAATTCACAAGTTTGGATTTTTGCATGTTAGTCTGCATCCATGCTGTCAATGTCATGTAGGACATGCTGAAGACTTTCCTGCTGTTTGCATGAATGGCTGTCTTCCTATGTTTCTGTGACTTTCTTAAACATTAATTATCTGTCACCTTATTGTGCAACCTAGGTTTGAATATTTGTTGGAACTATTTTTGTTTGTTTTTTGCCCTCTGACTTGGCATGGTTAACTCTACCAAAGTATTAGATGTTGTCCTGGTTTCAGCTGGGATAGAGTTTACTGTCTTCCTAGTAGCTGGTACAGTGCTGTGTTTTGAGTTCAGTATGCGAAGAATGTTGATAACACTGATGTTTTCAGTTGTTGCTCAGTAGTGTTTAGACTAATGTCAAGGATTTTTCAGCTTCTCATGCCCAGCCAGTGAGAAAGCTGGAGGGGCACAAGAAGTTGGCAGAGGACACAGCCAGGGCACCTGACCCAAACTGGCCAACGGGGTATTCCATACCATGTGACGTCCCATCTAGTATAGGAACGGGGAAGTGGGGGCAGGGATTCGCCGCTCAGGGACTGGCTGGGTGTCGGTCGGCGGGTGGTGAGCAATTGCACTGCACATCATTTGTACATTCCAATCCTTTCATTATTTCTGTTGTCATTTTATTAGTGTTATCATTATCATTATTAGTTTCTTCTTTTCTGTTCTATTAAACCGTTCTTATCTCAACCCACGGGTTTTGCTTCTTTTCCTGATTTTCTCCCCCATCCCACTGGGTGGGGGGGAGTGAGTGAGCGGCTGCGTGGTGTTTAGTTGCTGGCTGGGGTTAAACCACGACAGATGTACTTCTTCAATAACTTGCAATGTAATTGAAATGCATAGGGCTTCAAAGTGCATTAGGGTACAGGAAAGCCTTGGATTTTAATAGCACATAAATTTATGGCCATATTTAACTTTAAAATTATAACCTTTAGCATGATATGATAGAAAATATGAATTTCTGATTAAGGATTTGGATTTATAATTTAGTAGGTAATTTACAGTGCATGTAAAAGCATGTGTGTATGTGTCTGTATAGTCACACACATGTATATTCATATAAATATATAGTTTGTATTTGAGTGTAAGAAAAACCTTTTCTTATTCAGTACCCTTTATTCTCTCAAATAATATCTGTAATCCCCTTTTCTCTCCAATTTTTTTTTCCCTTAAAATTCATGTCTTCTGCAGGTAGCTGTTCTTGTCTATAAAGTCAGATGTCACTTTGTTTTTCTATTCAGTTTAATATATTACATCTGTTTCTTTTGCTCCCCTGGAATGGAAGCTCTTCAGTGTGAGGATCTGCTGTTTGCTTGGAAGAACTTACCTGTTATGCAATATCATATACACTCATGGGACTGCATAAATTTTCAAAAACCCCTTTATTTTCATTAAGATGAAAAATGCCTGGGATGCCCTAAGAAGATTACACACAGTAGCAATAAATCCTTGAGAGCAGAAGTGATTCAGGCAACTAGCGAACTGACGTTTAGCTCTGTGAGTACTGGCTGGAGACACAGCTTGACACAGTTCATCAAACACCCATCTTGTTATTGTCAGCTCAGTTGAATTTGGATGCCGAAGAGGCTGGAGCAAAACATATTTAGGACTTTGTGCTCATGTCAAAAAGGGTCAGCTTTCCCCAATTCAATGACTGTTTGCAGGGGTAAGGGTGTTTATGAGTCTTCCATTGCCAAACAGATGAAATTTGGTCTTTAGAAGAAAAGAACAAGTTTTTATTTGTAGAAGAAAAAAACATTTAATAAGAATCAGGACAAGAAAGTCTATCGCAGAATTGAGCAATCTAATGGATGCATGAATATTTTTTTCAGCAACTCTTACTGTTAATGCTGTTTCCATGTTTTACAAATGGATCCCGATCCATTAATGAGCAATTTTTATTTGCAGCTAGCCACTCCGGATAAATTAATGGGATAAGTTAGACCAGATAAGGCTCTGGACTGAGTATGTTTATGAGGATATCAGAAAATCTTAAAGCATTATTTTCTTAGAATAGCCATTTACACTGGCAAATCCCTTTGTGTCAGATAGGACTTTAGGAAAAGGTTCTTCACTAGAGAGGGGGGTCAGCCACTGGAACAGGTGGTCATGGCACCAAACCTGTCAGAGTTGAAGGAGCATCTGGACAACGCTCTTAGTCATATGGTTTAGTTTTAGGTAGTCCTGCGAGGAGCAGGGAGTTGGACTTGGTGATCCTTTTGGGTCCCTTCCAACTCCAGATATTCTATGATTCTATGACTCTATGATATTTAATGGTGGTATAGAGATAAGTTGTACAAGATACTCTTGAACTCTTATATACAGTTAAGGGACCTAAAGTGAGTTGGTAATGGAAAGATTTTTTGTGACCTAAAATTATTTCCTTTTTAGGTACTCTGTAAAACCAGTAATAGGACTTCTAAACTGTGGACTCAAAGTGGCAGTCAAGGTCCCCAGTGGAACAGAGCAGAAGTGTTCTTAGGAATTCGTTCAAATTTTCAGGTGTGTACTCCTATATTATGTGCTTCCTAGACAGCTGGTTTTAGGTACTTTTACAGTATGCGTTCTTCACCTCCTCATTTCCATTTTTGCCCTGTACACATACGGTACCTTCCCTTCCAAATAACAAAAGTCATCTTTTTGGATGTCTGATTGGTTATCTGAGCTGGACACAAGTTTCTGGAGATTTCTCACTCCCCTTCAGTGTCAGACTATCCATTTTTAAGACAAAGAATCCCTTCTATCCTTGAATCCAACTCAGGTTAAACTATTCTACTTCCTTCTCCTTAGTGTTTAGTACTTTTACATCTGGTTTTTGAAAAAGAATCTTGAGCATGATGTTGAGCTTTGATGATCTTGACGATCTTTGATGATCTTGAGCTTTGAAATATGAGCAGATTCCTAAGCCTCTTAGAGATACTTAGTCATGGGTATGCCATGCTTAGTTGCATCCTTATAAAAAAAACAGAGACAGCCAGGAACATATTTAAAAATGTGTTACATTCCCTGGTACTTCTGTCTTGGTAGGCTTTTAATGAAACTAACATTCTTTTCACATTCATGGGAATAACTGATGAATGACTCAGACTAGTCTTTTTCATGTTTACTTTGCAGAATTAGGTGGAACCCTTGCTATTAATTCAGGATGAGTGGGGACTAGTATCTGTTTGTGTTGCTCATTTTCTTTCTTTTTTTTTTTTTTGGTGCTTGGTTGATGTTAGAAGGTGGTCCTTCAGTAACTATAGTGACAGATCTGTACAATCAGTAGTACAAACTTTCATAGGACTGTGCTTTGACAGCAAGAACTGACCACTTCATATTTCCAGATTTGCAAGGACCGTCATAGTCTGTGTGCTATTCATGTTGCATGTATAAGCTTTTATATATCTTAACAGTGTCTTACTGTAATAGCTCTGCAATTTTTATTAGGTTGTTTTCAGGGCAAAACATGGTGTCAGTTACATGGGAGACGTGGCAATGGATGATATTACCTTTGAAGATTGTTCCCCTTTGGTCATCCCAGGCAGACCTTGCACATCAGAGGAATTCACATGTGCCAACAAGTATTGCATCCCAAAGGATAGTCTGTGTGATTTTGTAAATGACTGTGCAGATAACTCAGATGAGAGCCCTGCTATTTGCAGTAAGTATGGTAGATTTTTTAATATAATTATCATAAATAACTGTCCCTGCTGTGAATTGTTATTACTTCAATACTTTTGGCAGCTCATCAGCTAAGAAAGCAAACAAGAAGGTAATAATTTAATTCTATTCCTTAGCTTTTAAGGATTTTTAAATTACTATTATTTAATTTGAAATCATATGATAGCAAATAAAAAAAGCTGTTAGTGAATTTCTTAAAATAATTCAGAAAGCAGCTGTCTTTAAAAGCAGAATAAAAATCTCCTGCTTTCCATATGAAAGGAATGTATTAAACCTGAAAAAAATACTTCAAATGTAATACCTTTGGGATATGAGGGACCTACCTCCTTTGATATTTCAAGGATTGTCAGGTCTCTTAGCAAATCATTTAAATCTGAATACTGTACAATTTTGGTTTTACAAGACATATCAAGAAACATCATCTGTAGTATCGCATTCAGAGAATGATGTTTCATATCAAATGGGTTCTCCTCTGGAGAAATGGTTCACAATATATAGTACTAAGACTTTATTTTTTCTAGTACAATTGTGGGAAATGCTCACACAATCAAATCTGCATTGTTTGGTACTGTGTGAATAGTTGCCTCATTTTTATTGAGATTATGAATACAGTTTATCAGATTCTCAGTGAATACAATTCTATGAAGCAAAAGTATGCTGATAGCCTATTAAGCTAAGGTACGTGGCAAAGGGACCATGTTTTGCAAATTATTTTCATACTATTAAACTTCTCAGTGATTTCCAAACCAGGAATAGCATGTCACTAAGCTACACGGGGACCTATTCAGATCTTCTGCAACTAAAAATGAAGAGTATATCAAGCTGGAATTACTCTGTTGAAAAAGATTCTCATATTTTGGCTTTTATTTTCTGAAATAGTTAAAAGCTCTTTACCCATGACTTTTTTGAGTTTTCTGGATTGTCTGTATTTCCCATGAAGCACCATCAGCCAAGTAAAGACAGAAGCATTAGGGGCAAGATGGTTCAAGCAGATTGATAGGATTTAGCTTGGCAACTCCCTAAAATAAGTATTTCATTCTGATTCCCCATTGGTAAAGAGATGAACTGAAACAGTCCCACAAAGAAAATGCTTTCCTGTAAAGTGCTTTTTTTACTTATTATTTTTAAGTTAAAAAAAAAAGTAAAAAATTATTAAAAAAAAAATAAGAAAAGAACTTTCCTGACTGCATTTTAAGAGGAAGCTTTACAATGAAGTATTATGGAGCCTTAAGAGCACAGGGGTTATTACTGGGGTGAAACTTCCATATCAGCATGGATTTTGCCTCAGATAAAAGATTAATCTCATTTCATAGTGTCTAATTATGCTATAAAATGCTTAGTGACCAGTTATGACTTTGTTAGGTCTGGGAGTGCTTTATTTAATAGCATTTTCAATAATAGTGTCAGGATTAATTTTTGCTTTCCTTTTTTTCCTTTTATTTTTTCAGTTTTGAAAAAGGTATGGTGCTTTAAATTTTTACTGTGTGCTGGAGAATTTGGGGTTTCTTCTATTGGTGCTGCCTCTGCCGTAGAAATACATAATATAGCACTTGATGAAAATATACTTAACAGAAAAATGCTAGTTCCATTTTCCCAGCTTTTTCATGAGGCAGGCTGCCTCCAAAGAGAACATAATGATAGGAAACACATATTTCCACTCTTTGTGAAGTTTTTTTCCATTCCTTGCAGCCATCAGAGAAGAAGTTGTTTCCTCACTGCTGAACCATAGAACGGTAGCTTGAAAACCTCAAACTCAGAAGCCTGGGGAAAGCTTTAGTAGGGCAAAGCATGATAGATCAAAGCACAGGAAACAAGAAATGGGCAGTTTTGTCCAGGCATGGCAATTGCGTTTAAAAGACATGAAAACTGTGCAGCTCCAAAGTACCTTTTAGCAGTAGGCCTTCCAGGATCACTAGCTCTAACTGTGGGTGTGGTTTGCTATGTGCACAGAGTCATCATATCTTAGTTAATGAAATCTTTCGCACCTTGTTGAAAGAAACTAGTCCCTAATCTCTCCTGAAACTTCAGAATGTTAATAGGACTTTATCACAGGATGATACTCACCCAGTCTAATTAGCAATGTCTAGACAAAGCCAGTGCTGCTGAGATATAAGCTATGCCTCATAAAGCTGTTAAATTACTATGGAGACATCTGTGTCTTGGTCTTGTTTGCTTTGTAGAGGGCTCTTTTTAGCTAGTTGCATGACGTCAGTGCCATAAAATAAGTCAAGTATACATTTTAACAGATATACTGATTCATCAAATGTTTAGAAATTATTCCATTAGATACTGAATGAGTGATCCATGCTCGTAGTTTTCTTTAAGCAAATCACTAGTACAATTTTCTTACTACAAGTATATGAGAACAAAATAGACCACAACAGTGCTGGAGAGGTAGTGGCTGGTAGCACTCCTTCAACCTTGTTCAGAAACTGCTGAGGTTCGCCTTATGCTGCTTGAGGTTAGCAGTGTATCAGAGGAAGGTCTCTGAGGCAGCTCTGGTTAGATTGAGTTGAGTATGCCTCCTTGAGGTAGAAATGGTGTTTTATGAGATCTAGTAAACTAATTTTTGTGAAAAATGCTGTGGGGCAGTAGCGTTTTTCCAGTCTGAAATATGGATTAGTGCCAGTGCAGGTGGCTGTACTTGGTAGATGTTTGGTTTTGTCTGAGCTTGATTAATGTTTGGTTTAGCTCATCAGTGTGCTTCTGAAGCAAATCTCTCAGTTATTCCTATTTATTGTGATCTGGTTTGCATTGTAGAGTGTGCTCAAGCATATGAACTAGGCTCCTTTCATTAGAAAATAGAAAGATGAGCTCCAGGAGGGCATCAAATGTGTTCTAACCACTAGTGGTCATTCAGCCCACAGGACCAGTCTATGCCCCCTCAGTCATCTTTCCTCTGCTACCCCCTTAAAAGTCATCAGGTCCTCAGGATCAGGTGTTTTGCTCTACAGATCTGGTCCTATAGCTCTGTACTTCTTGTTCATCGAGGCATAGCTGTTGGGAATAATATGACTTAAAATAGTTTAAATTTTGCTCCACTTAATTACTTAGTTTATTACAAAAAGATTCATTAGATCTTTTGTGATCAGTATAATACAATTCCCATACCTACTGTTAAGTGTTTTTCTTAAATTATTAAGTTCTCATCCAGTAGACTAATTCAGCTCCACAGACAAAAGGATTAGCTTTGCTTCTGTACTTCATTACCAAGAAGAGTTCATAGAATCATAGACTGGTTTGGGTTGGGAGGGACCTTAAAGATCACCTAGTTCCAACCCCCCTGCCATGGGCAGGGACAGTTTTCACTAGACCAGGTTGCTTAAAGCCCCATCCAACCTGGCCTTGAACACTTCCAGGGATGGGGCATCCACAACCTCTCTGGGCAACCTGTTCCAGTGTCTCACCCCCCTCACGGTGAAGTTCTTCATAGAAGTGTCTACTACCAAAGATTTAATACACAAGTGCACAGTCATCTTCTGTAACTTGAGTTTCTAAGCAGGCTACCTAAGTTCTCTTTTTCATCAGTGGAGTGACCCACTTCCAGGCTGAAGTTTTTGTAATTTAAAATTGGTTGTTTGAGTCAGATTGGATAAAATGTCCTATAGATATAAGTATTTTTCTTTGTTGACTATAGAGATCCTATAAGGACATCTAAATTTAGATTAGGTAACATGCAATAATTAGGAGCGATGTTCACTGCTCATGCCTTAAGGTCTTGATTCTTGAAAACAGGCCTTTAAAATAAAATGGTCAGTTGCATGCACAAATTTTATTGACTCAAGATGGAATTTGTAAGTAACTGAAGGAATTTCTTTAACTAGGATCCTGAAATATCAAGTAACTAAATGATCATATGGTAAAAGATGAGGAGTGACAAATTTTATGGGCAGTTGCATTCAGTTGAGGTAAACTACAATCTATGTTTTGCATAAATGATAATTGTATCATTTATAAACATCAGGTTTGGGGTCTTTTTAATTGTTATTTCACATGGCATCATATTTGCAGACAAAGGTAGAAGACAGTGAAGCTATTTTTGCTAAATAGTCCATATTTTTAAGAAAAAGTTTCTAGCTTCTTTTTCATCCTTATGACCTCCACAAAGAAAAATACAAGGAACAAATCTTTCATCTGATTTCAGCCTGCAATTTTAGAGGTAGCTGTCTGTACTGTTTTGGTCCATGTGTAGACTCCATGAATTTTAGCTCCTTGGCCTCATTACTGAAGCTTCTGACCAGCTGCCAATTAAATAAAGCTACTTTTAAGCAGCTGAACTTTATCAGACCCCAGAAGAGGCTCAGGTTCTGTTTACGTTTTATGAGAGAGCTTTTGTCATTTCTTATATTGTCAGACCAAATGATCCATACAGTTTCCAAATTTATCTTCAAAGCACTTTCCTTTCCAGCAATAACAGTAAGAATATTCAGGGCACAGTCAAAAGTCTCTTGAAGGCTCTGCTGAAACTCCAGCAAGTTTAGTGTTACTTGGTAATCATTATAATGAAGTTATAGACGCATAGAAGAAAAAATATACACAGCTTAAACTTCTGGAGTGGTGCAATTGACTTAACCTTAATTTATGTAGACAGTTGACTCAACATGCTGGCTATTTTGACATTCAGGATTGGAAAATCGGTAAAGACCATACATGTTGTTTCATATAAAAATCAACCAAAATTATGACAGCTTTCTCTTTTTCTAGACATTAAATACAATTTAAGGAGAAATGTAAATAATCATCTATGTTTGCATATTGGCTAAGAAAATACATGTGTGAAGTCTTCTGGAAACATGCAAAAGTAAACTAACTATGGGCGTGATTCAGCTCAAAGTTAGCACACCTACCTTTATGTTTTACCTACATGTGTCTGTATGGAGGCTGTTTCTTTGTGGTGCTCAATACATTCATTCGGCTGGGCTTCTGTTCCCTAAATATAGGCATTTGTTATAATTTCCACCTGACTTTAATATGTTCCTCCAAAAAGAGGCTAGTTTTCTGCAGATGTCTTGGATGTCCTATGGAGGGCACCAATTGACCTCTGCCTGTAAGGCCCTAAAGAGCTATTCAGCTTGACATAAAATAGATTGCTATATTTGGTTACTTTTATACCAAGGACTTCTGACTATAATAATGAGAGCACAGAGACCTACCTCATATATATGCAGTTTTATCCTATCCTATTATTATTTCCTAGAACATTAAAAATGCTCTGTTTAATAAGATACATGGATATTATTTTTTTATATTGAAGCTTTTTTTTTTTAATGGATTTGAGTACTACATTGCAGTACATGTACCTAATTAACTTCTTGAAAAAAAAAGAAATGTCTTTTCATGTGTGTGTAAATGTCTTTCAGGTACATCTATTGGGCATTGCAATTTTGAGTTTGATCTCTGTGAATGGAAGCAAGATGAAAATGACGATTTTGACTGGAACCTCAGAACTAGCAGTACTACAAAAATGGGCACTGGACCAGCTACTGATCATACATTGCAAGAGCCATCTGGGCATTATATTTTTATAAAGAGTTCATTTCTTCAGCTACCAGGACAGAAAGCTAGGATTTCTAGTCCTGTCCTAAGCAGAAGGAATAAAAACTGCAAGGTATGTGGGGGTGTGGTACTAGCAGGAATGCAGAATTTGATTTCTAGATTGCACCAAGATAATACTCCTAAAATAAATAAATATGATCACTGAAATATTTCTTGAGAAAAAACAAGCATGGTGTAGAAGAGTCAGGGCCTGATCTTATTTCCTTGAAATCATAAGAAAACATGTATCTTGCTGTGGGAGAAGAATGAGTTCTGTAAGTAAATAAGTACTCTGGGAGATTCAGGTAAAGTTGACAGTGAATGCAGTGTCTGATTTAGAATAAGTCTTATGCGACACTCACCCTAAGTAGCATACAACTATGTAATGGTTTGTGTTTTTGTAGAGAAAATGTGTATAAATACAGTAACAATTGCCCTGGAAAGGTTACAACTGCAAACAGAAGGAAGCATGACAGAATGCTTTGTCACTGGCTCTCCTCTAGAGAATGGAGAAAAATCAGCCCTTATTTTCCGAAACACTACAGCACATTGTAGTGATTTGAGCTTCATCATTTCTTTGCAAACCTGGATTTAAAAGTTTTCTAGCTTTGATATATCTTTTATATATAGTTTTTACTAAAATAGTAACTTGTAGTTTCATAAGACATCTTTCAGGACACATCTATCAGAATCTGCTGCAGGAACAACATGCTGAAAAAGTGAATTTTGCAGAAAGTTGAACTATGCACTGCTTTGAAATGGTATTTTTCCAAATTTTCACAGTCTTTAAGTGTCAAGGCAAAAATGAGTGGTATCTCAGTGTCTAACATCAGTGTCAAACACACAATGGAAGTTTAAACATTGATAGCTGCCAATAATTCTAATTACTGATAAAACTGGTAATAATTTAAAAATAGTAGTTAGAAATAGAGCTAAAGAAATATCTCTATATATTATTTACCTGGAGAGGAATAGTGTGCATAAATGGAGCTGCTGTGGGAGGGGAAGTGGTACTTTTAGCCTTTGGAAAATTAGCAAAAGAAAATTTATAAAGACTTTAGAAAATTAGCAAGGCAGGAATGACTTAACATTTTCAGGGTAAATTTGGGAATGGATTTCCAGAATTGAAGAAGTGAAGAAGAATTTTTTCTGGAAGAAAAAAAAAAAAAAAAAGACCTGGTGTCACATCCCAAAGTTGGAGCGACTCAGGTTGGTGGATTACCTTTGTCAGAATTAAGGTGAAACAACACCAGGGGAGTTCAAACAACAATCAACATTTATTCAACCTAGCTAACCTTGCCCAAGTACAAGTGAACTTATCAATATAAACTTTGTAACATGTCATTAAGCCGCTGTTTGAAAAGAGAAGGGAGGTGTAGAAAAAGAAACAGAAAAAGGAACAAGAAACTGTGTCAGAAGGAGAGCTCTCCTGTTGAGTCACGAGGTTCAGAACAGACCCTCTTGCATTCTGGACTCCTTCTCAAAGAGGAGCCCAGGGGCAGCTAGATCCACTCCTAGTCTCAGACTTGGTCAACAGTTTGTGTTTAAAAGGATGAGTTGTAGGGACTGTGGAAAAGAGAGAAGAAAAAGAGGGAGGGAGAGAGAGACAAAGAAAGAAAGAGAAGAAAAGGGTTTCACCAGTCCTGGGTCCAGTGTTGGTCCAGCCAGTGTAGAGATCCAGTTCCAGAGGGCATGTGTTAAGAACTCCTTCTCCCTTCTTTTATAGTGCGTTAGTCGGTGGTCTCGACACGCGCAGTCCCACTCCTAGGGTTCTCTGGAATCGGTTAGTGAGCTTTGGGGGTTTCATTGGGGAGTTGCCTCTCTTGCCCTGCTGGCATGACCGCTTAAGATAGAAGCACGGTCCCATCCTCTGTGGGGCCCCCTCCTCCAGGCACATATGCTGTGCTCCTTCTCCTGGTCACTTAAAATAAGGAATTGCAGCTTTGGAGAGGCGTGGTCCCACCCTCCGTGGGGTCCTCTCCTCCGGCCACATTGTCCTGTTCACAAAACTCCAACGTTTTTACAGAGGCCATTTTCTCCACCAAAGTTCTTTAATGAATGTTTGAGACATTGACCATAATTTCTCAGACCATCACACCTCGTGAAGACAAAAAGGATGTATTAGTATATGAAGTTATTTCAACGTTTGATTTGAGCAATGAATTAATCTCTCAAATAGTTAATTAACACCCAGAACTTCATCCTAACAGATCAGACAGTCCCTAAAACTGTTTTACTCCATTCTGTGAGTTATTAGAGTTGACAGGAAGTGTGAAAAAGTGCAAAGTGGTCTAAGTCATATGCCAGCCTAGAATCTAGGGTAAAGAATTTTGAAACTATTGTGAGTAAAAAGAACATTCAAGCTATTATTTTGCTAATTATTTTGCTATTAACATACGAAGATCTGTTTAACTTGGCAACAGGAATATTTGTTGGCTATCTAACTTCACCCAGTTAAATAAGTTCAAGAGCTCTCTAATGATCTGACCATAAATTAACCACTTTGCTCTCCAGCATTTGGAGCATCTCCAGTACTGATGCCACACTTGGAATTCTTACTCCATCAGTTTGTTGCAGATACTGGTCCAGTAACTTGTCTGACAGATTATGTCAGTGTCTTTATATTTATGGAAGATGTAAAACTTTATTGAGTTTCTGCCTGTAAAATAGGATATATAGTAATTTTACATTAGATTTTTGTCCCCAGTGGTCTCATTTTGCAAGTTCACCTTTACACATACATCTATCTAATAACTCACTCTCTCAAGATGATAATCTTGGTGAAGAGGAGTCATCTATTAAAAAGCCTTTGAATTGAACTGCTTGTGTGATCACTGCACTATGCTCATCAAATGAAGGTTGTCTTAAACTGAAATAATACTAAACAGTTTTACTGTATATGCAGATGACACCTCTGTTCAAAATGTCCAGTCATTTGCCTCTAGTTCCATTTATCTCATACTCACTACTCATGAGGAAAATCAAAACCTGTAAAGAGTTTGTCTGAAACTTGGAAGGAGTTCTACTTATGCTTGAGATTTCTAAGCGGTTCATTCAACTGAAATTCTTCTGGCTGTTTGAAAACTTCCAAAATTTTTTATAGATAAGAAAATCAGGAAGTATTAAACATAAATGGCTGGATTTTATGATCCAAACAAAGCTTGACTAATTTCAATATGTCAGTAGCAAAACTTAATCTAGCCATTATAAAATATCTTCAAAATTTGAGCCATGTCTGATCTTTTCTAAGTTAATTTTCTCTATTGCCTAAAATATATATATATATATATATAAAAATTCTGCTCACATGAGCTTGGAGATGTTTGCTTCTTTCTTTAGCATCATATTTGAAAACATCTTTTTCTTAACCTTATCTGGTTTTATGCTTTAAAAATAACTTTTCCAATATTTAACTTCTGTCTATGAAGAGTAAAACATATATGCAAAGAAATACAGAATAACTGAGAATGACAGGTTCACATCTGAATATTTATGAAGTATCACACATTAAATGCAATGAAATGCTTGAAACATAACTATTGGAAACTATTACTTTTGTCACGCTGAAAGTTATTTACAAAAAACACTGGGTCTATGTCTTCTTCAGACAAAACTTCTACACCTATGATATGGCTTGAAACAGTCAGTCATATTTATGACATTTTATAGTGCTTTTTGAAGGTTCTGACCAGTTCTGAAACTTTCATTTAGGCAACTGACCAAGAGAAACAAAACTTCTGGTAAAGGAAATTGTATGAATAAAAAAATTATTTCAAGACCCAGACCTTCACCTTAGCAGATCAGACAGTACCTTAAAGTATTTTTCTCCTTTCTATGAGTTATTAGAGAAGCAAATGCTGCATCATATATTACAATAGACTTAGTCTGGGATCTTTACGCCCATTCAGATCAATGGAAAATATACATTTAGGTCGGTGAGACAAGAGTTTTATGCAGAGAAAACAAATTACATCAGCAAGTATAAAGGGACATACATGAAAAAAAGTGGTTTGTTTGTATACAAGACTTTCACAAACCAAGCTGCATATTAAAAAGAATAGAAATCCAAGGGAAACTGTCTAAGTAGAAAGAGAGACCATGCTAAAAGAAATCTGGGAAAGAACAGGGAGAATTCTGCATGAGGGCATCAGTGATTAATTATACTATCTGGAAAAGTCAACCCATAAGAAAACCAGGAAATCTGTATATACTATTGTGGAATAATAAAGCAATTGTGTTGAAAATACTTTAAAAAAACCCTTAAACACCTTATTTGGATTAGTATTCACTGCAGGATATTGTGTAGAGATACCAGCCTGAGAGCTGCTCCTTAGAACCAATGTTGAAGCAACATTGTTGCAGTCTATGGTGCCAAAAAAGATGGTGGTGGAACAAAGTCTTAAATTTAGTTGTAATAAATAACCAAAACCATATGGCTTACATTGTGTTCTGAGGGAATTTAAGAATGAAATCAAAGAATTTTAATAAAAAATATGAAAGATGTCACTAACATCAGCAGTTCCTTTATGGTATGTATGGTAGAAAGTGTGTGTGGAGGGGGCTGTTTGTTTGCTTTTCCAAGTATTGTATTTTCTGTATATTTTAGCACTGTAAACTTTCCAAATTTATTTCAGTATCAGAAAACTAGTTACAAACAGAACCAGTTGTTATAATTCTTTTAGTTTTCAAAAATCTGTGATAAATTCTTCAGGACAGACCTGAAAAGATTAAGTAGCCAAGTGATGAATGAAAAATCCAGAGAACCTTGGAGAACTAAGACTAGAGAGCTAGCCTATGTTCTGATGCAAAGCAAATTAAGTATGGGAATTAATATTTCACATGCATTATAATTCAAGCCTGAGTAATGTGGGGCCTCAGCCCTGAAGGGACTTGGATACATGCTTAAAATTAAATTTGTGCATAGCTGTTATCAAGATGGCATTACTACTATATGATATATCTATAAATGATGTAATGGAACAGAAGACCAGTATGTTGACTCCAATATATAAAATTATTCAGTGTAATTGAGATAAAGGTATTGCAAGTAAGTGTGAAGTCCAGAAAGTAATGTTGGGGCCTGGGGAGAGCGGGATATGAGTTCAATGATCATAAAAAAAAGGCAAACATACAAAATACAGTCTGGTAGTTTTGCAAAGAACTGTAGCTAATCAGGAGCAGTGTGGTGGGCAGTTCTATGAAAATGTCTGCTCAGAACTTAATGACAGAAAATCAAACAAAATTCAGCAGTAGTAAAAAGAAATAGAGATTAATCCTAAAAATGTGAAAATCACTATAGTTTAAAGATATACACAATATTTGACTAGACAAACCTCATTTAAAGAAGGATTTTAAGAGAAACAGAGTAGTTGCAGGACAGGAAATGGGCAGGTGAATAGAAATATTTCCCTACAAGAAAACTGACTTATAAAAGTTATATTTAACTACTTCATTGCACAGGAAATATTTTGAAAGTGAATGTAATTAAACTTTCAAAACAATTATAACACAAAGCCCTTGGTGGCTTTGTTAATCAATAATCAGAGAAAATCAATTAAATAGAAATGTGGTTTTTTTGTAAAAAAATAGTATATTTATGCAAGGCAATAGGCTGCAGGAGCCTATGAATTCCTATAGCACCAGGTAACACAAAGGGACGTGACTTTACATTTACGTGGGTATCATAATATTCTCTATTACGTTTTTATAGCCATAATAAATAAGATAGAGTTTTCATTCTTTAGGGCTTGTGCTATGCATTAAACTAGGACGAAATTTGAGCTATAGACATGTTCTTGCATATGATAGCATGAATTGCCTTCTTTCAGGTTCCTGCATCATTCTTGGAGATATTCTGATCTTTGTCAGAAATAAGATTTTGAACTAGGTTAAGTATTAATTTGATCAAATACAAGTATTCCTTTGTTGGTCTTGAACTGAAAATAACTGAGAGCACAGTTAATGGTGATGACTCTTCATGGTGATTTTTTGTGTGTTTTTTTTTTTTTTTATGTTCTGTATGTACTTGATCTTACTTTTCTACTTCGTAATTTGTTTCCCCCATTTTTACTAAAAAAAAAAAAAAATAAATCAGAGTTTTCTAATCCAAGGACCTCTTATGTTTTTTTTTAGCTATTGTTTTACATTTCTGCAGTCCAGGTAGAAGTTTTGCTCCCATATTAGAGAAGACTATTTTCTAATTACACACTCCATAATCTAGCACAAACACATTTATAACCAGAAAAGTGTTCAGTAAACTGAAGCTACTTCCCATTGTAAATGACACTGCTCCATTCCTCTGTTTCCTTATCAAGCATTTCATTCTTTTACATCTACATGCAAGAGTTACTCAAAGGGATGCAAGATCACCTCTCACAGTATTGTAATGCTGGCTTCAAAGTTTGGCTTATGGAATAGTTAAAAAATTTTCACTATTAAGTCTTCTTGTGTGCATTTTAATTCAATTGTTTTTCAATCAGTAAAATTAAGGGCTCTTCTGAATGCTACTAATGATGCTCAATTTAATAATTAGGGTAAATACAATAGCAGAATGTGTCTGAAGTCACCTATTGTATACTTGATGCTCTGTCCTTGCTTACAGGTACTTTTCTATTACCATATGTATGGAGCTCACATTGGATCATTGATTGTCTACCAGAGGACTACAGCGAAACATGAAAAAGTTCTCCTTAATCTTACCGGAAACCAGGGAAATTTCTGGCAGCGCAAGGCACTGATCCTGGCTGGAGATGGAGATGAAGATTTCCAAGTTGTCTTTGAAGGGATAGCTGGAAGAGGTCCCAAAGATGGCATAGCACTCGATGACCTCACGTTTTCCAGAGAGTGCTTAACATCCCAGGAGTTTTTACCAGCGGAACCCACAGCACTGCCTCCAACAGGTACGTTCCTGCTATGGACAAACAGTCTATGTAGGTCTGGAAAGAATGAAGAGCAGCGTTGCTTTCATTTCTTTGTCTCTCCTTCTGAAGAGAAATACAGTACATAACTTGCTAAAGACATATTGAAACTAACACGCTTTTAAGTAGCTATTTGAAATTGTAATACAGTTATTTTATGAACTAATTGTTTGGGTACTGAGTCAACACTTGTAAATCTGCAAGACTTATTGTCCAGCCATGTATACTTAGACAATATTCTGCTTAATTCAGTGGGATTTATTTATCAATAATTGTAAAATTTAGTTATTGTAAAATAAAGAGCTAAGGGTGGGACAGGACCAATATGGATATATTGCAATAAGGCCAGCAAGCTTTAATGCTTTTTGGTTAGTGGGAATTCCTACTGATACTGTTCAGGCTCCATATCCATCTTCTTCCCGCGTGGTGTTGTGCCAGCATTGGTGCAATTATTTGCACCATCCTCACTTACTGCACAAGGGAAATAAGACTTAGAAAAAAATTACCAAAAATAATAAAGTTCTGATGGGGATGGATCCAAATAACCCCAAGGTAAGAGCTGCTCCTGAAAGCACTGATGTTGTTCGTTGCTTGGACACAAATGATGAAGGAGAAACTCTTTCTGACAGCACAGGACAAATCTCTTTCCTCCTTCCACATTTATCACTGGAGCTACTGAAATGTTAACCCCCAAAGTGGAATTTAGGAGATGCATTTTTTTCCTGGGCCTACTACAAATTTCCTGCATGGCTGCAGCAAGTCATTTCAATAAAACAAAGTTAATATTTCCCAATGTCAAGGACTACGGGGAGAATAGATCATTAATTTACAGAGGCTGCTCTGCTTTGTTACTGCTGCTAATGAGTAGCCCTCCCCTTTAGGATATCATTAAGCACTGCTCAGGCACTGGGAAATAACACTGATGTGACTACATCAAACCCAAGAAATTACACTGTATTTTGTGCACAAGATAAGCAGGAAAGGCATTGGCAATATTTTCCAGATATATCTCTGATAAGTTGCCAGTTACAGTAGGTAGCATTGGCTTCCTACTTCTGTCAAAACAGTCAGGGAAATTTATTGCAAATGAGATTGGTATTTTAAAGTTCAGCTTTATATGAATGTTACCCCAAGAGGAACACTAGGTGAGATTTCTGATTCTTTATTTTTTATGTTTTCAGACTCTATCCTCTTAATGGTAGATGCAAGTCCCTGTGGCAATGTTAGAAACTTTAAAAGCTTTGGTTTTGATAGTAAAGGATGTCCCAAAACACTTTTATGATGTATATAATAAAAAAGCTACTATAATCTCAGGAAAAAGCCACCAGAGACTGATTTCTTGGTGTAGCTCATCTAAGATGTACTTTGCGAACTTTGTAGATTCACAACACTTTGAGATAATGGTCTAAATTCATCTTTATAGTGAACCATCTTTTCTATATCAACAGTTTTCACTTGTCCTGGATAAGACTTTACATTAGCCACTGAGGGTTCCAACTTACAGCTACTATTTAGCAGTGATAACTGTTTGGATCATTGCTTGAAATGTGGGCTTAGAAACCTGAGTATGAAATCTACTCCTGCCTACAGAAATGTTCTGAACAGTGGCAAAATGCATGCTGGAGGCTGTGGAAAGTTCTCTGTGAGGTAACTTTATAAACTAGAGCCAGCTAGAAAGACTGTGATGATCAGCTGCAGATATCTGGACTCCTAGACTTCTCTGCTTATATGCAGAGGCAAAGGAGAGTTTAACCAAAACTGAAACACTTGTATCCATTGCTCAAATTTTTTAAAGTTTCTGAGGATGAAGAACATCATGCAGCAGAGATTTGTTCCTTTCTTGTCTCCAGCTAGAAAGAACATTTGCTAAGAAAGTTGAAATGTTTTCTCTCTGAGAGAGATTTGTAGCTTTTGAGGTCTATCCTCATAACATGACAATGCAGAATTCATACCGATGCATATTTTTCTATCAGGTTAATATGCTTCCTCTACTATATTTGGACATTTGTTTCCTTTTCTCAGGACTTTCAGGGAATGTTTCCTTCATTTTAGGTACTCAAAATAGCACAGTGAATAGTAACTGTCATGTTTTCCTCCCCTTCTCTTCTCAGAAATGAAGTTTGATTATTCAGTGTTTTTTCTCACAGTTTGAACAGCTTACTTTGTAGATATTGTGACACACCAATCTGCAACTGGTATTCTGCAAACTGAACAAACCGCAACAAAAAAAAATCTGATACAATTCCTTTTTAATATCTTTTTTTTTTTAAATCAGAATTCATTGTAATGCATACAGCAAGGGAGATTCTTCTGAGTCTTATGAACAATATCACTGTGCAACACAAGTATGCTAAGGTGGTCTGTGCTTGTTATTTCTGCACATAGAGTGTTATGGCAATGGATATAGTGTAAGGACTAAATAGAATAGAGTTATTAAATGTTCCTATCTGTGACAGAGACTCTCACTGTTCAGAAGAATTGTTCCCTGACTCTATGAAAACTCTCTGAAGTTCTAAACATTAAAAAACCATACATTCCAGGGGGGGTGTTTTTCTTCCGGACAAACTCGCACTAATACTTAAAGGCTGAAAGCAAGCACTGGACAACTAGAAAAAAATCATTTTGAAAGTTAGCATTGTCATTTTCTGTAGACCGACAGCATGCTGTACGCTGTTCCCATGATGCTGCTTAGCAACAATGATGCTGAAGTGGAAAGCCACTGAAAGCCACTTAAAATGCTATGCCTGAGAAACCATAAACGTTATTTTAGGCTGGTGCTTATCAACTCGTCACTGTATGAATAGTGATATAAGGGGGAATATCAGGTTTTGCTCATGTCCTACAACAGCACTGTGTGTAGGAACATACAAAGACAGTTTTGTTCTAACAGTGTTATTTCTGCCTCTTGCTGTGTCTTTGCAGTGTGGCCAGATTCTCAAGTTAGACTCTGCCCCGTGTAAGGGGCTGCCTGTATCCACATCAGCCCAGGAGCAGCCCTTAGACACACTGAACCTTGAAAAGTTGTAATTCAAGCCTTGTTTCTGTATTGGGTTTGCGTGGCAAGGTTTTTTTTTTTGGGGGGGGGGTGGTGGTGCTATAGGGGTGGCTTCTGTAAGAAGCTGCAAGAAGAGATTCCCTGTGTCCGACAGAGACAGTGTCAGCCGGCTCCAAGACAGACCCATCGCTGGCCAAGGCCGAGCCCATCAGAGATGGTGGTAGTGCCTCCTCTGGGATAACGTATTTAAGAAGGGGAAAAAAACCCTGCACAATAGAGACTGCAGCCAGAGAGAGGAGTGAGAACATGTAAGAGAACCAACCCTGCAGACCTCAAGGTCAGTGAAGAAGGAGGGGGAGGAGGTGCTCCAGGCGCCGGAGCAGAGATTCCCCTGCAGCCCATGGTGGGGAAGACCATATTGAGGCAGGCTGTCCCCCTGCAGCCCATGGAGGTCCACGGTGGAGCAGATATCCACCTGCAGCCCGTGGAGGGCCCCGTGCCAGAGCAGGTGGATGCCCGAAGGAGGCTGTGACCCTGTGGGAAGCCTGTGCTGGAGCAGGATCCTGGCAGGACCTGTAGCCCCATGGAGAGAGGAGCCCATGCTGGAGCAGGTTTTCTGGCAGGACTTGTGACCCCATGGGGGACCCACGCTGGAGCAGCCTGTTCCTGAAGGACTGCACCCTGTGGAAGGGACCCATGCTGGAGCAGTTCATGGAGAACTGCAGCCCATGGGAAGGATTCACGTTGGAGAAGTTTGTGGAGGACTGTCTCCTGTGGGAGGGACCCCACGCTGGAGCAGGGGAAGAGTGTGATGAGTCCTCCCCCTGAGGAGGAAGGAGCAGCAGAAATAACGCGTGATGAACTGACCGTAAACCCCATTCCCCATCCACTTGTGCTGCTTGAGGGGAGGAGGTAGAGAAATCGAGAGTGAAGTTGTGCCCAGGAAGAAGTGAGGGGTGGGGGGAAGGAAGGTGTTTTAAGATTTGATTTTATTTCTTATTACCCTGCTCTGGTTTGATTGGTAGTAAATAAAACTAATTTCCCCAAGTCAAGTCTGTTTTGCCCCTGAGAGTAACTGGTGAGTGTTCTCTCCCTGTCCTTATCTCGACCCACAAGCCTTTCATTATATTTTCTCTCCCTTGTCCAGCTGAGGAGGGGGAGTGATAGAGCAGCTTTGGTGGGCACCTGGCATCCAGCCAGGGTCAACCCACCACAGTTTCCTCTGAAATATCTTAGACCTTCCTATGGACTTGGCAAGCTGGCACAATTGCGTAGGTCAGGTGGCATATTTTCCCCATACTTAACAACCCTATCTCTCCATTACATTTCAAAAATGCAGGACAGCTATTTTCTATGTGCTTTTCCCAATAGAAAGGAGTTTATAGTTTTCAAAGTCATGGCCTTTCCAGGAGGCATTCACATGCTCCTCTTCTTCATGCAGCAACCATAATTTCAAAGGAAGTTATACAATCCCCACAAGAATGTTCATAGATTAAGATACTGACTATGCCCACAAATGTGAGACCATTGGCATGAGTCATATTTTATACTTATATTTTTTTACAAAAGAGACATCATGGATTTGATAACAACTCCCATGATCAAATTTGCTTGTGGTCTCTCTCCTTTCCTTTCCTTCCCTTCTGAAGTGTTGTTACTGGCTATAAAAATGGCAGATCCCTCCATCAGAGTATCTGTACTACTTATCTGGGAATACAACAGCTGCCAAGGGCTGCCTCATCAGATTAGCAGGCTACAATGGAGAAAAGTGATTCCCAAAGACAAGAGAACTGGTGGCTGTTGACTTCAGTTTTGCAGAGAAGGCAGTTGTTATTTCCAACAAATTAAAAGAGATTCACTGAAGTGTTTCACGTTTCTTTAAGAATATAGGAATATTCACAGGAGATCACATCAAGGTCCATTTCATTTGATATCCTGTCTCCAATGCTGTCAATGAGATGCTGAGCAAGAACCAAAAAAGGACAGGCATATATGTTGCTTCCTTCTAATATTCCTAATATTTCCTTTTTAGGAGACCTTATGAACCAAATGTGGTTTTTCATATGTAGTAAACCTTAACGTATTTGCCTTCTGTATGGAGTCCAGTTTCCCTGGGAACACATTCAAAAGTTTAGCCGCCTCCTCTTTTTTGGCAGCACGTTGTGCAGGTCTGCTACTTACTGAGAAAGTGACTCTGTTTCCACCCTGTCTCCTATTTGATAATATCTTTTACTGAAAATGGTGGTGAACAACAGACAAACCCACCTACTCCATATTGGTCTCTATGCAATTGTCCTCAAGCAACATTACACACCGAAGGAGTTCCAACCTATTTCTTACATGGAAACTATTCCATATGTTTTCCTTTCTGACTTTCTAAAAAATCTACCATAATCTTTTGAGATTACAAAATCAGGTCTATGTAGAGTGTTTAGGAAATAAGTGAACAGTGGAATGATACTGTAGCAAAATGTTTATTTTTCTCTTTGCTGTCTTCCCCGATAAATCCGAAAGCCTTATTTGCTTTGCCCTTTTTGAACATTGGGATGATGTGTTCCTGGAGCTATCTTCAGTACTCTGCTGTGTCACTTTTTAGTAATGGCAGTGACTGGAGCTCATCATCCATTTGTGAAGAGGATTGCGGTGTTCTGTGTAACTCAATTAACATTGCATTTCATTGCCAGTCAATCAGGACGCAATTCGTTTGCTCAGCTGTGTCTGTTTAGCTCCATTGTAGTTGTATAAGATACCTGACACACCTGTTTGGGGCTGGCAGCTGTGTTATAGGGATTATAGGACAGTCCAATGCCCTGTAAAGGTGGCTGATGTCAGGAAGGCTGCCCAGTGCGTAAAAAGTGCTGGGTACTGTCACTTTAAGTAACTTCATTTTTACAAAATATTTTTCTTATTATTCATAGTTATTCCTATCTCATATCACCAGCAGAGTTTCTTAACTCATTACTCATGCTCTTCCCTGGTCTTTTATGAGTAAGCATTAAAGAATAGAGCCTTGCTATGTTTTTTTGGTTCATTGGTTGTTTTGTTTTTTGTTTTGTTGTTGGTTTTTTTTCCTCTGTTTTTGAATCATTTTAGCACAAATATCTAATTCACAAAAAAAAAAAAATTGTAGAATTCAGCAACATAGCTAAAATTAAAATAAATAAAGGTAAAGGAAGAGAATGGTCAGGAAATCAGATTTGCCAAAATGTTTTCATTTGAAATATTACCTAAAACTTTAGAGTGTACTTTAAAGACAAAAGGATATTGCTTATATCACTCTTTTGCAGATATAATTAGATTTATAAAAATTTACGGACACATAAATAGAAATAGCCTTGGCAGTTATTCTAACTAATATATAATTACAAGAATAATCACATTTTATGCTTCAGTGCATAATGTGATCTCCTACTGAAAAGAGGAAAAAATGTCTCCTTATGCACAACTAATCGAATAACAAAGCATTTACATCTTCCTTTGAAGCAACCAGCATTGACCATTGTCTGAGAGAACAGGGTGTAAAACAAATAAAGTAGACTGTCTAAAGCACTTTAAAACCAGTTCTGGGAAAAACAAACGAAACCCCACAACCCCCCAAAAACCAAGCCTATAAAGAGTACTCATAATTTCTGATATGCCCCTGAACTTTTGGAAGATAGAATATACCTATATAGTTGCCTTAATTGCATACAGCAGGTTTTGAAACTTTTTTTCTTAATCAGTACCTGAACAGAAGCAGACTCTCAGATGTATCTGGAATGAAATTCCATGCAAGTGGTATTTTTCATTTTCACCTATATAACACTATGAAAAGAAAAGTTCATCTTTATAGTCTAGACTTTTAAAAATAATAAATTGACATGTTTAATTTTTTCTCTCTCCTTCCTGGCACAAGATACAATTATTCCATACTTTTCAGAAAAATGGTGGAAATATTGTAAAATCAGTAGATTGGTTTAGTAGTTGGACATAAAGCTAATAGTAGTCATGCATATGGGTGACTTGAATTCAACTTCTACATATATTGTCTAGCTCTTGTGAAGAAAATTATCCTTTTATTGACAGTGAAGGAGACAAAATATATAGCCTGGATTTTCACATTGTACTTTCTGATTCTATGAAGCTTTCTCCAGCTAAATTCCAAGTCAGTGTAATTATAATCACTGTACTTTATAAATTTAATTGGAAATATCTGCCCTTGGTCCACCTATTTCATTCCACAGTTTCTTCTTTTTGTTTGTTGGTAGCTAGGACTCTGATTTATCTCCTTTGTTTTTGAGCTCTAGCCTTACCAGATTGTATGACGGTTTGAAAACAATGTGTCCATTTGCTAAACTAAAAAAGAATACCCATTTATTTATTCTAGCCTAATTTACAAAATAATTACAAAAATCTAGAATGAGTTTTAATTTTAAAGATATATTGGAGTTAAAACTAATGGTTTTCCAACATTCTGTGGGGATTTAGGATACATTTCTGTCCATAACCAATTGCAATATTTGTACATGTGATAAAATACAGAAAATTTGCAGAAGTTTCTCGTACTTTATTATAACTTTATCTCAAAGAAACAAAATGTTTCCCCTAGGTATTCCCAGACCTAATACCTTGAGTGTGAAAAAAAGCTCAAGGACTGTTTGGATCAGCAGTCAGAGCAGAGCTTGGATTGGGTCCGTAAGTTGTTACAACTCTAGAAACTGGACAACGGAACGTGATTAATGTCATCTAAGGTCCTAGGAGGTAGGGCACTGTCAGCAGTTTTCCTGTTTTGCAAAACAGTTTAACATCTCCCAAACTTTCTTTATCTCTTGGGTGTCCACAGACTGCTTTCTGAGAAACGTGTCCCAGAGCAGACATCCAAATAAGTATCAAGTCAGGAGAAATGAATTTCCAGTGCTGGCAGTTTGAAGTGAGTCTCTGAGCAGCAGGTGAGGGCAGGCATTTATATCTACATTCATAGTATGAACTGGTGATTCCTTTTGGCAATGACTAACTGGGATGTGGGAATAGCTTTTGTAACCAAAGGCAAATTGTTCTTAAAAGTGCAAAAGGATTTCCTGATACTATATTTATAAAGGAGAACCCTGTTAAAGAGCCCAGCTCATTTATTTTCTCCCTGCTGGGAGAGCTAAGTAAGAAGACTTTTACCAAATCTAAGCTTTCCCATGACCATCAGTGATACTGCCATTATCAGCTCAGACCTTTTCCTATGTGTTACATAATCCATATGCAGTGCCCACCTCTGCCTGGCTGAACTGAGAACATGAAAGCTCTAACCCTGCTTTGCATTCCAAGAACTAGCTAACAAATTACTCTTACTTGAGTGTAATTATTACTTTTTTCTCACACATTTAAAAGTAGAGAAATAATGTTGCAGTACAGGGCATTTTTAGAAATATTGAGTGTTTTTACTATTAAGTTAAGTCTTGCAACCGTAAAAGTGATCTGAAAAAACACTGTATTTCACAGTATCTATACCTATTTTACCTTTAGTGCAGTACACCTTTGCTGGGCATTTGAGTTGTCTAGACATTCTGGAACAAAATTTCCATGTGTGGTTAAGACTGCAGGCATATGTGTGCTTCTTTCCTCTCCCTCTCTAACTGTAGGAATCAAGCTGAACTAGAAATGGTTTTCCAGCACATACTTATCAATAGTCACTTTGGACTGTATTTTACTTTCCTAGTTACAGTGTTTACATTTTCAATATGGTATACATTATACATTATTTTGCATAAAATAGTTGTAAATTTTATTTGAAAGCTCAGTTTATATTTTGTGTTTTATATCAAGGAAGATTTGAGGCAATTCACTGCACAACTTCATTTTCATTCTGTGATTTATTTTGTTCTCAAATTTTCAACAGAATATACTTCCCAAGTAGAATGTTATTGTAGATTTCACAAGATACCTAACTATCATAAGATGTGCCTGCATTGCTGTTTAGTGGTAGGATAAACAAAGATGATAAATAAGTGGTAAAAAAGACCGTTAACTGTCAAAATGTATAAAGCATTCCTGAGTGTGGAAGGACCACACTTGGTTTATGCTCAAAAGTCAGATCATCTCCTGTGCCTTACATGAGAAGTGATTGAAGAAATGGAAATTTTAAAAAGTGTGGTTTTGATCTCTGGAAACTTCCAATGATCCAGAATACCAGCAAAGGTTGTGTCACCAGTAATCACAGAAGCTGTCCTCAAGAAAAAATGATGGGAATTTATTGACTGAGGCTGCATGGTCTTCACCGAGCATAGGTGAAAAAGACTAGCAGATTTTGCTCTTCAGCTAGACTGGAGAGGGAATATGTCAGTAAACTGGACAGAGCAAAGATTCTTTTCTCCACCTTTCTATTTTAGTAAACTCTTCTTTGTTTGAGGAAAGCCCTTAATATTTCTCTGCTGTATTTTTAGGTATGTGAGTGAAAAATAAAGTTGGGGGGAAGGGGAGAGATAAATAAAACCATCTTAATGTGCATAATGAATCTTTAGGTAAAGTAAATACAAATTTTATCAGATTTATCCAAGACTTGAAATATTTAGAGTGGGATTCAGCTTCAAGTTAAGACTCAAATCAGATGTCATGTACATCTAGGTGTACTCAAGATGTGTCAGGCATCTAAACTCCAATTACAGTAGATGTACTATATTGCTTTTTTGCTGCCCAGCCACTTGACACAACTGAATTGCACACATAAAGGCATCTATCGTTGTTTGTGATGGAGCAGGGTGTCTAGGAAATCCCCACAGTGCTGACAGGTGTATAAGAGGATGTATGGAAAGTACATGCCCTTCAGGGATTGTAGCTGGTGACAAGGAATGATGTCTTACACATTTTGAAATGCTATGTGTGGGCAACCAAATAAAACTCCAGGTTTCCATTTTAGCATGACATGATCACTCTTTGAAGTCCAACGATTGTTACCAACCAGATCCCCATCAGTTTTAAAGGCAACTTAGACATTTAGCTTGCCTACGTGTAAACATAAAGGTGTATGTCTCTTTGTGAGCTGATTGCCATCTAAGTTTTTATTTTAGAACTCTTTTTGACATAGTTTTATTCTCATCGTCTCATACAGGTCTCTCTCTTTTCCTAGGCTGGTTTAGATTTGCTTTGTCAGAAATGTTTTCTGAGTTGCCTTGCCGCTAGGTTAAGGAGAAATGACTGCCAAGTGATGAGCCGTTAGGTTGACGGAGTGACGGTGCTGGAAGATATGGAGTGTTTCCCATAATGCTGGTGCAGTATCTCATCTATGGGATGTGACACGCACTTGTTTAACTGTAGACTAAGCAGTTGTTGTGGGATGGCGGTGCATTATGTCTTCTCCCTATGCCATCTGCTCCTGGTCATGTTCAGTGGCTGCAGCCTGCCACTCTGGGTGGCTCTATTAGCATTTCCCTTTCACATGCGCCTCACAGAGATGAGATTTTGTCTTCATTAGATTCTTCTGTTCTATTCTAAATCTTCTCCCTTTGAAGTCCTCTTGCTTCTTTCATCTGCTTTCACAAGGTGTCACCTCAGGCCTTCAGCCTCTCCTTTTGTTGTCTCTACTCAGACCAGTCATCGCCATTTTGCATGTGAAACTACAGTAAAACTATTGCACACCCGGATACTGCAGGTATTTGAGACTGAGGCATTAAGGAGACACTAATTTAGATTCAAGACATTAGACTTACGCTGAATGGTCTCTGACAGGTAATACTATGGAAACTAATGCCTCCAGTATCACTGTGCAAAGGTGTCACAGCAGAGGTTGAAGATGATGGCTTATACCAGGTCAGCTTCAGAGGAAAATTTAAAAGGTCAGAATACTGCCTTTGAAATACTAGAAATTAAGAGATTAGAAATAATTCATAGCTGTTATGGGAGAAGGCCTTCAGATATGCTTTCTTGTTTAGTCTATGTTTACTCTGAAGATCTTTTATTTTTTTAAGGACTTTAGTGTAATTGAACTAATGACAGAGTTTAATATTCTGTGTGTTTTATCCAGCACTGCCATTTTTTACAGACACCTAGTACAAGATTTTTATCTTGATAAAAGTCTTTATGAATTGACTATATAAAGCTTTATATATGACATCTTTACTTTGATGCTATTACAGCTCAGCTTGAGGATATGTAAACATCATTTACATATTTTGTCAAAGACTAGAGTGTACCTTGTTTGACAGAAAGGTTTCTGAACTAATATTTGTATTAAATGTCATTCCATAAGGCTGAATTAAGTTACAAGGTCTGCTACTAGCACAACAATAGCCAAAGGTTGGTCTTCTAACAGATGCCTTTGCATTTATGTAGGTTATGATATTTTCCAGTTTTCTGTTTATCGTCTATGTTTTATGGAGCTATTTGCAATTATATAGAGTTGTAAGAAAAACTTTTCCAAACACATGAAGCATTTTCCATAATTCTGCTGCTCAAATTCTACTGTTTTTTTGATTCCAGATCTTTTCACTAGTTGAATGTATTCTTAAATTTGTAGAACAATATATTTTATGAGCACATATTTTGTTGAACATTATCTGGAGCACTTTGTGTAACTAGATAGAGAATGCACAAGCATTTTAAGATGTGATATCAAAAATTCTTTTATTAACATGATGAAAACTGACTTGAGAAATTATTTTCTACAAAAATCAACCTATTGTATGCGATGAATTTGGGGATGATGTGGTAAGACAAAGTGTTACATCAGAAGAAAATTGATACCAATTTCAGTGAATGAGACCCAGAATGTCAATGTAATTTTTTTTTGGTAAGAGTAATCCTAGTTTTCTGAAGAATTATAGTAACATACTTTTATTCTAAATATGTAATAGCTAACCAGATAGAGAACTGAGTGAAACTGGAAGCCGAAACACAAGTTTTATACTATGATAAATGATCATAGAATAAGGACCAACAAAAATGAATGAAAGATTAGTTTCTGAATCTCAGTATTAATTAATCCAGGTTGTTCAGCTAAAATATTTTGAGACTCACAATCATCATTAGTATGCATACTTCATATAATTAACTAGTTAATTAAAACAGTTTAATTGCAAGCATTAGTTGTTCTTCTTTTCATATGTACTGAAGATCACAATGGACATAACAAGATATGTTATCCTAGAGGGAAGGACAGCGGAGAGAAAGGGTTGGGAAAAAAAAATCTTTAAAATGTTATATTCTTCTATTTTAGATGAAGGAAGGTCTTGCAAAGCAAATGTTTATCTAGAAAAACTCTTTGTGTCTAAATTTGACTTAATAATTTCTCATTTAGCAAATTTCTAATTGAACTTTTTAAAAACAGAAATGTGACATTCATCAACAGGAATTAACTGTGGCCATTTAATAGCCAATTATGAATAAAAATTAACAGCCTGTCCACCAGACCAGGAGTTATATCTACTTTGTCCCTCCCAAGAGAACACATACTTGCGTTTCTCCCCTGCATATCTATATACACAACCACTTGCACAGTCCTAGAGCAAACACTGACTTCTAATTGTCAAACTGTTTGAGGCTGTAAACTTGGGAAACATGGCTGAAATATCTCTCCTTATGATATTTTGACATTTTTCATGTTTCTGCAAGAAAACCAGCACACACCTAAAGGCTCTGTGCAAGCGGAACATCTGTTCTAAAGAAAGTATCTCCCTACTGAGAAAAAGCTTAACAGCTACACTGGTCCCCTTTCAAGTGACAATATCAATAGCAAGTTATAATTATTCTATGATGATAAACTTAGGCATGATTTTGGTCATAAGCTTTTAAGCCTACTTATCATTTATTCACAATTCTTAACACAAATGTTTTAGTGGTATATATAAAACCTAATTAGGATGATAGATAACAAGTTACTTTGTCTAGTGATCAGGAATAAACAGTAGCTGACACAGCAAATAAAGACTCACTATTCAAGAGAGAAACTTTATTGTTATTCTTAACTTTTTTGCAGTAGGATAACAAATCCTCAATAAATACTATCTTAAGTGAAAATCTTGCCTCTCTCTTCACACAAAGAGGAAAAGATCCTTTCTTTAGCAGAGCTATTGCTGTTCTGTTGTGCCAGGCAGGGACAGTGATGGATTCATACATATCCTACAGCTTACTCCCTTCAGAATAAATTTCTGTGAAGGATGCTTATGTGATTCTGTATACTGACTTTTACAAGATGTACAGATGCATCCAAATGTAAACGCCCAAGAGGATGACTTCCAAGTAGATGCTATACATTGGTCTAAAAGCTATTCCAGTCATGAAGCTAAAGTAGTAAGGCTGCTATAACCCAGCCTTACTACAATTCTTTCCTTCTGTCCCTGAAGGACCTGGGATTGAGACTCCGAGTTTTGAGAGAAGGTTTGCCTCTTAGTGGAGATAAAGAGTTCTAAGAGCTGAAATTGCTAATTTGAGAGCCTGGTTAGCCAGGCCAGTATTCAGTATTCTAGTGCATACAAAACATGATCTACTCATTTATGAACTTTGAAAGACTTGGAGATGTATTTTAGATTTTTAAAAAATCTTGAATTTGGGTGCTCAGCTTCAAATTAGTGAGACCTAGTTTGTCACAAAACAGAAATGCCACGGGAGAAGTCTTTCTCATGGTTTTGTCACAGCCATGGATAGAAAATTATTCTTCTGTGTTTGGAATTTGTCTAGTGTTGTGTGGCTAGGCTTCAAAAGAAGGTTGGCATAAGAAAGTATTCAGCTTCTGTTGGACTTTCAGGTGAAGGTTTAGGCCAGTTAAATATGACGGGTTTGAGTAGTACTGGGGTTTGGGTTTCAGATCTGTTTGTACTTTCTTCTGTTTCCCTTAGCTTCCTTTCCAAGTGGAGGAAAGCTGAATGGCAGAGCTTGCATACAACTCAGTGTATCTGAACTGGTCATGAATAAATTTAGGCTAGGTACTAACAGGGTCCCTTATCTGAAAACCGAAAAATAGCCTTTTGGTAGCAGCAATGGAGAAAGTTACTGATTATATTGAAGGCAGAGGAATTGCTTGAGATTGTTGCCTTTCATAAAACTGAACTAGACCTAGTGATTTGAGCAATTTCCTTTAAAACCCAGGTTCCTATGCAGTGGGATAAAACAGTTTCATCAGGGCTCTCTTTCCGACCATAAACTTTTCTGCTGTTTCCTTGTTCAGTCAGTTGCTAAGCTTATGTGCTGCTATTTGCTTACCTCAAGAGTGCTACTAAATGTGAACATACTGAATCAAGGTAAAGTTAATAAAGCTATTATTGCTTTGGGGAATAAATGGTTGTGCTGTATTGGACTAATGTTAAATGAGGATAATCAATAAAAAGTGATTTTGTCTTAATCGTTCATGCTGACTGGAAAAAAATAAGGAACAGGACTACTTAGTCATGTTAGGAGACATTAACAGTATAAGTGACATTAGAGCGTACAGGTTCCAAACGCAATTGTTGTTACTTGCAGAATCTCACCTCAAACCACCTATGCTGACTTTATAGGTATATTTCTTATCTTTTTCTTTCGTTGTCTGAGAACAAACATGACTGTAATACAGAGGAAAGGGAAAAGCTGACCATATTAGAAGCTATGTTTCCATGAGATACTGAGTGATTAAGGAGTTTGTTGGTATCTTTCCCTTCCATCAAGCATAATCCATTTTTCATTTTTCTATTGACCTCTCCAGCGGAGGCTTAAAGGTGTGTGGAAGGTTTTTCAAGACATCAATAAAATCTTTTAATCATCGTGTTCTCTTCAGCTCACTATAGCATTCTGTCTAATATAGATAGAAAGTTTTGTAATACCATATGGTAAATACAGTAATCCTGAAACTTATTCCTTCTGAGCAATGAGAGATGAAGGATTCATAGGAGTTATGAGATTCAATTTAATCAGTTTTGAACTTTTTTAGTTTCTTCTGCACCTGACTCTTACTCAAGGTATTGCTAAAGAGTTTAAACATAGCTGTGTTTAAATGCTCCAATTGTTGATAGAAATTCTGTGCAAATGTTTCTTGCAGCTCTTTTTTGCTTTCATCCCATCTGTACATAACTGAGAATATTCCAGAGCAGTTTCCTTTGTAATTTACATTTGAGTTGTTGAATATTAATACTGATTTAAGGGAATAGATTGACATTCATAAATAGTAGAGATTCCCAACTGATAATAGATATACATAATTTGTTATCTTCCCCTTTGAATAGTGAACAGCCTTATGCCAATTTAAAGCCATGCCTGGACCACCTCATAGTGTCTAACTTGTCAAAGAAAATGCCAATTCCTGGAAGAGATATCTGAGGTTCTGTGGACATGTAATACAATCACTCAGTGACTATTTTGTAGTTTTACTGCTTAAGCCATGTCTTTTTTCATGCCTTTATTTGCCAGAGAAGGGGTTTCTAATAGTACTTTGGTTTATATTTCCAGCTGTGGAATCAGCGTTTCTCAAGTTCTGGGCCCTCATGTCCACTGCCTTCTCTCACCTAGGTTAGATCTGTCCTGGAGAGTGTCCTGCCCTCTGGTCTCAGAGTCAGGGCTCTGACTGTAAATGAGAGCTGCTTGGTCAGGCTTTGAGTAGGATTTGAGGGAAGCGTTTTCCAGCTGTCACATTTACTGAGCACAGCCTGGCAGCTCCGGCAAGTTGTACAAAGAGGATTTATCACTGCACTGCAGCTCTGCCTTCCACTATATGCTTTGGGCAACAACTTGGAGTGTGGTGGAGAATGTGAAAGGAACACGTATTCCAGTGCAGGCAGCGAAGATCTCTCCTTCTTCAGCCTGAGTTATAACATCATCATATGCTTTTAGTTCACTGTCTACCCAGGATTCCTTTGGTCTCCTTAGAGATATTCCCTTCTGACTTACCTCAGCTATCCAGAATTTGTGCACTCCATTTCTCATGTTCAAACTGTTCTGATTTATGGGCTTCTGCTTCACTTCAAGCCATCTTTTAGATTCAATCTGCAGATTTTTCTCCCATCAGAAACATAGGCAGTGAAACCACTGACCAGAGTCTGCACTAGGCACCAGGAAATGCAAATGCCATACCTTCTTCCACGCTTCAAACCACCAGGTAAAAATTGGACCATTAAACTGGAGGTCAGAACTAAACCACTTTGAGCTCTAAGGCAGAGATGTCATCAGTTATACATCAGTTCAGGTTTTGGTAAAAGCACTATAACATTTAGCTGCTCAGGCAAGGTGTCAGTGTAAAATTATACAATGCTTCTTAGGTGAGCTGTTGAATTGTACTTCTAAAGGGCATGCCACAACTTGGAGTCAAGGCTGGAGATCTTCAGAAGGCAGCTTGACTGGCTTCCTTCCAGATCTGCTGCACTAAGATATTCTTACAGGGCAATGGGGTTGTATGGCGGCTTTCTGGTGGTGGAGAAAGCTGGAGATGCAAGACTGAGTTTAAACCTTTTGACCTAAAAATGCATACTACTACTAAAAGTCACAAATGAAAGAAAAAAGAAAAAAAGATTTTTAAAATGTTTGACATATTTTTAGGATTGTGGATTTTATACCTAAGGAACATTTCTTCTTTCTGTGTCTTTGCTAAGGAGTTCAGGCAGTGAATACTTAGGTTTAATTTGTTTGAGCTGGAACATGTTCATTTTATTTTATTTACTGAGAATAAACTCAGGTGAGTGAGTTAAGCTTTCAGGTTAGTTAGTATTTAATCCTCTTCAATGTAGTAGATGCATATGATGAGTACTATTTCTGAAAAAGCTTTGTTTAAAAACTAGAAGTGGATTCCTTTTTGTCTTAGTATTTCTTTGTCTACCCTCAAGAAGATAGGTTCTAAATTTCAGCTTGGCTTTGGAAAGGGAAGATTACATATAAGAATTAATATATCCCTGTTCCCATTATCCGTATGTCCTGTTACAGCAGTTTTCCTTCCATTTCTTTATGTTGGAGACTTAAACCATCTGATTAGCACTGGAATAATCATTATAACATGTATTGTATCTTCTTGTGGGTTTCTGGCAAGGAACAAAACAGTCTTAATGCTATGGCAATAGAAGGAGTATCTGTCAAAGAATCCAGGCCTAGGTCTCTTCTTATTCACCATGGGGATTTCCCATCTGAAGAGATTAACTGAAAACTTCCTTTTAAGCTGACCTGCTAGCATGTTTTATAGACTAAATAGGTGTAGAATTACTCAAGCAATATCGGAAAGTATGCACCATTTCTTTTACTAACAGTATAAGTATACCAGTACTGTAATAGTGGAGGAGTTAAAAAGGCCTAGTGAGACCTTCTCTAGTCAAAACCTGCTTTTTTTTATTTATTTTGATTGAATGCACATTTGCATACACTTAAGCACTTGAGACTGAAGCTTTTATTCTTTATAATATTGTTTTTAGAGTTCACCTGCCCTGGCTATAGTATATCCAGTAAACTCAGTATGAAGAGACACCGAGTGCCCATCTTGCCTTCAGCTCCCCTTATCCTTCAGAATTTCTTTTAACCTTAAATACAGCAAAGCACAATGTTAGGGCACACTGAATGTGTCACAGATTGGGTATGTCTTAAAGTGTATTGAGCGACTGACAAATAACCATCCTTTCCTAATGAGAAATACTAAAGTACCAGCAAACGGACAAAAGATGCTTTACTGCTCTGTTATGGATAGAGACAATAACATTGAACAGTTACAAGCTACCTTGCTCTTTGTATTTTTTATTCTTAATGGTTCTAAGGATGAATATTACTGGATCTGATTACTGGAAAGGAATTCTCTTGTGTTCGTATGTGGAAATGGACAAGATAAGAAATCAACTGAGGAAGCTTTGGTTGTTGGAGAAGCCTTCATCAGCTTTTTATCATGGGAGAAGCTTAGGTTAACAATTTCTTCTCGAAGTCCCTTTTGCAAATGAACTCAAGCTGCTGTGTTTTAAACTTTTGGTTGCTCAGAATGCAAATCAATATGTCAAGGTACTTCAGAGGCTTGCAAAACCAAAAATTCAAATGTTTGCACTCAATCCTAGAAAAAACAGACTATATACAAAGAAAGAGCTGATAATGTGTAGTAGATTTTTAGTCGTCTTTGTTCACAGCACTTCAACTTCTGAAAGTCTTTAAAAATTCCTGTAATTTCCAAAGCTCTGCTTTTGAAATGAGATGCATTTTTCACATTCCTGTGCTGACAAGCCATTATTACTATGCATCATCAACTGTGATGAGAGCACTTTACTCTGTGTCCTTGGGTTATACTAGTGAGATATTAGAGGAAAGATGTTCTAGTTAAAAATTTTTTTTTTTTTGAGGACACATACAATTCAGTCATACAGTAATGTCAACTCAGAGCAAGAATGATAATGGAGTAACTGTTGCAGGGAAAAACTCAGAGATCTAAATTATCTAGAAAGCCCCTATCCCTGGGATGTCAAACTCTTAGCCTGCTGATTAATTACTCTGGCCTCTGTACCAGATTATGGTTCTACAGGAACTCGAGCTTTGATATAGGAACAGGTATACTTCTAGCTATGTGAATGTGAATAAAATCTTTTGAGAATATTTTGAAGCAGTTCTAGCTTTTCAAGCCTACTGATGTGTTATTCTGATACTTCTGAGAAGTGCAAACTATCCCATTCATTTGATTAGATTTAGGTTTGGAAAACATAGATGATGATACCAATAAATATAATAATTTTAAGAAGTGCAAGTTTAACAACTTTTGTAATATCATTATTACCAATCTGTTTCCTGTCATTCTACAACATGAATTAGCTTGCTGATGATTTTAGAGCAATGCTGATATAAAATAAGAACTGAAAAAGAAACAAGTTAAATTATGAGAATTAAGTGTTAAATGCTTACGAATAGAGTCATAACTAGTGTAATCCCATATACAATCATATTTTTGCAATTTTCTAGAAGTTATGATCTTATTTATCCTTATCACTTTAATTATCATACTTAATTTATTTCCAATAAGCAAAGATGTTTGAAGGACCAGCTTCAAGAAGGTTGGAATCTAATGGAGAAAAATGAGATTTTCATCTCTATTTTGTAGCTACTGTAGGCATGGATAAACATTTAGTTTATCTGTTATAAATTCTCATAATTATATAAGCAAATTAAGGTCTACAACTGCACTTTGATTTTTAAAACCAACAGGCAGTACTATTAATATGCAATTTAACCTCCTGTATAACACTAACCAGGTTTTCATCTAGAGTTTTCCCTGATTTATCAAATAGTTTTAAGCTAAACTAAAGCATATCTGTTGGGAAAAAAAATAGCCTCTATTTAAAGCCCTTAACTGATAGAGAATTTATCACAGTCTTTGGTTATCTGTTCAATGGTTAATTACTCAATCATTTTATTTTAATTTTAACTTCACTAACTTCCATTTTCCAGCACATAATGCTGGGTTTTTTCTACTAGATTAGAACTTTCTGTTTGTGTTCTTATAGGTAATTAAAGAACATGGTCGAGCTATTTCTGAAGCTTGTCTCTGATAAATTACATTAATTGGGTTCCATTTGGTCACTCAATGTAAGTGTGTAATCAGACAAGTCCTTTAGGAATCTTTCATGGCCAATCCAAGCAAATATGAAACAATTTGCTTTCATCAGTATTGAGTGAAAATGAAATCATTGCATACTCAGATATGAGTTCAAACACCTTGTAAGGACTTGTAATGAATTTTAATGGTAAAGTAATAAGTGGCATTAAAAAAAAAAATAATTAGCTACTACCTTTGTAAAGGGAAGGATGAGGGATTCTCATCCTGAAATAAAAAGCAAACTAAATATTGTGGAGAAAACAAACAACTGATAAAGAATTTGAGTGATAAAAAAATTACCTTTAAATATAAGGTGTTTCTGAACAGAGATGTAAAAAGATCATCTGAAGATCTCAAGAGCTTTTAAGTGATAGTGGAAGAAATTGAGTCCTTCTCATATGTCTTCATCCACTAAAGTGAAATAAAAAAATAAATAAGAGTGCTTGTGCATCATCTTATCATACATTTATGGAGTTAATTTATTTTAGAGTATTTAAAATTTTAATTTATTTTCAGAGAGGAGCTAAAAAAGCAATAAAGTTATTACTGTGATAGAGGGTGATATAAAAATTAGCTATCTCATAGAAAAGTCCTGTTGTGACACAGGCTATGGTTTCAAAAATTAAAGAATAATTTTTTCCCCTTTGGAATTACTTCTTTGAGAACACAACCATTCTTGCCAGAGTTTGAAGTTTACATGAATAATACACATAGATCCCATTTCCTAATATGAATGTCTTTTCTGTAATTTATTGCTGTTCTGCCTCAATGCTGCAACCTATATACCACGTTATCTTTATTACTATTCAAAGTTCATTGATGTAGAAGATAAGCCATATTTCAGCTCTGTTAGTAATATTATTTTCTCTCTTGATATTTGCAGGTACATTGTTTTTCAAAATACATTTAAGAGAAACACCTTTATAAAATAGAGGTGACTAATCTTTGTCCTAATTGCATATTTTAAAATATAAATGTTGCATCTGTTGATTTTGCTCAGGGTATATAAAACAAGGGGATTATGGACTGGTGCAGCTGTTTTCCTCTGTTGCGTAAATCCTCCTCAATTCAGAGATTATTGATCTGAAAGACGTAACAGCTCCTTTGGGGGCACTGCAGCCTAGTGTGTGATGCCGTTACCACATAGGGCAATAAGTCTACCTACTAATAACCTTTAAGAAACACTGCCTGGAGGAAAAAGTTACTGAACCTTGCTAAGGAGAAGTTCCTCTCAATTAAATATCCCTATTATACCCACAAGCACCTATATAACAGAGTTTGGATTATTAGGTTTGAGAAAAAGTAGGGAAGAAAGGAAGAGAGCTCAGAAAAAACATTTTCTTATAGGTGTGTTTGGTTTGGATTTTGGTTGTTTGGGTTTTTTTTTTACAGTTATAAAGCCTTAGAAATACGTCATTTAAAGAGAAAAGATACTATGGAAGTACATCCAGAAACAAGTCACGTTCCAGACTCAGTTAGACAGTGTAATATCATTCATTACACATGCTTGAAAAGATTCATTCATGCCAGGATTCAAGATGGATTTTTTTGTTTTTCCTCAGAAAACAAAGACTTCTACTTTTCAACTCCACTTTTTCTCTGACTTGAAATTGGAAGCAATGCTACAAAGGGACCTCAAAATGCAATAGCTATTGCAGTTATTGATCACAATGAATAGCAAGGAAAAGTATTTCCAAGCATGGACTGCATCCTGAAATTTAAATTCCTAGTTTGCTGACAAAATACATTTTATGCTTAAATTCTTAGTGCAATCACATAAAAGGAATGTAGGGTTATAATAAGTAGCTCCTAAAAATAGATGCCATTTAAATTAGGCAGCAATCTTATAACAAATCTCTGTTGTCCTTTGGGAAACAACACAGATGATTGAAATTCTGAAACAGATTGATAGAGAGAAGTTTCAGATGGACTCCAACTGTCTTGCAGGTTGCAATAATTAGACAGTGCCTGATACACCGATGCAATTACTGCATTCTTTTGGCCAGGACCATTTTCAGAGATACTAATAAATATTAAAAAATAAATACTAATAAATATTAAAAGTGTACTAATAAAAAATCACACTGATGCTTTCATAAACTTGTAGCTGTGAACTTCAAACAAGTCTTTTTCTTCTAGTCAGAGCCTACCCATTCTCCTTGTCTCCAGCTCTGGAGACCTTTGCCTGATGCTCTTGACTTTCTAAGTCATTATCAGACTTTTATTCTGGCTTACTCTTTTCTGTTCAGGACTTTTTCCTCCTTTCTCTGAGCAACTGTTAAAAGCCAAATCATACGCAGTCTTCTAGAGCAAACATGATACATATTTTTATGTTACTAGGAAATTGTGAATTAAAAATGAATAATTTCCCTGGAAAACTTGCTAGATATTTCTAAGGTATTTCAGTATTTATTTGTATTTAATTATTTATTTTTAATGCATATGTGTTAGGAGGATTTTTTACTTTAAAAAGAGGGGTTAATGCTTGTTTTCTTTAGCTAACTTGTAGCCATTCAAGGCTTGCTTTCACTTTACCCAAAGCCTGCAGCAAAGGGGTGTGGCAATGGTTTTTCACTTAGTTTGGGGCATTTGTAATTTAGAGTCTAGCATAAACAAAGTCCCAGAGATGGAGGTTGCCAACACACCAACTGAATACCCCATTGTCCTGGTTTCAGCTGGGATAGAGTTAACTGTCTTCCTAGTAGCTGGTACAGTGCTATGTTTTGAGTTCAGAGCGAAGAATGTTGATAACACTGATGTTTTCAGTTGTTGCTCAGTAGTGTTTAGACTAATGTCAAGGATTTTTCAGCTTCTCATGCCCAGCCAGTGAGAAAGCTGGAGGGGCACAAGAAGTTGGCACAGGACACAGCCAGGGCACCTGACCCAAAGTGGCCAACGGTGTATTCCATACCATGTGACGTCCCATCCAGTATAGGAACGGGGAAGTGGGGGGGGGCAGGGATTCGCCGCTCGGGGACTGGCTGGGTGTCGGTCGGCGGGTGGTGAGCAATTGCACTGCGCATCATTTGTACATTCCAATCCTTTCATTATTGCTGTTGTCATTTTATTAGTGTTATCATTATCATTATTAGTTTCTTCTTTTCTGTTCTATTAAACCGTTCTTATCTCAACCCACGGGTTTTGCTTCTTTTCCCGATTTTCTCCCCCATCCCACTGGGTGGAGGGGAGTGAGTGAGCGGCTGCGTGGTGTTTAGTTGCTGGCTGGGGTTAAACCACGACACCCATCTCTTACATTCTTTTTGTTAATAAATCAGTTATTCTGACCTCTTAATAAAATCCAGCCTTACATGAATTTTATTTAGCTCCATCAGGTCCTCCTTTAAATTAAGGTAGTGGTAATGGAAACAGGTTTTTAGCACCATGTGATTTTCAGTATCAATTAACTCAGGTTCTTCCCATACTTATACAACTTTCATACATGTGCATATTTTAATTTTATGTCTGATAAGTTAATATAGGGATGCTCTTATTTTTAAATAAAATTAGGCTTGTGCATTTATTTCTAGTAGAGTGGAATGGACGAAGGAAATAGGGAGGGTCCATTTCAGAATGTTGTGTCTCCCTTCCTGATTAGAGAATGTACTGAAGGGGCTGCTTATTATCCAGAGCCCTTCAGAAACTGATCTGAAATGAATACATGAAGCTTGGAAATGGATCCTGTGAAATGAGTCCTACAATTTTGAGGCTGTACAATACCAGAATTATCCCTCAATAATGCCAGGGATACTGCACAAAAAGGACAGCTTCAACCCACTGAACTCGCCTACAGAAAAAAAAAAAAAAAGAAATCCATTAAAAGGCAAACCTCTGTAGTTAAAATAGAAAAGCTTTTTCTTCCAAATTGGGGCTGCTAAACTAAGCTCAACTTTGCAGCTAAAATGAAATGGTTTAATCCTACACCACATGAAAGGAGAATGTCAGCAATTAAGTCAGACTAGAAAGCTTTGTTAGTGAAGGAATGCCTGGCTGGAACTTGCCCTCAAAGGCTTTACAAGGGAAACAGTCACTTATTTATGCAATCTCTTGACGAAATACAAAAGAAATAAACTGATAATGGATTGGCACTTCAGGGGAACCAAAGGCTTTTAATAAAACTGCTCTGGACCACCCTCCTCCTCCTAAATATCAAACTTTCTCAGATGTAACCTTCCAGTAACCTTGCTGGGATGCATGGCAATGCGATTCACCAGGACACCCCCATTCTTCTCTTTTCAGGCTCCTGCTCACACGGCTATTGGCAATGTCAGAACGGCAAGTGTTACAGACCAGAACAAAGCTGTGATTTTGAAGACAACTGCGGGGATAATACAGACGAGAGTGAATGCGGAACTTCCTGCACCTTTGAGAAAGGCAGATGTGGCTGGCAAAATTCCCTGGCAGACAATTTTAACTGGGTGCTGGGGGTCAGCTCGCCTCAAAGTCTTAGACTTCCTGGGGACCACACGCTTGGAAATAGAACTGGTATGTTGTCAGTTCACAAATGAGATGTAATTGTCTTCATGGAGCTTCTCATACCTCCCTTCACAGGCAGCAGGGGGGTTCTAACATGTCTAATCAGGGTGTCATTTTTAATGAATTAAATGTGTAATGATATCAAAATATTAATTACTGTTGTAAAATGAATTTACGTTAGGAAAAATTGATTCTTAGTTCTTTCTCCTTTAAGTATTGCTGTATGAATCAAGCAAGATAATTTGTAACTTGTCAGGAGAGAGGCATTTGGTCTGGCTGCAGCTTGCAAGGGTGAGTTAGCTCAGCTCTGAGATCCACTGGGTCCCGCTCCTCCAGAGCTTGAGCTTATTTCCAGGAAGCTTAAAGTTACCCATAGTGACAATTCATAGTTTAATTTTAGGCAATTTTAAATAAATAAATTTAAATAAATAAACCTCCTTTGTCAGTAGCAGTGCAGCTCCTGGTTTGTTTTGGCCAAAGCACCCAGTTATCTGTTCTTGTTCTTGCTACAAGCTCTGTGCCTTCATCCTCTGTCTTTGAAGGTCCCATAGCTCAGGCAAAGATGTTACCGAAGCTGAGCTCAGAACTGATCTTAAATTGAAATATTCTACAGCAGAGTTGCAGAAAGGTGTGGGACTTGGATTTAGTAGTTGTTAAATGTTTACATGACCTACTGAAGGGCAAAACCCAATAAACCCAAAGTTTACTTGAAGATATGTAGAAACTCAGGGGCTAGTGAAAGCTTGCCAGGGTGACTGAGGGTGAAACAGGCACAAATAATCACAAAGATTATGCGTTCATATGTTTGTAAATTTTGAGACAGTCCAGCCTGGCTGCATTTCACTGATCTCAGAGTAAGATGTAGTACAAGAGAATTGCCCTGTGATGTGTCCCTGTCTTTCATCTGGCTTTTAAAGTAGCCATTTCTGTTAGAACACAGATTTATGTGTCTCCATGGTATATATGTTTAATCTGCTCCACATATGAAAAAAATTACTGCTGATCTAATTCTCAAGCCTGGAAGTTTACCCTATAATCTCAAAGTTAAGTGTTTTTGTTGTGGTGAGTGATCAAACAGGTCACATTCTCCATTTCTTACTCAAGAGCTGCTCTGTAGTCTTGAAATTGTGTTCTCAAATAAATATATTTAAAATTAATTTCACTTTTCACAATTTTAATGTGGTCAAATTTTTAGAGGTGAAGGTGGTATCTGGCCATATTGTTAGAACTGATAGCAATTAATAATTGTGTTCATTATGAAAGAACGAAAACAAAATTTAGCTCAGCTGTTAAAATTTTGTCATATGTGGTAGAGGATACTGCAGTATTCAGTGATCAGTCCTTGTACAAAGACGAATTTCAGCACTTACTTCCAAAACCACAGCTCTTGAGCTTACATCTAGCAATTGCTTAATTCTAACTCCCCTATTAGCACCTCCATTTTCAACATTAAAATGTTGAAAACTTGCTTATGACTGGAAATACACCATTCTGGTTGGAATTAAGTGATTTGTCCTATTATCTCCTAGCCAAGCTTGACTAAATGTGATCAGTCCACTGTCCCACAGTGCTGGTCCCAGTCATTCAGATCAAGGGGCCTTTCAGTGTCCCTTGCCTGCCACCTCAATCAGTCAAGTTTCCTTCCACAGAAGACTATGAAAGTTTTGGGGGTTGGGTTGCTTTGGTTTGGTTTGCTTTGCTTTGGTTTCCTCCAAACAGAAGTCATTTGCCTAATATTAAACAGGCGTTAACAAACATCAGCATGCCCAGCACTCAACCCAGTCTAGCCACCTCTTCCTAGTAGACATTGATATGGCATGCTTTTTGTATCTTGTATTCTTTAAGTACATGGCTTTTTTTAACACACAAAATAGCAGATGTAGAAAAAAAAAGTTTATTTGCATTTTCTAATTATATATATTTTTTTAAATATCACCATGAAAATGTCACTACACTTGTTAAGTATATGCTTAACCTCAGGGCAAAAGCAAATTTCTCATCCCATGATATTATGGCAAACATATATGGTTGTAACTTAGCCAGAGAAGTGTCAAAGTTAGAATGAACCCATTTTACTCTCTCTCTAATGGCGTAAAATTTTTTTCTCTAATTCATATGCAAACTTTAGTAGATGTGCAACTATAATTTAACAGTGTGTTATTTATACTACATTTATGTTTATGTGAACTACAGTTTTGGTTTTTGTACCAAGGAAAAAAATGAATTTGAAAACTTGCAGAATTTATTATACTTCTGATTAAAAATAAAAATGGAAAACTCAAGGACCGTATTAGTGTTGGATAATATTAACTGTCGGCATCTGTTTTTGCAATTTTCTCTGATTAAATAATTTAAATGTGAGTTAATATTCATACATTAAAGAGTACAGATGGCCAAAGGTAATATGAATCATTAGGGATACCTAATGATTTATAAATGTATGAATGTTTTTTGCCTATTTCACCATTTTTTGTATAGTGTGACTTGCTATTTTGAAGGTTATCTTTCAGAAAACTTCATCCTGAAATTTATCACAGTGTGGATATTGTATGATGTACTGTCAAAATAGCAACTAATGCCATTGAGCAAGGACATATCATCAGAGTAGCTGGGAAACATGGAATCATTCTCGCTCTTCCACACAGGCCCATCCAAATCTTAAGCTGCTCCCAGTTTATTCCTGGTATAACAAGTACACAAGGAATGTGACCTGGTCATTTTTTACCCTAAGACAAGGTTCATTAGTATAGGACCTATATGGGAAGTATACTTAATATGTCTCTGCATTTACTTTGCTGAGTTTTGGAATCTAATTTGAAAGTCTAAAACAATTTTTCAGTAATACATAATTTAATTTCAGGACAATTCCTGTACCTTGAGGCCACCGCAATAGGCCTAAAAAATGAAAAAGCCCACGTGAAGAGTTCCAGATGGAAAGAATCAAGTGGGACTTGCGTGATGAGCTTCTGGTACTTCAAGTCATCAAAAGCCATGGGACGTATTCAGGTTCTGATTAAGGTAATAAACCAAACTTTTTATTTTGAATATCTGATATCTGTAAGGGTATATGTGCTCCAGCAGAGTGCTTTGGCACTCTGACATTCTGGTGTTCGGCTTGTAGACCGGAAGAGCTCACACACACCTCCTAGTTCAGTGCTGGTTTTTATTATTCTAGTCTCTTAAAAATGTTTTTACCATTTCTCTTCCAAAAGAAGTTTCTCTGAAAAGCCACAGCAAATCTTTTTAAAACCTCTTTCCATTTTCCCTTTTCACATACAGTGCCTTTCTCTTTGATATTCTCCATGTGAGAACTATTTTCATATTTTGCTGCCATGCCTATCGGTAGCTATCAGTATATAACCCTATTGTTCTGATGGGATGATATGCACCAAAAAAATGAATTAGCAACCTGTACAAAGTGAGAATAAAATGCAAAATTATGACTGTATTAAGTTATGTATCTTTTTATGTAGACAGGTACAGAATACATAATCAATTTTCTTTAGAAATGGCAGTTTCTTCACTAAATGTGCGATGACCAAAAAATTATAAAAAAAAAGAAAAAACTATTTAGTTATTCAGTTACAAATGAAAACTGATACGTTCCTTGAAAACTGACTGTTTCATTTGTTGTTCGTTAAAAAGAAAAAGGATTAAATGCTTGTAAAAGCAAGTTTTAAATCATAATATGATTCTGAATAAAATGTAGAAATTAATGATCAGTGCAGCAAAAGCACATATTTCACCTCCCTGTGCATGCTATGCATTTTAATACCATTGGGCATTTTAATGGTGTTCCAACACAATGGCCAAATATACCACTTCTAGATGCAGCAGAAACCTTTGCAAATGAGAGTTTGTGTATTTGTGCTTACCTGTATCTGTGTAGGGAGTTCTGGCTATTCAAGTATAAATCATGGTGCACTTTATTTGCCATATGTCTATTAATTTCTCTTTCTTCAGTATCTCTAATAAAATCTTGGGATAGAAATTAATTTGGTGAACTGCATTCAAATTTCTGTTTTCTTTCCAATGTACATGTTGACTGCCTTCAATTTTAATGATAAATCATATTTCATCCTTGAAAATGAATTGCTAAAAATTGTTTCTCAAATGTTCTGGATGTTATAAGAATAATTCAAAAGCCTGGAATATAAAATGTTTCAATAGTCTTTAACATCTAAAGACACAACTTAGGCTAAGTCTGTCTGAAATATAAAAACAATGAGCCTTGTGACAGACATTAGGAGATTTTTTCATGGATTAGTCCAAACACCTACAAATGACAATAGTCCCCTCATCAAGTAGCTGTAATTAATGGGATGTATTTATACAGCTATTTTTCCTAGAAAATCTCAAATCCATAAAGAGGGCAAGCAGATAAAAAAAAGTAAATTTGTTGTTTGAAAATAACTTCTCTTTCGTAATGTATTCAAAAAGGAAAACAAAAATAGATCCCATTGCTTAAAATGAGTAAGCTGCAAAAATAAACATTAATTTTAACTCAAAGTTCAAATTATGTTCTCATCGCGTTATTCAAAGTTGTATCTTGTACCACCCAAATATTGTAATTATGAGCATTTTAGGATTGTTTAATTTTAATTGTAAACTAACTTACAAACTAACTTTGGTGGAAAATAAAGAGCAGATGCATTAGGTATGTGTGAGTAGTTTGCACTTAAATTATCACTGTTGATTGCATACAGTAATTATCACATTAAGTATGTTGCAACATGGACAGTAGCCTTAAAAACATAATTATATCTCATTTTATTACATGCAGTGAAATTAATAATACACAATCAAATACTTCTGTTAAACAGGAGACAAAAGAAGTGAAATAAAAGAAAATCAAACAAACCACACTACCTAAAATGAGTTAGAGAGACATTTATTCTCTGTTGGGATACTGTCTCTGAAGGGTTCAAGTCCAGTAGTTAAATTCGTAATTATTTTTTCCACCCTTGGGATGGACAAAGGGATTTAATTATTTTTTATTTTTTACATATGACCTGAGCAGACTTTTACTAGATAGTTATCCCCATTGAGACTCTTTTCTACTCTACTTCTAATATTTGTTTGAAATATAATTTTATATATGTTTCAATGTATAATTTTATTATCCTAATAAACTTTTCAGACATTATTTTTATGTTATTTTAAATCCTTGCTACAGGGATCTTAAAGAGATTTTTAAAGGTAAAGAAGACATTTGAGTAATGATTTACTATTCTTATTCAATTTTTTTAATGAAGGCAAGAATTTTGCATGGAGGTAGGAAAAATTATTCTCATTATTGTATCCCAGATTGTATTGCAGATTGGCCTAGTTTACCTGCTATGTTGCTTATAAGGATTTGTAAGTCAGTATTATAGAGTTTCTATTTAGCAGTGTCTGTATGAATAAAATCTAATTAAACAACACATAGTCATGGGAAGTCATACTGAAGCTACACCTGCTAGCTCAAACTGCAATACCAAGATATTTCCATGCAGTTTGAGTATCTCTTGATTTAAAGTTAAGTTAATGTCAGTGAAAGCAGATCAGTAGATTGTGATTAGTAGAAAATGTAAGGAAGAGGAGATGACCTGGGAAGGAATTTACCATTTCAAGTTTGACAAGTTAGTAAACTGCCTCTAGCTAAAGTCGTCATGTCCATTAAAAATTGAACTGTGAGTGAACACCATAGCCACCAATGGCACAGTAATGAACAATATGATGAGGAAATGTCATATGGAGGCAGAATGAGGAAGACATTTCTCCTCCTCCTGAATATCACAGTGGAAGAAAAACAGTAATCAAGCATAAAAAGCCATCTTTTTAAAATCATAGTTCATGGCATGTATTGGTGTCTTCTCTTAATGTTCATGTTGCTTGTCCACATTCAGGAAGCTTAAGAATATTATCTGTCATACTACTAAAGTAGTATCTCAGATTACGATATAACCAATAAAACTGCAGGATCATAAAAGGGATACTATAGCCAAGCATGAACTTTTATGTTAAGGTTTTGTGGTGTGTTGACCCTGGCTGAACGCCAGGTGCCCACCAAAGCCGTTCTATCACTCCCCTCCTCCTCAGCTGGACAGGGGAGAGAAAATATAACAAAGAGCTTGTGGGTCGAGATAAGGACAGGAGACATCACTCACCAATTACCGTCATGGGCAAAACAGACTCAGCTTGGGGAAAATTAACTCAATTTATTACAAATCAACCAGAGTAGGGTAATAAGAAATAAAACCAAATCTCAGAACACCTTCCCTCCACCACTCCCTTCTTCCCGGGCACAACTTCACTCCCAGATTCTCTACCAAGCCCCTCAAGCAGCACAAGTGGATGGGGAATGGGGTTTACGGTCAGTTCATCACGCGTTATTTCTGCTGCTCCTTCCTCCTCAGGGGGAGGACTCATCACACTCTTCCCCTGCTCCAGCGTGGGGTCCCTCCCACAGGAGACAGTCCTCCACAAACTTCTCCAACGTGAATCCTTCCCATGGGCTGCAGTTCTCCATGAACTGCTCCAGCATGGGTCCCTTCCACAGGGTGCAGTCCTTCAGGAACAGGCTGCTCCAGCGTGGGTCCCCCATGGGGTCACAAGTCCTGCCAGAAAACCTGCTCCAGCATGGGCTCCTCTCTCCATGGGGCTACAGATCCTGCCAGGTCCTGCCAGGAGCCTGCTCCAGCACGGGGCTCCCACAGGGTCACAGCCTCCTTCGGGAACCCACCTGCTCCAGTGTGGGGTCCTCCACGGGCTGCAGGTGGATATCTGTTCCACCATGGACCTCCCTGGGCTGCAGGGGGACAGCCTGCTTCACCATGGTCTTCCCCACGGGCTGCAGGGGAATCTCTGCTCTGGTGCCTGGAGCATCTCCTCCCCCTCCTTCTTCACTGACCTTGGTGTCCGCAGGGTTGTTTCTCTTACATGTTCTCACTCCTCTCTCTGGCTGCCGTTTCCATCTGTCCCAATTTTTTCCCTTCTTAAAAATGTTATCACAGAGGCGTTACCACTATCGCTGATTGGCTCGGCCTTGGCCAGTGGCGGGTCCGTCTTAGAGCCGGCTGGTATGGGCTCTCTCGAACACGGGGGAAGCTTCCAGCAGCTTCTTACAGAAGCCACCCCTGTAACCCCCTCCGCTACCAAAACCTTGCCACACAAAGCCAATACATTCCACCCCTAAAGTGGTCACAGAGAAAAATCATTTTCTAAGGGAATTTCTCTGCAGTTACACTGGGGTTTTTCTCCTTAAATTGTACTACATATTCTTTGTACAGACCTCTCTGTATACGGAATAATAATCCAATCAAAATTATGGGCCATTGAACTAGTTGCAAAAGTACAGTATTCTTCAAATCAACCCCCTCAACATTTATACAAATGAAAGATGTTGACATTACAGCTATTTATGGAGACTGCAATATCCGACTCACCATCCAGCTAAATTAAAATTACAAATTGTTTAATAGCAGTGCAAAAGCTCACCAGGCAAACAGAATATAACCAGAAGAGACCTGGATATAACTAGTCAAAACTTTGCTAGTGCAGTGAGATTTTGAGATGCTTCTAAACTTCTCTGTGGCAGTTGTAAGAGAATACAATCTGCTGTAGGAGATATTTTGAAGCTGAAGCACAGCATACTTACTATGCCTGTTCTAGCCATGATGGTGGGGTTCTTTGTCAGCACTCAGTACTGGTTTATTTTATGAGTCAGAAGAAACAGAGTTATTTTTAAACATGCTTCTAAAGAGGCAAGCAAGAATTCTTAGGTGAAAGGAATGATACATTTTACTGTTCTGCTGATCTGAACATGTTTCCTCCTGCTGCTTAAGCTGTTTCTATCATAAAAAAGCAGCAAGTCTTAGGTATCACAGTGGGAAAGGAAGAACAATCAAAGGTTAAAAACATTTGTTGAAGATGATTTTTGTGGGATCAATGTTAATTGCCCTGCATATAGACATTGTCATTAAAAAAAGATAATTTAGGATTTAATCCACTTAGCGGGGGCCTCTTCCAAGGATTTCAAACAAGCCTCTCAAAAAAAAAAAATATGCAGACATGCAAGGAAGGTGAAACCTGCCATTAGTAACTACCTCCGCTGACTGTGACAAGGCCAATATACAAAGGATCTCATTAGGAAGCTCCAGTGGACCTTACTCAGGCATTTAATTAACTCCATCCAGTTACAAATGAGCAAAGACATAATGATATTCAGGAGGACAAGAGGTCCTGGCCAGCTGATGGCAAGGGAAGCACTCACACTGCTGCAGGGACAGACTAACCTGGCCAGAGCAAGAGGCAGCTGGAGCCAGGAGCCAGCATCCTCCAGCTGCTCTGGGCTGATGCAGCACAGACCCTGTCAGCTGGCTGCTGCGACTTCTCAGCAAAAGCTGGAAGCCGTCTCCATTGTTCCCTTGATGCTGTTATGGGTTTTAGCTAGCCTAAGGTAGAGAGGAGGGGAGAGGGCTGGTACTGTACAAACATATAGCTTAGCAGGTGCCACAGCCCAGGTATAGATGACTCATGGTGGGTTTTGTAATTCCCTGGTTATTTTTAGTGGAGCAGCCTACTGTCCTGAGCTGTCAACAGAAAAACCTGCAGCAGAGAAGCTGCAGATGCCAGCTGATATCTTCTGGACTTTTGTATTTCTAGGATCGAGTAGTTTAAAAAGAAATTTTCACGAATCGATATCATTGATGCTACTTCTATGGGAAGTCATTCAAGAATAAAGTCTGAGGAAACAACTTATTCTACTTCACAGCTTAAAATAGACTGTGTATTTCTACATTGATTCTTCTTACTGGCTGCATGAAAAACAATCAACTCCTCACATTAATGTAGAAGTTATAGACTCCATTGGTTTCAGGTAGCCTCAAAGCAAATTATCTGACCTCCATGCAGCTAGAGGAAAAAATGTTAAATTTTCAAAGATTTGCTTGAATGTTTTACTTAAGAGTCTGCTGAACTTCAAAACCTGAAGCACAAGTCTTATGACAAGCGGCTGAGGGAACTGGGGCTGTTCAGTCTAGAAAAGAGGAGGCTGAGAGGAGACCTTATCGCTCTCTACAACTACCTGAAAGGGGGTTGTAGTGAGGTGGGTGTTGGTCTCTTCTGTCAGGTGGCTGGAGATAGGACAAGAGGAAATGGCCTCAAGTTGAGGCAAGGGAGATTTAGGTTAGATATTAGGAAAAATTTCTTTACTGAAAGGGTTGTCAGGTATTGGAACAGCCTGCCCAGGGAAGTGGTTGAGTCACCATCCCTGGAGGTATTCAAAAAGCGAGTGGACGGGGTACTTCAGGACATGGTTTAGTGGGCATGGTTGATGGTTGGACTAGATGATCTTGAAGGTCTTTTCAAACCTAAATGATTCTATGATTCTATGCTCCAAACAATGTACAAGATGTAGATTTTTCACTTCCCCTCTTAAGACATAATAGACTTTTTAGAGAAATTCTTTAAATCTAAGGCAGAAGTGTAAAGTTTTCTAGTATTTGTATATGGGTGAAATAGATATATGAACCTATCTAGCTGTATGTTCAGTAGCTTACATTTATCTTTTTTTTCCTTTGAATCCTAGTATTTTGTTTATTTCAAATAGTTTTCCTTTATTAAATCCAGCAAAATACACATTCAGGAGAATTTGGTTCCACATAGCAGCACATGGGTAATGGTCTTTATTTAATGAGTATCTATAGCTCTCAAAAGGGACACAGTTTTAAAATTTTTACTCCCATTGTTGACCTGTGAACTGTTATTAAAAGTTGTATCTGAGTCAATGAAATATCCAATCTGACTAATGAGTCAGAGTAAGGGAGTATTACCTTAGCCCCAGGAGCTTTAAAGGAAATCAGTGGGGATACTGTGAAATACAGTATTACTTGTCAAGAAAGAAAGGAAGATTAACTTTTATGGTAGCTTTAGTTCCCAGAGCAAGACAGTTTTGTATTTATATTGCCTGAACTGAATGCAGAATCTGAAGCAGCACTTTCCACCTTTTTAGGCATTGTTTCAAACAGGGTTGTTGTAGGTCTGATTTTGACCCCATGACATAAACATATTTCCAAGTAAATTGTGACTCAGACAATGATTAAATAAAAATAAGTCAGTTTTCAGTGGAAGCATCATTTCTCAAAAACAGTTTATACATAAGGGACAAACAAATATGCACAACCGTAGATAAGGGTAGACACCATTCAGTGCATTTTATTTTCTCAGATGAGTACATTAGGAAGTTATTTCAATCTTCTTAACTGTAAATTATCGGAAGCGTATAATTCATTGTATTCTTACACTGCAACAAGATGTAAGCACTCATTCCAAAGAGCTGGTGAGCAGGAATAATACATTTGGATGTGTTTTGGAGGAAAAAAGTCTTTGAAGAAGGGTTAAAGAATCACTCTTGTATTTTGGAATCTTACTCGTGAAGACAAGAGGTTCATCAGAGGATTTGTAATTTAAAATCATCACATTTCTAGAAACACATATCAGAGAAATATTCGTATGTGAATTATTAAGCATTTTTTTGTTTAAATTCTTTGAGAACTTGACCTTTTTCTCCCTTAGGAGATGAGGATGACGAGTAGTAAAGGATTAGTGTGACTAAGGGCATGTCTCTGTCAGGCAGGGCAGTGCCTGGTTAGAAAACTGAGTAGGCTGAGAGATTTAGACAGCACGATGCATACCGAATCATCGAAGCAACACAGCAATATACTGTACCATTATAGCTGGAATCGCAAGCCCTGCCTCTCATGGCTAATACCACTATCCTATTTTCTGTCCCAACCTGGCACCATATTGCACATTGTGACATAGACGAAAAATGCACTTTTGGTGTCGTCCTCACTGCAAAGTTCTCCGGTGCTGTTTCACTGAACACGTTCCCCAAATCAGAGATGTCTGGGATTTACTTTATTGATTTGTCGGCTCATAAGCTCACAGAGTGATGGTGGTTACGTTGCTGCTTTTTAGCATATGAGGCTTTGAAGCATCTCTGGAATCTTTGCAGGTGTCCTGGTTTCAGCTGGGATAGAGTTAACTGTCTTCCTAGTAGCTGGTACAGTGCTATGTTTTGAGTTCAGTATCTGAAGAATGTTGATAACACTGATGTTTTCGGTTGTGGCTAAGTAGTGTTTAGTCTAAAGTCAAGGATTTTTTTCAGCTTCTCATCCCTAGCCAGCGAGAAAGCTGGAGGGGCACAAGAAGTTGGCACAGGACACAGCCAGGGCACCTGACCCAAAATGGCCAATGGGGTATTCCATACCATGGGACGTCACATCTAGTATAGGAACTGGAGGAGTGGGGGCGGAGAATCGCCGCTCGGGGACCAGCTGGGTGTCGATCGGCAGGTGGTGAGCAATTGCACTGTGCATCATTTGTACATTCCAATCCTTTTATTATTGCTGTTGTCATTTTATTAGTGTTATCATTATCATTATTAGTTTCTTCTTTTCTGTTCTATTAAACCATTCTTATCTCAGCCCACGAGTTTTACTTCTTTTCCAGATTTTCTCCCCCATCCCACTGGGTGGGGGGAGTGAGTGAGCAGCTGCGTGGTGCTTAGTTGCTGGCTGGGGTTAAACCACGACAGCAGGTCAGACTGCTTTTGGTCTTTTTTAACACTTTTCAGGGCAGACATTCAACAGCAGAAGTTGTGATTTAAGTATGTCTCAGGGCAGAGTTCTTTTAAGGATCATAGAGCTGCTGTTTAATGACTTTACTGAAGCAATGGACATCAAAATCAGGTCTTTTTTATATAGCAGCTGTGAAACAGATATTTTTATGAAGACAAAAGGACTTTGTCTAAATGATAGAGGCAGCTTTGAGCTTTGAGCATTTTTATTAGTTTTTCATATCTCTTCTTCTAAATAGGTAAGTTTAGAAATTTAATTAACATATCTTTTTTTAAAAGAAGAACAAATAATGCAACGTGACCTGGTGCCTTCTGATATCTTTTAGAAAGCATATAGCATTGATCAGACCTGAAATCCCAAGAAAATGTCTAATTTTCCCAACAACAACTCCACTTGAAACAAACACACTGAACATTTCTAGGAGTTCCATTTAACCTCAGAAAAAGTGGAAGAGCTTTCTTTTTCCCTTTTTCCTTTCTAATCTCTTTTTACAGCCCAAGGCCCCTTGGTCTTCCACTGAGAAAAGTATCTTCCTTTTGTCAAACACAGACTGAACTGAACAGATGTTATACTAGAAAACTTCAGCAAGCACTGAGGTAGCACTAGTGCTTATTGTAGAACATTAATTTATTTCCAGCTTTATCCTCCTTTAATGCAACTTTTCTTTTTAATTCACAGTTCGTTTTTAATGTTTTGGAGATGTTCTAGGTTCTGGTAGTCTTTGATCTTTGCCAGGCTTGCAGTATCAAGCTGTAGTGTGCTTAAAATTACTTTGATGAATAAATAAAGGGTCTTAACAGGAAGAGTCTAATTTTTATGCTTCCAGAATTTTTTTCAGTTTCTGGCCTTCAGCTTTGAATCTGGGGTACCTTCAGAAAAAAAAAAAAAAAAAAAAAAGCAGTTGTGTTTCTGTATCTGCTGTAGTTTTTTCACAAAGATGGAAGTATCTGATTCCAATTCATTTCATGTAAGAGTCAGACTAGGTATTTTTTAGTACTTATATTTATGACTGTAATAATCGGTATGTGTATTTGTTTGTAGGTTGACCCCATTGCACTATGTAATGGTGAACTAAATGGAAGATGAAAGGCTGCTTTAAGTAGAATTTTGTTATCATTGCGTGCACTGACATCCAACATGGTGGTAGAGAGCAGTTATCATTTGCAGCAGAGACTAATAGTGTCAATGTAATGGGAGCTTTGAGAGGCTTCTGTTTCTTCCCACTATCTTATTTACCATGGAGACAAACCTTACCATAACCTGGTAACTTTGTGTTGCTTGCCTATGAAAGGGTCATTGCAGCTCAGAGATGAATTGCCTGCAAACTCATGGAAACCCCATAGTCCATTCATAGGAGTGTCTTATCTAGGTTTTTACTCTCAAATTCTTTTGACTGGCCTTTATGTTCAGTCACACACCTCAGGTTGTCCAGCTACCCTCAGCACTTCCCACCTTGCCTCATTCTTTTGTAATATTTTCCTGCAAATTTTGCCAGGCCATATCTGCAAAATTAAAGAAACAAGGAGCTCATATAAAGAATGTTAGTACTACTCTTAAGACTGAAGAAAACATGCTAATGTGATTTTCAGTTTGAATTAATGAAGTAATGATAGATGATACTTCAGTACTACTAAAATCAGGAATTAAAAAGACCATTTACATCCCTGGAATATGTGGGTGTAACTGTGTGGTCTGCAGAGTATATTTGATTTTGCTTTCAGCAGGAGCACTAAAAGAAGGAAATGAATACTGAAAGTTGCATTTCTTATCTCCCACATATCAGATGAGTTGAGGCTCCTAATCTATCTGTGATGCTAATTTTTCTTTAGCTCTAGGAGTTTTAGATTACATGGAAAGGTTTCAAAGGCTAATGCAAATAAAAAAAAAAACCTTTATTGTATGTGTGGATCTTATGGAATTAATAAATAAGGAGAATTAATCTTTAGCTATAATGCTGGGCTTTAATGTGGACCAGGAATAACTGGGTGTGGTCAAAATATGAGGATTTTCTTAGAAGAATTGGGGTCTTGTTTTCTAAAGAGAGTGAGGACACCAAAAAACCCCCCAACCTACCAAAAAAACCCCAACCACCCAACACTGAGACTATATCTATAAAAAAATCATGTGGATGCTTTTTAGATTTTCATAATAAATTTAAACTATAAGGCCAATTTTTTTGCTTTACTTTCAAAATCATAAAAGTGGAAAAAAAAATCTTATAATGGAAAACATTCTAGTGAAAATGTTGTTTGTTGCATAGTACTCATTGAATAAAAATAGTCAAATGTTTTAAACTAATTTTAATTCTAACACATAATCACAGGAATACAATTAAAAGCATGGAGAACAAAAGAGTGCAAATAACCTTATTTTTATTTCCTTGCAAAATCATCTCTTTTCTATAAACATTAAATGTCACCACACATTTCTCATTATAATAGTAGGGGAAATTTTGATACCACAAGTGCCATTTTATGATTAATAATTATGAACATTTTTTGGATATTAATCGCTCTTCTCATTGAAATGTAGGAAGAGACAGCTATTGTGGAAAGGTTGTATGAAACCACAGTGGAAACTTAGGCTAATGCAATTGTACAACACCATTCATTTTATATAGCTAACTTCCCGGTTTATTTAAAACTGTGTTTTGTTGTTTGAAATTACAGTGAAATGGACCAGGCGCTCAATCTATATTTGGCTGAATCAATAAATCAAGGCACAAATGTGAAGCATCTTTCAGGTTTTAAATGATTTGCTTAGACTTGTTTTCTGTACATTTATACTGTCTCATATAGGTGACTAAAAATATTACTTGTTCTATTAAGTGTCCAAATGATAAAGCTACTCTGCCATTTATCCAATGAAAATCTGCAGCCCATATTTAGATGTTATTTGGTCTTCCCCTCAGCTGCTCACTGTTGCCTTCCACTCCTTCAACTGAATAGCACAGCTCAGTATCTTACTGTTTTCTAGTTTAATTTAGTTTGATCTGTATGGGAGAAAAGGTTTTTTAAATGAGAGTTTCCAATGTGATCCAGAAGAGGTAGTATTTAGATTTTGATACATGAACCATCTAATTCATTTCATTGATCAGTGAACAGAAGACTCTTGTTATTTATGACATGGAAATACTCATTAGATTTGAAGGATTCTGCTGTGCACAACATTATTCTGAGCATTTTGACAGTGTGATTCAGTTCAGAATTGTGCTCAATAGGGAGTTCAGAGGGACTATGTTATCAAAAAGTTTATTAGCAGTCACAAAATGATTTACGTGGATTTCCATCCCTTTAATGCTTTATACACCAACTGTGTTCTTCAAGTGTTACTAAAAGAACGAGTTCTTTTTTTTTTCCAGCCTAGCTGTTTTAGGAGTTTGTGGGCTATGGAAAGGAATTAACAACTAATGAAAATCCTCCCCTGACTCGCTAGCTGCACATTTTTAACCTTAGACTTTGCCTTAGTCAATAGTATAGTCTGTTTAACTCAGTACACCTGGAATTTAATCTCTACACAAATTGCAGTCTCCTCCTTCCAAGTTGTACCAAGATTTGTTGTACAGAGGAATGAAGTGTTTCTTCAGGTAAGACTTGAAATCTCTTGACAATAGCGATGCAGTAAGACCATTCTAGAGAGACCAGCTGTCTTGAAAAGACCAATCTTAAAGAGTTAATCTTTTCAGCTTGAAAAGAAAATTTTCCTGTGTGTAGCTGAAGAGCCTGAATGGTCTTACAAATAATATCCAGAGAAGGTGTGGTCATATGAGGGAGAAAGGTACAGGACACCATGTAGCAAGACAAAAGAAGGCACATCATGGTAAACAATACTAAAATACTTCAAAGCATACCATCTAGTTCATATTTTCTGAGTATGCCAACCTAATGGCAACAAATCTTGGCACATATGTGATGCCATTGCTATAGAAACTTCTTAGACTTCATCTTAAAATATCCCTTTCCACACAGACACATTCAGACTGAATTTCTGCTGTAGGAGGCGTGGGGAAGGTATGCTTTTCCACACATCCCTTGGAGTTCTCTTATTTTCAGTTGTTTTGTCACTCAGTGGTTATATTTTTCCTTTGATTTGCCTTTTTTAATGTTGCAATGTTTCCTTAGTTCACAGAAAAAGATTTATATTCTTCTGATAATTAGCTCTGTGCTTTTTGGCTGTAGGGAATAAATCCATTTAGAAAACACAGACAGAATTTCTGCACTGTCTGCAACATCCAGAGAAAAACCAAAGAAGTGGAAATAGGGAACAGACGTTATCACAACTACTGAAACTATAAACCAGAATTGAATTATGTAACAGTTGCTGCACTGGGAAGAAATGGAAGGATATCTGAGGGCTTTTCATTGAAAACCAAAAATTTAATAGAAGAGAAAAAATGCCACTGAATTTCCTGTTCTACCTTAGTTTTATTTGTATTTGTTTGACAGGTTGGAAGTTATTACAAATTCTCTTTTACATATTTGAAGTGTGGCTGATGCTTGCTCTCACGCTTGTTTTCAGACCTATCATTTTGCCTTTACGTAAGCAATTTTTTTCTATGTTACCACAGGAAAGACATCTTAGAAAGAGATCACTGCACTTTCTCCAGCATGTAGATTTCTTTTCTAAGAAATATGTTAATATCGCAGGACCTGCTGTTAAACTGTAATTTGTCCCAGTGTGGGCGGCATTCCTGCTACTTAAAGCGCAACCACTGCGACAGTCACCCTAGCTTCTCTTTCTTGATGGTGGGGTTTTACTCACTACATCAAAGGGAGTCTTGAGCATGATTTATCTCATTCTAAAGTAAGCATCTATAAGAGGAAAGGTGGCTATTGCTTTCAATATAGCTTCCTGTGACATGTAACTGTATATAGTAACATTCAAGAAGCAGTATTGGGTACATGGAGGAATGTCACTGGATAAATATTCAATTTTGCATATTTCAGTAAATATTTTTGAATACTTACATAGATATTTCATATCTATGCTGGCAATGCAAACACCAAGATCTGATGAATCTGTTTGCGAACTTTTATCTTCTACATCCCTACCATACTATATATATTTATAACATTATATGTCCTTGAACATATAAGGTGGTGACCACTGGAGAGAGAAGTAGGGAAAGAGGGAATCTCACTGAAGTGTTTAATGTAATAAGACCTGTCAGTTATGAGAGCTCTCAATTTGTAGAGAATATATTTCATAACTACAGATTAAAAATTTAAATCAGATATCTGGTTCCTTGGCATTCTCTAAGAAATAAATAGTTGTATCCATCAGATATTATAGAGACAGAACTTCAGCATTCCTCTTAAAGATGTCTCTTTGCTCAGGATCAATTCAGTGAAGCTCAAAAATACTTAATCGAGCTTTGAGTATCTAAAGAGCTTACTATTATTTCAGCCTTAGTGTTTTGATTCCCCTGAGCCTGTCCAGTTCATCTAATATCTCAGAGGATGTGTTCTATATTTCTACAAGCCCAAAAGCTACAATCCAATTGAAAATAATATTCTAATAGAATACAAATAAGCTGTAAAAGTAAATATCACAAAAAAGAAATACAGTTATATCTCAGTGAACCTCTCACTACATCAAAGTAGGGATGACACCTGACTGACAGTAATCACTCTCTTATACGTCTGAAAAAGTGTAAGATACTCTTTGACGATTAGTAGGGTATATTCATGTCAATCCTTGACGTGCAGATTTGTCACTTTGAAGAAGTGACAGATGAAATATTTAGTAAAACCTTGAAAGTTTTAATGTCATTGTATAAGAATTAAGAATTTACTATTGCTAGTCTTACGATTTTATCGTACTGCCCTAAAAGAACCTTGCTTTTTTCAAAAAAGTGTGTTTAGTTACAACATGTGTACTTGTTTTCCTTTTTTTTTCCCAATTTTTTTATTTTTGTCTCAGCAGAATCCCTTAAAAGATATGTTTTCCCATTCCTTACATTCAGTTTTATATACAGAATAAAGGTGGTATTAGAGGTGAATTACTAAATTGAACTATTGATTAAAACAAACAAAATCTCTGAAAGATTCCAGATGTTTTATTCAGCTGAATTGGCTTTGCCTTGGGGCTTTTATTTTTCAAGACAGCTGTAATGATAATGTTTTAATTCTTCATAAACAAATCTTAACATTTTGAAGAACTGAGAGGACTTTCACACAGACTGATTCCATGATTTCTGCCTCATGGAACTGATTTTGTAAACACTGTGACACTGTGAATAGAAAAATGCTTCTGACCTTGTCCACTAACTGTCAGAGTTCCAAAGAAAAGTTAGTCCCACCAGCACAGCTCCTGCCTTCCCACTGTGTCACTCAAACAGCACTTTGATCCATGTGGCTGACTAGAGTAAGGTGCTCCACTTCCAAGCACATCTTTGTCCAGGATTGGCCACATGCAGTGATAAATTCTTCCAAGATAAGATGTGTCAATGTGTAAGGGAAGTTTGGTCCCACTGCCTGAAAAGTTTGAAATTTAATTAAATATTGAATAAGTATCCAAACTGATAGATACTTATCTGAGGCAAGCAATTTATCAGTCTTTCCTTTTAGTTTGTATTAAACACCGATTCAGTGTGAGAACATCTAGAGCAGATTAATTGCTTTCATTTTTAGGACTGAGAGTTTTATTTTCTTTCTGTTTCAGTGGCCACAGAGAAAACTAGCAAAGTCACTTTTTTGGTGCAGCTCAGCAGTACTTTCTGTTCTAACTGAAAGTTTTAGTCAACATTCAGTAAGGCAATGTGAGTGCCAAACAACTCTACACCATCTGACTTGTTTCAGAGTGTACATAAATAGATTGACACAGACATACATGAAAAGAAAGGTGCTTCACCATCCCCCTAAAAGGCATCCTGGACAAATATACATTGGCAGTATCTGGTGTGATCTGTGGTCCTGAGAGTTTTGCCCATGTCCCAGTTTCACCATGGCTGATGGCATGCACAGACCTTCCAAGGCACTCAGGGGGCTGTGCCTAGCCAGCTCCTCCCCAGTGGGTCCTCTGAGGTCAGGACATAACATGGATGTCACCACTGGTTCTAGAGTTATTGGGGGCATGAACCTCCTATTTGGACAACAAGTCTGTATTCCTTCCCTCATTCCATAACCCAACTTATAAAGGAGAACGTTAATGGGGACGGGGGGAAGAAAAGAAAAAATTTTTTAAAAAGATGATCTAAAATATGGTTCTTCAAGGACAAGAAGTGGTAAGAGTTATCAACACTATTTGAAGTTCCTTGATTATACACTTAAGATGTGTAGAAGATGAGTTAAAGAGTTAAAGCTGCTTAATAAAAAGCTGAAATTTGATATGTGATTTTGCCTCGCATCTTCAAATATGGTATTCAGAGTATTCTCTATAGGAGGAAAAATATGACAGATTTGAGGTTCTCTCATTTCTGCAAATGTCTTTTTATGATCTTGATTCATAAACTGTTTTGTTACATCTCTTACTGTATATGTTCTGCATTTGTTTAGGCAGTCAGTATAAGTAAAGGTTTGACTTTTATCTTATAATCCAAGGAATCTAGCATTGCACAATGTTTAGCACACTGTCCTTATATTTCGCACTATGGAGGGTTGTGACAGTTGTCCAGAGTCTTCCTAGAGTTTTTGTAACTGTGATTATTTCTCTTTCAAGCTTTGGTTTTCTAGAGAATTTCCATTGCCTCAACTCTAAGATGGGAACAATCTGAGGAGATCTGTAAAATGTGATTAAAACAAAGGTGTGACCAGGTTTGAGACAAAATGGAATGAAGTTGCTTGAAATGCTAATGGTTTTATAAAATGGCTTTGATGCTTATTGTTACTCAGTCTTAGCGGTAGAACTGAAGGGAAAAAATGAAATCCAAGCAATCATAACTGTATCCCTTAAGCTACCTAAAAACCAAGATCAAACAAAGGTGGATTATGCCAGGAAATGAAGAAGAAATTTTTGAATTTGAGAAGAAAGGAGGGCTGGGAAATGAAGACAGGATGAAGTAGTACAGGGTACCTAATGAATCCTCTTTTACAAAGAGGAGTTGTTTTATTCTCTGTTCTAATTGGTGTTTTATTTCTCTGTTCTAATTGGTAAGGATAACATACAGAATGAAGATGTATTTTAAGAGCCTAAGCACATAAAAATATATTTGATGGAAACAGTATCATGGGAATATAGAAAGAAGCAAACAAGAAACAAAAGAGTTTGCTTGGTAGTAAATGAAAGCTGGCTATAATGAAATCTAGTAGATTTAATAGTTGTGACAAGATAAATCAAAGTTTTAAGAAGGTGATACTCACAGAATAATTCAAAGAAAATCAATAAATTAATTTTGCCTTCCCAATATAGATTTCTTTTCCAAAATAAGGGGTTTTAAAATATAAATTCATCTTTGCTAATGAGCAACTTAATTGTCATTCCTTGAAATGCCTATCTGCTTGAAACAAAATTCTGTCTCCAGATGAACTACTAGTCACTTTTTATCAAAGTGTTTTTGAAACTGGTTTTTCTGAACTCAGCACTTACAGCAATTAAGAACCAAGAGACTTACTATTTAGCTCCTAGAAATATTGCAAGTGCTGGCACTTGTGACAGGGTGAGCTGCTAATGCCTTCTGATGTTCTGAAGGAATTCACTATGAGATTCCAGAATTCCAAAACTGGTGCATTTTAAAAGACGAATTTCATCAGGTGCCTAACTTTATCAAATTTGTTTATTAGCATGCATGTTCCTTGCTGAAATGCATATTCATTTATTACAGTGATGTTAATTTTGGAAATGAAAATTGGGGAAAAGATATTTCAGAGAGTGAAAATCATCTTAATGCTTTGCACAAAGGAGGAAATGAAAAGGATGGATGGATGGGCTTTGTCATTAACTCTTATTATGAAAACCTGCTGAGACTAATACATGCAGACTGTCTAATAAAAGGCTTGAAGGCTGAAATATCAGTGTTTCATCTTGCTGTTTTCTTTCTTTCTGTAATGCACTGTGAAAATGCAATTATGTGATTTTGTAAGTTATCCTTAAAAGCGAGGCCAATTTTTCATGCATACTAATGTACTTAGGCAGTATACATTTTGCCTGGGTCAAATAATTTCTTAAAGATACCATTTGATCAGCTTGATGTTTCTTTTTCAAGTTTTTTTATAGAAGGCAGAGAAATATGAAATAGTGTTTCTCATTCCTGTCAAAATATAACTCTGAAAAATTAGAGAGAAACTTATTTCTAATGTATTCTCTTCAGTGCTGAGAATCATGAATCTTCATTGAAGTCACTGGAACATGAGTAAGCTCATCACTTTCAGCAGCATATCCCTAAAGTAAAACTCACCCTGTTGCATAGTCATCACTAACATTTTCCTATCTTTTGGGACCATTACTCTGTAGATCGTTGCAGTTCTGTTATCTGCTTTTTTGTTGTTATTGTTTTTTCTTCTGCTTTTTTTGCTACCTCCATTTGCTGAATATTTCTGAATCCCGTAGCATGCATCCCTCAGCATCCCTCAGTTTAGTGATGGAAAGTGTAAATTTCAAGTTTAATATCTCTCCCTACATTGAAATTTTTTCTATTTGTCTCTCTCAGAGCTATTCTAGGTGGACTTAATAATTTTGGAATTCTATGTTTAATGCAGAGCTTCAACGTTCAGATAATTAGCAGTAGTTTTCTATATGTGATTGTAATCTTAACCGCAAGTCTCTGTGTGTTATCTAATAAGACAGACAAATTTTCAAAGCAGTAACTAAGGGCAGAGTAGTAAATAACTACTGCTGCGCCCGGATTTTCCTACATGATTAACAACATGTATAAATGTTTTATTTGGTTTGTTTGCATACACTTACCAACCTTACACTTAACATACAAAGTATGTGTCTTTCTCTAAAATAAAGTAGCCTGTCATAGCTGAGATGAGTTATTGTAACTAGTGCTGTTATAAAGTGCCGCTGAACTGTTTGTATTGAATTGTTATCAGCCTGATGATTGACAGTGTGCCAGAGGGCACACATGCTCATTCATAACTCAGATCTTCATGACCTTATTGTCTGCTCTCATTTTTCTTCATGTCACCATGAAGAAAAGACAGGAGAGAGAAAAGAAGAAAAAAGGAAAAAAAGAAAAGAAGAAAGAGGAAAGGAAAGAAAAAGTGAACTTAGAATTCAAATCTTGGGTGAACAAATCTTGATTTCCATTCATTCTTTGACTCATTTCAATAATTTTAATAATCTGATACTGTATGTGGATTTAGCTGATGTAGAGGGTTTTTTGCTTGAATTAAATATAAGGTCAAACTCTGTAGGGTTAAGTTACTGTTTTCAAATAATCCAAGCAATATTCTTTTAAGAAGTTAAGTTTTAAGAGAAAATCAGTGAGAAATGAAAAAAGATAGAATCTGTCATGTGCTCTGACAATGACTTTAGGTGAAGAAGACACAATAATCACATCTTTTTCTTTTAAGATAAGAGACTCTGCTATACAGCATCAGTCTTCAGTTTTATTGCATTTTAATGTACTTTTTTTTTTTTCAAGCTATGTATGAAAGACTTAATCCTAGGAACCAAGATCTTTAAAAATAAGCAAATGTTCTGTGTACAGAAGTGTTGAGGTAGCAACAGCCCAAATCTATAAGGAAGGCATTCAGAACCTTCTGAAAATAAGACTCACTCTCAAGCAATGAAACCTAAATAAGTAGATAGATGATACTAGAAATATCAGCAAAGATATTCACTGTTCTGTGATATGGAGAAATACAGCTTCATAGAAAAGGTCTTTACAATATGAGCAAATGAGGCAAAGCTGTGATTTTTCTTCTTTCCACCTCCTATTTCTTCAGTGTACCTGTAAAACTGGAGGACTGCATTCCATTCCTTGTTGAGTAAAAGGGGAAGCAGGGAAGGACCGTACCTCATCATGGGATACTTCATCTTTTAAGTACTTGGTCAGCCATCAAAAGGCTTTAATGACGGTGCTACATCAAGGAAAGTAAAACTTCATTAAAACCAGGTTTATTAGTTAACTACGCTTGGAAATGCACTTGATTCTGAATAAGAAGAAATAGCCTGAAAAGTAAACTGCCCTCCTAAAATACTCTTGTAAAACAGAGGGATTACCATGCATCAAAACCTAGAGAAATGAGCAGTGACAGCTAAAGTCACATTATGCTTGTTCTGTACTATGTTTCTGTGCTTTGCATAACACATATCCTGTTTTAAAAATTCTGGATGGTAACAGCTTGCCAGGGAGATACTGTTTTCAAAGGAACCTGAAAGCAGAGAACAGTTTTTTCCTAACAGTTTTGAAAAGTATGTAAAAAGAGTTTGACTTCTCTCAAAAGTCTGAAGGGTGCTGCAGAAAGAGAAGCCTTTTGATGCAGTGAATCTTGAAAATCTTTTTATGGTATTAATAATAAACAGTTAATGTTTTTTGATGAATCATTTGAAAATATTCTGTGTCTGATTAAAAGGCCCTCAAGTATATTTGGTTTGAAGAATCCGGGAATATTTAGCAAATGTTTTTATTGCCTCCATGAATTTGGTAAGCTCAGCTTCATTTCCTGTGGCTCTGCTGAAATAAATATCAGATGCAAATGAACCAGGGAAATGTTTTGAACCCAGCTCGAAACATGAATAGAAGGAGAGGTGAAGATCAGGAACAAAATCTGGATTTCATTGCTGTTTCACTGCAGTCGTAACAAGGCAGATTGTCTAATAGCAGAATCTTTATAATTGCATCTGGAATAATTGCATATTTAGTGTATTCTTCTGACACAGAGTGTATTCCTAAGAAGTTTCTTTGCAACATCTTGTAACAGAAAATACATATTCCTCTTGCATGCTTTGGATTCAGTTCCTAATATTGTTCTGGTTGTGTTAGACATGTAGCTTTGAGAATAATGGTGGTCTGTGCCGCATAGGAAAAATATTAAGCTCAGCCACAAAATAAAAGGAATTCTAAGACAGAAAGAGATCCTTCCCTCTCCTTTATTCTTAGTATCCTCAGGTGAATTAATGAGGGTATTGAGCCCAGTAAGATACAGTTTCCCCCTGAAGTTCTCAGAAGAGAAGTTATAAACACTTTAGATCATTCTTCAGATGAAGACAAGCATGAAGAAGATTCTGAATTGCAATGTAATGAAATCATTGAGAAATAATTCCCCTCAGACTATCAGAAAGTAGAAGAAAAATCCTCTCAATATGAATAGGAATTTTCCAGTATGGCTAGGTATATCTATGGCTACAGATCTAAACAGGTTACGGTCTTCTTAGAAGTAATTCTGTCATTTTCTGAGAGTATTTATCGCTCAGCATGATGGGACAGTGAAAGACCAGGACCAACTGCTACAAGTCAATGGAAAAACATGCCTTTTACTGTCAGGTTTTCCTTAATGATGGCTCATCACCTCAGCTTGACCTTTAACTATGTTCAACCCGTAGAGGGCAGTGACATGCAATTAATAATAACTTTTCAAAGCCTTAAATGAAAACACCCTCTTTCACATCTGTTTTTAGTGGTCTTGGTTCATGTTTTGGGGAAGAAATAAAATTTTGTTATCTGATCTGTCAATAACATTGGACTTTCAGAATATCTCAGGTTGAGTTTAGGGGATTATAAAGTACAGAATTACAAAATAGGTTGTAAAAGTTATGTTCTGAGGAACTTTCCAGAGGTGTTGCCCAGCAGTAGTCTGCACTAATAAATAGTGGACCACATGACATGAAGAAAGAAGTAGAAAGACACATGATGAATTAGCAGGTGTTCTTCTATTGTAGCCCATTGTCCACTTGTCCTGTAGCTTATGGGTATGACCAACAAATAATCCTCTTTAGCAGTTTTTGTCTGCAACAAGATTAGGTGTTCGTCAAGGCTATTGAGACTGCTGAGACTCTCCATTCCCACTGTTCTGGGATGGAACAAATAAGCATATTGCAATCTGGACCTATGATGAGGACACTATTGATAAAACAGACTAAAATTCTGTCTTTTCTGCTATAGGTAGAGATATATGTTACCCATTTAGCTTGTTTGATACCAAAATAACTTTTTATCTGTCAGGAGGTATAACTGGGCAGCATAGATGTTTCATTTTTGATCCATGGAAACATTTGGACTACGCTGGCTGCTATGATTGTGTTTGCATAGTGAAACTTCTGCCTGGTATTGTGATGATGTTCTGCACCTCTTTTCCTTCTAGGAAGTTCTATTGGTTCCCTATGTATTTGCATAAAGAAAACATCTGAGATCCCAAGAACAAGAATTACTTTAATACTTGGAGTTTTTATTGATACCTCACTGCTGTACTGCTGCCTCCTGAAATACTCATTATTTAAGTGCTAATTAAGTGTGAGGTATTGTAATTGAAATATTGATAGGTGATACACATACAAAGATGGACTTTTGAAAGGGCACAGTGATTCACTGCGTTTTCAAAGAAGATATGAAACACTGTTGGTCATGGCTGAGAGTCACAGAAGTGCATCCACATCTTAACTGTTGGCAAGATTTTTTTCTAGACTTCACTTTCAAAGGAAGGAGAAATATTTACAGAGTCCTTTTCCCAGAAGAGGGATGGGGCTCAGGAGCAAACATGGATTTTTACATTTTAATAGGTAATAAATGGGCAATGGATTCCTGTATCATGAGTTAGACCAGCATCGGAAGGAGCTTCTTGATAGTGAACAAAAGATAAAGCTGAGACTATGGTATAAAATACACTTTAAAATTGATTATTTTGGTATTATAGATAGAAGTCAGCTAAAGAAGCTGAAATCAGTTTGCAAAGAGGCAAAATAGTCAAAAGAATGAGCCGAGCGTAAATGTATGAGATGATAAGAACTTCTGAATTTTAATTTACGATGTTCTTTGAGATGTTATGCAGAAAGAGTTTACAAAATATAGACTGCATAAGAATTTAAAAGGATTTTAGCACTGTTAAAATTACAGGCTTGAGTGGCATGCAGATTGTGGGGCTGTTCACAAGTCATAAAAGGAAACAAAAGGAAGAAAGATTAAGTTACTTCATCCACGTTTCTCCTCAACTGAGGGAGACATCTGCAGAAAGATACTGAAGAGATAGTATGAGATTGTAGTCTGAACAGAAAAAAATCTGGTGGTTGTCATGTGTTAGCAGTGATGTGTCATTGTTAGCATTTTGCTGTCAAATGAGATATCTTGCTAAAAAAATAGATTTGACCAAGTTTTTAGGGCAAAGATATTTTGCTTGTGCATTCTGTGTCAGAGAGATCTGAGATCCTCTCTTCTTTCCTCTTTCAAAGACTTGCACATATGTATAGACAAAAATTGTAATCGTCTCATAGTTCAGAACTGCGATTTAGCCTTTTGTTTGGAAAGATAAGGGTTTTTCCTTTCATGTACACTGGTTTCTAGATGCTATTTTTTCATGTTACTTTGGAATACCCTCTTTGGCTGAGGATACCAGGCTGGTGGTTTAAGTGATGCAAGAATCTTGTTTATCACTCTGCTTAGCTGGAGTAGAAATGCAGACAATAAGAGGATGCAAATGGGAAACTGGATGATGACATGGTTTTAGGAATGTAAGGTAGTATCTGAGATGAACAAATCTGAACTGGAAGGAAGGCCAAGGCAAATGTAATGAGATATAAAGAAGATAATAATGTGGCTTTGATACAAAAATGTTAGTGTGAGGAAAAGAGACACTGGGATTACATGCAAGTAAGAGTAGCAAAGGATACATGGAGCCTGGGATATGATGCTTACAATGCAGAAGAGGCTTCATTTTTTTTTTTTTTTTTCTTTTCATAAAGGACCACATGTAGCTAGACTCCTGCAGGGTAACTGGAAAATGGGATTTCCACCCTGACCAACAGCCAGCATAATCAACCCACGCTCACGGAGGCAGCCCTGATACTATCCACCAAAGCCATGGACCTTAACCATCTTTTATCAGTCTGTTGGAGCATAGAGTTTGACCAGGCCTTTTGCCACCAGTCCAGGTTGAAGAGCAATTTATACACTCAGTATGAGTATGTATCAGTAGAAGAATAGCCTCATAAAAACAGAAAGAAAGGTGGAACTGTGGCCTCCAGCCTCCTCTACACTGAAGCAGATTTATTCTGATTGTCATATATCTCTTTTACATAAATATATTTATATGAGAGTGAAAAAGATCAAAAGATTTCTGGATGCAATGGACAGGTCAAAGCACAGACTGATTTTTTTTCCCCCTCAGGCCATATTTGTGTTTGGTTTAGAAGCAAACACATTCCAAAGATATGAAAGAAATGCCAAAGCACCAGACAGATTAAATGGCTGGAGAATGCAGAAAACAAAACAATAATTCATGAAATGGAATCTGCAAAGCTTACAAGCAATGATCTTCTCATGCCAAATATGTATCCAGAAGAAGTGTATAGCTTACACCCCTTAGCCAAGCCAGCTCCACTGTCTGGGCCTGGGGAGAGGAGGAGAGCCAACCTTCCTGCTTCTGTCTCCCTTTCCCACCTCTCCCTTGGCTTTTTCATGCAGACAATGTGCAGGGTTTCTGTTTTTGAAGGGACTTTTCACTCTGGATTAAAACAGCCTTCATGCAGTTATGCAGGGGATGAGGTTGCTTTTCATTTTGTTATGTACAGTTGTAGCTGAGCAAGTGAAAAATCAGCCTTTCACACTTTATGAAGTGCTGTGGTTGTACAGGAACTGCTACTGTTGAACCCAGACAGGAAAAGAAATGTCTCTCTCTTCTGCATTTTATTTGTGTACTCATATTCAAGAATTAGTGGAGTGCAAGGAGATTGCCATTTCTGTTGTAAAGTTTCTATCTGAAAAAAAATAATCTTCCTAACAAAAACGATTTCAGTGTCTCCTGTGGAAAAAAAATGTTCCAGCTCCTGTAACTGCATAAGGATTTGATTCTTTATGGCTATGATGCCATGTACAAATTGATTGCTACAACATTTTCATGTGGATGTTTCTAAAGAGACATGTGATCAGTATTACTTGTTACTTGCAGCATCCTTTACTCAAAAATCAATGTGATAAACATAAGTCTGAAGAGAATGTCATGTAATAAAATGTAATGTGAAATCAATCAAAATCAGACTAACAGCAGACCTGAGGTTCATATTCTGGTTAACTGTGCTACATTTAACATTTCCAGATTTTATATAAATATTTATCTCCATATATTTTAAGAAGTTCCACTGATTTCCATATATCCAAACTTAAACACATGTAATTTTTTTATAGAGTTGGGGCTTAACGTTGGGATAGATACAAGTTTTGATTTTTTCTCTCTCACTTAAGTGCATGAAAGAATTCCCGTATCATTTAGTATTATTATTGTCCACTTCACTTTAAGTCTTCTAAATTCACCACTAATACACAGCACTGATCTACTTTTGTAAAATTAATCAGTGATTTCTTATAAATAATGTTTGGGAAATTTTTCTATTCCAAAGAGTTCTTAAGGGCAGATAGAAAAGCTTCCAGATACAACAAATGGATTAAATGTCAAAAAGTGCTTCTGTTCTGAGTTTTGTTTTTGTATTCCATGTTGGAGACCTTTAAGCCAAATGTAACTCATCATAACAATCCATTTTATTCACATAATGGATGGATGGAAGATGTTTGCAGACTAACCAAGTTACCCCAATAATATGTAATACTCCATTGGAGGTTATTAAAAAATATCACAATCAATGGAATAGATATTGTTGAGTGACTGAAATAATTAAGTTAAATTGTTGACTACATATTTGATGAACAGGAATAATATGAGTAAAGTTAAGATAGGTTTGCCAAACTGTTTTACCACTGTTAAAATCACCTTCAATTACCGTATCTACTCTTTTTGAGCTCAGTGTTAACGTAGAGTCTCTACGCTGTGTTTCCAGGTTGAAATGTAAGTGGAAGTTTTAGAAAGAGTATCACACTCATTTTGATTCCAGTCCCCCTTAACTGCATTGATTATAGGCCTGAAAGGGGTTCCTTCACTGGAAGGGTGGTCAGTCACTGGAACAGGCTCCCCAGGGAAGTGGTCATGGCACCAAACCTGTCAGAGTTGAAGGAGCATCTGGATGATACTCTTAGTCATATGGTTTAGTTTTAGGTAGTCCTTCAAGGAGCAGGGAGTTGGACTCGGTAATGCTTTTGGGTCCCTTCCAACTCCAGATTTTCTATGATTCTATGAAATGAATGTATCTCTGTTGTGATGGCAGATAGAGTCAGGAGTCTCACTGGGAGAAATACATTGAGAAAATCATAACAATCATAACCATTCCATTGTCATCAACTGTGGAATTAGAGGTGCAAAGCACCAGAAAGGCCCTATTATATTATTTTCTCTTTAACGGACTGTGTCATTGGCTTTAAACCAATGAGACATAACTGAAGAAACAATGCCTAAACTTGCCTCTGTAGGTGCTTGTGTGCTCAGTCATCGTGACTTATAAAGGGCTGCTTCACCACCGGTCCAACACCATTAGTGGTGTGCAGCAATAGAGTTGTTCAGCTGAGTATCTATGACTTTACATGCAGTTATGGAGAGCCTTCACTGTATTTTCTTTCCTATTTAGCAATTTAAGTGAAGTTAGTTTTCAACTAACTCCTTTACAGTTAATGATGATTTTCCAGAACACCATCATCAAGCCACACTTCAGTATCTGTATGTTTTGGTAGGTCTGAAGACCTCCTTCTAAAAGATTCAACAATTCTGTGAGGTTCCTGATTCAGAAACAACTGATATAATATTTTTGTGCATGCTTGTCTGCACTTTCCTATTCAGAGTATAATATCTAAAGCACCAAGATTCATTTTCTCATCATAAATGTGCATAACACAATCTTATTAACATAAATCTGATCTAACAGGTTCATCATGTATAAAGAAATGTAATTAGTTTGCTTCCCTGCCTATTTTTACAGTTGTCTCTATTTTCCTTAGATTTTGCTTGCTCATGTACTACTTTCTTAGAACCTTTGTTATGCATTACATTTAGCTGTTTGGTGCATCGCACAGTGTTTTTATTAACCCTAGATGGAGTACTAATGGGTTTTGATAAGAAAAGACTAGCAAAAAATTTCTCATTTACAGTTTGGATGATTAGTCACACAGTCATAAAGAAAAATAAATTTGGACACATACAAAGCTTCTGTAAATATTTACTTTCAGCACCATCATATATATGTATCATCCATTCATAGCAATTGAAACTGGTGCATCTGCATTAAAAAATGAAGCATGCTGTTTGCTGCTGACTTGCCAGTTAGGTGATATGATTGGACATTTAAAGAAAAGCTTTAAAATATATTAGCATATTTGAAAGTCAGAATACTCTTATTTACCTTCAAATAAACTATACTAAACATATGATTATCTTATATTTGTTAGTTTTTCCTCCCTTGTATTACCATTGTCACAACTGTTTAAAGATTCTACCTATCTGATACCCTAATTTTAAAATGGTAGACTAACTTTGCATCCAGTAATATATTCTAAACACAAAGAATGAATCTCAGGATTATATAAAGTTAAATACAACTCTACCAAAATGGACTGTTTTGGAGTTCAATCATACACATAGTAATTTCTGTACCAAGACTCCATCTACTATTGATGTTTATGTGATTTGTATGACATTCATCTCATTTAACTACTTTTCTTATTATCATAGCAAAGCACATGTTTACCATTTATTGACAAAACTGAAGGGGTGTCTTCTAGTCTTCTCTCCATTTGTTTTTTGGGGTTTTGGGAGGGTTGGTTTTTTTTTTTTATCCAAAACTGGCATTTGATAATCTGTACTTACATGTATCTTACTATATATATTTTATTCAAACTTCAGACTGATGATGGGATTTTGAAAATATGGAGTGAATCGGGAAATCATGGTGATGAGTGGAAGAAAGTCAAGTTACATTTGGGGAAACTGAGGAATTTTGAAGTTATCTTTGAAGGCATTCGTACCAGAGACCTAGGAGGCGGAGCAGCAATAGATGACATAGAGTTCAACAACTGTACCACAAGTAAGTTCAAGAGGGAAGTTTCTAGAGGAATGCTAAAGGAGATGTAGGATTTTCTTGCTTGTTTTTAAATACATCACGGTTTTACTGTTTTAATCATAATGTCACTGTTCATAAAATCAGTTATGAATATATTGTTTCACTCTTATGACTCCAATACCATTTTCTGCTCATAGAGAAAGTCTTGTATTAGTGCAGCGTTCTCACACCAAATTATTGCAGATAAATTCAAGAAATGCTTGAGGTTTTGTTTCCTTAATTTGTTTGGTTTTGAGTAAAAACTTTCCTTCTTTAATTCATTGGTAAGTTACTGAGGCTCTGATGTTTTGTGTAGTCATTTTATATAAATTATGTCAGATTATATCAGGTGAAGCCTGTGGTGTCCCTGTTTTATTGTAAAGTCTCTTGCCGTAAAAATGAGTTGAGACTACAAATGAACCACTGTCACTATTCCTTTTCCCAGTTCAGTTCAAGTGTTAAGGCCAGCAAAGTAAAGAAAACCTTTGACTCCTTCACAGGGTATGCATTCTATTTAATTCATCTCTTTGTGGACATAGGCTAAAATAGGAACAGAGTTTACCTTTAAAAAAAAAAAAGTAGTAAGAAACTGGGTGGATTGTGGCTTCCATCAAGAAAAGATGTGGTCTTTATCCCTGGTAGGAAACACTGTGACACAATATAAGTGGAGTTGTTGAGTAAGATGATCATTACTGATGCCACATATCAACACTGTGTGAATTTTGGGGAAATTGTTTGGGCAAGCTTTAATCTCCTGCCATGGTCTGGATACCCATTATCAGCTGGAGCATGGAAAGTGCACTTCTGGAGAGCATCTTTTGACTAGTTTAATCTGAAAAATGCAGGGTTTGCATTCAGAAATTGCTCTGTGGTGTAAATCAAAGAATGGAGACCGGATACAACTTGGGACCTACTTCAGAACTGCACTTTAATAAAACTCTAAGGCAGATGTAACCTTAAAAGCTCTTCCAGACACATGAATCCTAGTGATTCACTTGTGCTTTTTCTAATTGTTTCATTGTCCCTATTGCTATGTGTGTGATTATTCTCCAAAGGACAAGGATAGATGGATAAGGATGCCCTGGTAGGAGATGAGAGGTCAACATTCACCTATCATCTTGAATAACAAAGAGGATGTTGATCTCTCTTGCAATTTGTTGCCAGGTTGTGCTCAGATGTATTAATTCATACAGTGGGGTCTAGTTAAAACACATTTCTGGGATTCTATCCCATTTTGGGCGTACAACAATTTAGACACTTCATTTCACAGTCAGATTCATGACGACATTCAGCAAATAAAAATAGCAGGATTTTTTTTTTAAGGAGGAAGAAAACTCCCTGTTAAGTTCATAAAGATGATATCAGCACATCTTCATATAACATAAAAGTATTTCTGCTTTCTCTTAAATCCACATATTTTATAATAACCTGAAAATAGACATTATATAAACATAACTGGAAATATTTCAGAGAGTTGTCATTGCAAGGAAGGAAATTGTGTCAATAGGGAGTTGGAAAGCTGTCGTATGAAGGATCTTAAATCCCTTAAAATGTTAAGACTGCTGAAATTTAGTTTTAGTCTATGACCCTACAAATCTGAATGTTAATAGTGTTTTATAACTAGTCTTGCATTAAAATACCTTTGCAGTGAAACGGTTCGGAAAGTAACTTGCGTTTATTACTATATAGCAACTATTTGCTTTACAGCACTGCTTCAGCAAGAGCCTCTGTCGGGAAAGCAGTTGCATCATGTACTCTGACTACTTTCACATACTTACAGCTTCAGCATAGTAATATTTCTGTGTATTTTGCAGAAAATTATTGTTTATGAAAATGGATGATTAAGAGGAGGCTTTTCTCATAGAAGATTGAAATACACAGTTGAAGCTCAATATACAATACAAATTTTTTAAAGATTGAATTAGAAAAGTTGGAAACCCAAGATGCTAATCCTTTATAGAGCTGTCACTTGCATGGTGGATGTTTTTGCACTGTAATAAGGTACAGTCTTTATACAATCAAAAACGTTCACTTGCAGCATCTCCGATAGTGTATGCTAGGCACTGCAGGGTTTTCATTAAAGTTTAGGTGTATGTAATCCTTGGGAATGTGTTTAAGCTTATGTCTTTGCTTTTCAGCAGGATCAGAGGCCTATCATATATGTGCTTTTTAACTGTATGTATGTGTATGTGTGCAAATGCTTGTCTGTAAAAAAAACAAAACAAAGAAACACACCCCCACCAATGATTTTCCTTTCTCTACAATGATATTTAAGCTCAAACCTAAGTGAAGAAGGAATCATTGCATTGTCTTTAGCGCCTTTCACATCAGCTCCATGTATGATTTTTTTGCCTTCTACTCCACAAGTTGAGATCCGCTTGCTTAATTTTCTCAAGACTTTTGGTATGCTGACCTTCCTCTTGGCACGATGACATGAAGGAGCCTGGTCTGACCTTTTTCATTCTTGTTGCTATTGATTCTTTACCTTTGCAGAACAAACAAACAAAATACATTTTGCCAGATTTTCAAAAACAACATTTCCCATCTGACCCAAGCCTGGGGCATTCAGGATAGAGAAAGCATGTCATGTCTAAATTGTTTTTTTGCAGCACAGGGTTCACAGTTTTATTGTGTCTGTTGTAACAAAGTTAAAAGACAGCAAACACAATCTTACTGTGGCCAAACTCAAGGAGAAGAGTAGCATACAAACCAGAAGGGGTCAGGGGTTTCTTCTCAACAAAATGACTTGATTTACAACACTTATTCATGTACTGTGTTTGTAGCTGTAGAATTGCTGAGCTAGACACATGACCAGGGTCCTCTAGGGGAACTGAAGACTACATCTGCATTTTCTACTGGGACTTACAAGGTTAAACTAAAATCTTATATAATATCATGGATATTCTGGCCATGGTAATTACATAAGCAGAGGAATAGACCGTGCACAGAAAAAACTATAAGATAATTGAAAATAATTAAAACTTGAATAACAGGTTTGAAATAAACAGAAAGGAATGGAAATGAGAAAGCCTTAAATTGCATGGGAAATAATTGAATGTTTAGCGGATTCCCAGCAGATGGCATGTAGTGGTGGAGACGAATTTTAGAGCAATTCTGGAGCTTTCAGATATTTTGGGATAGCCGCCACCTCACAGACTGTCCTTTTGGAAGCTGCTGAATGGTATTCCTAGATCACGGTTTACAGTCAACACAATAAAATAATTGCCTCTCTGCAGAAATAATGCACTCAAGGGGAGAGAGTGAAGAGGGAAGAGAGAGGCACTCTGTGTGAGGATTTTTGACATGAATATTAAAACTGCTTTTATGCAGTATGGTAATATTCAGTGGTTATAGCAGAGTTTAATAAATCAAAAGACTTATTTTATTGTATATGGGTTTTCCTTCAGCTTGCTTTCATACCGTGTGTTACAGAAAGAAGCTGTACACATCATGAGGGAATCTGCATGGAGGTGAATTAGCTCTGCAGACTTCTTCACTCTTCACTTACATAGCTGTGATTTACATAGCTCATTATATGAGGATTTTCAATGGACAAAAGAGAATCTTTTCACTATTTCCTTTTAAAAATTAATTAGTTAAAAGCTTCTGTATCAGTAGAATACTACAGATAACTTTATTTATTATGATCTGAGCTTCTGGGGAGCTATCCTGCAAGGTTCGTTTCCCTCAGGTCTCACTAATTTCTGTGAAAGTGAAGGTCAAGAAGCAACTGTGGATTTATTGGAAATGTGAGAGGTCTTGGAAATATTGTCAGAGATAGAAAAAAAGAGGGTATAAAAGAGTCTTATCAGTTAGTTGTGAGAGGGTAAGTTATGTTTTGATAGCAAAAAAAATTTAAATTCCAAATCTGGTATCTTTTTATTTTGCAGGTTTAATTGAAAGATGTGAAAAATAGTGGAGTCACATCACAGACAAAGATTGTTCTTAATATTAAGTTAATTAATTTACTGATTAATTACATTTGAATTTTTTTTTCACCTTCTTGTACAATAATTCTTTATACAACTTTAGTGACAGACTATCCTATGTGACCTGAATGGAGTTTAGAGTGGTCATCTCTTGAACTTTTTAATAATTAGCTTTGACCATGCATGAGGTTATTTGCAGGCTAGAAAAAAATGCTTGCAATTTTGCCTTAATAAAAAGGTAAAATACCTATGAGTATTGTACAGAATAATCCCTAATGATAATTTTATTTTTGAGACTTCTGACACTTATCTTCATGATAACATCTTCTAAAAATCCTGTCAGAAATAAGCTGTGGTCTGGTAACCTTAAAGAGCACTTCAAGCACTATTGATTTGCTTTTCCAGCTGATGGCTCGCTGTCATATAATAGTGAATCAAGAGCGCAACTCATCAGACATGCTCTTGCCAGTAGTCTGAATTTTATACCTCTCTAATTTCAAAGAAAAGGAATCCTGTACTCGAGATAGAAAACACAGAATATAAGCATGGACATATACCTTATCCAGCCATATCATACATACTGATTTTGGCATCCCAGGGCAACACCTGAAAAAACAACAGTGATAGATGAGTGAAAATAAGTGAGTCATAACTCTAAATTCAAATTAAACAGAAATTTCTAGAATAGTTGATTATTTAGTTGATGTATGTATTTTTTCTCGCAATTCAGTGTGATAAAAGTACAGGAAGAAGAAAGAGCCATTACAGCTCCAGTGATCTCTGTGGGTTACCTGTTTGGGATCAGACTTCACAAGCTTTTCTTCTCAGATTTAAGGTAAATAGGATACACATTCAGTCATACTTGAAGTGTCATTAAAATTATATTTATTTTTTAAAAGAAAGCAAATCAAAATGCCCAAGTACTCCTATTAATAGGAAATTGATTTACCAAATTGAGCTGAACAGAAATTTTCTTTAAAATATAATCAAGCTTGCTTTGCCTGGTGGTAAACTTTTTCTTTCCCTTTCTCCTCATATATTTGTCTTCCTCCTCACCTACTGTTTATGGCAAAGACCACAGGTGAAGGTACTGCAATCCTTTGAATGACTTTGCTTCCATGCTCCCATCAACAAGAAGCTTTGAAAGTCTCAGCAGAGAAATCCTTTCTCATAAGAATTCCATCCTAGCTTTGCAGATCAGAGAGAAAACAACTAAAACATCCTAGTGTTTGGGTGCGTAGGCCAACTTTTTTACTTTTAAAATAAGCCAGTTTCTTTGAATCCTCAGCTATGTATCATGCAAAGCTTTACATTTAGTGGAGAATTTAGTTCTTTCTGCTCAGACACTTGAGAAAAGTTCAAACTCTTATAACAGAAATATTCAGTACAAACCTGGCCCTGAAGTGAGAGGGAAGGGAATTCAGGCAGAGAAAGCTGCCAGAGCTGATTTAGTCACTCAAGATATATATTTATATTCAGCCAGAATGTATGTCCAGTTACCTGGGTTTTTTGATCTTTTTTTTTCCTCTTCAAAATATTTTACTATTTTATGATGTTTTTCACCTGTTTTTATAAATAGGTCAATGCCAGGGTGTTCTGACATGGGACTCTGGAATTGCATCACCTGGCTAAAACTTCCCAGTAAATGTGCTGAAATTAATGGTAAAATTCTTATTTGTTAGTCTAATGTTTGGATTAAGTCTTTAGAAGGAAATTATTCCTTGATTTCATGGTGAGCTATCAATTTACAAATTGCTGATATCTTTTGAATCTGCTTCTACTGTAGAGGAAGAAAGCTCATTTTGAGAAGTCTAGTAATTTTTTGGTTACAGTAACCAACCATTTGGTAACCTAATTTGAGTTACAGCAACATACATTAACGTGAATGTGCTTTATCGTTTTTGAGTGAAAATCTTACTGAACTCAGATCTCATTACACTCAGCAGAGGGTACAGATGACACACAAATTAGTTCTAGGCAAGAAATGATCTCCCTTCTGGATATGTGAAAGTCACCCACAGCTGCCTTCCACAGGATGTCCTGAATGCCCTCGTACAATGGACTCAGTGGGGCAGCGTGCTCGGGAGAGATGCGGAGGAAATACATGCTCCCTCAACCCAGTTTGCCAGGGCTGCCAGAGTTACGCTGAGGAAAGACCTGAATTCCTCATAAGTCATGTTATGTACAAGGTGATTGCTTAAACGGCATTCCGTATTAAGACTTTCTAGAAACGTATGAAAAAATATAAATTCATTTTTACCGAAAAAGCAAATATTATATAGCCTGGCTTCAGGGAATGAATAATATTGGATTTGACAACCTTCTTTGAAAAGGTTAAAAGAACAGAGAGAAGAGAAATATGGCACCAGCTTGAAAATCACAGTATTCTCTAGTTTTTATTACACTGTACAGAAGTCATTTACACACCTGTAATACTCCAGGATTGCTATTTCTGTTTGAGATTATGTAAAAAATGCATGAGAGCTCATGTGAAACTTTTGAAGAAAAGTTGCTGACTTCAGAGATACTTTGGTTTGGTAGTAGGTCGCTGCAAAAGCAGCTTTTCAGTATAAAACAAAAATCTCGTCATTTTGACATTCACTTTACATATTACTTACTCTTCATATCCGATGGTAAATTTCTTAACTCCATATATTTCAAATGGGCCACAAGAGAAGACTTTTCATGGCTAGTAAAACATACAGGATAGAGATGGCCAGATTTTAATTTTTTTTTGTAACCTCACAATCATTGTCTATAAAGGTGGTACTAGAATAATGAACACTGCCTTGGCCTGAGTTCATTTTCATATGAAATTACTGTAGAAGGTAGGCACCCTTCCAGTACAAATAAACTGCATGTAACAGTTGATCTTCTGTAACCTATCATACACCTCCATGCAATATGACACCCAAGATGAATTTCACATCTAATGATGATTCTGCAGAGCCAGGGAGAGCATTCAGCTGAGGAAGTGTCTCCTTGTTGCAGATAATTGTGACTTGTACCTGTGTGCTGTACTCCATTGGTCTGTCACAACAACCCCTGTGGACCACATTAGGACAAGTCCATGTATAAAAACAAAATATTCACATGAGATGCTTCTAAGAAATCTGTGATAAGGGGAGAGAGTGCTGTGATTGAGTGGTTTGGATTGATTCTGCATCACAGTGGAAACAACGGCTTGACAGTAATTTTGTAGGGTAAATATCATTAAAAAGCTCTAAAAATAATCTGTTCAGCTGAACTTTCTAGGGTGTAATATAGCTCTACACTGGAAACAGGGTGGAGGGGAGACAGGGAGGGGAAAAAGGACCAAGCAGTAGAGACCACCTGTCAAATTGCTTCAGGAAATATTTATCTCTAGTTAAACAGGTTCATAATTACTGGGAAATAGAATTTTCTGCAAAAGCATTACTTGATTTTTTACCTTATCTCCTCTTCTCCCTTTCTTTTACCACTTGCAGGCTCCAAAAAGATAAAGCCTAGAACACCAGATCTCACTCATTGCTCAGTACTCAGTGCTTCTCCCTAGTGTCTTCTTTAGTATTAAGCAAAATATGGGAGCTCCCTACATGAGGATACTGTGAGCATGAGCTCCTTATCCTGCTGATACACTCTACGCCAAGGCTGGCCTTTCAGTCTTAATCAAATATAAAAACTTCTGTCCTTGTCTGGTGTGGGTTTATATACTCCATAATATCAGCACTAGAAATTGAAGAGAATTTCTCTCTTATCTTTAGTATTGCTTGAGCCAGAGCCGGTGGTACATTTCCAGAACCTATGGATGAATTTTTTATTCTTCCAGTTTATGTGGTGGCCTTGGGCACCATAATACTACTTGCTTTGAGCATCTTTAGGAAGTCCATTGGCAGACTTTTGCATCTACAGGTGAAATTCTCTCCTAAGAGTCAATATAATTTGTTAGATCTGCTGTTTATGTCAGAGCCAATGCATATCTGTGAATTAAATCTGGCCTTTTAAGTGACACATTCTGTGAGGAGAATTCCCTATGGTTTTTGAATTACAAAAAGAACCTTATTTGAAATTATATCTAGCTTGCACAAGTAGAAACTTTTCATCTAGTTTTCCCTGCAAAAGATTGCCAAGGTCATCCATGGACAGAAACATTATTGATGAGTTTGCTAATAGGGTTTTAATGTTCTATAAAAAAAGTCAGGTAGAAAAGGGTACTGAACAATTGGGGTAAGCAAATGAAAAGCTTGATGCAAATTGTGTTTCATAATTTCTGAACTTCAGAATACTGAGTACAGTTGAGTTCCAGTTCTAATGAAACTTTCTAGGAACTTACATTTTATACATTTGATTTAAACAAAGGGTGAAACTTGGAAAGTAAAGTTCCTTCACTGAATAATATTTTCAACAAAACATTTTTAATTTTTTAATCTTTGATTATTCCTGTATCTCAAGTATTGTGGAAGAGGGGAGGGAAGTGATATAAGTACTCTCACTATACAACACAATTTAAACAAAAAATAATAGAAAGAGGTGAATTTTCAACTGTAATTTGAAAACATTTCTACTCAGAAAGAACCTTAATTTCTAAAAAGACAAATAGGGGGAAAAAAGTCTCATTTCCCTTGAATATATGTTGCATATTTCATTTCATACTGTTGACATGGTTGTAGAGTATTGTTGAGTGAGTGCGTGCATTCCTCTCGGAGAGCAGAGATGAGACTCTTGGTAAACAGCAGCTCAGTGTACTTGACCTTGAGTTACACGTTGCTTTTCAAAACAGTTCAAGGTCTTGTTCACTGCAGCCTTTAGCAACCGTAATAACTTGGGATTCACCCTATGCCTTTCGCAAGCACAAAGCACTGGCCAAACATAACCTCTGACAACCTATGTGAGTCTTAAGTGTTGTAATACAACACGGCAAGAGCATCTCTTCTTTTTGGCTGTGTGATCAATCAGTTCTTTCATGATAAATATTTTAAATAGGAGAACATTCAATGCATCAACCTGATACCCAATCTATGAAAGTTACTGGTATCTATCAGCCTAAAAAATTTTTTGAAGCTATCTACTTTGTTTCAGACAATCAAGATCTACATCTTTTAGAGCTGATATTTGGCCTGTCTGGTTCTTTCGATGATTTTCAATGTGCTGGATACCACAGGAATATTTTCGTCTTACAAAGCATTGGTCAAAGAAAGCTCTTGTACTTTTAGAGTCAGAGAAATAGTCACTGGCCCAGTGCTGTCCTCTAGTAGCAAACCTAAAGGAAAGTAGGCCATCTTCATCAGTTCTTTCATAGCCAATCTTTTCCTGGTAACTGAAACAAAGTGTCTGCTGGGTTAATAATGTTGTATTTATCAGCTATCTCCAAATGAATCTTGTCATGTCTATAAATTCTGTGAGTACCATATGAGCTAGTCTTCCATACATAACATGTACTGGAGATGGATATAAATATATAGCTTGTGATGCATCCACAGTAGAGTCACAATTTATTTGTGGTATGCATGATGTGCATCTGTGTCTTGGTTGTTTTCTATGTATATACAAATATACACGTATTCTTACTAGGGAAGGGCTTATCTTTGCTGGCATTCTGAGAATTACATTGTGCAGAACGAAATATGTAGAAATGAAAGCAAGTGTATGTAAATGCAAGTTCTATGGCAACCATCATAAACATGCTTCTTTTGTAGGGTTTAGTGATCCAAAAGCCAAGCCAGTTCTATTGGTCTCTTAAAAACTACTTAGAAGATTTTATGGCTCTTTGCTGCATCAATCCAAATTGTACTTAATTGAAAAGTGATATCCTGTGTATGCTTTTTCCTTTTCAAGTACTGCCATTTCATTTGGCATAGGGATTTGCATAACGTAGTCAATAGTTACTACTTCATCTAAAATATGTCCTGTGCTAATTTCTTGTGGTGTCCTGGTTTTCAGTAAATGCTGCAGCTCCAAGGGGAAAACAAATAAATGGTGGGGGGGAGTGAGTGAGCGGCTGCGTGGTGTTTAGTTGCTGGCTGGGGTTATGGAATACACCGTTGGCCAGTTTGGGTCAGGTGCCCTGGCTGTGTCCTGTGCCAACTTCTTGTGCCCCTCCAGCTTTCTCACTGGCTGGGCATGAGAAGCTGAAAAATCCTTGACATTAGTCTAAACACTACTGAGCAACAACTGAAAACATCAGTGTTATCAACATTCTTCACATACTGAACTCAAAACACAGCACTGTACCAGCTACTAGGAAGACAGTTAACTCTATCCCAGCTGAAACCAGGACAAATGGGTATGATAAAACATTAGCTTTTTGCTGTGCCATAATAGTTGTTTTATTATTTTTTTTTTTTTAGATTTATGAGACTCTAATCCCCAATTATTTACTGTAAGAGAAAAAAAGGTGGTTTACAAGAATATGTGCTGTGGCCTGTCAACTTTGATCCAGGAGAAAATCAACAGTTTAATTGCTCCACTGATTCTTGTTAATTTAGTTATTTCTATGCTGATCTAAAGCTTGGTTGTTATCATAAGCTAGGAAATTCTTCTTTGTGTTTCTGTGTTTTGTATTCTACATTATTTTGTTTTGTTTTGGGGTGGGGTTTTTTGTTGCCTATATTCTCTTTTTGTGGGAAAGGAATGGATTGTGGTCTTTTGACTTGCAGCATATCTGTATAGTCTTCAAACCCCACAAGTTTATGGACTGAACAATTGTAGGAGAAGAGAGAGCAAAGCATAATGAAAAACAAAAGTAACTTGCCCAAGAAATGTGCAGGAGTGCAGGAAATTAATAAATATTGTTGGAGCTTCTGTTCTCACTAAAAAAACCAAACACCCCCCACCCCCAATTTTTATAGCTCTATGCCATTCCTTTATCACTCATGTTGTGCCTGTAGACCAACACTCCATATCTGTATGGATATTTTCCATGATGTAACATTATGTGTAGAACTGAGCAAACAATGAATTGTTCAGTTTAGTGGCTAAACCAAAGATTTGGAAGAAGGTCAGGTCAAAAAAGAACATTTATGGCTTTTTCATTAAGTGCAATTCCTTTCTGGTCAACAGTTTTCTTAAATTAAAATGAAATGTTTTCTTTTGCCTTTGGATATCTTAGGTCACTTCAAACTTTTCATATAGCATATTCAGAAATAAGCTTAGTACTTATCAAAAACGTTTCATCTCCCTACAATTCCTCTCATTCCCGTTGTGTGACAAATTGACATTTGTGTATCAGATATTTCACTGTTTTCCATTTTCATACATGGAAATCAGCTGATTTTTGGCTTGCTGTGGCTACTGATCCATTTAATGTTGTAGCTTATCAAAGATAACTTCAGAGTAACACCGTGAGCAAAGTACAACTGATATTTTATTTTTTTTAATTATGATTTTGTCCTAATTTATTTGGAGTGTATTCAACAGTATGTTAATTTTTTCCCTTATAGGCTTCTTGAGAGGTTGTTAGAAAAAAGAGGTGAGAAAAAAAATTTGCCATATTTACTCATGTTTTTTCTGCTCAGAAGAGATTTTTCTGTCTGTTTGGATTTTCATGGAATGTTGTGAGTTAGACTATTGGGAAAAAAATTATATATATTATTCCATGCTATATGTAATCAACCATCATCCAATACAGATCAAAGCACAACTGAGGAATAAAATCAGTCAAAAAGCTATATATTTTTACATGCAGTCCCACACAAACAACATATGCAATGAAATAAGATGTAATGAGAATTTATCATTTTATCTGAAATGTCAGCTTTAAACGTATCTTAAGCTGTTCATTAGGAGACATTGTTTTGCTTTATGCTGCAACTCCCTAGAGGGAGGTTTGAATACTGTTCTTGGAAACATCCTTCTCCAAATTCAGTCCTGATAGACTCAAACTCAGATTTTGGCAACCCTGTAATTTTGATGACAAAATTAGAAATGGGCAAGATAATATTTTGAATATCCTCTCTTTTTCTTTGTTCAAAGTGGTTTCTAACATGTTTTTTTGTTAAATTGCAGCTCAACCCTCAGAATTGAGAACATATTTTCCAATATGTTCTTCAATACATTGTTCTGATTAAATAGACATTTTATATTATATTTTAATTATATATTTAAATATTTATATTATATTTAAAGAATGGTAAAAATGAAACTTCTAAGTTGCAACTTCTGTGTGAATCTTTGTTTGGTTATTGGGGTTGTTTATGCTGAAGTTGTATTTTATGGTTAAAACCCACTGTATTTCTTGTTTTGATTTAGTTTTGGTCAGAATGAGTGTGTACTCTTGAAAGTTGATTTTTAGTGTCATTGTGACACTAAATGCTGAGTAGGAGTTTGGAATATTTAGTTTGACTATGCTATGCTAATGCTGGTATGCTAATTTTGAGAGGGATTTTATTTTTATCTCTGCCAAAGGCTGTAGCAGAATCTCCATCTTTATCATAAATGTAACCTGGTATCCCTAAAAATGACATATAAACAAGGTCTTACTCCAAAAGGATAAAATTCACGTGACTCTATGTTTGGACTTTATGGCATTCACATCTGTTGAGATACAAGTTTTCATTATGACTGTATATGGATCACATGTTTTATTTTAGGATAAGCTAAGAAATGTATAATATTCTTAAATGCTCGTTTCTGGTATGCTTGAAGTACTGTAAAGGAGCTTATAAAAAACCCCCCTGTAATTAATATTAAAGTGCTAAATATAAATGATAGAGTAACATAACATTGTCTTGATTAAAGGTGAAAGGAGGTTAAGGCGAGGAATATGATCAATCACAAAGCCATGGATTTTTAAATGTCATTCCCCTATATGGTGATAATGTACCTCTTTCATATGCAGTGAAATAAGTTGTGAAAATTATTGTACCCTAATGGCTCTGCTGTTAAGTAATTTCTGTCATTATTTAAGCCATTGAGTGACTTAAGGAAGTCACTCAATTTTCCAGTGCATCATTTCCAGTGCATGGGAGGGAATGAAGATGAGGGAGTCAGACTCTTCTCATAAGTGCCCGCTGACAAGACAGTAGGCAATGGGCACAAATTAAAAAAAACAGGAAATTTCATCTGAACACAAGAAAACAATTTTTTTTTACTGTGAGGGTGGTCAAACACAAGCACAGGTTGTCCACAGAGGTTGTTGTGTCTCCATCTGTGGATATATTCAAAATCCAACTGGACATGGTCCTGCACAACCTGCTGTAGTAGAGGCTGCTTCACAAATGCTTCAGTCAATTTTTCTCAAGTCCACTCCTCTGCTAAGGGCTTCTTGCCACTTGGATTCTCTGTAAAAAGCAGCCATAGCTTTTCCTGTATTTAAGGCATTCATGGTAATGCTGTTGTCTGTGGATTCCCTGACACATAATCAGATCAAATGGACAGTGTAAAATTAAAAACCAAAACAAGAAGACAGATACCAATTTGAAACCAGATTTTATTTATACCAATGCTCAGGGATGTATGCGCTTCAAAACTGGAAATTTAAGTCAGGTCCTGCAGGTAACCAAACAGCACGGAATTTTTTTTGAACTATCTATTCTAAATATTTGAATTACATTTTAATGCTGTGTTGTTGCTCTATTTAATATTACCTTGTGTACATGTTTAAACTAAACCAAAAATTTAGTTCTCCTTTCCTATTTTTCTTCAGTGAGAATGTAGTTCCTCAGTCTGTAAAATTCAGTAAGTACCTCTATTTGAGGAGATTAATACCCTGACAACAATAACTTCCCCTTCTGGAAATAAGGGCCTGCACAAAGATAAATATCAAAGTGTTCTGTCCAGACTGTGTTTAACAATGTGCCCTATTTTAGTCATGTTTGAAGGAAAAAATGAAACATTTTACATTGAATAGGGTGAAAATACATTCTCCTAAATGTCTTATTGCACAACTTGGAGCTCTAGACTGAAAAACAATCTTGGGTTAACAGGAGTGCATCTTAAATGTTGCATTTGGGATTATCAGAACTGTTTCAATTACTACTAATTGAAATTATGCACTCGGAGTACTGAACTAAAAAATAATTTATATAAGTTTCTTTATAGTTCAGAGATGGCTGAATCTCAGCGCTTTTTGGCCTTGGCCCTAGCACTTTATGTGCAAGTTACTAAGTTACTCTAATTTTATGTCACAATTTTCACTCACTCTCAGAGATGATAAAAAATTGTGGTAAAACAGAACCTTTTATTAAATACCATAAAAGGAATATCTGGGCAGTTCACACACTGAGAGCAGAAGTTTCTCTAAACTCTTCAAAAAAGCTAAACATCTTATAAAGGCTTTAAAAATTTATGCACTACACAAGTGTTGTATAACAGTGGTTTTTCTCAGTTTAAAATGTTCTTATTTTCCAAACGATGTCTTGTAATTATGAGCAGAATAAAGCCTTTAGCCTGTCTACTTTTCAACAGCTCACAGAACCCTTTTTAATGGAACGTGCACAACAAATACACTGGGGAAACAGTTGTGTTGATGCTGAACTGAATTTTCTTCCAGGCAAAACATCCTACCCTGGAAGCTATGGGCAAGGCCAATACAGTAGTCTAGATATGCGTAATGCACCATTAAAAGTGTGACACCAAATAACATCTGGTGGAAGCAGTAAATCACTGAAGTCATAGTCTATAATGTCTAAACAAATAAAAAAGAGCATCCTTTGATTTAATTACAATATTGATTTAAATGTCCTGTTGGTTTCAGTTGGAGAGAATCCCAGGGAATGCCCTGCCCTCACTGATTTTGTGTGTGGGAATGAGAATTGCATAGAATCTCAGTTCATCTGCGACTATAAACCAGACTGTGAAGACCTGTCAGATGAAGCTGACTGCAGTAAGTATTTCTTTGTCTATTAATGTAATCTTCAGTTAAAATTTTAACTTTAAATTCTGTAGCATAGCTTAGGTGAATTCACACAGTTGCTCAGAAAATAATTACAAGCAAGTTGCGTGTTCCCCCAACACAGAAGGTCTGACGTTTTCAGATCCTCAAGGACATTTGCTGCAAAAAGTAGTTAAGTGTGATTTAGTCACAAAAGTGTAACTTACTCAAACCAAAGATTAAATATAAAACAAAAACAAAACCAAAACAGCTTAAGGACTAAAAACATATTTAAGGAATAAAATCCATGGGTTACAATACAAATTAACTCTGAGAAGAAATGTAAACTCATTTATTAAATTGAAAGCATGCTGAGCTGTCAATGTTGAATGAAAAGCTAAGTAAGCAAATTAATGCACAATAGCATTTAGACATGATTCTGCTATAAAAAGGGATTATTTAAAAACAGGCCTGTCTTTCCTTTCAGATTAATCCTGTCTTTGTGATCTGAGTTGTGTCACTACTACATGTTCATTGTTCTTTGTTCTTGCTGCTGTTGCAGAGCTATGAAAATATTTTCTTGCTATTACTCCATTACAGAACAGTTGGACAAAATGGAATCTGTCTATATTTTTGCATTCCTAGTCAATACTGAGAGAAAATTTGTCTGTAGGTATTCTTTGCTAATGCTGTTTGAGATGGAAGGACACAGTTCAGTTGTGAAAATCTGGATCAAGTTAAGAGGCTTTCCAAATCAGATTTGAAACTCAAAAGCAGTAAAACATTGTGCCTTTGTTCCTGCTCCATGTCTTTGTTTTTTTACAGTCACTGTCCAGACCAGGCTTTTGGAGTAGGAAGCTTGAACATTCCATATGTACAGTTCAGTAATCAGTCTAATTCTTAATGTTTGAGCTGGAGGGCCAAATTCTGCCATAATGCAGATAAGATCAAAAGTAACCTTGGTAGATAAAGTAAATACATCACATGCATCAATTCAGTGCTCACATTGTGTTAAAGTGCAAGCACTCCATTGAAATCAACCAATGCTTGGTGATTCCTTGAAAAACAAAGGCATTTTCTCTTGCATGGGGTTGCTAAATGCTTTGACTGGACAGGGTTACAAAAATAATGACCCTTTATTGGCTGATGTAAATTATATTGTTTTAACCAGACAGCAGACTTACAACCTAGAATACATGTGAAGATGTCACTATAGGAGATTTAACTTTGAGTTTCTCCCTCTTTGTTGTTTTCATAAAAGTAAATAACAGTTCTGAAGTACATATGCTGAAGCTGGTGTCTCTATTTCTGTTTTCTACCTACTGCAGTGCTTTGCCTTTCAGAGAATTTTGTGAGTCATATTCATGGAAATTAATCTACATTGAATGATAACTTTAAAAGACTAGCTTTTTTTCAAGTAGATTCCAAGAAAAGATAGATTTTAAACAGGTAATCTGTATTTCTTGTATATAATGTTCATATTTTTTCAGGAGTTAGACAAAGTAAGTGCAGCAAAATACCCTGTAAACTTACCCTTGTAACATTTTACAGACCTAACAGAGACATAGTAAGGCTGAATTGCTGTCCAATGTAAACTGCGTTGTAAAGATATTCAGAAAACTATCGAGGCACTTGATTTATTCTGTAAATATTGTTACAGGATATAGTAGCTTCATTTGGAGGCAGGGGGGCAGACTGTCCTGTGTTGTCTGGAAGGACTGTGATAGAATCAGCTCTCTTCTCTTAGTCAGATAATAGACGGAAACATTTCAGGCCATAAATTATCTTGAGTCACAGTAAAGCAGCACAGTCTTTGCTATACTGCAGAAAAGCTTCTCCAAGGGAAGAAAAAAAAAATACTGATATTTGCCTTAAATAAATAGAGTGAAATATCTTTTTATTGTAGATGGAAAGGCTGTAGTTATATAAAAATGTTTTCATCAGTCTTTAGTCTTGCTGTTGCTGCAGAACTGACAAAATATCAAGTTAACAATAGAGGAGAGATACTGTAATCTGGCATACAGAATACCCAGATAAACCACAGGTATAATATTTCCCTATGTGTTATATCTTAGTTCCAACAAATGAGGCATTACATTGGGATAATCACACCTTTTCCCTGAGTGTATATCTTATAGATGGGAATGAACAACATTAATGGGCACATAATACCTTTTAGATATGGAAGCCTCATTTTTTAATGAAAAGGCAGCAGGAGCTGCTTAATCAGAAAAGAGAGCAGAACTGGCACAGAGAAAGCCCTTCAGTCTAACCTGCCCCATCACAGGTGGTTATGGCCACATTTGTCTGCAATTTTCTCCTTTTCTCTGAGCTCAAGGTCCGAGCTTATTTCACATTCTACTATAGTTTAATACCAATGTAACTCCAAAGAAGTAAATGGACCATAATCTACTCAGCAGCAATTCCTCTGTGCAGGATTTACAACAGAATCTGGATTAAATGAATTGTATCCACGTAGGCTAGTAGACTTTTTGGTTTTTTAAATAAACTCATGGAAATTACTTACTCTATGCTTCATTCAATCCAGTCAAGCAATCTTGCAAAAATTTCATTCTCTTTCAGTAACCTGCTGGAAGTACTGAGGTGAAAAAAGCACACACAAAAGCAGTTTCAATTTTCATGAATTGCAGCCAATTATACACCCAGATTTGATTAATAGCAAACCTCACTGTTGATGAAGCAACTAGAGGAGTGCTTGAATTATTGAAATAAAAGCAATTTTTCAGATAAATGGGACAATCCTCTTCTGATGGCTTCTAAATAGGGTCTGTTTACCCATAAAATAAAAAATACCCAGCAGGTGCAGATATATTGGGTGACTCTGTCAACCCTGTAAATACTGTTCATAAATATTTATTAATAATTGCTTTCTGAATGCACTGTTAAGATACTAGGGTAAAATTCCTGAAGTCAGGTAATCGATTACGAATAGTAAAAATTCCAAATGCATTTGGAATTTGATCTTGTTAGAACTGCACAAGAAAATTGTACCTGTTTCGATTAATGGGTTCCTTTCTTTGCATGCGAGGGTGTTTGCTGTGGGAGTTAGGATATACTAGGCTTACATGATGCTTGTAATGCAGTGTCAATGTGAATGCTCAGTGCATTTGTGTATACCTTTCACGATTCCCGAAGGCCATGCTGTGAATAGCACTAACACAAGCACAGAATGGTTGAGGTGGGAAGGCACCTGTGGAGATCGTCTAGTCCAACTTTCTGCTCAAAACAGGGTCCATTGCAACAGGTTGCCTAGGGCTGTGCCAGTAAGGTTTTGAATATCTCCAAGCATGGAGACTCCACAACTTCTCTGGGCAACCTGTGCCAGTGTTTGACCAGCCCGACAGTAAACAAAAGAAGTTTTTTCTTAACCTTAAAAAGTCCTTCCTGTGTTTGTGCCCATTGCCTCTTGTCCTGACACCAGGCACCACTGAGAAGAGTCTGGTCTGTCTTTGTCCTCTTTACACCCTCCCAGCAAGTAATAAATACACACTGATAAAATCCCACTGAGCCTTCTCTTCTCCAGGCTGAACAGTCCCAGCTCTCTCAGCCTCTCCTCATGAGAGACACTTTAGTCCCTTCCAGTATGGTAAAACTACATTACAGAACAGTACAGATCCTTCTCTTAGCATTCAGTGGGACATACATTATCCACTGGATCAAAATTATTCTTCTTTTAAGATATTTGTCCTATACATTTAACTAAGGTGACACATTTTTACAGAAAAGCAAGTCCACAGGGTTACAGTGTGTGTGCAGATCTTGGTCATACAAAACAGGTTTATGATAACGATAAGTCATTTTTACAAAGGATGGCATCAGTTGTTCTTGTGGCATCAAAGCAGAAAATAGGAAAAAAACAAAACAGATTACAAAAGGCAATTAAATCTATTCTTTGTATCTGTATCCTTTATACCTAGACAGTGATACATAAATGTATTTTAATGCTGCAGAACACTTCTAGGTCAAGAAGCACACTCTAAATCCTTGAATTCATTTGAGGTTCTGAAATAGTCACAGTCAGACCTGTTTCTAAAATGCACGACTGACTATGATGTTTAATAGATTGGAACCTTTTCCCAGAGTCCTCTCACAGGGGTAGTCCTTGCTCTCACTCAGCAATTGTGTAGCTGTCCCTGCTTTATCGCTAAGGAAAAGACCTTTAGAAGCCAAAGAAGAGTTTGTGATGCTATTTCATTTGTCTCTACCACAGCATTTTTATAATTTTGTTGATTAATTACTTTTCCAAAGTCACCTGAAACATCAGAGGCAGATCTAGAAATGGAAAGTTGAACGAAGATCTCTTGAATTCAGTCGGTATCCTAATCACTAGAACATCTCTCTCATCGTAAAACTGCCTTCATGCATAACACGCAATGATGAGCCAACATATGTTCATGAAAAACGCCACTGTGGAAGTGGAGTGCAGTTTAGCTAGCTAATTGGCTGGGAATCATTCTGTCCATTCACTTTGAATAATAACTAAAATTGGTGAAGTCATCGGTCTGTCTTCAAGACTTACATGGACATATATCTGTAATAAAGTTTAAGGCTGTTTATACCTGCTCGGGAAGTGAAGGGTGAATTTTTTCTTTCCTCCCTAATTACCACATATTATTTATGTCAGTACATGGAACACAGGGAATCATAGCATTAGCTAAACAGAATCCTTTCCATTACCATGTACAGTATGTTCATTACAGCCTTTTACATATAACAGCTGGGATGATAATTTACTTCTTGCTCTATTTTCAGGTTACTACACAAGTATTCCTGGAAGCTGTAACTTTGAAACACAAGATCAAGAATGGACCACTGTATGCGGATTAACTCAGGACCCTAGTGATGATTTTGACTGGAATATTAGCAACAGTGCTGTCACAGGACAAACGGGTCCTGATACTGACCATACACCAGGTATTGGCATGTGTTGTACATCACTTTTGGGAAAATGAAATATTCACTGAATTTAAAAAAGTCCTGTAGATTAGTGCCAAGATAACAGCAAATCTCAGTGTGATCAGCTGAGCTTATTGTATATGCAGACAAATCATAGTGAGCAATTAGCACAGTTCACAGAGCAGTTACAACAAGCATTTAAAATGTTCACTTTTACATTAAAATTACAATAGAGGATATGTAACACAAAAAAGCCACGCAAAAAACTATATTAAATGTTTTAACATATTGAGTTTTGTTGTTTATACTATCTGGTAACTTCTAGTTCTGTCTGACCACAAAACCAAACAGCCTGGCATAGTAGCCTATTAGCAACCTTTTTAAACATTGCTTCAGCAGCACTGTAATTTTATAGATTGCTCTTTTCAGAGTGGTCCTGATTATATCATTCTTTATACTCCACTTCAGCTTGATGCATTTGTTTAGTAATTTCCTAGACAATGAGCTGCTAAATATAATGTGAAGACTAATTAATCATCACATCTGGGACACAACAGACATCTTTCTAAAATAGTACGGCTTGCCTGTACAAATGTTGTAACTGTCTCTGCGTCTGCAATGATATTATTAATTAAGGGGTTATTTGAAAACTTTTAAAGAACTAGAGATATGAAATTTTAACACAATAGAAGAGGATGTATTTGTCAATAATCATGGATCACTAAGATATTCCATCAGGTCTTGCTCAGATGTGCCGTGACAGTGAAGCCACGCACTGCTGAATGGCTGAAAAACTTTGGATAAACAAAGGTGTGAATAATAGTCCAGCCATCCATTTCTCTCAGGTCACCTGAGCACAGAGTGTAGAGCTTGTATTAAGCAGCACCTTGACTGAGATCATCAGATGACCCTGACTGTGTTGTAGTCAGTCTCTGGAAAACCTTGTTGCATTGCAGGCATTTTTATAGGCAGCTCCATGAAAGTATCAGCTTTGCATTTCCAATATCAGACAAAACAACATTAGGACATGTTGCTAACCTTTAACTCACTCATGTTTTTCTAAGAACCCAGCTTAATCTGTTGTTATCTTTCCCTCTCCCGATCACTAGCTCTGCATTTTTCTTGCCAGTCATTAGTATTTTATTAATTCCTTATAGAAGTCACTGGATTCAAATGAAATCTCTGTATGAAACCTTGTGTGTCAGGCCCTAATGCTCGTGGTTTCTGAAGTGTAACTGCAGTATGAATAGAAAACATTGGGCTGATACTTGTAGAAGATGGTCATCTGACTAATAGGGATGAAGAAAAAGTGGACGCATTCGATGTGGTTTTTGCCTCAGCCTTTAACAATACTGATAGACCTTGGGCTGCTCGGTCCCCTGAATTGGAGGACCATTAGTGTGGGAACAGTGACTTTCCATTTGTGGACACTGAAATTGTAAAGACCAGCTGTATCAGCTGAATGTTCACAAGTCCATGCGGCCTGATGGCATTCATCCCAGAGTACTGAAGGAGCTAGAGGATGCTATGGCAGGACCCCTCTCAATCATCTGCCAAAGGTCTTGGGAGCCTGGGGAAATCCCTGCTGACTGGAAGCTAGCCAATGTTATTGCAGCCTACAAAAAGGGTGTGAGGGAACACCCAGGGATCTACAGACCTCTTAGTCTAACCTCAGTTCCTAGAAAAATTATGGAGAATATTGTGCTGCGTACTACTGAAAGGCATTTAAAGAATATGCAATCATCAGGCACAGTCAACACGGGTTCACAAAGGGAAAGTCCTGTTTAACTAATTTGATCTCCTTCCATGATAACGTCACTTGCCTGGTGGATGAAGGGAAGGCGGTGGATGTAGTTTTTCTGGATTTTAGTAAGGCTTTTGATACTGTCCCTCACAGCATCCTTCCGGACAAGTTGTCCAACTGTGGGATGAGCGGGTTCACGGTGTGCTGGGTGAAGAACTGGCTGAAGGGCAGAGCTCAAAGTGTTGTACTGAATGGGGCTACATCTGGTTGGCAACTGGTCAGCAGTGGTGTTCCTCGGGGTTCAATTCTAGGGCCAGTTCTGTTCAATATATTTATCAATGATCTGGATGCAGGAGTTGAATGCACCATTAGCTAGTTTGCTGATGATACCAAACTGGGAGGTGCTGTTGACTCTCTTGAGGGACAAGAGGTCTTGCCAAGGGATCTAGATAGATTGGAGCATGGGGCTATGATTAATGGGATGAAATTTAACAAGTTGAAATGCTGGATTCTGCGCCTAGGATGGAGTAATGCTGGGCACAAGTCTAAATTGGGAGAGGAGTAGCTGGAGATCAGCCCTGCAGAAAGGGATCTGGGGGTGCTGGCTGACAGCAGGCTCAGTGTGAGTCAGCAGTGTGCCCTGGCAGCCAAGAGGGCAAACCACATCCTGGGGTGCATCAAACACAGAGTAACTAGCTGGTCAAAAGAGGGGATTATCCTGCTATATTCAGTGTTGATGCGGCCTCGCCCTGAGTACTCTGCACAGTTCTGGGCCCACAATTTAAGAAGGATGTGAAGGTCCTTGGATGCCTCCAGAGGAGGGCAACACAGCTGGTGAAAGTGCTGGAAGGAATGTCCTCTGAGGAGCAGCTGAGGACTTTGGGCTTGTCTAGTTTGGAGGAAAGGAGGCTGAGGGGTGACCTCATTGCTCTGTAGAGCTTCCTGAGGAGGCGAAGTGGAGAGGGAGGTGCTGAGCTCTTCTCCTTGGAATCCAGTGGTAGGACACATGGGAATGGTTCAAAGCTGCATCAAGGGAGGTTTAGACTGGACATTAGGAAGCATTTGTTTACCGAGAGGGTGGTCAAACACTGGAACAGGCTTCCTAGAGAGGTGGTCAATGCCCCAAGCCTGTCAGTATTTAAGAGGCATTTGGACAGTGCCCTTAATAACATGCTTTAACTTGGTCAGCTCTGAATTGGTCAGGCAGTTGGACTAGGTGATCGTTGTAGGTCCCTTCCAGCTGAAATATTGTATTCTATTCTGATAAATTTCTGGTATACAAAGAGTCTGACTTTAGAAGTTGAATTCTCTGAAAGTGTAACTGGCTACGATATTACTCTTCTCCTTGTCAACGGTTTGAATAATCTACTTTTCCTGGAGTGTGGTACCATCCTAATGAATTTTAGAAAAACATGCAATGATACACTGGTCCTTAAAGAATGGCTGAGGAGCAGTGTGTGTGGATGCGTGTGAAATGCTTAAGGTTCCTACCTAAGATCTTGGTTTAACTTACCTCCCCGACATTGGCTTGCCAGAAATCTTAATATAGAAGTGTTTCCCTAGATGACCCTACAAGATGTTGCTGATAGACTACTACCAGAATGCCTACTGATTGTTAGGAGAATGAAATTGTATTGATAGGCAATTACAGTTATCTGTGTTGTGTAGACAGCAAGCTATAATTGTATATTTTAATATATAAATATAAAATCATATAATATTAATGTAGATTATACAATATAATAAATCTGGTTGGAATATTAATTTCCATCATAAATATGCCAGTCTCTATTTGATAAGTGCTTAGCTCTCCTTTCCAGAAGCTTGAATGGTTAGAAACACTATTTTGATTTCTATCTAATCAGCTGTGATGGGTAAACCCTGGCTGAATGCCAGGTGCCCACCAGAGCCGTTCTATCACTCCCCCTCCTTCTCAGCTGAACAGGGGAGAGAAAATATAACAAAGAGCTTGTGGGTCGAGATAAGGATAGGAGAGATCACTCACCAATTACTGTCATGGGCAAAACAGACTCAGTTTGGGGAAAATTAACTCGATTTATTACAAATCAACTGGAGTAGGGTAATGAGAAATAAAACCAAATCTCAGAACACCTTCCCTCCACCACTCCCTTCTTCCTGGGCACAACTTCACTCCCGGATTCTCTACCAACCCCCCAGTGGCACAGGGAGACGGGGATGGGGTTTACGGTCAGTTCATCACATGTTATTTCTGCCGCTTCATCCTCCTCAGGGGGAGGACTCATCACACTCTTCCCCTGCTCCAGCATGGGGTCCCACCCACGGGAGACAGTCCTCCACGAACTTCTCCAACGTGGGTCCTTCCCACGGGCTGCAGTTCTTCACGAACTGCTCCAGCATGGGACCTTTCCATGGGGTGCAGTCCTTCAGGAACAGGCTGCTCCAGCGTGGGTCCTGCACGGGGTCACAAGTCCTGCCAGAAAACCTGCTCCGTGGGCTCCTCTCTCCACAGATCCGCAGGTCCTGCCAGGAGCCTGCTCCAGCGCAGGGTTCCCACGGGGTCACAGCCTCCTTCGGGAACCCACCTGCTCCGGCGTGGGGTCCTCCACGGGCTGCAGGTGGATATCTGCTCCACCGTGGACCTCCATGGACTGCAGGGGGACAGCCTGCCTCACCATGGTCTTCCCCACGGTCTGCAGGGGAATCTCTGCTCTGGTGCCTGGAGCATCTCCTCCCCCTCCTTCTTCACTGACCTTGGTGTCCGCAGGGTTGTTTCTCTTACATGTTCTCACTCCTCTCTCCGGCTGCCGAATACCGTCTGTCCCAATTTTTTTCCTTCTTAAAAATGTTATCACAGAGGCGTTACCACTATCGCTGATTGGCTCAGCCTTGGCCAGTGGCGGGTCCGTCTTAGAGCCGGCTGGTATGGGCTCTCTCGAACACAGGGGAAGCTTCCAGCAGCTTCTTACAGAAGCCACCCCTGTAATCCCCCCCGCTACCAAAACCTTGCCACACAAAGCCAATACATGAGCAAGTATAGTTAGTATTCAATGTAGAAGCATCACAATCTCTACTGTTTTTCTCTTGAATTTGTAAGCAGCATGGTCTCTGGGTTTTGACTCTTTTTTGGTGATTTACATTTCCAAAATCAACAGAGACATCTTATCAGCGGGTTGTTGTAACCGTTTCTGTCCTACTCATTTATCCTCCCTTTTCCTTTAGAGAATTCTGCACCTGCTGCAGGAGCTGCTCACCTGATCATGATGGAACTGCTTATCTGCCACACATCACAGTTTTTCATTTTAGAGGAAGCAGACATCCATACTAGTTTGTGTTGCTATTGCAGGCTGTAAATGTGGAAGTTCATTCCTCTTAGAAAGGGACAGAACAGACAGGTAGAGGTACAAACTTTTGCAACTGTCCCAGGCAAGCTGTTCCTTGCAAATCAGTAGTCTGACTTGCTTTCTTGCTGTTCCTTTGATGCAGTGTAATGACAAAACAATCAGTAGCCCTTGGCTCTTCAAGATTTTGTGTGCTTTTCTATTTCAGTTTCTCTCATTTAATTGGTTCTTCTTTGCTTCTGTTAAATTACCCAGCAATTGTAAGAAAAACAAAGTTAATAAAAAGCAAAGGAAAAGGAAAACAAAATTAGAGCAAATGTGTTTGCAAAATTACCCAGATTTGTAATTTACTTGTAAATTAACTGGGCAAGAAATATTCACATTAGCTATAAAGAAATCACTTGTCAGAATTGCCAACAGCCTAGATACTGATGACCTGTAATGTCCAGAAGTATCTATCAGCCCATTCCCGACTGAAATCCAATTCCTTCTTGTTCCAAACTCATTTCCTCTAGTTACTAAGTATATAAATTCATCGTACAGAGCATGCATGCCATTATAGCAATATAATGAAGTCTGTGATATTATACCAACTTTGTATTAAGAGTATTGGCACAACTTTGTGTGGAGGAATCTCATATTTCTTTAAATATGTCTTATATTGCTTCATGTAACACAACTTAAATTGACATTACAGATTTCAGATGGATAGAAATGTTAAATTGAAAAAATTTTGCATCAGTTTAATAAAATTAACTTATTGCATTGGTACAGTCTCTGGGAGAAGATAAGTCCTGTAATTTGAAAACAAAGACTTTTAGTGATAAACAACAACTATGTTTCACCTGTTTAACATTCTGCAATCTGACCAGTGTGTAGCTCATGCAGGTCTCAAATTCAAAAATATTCCTTTCCATACATTTCCTTCTCAAATCATTCTTTCTTGCTCAAAACCAGGACACTTTCAACCTTTTGCCACTGCATCTGTGAGCTATTTAAATATTCAGAGGATGTAGCTGATTAAGTGCAGAACATTTCAACCTCAAAAACTTCAGCCAAATGCAAAATCAAACTTGTTTAACTTTTGCTATGTATCGTATATCATTTTGCCATATATCTTATATCATGTACCAAGGAGTCGGTCACCTTGGTCTTCCAGTTTGCTGGTCAGTATGCAACTATATGTGACCATTGTATTTATGAAGTATATAGTATATCTGTGTCATTATAATATTTAAAATAGTATTTTCTCTCCTGACAAAATGTATGTGTTTCTTGAAAAAGCTTGAGGCATAACATGATACCCAGATAAGCTCACTGAAAACATCATCTCAAACAAGATTGCTTCAAAGACCATGAGAGAAACTAAGAACATTTCCTTAATAGCCATTACAATTTACAAATAGCCCAAATTCTGGGTTTCCTTTGGCTGAGATCCATACTGAATAATTCTCATTCTGAAAAAATGATCATCTGCAGGTCTGTAAGAATGGCGTGTTGAACAGCAGTTTGAAAGCCCATTACATAGCTTCATTTTATGAGTGAAAGGCCTAAAATTGCAATCAATTTTAGGTAGAAATAACTGCAGCTCACTTCAGACAGGAAATAATTTTTTATAGTTTCACCTCAGTCCAAGTGGGTCTGACTCTTGAAATAACTGGGCAATGAACAGCTTTCTGATTTTGCTTTCTTAAAATCTATATTTGCCACCTTACTAATAAGAAGTGCTAGATTGTATCTCATATTGATCTTACAATATGCTGAAAAAAACCTTCTTATTTTTGTTCTAACACAATTTTTTTTTAGTGATGGAAAAATTGTAGGAGAAGGAAATCATTTGCCTTCTAGATCTTACAATGAGGCTGGCAGCCAGGGGGCTTTCATCAGTCTGCTAGAAAATTTAGAGATCATGCCTTAGCATCTGATGCTTATACTATTTTTATAATTTGTCAATATAGGGAAGAGCTAAATTTTAAAAATTGAGTCTATCACTATCCAGTTTGTCTTACAAATATTTCTTTCCTTTCCAGGATAGCAGTTAGTTGATTCAATATTTTTTCTGTGCATCTGCCTCAACACCATCACAATTGCTACTCTCCTTACAATCATATCTTCTTAAAAGTTACATCCCCCACACATGTATAAATCATATACCTTATTCTTCAAATCTGCATTCTTGAATTATTTTACTTTAATGAAGAATGAGATTTGAGAAACTTTAAGTTGCAAAACATGTAAAACTACACTCTCAGATTCAGCTGCAGAATACATGAGTTCATCTATGAGGGGTGGGTATACTGAGTGGGTATGAAGGCCCCAAGTTTATTTTTAAGGATTTGAGAAATTATTGCCATAAGAAAGAGAAGATGGTATAGTACAGATGCACAATTTACACAAGTTCATCCACAAGTTATTTCAAAAACTCCTTTCACAGGAATAGCCATCTTCTTTACAAAATGTTCATTAAAATTTCTCTAATAATACAAAGCAAAAAACTGTCCTAATTGGAAGGGAATAAATTTTTTCAGATATATCACTTGTTAATCAGCTGTTTACAGAGAGGCTTAGAAGAGCTTATATGGGGCTGGCTGGACTACTATTATGATTCTGATCATGTTTTATATGTCTTGTGTCCCTTAAAAGAAAAGTTAGGATACATTCCTTAGATTAAAAGTTCTGAACTTTTTTCTCCTTAGAAGACTAAGCATGACCTTCAACAGTGTCAACAGAAAAAAAAAAAAGTTTCTCTTAGCTGAATAACTGAGGTATTTTAAAAGTTTGAAAATAGAGTTTTGAAAGAGCTTACTTAAAAAGTTCTTGCAGAAACAAAGCTTAGTGAGCAGCCTTACTAATTCTGACTACCTTACCAATGCGTTCCATCATTTCATACATTTATGTAAGTAAAGAACAGATAGGACTAATTGGCTGACTTTCTGAATACTATTAATACTGTGGTTTGGGACAGTAATTTTGCAGTTCATATGCAGAAGCTCCTACTTGGTGACTTCTGCAAGAACTGGAGGTTTGGTATAATGGAGAGGTACTACAGTTCAGAATATACTGTTTTGCCCATTTTACAGACAGGGACTGAAGGTATGTTTGCACATGCACTGTCTTCCTAGTTTATGTCTGTATTTCATGGTGTCCTTGAGATCGGCTTCCCAGATGACCCAAAGGTGTGGTATGTGTGCCCTCCGGAGAGGACAGCACACAAGCACACCAAGCCACGGCTCTACATTAACTCTGAAATACAGGTAGGACACTCATGCCTCTCATGAGCTGGAATGCCCCTTCCACAGAGTAATGCAAGGATGCTTACCAGGAGGTCTGTCTTTCTGCATTTTGGAGTACAGACTGTCTGTATGGCCATGACTGGAACATATCCCACCACAGGAGAACCGTCTGAAGGGAATAGTTTGATTGCAGTGCCCTCTGTGCCCCTTAGCTTAGATAAAAAATATAAGTCTACCCTCCTGTTTTGACAGCAAAGTTGTTTGGTCAGTAAAACTACATTAAAAAGCCTTACCAGGCTGCCCAGACCTGCTCTCTGAGCTCAGAGCTTCAGCAGCCACTTGTAGTGGCTGTTGCCAGGTGGTGTGGGTGAAGATGACTTTGCATTTCATCCATTGATGCTTACTCTAACACTGTCGCAGCTACCCTCTACTTGACCCTCACCAAATAGCAGCAAGTGTCCAGCCAACTGCACCCCTGTTTTGGGTCTGGCTGAGATGGAGTTAATTCTCCCCCTAGCAGCCCTCGTAGTGCTGTGCTCTGTATTGGTAGCTAGAAAGGCGTTGATAACACACCAGTGTTCTGCCTACTGCTGAGCAGTGCTCGCACAGCATCAAAGCTATCTCGTCAACATTTCCCCCCCTTCACCAGCAGGCTGGGGGTGGGCAAGATCTTGGGAGGGGATAAAGCCAGGACAGCTGACCCAAACTGACCAAAGGGATATTCCATACCATGACGTCTGCTCAGCAATAAAAGCTAACTAAAGGGAGGAGGAAGTGGGGGGCATTCGCTGTTTACGTTTGTCTTCCGGAGCAACCGCGATGTGTACTGAAGCCCTGCTTCCCAGGAAGTGGCCAGACATTGCCTGCTGATGGGAAGTAGAGAATAAAATCTTTTGGTTTCCTTTGCTTCTGCACACCACCTTTGCTTTCACTTTATTAAACTGTCCTTATCTCGACCCACGAGCCTTTCGTTATATTTTCTCTCCCCTGTCCAGTTGAGGAGGGGAATGATAGAGTGGCTTTGCTGGGCACCTGGCGTCCAGCCAGGGTCAGCCCACCACAACCCCTCTTAAGTAGGTCTTAACACTACCCTCAGCCTACCAGGAATAAAAATTCAAGCCACAGTTACAAATGCAAAGGAGATTCAGACAGCAATAACTTACCTTAGATAAAATATGCTACCTGGATCTTGACACACCTTCCCAGCCCCTCCCAACCCCAGTCTAGCCTGATGAAAGTCTCAGTCACTCTGAAGCCTTCTCCTTGTAAAGGACTGCAAAGTTAAGCTAAAGCTTTGGGTTTGAGCCTGATTATGGTCTTGAGTTAGAAGGGGATTCTTTTGGTTTGGTTTGGGTTTGAGTTTGGGTTTTTTTCCCCCCGAAGAAGGCCCTTTGAGATAGTTAACCATCTATTTTGGCTGCAGCTAAGGCATCACTTCCATGCTAGATTAGAGAGAGTGCACTGTGCTTTACCTGCTGCTATAGCATGCTGCCAGTGAAGTTACAGAGAGACCAAATCTGGAAAGATGTCAGAATCCCATTACCAATGAAAACTGAAGAAAACACTAGAACGCAAAGACAAAATCTTGATCTGGTTATAATGAAGGGGAATTCAGTCTTTTACATCAGGAACAAGTACTGAGCCATGGGGTTGAATCCTCCTTTGGAGTAGTTCAACTACTCCAAAACAACTAGTAATGCAGCTCTGATCTTCAGGTGTTGTTTCTTTTGGATTTAAGAGGAAGTTGTCTGCTAAGTTCTTCTGTGTATTGCTGCTCAGGACAGCCCCAGCAGGTGCCCTCCTCTTTGTGAAAAATCTCTCCTCTTCACCACAGAAGGTTCTGTCATACTATTCTCTCCATGCAGAACCAAACCTTGCTTTTACCATAGCAGATGCAATTGAAGTGATGACAAGGAAGGAGCTACAGCTAGTTAATAAAAAAGAAACCAAGTCAGCAGCTTAATTTGTATTTAACCACTTGCTTTTGGTGTTGTGTGTTCATTTTAGGTGATAGGCCTCTTTTTGGGGTGTAAGAGGGCAGCATCTTTTTCTGCTTTGAATTGACTTTAATGCTACCTTGTGGTTCTTCAGTAGCAGCTGAACAATAGGAAATGTGGATATCTTGGCCCACTAACAATCTTCAGGTCTTCGATGTATTCCCTACTGTCATGCTGCATTGACAGGGAATTTTCCTGGGTAAGAGCTATCAGCAAATGTGCTCCTGACTCCTGCAATGTCAACCTTTAAACTGATCCTTAGAATCTGTGAGTGAGTGTTTGTGTTTGCAACATATTTTAAATTTGTTATTCAAGTATGAATCAAGTATTTACACAAGGATAAAAAAGACAGAGTGAGCTCTGAGGAAGGTTATATTAATATTGTATGTAAAAAACAGAAGTACACAAAATATTAACAGGGCAGATATCTGTACAACCAAGGTAGGGTATACATATATGTGGTAAAAGACACCAGTATCTGTGTGTATAAAAATGTTTATGCTCTGAAGCATAAAGTAGTATTGAAAAACTATAAATGTTTCTTATCTTTTTATTAAGGTAAAGGACAGCATTTTTTGTATGTAAACTTATCTGCCCAGAAGGAAGGAAACAGAGCAAGGATAATTACCACCAAACTATTCCCAGCTAGCCTTGGGGTCTGTAGGGTTCGGTTCTGGTTCTGGATGTTTGCTTCTGGGCAAGCAGGAGTCTTAAAGGTAAGAGAAAAAGCACTTCTATTATATCATGACATAGCAATATTTGCTTTAGTAATATTTGCATTTCAGTGTCTAGAATGAGCAAAATCTCAGAGCTTATATTAACAGTACTTCATTACAACTTCACTGCAGTTACACCTATATACAAATTTTTTGCCGATGATCAAGTGACAATTCTGTTTTAGTTTTAATTCCACTTGAACTCTTTTTGCTACCTATGTAAGAATTAACATTGCATGTTTGACTACCATACTACATACCAAACCTACCAAACATCACCACAGTTCTCTGCACAATTCACTCTTTACCATAAAATAGAGGCACTTTCCAACGTTAAGGACAAAACCAGGATGTGTTTTAAAATAAAAATTTTAAACATATTAATGTAACCATGTTTGAAGGGTGTTTGATTAAAATAACTGGAAATAAAACATTTAACAATATTAATAATTATAGCTCAAGCTTCCATGAAAATGTCTTCTTGCTGTTCCTCAAGCATCCTTAATGGGCACGCTTTTAGTTGTTAAGTACCCTAGTAAAAGTCAAAGCAGTGACATGAACCCTTGGCAAACAATTTGTTTCCTGTGGCTCACTGAATAAATATGTTACATAGTGCCTTCTTTAGAGGTCTGGGCAATACTCCTATCTGTGGCAGTTTGTTAAATTTTGAAAATACACGTTATGTCAGTTTTACTATGTGTGACAGAATATAAAAATTTACATATACTATCAAACTCCTGAAATAAATTAGTCTATCTTAAAAGTGAGCAACAATACTTTTGTGGTCTTGGACCTGGAATTAAGTCAGGAATTTTGGACAACTGTTTAAGTATTTATTCTCTTTGGTCTGGTTCTCCACTGTAAAGGACAATTAGCAAAATTCCGTGGGATTATAGTGCAATTCAGGCTGGAAGGGCCTCAGGAGGTCTCTAGTTCAACTTCCTGCTCCAAACACAGTCAAATACAAGATCACACTAGGTGGCTCAGGAATTTACCCGGTCTTGAAAACTTCTATAAACAGAGACTACTCGAACTCTCTGGGCAACCTCTGCCACTGCTCGACTGTCCAGCATGAAAAGGCTTCTCCTTATATCCAGCCAAAGAATAATGTTACCTTTCATTCCACCTTTTGTCTACCTTTAAGTAATTTTTTTCAGGATGGGGTTTGCATCTCAATTTTATCTCTAGCACCTAGTTCAGGGATACTCTGAGTATTGCTATAAACTTAATTAATAGTAACAAAGAAAAAAAGCTGTATTATGTGAAGTTAGTATAAGCAGCAGATACTTCTGCTTTTCAAACAGATTTTAAATGTTTCAGATTGCGTTATTTTAACATTTCTTTCTATCTAGTGAATAAAAATACTCAAAATGTATTCTTCCCAAAGATACTTCAGTTATTTAAGATGAATTTTTAAGAAGTGTTTATATTGCAATCTTGTAATTTTATTATCTGATTACAGCTTTTAAAATACTCTGCCATATCTTCAAGTCCATTCTTTCCAGTTTACATTATTCATCCTTCCATGTACGCAGTTTGCACATTAAGATCAAGAAAACAAAACAGTAGGTAAAGGTCAAGAGCAATTCCAGACTAAATTGAAATAAAAAGCAAACAGCAATTGCTTTTTGGATCTGTTGGTAACTGAAATACTGTGAGATTATCTATGATTACCTATTTGTTTAAATTCAACTATCCTGGATGTTACAGCATGCAAGAGTACAGACAAGATTTTTTGAAGGAGCTTCTGAAGTTTTTCAAGCATCACAGAACACTTTAACATTAGTGAATAAGTAGATGTGTGTGGCCTATGTGTGAGACAGTAGGCAAGCCAAACAGCGTCTGCTTCTTAATTTATTATTTTGCATTTCAGACAGACTAGTTTAATTAAGTCTCATTACCTTCAATTTCATAAATAGATCCATAAAGGATTGTCTTACTCCCACATACAAATAAGGTTCCCTGTTTATGGCTTTGCAACATGTACTCTTTATGTAGCAACATATAACAATATTCATAACAGACTGAAGTACTCAGCAAGGAATTATCATCCTATCACAGACCCAATCTACCCTTATGGACATTTTGTTTTTTTCTATCAAACTAATAATGCATTTCAGCATCAACTGTTGCTGATATTAAATCAAGAATATAAATGAACTGTAACCATTTAAGTGAAAAAAAAGTCTAAAAGAACAAAAAAGAAAACCAAAACCAGCAGCCCAAAACTTCAAAAGCAACAGCTCAGTGAAGATTTTGTTCAGGTTGCACTGGAGGTGAAAAAAGTCAAACTGTAATAGGAAGTCTGAATAATGTGTTACAATACAGTAACATCAGTACAAAAGCTGATGTTATAGCTGTTATCTGAAATACAGCTATCTGGTCAAGTCTGAATTAAAAAATAAAAGGAGTGCAGATATAGAACATACCGAGATATGTGATTAAAACAACATACAGGGAATCTGTAAAAAAGAAAGATAAAAATGAAGGATGTATTGGTACAGGAAGTAGATGTGGTAGAACTACCCAAAATAATGTGAAGTTATGGGAATAATCCTGTTTTAACCCAGAAAAGGAAGTAGTCACTGAGAACAGAGAAAAAGGAATTAAAAGGGCTTCTCTTCTGTATTCACAATGCACATTTCAATTGCACAATTCTATTGTCATAAACTCTGTAATTTGTTCATAGGGAAACCAAAAGCATAGATTATTATTATTATTATCTTTAAAAAGGACACAATGTTTACAGCAATTCTTGCATTAACATAGAACAGATGCTATTTGAAAGAGATTTGAACACTTAGGCTTCAGAACATCAGTCAACTATTATCCAACAGGAGAAAAAAGTTGCTTCATAATGATTAAGTACAAAACCACTAGCTTTCCCTCGGTATATATGGTAACAGCCTTTGAGAGGTGAGTTTTTCAGCACTAAATACATGACTGTTCTAATATACCAATTAATATGCTCCGAACAAGAATAGCTCTTAATATAAACAATTTTTACTGCGTTATGCTGCATATGTAAGTTAAAAACATGCATTTCTCTTCACATTTTTATGACATTTAGTTGCATTTAATGAAGCAGGAGAAAAGTTTCAGCAAGAAAGGGAGGTGATTTTCACATCTGTTTCATTCCAATGGGGATCCTATTGGTCATCTGTCAGACAGAAAACATTCAGCTTTCATTAAGCTTCAGCATTCTGTGTCTGTCCATTTACTTCAGGAGTTTGTCATACAATTGAGAATTAAAACCAAAATTAATTCCCTATGTGATAGTATAACTCTAATATATCAATTTTTTCTGCCTTGGTATTTGTTGATAAAAACAGAACTGAGGTATAGTAAATTTTGGTATAGGGCAGGTCAATTCTACTAAAAATGACTAAATTTTTTATTATTGCAAACTTGTGTTTAAAGAAATAAAGAGAGAAGAGGTAGATAACTGTCAAGAATGAGTGGTTTGGACCGCTTAAAGAATCACAATCAAAGGTATTAGCAAAAGTGATTTAACAGGAGTCTATAAAAGCATGACTTCACAAAGTTCTATGGCAAGGTTCACTCTATTACTTAAGCCATGGATGAAGCATAAAAAGGAAAATCAAGTTAGAATCAAACTAGAATGATTTATACAGAGACCAAAAATGCAAAAGAGTAAGGGAGAAACATACAAAGGAAAATTGAGTTAGAATTTCTTTTTCATGATTTGCACAGAGATCGGAGATGCAGAAAGGTAGGAGAGACCCTCCCATTGAGTCATGAAGTTCAGAGACGACCCCCTTGCTTTCTAAACTCCTGATGGATCTTAGGTGCAGCTGGATCCACTCCTAGTCCCAGACTTGGTCAACGCTTTATGTCTGGAAAGATTATATGTGTGTATCAGCAGTCTGAGGTGCATTCACAGTTTAAAGTGAATCACAAGATTTAGCAGTACTTAATCTTTGACTAAGTTAACATTTTACAAAGTGGTTAAGTAGAATTTACTACAATCACAACAGTGACTTAATTATAGATTCAAAAAAGCAATATTTATACTATACTTGCTATCAGATACCTGAGTCAATTCACATACACATGCACACAGACACTACGATAGATAAACATATAAACAGGTATACCTGTTAAAAATTCCCCTTGAGTTCAGTGAAATATTCATGTCAAATATCTCAGCATTTCTGGATGGGTGAAGGGTTGCACCTCAAGGAGTGAAGGGTATCAGCCCAGGTCCCATCGTCAGCTTTTGGCGACTGTCCTCCAATTTTCGCAAACTGGAGAGTTTGTGAGCTCCGAAAGGTGTCCCAGTCAGAGGGAGATGCTGGTCACAGCCCGCTGCGGGCCAGGAGAGCTCAGAGGGCCTCACTTGGGACCACTGTTAATAGGTTCACAAGATGATTGACTTTCGTCAGTGTAATTCCATTCTGGCCATAATTCCTGTCAGGCAACCACAAAGGCGAGACATGATCCAAGCAGCAGGAGTCTCAGGTACGGTTCCGGGTGACAGGCATTTCAGGTGCAGTTAGGGGATGCCTAATTGTCCTGACTCACTGGATCATTGCCAGGATAAGAAAATACCAGGCTGTCCCAACTCACTGTGCAAGGACACAATGTTGGCTGGTCCTGACATTGTGATGTGGCCTGGCGGGGTTGCACCACCACAATCCACCCCATGACTGAAGTCAATCTATCTTTATCTCACAGAGTGGCAGTGTGGTGGCCTCTTGCCTCTGTGCCTATAAACAGATTGATGCCGTATTCCAGTTGTAATTTGAGGGAAATTTTTGGTTGGTCTACTTAATTATTAATGTTTCATTAGATGTGGTTAAGCAGCGTTGTAGATGCGGGGAGGGTTTTGTAACAGTGACACTCCTCTAGCTATTCTCTGACATATAGAACAACATATTCAACAACAAGCATAATGTAACAAGAACTAGTAGAATTACTGTGGGATGTACTATTCCATTTAAAGTCCCTGTTGTGGTCAGTGACCATCCGAATAAGGTATCCTACTGCACCACCACAATAACTTCTTAAAGCGCTTCTCTATTGTGGCAGTGAATTGTGATACAATTTTGCTAATCTGATTTGTGGGCTTCAGAGAAACAATTTCGGTCTGCCTCTGGTGTAGCTTCAGTCCAAGGAAGCTGTGCAATGATGACTGCCAAGGAATGTGAAGAGTTCAAAGGCATGATCTAAAGGATGTAGAGCAGAAAACATAGTATCATTATTCACTGGAGTCAATGGGAAGTTTCCTCAGCTCACACAAGTCTCTGGTGCCTAGTGGAGTGAAAATACAGGTTGTCTTTCACAATATCTTCCTGCTTGCTTGATTCCTGGTGATTAAAGACCGTATGTTGGGAACGGTGGGAGAATACACCTCTTGCTATGCACCCATTAGATCTGCATTGGCTTCTTGGTTATTAGTCAGTTCAGATGGAACACAGTACCTTCCAGCATGCCAACTGCTAGAGTCAGGCAAGATCAGGAAGATAATATGCTATCTTGAAAAGTCAGCATGAGGGTACAGGATAGCCACATGACTTGTAACTGCTGTAAGTAGAAAATAACAGTTTATATTTCATGACCTTCAAAAGTGCATGCACTTTCCCCATCCCCAAAATGAAATAGAAGCTGAAAAAAGAATTCTGAAGTTTCTAACACACAGGACATGCTGTGGAGAATTAGAACTGAGTCATGATTTTAAGGCAGGGAAATGGGATTTGCTAAAGAATGCTGTTCACATATGGACTACAAATGAACCAGCTGGCAAAGGCACCTTGGAGAAAGACCAAAAAGCAAGTATAAAAGCTTCACTCACGCATTCGTCTCATGCAGATTATCATGCTAAATTCTTCTTAAAACCGCCGTGGAGTATGTATTGGTTATCTTCACTCCTGAGCTTTTCACTCTGCAGTGAATGAAGTGATAGCTCTATTTCTGTTGATTCCTATTGTTTGTGATTCCAGTTGTGTGTGCAATCTAGAGACGGTGTCAGCACAGAATGAGGAACAGACAGATATAGTGACTGGTTAGTACAATGCATGCTTGTTACTTTTAAATTAAAATGATGGGATTTAGCCCACAACTAGATCAGTATTAGCTGGAACACAATCTCCCCAGACTAATAGATACAGAATTGTTTAATGGGACTTTGCTACAGGGTTTTTTTTTCCTTATATGCCATATAGTGGGGTTCATCTTGCTAGCTTTTTCCTCTTTCACATGTTAAATTGTTTCCACTACCAAGCTAGCTTGTACGCAATTCGTAGGATGCTGTGTAGGGAGGTGTAGTCTCTGGAGGCACTAAGAATCACACAGCTGTAGCTCTCCAGGGCTCTAGGGAGCTCATATCCATGAGAATTTGCTCTACCTTTCATGTGCTGTATATGTTTACACAGGCCAGCAAAAATCTTGTATATGTTAAACTTACTTCCTGATCTAGAGGATGCTTCAAACTCTCAGTGACACGGGTAACCTCAGTGAAGAATACAGTATTACATCTTGTAACTGTTTCTTGACTTTCTGTGGGCACAATCTCTGAGAGAATAAGATCTGTATCCCCAGCTAAAGGAACAGACTACCTGGGCTTCCCATTTTTCTGAACTCCATTGTAATCTCATTTGATTTAGCATGTATTTTAAAATATGTATTATGCTTTTAGAAATTTCAGCTAAAATTTTTTGAAGATACATAGGAACACAGACCTTTTCTTGGCATAGTTATGGACTGATAAAGACTTAGAGAAGTGAAGTAGAAGTATTCAGGAGTACTTTGGTAGGAAGTGGGATTGAAGAATTTCCCCAGGAGTGTACATGAGAAATGGAGCAGAGCTGGGAGCTCACCTGAGATTTCCTATAGACCGGTGTAGACACACTAAATGCTATCAGTTTCCACAGGTTAATTATGTGCTTATTATGAGAAACCATACAACAGGTTTAAACTCAAGTCAAACCTAACTGAGGACACAGCCACACAAATTAACACAACATATTAACTAATCCATAGTAATTACATATCTGCATGCCCTTACTCTATGGTAAATATGACTTAAATCTTAAAGAAAAGAAAGACAAGGCATATAAAATTACCTTACTGTCCTGGTTTCAGCTGGGATAGAGTTAACTGTCTTCCTAGTAGCTGGTACAGTGCTATGTTTTGAGTTCAGTATGTGAAGAATGTTGATAACACTGATGTTTTCAGTTGTTGCTCAGTAGTGTTTAGACTAATGTCAAGGATTTTTCAGCTTCTCATGCCCAGCCAGTGAGAAAGCTGGAGGGGCACAAGAAGTTGGCACAGGACACAGCCAGGGCACCTGACCCAAAGTGGCCAACGGTGTATTCCATACCATGTGACGTCCCATCTAGTATAGGAACGGGGAAGTGGGGGGGGGCAGGGATTCGCCGCTCGGGGACTGGCTGGGTGTCGGTCGGCGGGTGGTGAGCAATTGCACTGCGCATCATTTGTACATTCCAATCCTTTCATTATTGCTGTTGTCATTTTATTAGTGTTATCATTATCATTATTAGTTTCTTCTTTTCTGTTCTATTAAACCGTTCTTATCTCAACCCACGGGTTTTGCTTCTTTTCCCGATTTTCTCCCCCATCCCATTGGGTGGAGGGGAGTGAGTGAGCGGCTGCGTGGTGTTTAGTTGCTGGCTGGGGTTAAACCTATCTATGAGAACAGAAGCTGATGTCATCAAAATGTTGCACTTTAGACCCAGTTTGACTTGCTGCCACCCCAGACCCATCAGACAGTATACATACAGCAGGTTTCATGATGGATTTATTGTTTGTACTGAGCTTGAGCTGCACGGTTGATCTGTATGTACACAGAATGACTCCATGCTCCACCTGAGACCAGGCTCAGTACGGACATGATGCAATTTCTCTGTACGTAGACAGAACTGCTGAAGCAGGCAGCGTGCTTTGAAATTTTTACTGTGAAAAACTTCTCCTACCAACCTGCCAAAAAGGAATGGAAAAAAACATCCGATTTTAAACAATAGGCCAGTCTTTAACTGTCCTGTTAAAAGAGACTCTGGTATTGTCTTCAAATGTTTTTGACTCTTCCTCCTTCCCCAACAGTTATTTGTGCAGCTGCGAGACTTTACAATGAGATATATAGAAAGCGATATTATCTCAATATTAACCTTCAAAAAGTGGAAAATACCACTGCATGATACAGTAATAGCTAAAACCACAGTAACACTATTATGTGCTGTAAAACTGTAGATCAGCGAGATTGTTGTATTTCATGATTGGTAAAATAGTGAATGGTTCCACTGACACATAGAGGTGTTGTAACATAGTCCTAACCTCACATGTAGAGTTAGTCTAATTAAGGGTTTCAACTTAATAAGGCCTTAGAGCCTGATAATGTGATTACACACAGTTTTTCATTTTTTTTAATGGGCTGAAGCAGCTATTTCTTCTCAACACCTGTCCTTTTAGCCCTGCAAGATGCATGCTTTTAAGAAGACATTGCTGTTACTCAGTCCTGTAAACAAACATCAGGCTTGACAAAATTAGGTCCTGATTTGGATTATTGTATGTCAGTCTTCTTGATCTTCCTCTCCTCCAAAAATTAAATAACTTGCAAGAGTGCTCAGGCATCAGAGATATTTTAATCAATACACCAACTTCCATAAAGTATGTGGTTCACGGTGCCGTTTTTAGCTTATTTGTCCCACTAGGTTGGCTGTGAGAGTCACAGGTATGCAGTTATATAGGTCAGTAGTATGGGTTTGAGTTTATAACTTTCTTGGGTCTCAGGTTTTGTGTTCCATCATTAAACTGGGGCACTCAAGTGGGAACATGAACCCATGGGTCACTGGAAAATTAGTCTAAAGGCTTAAGAGATGGATGTTGTTGAAAGTGATGAGGAGAGGATAATGATTAAAATATTCAGCCTCTTAAAGAAATAGTTATCATCTGGAATGTCTAGAATATGTCAGAATATGATAGAATATGTTTACTTTCATTACTGCAGTTCTGAGTGGGAGAGCAACTACCTGGGTAAACCACTGAATTTCCTGTGCTTGGCATTAATTCATCAGTTGTTGGTTAATTGTGATTTCATTCATTTTATTCTTATTTCTTTCACTATTTGATGATTTTATTTATTTTTATTTATGGTTTTGCTAAATATGCTTGGGCAAATTTACCATGACTGCTTGAAACACCATATTATAAATTGCGTGTACCAGACAACAGACTTAAATCGCTAGATGCTAAGCCTTTTATTTATATTTCTGAAAACTTCACCCAGTCTATTAACTATAAGGAGAGCACCTTTTAGAGATGAAAGGATAGCTCAAGATCCTTCTCAGTCTTTTCGTCAATGTTTAGGTGAATTTGGGGTTAGGTCTGTACTCATTAGCTTCTGTATGTCAGGCCAAGACTGTCTGTAGTTTTTCCAGTTAGTGATTGTATTAGCAGTTCTTTTTATTTTATTTTGTTTTCATAGTAGCTTTTTATTTACAGCTGAACTAGAATTAACAAAAGTGTTCAGAAACATTTGGTCACCACCAATAAGCTGTGGGCTGGAACCATATCTAAGAGGGCCAGTACTACCCAGGCAGGTAGCTGCACTACTGGGCTTGGGCTATGTTACTCTAGCTAGCTGCACTCCTCTCTTGCTTAATGCTGATTCAGTTGCATCTCTTGGGCTTCATTGTCAACAGGTATACGCAGTTGGAGATCATGGGATGGATATTCTTTTCTGGTCTTCTAGTAGAAATGAAGAAAACAAATGGATGTATGCCAATGTAGTCCTCTCCAGCAACAGCCCTTTCAGAGTCGCCTTCGAAGCTGAAGTGGGGTGGAGTGAACCCGCAGAATTTGCTCTTGATGATATTTCTTTCACCCCAGAATGCATTGCTGGAGGTACGCTGTTACACATATATATACAATACATGTTTTCTTTTCAGAAGGCAGAGGAAAATTGTGGCATTTCATATTTGAATGTATATCACAGTTACAAATTCTGCAATTTTCTCTTTTTAAATTATTGCAATACTGCTATACTTTTACTTCATTCCAAAAAATGTAGAAAATAAATGGGCGCAGTAGAATCATGCAAAGAAGTATGTGTTTTTCAAGGGAAAGAAAAACATGTTAAGGAAAGAAGGATCAAATTTATCATGTACGAGCCTCATGGCAAATTTTTGACTAGCGCATTTTTCCCTAAAGGAAAGGAGCCATTATAACTATCAGAGGGACTCCTATCTGTTTGTTGGCTGAGTGCAGCATCTGAATAAAGATATTTGCCCATGGATTGTGGAAGACAGTTTTTTGTTATAATTAGCAGTTGAACATACAAGTAATTACAGTAACTCAGAATATTACTGTCATTGAGGGACTGTTAGTGTGTCTATGAACCATACCTGAGAGACATCTACCATCACTGAACTGTATTGGTTTTCTCCTGCATGAAAATAGTCAGAGAAGGCCTTAGTTTGGGATGGAAGAGTTTTATGAGTATCAAAGTTTTTCATAATTATTTAAAAAAGAAAATGGTTAGTTCTTTTGTCTTTGCTCTTTTCATAAAATATCTCAGCAGTATAGCAAATTTACCTCGCTGCCAGGCACTTTGAGAATTTACAGTCTCACTTCTGCTACACAAATCACTTGAAATGTGTAAAAAAAAAAGAGTTAAATTCTAATACCTTATAATGCCATGTTTATTCTGTGAGAAAGGCAGTGGTTTACTCTGCAAACTTAATATAACATATGATACAGTATCAGAAGAAAAAATATGTGCAAATACAGATTCTGATGGGAATATTGGCCATTCCTTATTCTGAAGTGTCAAGAGGGGAAGAAAACCAAAGTAACAGAAAACTTTTTGTGTAGATCTTCATTCATAAGGAACAACTAGGAATGATTATGGTTAAATGCCAATACGAATGTTATAAAAAAGTTCTTGAATAACATTTCTTTCTATTTATACATCTCTTATTGTTCAGATAGGATAGCCTATGTATGAGTTAGTTGTCATGCTGTCCAAGAAACTTTTTTTTTTTATTGTGATGACTAAGCAGCTCCTTGGAGAATTAACCACATGCTGATTAAGGCTTAAAGTGAAAAAAAATGTTCATGCAAGGTGGCATTTGCTCAATCTCAAGCTGAACAAAAGTTTTGTGTATTTTCTCTGAATAATACCACCAATAGGCTCAGGCAAATACTATTTTTTAATGTTCTTCAATGAGCTGCAGACTACATACATAAACAGGTGCTTGTTCTACCCTTATTATGTTAATCACCTTTGTTAACCATACCTTAAGAATTACTTAGGCTGTTTCATGCATAATGTACCATAATAGAAAAGGAAATTTTCAAATTATATATTTTAAGTACCTGTAATTAACTGGAAGACCTAGGTCTATATTCCAATAATGTATATAAATCAATTTTCTAATTTTAATGGAACATATACTTTGGTAATTTGTTATGAACAAGCATTAATTCAGAGAAAGTAAAAAATCATCCATGGAAAATGTATGTTAAGGTATCCTGAAATAATCATAACTATAGAAATAAGATAATTTTTATGGAGCAACATTTTCTAAGCACCTTATTTTTCTCCAGAAATTTTCCAGTTTTAGAATACTTCAAAGTATCTAACTTGTATCACACTCTGTCTGTCTTACAAATAGGGTATATCATAAGGAAAACCTTAAGAAAATTTATTAGAGTTATATTGGTTACTTATGGTTTGTTGGATAAGTCAAAAGCTCATACCTTATCTACATGCAACCACCTAAAAATAAATCAGACAGTCTTACTTGGTCATCTAGGCTCTTTGCCCAGCTGCAGAAGAGGCAGACATCTTCAGGAGTTAACTTACTTCTTTCTATGGTAAGCTGGCAATCAGCCTGGAACTAGTTCTGAGAAGCTGCAATACTTACAAGATGGAAATAGTAGTTTATCTTGCTCTATTCTGTATTATTTCATTATTATCTCATCTGAAAAACAGACTTTTCCTTGGACAGTTGACATGTTTAACTTAAATGCAGGATACTTGCCTTTGCATTCACTTGTATGCTCCAGACAATTTCTGTGTATTTTTTATGGTGATTTCTAGAGGTATAAGAAGGATCTATACCTGAATTCTTTATGAAATATTGTTCTTTATAAGTCTATTCTTTATGCTGTTGCAAGAGTGGCATGAATTATATTACCCTAAAAGCAGCCTAGGCAAATCTTCTAGTATGGCCAATAATGGATACCCAAGGGAACGTATTAGAATGAAAGCAGAACATAATAGAATCATAGAATCATACAATCATAGAATCATTTCGGTTGGAAAAGACCTTCAAGATCATCGAGTCCAACCATTAACCATGCCCCCTAAAATAAACTCTGCCCTCCCCCAATCTTTTGTAAACTGTATTAATTTGGTTCAGAGACTTTCCGAAGCTCTGAAGGTCATTCTTTCTGATGGCTTTCAGCTGATTTTTCTTCTATGAATTAGCCAGTTCTTTTAGAATATACACAAACTTTCAGTTATTATTGGAAAATCTTTTATAATTTAGTTGTTATTGGAAAAACATCAATTGGCAAACCTTGGTTGCAGGAGGTCTTTTTCATGTGTTTTAATTCCTGTCAAGTTGCATCCCTCTCCCATGCTCTGCTGTAGATCATCTTCTACTCATTTAAATCCATTACTTGGAACTAGAGTATAGAGTGTTCTATCCCTACCACTATTTTTCTTTATACCTCCATTCATAACCTTTAGCTTGCATTAAATGTGCCATCCTAGATCCATCCTTCTCAATCTAGATGCTTCCACAGTTCCAAATTCTACTAATCCACCTCTGTTCCTCACTTAATTGGGCATCCAATTCAGGCATCTTATTTTTACATTCTTCACACTTTTTTTTGCCTCCACCAACCACTCCACAGTTTTATGTGCACCCTGATAATTCTGCCAGTTTCTTCTATCATACATCTCCCTCCCCCCATTTTACAGTCAGTATTACTGTTGTCCCAGGTGAGTATTTCTCAAAAAGAAAAAAAAAAAAAGTCTAATGGAAGGCAGTCTCCTAATGAGTTTGTGACTTGAAACATAATCTCCTTTCCAGACAAAAAAAAATTATATCTAGAAGCTATTACATAAGACTACTGACTTTCTGGGTTTTTTTGTGGTTTTATACTATCCTGGGAAGAGTCCTATCCTAATAAACTTTGCTGGCCAGGTAGGCCAAATCTGTGCTTGTAAAGAGGCAAGAGAACTACACAAAATCTGTATAATAAAATAAACCACAGCACTTTAGGAGGAAGAACCTATCTCTGACTTTTTAATATGGTTCCTGACAAAGAGCAGCTACTATGGAGGAAGTGCTATTTTTTACTAATAATTGTTGCTGAGTAACCTCTTAAAAATTCAGATGGTAAAATTTGAAGATACTACCTTCAAATAGTATAAAATCACTGCCCTGTAGATACTTGAGCAAGAACATTTTCCTATAACAGAAATAGTGGGAAAGTTTACCTACTCCACTGTCAGTCCTGCTTTGATTTTTGTTCATCATGTTTATTCAAAGACCTAGCTCAAAGAAAAGTGTATTACCTGCAGCACAGGTTTTATGTAATGTTCTGCCTTTCTGAAGATAGCTTTGCTGCTGCAGATGTTTTTCCTCTCTCTGTATTATTATTTTTCAGCTTGTCTTTAATTACTTTGGGTTTCCTGAGGCAACATGTTCTAAATAGAAGAAATCACAGTTTAGCTGGTTAGGAGCTCTAAGCAATAAAACATTACCGGCAGCTCTAATTCAGCTGTGGGTTTTATTTGTTTATAAGGAGTCAGCCCTCATTAGCCATGGGAGTTTCTACAGATCCAAGAATATTTCTGAACATTTAAACAAAGTGTAGTCAAGCTAGTCCCTAGCCTACTGCAGAAGTAACTTCTAGCTGATCCCGATGCATAGAGAGCTGTAGTGCCAGCTGTCAGTGGCACAGAATCTAGCTTAGTTCAGAATTAACTGCTAAATGAGATGTACTCTTACCACTTTTCAAGGTCTATTATTTTCTGCTGATAAAGGTGCGTGAAGATTTTATATTACAGGAATTAGCACATCTTAGGGACCAAAGAATTTAGTTGTTACTCAGTTCTAAACATCTTCTTTAAATTTCTAAGTACTATCTTGAATTTTTAAAAAATTACTTTATTTTTATTTAATATCTTAATTTTTAAAAATAAAAGTTAAAAACCATTTCCATTTCTAGTTTCAAATGGACTAAGAGTATCGAAATATTGAATCAGATTTTGTATTCACTAATACCTTTCTCATAGTATTTTCCAGTTCAGCTGAAATAAGAGGCATCACAGTAATCTTCAAATTTCTGCTTCTACTTAATTTATTTCCTAGCATTAATCCAAAGACACCTAACATCCAAAATTTATTCTGTTTATGTAAATCAGAATACTATGTTTCATCACTCACTCATTACTGGAGAAATACACTCAATGGACAAAGCCTGTGTAATTTAAATAGTGAGGTATTAGATACATAGTGCTTTTATGTATTAGGAGAGTATTCTCAAGAAACAAATAAATAGTAAATGTATTTTGTGACCTCTTCCAGAGATCACCCAAGCAAAATATTTGTGCTTGTGGAGATCTTCTGCTGGAAGAAGGTAAATCTCAGTACGAAGTCAGCACTGACTGCTGCTCCAGCCCTTTCATGCAATTAAGTTACCTGCTGGCCCCTCTCTAACAACAGCTCTTTGTGAACTCATACTTCTAAATAGTACTGCTTTAAGTAATTGCTTTATGTTTTAGTTTATTCAAAACCAACAGTGTTGACACTTTAAGATGAATATTTGGGCTGCAACTTGGGTATAAACAGGAGTGCAAACATCATGTAGCGCTCTAGGCTCTAGAGTGTTTGAGAAACCAGTATATGCTTTTCCACCATCAGTCATGCCTTCTGTGTTTATCACCAGTTCAGTATTAATGTTGCTTAGTGAAATAATTAACAATTCAAAGAAAGTAAATCCAAATGTCCTTCTGTGTCTTCTCTTCTACTCTACCTTTCTGTACCATTTTGTATTTTTTCATTTCTTTTTTAAATCTTTTTGCTTTCATAGTTTACTTCCCACAGCTGCTCAGTGCTATCTGAAGTATTTTCCTTCTTTTCTTCTGTTTTGTGAACTACTTTTTATCATCCTTCATAATTTTATTTTAAAGCATTTTCTAATGCTTTATTTCTATTTTTCATCCATTCCTTTCTTTACAAAACATTTAAAAAAAAAAGTCTTTTTAGCCTATCAACACATGAGAAAGGACTGCCACTGTTACAAATTTCCTCCCGGACCCCATTGCAGCTTCACTTTCACCTGGAAGATTTGTCTGCAGTAGAAAATATCATTATGCAAGGATACATTGGAGATAAAAGGGCAACTCAAATAGGCACAGACAGGACATGTTGTCTCTAACACTGTGTCATCTGGTCATGGTGGAATTGCGCAAAACCCAATGCTATTTCCCAGGCTGCTGTGGGTTGGTTTTTTTCTAATGTTGTCATAGTTCTTGACTTCACTGCACAGGTTCCCAACAAAAGGATCAGATTTGCCATTTAGGTACTGAAGTACAGTAGAACTTTCAGTGGTTGTTGATGGCTTCCACTTAGGTGAAAAGTTTGCTTTGACATGCCATAACTCATCCAAGACTTCCCATTGCTCTGTAGCAAAACACAAACTAGACCTGCTGTAAAGTTTTTAAATAATCCGTACATTGAGCAACCTTACACTTGTCGTGAAGAAACAAATAAAAGAAGCAAATCAGAATCTGTGAATTACAAGACTTGATTTAGCTCTACATTCAAGCTCAAGCCACCTAGTACTTTAAAGGTTTTTTTAAAAGTGCGCACGAAGACTTCCTACTACCCTAATACCTAATATCCTCCAGAAATTGAATCTTCGATTTCTTTGAGCCATCGTAAGTCAGTCATGAGAGACAGCCAGATCCATCCCTATAGATCACCTTTCCTAACTTTCTAGAAAAGCTGATATTGCAAAGAAGTTCTGGGACAACGGAAACTATATTTCAATCACAAAATTTAGGATAGATATACTCAGAACTTCAGGTCAGCCATAGTAAGTAAGGAAAAGGTGCAACTAGCAATATAACCTGTCTCCAACAGTTATAGATGCCTGGGAAAGACTATAGGAAAGGGGGAACTACATGTACTGTTTCCCCCCAATATGTTCCCCATTGCCAGCCATTTGTAATTCAGAGTCTTCCTGAGCCATACAGAGTCTCAGAATAGTGATCCTCGAGGTTTTTTTCCCTTGAACTTGTCAGTTCCCCTTTTAACAGCAGGGAATTTTTTTACATTCAGGAATTACATTATATGCTGATTCTTGTATGAATCTAGGCTTACATTCATGAACAGAAAAACTGTACAGTGCTTTCTCATTTATGTCTTGAAATGTATAAAATTTTTATTTAAATCTTGCTGATTCGCTCTTCTGTTTGGTGGGTAGGATTTCTCCGAGACTCCTCCATGTTGCAGTTTCAGATCTCACAGCAGATGTATGCCTGACAGACCCAATGCTGAAGTTCCTTCAGAGCAAAACAATTTCCATTGACCTCCAAATAACATCAGAATTAGGCCTTGTCTAATATCAGTATGCAATATCATACCAAAAAGGTATGATAGGTGCAGGTTCAGGCACCAAGCTGAGAAGGAGGGTGTCCCAAAGGGCCAGAACTATAGACCATTCTCTGTTCAAGGTGGAAGGAAATAAACTTTAACACTGACATCTTCTGATACAAACTCTCTCAGATGAGTATTTATAATTAAAACATAGCAGAATGAAGATCATTTCTAAGACTTTTTCATTGAAGTAACTTAGTATAAGAATAGTGACTATAAAGACTATTTCCATATAGCATAGATAGCATAAAGAAAGAAAGAGTAAAAAAAAAAAATCTATGTGGATAATGAGCTAATGGTCACTGCTCAAGGTTTTCAAAATCAACCATTAGTCTGAGCTACTATAATTTTAGGTGTTATGTGGTACCTTGAAGGTATCTAATTTTCAGAAAACAGTGACTAGCCATTCTTCAGAAGTCAATCCTCTTGTGATTTTGGCTCAGAAACCACAGAGCAAAGGTACTTATGCCTGGAAATGCTAATTTCATAAAATCTTGGCTAGTTATTATTTATTTGTTTCCCATAACAGACATTGAGGACTTTTTCTCCCTATTTTATCTCTGCTTCATGGAAAACACTCTTTGAATCCTGATTATCTATAAACCTTCCCTGCTCTTCCTGCCTCAGACTTCCATTAGCTTCACAACAGGATCTGTGTGTTTATATACAATGACATAATCTTTAATCACACTGTTGAATACTATTTTACTCAGAGCACCCTCTGCTTTCTCTAATACAGGGAAATTCCTGATGAGACATAATTGAATATTTTGTTTTCTCCATGCACATTATTCAGATACAACTCTGAATGTACAATTATTTATCTTTATGAAGAGGTTTTATATACAGCATACAACTACAGTGTCCAAATATTTCAAAAATATTTGATAATTACCTCCATAATTACTTCTTATTGTATAATGCTATCTACCTGCCAACTAAAAAGAGAATGAAATAAAATAACCTCTATAATTTGGGGATTGGAAATGTTCAAAACATTTCTGTTTTCAGAGTCATAAAAATAAAGAAACCTGAATTGAAACAAAAAACAAAATATGAAATGACCAAAATGCTTCTCCTATACAGACCCTAAACCAGCAGACCGGCAAAAGCATTATGGGCAAACTAGCCAGAAAACCAAACAGCCTAGAAACCATCCATTTGCAGATAATTTTATATGCTTTCTGGCACTTTTAATAGATCCCATTTCACTCGATTTATATGAAAAACATAAATAACACCTGTATCTAATTAAGAGACAACAACCCAAAAAGTACAGTGGGTGTTTGTGTGTTGCTTGTGCAAAAAAACACCCTGGTGGTGCAGAGCGAGCCTTGCTGAAGGGTATGCGTGCATGTGTCCATGCGTGCATGTGTGTGAAGCAATAGTGAGGAAATTCTGCAGTGGAACAGAACTCATCTGACAAAGGCTTAGACAAAGTCAATGATCCATCTCTGAAACTCCCAGAGCCTGAATGGAGCAGATAGTGGAAGGGTTAACTGCCTGAGTTGCTGATACTACAGTGTTAGATCACGGGGAAAAACTCTGTAGAGGAGACTTAACTTCTGATTTCTTTAAGTTGCAGAGCCAGGGGAATCACTGTTAGCTTGTCTGCTCATGCTTGCAGTGAAGCAGAAATCTCTTTCAGGTTGAGAGCTCAGGGAGTTTCTTTCCTCAAGGGCAAGTGATGATTCAGGGGGGGGCTGCTGGGGGAGGCTGTCTGTAAAAACAAAGGAGGGGAAGAGAAAAGCAAGATTAGTAGTGAGAGACGACTGGGGATACTGGGGATGTTTGTGAATAGTTTCTTTAGTTAATTAGTTTCTCCCTGAAACCAATCAGAAGATGGTTTAGATCCTCATTGCTTGGCGGAAATAAGGCATTTCTGCATTTCTGAAGAGTAAAAATTATGATCTGGGGCATAGTACCTTAGAGAGCTTCTACAGCCTGTTTCAGTATCTTCCAGTGCACAGACATAGCTAGCAGTAAAGCCACAGTTTTCTGTGGATTTCACAGGAAGGGAAACTGGGAATAATTTCAGGATAAGATAGTTACACTATATAAACCAGCATAATTAGTGGCAGGTCCTGAATGCAATTATGTCACATATGTTTAAATAAATAAATATAATATCTTCGTCCAAATCTTTCAGTTTCTCTCTGCCTTCTTATACTTGTACAGAATACTGAAATCTTCTGATTCAAGCTAGATGCCTTTTGGGAAATTAAAAATCTTTGGATTTATTAATAGTTTATTAAAATAGTTTCATCAATATTGAACCTCCAAAACCCATCTGTTTACACCAGAAACACCCAAGCAAGCCTCAAATCACAGAGATGATATTTTGCCTTGTTAAGTTTCTTCATAAAAATAAACATATTGCCTTGGAGGGATGGAGAGAAATCATTTTTGGAAAGAAATAGTTTCATGATACTATCTTAGAGAGAAGAAAATTCTCAGATTCTTCATTATATAAAACCTACTTGCCTCCTCAATAAGAGTAAATCACAAGCTCAGATTTATCTCAGAAATTATATGGATCTTACCATAGTTGTCTTCAGGGCTCTTCTCAGCTGATGCTGAATTTGTACCTGTAGAAGCTACTTTTCTTTAAAAGTTGAGAAATAAAACATTTAGCATAGTGTTGTGTTCCCACCCCACCTCTGAAAATGTGCTGATTCCAAGGAACTGCCCTTTTCTCCACTCTAAACCTGTCCTGTAGTCCAGCCTACCTCATTTTGTTGGAAACTAAGGCTTCACAGCTTCTCCAGTTCTTCATTGCTCCTAACAAATAAATAAATAAATAAATCCATCACAATAGCAGGCATAGCTAGCAATTCCTGGACTGTTCTTAGCAGAAATATGGCAAATATTGCCACATTGCTGTCACAGGTAATCAGTGTGTTCCAGCCAGAAGCAGTAGTTCTCTGACAGAAAACTATAAATCGTAGCTTGATTTTACTGGCAATAAACCTGTTTTCTGTTATGTTTGTACGTTAGCAAACTGCGATCATTTCAAATAAATTCTGCACAGACATACAAAACTCTGAAGTCATTGGGCCATGCTCTGTTTTTGTTAACTCTGGCTTTGTAAGAGGGTCTCTGGGATCCTTTTCAGCACCCTGCCCCATCCTTCTGTGTTCTCACAAGGGGAAGAGACTTAAAGATTCAATTGGCCAGACTTGACTTCCCCCTTTTTTGTCTTTTTACAAGCTTTGAAATTAACATTTTATTTTCTAGCAGAAGCTTTATTGACACTGATAAAGACTCACGGACAGATTGTAAAAGTATTTGAACAACTTTAGTCTGGTTAATTTATTTTAACAAGGTTATTTCCTTGCAGCCACCTCAAATGGGCTGATTTCATGCCCTGATCCAATGTTTAGTGAAGTGAAAGTGAGGACTGCCACTTACTTCAATTTAATTAGTGCATTGGATTGGGCCTGTAATTAATTTATACTCTTGCTTAATGAAAACTGTTGGAGGGGGTTATTTTTGGCCTCTTTTAGCTACAGTTAATAGGTCCGCTGTTTTTATTAGATTTAGTAGGCAAATTACTTATGCAAATATATCAGACAGGTTGTTAGTTTTCAAAGGTCTGGTGCAAGGCCCATTAAAATCAATATGAGTCGTCCCACTTACCTAAATGGGCTTTAGAGCAAGCTCTGATACAACTGAGTTAATGCTGCCTAATAATTTCATGCTTCCTGGTGTTGACTCTAATGCTGATGTCTGCTAGTCTTCCTTAGAATTCACTGTTACAGGTGATATATAAATATAAATGGAGACCTACACTGCACCAGAGACCTTGGTATCTGAACAAGAAAGGCAGAAAAGAGGTGGATAGCATGGAGGTGGTGTTTCATTCAAATTAAGCATGTTTGTGTGTTTCTCGCTGTGTTAATGACTGTGTAATACAAACATTTATTTTATATTAGCTTTTGGGTAATAGCAGTTCTGTGGCTTTCTGTGACTGAATCCCTGTGATTCACAGGTGAAATGTTTACTGTGCTGACCTGTGAAGTTTGGCATACAGTCAGGAAACAGGATCAGTACACATACATTGACAAAGACAATAGTACAACAAAGCATATTTGTACAGAAAATGTTCATTAAACAACAGCAAGCCTTTAACAAATCCCTATCCCACAAACAGGTAATTATGTCCTTGACGATGAGCACTTGTTGACTTAACACTTTTCATACTCTAAAGGCTCCTTACTCCCAAGTCATCAGCTCAGGAGCTCTATTTACTGTAACAGATATTTTGATGGTTAACATGTTGAAACAAAAATGTGTCTAAAAGCACCCATTTTATCTGACAACAATGAAATACAGATATATTCAGCTGTAGTTATTGCAGTTCATGAAGCAGTACATACCAAATTTGGTTTGCTTTACACATTGGTCTGATTTTTGCTTTTTTGTATCTACCTCAACTACCTAACTTCTCTTCAGTGTGAGGATGCTTGTAGGGTAGCACTTCTTGGTCCTTAGGTCATAACTCACCCAGCACAGCTCCGTGAGTAGGTTTCACAAAGGATTAGGACCAAATTAAAATGTCATTTTTTAGGACCTAATTAAAATGCCTTTTTTATGATGTACAAGTAGATGTTATATACACATTTTTAAACCCTTTCATTAATTTTTGTTATTTGTCATATGGAAGGTAAAAATAAGTGTAAAATAAAACACTGAGTGCAAAGTAAAATAGATAAGGACATGTCCTCAGCTTGCTACTTAAAAAAATCATGATTCCTTTAGCTATAATGGAACATCAACAATTTGCTGCTGTTTTTCATGCAGATCTAAATCCAGAGTCGGTGTTCCGCAGAGCAGAGGTTATTTTCTCTGAAATTGTTTTTGATTAGTTTGCTTTTCATCTGTGTGCAAATACTGAATGTATTTCTGAGGATCTCCAGTCCTGCTTTTCAGTGATCATGCAGCTTAGATACAGAAAGGAAATCTTTTATCCTGTGATCCTTAGAACACATAATTTTCAGTAGATTTATCTCCAAATCCTTAAACAGCTTCAAATACATACTGCTTTTTTAAAAAATAACCTGTACAATATCTCCTCCACTCCTGAATGTGGTCTGAAAATGAGAGCCCCACAGCACTCAGGAGATGAGTGCTAGGTTGAGAACATCTTTTCCACATTTGGCAAAAGATGAGGGAAACATTTTTTTAGCATGCCAGTATTAGGTGATTGCTGAATTTAACAATTTTAAGTGACTGAAATGGCCCATGGGCCACGAACAGATACTCCAATTTGCATTGAAAAAACACACTTCAGATTCTGCTGTTTACATAACCTTCATATATATCTACAGAGTGGATATTCATGTATATGCTTAAGTTTAAAGTTATTTTCTAAGGCTGAGTCAGGTGAGTATACCACTGTGGAACTCAGCACAATGGAGGGTATTTATGACGAGTCTCTCATTAGAGTCAGCTCATTTTTCACTGCAAACCACATTGCAGTGTTAACATTTTAGTTCAGTTCTTAGCAGTGGCAAGAAAACAGAACGAATATTGCCACTCTTTAGAATGAAACATGTCAGCAGCAGACACTGCAATGATAAGCTTAGTATAAATGATTACATAGATAGTAGCTTTGAATGCAAGTAATTAGTTTTGCATTAATATGTTGCTTGAGATTTCTTTTCAGTTGGAATTAGTTAATGATTTTCTAGATTTGCATATTCCTAATTAGTCAGTTTTAAATGTTAGCTATATACAAATTAATGTTTTATAAAGTTTCAAAATTTTTACCAGGCACATTTAATTTATAATTAAGAAAAGCATTTATAACCTACTTTATGTAAAGAAAATAGATTGAACTTGGGAGTACAGTTTTGGCAGATGACAGTGATCACGTTTTATCAAATGTCATCCAAAGCACAATTTTCCTATCACATCTGAAACCAAACAGATGTGACCTAATTAATACATAATGTGAGTTAATAAGCAAGGTGATATTCTTACAGTCTTTGAGGTAATTCTCATTTTGTTTATTGTTCTGATCTAAAATGATTTTGCTGATTTCACGGTATCGCTTTGGATTTTTATTAACGTACTGAAAAAATAAACCAGACCTCAAGACCCCTGGTTAACCTTATCCCTGATTTAACCTTTAGCATAAATTGGAGACATCTTCACTGCTCTCAGTGAATATTGCACACTCTAAAATAATTGGTACACAAGTCAGGAAGAACTTCTTTCTAGGCATTATTTTCTAACAACAATAGAGAATCATGATAGAAAATAATAACAGTAAAAAAAATTAATCCCCTATTCAATAAAGCATTCAAGCATTTGCCTAACTACTGAATTTAGTACGGGATCATTTACACACATAAGCAATTTATATGATTTGGACCATAAGGCTAAACTGATCAGTGCTACAAGAGCCCAAAGATAGTTTAACACTCAAGAACAGATTCACAACAAGCAACACATTCAAGCATTATTGAGTTTAAGAGGGGATTTCAATTTTCAGAACAAAGTTGGGTAGAAACCTGTTAGCAAACAGAGCACAAACAGGACAGATATAGGGAATTCAACTGGGTCAAAAATGCTCACAAATGTACTATAAATGCAATCTTTCCTCCAGCATAAACAAGTGACCATAGGAAAGTCAAATGCATTGGAACTGTGGGGGGTTAATTTCCACTGTATCAGAACAAACACAGAAAAACTAAAACTGGATTACGCAACGACAAAAGTGCATGCCTAAGTGGAACTGACTGCAGCTTAAGTCATTTTCGCTGCCTAAATGCCCCCTAGGCACTGTGAGGGAAAGGGTCAGAAGTAACAGAAGGAAAAAAAAATGCTATCTAATATAATAATAATTTTTTTTTTCCAGAACAAGTGCAAATTAAAAATATAAAATAGTTCATTTTTTTTAAAATCCATTGCTTAAGATTTGCTCTATTTTTAACAGTACCAGGTTTATAACAATAAAGAGAGATACACGTTGTCCCAATGACTTTCCATACATTTCATTGATATCTTGGCAGAATCACGGCCTTATATACAAATTCTTCATGATGAACCCAATTCTAATTTCTTACTATTATTAATTATCTGCTAAAATATGGGAATAAAGTAGAAAAAAAATGCAAAAACTGAAATACTTTTAATTTGTTCAAAAATAAATTCCCTATGTGCTTTAAATGACTATAATCAATTATCTAAAGACAACTTTCATAAGCCTTTTGAAGTAGCATAAATGAAAATAATTTTTTTGAGACTGACACATTTATAAAACATCTACCATGAAAATGTAATATTTTCAATCCCTTTTAAAAGTGCATGTCTTTGAGGGATTTATGATGTAATTCTGAATACAAACAAGCCAAAAGATCAGTAGGTTGTTATTTTCACTGTGTCAAAATCCATTATTATTGGTTTATGTTTTGATTATGTCCAGTGTATGAAATATATTTTTCTAGTAGCATGGTAGAATTTAACAACACTAGCGGTATGAAATGTTGTCAGGAATATTTTATTGTATGAAGCTTTTCAATTATGACTTTCTGACATAAAGTTGACATGAAAATCAAAATTGCTAAGCTAGCAAGGGTCAATGTTAGACAGCAGTTTGAGCTCTTTTTGCCTGTAACGGTTTCACAAGCAACCAGATGGTAAAATAATACTTGTATTCTGTTTATCTGAATGCATTAGCAGTTATTTTTTTGTACAAAATGCTATTGTTATTCATGATGCAGGTATTTTAGAAACTGAGCATGTTTCAGCAAAGTTCACCTGTTGTAAAACCCAGGCCTGGTATCAGAGAATACACAAACATATTGCTGTGCCCAGTGAATTAAAAGTAGTAAAATAACACCAAAATCCATGTATTCCCTTACAGTGTGTCACGCCTTAAGGCAGCAGTAACATTTGACTTCTGAGGTCAGAGAACAATGCTTGCATCATTTCAAAAAGCAAGATAAAACCCACCCATGAACTTTTGCACTTGATCTGCTCTGCTTCAGGCCAAGGCAACAGCAAAACTCCTCCTGTCTTTTACAAAGGTGTTGACATTAATTTGTCTTTCCTTGTCTCTAACAATCATAATATTATTTTCTTTACTCACCTCCTGCAAATTGACCTAGAAAAGATTAAATACATAGAGTTAAATTCTGGAGCTTTTTCTCTTTTCCCTGCACATAAAACAAAAATTACAGGAATCCATTAGGTTGCTCCCATGGGCGACACTGTTGGTGTAAAGAACACAGCGTTACCATAGACAGCTTCTTAGAATCCAGTTTCCACAAATAGTTCTGATGCTTCTGCTGGTAAAATTCAGTTGCAATGATTTTTGTAGGAAGAAAGAAAGCATCTGAGACAAATTTATTTGTATAAGTGATCACAGAAAGTTTTTTCCAGTATTTTTTCCAGCAATAAAAGTAAGCATGGGATATTTCTTCTTTTGACAGCTGTCTGAATTAGTTAAAGTCTGAAATTTAAAAATATGGGTTTTTTTCAGTTGTACCCCAGAAACTTTTATCTAGTATTTTCTTTGATTTAATTCTCTATCACATCAAACTAAGCTACAGAATCAGAGTGATAATAAACCATATCAGTAAAAAATTTTGTTGTTACTTTATGAAAATCCTTTTCTTACTCTGCTGAGCATTCAGACCTTACCATGTATAACAGCTTTCCATGAAATGAGTTCCTTGCTGATCCAGACTTACACAGTCTTTGATTTTTGTCCACCCATTTAATATCCAAATATAGGAAGACTGTAACATGAGGGCTATTTTAACCTTTTCCTCATCCAGGGTGAAAGATAAGTTTTACTAATACTTTGGTATTAACCCTTGTATACTTACAGGGCACAAGCAGTAATAGGATCAAAACAAATACTGAATTTGAGCTTTAGAAGCAAAATACTGCAACAACAACAACAATGGAGTTAATATGATGAGACAAAATGTTTTTAATAGTGTATTCTGTACTTAGAAGCTGTGTTTTTATACAAGTTGTTTGGGTTTTTTTTTTAAAGAGTTTAGCAATCAAAATCAGCTGCCTTCCCAACAGTCCCTCTGTACCTCTCAAAGGCAGTATAGATGACTACTGAAAGAAGAGAATCAATAAATATTCCTTTTTTTCTTGTAGGATCAGCTGATCCACACCCTCCAACCTGCAGTAGTGACCACTTCACGTGTGCATATGTGCAGCAATGTTTGCCCCTCTCTGCAAAATGCAATGGGGCTGAAGATTGCAGGGATGGAAGTGATGAAATGAACTGTCCCATGGAGGTGCCTACCACCATGTCTCCGGGCTCCTGCAAGCAAACAGAGTTTCTGTGTCCTTCCAAAGGCTGTATCCCATCTCTCCTGAAATGCGATGGTGTGCCTGACTGCCACCTTAACGAAGATGAAGTTGGCTGCCGTAAGTTACTTTCATTGCTATAGTTAAGGCGATGCTAACTCACTTTCCTAAAACAGTGATGTGAAAAAGGACAACATAATGAAGCATAGTGTAAAATTCACTATTCCCTCATCAAGAAAAATATTATTTATATCAAGTATAATGTGTTACCTGGAGAAACACTCTACATTTGCAAATAATTTTGTTTATGCATTCTTATTCCCTGGCTATCAGCTTTGATAAATGCTTGAAATAGTTTGTATTGTATTTCTGTTAATAATTGGAAGCATTTCCACTTTTTTCCATAGATCAGTCAGCTGCATTTGCAATGCCTCATCTCTGATTACCATGACAGATAGATAGACTTTCGCAGTTCTGTAATTCAGTAACATTCAAGGCAGTCCAGACCTTTCAAGGATTTTGAAATCAAGTCTGTTCATGCAGTAGCAGCAATCTCTGCCCCAACCAAGGAAAAGGGCTCACAAGCTAAATGCAAGGACAATAGACTTTGAACTGTAACTGCAATGAGATACCATGAAGTTTCAGATAGACACAAAAGTGAGTGTCTGCCCATTTAAAAATATTTCATTACTGGTAGATGAACTGAGGCCAAATGTTTCATTCCAGGAAGGTCAAAATAATTAGCTACATAGAAAAACAAAGAGGCTTTTTACATATAAAAACTTCTTCCTAAACTTCTCATTCTGCAGAAGTTTTTTAACATTTTATTTTTCATCCTTATCAGGACCAAAACAATTAATAAAATACTAGTTTCCAGGGGGCTAGAAATTCAACTTCTTTAATATTTTGTATCAAACCTACTGAATATACATGCAGGCCACTGCACATGCCATTTCTTTTAACAAATTACTTTACAAAACTGGCATGGATTTTGCAGACTATCTGTGCATGCCTTTCTAGGCACTTTTGTTTAGAAGCAGGCTCTGTGGTTTTGTTGGCAAAGGACATGATTTCGGAGACATCTCTTAAATTCTACATACCCCAAAGGCATGTAGAAATTTTACATGTCCCTAAGTTCAAACAAACCTCTCCTCATTAATCTTCATTCAGCCCTGTTTCCTCCTCAGTCTGTCCTCTATTAGAGACCTTCCTGCTGTATCCTAGTACGTGTACATCCCACCTCCACACCACAGCAGCTAATGTGTTCTAGAATCCCAAAATCCGAAGGCCACAAGATTTCCATGATTAGTAGTACTCCCCAAACAACTGAGATACTGTTTCATTGCCTTTGACTTCTAAGAAATGCCCAGGGAATGAGGGGAAATGAAGTCCTGATCTATTCAAAGAACAAAATTCTCCACAGATATTGCACGTCTTGAGGTTCTGAGTGGGGTAGAAACTTAGTCAAATCTGTAATCCCATTTTTACTCCAAAATTCAGTTTTGACTATATAAACATGTAAGTGTTGACAATATAAGATGGGAATACAGAAGCAGCAACTCATGTTTCTTCTCTGAAGAAGATACTGGTTGGAGGCAAAGCAAAAAGAAAGCTGTTAGTGGTAGTTTGGAATGGAATCAGTGAAAAGCTGATTACTGTCACAGCTGGTTCTCCCATCAAAATGTAAATGTCATGAGAGTGCAACATTTCATTTCTAGCTGTCTACTTTTAACATGTGAATGCCATGTGTCCTGGTTTCAGCTGGGATAGAGTTAACTGTCTTCCTAGTAGCTGGTACAGTGCTATGTTTTGAGTTCAGAGCGAAGAATGTTGATAACACTGATGTTTTCAGTTGTTGCTCAGTAGTGTTTAGACTAATGTCAAGGATTTTTCAGCTTCTCATGCCCAGCCAGTGAGAAAGCTGGAGGGGCACAAGAAGTTGGCACAGGACACAGCCAGGGCACCTGACCCAAACTGGCCAACGGTGTATTCCATACCATGTGATGTCCCATCCAGTATAGGAACGGGGAAGTGGGGGGGCAGGGATTCGCCGCTCGGGGGACTGGCTGGGTGTCGGTCGGCGGGTGGTGAGCAATTGCACTGCGCATCATTTGTACATTCCAATCCTTTCATTATTGCTGTTGTCATTTTATTGGTGTTATCATTATCATTATTAGTTTCTTCTTTTCTGTTCTATTAAACGGTTCTTATCTCAACCCACGGGTTTTGCTTCTTTTCCCGATTTTCTCCCCCATCCCACTGGGTGAGGGGGAGTGAGTGAGCGGCTGCGTGGTGTTTAGTTGCTGGCTGGGGTTAAACCACGACACCGTGTAAGTTTGTCAACAGAGAAAAGTCAGAGAGAGAAAAAGTTTCTCACAAATTTTATTTATTTTATTGAAATTTCTGTATAGTCTATAAAATTGATTGTTGTGCTAGTAACTCCAGCCTATGTGTACGGTAACAACAGCACAGATTGGGGGGGGGGGGGTGGTGGTGTCAGAATTTAGGTTGAAATTTAATATTTTTTTTTCTAAGCAGTTATGAACACAGCATAAGATTTAAGGAGCAAAGTAATTTTTTTTTTTTTTTTCCTTGGTGCAGATCAAATCTTCCTGCTGATTGTAGGAAATTTCAGTTTAGGAACTACTGGCACCTTCCATTTTGTGTGTGCCATGTCCCTTAGCAATTTCATTCATTTAAGTGTAACAATATATGATCAAAAATATTCTGGCTTCTGAATTCAGGAATTCATCAGAGAAAGTTTTCTTCTGGGATGAAGACCAGTTGTCAAAATGCATCTTGCATCTTGCAGAGATTAAATCTAAAACCCAAAAGAAGGCCAGGACAAAGAAAAACAAACAAAAAAATGCATTAGATCTCTACTAAAACCACAATTTCTACCACAGAAATGCTTTTCTGCATGACTTAGAGACTTATGCAGCCAGAATTTCCCATAGAGTTCACTCAGCAGTTAAGTTGTACAGTATTATGTTAATACTTTTTTATACCTACTAACGTGGAGGATTTTATTACTTGCTGCTTTTAACAAGAAAATCTTGGAACTGTTTTCCAGTTATAGGTGTTCTACTTGGCCAGCCCTCTTCTTGCTGTTAATTTTAGTGAAGGGTACTTTATCTCACCTATTTAATCTAATTTTAATTTTTTTTAATTGCTTAATTACAATAGTAAGGGTATAAAACAAACATATCAGCACCAATGGGATATATACATTACATTTCTACAGACCCCAACACCATCTGACTGAAATGCTAATAGCAATGAATAAAAAATTATTTCTCAGTTCTCTGTAGTGCACCAAAATGTATCTGTTGTAGTCCTGGTAAGTTTTAAATACATAATAAATATTAAAAATGGTATACTTTCAAAGAGGCTGTGATATTTTTATCCTTTCTACGGATTTAATTTGGTCCTGGAAAATGAAATATAGGTGAAAAGCTGATATTTTCACTTTCATGTCTTCACTGTTGTTAATGCCTCCATTTAATGTCTTTATCCCCAAAACACTTGAAGGTAAAGAATAACTAGTTGGAGAAATTTGAAGCTACTTGTAACTCTGTTAACAGTAAGCAATATTAGTTTCAATGCAATAAGAGAAAAAAACATTATTTTAAAATGTGCTCTTAACTTTCTTCACCTTGGCACCAATAACTTAGTGTTGTTGTCCTTTCTGTCTTAAATGCTGGATCTGTGCAAAGTATTCAGCAGTCAGATCTGTTGCTCTGACTGTTCCCTCTGTAAGTGGTATAAAAATCTCAGTGCAAAAAGCTTGTTCAAGGTCAAGGGACATGTCAAAAACACCTTGATGATCAACAGATATAAATGGATCAAAAATAATTTGCATTTTTTCTGTTTTATCCTCAGGTATGAGTCCAGCAGCCAGTCCAGAACTAGGGGAAATAATAAAGGGCTAAATGACACTTTCTGTTCTTACCACAACCTTCAATGCAAATTAATCACAATATATATGACAAACCATAAGTAGTACTCTATATCCACATAGTTTACACCATCCTCAAAATAGCATGGTCCTATTAGACCAAAAAGGTCTAAAGTACATAAGAAGAATATGTTTTATGTCAATTTTCCAATTGTTTCTGTTGAAGTCCTAGTTTGAACATGTAATTACATTTACAGACTGGCTATTTGTGTGCAAATGACCACTTATAAAACTGGTTCAAATACCATCGGGACATCATCCCCCAAATTGCAAAGGGTGTCCAGGATTTGAATCTGATTGCACCAAAATAAGTATAAGATTATTATTTGGTTAGGAAAGTGCAGCAGAGGGCATGGGACTGTCAGTCGCTTTCTGGAAAGCTGATGATAAGGGATAGATGGTAGGATATGCTACAAATGTGGAGCGATGCTGTAATCTGCTGGGGTTTTTCAGTCTGCCACAACCTGTTCCACCAGACTGAGTGGTCAAGGGAACAGAGAGCAGAAAAGGGAATTTTTGTTCTTGTTGCTTTTATCCTGCTGTCACTTACCAGCAATATCAAGACTGCTCCAGTCAATTGAAGAGACTTTGATACAAACATGTGCAGAACAGTATAGTGGTAGTTTAAAATCAGCCAAAACTTTTAAGTTCTCATAAAGGTGAATTGAAATTGGAAACAAAAGCAAGCTCCTCTTTATATTTGCTAGTATTCTTCTACAGATTTTTCTGCAGACTTTAGTTAATGGTCAGTGCATGTAATTAAAAGGTTTGATCCCACAAACCCTTACTCACATGAGTAATTTCGTATTTATGAAAGAAGATCAAAAATCGCAGGAGTTAACTGGCAAGATTTACTTCCATTATTGTGGTCTAGATTGAACTGCAGTGTTTTCCATTTAGCACACTTTTGCAGTCTATATAGGCCAGTGATTTAAATTATATCTAAGAGTGGAACAAATATATCCTACAGCAGCCTGGCCATCCAGCCTGGGAGACTTATTGCTGTGTACACTGGCTCCTGAAACCAGGAGCAGGAAAGTATTATGAAATTTAGATGTGGCAGTGGGGTATTTTTAATATCCCCAGATTCTTTCTCCCACTCTAAACTCACAAGCTGATGTGAATGTATCTAACTCTGCTGAAGTCAGAAGAGTTCCCTCTGATTTGCATTAGTGTCATGGTGACAGAGTTCAGCTTAAATTACCTAAACAAAAACCTTATAGAACAATAGTTTAAGGCAGCATAAGAGAATTTTTTGAGATAAAATGACAAAATGGTATTAGACTAGACAGGAGTCTGTAGGACCATCAAGTACGTCCTGGAGACGAGTGACTCGGGAAAATTCAGCACCTGAAGGCTTATGTGATTCCAGCAAGATTTACCCCTCATAATTCTTCTGGACAAACATAGAAATTATAACTGAATGTCCAAGAATAAAAAGAGTGTGCAAGTTTAGATTTTTCAGTATAGTATTTCTCTACTTTTTATGTTAACTGTCTCTTAGTATTTGGTTTCTTGTAATAGAAGAAAACTATATAATGTCAATTTTTTGATTTGTGTTTAAAAATTAATTCCATCATTTTAAAACTAGGTTATGAATGAGAGTTGATTATGATTTTGTGATATCTTCATGGGTTTTCATTGGGGTTTTGCAGCTTACTCTGTCAATGTTTTAAGTAAATACACCCTCTTCTTTACAAATATAACATGGGAAAATCCAGCTTCTGTAACATCTGTGCTCTGTGTTTGTTTACTTATTTATCTACTCAATAGTAAAGTTGTATGTCTTTGAAGATGAAAGCTTGTAGGGGTCACAGAGATGCAAGTTTATGAATCAAGTTTTCTGGTAGTTTTTTAACAGTGAGAAAAAGAAATATAGCTGATAATAACTGTCATGTTATTTTTCATTTCAGCCCTTAAAGACTGTTTCAATGGTTCTTTGTTATGTGAGTCAACTAAACAATGTATAGCAATCTCCCAGCGTTGTGATGGCATTGCAGACTGCATTGATTTCAGTCTTGATGAGTCCAGCTGTTCAGGTACTTAGTTCTGCATAAAAATATCATTTGAAACAAAAAAGTATAGTCATTTCCTACTGAATGTTTAGGCAGTCCTCAAACTTGCCTGAATTTCCTCTGCTAAAACTTAATTAGATTACATCAGGCATGAATTTTCCTGATGAAAGTATGACACAGATAAAATAGCGAGAAAAAGATGGAAAATAATATGCTTAGTTAATGCCTTCACAAGGACTGTTTCTTAAGGCATAAAAACGTTGTTTAAAAAAAAAAAAGCCTCTGCAGTGTACTACTAAGGCACTCTCTTGATTTTAGCCAATTGAATAACCCACTTAAGTTAACCCATGTTTCTGAGTTAATAGGAATTTTTGTTTGTTGGGTTTTTTTGGTTTTTTTTTTATTTTTCCAACAAATTCAGGTTGCAAAATAGAACAAAATATATAGCATTTGTTTTAGCACAGTGCATTTTCCAGAATATCCGGGTTTGGTTTGCGACAGATAAATGGCAGCAAAAGGTAAGAACAGGACAATAATACACATCCAATCTGAATCAGATTTTATTAACAAAATCTAACAAAAACATAGATGATGGTATAAATAATTAAATTTAGATTCAAAGCATCCCATTCAGTGACACAGTTACTGCATTTCTTCCCCAAGCCAGTTATGAACTCAGCCAGTTTTGTGTTAACAGTACTCCCCCAAATTTAGTGAAGTTGCATTAGCTGAGAATTTAACTCTCTGTTTTTATAATGTATTATCAGTTATGTGATAAAATTCACAATATATAGGATGAATTGTAATAATATAAATCATTATAGTATGTTAAATGTTTATTCACAAACTAAAAGTTTTCCATTCACATCCTGGTAGGAGGCATCCACTGGTTTCTCTGGGAGTGAAACTTGCCCACAAATATTGTGTTCATTATATATATTTGTTATACTTTTCTTTTTTTAATGTGAGAGAAGGAATCATACTTTGACATCAAGAATTACCAATTTTACAATGCAGAGAGAATACATAATTGGTAAATTTGATTTATAAGAAGTATTTTAAATGAAAAGGAATATATTCAGAAATTAGTTCAATGTAGAAGAATATAGAACATAAACTAGTAGACTTGCATGACAGTAAATTACAAATCTTCCACTATTTTGTCAGAAAGCAGGTCTTTTAAGTAAGTAATTTACTTTCCAAAATTTCTTCTGAAAACTGGAGGTGTCCACACTGAATAGCACTGTTTATATGCCTCAGCAAATGATTTTATGTGGCATATATCCAAAATTCTTTAGGTCTAATTTGCATTTTACCAGGTTTTTTCTTACTAAAGAAGATTGAGGGGATTTGTTTTTTATTTGGGGTTTTTCTTGCTGTAGGGATGTACAACTAAACTTCAGTAAAACTAAATGTGGTTATGTGGAAATCCATGTTAAGGGATGTCAGAAGTTGATAATAGTACATCACTGATATCCCCTTCTACTTAAGCACCTTTACTCTTTTCAAGACTGATTTCTCTAGTTCTTATGAGAATGTGATTCTAAGTGTTAAAATTCCGGACATCTTTAATAAGAAGATTGGTGACACGGGAGTAAGTGTCTGTTCATCACCCCTATATAAAAGCTATTAATAACAAAGTAGACTTAGTTACTAATTAAATATAAGTTCAGTTCTTTTTGCTCTTTTTTTATATATTCCTATTTGTTTGAAAATCAAGTAAGTGGCAAAGCTCCATTTCTGGAGTCAAATGAAACTCTGACCTGAGAAAAATTAGAAGCCTGTTCAAGTGAAGCACCAGGATTGCTATAAGCTCAGGAGACCCCATTGACTATAATGTATTTATGACTTGACACATGTATCACCAAGTCAAGATATAAAGTAAGAGGTTTTGGAAGTGCTAAGCACCAAAATGACAGGTGTGAATATTTTGCCATTTTGAAAATCAGGCAATGACAAATATAATAATGAGGGAAGGAATTCAAATTATAATTTTTACTTTTATGTTTGCAGTTTGTCCTGATGAATACTGCAAAAATGGAGGAAGATGCATCATCGAAGATGACATTCCGTTATGCCAGTAAGTTTCATTGGGGATTGACTTGTGCTTGAAGTTGGGAAAAGGTGTTGTTGAAAGAGCTGTTTTGTTCCCCAGGGACTGAAATGACATTCAATAGAAGTATATTTTTAAAAGTCTCTCTAAGTTTACACTATTTTTATTTACAGTTGCTAAGTTAAACCACATTTTGAGAAGAATATTACTTATCAGATAGCATTTTCTGTAACTTTCATCTATCATTATAAGACAATCTGTTGGCCTGACACCTTAAGTTTTCTGTGTCTCATGTTTCACATCAACATTTAACAAAACATGCTTCTATGAAAAATGATGCCTTATATGCAGCAGGTGTTGCGCACCTCAAATGAGATTTACAGGAGGCCATGTTCTCATCTGTACCTGAACTTGTGATGTATTTCAGTTATAATGTTATCTTTTGCATATATTTGGAGAAAGGGGGTAGTGTTTTTCCACTTATGCCAAACAAAGGGTTAAATGTATGCTTGTATTTTTCTGGAAATACCGTATGCTGAAAAACAAATGTATGCAATTCTGATATGGAATACACAAGTCATTAGAAAGTGTCTCAGGCTATCTGAAAAGATTCATTTACACAAGGTATCGCTCTGTTTCCCACTGGGAAATTACAGGAGACTTTTTAAAGTGCACAGAAAGCAATGTTACTATAATGTTATTATCATACTTTTGTCCTTCATGTGCTTCAGTGGATCTTGCCAAAGAGTTTGCCAAATTACTAAAGAAGTGACTGTTTTATCAGAGTATCTATCTTAGTCAAGACCAGACATTAAAGTTTGTCTCCTAGTCTCTAGGAAACTCACATTAATAAACCTGCTGATAAAATTTCAGTTATTGCAGAATTTGTATCTTTCAAGACAGGTTTGTCCTTTACTGGTCGAAGAAATGTGATAAATAACATACTCAGAAAATACAGGCACTTTCATATAGAGTACTTTGATTTAACTCTCAGAAAAACTGTTAATTAACTGCAGATTTCCCAAAGAATCTCCTCTATCATAGAAAAGAGAATGGTCACTGCAAGAAGCTTGGAATTTCATTAAGGTGCCTGTTTTAAACCTTCTTGGGACACAGAAAGAGAGAAAGCTGACAAAAAAACATAGGGAAAGGTTGCAGATGGAATGGAATGGACAGCCAGCAGAAAATAAAGGGATTGGGAATAGCCAGGGAGTTTACAGTTGGTAGATTAAACCATTGATCAACAAGAAAATTGCTTGTAGGGACAAGGGACTGGGGGAGCAATTGAGATTTTGAGGATACAAGAGAATTATAGAAATAGAACTTATGTTAGGACTTGCAAATGAAAGGAAACCAAATTAGCAAGTGTTCTTTAACCACAGAAATAAAAGATAGTTGGAATAGGAAAATAGTAAATAGGATAATTTCCCTCAGCATTCAGCAAGAAAGATGATTCTGAATTCTCATGCAATGCATAGGTAATAGGAGCAAAGGCACAGAAATGAAAATTACCTAACTGATGGGCTAACATAACTCCAGGAGTTGTATGTGCTTGTGTTGGGGAAATAGGTCATCTCTATTCAAGCATACTAGAAAAGTAGTGCATGTTGCAATAGTGGAAGGCTTTCTGAATACTCTGCTGGTAAGGGATGTGACTGGAGAAAGGCAAATGAAGAAAAGGAATAGCCAGTTTGACAGTCCGATATCCGTACCATTCAAGGCTTCATAATATTTTGAAGGAATTACTCATACATATAATAACAAGGGAGTTAGCCATTTCTAATTTAAGCTTCTGCATGATTTTTTAAAATCCCACATCATGAAAAGAAAAAAAAGAATAAAAAAGTACCTTAAATGATAAAAAATGTAGAAGTATCCCACTTTTCATTTCCTAGGGGAAAAAAATAAAAATGAAACCCCAGAAATTAACATGGAAAAGACACTATTGTTTTACCTGTTTGTTCTCAGTTCTTACCTTAAATTTCTTGAAAAAGGGATGATAGATTTAGGTGGAGATATCTTCTTCTCTTGAGAGCAACTGCTCCTCTAGCCTGCAGGGTAGGTCAGGAGAAAAAGCAGAGTGCATAGGAATGCAGGAAGCCTGTTGGACAGCAAGGAGACCCCTGAAAAGAGCAGAGTATGGATACTGCCCTGTCACAGCACTGGCAGAGGAGTGTCTTCCTAGATACCCAGAGGTAGTTGTGTGGAGATTACAGTTACCCTAAAAGTCACTGAGTTTGAGTAAGACTCTTCAGTGACACAGTGGACAAGGGGAAAATTTGTTAACATATCCTTTTATTGCTATTTGTTCTTACACAATGGATTCTGATCTTCCTCCACTTGAGATGCTTCTGTTCTAGTTTCTATAAAACAAAACCTGAGTCTGGAGTTTAAAAGCCTCTTTGGCCTCTCTGAGAATGTTGGTTTAACAAAAAGTCTGGACAGGTCTCAAAGCTTCATTTGATTCAAGGTTCCATCACGTTCCTATAAAAAATGAAATTGCTGCTCATCTTACCTTAGTTTGAGGTATATTGATAGAAAAGAATCCAGTCTCTGGAAAATGTTTTTGTTGGTGATAAGGGGTGGTTTTTTCTGTTTTTAATGCAATGCGGTTGAAGTAGTTAACCGTATAGACTCCTCCAAGTAGTTTAATATGTCACAATGGGAACAGAGTGAATTTGCAGTAGCTGCTTGGGCAAAAGAAATCAACTATTTGAAGAGATTAAAAGCTGATAGTAAATTTTATACATTTAGTACTTCTCAAGTTTCTTTGATGCTTTATCTTTTATATCTGTGCACTACTGTTGCTTAGATATATAAAGTGAATACTTAGGATGTCAACCTGACTTTCTTTCAGTAGTATGTAACTAAGAGGGATCAGTAGAAGGTGGAAGGTGAGCTCTGATAGCTCTCTATGAAGAGATATCTGTAGACCAGGTGGAAAAGATAACAGTGGATACAAGTCTAGATAAAGTTTCAGTATATATTGGAGTGGGTAGCAGGGTTGGTATATCAGGTTGCTGTCATTTCTGCTCACACTACTGAAAACAGCTTTTCTCAGCTGATGCATAATGATTGTAGTAACATCAGTGAAAGGCCGCAGTATTTGAGAATGTGACTATTGATATGGTGGTGGATGTTCTCAGTGAGAGTTTGCGAGTAAACGCAGAGCAACGGTGCTTTGCAGGTGATGGCTAGCTTCCTACTTGAATCAAACGCAGCTTGATGGCTGTCCCGATCCTCTCTGGTATTTGAATTCTGAGTTAGGTTTGAAAGCCATTTGCATTTTCTTCTCTTATTTGCTCAGGAGAGTACTTGGGGCACATCTCAAGTATGTTTCTCTTGTTCTTACTACTTCTTGGGTATCCTCTTTGGCTGCCAGACTAGATGGAGCTTTAGTCTCAAATGGCCATTCTCATTTCACAAGCTGACTCCTGTTTGTCCTGACTGACTTCTGTAGTGGATGTGCAGTCAAGTGGCTAGTGCTGGCAATCAGCTACTGTGGCTGCACATGTAAATCATTATAATTTGAGCAATAATGGCTAGAATTTTTGTAATTTCAATAGTCTGATTTCAAAATTATTCCTTTGATTATATGGGTACTTTCCCCAATTGTCTGTCCAGTGGTTTTTTTGTGTTTGTTTTATTTTTTTTAAAGTGAGACCACAGACCTCTGGAAACATAGGAAAGGGATATTGATGAGAACAAACAAGCTGGGAAAAGTGTGTTTGTAACACACTGAAGTGGAAGGGTGAGGCTTCAAAGATTGTACTAGTGCTGAAAAAAACCCTTAGAGCAGAAAAAAAAAAAAAATTACCAGACTGATAATACATAATTTTATCTCTCATGACAACTAGACAAGATTAATACAATACATTCACATTTAAAATGTACTAAAACTCATGTATAATAAACATAATACAGTGCTTGTCTTTTCTTTTATCTTATACAAACATTTTCTATCTAATATACTAAATTTCAGAGCAGTTACACTAATACTAAAGAGTATAATGAGAGTGTTTTTATTAGTGTCTGAATTGTAAGAAGGTGCTATCCTTAAGCAGAAAATGTAATTACATTCACTGGCCTGTAATTAAACAATTATGTTATAAATTAGAAATATATCTTCATTAAGAAGTTTTTAAATTCCATTGAATATGTACCATCTAACTAACTGAGCTGTGGAGATTAGAATTTCAAGGAGTCATTATATATAGATAATTAATTAAGGTTATCTTTGTAGTTGTGTATCTAAATGCTGATTTGGCCCACAGTATAGAAACTGAATTATTTTGTTTGTTTCCTTTATGTGATAAAAGTGAAAAAGATTACTTTCCCTTTTATGTTTTAGAAAAGAATTGATTTTACAGGTTAAGAATTCATTCAGAGGAGAGGATTTTTGCTTATTCTCCTTAAAAAAGCTACAGGTTATTTGGTCCCCTATTTTTTTACTTCTCACCTTCTCATTTTTAAAATAAGCTCATTATTACAACCACAAATGGTCTGTTTAAATGTGCAAATAAAGTATTTTATCCCCAGTGGTACAACAGCAAATACTATTCCACAAACATTTTTTTTAAAAAATTACTTTTTTGGTAGTTGGCACATTTTCTCATGATCTGATTTTGTCTTCAAAATACTACCTTCTGGTAAGCACAATACATTTTTGAGGAGAAGCCCTACAAGGTGACATGCAACTTTAAATAATGCCACAGCAGACTTGTTCAATACCTTTTCCAGTCAAGTATCATATGTGGCAAAACATGGAAATTCCACATCCTCTCTGGGCAATGTCTTCTGGTGAGGAATGCAGGGTTTTTTCCTAAACATTTTTTTTGCTTTTGGATGTACTCTTACATGTACTCTTTTACTGGATTTTTGAGGAATGATAGTGGTAGTTATCTTTATTAACTAAAACTGGGGGGATTGTTTCAATATCACACAGTATCTTACAAAAATGGAGTGATAATAGTATTCCCACATAAGAAAATAAAATGTTTGAAAGCATCTGGTCTGTGATTTGAAGGAAATACAAAGCCTAGAGACTGACAAGCTAGACGCATCCAATTCATGAGTAAAGAGATTTTACAATGGGAGAAGATGGCAGTTTCCATTTCAGCTGTTTGTCATGCTGCTCTCAGAGATTCCCACCTCAGTTACAGAGAGGACTGCTGACATAGCAGCTGCTGAATCACTGCAGATTATTAACTGTTGAAGCAAATCAAACTGGTACTGATTTCACTTCCTTCCTAAGAATTTTCTTTTATATTTACCAAGCGTGACATAGGGCAATTGATAAAGCTCTATAGAACCTATATAGCAGCCCAAGAAAGTGGTAGTCATGCAAAAGCAATTGTAGATAGAGGAGGAATGGAACAAGGATGTAACCATGAATAAAAACAAAAGCCATGATGAGCAGTCAAAAAGATAAGACATTGAAAAGGAATGTTATGCTAAGATTTGGCTTCTCGGAAATGAAGACAAAGGCATATTCTTATGTGGAGACATATATACAAACATACATAGCCAGCATAGAGAAGTTTTTTTCATATCTTTCCATTACCCAAGTGCCATCTGAAAAGTGATGCTGAGGCAAATAAAATAACAAATTCAGGTTGCCTGAGTTGGGTAAAATTGAGAATGGGAAGACAAGTTAATATCTCTGTTCTCCAGAATAAATGAGACACAGCTTGTTGTGAAAGAAAATATACAGTATATTGATAGAAATGCACCTTTAAAGATTTGCTTAGAGAAAAATCTTCCCTAAAGTTTCTATTTCATATATTATTTTCTGTTAACTCTTTGTCCTTTCTTGTCCAGAAAAGTTTCATGAAATCAAGGTGCCTGGTCCTGATACAATAATACTGTTGCTTTTTGGCTTTTCGTGTTTCTAACATCATAGCCTTTTCCAAAAAAGGCAAACATGATGTCATTAAGAATATGTATGAGATAAGAGAATACTAAGCATCAGAGGAAATTGGACTTTTCAGTAGCCTTTTGATTCCATTTCTTAAAAAAGCAGTAATCAGAGCTACATAAACACAAGTATACACAACCCAGACAGGACTGGCTCCCAATAAAATTTCATGCATGCTTCCTGATTCTAGAGTCTTTTCTTATAAAACAATTGAATAGTGGTTTTCTTTTTCTCAAGCGATTTAATTTAAAAATAAATTTGTCATGTTTGTACCTTTTTTGTTTGCTTTTGCCAGTCATATGAAATGGTCAATTGAGCTCACCTGGAGGTTTGTGGCATTTTATGTATTCAAGTATTACTAATTAATGTTTTTCATTCTTATTCCCTGCATTAGGAAGACAACTAGCATACAAGAACCATCATATACTTAATCTAGGTATAATGCCCTTCCTTTAGAGCGTAAAGTATTTCTAAAATTTGTACATGGTCTTTTAATGTTTCCTGTACCAGCCCTGGACCTATGTTATTACTTCTCTGTCCAAACTGCATATTTCATTCAACAGTCTCGATCTCTATATTGAGGTATTTTGTTTTCCACTGAATTTGTCTGTGGCATTTAGTCGGGTCAGATGGTCACTCCTTATCTATCTTCAGGATATCCAAATGATAATGCTAGAAGGCAGCTGTTTTGGAGAACCAGAGTACTGATTTCCCTTCAGGTCATGGTATATTTCATATGTCCTGCACGCATTTTTGTTTGTTTTTTCCCCCATCCCCAAATACTAGGGATTATGGTGCAATGTGAGAGAAACATAGACTCATAAATCTTATGCATTTGGTCTATTTTGTAATACGTGGAATGAAACAGCTTTTGATTTTCATGCTGATCACCTACTTACAGGGCTTTCAACAATCATTTCACAACATAAAAAAAATGAAAAAAACTGTAAAATCCATTGAATTCTTCATATATGAGAATTCAGGAAATACTGATCCTCCATAAGGAAAGAAATATGCCAAATTTGTCTAAAATCTTTTTTTTAATTTTCCCTGCTTGTACCAAGTGACTTCAAAGTAAATACATTTGGCCAAATCAGTTTTACCTAGTGAGAACCTTTCCATTGAGCAAATTATCAACTATTTCTTTACAAATGGATACATTGGCTATCTTTTTGTATTTAGCAGCAGTTACTTCGACCTTTGCTCTTTTTCCTTCTCTTCGCAGATAATAGCATAAACCTGAGGTCAGCTCCTTATCACACTGGAGCCAGCTGCTTCATGCAGTTTGCAACTCCTAGAAATGATGAAAAAACCCCAAACAACATTCATCTCAGTCAAACCTAATTGAATATATAGGGCAGTTTGCCACCATCTCCAATGAGGCAGCGATGTCCTGTGAACTTCACTTGTGAGTTTTGTGAATCAGATGATTGCTGAATCCAATGATTTCAGAAAGAATCTGTCTTTTTCAGGTTCTTTATTCTAAAACTAAAACAGAGTTGTCTCTATGTAACTGTTAAAGTTTGACTGCAGGTAATTGAAGGCCAGATGATTTACTCAATAAAACAAATATGACTGAACAGACCCAAAGCTTGGTTTCACAACAGATGTTTCCGATCATGTTTATGAGAAATCTCTAGCACCTGATTCAAATGTAAATCAGACTTTCTCACTTAACTCTTGGGTTTTGGTCTTTTTTTGTATGGAAAACTAAAGCTCAAGATATCTGTAAAACTGGAAACAAGCAAAGTAGTTTATAGTCTTTCTCTGTCTTCCTGAGGTGAAATATTACTCTGACAAATGGAAAAAGTTTCTCTTGAATGACCCATTGCTAGAATCCGAATAGCACTCATAATAGAAAGACGTAGTTTAGATATAGTCCATTGGTCATGCTGGAAAGCAAACTGTGACCTAGATATTTTCGAATTGTCTCTTTATGATATGTTTGCTGAGTGGGGAGGTTTTTACCTGTATAGAAAATCAGCAAGGAATTTCTGGGACAATTTCTAAATCAAAGACCCTGATGAACGTTATGTACAATCTTTTCTTGCAAGATTTTGGAGTTGAGAGGAGCTAACACTTATCTTTGGGAATAAAAGAACTACATGTTTCCTTTTAAAAGGTGAATTTAGTACACTATCAACCTCACTGCAACTCTCAAGATCAGAGTAAGAATTATATTTGAGTCTGATCAAAATAACTGATGTTTTAATATGAAGATACTATAATCTTATTGAGAAGGGTATAGGCAAGTAAGTATAATTTAGCAGATACAGTGAAAATGACTTGGGCATATAAGAATGCTTATGGGAAAAAATTTCTCCTCAGTTGGATTTCCTCTCTACAAAATTTAGTATCAGTAGTGCTTAAGCTACTAAAAGCATTTAACCTCTCTGATAAATATCCTATATTTCTATTTTGATTTTCAATTCACTCTTTAAAATGAGTCAAAGCAAAATGAGGTAACTACAAGGTGTAGAAAACCTGGTGAGATTTTTGTTATTCCTAAGTGCAGTACACCTTTACCTCAGAATGACTTATATCCCAGAACTATAAGCATTATTACATTTAAAATTCAGGAGATATGTTTGTCTACAATAGGGACAAGCTTAGGATCTGGGAACTGTATCTGTAGCAGAGGATGCTTGCTGAGTGATAGTATGAGAGATTTTTATATGGGAGAATGTTAATTAATGTTGGATATTGGATGTTTGCCAAAGTATGGAGGGTTCCCTGAAGGGTTACTCCTACGAACTCCAGATGCTGAAGAGTAGGAAACATAGATGAAAAGCTTTAAATCACACCAATTTTTGTTTTGTTTTGTTCAAAACAGGAAAGAATAGCTGTAAAATAATAAATACTTTTCAAAAGAGAAAAATAGGGAACAACTGAAGAATTACATACCAATGAAGGAAGTACAAACACAAGGCTTGCAAAGATTCTTGTGCTACAGCCCCCTCTCCTTCATATTCCCGTGGCTGTCTTTTGTCCACAGAAATTTAAAAACATCTTTGGGTATATCTATTTATAGGCACGTAAATTACTCTATGTCTTTTGGATTATATGAAATCAAACAATAATTAACACAGTCGGGGTTCAGCTTGTCTTATGTAGGTTGAGTAACAAGCTTCTTTCAGACTCAGTCTTCCTGGATTTAAATGAAAGTAAGAGACAGTACTTGGTGTGAAAACCAGTATTCTCACACCCTAAGATTTCACCTGCATGTCTGCATATCAAAACTTCATTGTCTAGAATCAGCTCAGCACTAGAGCCCTCTCTGCTGGAGGTGGCTGGAGGCTACTAGTTAGGTATATCTAATATGATACAAAATGTATCATAAAAGATGTAAGGGACACTTTTGGAAAACATATACACCATCAAGCATGTTGATAAGAGTTTTGAACTTGCACTACAGTGAGGAAGCTTATGATTCAGATAGGCCTGTGTTGAAGATGGCAGGAAAGATGGGGATGATGGAGATCTGTATTTGAGAATCTGTGTTATTGTGTAAGTCGTGTAGGAAAGACATACATCTTCTATTCTGTACTAACTACATCCTGATACATGGCCTACTTAGTCTGACCCACTAGACACCCTGGTGTCACAATGTCCTCAAGCAATCTTGCATGTTTGCAATTTTCCCTCTTGTTCAGCCAGTGTGAATTTAAGTCTCCAAGAATTATACCCTTTGTGCCGTTGCTAGGTGGCTAAGGGATTGCCTAAAAGCAGCAAATTCTATTAAATTGAGAACTTTTGAACTTTTCTTGCCAGCTTTTGCAGTGTTGACTGATCTCGAAAGCTCCATGCATTTTAATTTTAAACACACATACAAACATAGAGGATTTTTCTCAACGCTTGGAAGGATCTTTTCATGTTTGCTATTGCTCTAATCAACTACTAGGCTACATCTCTAAGCTGGAAGCAGTAACTATGTGCTATTCCCACACAGACTTTTGTATGTCCTTTAGCGAAAAAGTACATATACATTTAAGCTAAAATAATTTTGTCTGCATCTGGACTGCAAGTCATATTTTCAATGTACAGAAATATTTTTCTTTTAAAAATATATATGGGATTGCAAGATATATGTGAACTTTGAAATATCCTTTAAAGTCTGTCAAGTTAATGTTCATGCAAGAGTTACAGTATGTATCTCAAACACCAGAGTTACTGCAGGAATAAACATCTGTGGTGGGCTGACCCTGGCTGGGTGCCTGGTGCCCACCAAAGCCACTCTATCACTCCCCCTCCTCAACTGGACAGGGGAGAGAAAATATAACAAAAGGTTCGTGGGTTGATAGAAGGACAGGGAGACATCATTCACTAGTTACGTCATGGGCGAAACAGACTTGACTTGGGGAAATTAGTCTAATTTATTACTAATCAAATCAGAGTAGGGTAATGAGAAATAAAACCAAATCTTAAAAACACCTTCCCCACCCCTCCTTCTTCCCGGGCTCAACTTTACTCTAAATTGTCTCTACCTGCTCCCCCCCAGCAGTGCAGGGGATGGGAAATGGGGGTTGCGGTCAGTTCATCACACGTTGTCTCTGCTGCTCCTTCCTCCTCAGGGGCAGGACTCCTCACACTCTTCCCCTGCTCCAGCGTGGGGTCCCTCCCACAGGAGGCAGTCCTCCATGGACTTCTCCAATGTGAGTCCTTCCCACGGGCTGCAGTTCTTCACAAACTACTCCAGCGTGGGTCCCTTCCATGGGGTGCAGTCCTTCAGGAACAGACTGCTCCAGCACGGGCCACAGGTCCTGCCAGGAGCCTGCTCTAGCACAGGCTTCCCACAGGGTCACAGCCTCCTTCGGGCATCCACCTGCTCTGGCGTGGGGTCCTCCCTGGGCTGCAGGTGGATATCTGCTCCACCGTGGACCTCCATGGGCTGCAGGGGGACAGCCTGCCTCAACATGGTCTTCCCCACCATGGGCTGCAGGGGAATCTCTGGTCCGGCACCTGGAGCACCTCCTCCCCCTCCTTCTTCACTGACCTTGGTGTCTGCAAGGCTGTTTCTCTCATGTATTCTCACTCCTCTCTTCCAGCGCTGTTTTTGCAGTAGTTTTTCCCCTCCTTCTTAAATACGTTATCCCAGAGGTGCTACCACCATCTCTGATGGTCTCGGCCTTGGCCAGCGGTGGGTCTGTCTTGGAGCCAGCTGGCATTGACTCTGTCAGACACAGGGGAAGGTTCTGACATCTCCTCACAGAAGCCACCCCTGTAGCCCCCCCCACTACCAAAACCTTGCCACACAAACCCAATACAACGTCAGTCATCAAGCTAGACTTCAGAATTCAGTAAACTGCAGGAGGCTGAGATTTTGCTTGTTTGTTTTTAAGTGGTGGAGGTGAAAAAGGTTTGGATTTAAGTGAATTATTTCCATGTGGATGAGAAAACTAATTGGCCAGGACACTTGATATTTTATCTTAGTCTTTATTTATAGTATGTGTGCTTTTTTATCAGCAGACTAGGTAACAAATTATCATACGGCTTCCTAGTTATGCTGAACTAAACCGTGCCTTAACTCACCCTCTGTGCAGCCACATGCAAGCCAAAACTGGGATGATTCTCTCTGTGGTCAGTGAGAAAGGATTGTCAACAAGCCCACACTGGCTTCTCTGTTTTTATCTCTAGTTCTGTATGTACTTAGAGCACCTTGGAAGCTGTATAAATTCCTTGGATGGATTTCAGGTATCAACTCTGTATAAACACATGCATTGCACCTAGGCTAATCCTCAACAAATGTCTTTGTTGGAAAAGAAAGGAAAACAGTATTGGCGCCAATGATATGTGACAATGGCTTCTTTAATATAAGTGCTAGGTGAGATTATACAGTAAGGATTGTCTAAATTCTAACGTTAAATGTGTTTAAGTTCTGGGTCATTAACTTGGTATATTAGAAAATTATTTTTATTGCTTCATGAGTTTCCTTGTTTCCGCTTAGGACTTTTCAATTTTGTGCTTTAACCCTTTTGCCTTTCATCCTTATTAACTATTGTATTTTCCACTTATGAAACGCCTGCTCAACTGAGTTTGGTGGCAAAAGCTGGGCAAACAAAAAAAATTTGCTTAGGATTGTAAAATGAAGCTAACAAGATGACTACCTACAGTTAAATGGAGCCTGTATTTGGCACTTCTTGCATGTTTGAGTTTCCTACACAAGCTACTGATAGTGCAACTTTGCATAACTAGGAGATGAACAAAACATTTTTTAAGCAGTGCTACATAGAGCTGAATATCCTAATGCTTGTTTTTCACAGAGCAGAATTCTAGTTTATAAATAGTTATTTCTCCTCTGGTAACTTTATTTTCAGATTTTAGATCTCTTTTGCAAACCACTGATTTTTATCAGGTGAATTAAAGTGCATGGTTTGATTTGTATTGTTGTCTATTAAAAAAATTTTTAAAAATAGGCCAGCAGGTGTTTTTTAACCATCCATTATTAAGAGCCTTCAATAGGTGGAAAAAAGCTTTTATTTGCTTTGCTTTTCTTTATCCCTTCTGTAAATTAATACTTATTAATGTGAAATTTGTTTGGGACTTAGGAAAATGGAAGAAAGGTCTCCTAAAATTTGTTTAATATTTTAGTGTGCAGAAAATACTGTGTTTATATAGTCATAGAAATGCACGGAGGTTACCTTCCCACCTCTTTTGCTTCTGGAGGTGAAGGTGAGGCGATTTGGCAGAATACATTTTGAGGCTACACAGCAGCTATTCATTATTATAGTTCTATTGTTTCAATAGGTATCTTATCAAATTTTTCTCCATTTGTCAGGGCTTCCCTTATGCTATCAGTAAAGTCTATCAGTATGTTTTTTGTAATAAGATCAGCAAAAGGCATAGACTGAGAATGTTTTACTTAATGAAAGTAGCTGAGGATTTTTTCCTGATGCATCATAAGATAGTACAGGAAAGCTAAAAATGTGCATACAGCTGTGTAATCAATAACATAAACTAGATTATACCTGTATAGTAAATATAGTTCATTTAGCTTTTATATCTATATCTATATATAGATATAATGCTTCTACAGCTATCTTTCTAATACTTTGTGCCTTTAGAATACTTTTCAGCATACTGTTACTGCAGACAGCAAGATACAAGTCAATGTAAACACAGAAGTTGTTGATATACCTGATGCTTTATTCTGACCTACAAAAATCATAATGCTACAGAACTATGAGCACCACATTTCAAGTTGGGAATATACAACACAACTGTGCATTTAAATATAATATAGGAGTTGATAAATTATCAAATTACTCTTTCTTAGCTTTCTAAAATTATATATTTATTTATATTGTCATTAAAATATATCATACAGTAAGGCCAAAGTAACACTTTTATAGGTGTCATAATGTGACTCCAGCAATGGATCTTACAGTATTTTATTTCTTTCCATATATGTTTGATATGGCAGACCCATTGTACATATGAAAAAGATGGTGAAGATCTAATCAGCTTTGTCTATGCAGTCTATACCCACTACAAGGTCAATGTCACTTGTGGTTTAGTCTTGTGAAAAAGTCCTCCAGAAAACCTTTTCATTAATCATCCTGAGCTACTCTACAATTCTACACTCTGAACTTCCCCTAATACCTACAGGCAGGTTGCATCTGTACCTTGCACATTCTTTCTCGATTTTTCATTTTAAGGTGCGTTCTTACCTATCACATCTAAAAAAAGTTCTTGCCCAAGCTATCATCATGCATCTCAGTTGTTGTCCCTCCTTGCTTGGATGACTGCAAGGTTTTTAGGCTGGTGTTGCTCAGGAAATAGCTGCAGAGAGGATTCTTCGGACCATTGCTTTGACCATGTTGTTCTTCTTTTTGCGTCTCTGCTCCCTCTTTCTTATTGCATCAAATGTTAATTATTGACCCTGCTTTCAAAGCCTTCATAACTTATTCCCACTCCATCTAACATTCCTCATTTAGCAAGTATAATTTGAATACATTTCAAACTGGATGCTAATCCAGGGTGTAATACAGACAGTATAACCTGTCCCCTACCCAGTGCACAGCAATAGCAATAGATTGTCTATGTTTTAAGAGGTCTCTGCACCCTTGTCAAAGTTTAGAGCAAAATTTGACAAAACCCTTTATACTTACTGAATAGAAAGCAGGCATCTCTTTCAAAATAACTTCTTTCTAAATGTACATGAAACAAGGACCGAGCACAGGAAGGAATTAGGCATATGCTTTCCCTGTAAATCCAGAGAATCAAAACACAGTACGATAATCTTGCCTTTGACATTTGAGCTTCTTTTACAATTTTTCATCTTCAGACTCTAGCCTTCTTTTTTAATAACCTATTTAGTTCCGGTAGTATGAGGTCCTCACAGCTGGTATTGGCACGCAAAAGCTGGAACAAATACTTCAGTAAATTTTCAAGGCCATTTTCATTCAAATATTTTGTTTTATAGCTGTGAAGACTGTACAAGTATTCCCCAAAAATGCACAGCAGTGAATTCTAAAATTCTTTTGTAAAGGCAGGCTAGAGTGCAACATTCAAAGCTCTGCTGATATTTCAGAAGCACACATGTGCTGCAATAGTAATCAAAATGAAAACTTCCCCTTTTTCAGGCTGGATCAATAAAGTAATTTATAGTTCATAAGGTCTTTGGAAAAAACAAACAAACAAACAAACAAAACACCCAACCAAAACCTTTGTTAATGCCATAGGCTAAACACATTCATTTGTACCTTTGTCTTTTTTACTTGGAACTGGGAGAAGAAGAATTTGCATGCAATTTATAGGATACTAGGCATATAATATTGTTTCTTAAATAGACAGGTAGATTTTACCCTAATTCTGTACATTCTGATTTGCTTAGACTTTGCTAAATGTTACACAATGGGATTAAAAATTAGTTAGAAGACTGATCCCTTTTTCTCCTTTCGTCTCCCCTCCCCACCCCCCCCGCCAAGAACACGCTAATGAAAATGAAAATAGTGTTATTCTTGCTCAAATTCTCAAGATAAGGAATCATTTTTTTCACTAGAATAACAAACACTTTAAAGTTTTCTGGGGAAAATCAGAAATTTCATCAAAATACTCTGCAAAAAGTTGTCTAGTCAGAAAAGTATCTACAAAGTTATTTTTGAGGGAAAATATCCCATCTGACCTAGCCAAAATCTCTGGAATATTTAGAAAGGAAGAATACTTGTCTTCATTCTTATATTGTACCTTTCGAGGGGTTTTTTTGGTTATAAATTTTAAGGAAGTATCCAGTCAAGATTCACTGTTCTCAGTACAAGCCTGGGCTACCACTGTACAAACACATCAGGAACATGTATATGTTACATGATGAAGGGAAGAGGTCTCAGGAGATGGAGTACTTTTTCAACATCTGAAAAATAATTTTCCTTCTTGTGAATGAAGTGTGTCCTCATTACAAAGTATTTCCACCCAGTATCCCAAAACAGTCTCCCTTCTAATGTTACCAAAATACAAAAGTTGTCAAAAGACTCTTTTATCTGTGGCTCATAGTCTGGTGTAGCATCAGTGAAACGGGAAGCACAGAAAAATTGTAAGCCACATATTTTTTAGTGGTTTAAAATATTATTGATGTTAACTATTCAGACCAGTGCCAGTGTGTGCATTCCTCATGACTAATTTCACTCTTCTGCAACAAATAACCCACATGGAAATTTTTTTGCTGTTGTTATTTTTAGGGCAGTTCAAGCAGCAGTTTCAGGCACAGATTTATGAAGCCTGGCAGGAAAGATGGCTGGACCTTTAAAAAACAAATTATTGAATTAAAAATTCTAAGGCCACAGAAATAAAGTGCTTGGGCAACTGAGCAACTACTGTGCACACCCATTCATTCTGCTTCTGTGAGGGTATAAAACTAGTCCTGAGAATAAAGTACAAGTCTGGAATTGAGAATTTCTAAGCTCAGCATGTGCAGTTCCCCTAACATAAGGTCTTCCAAAGCACACATGCAATTTAAAAGCCCATATCCTACCTACTTTCAAGAGGCTTTTTGACACAATATTGCTTAAGTATTAATAAAGTTCACCCTTTTCCTCTCTGTGACTTACTTCTTCATCAGTAATGAGCTTATAACAGTGTTCCCTCTCCTCCAGCCCTCTGGTGTGTTTGTTTCAAGCTCTTCATGAGAGGGACTCTTTGGAGTTTTGTTTGCCTTCATGAAATGGGACCCAGATCTAATAACAAACACAGGAACTGCAAGAGTAAATTTTAAGTACATAAACAAATGTTAAGGTTCTACATGCTCTTAGAGACTTCTGAGTATCCTGAGAAGCCAGTAAAACAGTTTCTGAAAAAAACAATACTGTTGTAAAAATGTGGAAGCATAGTGTGACTCCTTGCAGAACACTTGGATTTTCTTATGTGCTTATTTCAAAAAGTTGAAATCCAAATTAATAAACAGCATGCTTTTGCTATTTATTTTGTAATGTTACTGAGGCTTCTGGAAGACTAGTGTCAGAGTAAAGCAATGATAGATGTACGTAATAGTTTGATGAATAAATTCTGCTGGATTTTAGTAATGAAGTACCAGACACTAGTTAAGAATATTCAGTAAAGGTTTTCAGTAATGTACTAAAGCAAAACTGGAATGGCTCATTCTACCTGGAATCACTGCTCAACTTTCACTGAGGCTTTTACCTTTATGTTCATAATGTCACATAGTATATGCAGGAGTAAATCAGATATCCTTAGGCTAAACAGCAATCAATATCTCTACATCTTTAATTTCTACTCACTTTTTCTATGTAAATGTTGGTTTATGTGTCCATTTTTGTTTCCTTAGAGCTGACTGTGAGCTAAATTCCTTGTAGCGAATTATCAATGATATTAATAGAAATTCCACATCTGGATCTTGGATAGACCTTACATATCTGTTAGCTATGAATGTAACAAGATTTATCTGTATTTTCCAAAGAATGCAAGGGTAAGATAGGAATTAATACAGATATGTTAGCTCTCTAAACAGTGCCAATCTTTCCAAATAATTACCCTGAGCTTTCAGCCAGTTCAGGCAAACCACAATTCTATGCAGATCACAAGGGATGGAAGGATTATTGGCCTTTCCATCCACATTCATTTTGAAACCCTGTGTTTATGAAATGTCATGAGAAAAATACTGCATTTGCTAACCTTTCTTATGATTAGCTAAGCTGGGGTTTAGGGGCCAGAGAATGGCTTTCTTCCACTGCATGGTTACCACAAAATGAGCACATCTGCTGTAACTTTAAAAATGTGGATCCAGTAATGCTTTCCTAATCACCACAGATATGGCACACAGGCCATTTCTCCAGTTCTTGGCTCTTGATTCCCAGTGAAGTCACCACCCACAAAGTATTGTCTGTGCAAGTCAAACTTCTGGCAGTAGGCTCAAGAGCAAGGGCTCAGACCCAAACCATAAGAGATATGTCAGCAAACAGTTTAACTTCCTTTTTGCTGTGTGGGTGACTGGAGCAACAGGAAGGCTGTTTTTATTGAATCCTCATGGAAAGTAAGTTCTCAAAGTTTCTTTCTTGAGGAAGAAATAAAAGAAGAGCTGGAATGGAACTGCTTAGGGACAAGCACCAAAGCAGCATTAAATGTTCAAGAAAAAATAATTAACCTCAAAGGTAAATAAATTCATATAAAGGTTTATTCACAAGAACACCAAGCACATGAACACTAAGTGTTGATCTCATGTTAACCCTTAACCCTTCAAGAAAAGACTGAGGATAATCTGAGATACTAGCAACACTTCAATGGTGAAATAAAAACCAAAATTCAGTACTCAGTTTACAAAACTGAGTAGATCCTTCCGTTTGCACTGATGTTCGTACAAGTTCTACAGTAGTACATGCCTGCAACAAATCCTCTTTCCACTCTTGTCAATACTTTGGCCCCATAGGTTTTGTATTTCCAGCTTCATTCTTGAGCACCAAAAGAAGGTCACAGTAGTAAGTAACACCACGATAATAACTGAACCGTTCTTCACCTGATGTAAATGTTCTTATCTCCATCTGGAAGTGTAAAGTGAAAAAGCCAGCAAACCTTACATCAACGTTCACTCCAAAAATTGGGCAGGATTTTGTTCTTGTCTTACCAAAAGGAATTACTTTGAAATAGAACTTTAACAGATTTTGTGTTTGTTAGACTTGATGATACTATTTTTAATGAAACTCTGGACTTCATTTTTCATTTTAATTTTGTATTTGTTGCTAAACAGTCCTTCACAGAGTTAAACTTTTAAGTGACCAGAAATAAGGTGCTGGTCTGCTGAACAATGAAACACTTTCATCATGGTATTGAACTGTATAAACTACTTAAAGACAGGACTTGACCTTGACTTTTTTCATCCTCTGATTTGAAGTTTGTGACAAAACCCAGTTGTTCAAGTACACATTCTGTGTTTGACTGGCAGTTGTCATTTTTTTAATATTCAAAGAATAATTTTTATAATCCTTATGACAGGATTTCCCAAATTTAAAATTCTAGGGGTTTTCTCATGACTCTTAACATAGTTGATTTGGTTTTATTCTTTGTTATAGTCTTATTTTGTTGTAGCCTTAATTTCTAGATGTTGAGGTTTCTTTAGATCCAGCATGAAATGTCTTTTTTCTAAAGTAATACCAACCAAGTGTCTATTACGTGAAAGCAGTGACATGGGCATTATTTTTCATTTGTATTTAGAACAACTCATTATTTTGGTTTTGGTTGGTAAGTTTGCTTTTCTTCCTCACTTCTTTTTGTTAGTAAGATCCTCTATAGAAGTATCCTACAAACTAGTTGTGTGGTCTGTCCAAAATATAAAATATCAGGAAAGATACTTTTTCATTGGAATTCCAAACCAAATCAAGCAAAGAGGCTCAGAAAAGATTATAATCTGCGACCTGTTATACGTGGACAGCACTATTACTCTTCCATCTTCAGAAATCCTAATGTTTGTGATTATATCTCCATCTAACTGCTGACCTTTGAAGTAAGTCTTTGAACATAAAAGAGGATTATAAACATTCCTGTCTTTCCTGGATATTTGAGAAACAGATCCTGAATTGAATTCCTTGTAATAGAATTCTGCCATAACTTTAACTGCTTAAAGGAGAAAATCTATATGTCCATAAAGTATTACAAATATATTTATGAATAAAACTTTGAGAATTACTGTACAACATCCCAAAATGTTGTTCCTTAAGTACCGCCACTTAAAATATTTACCTTTTGTAAGCAGGTGAGAAAAAAAAAAATTAAATATTTTTTAATTTAATGTGTTTTAGACTAGAGTTCTGGTTTTGGCTTTCTATTTTGTCAAGTCATTTTAGAGTTCATTACAAAGCTGGGAGAGGGGGTGGCAGGGGCCTCAGTCATGTGTGTGCTTGAGGCCTGAGCCAAAATTTGTTCTCTGATCCATTCCAAATTCTCTGATCCATTCCAAATAACTTTTACTCTCAAATTGAAGTTATTCAGTGTCCTACAAGTCAATTAATTTAACCTTTCATCAAGTCAGCCTGAGAAGAGAGCTGAGTCCTCTGTACCCATCTGGCTCAGTTAAGCTCAGGGCGGATGAGGAATCTGGAAGGAGACGTAAGAATCAGACAGTGTAGGAGTGAAATCTCTCTTGTGGGGATATGTAGATGTGTTTCTAAACTGGTGGAGCTCTGAGTGATCTGAAAACATTTATAAGACCTTTAACTAAGAGAGAGATGTGGTTAATACCTGAAATAGGACAATGTCAATGATAAAGGTGGAGGTAGATTGCCTGAAGAGCTAAAAATTAAGTTGAAGGTAGCACATTAAGGACAATAAGATGACAGAGGTGTAAATACTGGCAAAATATTGTTTGCTCCCAGGCTGGTTAGCATTGTTACTTACTGTGTAAGGGCTAAGAGAAGAAAATAGACATTGTTTTTCCTTTCCATTTCCTCTGGGGTAAGCCTGACTACAAGATTTTTCACAACTAATTTGCAGGGAAGGGATAGAGAGTGGGAGGCCAAGAGGGTGGGAGGAAGGAAAGAAGGAAGGAAGGGAGGAAATCATCAAAAATTCTGGGCATTGGCTGTCCATGCCACAGTGTATCCTGGCAGCTGCCTACACTAGAAGTGTGTCCATTCATCAAGATTTCCTCTTGTGCTGTTCATCAAGATACAGTTCTGGTGCAGGGTTGCTCTCTGGTATTTATAGCAAACAACTGTTGTGCCTTCCCTTAGTCCACTCAGACACAATGACTATGAGAAAAAGTATGTCTGAGATCGTTATTGGGACATACAAGTCTTAATGTACATTCGACCCAGTTACAAACAGAACAGAGCAATTCTGTATTTTTAAACTTCTTTTTATCCTGATACACTAAGGAAACAAAGTTAGTGTGACTGTACTGCTATTTGATTTGTCAGTCCATGATTCTTTCTGCCCAAATCCATATTTAGCCAGTCAGTCAATTTTGACCAATCTTGACAAGGGAGATAGAGATGTCCAAGATGTGATACCCCTAGAACTTTTTAGAAAATATGTTTACTATAGAAGGACATGAAAACCTAATTTGTAGTCCTCTGCTCCTTCCAAAATAAGGTAAAATGGCAGTATGAGCTCAATAGTTATCTATCCTCTTTGCCCTGCATGTATTAACCAACAAATCAGCACACACTTGTCTTGTGGCACCATGCTATCACTTGTCCAGCAGTACATGCTCATGTGAGAACGCTGAGAGTACTGTAGAGAAGATCTGAAAGAAGCAGGTTGAAGATGGAAGAAAACATGAAGACATGAAAAAAGTGATGTTATTGAGAGTATGAATGGACATGAACACATAGAAAACTAGGCATTATTAAATCCACTGTTAGCAAAACTTCCTTTTATTAAAATTGCTAATCAGCAGCACTATATACAATCTAATATTTCAAGACATTAAAATCATCAATAAAGAGATAATTGAGATAATAAAGAAAACGCAAATTTTTATCACCTCTACTACAATTTATAGCTGAGGAGTGTCTATATATTTTTAAAAAGTATTTACAAAAGTAAGTCCAAACCATTGGCTTGCAGACAAAACCCATCACGCAGGATGTTTTCCTCTGGCCTGCCCCCTTTTCAGCTGAGCAGAGGCAGCCTCAGGCTCCTGCCACTTCCCAGCAGCTGCATGTCTCCTCTTGTACTTGTGCGTGGGAAAACACCTACAGATGCAGCTTCTACCTGGACCAGTGGTTTTTACTGGAAGTTTTACCATATTGCCACACCCACAAGATGGGGACCCCAAAAGGAGGTTCTAGTTCTGTGGCTGCCAAGGTTGCAAAATTTTATGACCTACCCTAAGGTCAAACCCAGGCCAAGAAAAAAACATGTGGCTTTTGTTTTTTCCTAATACTATTTTTGCGCTATTTTTTCATCCTGTAAGATGTATTTGTAACATGCCCTATCTTAAAATTGGATGTGCCCAGACTGAACACAAAAAGGCTTTTAAACTAAAAGCCAGCTTTTACTGGAATCTGAATTAGAATACTATTTAAATCAAGAAAACTCTATGTGACTAGGGACAATAGAATAGAAATAAGAGCATTTGCTCACAGCTGTCCCTTTGCCTACTTGTCCTCACAGAGGAGTCCTCGCTTCCCAGCTTATTGCAGTTAACTCAGACACTTTCTGAGTGGCCACAAGCTCTGCTCCTTCTCCTTTGGTTCCAAGGAAGCATCCCCTTGGTTCTGAGGGCCTTTCTCTCTCTCTCCTTTCAGTTGCTTCTCAGTCTTTTTTATGTGAGCCACAGGCTGGCAGCTCTGTGCTGTGCCTCCTTGTCCTGCCAAGCCTGATTTCATCTGCAGTCTCCACTCTCCTCCCCAGCTCTTCTCTAGCTGCTCAGTAGCTTCCCAGGAAAAGAGCAACCTGCTTCCTCCATCAGAGCATTCAGTCAAAGCTAATCATGCTGAATAAAGGAACTCGAAGCTGAAAACAAACATGCGATCTATCTACTTATTTACATTTGGAAAGAAACAGGCTGAGATTCTCAAATTTTCAATATGAAAAACAAGCATCTCATGTCTTGTGATAAAATGGCAAGAATGGCCAACAAGCTAGCCTTGCATTAGCCTGTCACTATTTTCATGGCTCTGTGCATATACTTGGTGCCTACACTATATCTTCTGGGATTTAGTAGTCCAGGTCCAGATGTAACATCAGTCCTGATGGTGAGTTCTGATTAATATCACAATATAGCCAAAGAAGTTATACTGTACAACTTTTGGAGGGAGTAAAAAAAGTACCATAGACTACAGAGCTCTAAAATTAAGAGTACTTCCCAAGACAAGAAAAAGGACAGAAAAAATGGATGGGAAATTTTTGATGACAAAACTGGCAACTCTGTAAAGCAGCAGGTCATCAAGTACATCATGAAAAGGAGGATAAAACCTTGAGTTATTCTTGGTTTTACATTAACAGATTCAAAACAACTGCTTCAAGACAATCCTTCTAGTAAGAAAAACTAGAAAAAGAAATTAGAAAACATCTTATCAATGTCTTATCTTTTTCAAAAGACAGAAAACTGTTATGTGCAAATAAGTTTAGTCTCCTTTACACATTACAGAGTTGGCTGACTCAGGTCATATTTGAGAACACATTTCAGAATATGTCATGCTTTGATAAAATATACTATGAATTTATTTACTATAAATGTAAAAAAGTACCTGATATGCAGTAATGTGATACATTTCTTCCTCTAATTCTTTGAAAATATTTGTGAAATTAAGATATATTGTCTTGATTTTCAGTTATTTGATGTGGAAGAATAAAGGCAGGGCATTGTACCAGCTTTGTAACAGACTGTTTCAAGAGTAGTAAAAAAAAATCATCTGCTAGGAACCATGCAGAAAAAATTTACACTTTTTATTCCAAATAGATGAAAAATTGCAATGTTCTTGCATTCAGAGAAGTGGGTTAAAGAAAACAGTTTTTCAGCTATATAAAAGCTGACTTCAGCTTTTATAAAAGTCTTGGTCCTGTGCCTTTACAAAATGTAAATCTGTCCCTTATTAATACGGAATGTTTGTCATGGCTTCCTGCCACCTTATCCCAACTGTTGACATAAAATCATCAGTAGAAAAACAGAACATAGCAAGGATTCTTTGACCTCACAGATTTTTGGATGCTACCTCTGTCTGTTAGGGCTGTTGACCAGCAATTCAGGTTAACTAGGTTTTTGTTCTGCCTGGTGGTACACGTTAAAGGAGCATAAAGGCTTCTCTGAATTGTACAAGTGCAGCAGCGTTAACAATTGCACAGCAGCGTTAACATCAGGGGAATAGTTCCCCATTCTTCATCTATACTGCATATTCCTTGGCTGCAACCAAGAAAAGACTTCATTGAATGGATGCTGGAATGCTGTTTGAAATTGTTCTATCATTAGCCGTAGCTCACCATATATTATTAACAATATGCAGCGCACTAAAGACCATGGGAAAGATCTTTCTTTATCAAAGTGCCAAGTATAACAGTTGAAATAAGCTCTTCTATCAAATTTAGGCAAATAAGCTAGATTTAGAGCTATCTATTCTCCTCAATAAAAGTTTCAAGAATGTACTTGGAGTTCAAACTTCTCTTCATGTCAACTACCAGAGTAGTATTAAGTGCTGAAGTTTGAAGGTTTGAACACTGATGACAGAAGAGATGATTTAGCTATTCATAATAACAGTAGGATTTTCTGTTTTTATTAGGTATAGTGAATTACCTCTGCTGTATGCCATGATAATAATCTTCTTGCAAAGCTAAGCACTGAATATCAGAATTAAGGTTTTTGGTTTGGGAGGGAGGTGCAGGGCAATTTTGTGATCTTCCAGTTAAATACTGTACCTGAACACGCATGCATGAAGGTTTGAATTGAAATTGCATGGGAATCTGTAATTCCAGCCTCTCCTAAATTCTTAAGTCTTGACTCTGTAACCATAACAACGTTAACAGAATGTGGAGCTGGGAGAAAGGTTGTGATGAAATTATTTTTATTGCATCTAAAGTGTCTTAGGTTCTCATAAATTGTTTAAAGGTCATTTCTCTGAAGATTTCATAAATTTAACTCGTTAGCAAGAAACTAAAGAGTCAATTCCCCAAGCTTCTGTGAAATTCATCTCTAATATCGGGAGAGGTCTGTGCAATTTATGCAGAGACAACATCCCAACATTATTCTTTTCCATAGACCACATTGGCACGTTTATAACTTATTGCAGAACTTAAGCCTTTTCCGGGGGATGAGTGATTCAAACAGAATGTAAACCATTGTCTCTGTATTACATGGAGGGTAAGCAAAAGAGAAGTTTTGTGGCTTTTTCATTTGTTTCTTATAGACATACATTTAAAATACCAGTGAAAAGTTTTAAAGAATATATTTGTGTTGATGTAATCTTAGCCTGTACTTGTGCACCTAGCTTGTACAATGTTGATAAGCAGCAGCATTAGATGTTATTATACGGTGTTGTCAGCCATGTGAGCAGATAAATTTGACTGTCTGAGAGTGACAAAATTTTTTATAATCTCCAATATATACTACAATCCACCTACCAGGTGCAATGCCGTGTGTTGGCAGGCTCTGGTTAAAGCAGACCATTTCAGCTGATAAAAAGACTAGACCAATGCTGGAAGGGGCAGCAGGAAAGGAAAGAAAATAATTTTATCAGGTTTTTTTTTTTTTATTTGTGCCAAATGTGTGGTTTAATACAGACAAAACACTTCCATTGCTCAAGCTTTTAAATAACTATTTAATTTCACCTGGACATTGCAGATTCATCCATATGAAAGCTATTCAGAGGGTAAACAGCAGTGAAAAGCAGATATGTGAACTGATTTTGCAATAAGTACCTATTATTTCTTACTTAACTAGTTATAGTGCAGATAATAAACTAGTGAGTATGTAGTACTGTTACAGTCTGATTAATGGCAATAAGAGCAAACATTAAAAAACAAAACAAAACTCTCCACCCCCCAGAAAAACAAATCCACAATCTACCAAAAACAGAGCAAGAAAAGGAAGGTCTCTGTGGAAAAATCCAGCCACTGTAAACATATTCTGATCTTTTATTAGGTTTTCTACTGATACATAACCCCATTTGTTCTATCAACAGAATTGTCATTTTAAGCGAAAAGCTTTTTTCTGTGAAATTAACAGGTCTATCTTAAAACTAGATGTCTCCTCTATACTTTATTGCATTATTTCCTAATTGTACCTAAATATGAAATCACTGCTATTTCTGAAAGCAAAAGAATTTTGTTACCAGCTGTCAATACAGCTGCATGGTCAGGCTTTCTGTCAGGTCATTCCTTAATCTTTATTCAATCCTCTAGAAGTTGCAGCTAGGGGCTATATCTGAGACACAAACATGTAAAAAGTGTTTTTTAGAGATTTATGTTTCTGTCTCTTTCTCTCCTTGCTCTCTTTCTCTCTATGTTCTTCCCCTTCTTGGAGTGTTCTTCAAGAGCAAATCAAGCATCAGCTCCAAGTGCATGTTCCACAAATAACAAAAAGGAGGGAGGGAAAGAATGGAAGAGAAACATAAGAGGGGCAAAGAAAGAAGGACATGTAAGATTGGACAAAAAAAAAAAAAATAAGAGAGAGAAAAAAGAACTGAAACAAGATGGACAGGCAGACTAGCATAAAGGACTAGTTCTTTACTGTAAGCTGATTTATCTAAGGTGTATGTCTTCAGTGAACTTTTTTGCTTTGCTTCAACAGTTTAAATATCGCTGTACTGGTACAGATTTCTTGAGTAGGTTCGCTTCATACTGTAAAAGGTAATTTGTATTACTTCAATCTCCTAGGTTCCTTAGAGTAAGAGAAAATGGAGATAAATCCCTTTTCTCACTCGTGAAATGGTCTCTGTGCTAGGCGTATCCATTGGAGTACCCACACCAAACCTCCCTCAGTCAGCAAGCTGCCAGCCCTGCACTCCCAGTACCCCATCTTTTAATTCTAGTTCACAAAATGACTAATTTTCACTGGTTTGTCCAAGTTTAAAATGACAAGAGTTTTTTATGGGCAAGGTTATTTATTCTGATGGTCACTTTTTACAAAGCACAGCTCCAGACTCAAAAGCGGTGGGCTGAAACTCAGGACTCAGTCATAAGTTGAACTCTGATCTCCAGTGGTCAGTGATCAATGTACCTACTACATTGTTTCAAGCTCTTTCTTTTTCTGTTGTGTGAATGCCTCATGTCAGCATCAGTGAGAATTAAACAATACTCTTTCTGGTTGTTTGACCTTTAAATAAAGTTGGGTTGAAATACTGGTTTGTCCTAGAGAAAATTCCATTTTGAAATTTTTTTTTTTTTTTTTTTTAAGAAATCTTAAGACTTTTGTTTTGTTTAATGGTTAGCTAAGTGAATAGTCATTTCCCTGTTGAATCTAGCACCAGATCCTTTCTTCAGTGCCAGGAGTAGCTTAACGATTTGTCCCACTGGGGCTTTTAACCATTGTTTCATGATAGTGGAAAATCTGTTACCAGAAAACTATTATTTAAGTAAGTGGGGAAAAGTAGCATAAAAAAGAGTGTAATTGTTTGAAATGGTGAATTTCAGGTCTGACCGTCTGCTGTGAGCACATACTTCTGCTTCATTGCTGTAGCCGAATGAATCTGTGCCATAAAACAGAGTGTGTGCCACATACCAACTCTTAGTGAATTCTGCTGGGACCTATTTTATTGAAGAGTAAAGGCACAAAATCAAATGCCACAGCAAATAATTTCCATATAGGTCTGCACTTCCTTATGATAGGATAAAATACACTGAAAAAAAAAAATCTGTCATGTACAAGACTATCACGCCAGTCTGAAACATTTTAGTGATGAATTTTAGTGAAGCCATAAAGTGATTTGTTTTTCAAATCAGTGTAATTGTCAGCAGAGTAACTTCAAAATCTGGGTTTGTTCTGAGGTTTTTAGGGTAGGAGCCAGACAAGAAATCAGGCAGGAGATCCAGCAGGTTTCAGACACTGACAGAATTTGTTTAAAATTTAAATTCAAATTCTCTGTGAAATAAAAGCTTTTTCATGTGTCAGCTAATTTCAGTGAGGAAATATTTTCTCTGAAATTTTCCAATCATCTCTATTTAAAAGGACTGAAGCTAGAGATGGTATTTACCTTTCCCCCTTTAATAAATGGTTTGCCTGGACCTAACAGGATATCATTTGCAAGCTGCCCGTGATACAAATCTCACCCTCGTGCTCCTACTCTAACACCAAACGCTGCTTGTTTTCTGTTTAAACATTTAACATCAAGCATTAAGGTGTTGTTGCTCTTGCCTAGCTGTGTAACAGCTAAATGGACCTATCTAATCTGAACTAGTCATCATGACACTGTTATAACCAATGGTAAAGGATCCAGATGAGGATCTGTCTCTTTATTTCACATAGTCTAAGCTTGTCCAGACTTTCTCTAGATGCCTCCCTTTACAGGTGGTTAATGTTAGAAAAATTAAGTCCCACTCTAAACCTTTAAAATTGGTCAACATAGTTTCATTATGTATCTACATAAAAAGCAATTAGATACACTGACTCAGTCCTTCCTTCTAACAGTTACCCTTTCTTATTCAACACAGGCTGTAATTAGAACCTCTCCTTGTGGCTATAAGAGCAATGAGTAATCACAGTGTGTCATGCTAGGGACCTGGGAGTAGCTCCCAGCACACCCTGGGGGCAAAGAAACCAGAAGATACACGTAGAAAATGATGACTCCAATATATGCGTTTTCTTCCAAGTTGCCATCAGTTAACACTTTAAGCTCTGCAATCTCTAAAGAGTTTCATTCTCTGTTTTAAGGAGCGCTCTCTAGTGCATATCATTAAGTTCTGGGCTTCTAAGACTTGCTATGGCAAGGACCCCCCATGTCAGTTAAACACTGTGTGACAAATACCTTCCTTATTATTAGTTTAAGATGTATTTCCTTTCAATTTGATTGAATGTTCTAGAGGATAGACAGCAACACACAATTTTTCTTCCATTTACCATATATCGTTTTGCTTACCTTCAGCATATCTGCTCCCACTCATCTTCCATATAAATTAAATCTGATCTTTTCAGTCTCTGCCATATGATTTTAATCACTGTAATCTCTAATGTATTCTATCTTACTCTTTATGCATAGTGCATGCTTTTATGATACAAAGTGAGCAGTTACTTTCATTGAATGCATATGAGGATGCACAGATCTTTTCTCAGAGCACTTACATTTCATTTAGAATCTGTTTATACCTCACATTAATTCTGCCTCATGTTGATTTTTTGTATTTGCCAGTTATGAATTTTAGCAGTTTTCAGAATAGAAGATATATCTGGGTCCTCAAACCCAGGCCTGTGTTATCACACACAGTCACATCATACAATTCTATTCAGAAGTTTAGTTAGCTTTCTTTTATGACCAATTATGGGGAATTCTTGGCTTGCATATTTCTCTCTACCTTGCTGCGTTACTGAGAGTTTCCAGCATCTGAGGATCTTTGGAGTATGTGGTACCAAGTACAGAGGATACCAGCTGACTCTTCTGAAGCAACATGATATGATAAAAGCCTTCCTCTTCTGTTTGGATACTTTCTAATAATTTCCTCATAAATTTATTCATAGACAGTTTATACCCATTTGTGTGTGTGCCAATATCCTCCATTAACCTAAAATTCTCTCAATACCTCTGTTGATTATCCTCCAAATTGTTTCTAGAGAAAAATCGTGTGCCTTTCAGCTTTTCTTTCAGTAGACTAAACAAGCTGAACTCTTCTGGAATCCTCTTGTGAGACAGACTTTCTATTTTTCTGCTTACCTTAGTAGTCCTCCTCTGCCTTGTTCCATCTTCCTGAACAGGAATGATCAGATCACAGTGTTTCAGAGAACATCTGACTCCCTACCAGTGGGTTAATGTGCCCTTATCTACATACTACAGCTTCTTGACATCCAAGATTACCATCCGCTTCACCTGTCTTTTCCAAGAGAGGTTTCTCCCTGTCCCACATCTGTGAGCTTAACCACAGCATGAATAATGTTGTCCTAATTCCAGCTACAGTCAGCAGGCAACAGATTACATTCGTCAAAAGTATGATATCTTCTGAGGCCATTCATACAACATTCACTATTGGAATTTTGTATACTTCGATTCAGCAATAAAGACTAATCAAACAGTATGATTTTTTTTTTCTTTGAGGACGTTGTTAGTAATAGCCAGAGTAGAAATGGATAACTACATTGCTGAAGTAGAGGTTACTTTTCTCCCATAATGGAATGAAGAGTTGCTGTTTTCATCATACTCATAAGCATCTAGTGAAGCTTATTTTGCATAACTGATTGCAAAGGCTAGTGAGCAGAGAAACAACTTCTACACTGATATAGCAAAGAGATGTAAAGTCTCTGTTTTCTGCAAAGAATTAAGTTGTGGGTTGTCCCCCCCCCCCGCGCCCCATATGCTCTGTCACCACTCCTGGAGTAGCCTGCTCTTCAATAGGTATGGCACAGCTCCTGAATAATGTCAGCACTCATGTGTAATGACCCCAGTGTAATGTATTGTAAATGTAGCAAATCTATTATAAACATAGCAATGGCAAATCTGGGTTTACACAGAAGATACCGGCTTGGTGCATTGTGGCAGATTCATAAATAAGTACAGTCTCTAGAGGATACTATAAAGTGTACAGTGATACTCACAGGACAATATAACTACAATCATCCACATATTACTGCCTTAATTTACATACTACTAATACCATGCACACTAAATAGTTAGATGACTAACTGTTGGTCATTCTGAATGCACACATGACATAACAGGTTAGGTATTCTGTATGACAAATGTTTCAGATAAAAATAAGAAAAGCAGATGTGCCTCACAGCAGAGAAAAGGTGTACTTTGGCCAAGTGGTATTGGTGAGAATGACAGAAACAACTCTAGCAGGTAGGAATGGTTAGTTCTGTATTTCCCATTTGTTAATTGTTTTCTGTCAGTAACCGAGTGAGCTATGTTATGGACACTTGCAGACAAAAATAGAAATCAGTGCTGGTTTTACATTTATCACACGCTGACTGTACCTCACTCCCATCTACTTATGAAATTTCTGTGGGCAGAAGCAGCTTTGGTCACTGTTGTTTGTCTAGCAGCTAATTTTTCTGTTTTGTCTCCATTACTTGTTGAGCACTTCCTTTTACACATCTGTGTAGATTTAAATAAATAAGTAAAAATAAAAATTCTGTAGGCATTTCCAGGATCACAAAAGATGATTAACATTTCAGGACATTTTCTTGATGTTCAATCTGCCTTTTAATGCAAATCTTTTTAACATAAACAAGACTGGCACTTAAATTATTAAATCTGCAGAAGTGCAGAGGAGATGCCAAATGGATATTTAGTACTTAATGCTCTCAATACTGCTAGATTAACATCACATATGATTTAATTGTTTTTTTAACCTTTTATCAGGTTCAGCATAAAACATGAGGGCTCTTGAGAAAAGTGAAACCAATACAGTATATTGACAAAAGCTAACAGCTTTCAAAAATGAAAATGCAGAACATTGCTTTATACTGAACAACCTTAGTCATTATGAAACATTAGTAATTACTGCTATTGGGGAAAAAAGAGAAAAAAAAGAAAGAAAAAGCACCCAACAGATTTCACCATTCAGTTTTCCACATGCATCAAAGCCCTCTTTGAAAATACAGATTGTTGGAACTTTTTCTTTCCAGGCTAATGAGAAGCTGTGTTTATGCTTGTTCTTAGAGGTCATGGACTTGATTCCCTCCTGCAAAGCTCTTCTCCTGTCATTTGCCCCTACCCAAGAGCCGTATGCAATAGTGATGCATTAGAGTGATAGAGTTTCTCTATCTCAGACTGGAGAAAATAATTGCACAAGTAAGGAATCAGATGCCAGGAGGAAAATGAGCAATGAAGTACACATCTGTACCTGCAGTTGCCAAGGCAAGCGGCTCTGGTGCGGGCACGATCTGCAGCAGAGCACTCCAGCGCAGTGTGTGGGGGGGGGGGCGGTCCCAAACTGGGGGAACCTCAGGAGGAGCCAGGAGAGCCACTGGGAGCCCGCAGCTAGCTAGCCACCAGGAGCACCACAAACAGGACGGGCAAACAGGCCCTGGTGCGGCAGCCAGGGCCTGGCATGGCAGTTTGCGCAGCAGTTCGCGCAGAAGGGCGGGCAGGAAGGGCGTTGAAGCCCTGCCAGCTCAACCAGGGAGCAATGGTATCCACCCGGCAGAAAGCCATGGTGGCCTCTCTAAGCAGCTGCCCAGACAGAGCTCGGGTGGGAACACACTGCCACCCAGGTGCCAGGCTGCAGGCTGTGCCCTACTCTTATGCCCATACCGGATGGCAGCAGTGAGCACACCTGTGGGAGATGCGTCCAGGTAGAGGAACTCCTCCGCTTAGTGACAGAGCTCCGGGAGGAGGTGAGTAGGTTGAGGGAGTGCGAGAGAGAGAGACTACTGGAATGGCACCCTACCTCCCCTGTGACAGGCCCAACAGGCAGACAGGATGCATGATACGGAGGATCCCCTATCTTCTCTCCACCTGGCTGAACACAGTGATTTAAGGGATAGGGGGGCAATGGCGACAAGTTCCTGTCCGGTGCAGCAGGCACATCTCCTCTGTGACTACCCCACTTTTGCAGGTACCCTTGCATAATAGGTACGAGGCTCTGCAAGTGGAACCGAACAATAATGAGGATGATGGTTCATCTAGCATGGAGGTGTCACCAAGGTTGTGTCAGCCTACACCCTGCATCAAAACTGCTCCCATAAAGAAAAAAAGACGGGTCATTGTCACAAGAGACTCCCTTCTGCAGGGAACAGAATGCTCCATATGCAGGCCAGACCCACTTCTTAGGGAAGTCTGCTGCCTCCCTGGGGCCCGGGTTAAAGACATGAAGAGAAAGCTTCCTACCCTGGTACGGCCGTCAGATTATTATCCATTGTTGATTTTTCAGGTAGGCAGTGATGAAGTTGCAACAAGAAGTCCAAGGGCAATGAAGAGAGACTTCAGGGCCTTGAGACAACTCCGTAAGTGATCAGGAGCACAAGTAGTGTTCTCGTCTATCCTTCCAGTTGCAGGGAATGATGAGGGAAGAAACAGGAAGAGCCAGCAGATCAATACCTGGCTCCGAGCCTGGTGTCATGGGCAGAATTTGGGGGTTTTTGATCATGGGTCAGTTTATACAACACCAGGCCTGCTGGCAACAGATGGGGTACGCCTGCCTCAAAGGGGGAAAAGGATCTTTGCACAGGAGTTAGCAGGGCTCATTGAAAGAGCTTTAAACTAGATTTGAAGGGGGAAAGGGATAAAACCAGGCTCACTAGAGATAAGCCTGGGAACGGCACACCGGTGTTTGAGGGACTGTGCTAGCGAGGTCCTTCGGTCTGACGTCTCAGTGGAGGTAGGGTATGGTGTTCCATGTGGCAGCAAAGACACAAGGGTTATTGATGTGTTAGAAACCATGGAAGTGCCTGAGAATGGTCATGTAGGAATTAGGGCTTCTCCCCCCAGAAAGGTGGTGGGATCAATAGCCCAACTGAAGTGCCTCTACACCAATGCATGCAGCATGGGCAACAAACAGGAGGAGGTGGAAGCCATTGTACAGCAGGAAAACTATGACATAGTTGCCATCACAGAAACGTAGTGGGATGACTCACACAACTGGAGTGCTGCAATGGATGGCTATAAACACTTCAGAATGGATAGGCAAGGAAGGAGAGGCGGTGGGGTGGCCCTGTATGTTAGGGAGTTTTTTGATTGTGTAGAGCTTAATGATGGTGATGATAGGGTTGAGTGTTTATGGGTAAGAATCAGGGGGAAGGCCAACAAGGCAGATATCATGGTGGGAGTCTATTATAGACCACCCAACCAAGATGAAGAGGCAGACAGAATATTCTATAAGCTGGGAGAAGTCTCAAAATCGCTAGCCCTTGTTCTTGTGGGGGACTTCAACTTACCAGCTGTCTGCTGGAAATACAATACAGCAGAGAGGAAACAGTCTAGGAGGTTCCTGGAGTGTATGGAAGATAACTTCCTGACACAGCTGGTGAGTGGGCCACCTAGGGAAGGTGCCCCACTGGACCTGATGTTTGTGAACAGAGAAGGACTTGTGGGTGATGTGATGGTTGGAGGCCATCTTGGGCATAGCAATCATGAAATGATAGAGTTTTTGATTCTCGGAGAAGTAAGGAGGAGGGTCAGCAGAACTGCTACTTTTGACTTCCAGAGGGCAGACTTTGGCCTGTTTAGGAGCCTAGTTGACAGAGTCCCTTGGGAGGCAGTCCTGAAGGTCAAAGGAGTCTAGGAAGGCTGGACAGTCTTCAAGAAGGAAATCTTAAAGACACAGAGGCAGGCCATCCCCATGTGCTGAAAGACAAGACGGAAGGGAAGAAGACCAGCCTAGCTCAACAGAGAGCTTTGGCTGGAACTCAGGAAAAAAAGGAGAGTTTATGACCTTTGGAAGAAGGGGCAGGCAACTCAGGAGGACATTAGAAAAGCCAAAGCCCAACTAGAACTTAATCTGGCTACTGCCATAAAAGACAATAAAAAATGTTTCTATAAATACATTAGCAGCAAAAGGAGGGCTAAGGAGAATCTTCATCCTTTATTGGATGTGGGGGGAAACACAGTGACAAAGGATGAGGAAAAGGCTGAGGTACTTAATGCCTTCTTTGCCTCAGTCTTTAATAGTAAGACCAGTTGTTCTCAGGGTATCCAGCCCCCTGAGCTGGAAGACAGGGACCGGGAGCAGAATGAAACCTCCATAATCCAGGAGGAAATAGTTAGCTACCTGCTACACCACTTAGACACACACAGGTCTATGGGACTGGATAGGATCCACCAAGGGTACTGAGGGAGCTGGCAGAAGTGCTCACCAAGCCACTTTCCATCATTTATCAGCAGTCCTGGTTAACTAGGGAGGTCCCAGTTGACTGGAAGTTAGCAAATGTGACGCCCATCTACACGAAGGGCCAGAAGAAGGATCCAGGGAACTGCAGGTCTGTTGGTCTGACCTTGGTGCTGGGGAAGGTTATGGAGCAGATCATCCTGAGTGCCATCACATGGCACGTGTAGGACAACCAGGTGATCAGGCCCAGTCAGCCTGGGTTTATGAAAGGCAGGTCCTGCTTGACTAACCTGATCTCCTTCTATGAGAAGGTGACCTGCTTAGTGGATGAGGGGAAGGCTGTGGATGTTGTCTACCTAGACATCAGTAAAGCCTTTGACACCATTTCCCACAGCATTCCTCTGGAGAAACTGGCTGCTCATGGCTTGGATGGGTGTACTCTTCACTGGATAAAAAACTGGCTGGATGGCCAAGCCCAAAGAGTGGCAGTGAATGGAGTTAAATCCAGTTAGCAGCTGGTCACAAGTGGTGTTCCCCAGGGTTCTGTACTGGGGCCAGTTCTGTTTAATAACTTTATCAATGATCTGGACGAGGGGATCGAGTGCGCCCTCAGTAAGTTTGCAGATGACACCAAGTTGGGAGGGAGTGTTGATCTGCTTGAGGGTAGGAAGGCTCTACAGAGGGATCTGGACAGGCTGGATCGATGAGCTGAGGCCAATTGTATGGGATTCAACAAGGCTAAGGGTTGGGTCCTGCACGTGGGTCACAACAACCCCATGCAATGCTAGAGGCTTGGGGAAGAGTAGCTGGAAAGCTGCCTGGCAGAAAAAGACCTGGGGGTGCAGGTCGACAGCCAGCTGAATATGAGCCAGCAGTGTGCCCAGGTGGCCAAGAAGGCCAATGGCATCCTGGCTTGTATCAGCAATAGTGTGGCCAGCAGGACTAGGGAAGTGATTGTCCCCCTGTACTCAGCACTGGTGAGGCTGTGCCTTGAATACTGTATTCAGTTTTGGGCCCCTCACCACAAGAAAGACATTGAGGTGCTGGAGCGTGTCCAAAGAAGAGCAACGAAGCTGGTGAAGGGTCTAGAGCACAAGTCCTCTGAGGAGCAGCTGAGGGAACTGAGGTTGTTTAGCCTGGAGAAGAGGAGGCTGAGGGCAGACCTTATCGCTCTCTACAACTACCTGAAAGGAGGTTGTAGTGAGGTGGTGGTCAGTCTCTTCTCCCAAGTAACAGGTGATGGGACAAGAGGAAATGGCCTCAAGTTGCACCAGGGGAGGTTTAGATTGGATATTAGGAAAAATTTCTTCACTGAAAGAGTTGTCAAGCATTGGAACAGGCTGCCCAGGGAAGTGGTTGAGTCACCATCCCTAGATGTATTTAAAAGATGTGTAGATGTGGCACTTAGGGACATGGTTTAGTGCTGGACTTGGCAGTGGTAGGTTAACAGTTGGACTGGATGATCTTAAAGGTCTTTTCCAACCTAAATGATCCTATTATTCTATGATTTATTTTGAGTTTTGCATATGCTACCTTTAATACAGCACAAAGTTTGATATCCTGAAATGCAGCAGTGTATCAGCCAGACATGTCCTTGTAAATTAAACCTGCCCTGAATGAACACCAAAAAAACCAGATACCTCGTCTGGTTTTTATTTTTCATTCTGAGTGAGATGAGCCACAACCACAGGCACAGGATGCAGCAACACAGGCAACGCTGAGTTCATTCCTCTGCATTACTGATATCTATATTAGGAAATAACGAGTTGGAAATCCTAGAAGAAAATTTGGAGGGTTAACATTCTTTCTTCCAGGGTGACTTTCCCGTAAGAACTTGCTAATAGCAGAAGACATTTTGTCAGGCAGGATAGATTAGGATGTGCACTGGGATGGAAGTATTCAAGTACTATTTCATCTGTCTTTCTCTCTTGCTCCTCCTGTTTCAACTATGAGGAGCTTCCTGTCTGAATGGATTGCAGTGGCTATCTCTGTATTTCAGATAAGCTTAAGACTCATGTAAAATGTGGTGCTGCTAATTACTCAAGACGTAATTAGCCCAAGGAAATGAGTCGCACATAAATAATGTGGAATTTCAGCTTCATGACTCAAGAGATAAATTCATAGCCTTTTCAGAGTTGTCTGTCTTTAACATAAAATAGCAGAAAAGGATTATTAAGGAGTCTCTTCAAAATTCCCATTACCCCACTAATGAAGATTTAACACATTGCCCAGAAGACATGGTTGATCTGCACTCTGTAAGGTCCTTCCACCACATCAGCATTTCCATATCCCCAGCTGCTCTCATCAGAGAGGAAGCTAATAGTGACGTTGAAGAAGCAACTTATCTGCCTCCCAACTGAGAGTAAACTACTGTAAGCACAGTCCATGCACAGCAGTGGGTAGGTAGTTAAGAATGTTCCCCTTCATTAACTGGACTTCAGTAAGCCACCTGTTGCGTGCATGCCACAGGCTGCTCTGACCTACCTGGAGCTGTTAGGGTAATTAAAGTTCACTTCAGGATTGCATGCGTCAAGGACTGCACAGTAGAAAGGTGAAGTTTGACTTCATTTCCTATAAAGCTGCAAAGGACTAAAATCTTGTAAGACATCTATAAAACAAGATTGGTTTGGATATTTAAGACATTAAGATATATAATCCCTCTATCCTGGGCACAGAAATGTTTGGCTTCAGTAAAAGCCAGAGGCAGTGCTTATATCAGCTGAGACCCAAAGATGTTAATGAACAATTTTCCCATGTTTTTCTTGCAGCCTCACTGAAAGTTGCAGGCTTCTCAGCTAGCTGTAACACCTATTTTCTCTTGTTTGTTTGTTTTTTTTTACTTGAGAAGATGGCATTTTGTAAGTTATGAACAGCCAAACCTTAGGAAGAGTTGAATGAATCTCCAAATTATAACCCAGATTTTTCTGATAGTCTTATATCTTACCTCAGTGGCAGGGGTGACCTCTAAGTTCCTCTGGCAAAGATAAAAATGAACAAATAAATTAATGTGTGAAGATACAAATGGGAGTTCTTAACCAACTGATATACTCTTCAAGTTTTTTGTTGTTTAGCACTCCTTTGCCATCCAGGTCTTTAAGGATTAGCTATGTTGTCTTTACTATGCTCATCTTTTTTGCCTTTCCTACTGCCTCATTGCCAAGTTTCAGAGATACTATATTTGCTCCACCTTAATCCATTTTTTACACAATTTTTTTTTTTTTTGTAAGCAATGGCAGTATTATAAGGTGACACTTTTAGTAACAGCCTAGATAGACACAGTGGAAAATCATTCCACTGGCCGAAATTACACATGTTGATAGTCTGACATCAGATTCTTAAGTGGTGTGTGTCATGTAACATAAAACTATACTGTTGGGCTTCAGAGATTTGGAGGGGAATAAAAGGCCAACCTAAGGTGGTTAGTAGTTGATTATAAAACCCATATATATGTATAAGAAGATAAACTAGTTATCTATATGACTAAAAGGTGCTTAACTTTTTTATCCATAATTCAAACACAGCATGAATATGTGAAATATTTCATCAGTAAATGGAAACAAAGCATATGAAGATATATTTAGTTATTACTGGGTAGTAGGACTTTCCCATATTTTTACCAGTACACACACCTGCTTTATGAGAACTACCTCCTTGTAGCTCTGAGGTGAGCCATGCCCCAGTGGCTCCAGAGCAGCAGATGGCACCTCTCTTGCCATGTCTGAGTAGTGCTTGTGCACAGCTGCAAATCTGCTTTCTCATTCTTTCTTTTACAGTCAAGTAAGTTCTGCAGTGACAAGAAAGAGAGCAATTTTGGTTAAAAGCATATCTAGCTCAACAGAAAATCTGGCAAATGGGGAGAAAGGAAATTATACAATCGAGAGCAATCAGAAAATTATTTTGATGGGTGATTACTATCAGACTGCAATGTTTCTACATGGATCCACAGGGCTTGGTATGAGCCCAACTGCAATTTGACATTTGTATAAAATCATCAGTCCGCATAAAAGACCAGCTTATGAATGACATGATTTTGTAGCATGCTGAAGAAGAAGGAGGACTGAAGGGACCAGGTATTTTCAGTCACGGAATACAATGGGTCTCCAGCTCAGCCAGAGCTGTCAGCTGAAATTGTGCCACTTTTTCTTTAAAATGAGCATGTCAGAATATGCTACTGGCTCCAGTCTCTAAAGCTAGGATTCATTAGTATATCAATCACTAACCTTGAACAAGGTAACCCTTTAACCAGAGAAAACTCAGGTCTGTGGGGTTAAATGAGTTAAATAAATCTCTGTGCCCACTGTGTTCAAGTAGAGCTGGTACTTTCCTCCCAGCATGTTCTCTGCCCACTATTTTTCAATGGTCCACTGAGTTGCAACAAATCCTACATCAGCCTCTATTGGTCTTTAGCGGTCACTTTCCTCCTGTCATGTCTGAGACTGGGATATAGATCTGCTTTCCGACATGCACTGATCCTTTCAGGATTCTCCTAAATTTCACTGAGGCTGCAGACAGATGCTTGCTGCTCCTATAATCCTACCCTTCCTCTCCCTACACCCACCACACTGTCATTTTCTGGGAAAATGAAATACTCCTCTCCCTCCAGAGTGCCTCAGTTAAGTCAGTGTGCAACTGCTAGGATAAGGCACACAACCAATACCATGTGCTAAACCATGACAAACAACACAAAATTCTCTCACACATGTTCAAATAAAATAGCTTTAATATAAAGATTTAACTGTATATATGTGCAATTTCATATTATACATTTAAGGGCAGGAGAAGAAACCACAATTACAAAATAAAAATTACTTTATAAAAATTGGTGACTATGAAAAAAATGTTAGTGTTACAGTGAGAAAGGAACTCGATATACAATACCCCCCATATTAATGGTTTGTGAAACTGTAAAGAGAGAAATCATGAGAAGTGAAACTAATTTCCTATTCATTTGACATTAGTAGGACTGAAACTGGATTACCACCATCACTTATTTCTGAAGCTGCTTTTTTTAAAAAAAAGTTGAAAATTTATGAAGCTCATAAACCACCAGACAGGCAGATAATTGAAAAGTTGGTAGAAGTCATTGCAGTGTGACACTCAGCGTGGGGTTCAGCTCATCAAGTGGGGTGCATGAAATTTAGATGTAAATATGTAGCTATCCCTCTAACAACCCTTTACACTAGTCATCATTTAGGGTTTGTAAATGTAGGTGCCTACAGCCATTTTGAGACTCCCTGGGGTACCCAAAAGGGTTAGGTGGGGTGCTCCAAAGTGCACCTGTCTCAGCAGAGGCAGCCAACCCTCACCTGGGTCTCCAAGGTCCCTTCATTCTGATGGAGAAGGCCACAATAAAAACAAGTAGCCAAAAGCTAAATCTAGACAAATTAAAGTGAGAAATGATACACACTTTTTTGGTGACTGTGATTAACTGTTAAGCAACAAGTGTAAAGTAAAACATCAAAGCTTGTGTCAGATTGTTTGTATTTTGGTTACTTCAAATCAAGACTGGATTTGAACCAAAAAGCAAATTTAAAATAATTTGACATGGTTGAAGTTGTTAGCTCAATGCTTAGGTTGTGAAGAGGCATTTGTTGAAGGGGTATCATTTTTGCAAGAAAATAGAAAACCAAAAGAGAGACAGATTAGGTGGGGAGAAAAAAACATCTTAACTCTAATTGTGTATCTTTCTCTACATTAGTGTCCCAGATCCTCAGCTCAGAAATTTATTTAACTCTCACATGGGGGATAACAGGGAAATTAGTCAAATTTCTTTTGCTGTGGGAGAACAATACAATGGCAACATGTACAAGGCAGCCAATTCTAATCTTTGAACTTTGTTTTATTTCATTTTTTTCTCTCTTAGGTTTGTTTTGCGTATTTCTCACTTAGATTTCATTTTATTAGCTTTGATGCTGCTCTTTGTGATTCCTGGGTGAGATTTAGTCACTGGCAAAACTGCTCAAAAGGATTTGCATTTCTTGTGTGCTTGTCACTGTTTATGATCCTTGCTTCTGCCTTTTTCAAAAACTGTTGTTTTATTCACAGATGTGGAAAAGAATGGAAAGGAAACCGTTGCCACATAAGTGCTAAGCCTCTTCAGCCTCCAACTTCAAGTCTCCTTCAAAATGGTGGGTCTGTAAAAAGAAAAAAATATATTTCAATTCATTCTTTGAGTGTTTCCTCTTACTTATTTCTGTCTTTGATTGCTCTGATTTTGCAGATATTTGGATTGGGTTGGGTATAGGTTTCTTGCTGATTAAAATTACAGCCGCTGCCTTGTATTTCCTTTCGAAGAAGAAAGTGCCAGAAACGTAAGTGAAACTTTTATTTTGTGTAAAGCAGACACAAATGTGGCACAAAACAATGGATAACTGCCCAGTCTCATTGGTTTCAACTTTTAAATCTCCCGCAGTCTGTTTGCCTTCATATGCAAGACTAAGCATAAAACCTAGCTTTGTAACAAAAGCTGACCTTAGTGGACCTCAGTCTGGAAACAATGAGTTCTGGCTTGACTGCTTAGACTGTTTTGATTGCAACATTGTATGATTATTCTTAAATTATAAAATTCATCAACCACCTTAATAGCAGTAGCCCTGATTTTTGTACATGATTGTTAAATGTGAGAAATAAGAGGTACTTATGGTTTCTCAAAACCTCTGGTGTTTAGTTTCTTAAAGGTAGATTCACAGCTCTTCCTGAAGCTACTGAGTACCACATATACCTGGTGGGACATTTTTGCCCTAAATATTTCAATATTTACACACATCTGTGAACTTTCCCTGTGATAACTGGATGGAATAAAAATGGGTTTTTTCTATTTTAAAATATTAGGGATTTTCACAAAAAGCTTTAATAGATTAGAAAAAATGCAAGCTGTGAGACTGCAGAATTATGTGACTTTTTCTAGAAATCATAGTGTTTGCCCCCTCTCCTTCAGTTACTACAGACATACTCAAAATCTGACTTTGTCTTCTAATGTTGTATTAGTCGTCTTAATCAGTAGTTCTTTAGATGTGTCTCACCAATGTCACCTTATCTGTTCCTTCCACCCATTTCCCTTAACTCTTCATCTCACACCCATCATCCAATACTGCCATCTTGCACTAGGATCACCCTAGTACAGACCTCTTGGCCTGTGGTTCAAGGACCTGTCTTACTCGTGGTGAATGAGTGCTCTAGCTGGTGATTATTTATTTTTTCAAAATCTATATTATTCCATCCAGTACTATGCTTGTGCAAAGAGCAACTAAATTGTCTTCTGACATCCTACTGCATAAAGTGCATCCTCAGTAAAGGAAAAAAATCAGCAAAATTGGTGGTGGTTTATTTCAAAATTTATTTCAAGTGCTTTGAATAACAGTACTAGTAGTACTAGAGATATCTCTTCATCCAGATATTTGAGTTCAAAGTTTTTTTAAGATATGCCTTAGACTGACAGTTCATTATTTCACAGATGTATTTCCTTGCCCTTCCTGTCAACTCTCTCATAATCTCTGCTTTCTCTTTTCTCCCTAGTTTAAGAGTCTTAAAATTTTTTTCCTGTTTCTTATTTTCCTCTAACACTTGTATTTCTTCTCTGCCCATCTCTTGACTTATTCTGCTAGATCCTTCTCTGTCATCACGTACCTACCACTGTCCCTTCCTCCCTTTCAGCAATTCCTGTTCTGCATTGCCTTGTCCATTTTCATGTTGTTAGATTTCCCTCACCCCTCATTTTCTTCTCCAGAATTCATCTTCAAAGCTGTCTCTTTTCCTTTAAACTTGTGCTCTGCTATAGACCTTTCTCTCTTTGGGGATGTTGTTATCTCCCAAACTATCTAATGAACTATGCAGACTCCTGTCCTGACATTATTGCTGCTGACATGTCTCCTAACACTTCATGCTACCCCTGACAGGTAGAGTTGTCTATGGACACAGAAGCAAAATATTAAAGCAGGAACATTTAGTGGTTGTGCTACTGTTAATTGAGTGCATAGTTTCACCTACTTTCTTTATGTCTGCTTCCTCTTCTGTAAAGTGGGAATAATCCACTTAATAAGCTTAATAATAAGAATTTCCTTATCTTATTTCACAGGGGCTTTAAGACTTAATTCATTCACATTTATACAACCCGCTAAGGTACATGTGCAAAGGCACCTGAGAAGCACAAGATTAGTTGTGTTGTAACAGCTACTTGATTTTTTTTTTTTTGGTAATTTCAATTAATATTTTTGCAAAAAAAAGTGTGATTTTTTTTCTCAAAACTTATTTGATGGTTTTTTAATCAACAAATGATTATTTTTACTTATGCTACTTCTCCTGTGCTCTAAATACTCCCTTTTACCTTTTTCTTTCATAAATGCCTGCTTAAGGGTTACTGCACTGCCATCCACTTCTCTTATACCCATGTATCTCTATTCAAGGAATATTTTTTCCTTTTTTGTAATTATATTTGCTAAAAAAAAATATGAAGATATGAAGAGAATCAGAGCTGTGAATAAAGGGTTAGAAAGTTTACACAGCAAAGCTCAATCTGGTCTTGATTGTTTTCACTGGAGCTGCCAAAAGGTAAGTTACGATGATGAAAATTTTTGTGGTTCTAAGTTTCGTCTATTAGGAACTGACTGAGATTGTCAAATCATTTTGCCCACGATACAGAATAAAAAAACTTATTTTCATTGTTTTTAATCATAGTTGACTTAACATGTAAGTTAAAATGCATTTTATAGGCATCTTATCAAGAAATAATCTAGCTAATAAATGGCAATTTGATTGAGATTGTGAAATTGTGAAAATAATGAAATCTGAAACTTTGAATTTGAGAACATAAGTTCATCCAGGCAGTTTGTCTTTCCCTCTTCAACTACCTAGTGCCTAGCATGATTTTGTATACAAAAATCATAGCTGGAAACATAGTAGTAAATTGAGGCAAGTTGCTCCTTGACTGCTTAATCAGTAATCAGAAGTGACTAGGCAAAATGCAGCCAATGTTACCATACTGAAGTTTGGATCTTTAAGATAAGGCTTTAGAATAAGAAATGACTTGTGTTTGCATAAGTCTGTAAAATATACAATGTGACAGCACCACACAGAGGCATGAGATTTTACTCCTGATTTTTTTTAAGAGGATTTGATGAACTAGAGGAATTTAACTGTGCACATGAATGATACTTTCCTACAATTCGTTTTCACTTCAAAGGCTTGTGTCCGCTTTCAGCCTTTGTGGGTCATGTTGTTTTCTTAAAGTCACTAGGCATTAGAGGCACTCTAGGAATGCCTGCTTGGCCATCCTTTCACAGGGAAGCTTTCACACACTTGAGCCCCTATTTACTACCTTTTGATAAATCCTTTCACTAGCTATTTTTCAATAATTTTTATTAGTGTCTCCTTTTTCCTTACTGGTATAGAACCACACATATACTCATTGGCAGATGGTCCTCCAGAGACACATTAACAGTTGTAGGTGTTATCTTCCAGGACATTTTAAAATGGAGCGCAGGTCCATCTATGCCTCAATGGAAGTAGCACAGAAATGTGCACAAGAGCTGGAGGAGAAGTTTCAGAGTCCAATAAAACTAATTTTTTCACCAGAAAACCAGGTAGCAGCCAGCAGGAGTAGGCTGGTGACCCCTTAGACAATTGCTGGCTAAGAAGTTGTCACTAACAGTGGTGAGAATCTGAGAGTTAAATTTGTCCCTCTTTTTCTTCACTGGAAAAACTGATAGTGCCTTAACCCCTCCTTTCAACCCGGAAAGAATTCCCTGCTTCCCCTTTGCTCTCTCCTTCCTTTGCAAGAGTTTCATCTGTGATCTGCAGGCTTTAAACTCTTCAGTGCCTGAGTGGGAGTTACTGGAAGTCATCATATAAGTTTATTTCCTAATGGACAAAAACCACCCGCCACATGGCTTGGCAGCAGTATACTTCATTACCACAATGGCATTCAGATATGCAAGCTACTTCCCAGATCCCAGCTGGGGATATGTGAAACTTTTGTATAGGAATCCCAAATCAGAGGAAGCTTATAACTTTCTCATTCCTATTCATGCTCCAGAGATGACGTTTTCTAGTCCAGAAGGGAAGGCTGCCAGTTACTCCACTCCTTCAGTGGCATCTGTCTTTATTGACCAAATAGAAGCAAAGCTTCATTTTAGCTTCCATTTTATTGCAGCTGCCTTCTCATGCTTCTTTCTACTTTAAAAAGTGAGAATGTGAAAAGTGAGTGACTTCCAGCCCAGCCAAGCTATGCTTCTTTGTTATTGCCTCCAAAGCAGTCAACGTCCCTGGATCCTTTCAGTTTGTTTCTTTCCTATTCTTGATCTGTGCCATCAGCCGCAATGCTAATGTACCACAGCTGTTATCAGTCCTGTCAGTTATAATGAACATAGAACATTAAATTTTCCAAAGAAGTGCATCAGTAATGTATCTTGCCACACAGGCAACAAAGTGAAAAACTGAGGTGCTCTGAGAAAATATTTTAAAATTATAGAAAATCATGGGAAAACAGGACACATAGAGGTCATTTTTTAGCCTGCCACAGGACAGACTCAATTGTATCACTTCTGGGTTTGCACTTGAAGACCTCTAGCAACATGAATTTGATGGCATCCTCAGGCAATCCTGGTACCCTAGGTAGAAAGAAAGTTTACGGTTGGAAAGATTTTTTCTAACTGCTGATATGTCCGTTTACAATTTAAGTTCATTCCTATTCACCATGGACAAGAACAGATTATTCCCTTCCTCCTTGCAAAAAGCTTTTTATGTACTTGAAGGCAGTTGTCATGCCTCCTTACAGGCTGCTTTCTTTAGGCTAAACAAGCTCAGTGCTTTCAGCCTTTCTTCATGGTTAAGGTTTTCTTACAATTATGATGATTCCCAGATGCTGTTGCCAGGATTTTCTCCAATTAGAGCATATGCTTCTGGAGGTCTGGTGTGGAGGAACGGATAGCGTATTCCAGGGGAGGCTCTCCAAGCAGATCTGAAGGACTGTCAGAGGTCATTGCTGGCTATGCCTCTGTTCCTGTATCCCAAACTGATAAACAGAATGACAATAGAATTACATTCATTGAACCATTTTCAGCTTGTGACCTGGGAGACAGGTACTGTTCTTGTAGAATGACAGAAAAAGTTACAGTTTTATGAAAATAAGGAAAACAAACTAGGAAGCAGCAGCCACAAATGTTGTTTGGGAGTTACTATCCAAATCCATTCCTTCTTCTGTAGAATATTTTTTTTCTGAAGGATGAAACCGAGTGCTATCGTCAGAAGTCTTCAGTTTTTCTGAAACATACATCTCTCAACCACCACACATAGGAAAGGTTGCAAAGAAACAAGAGGTGACATGCTGAAACAGAGCAAATCTCTTGGTCTATAGCCTTCAAGATCACCAAGATGAAAGATGCAAAGGACTGATTTAAAAAATAAATAAATAATTAGGTTTCCTGAAGTGACTCAAAGGGTACAAAGTGCAGACCTAGGAAGCCCAGACAGCATATTAACAGCTTAATCAAGCATCCAAGTGAATTGTAGATGATTCTAAATGCAGCTTTTGGAAAGTCTACCCTCCTTGCATCACACCTCCCGTTTCTTCTGTGGGATGTGCAAAATATAGCCTACTTCTGCAAAACTAAATTTAGTGTAAAAGGCTTTATAAATGCTTTGGATATTGAGATCATGAGTTATAGTTTCTGTTTAGAACAGAAGCTTTAGAACATATATAAATAATTCTTTTAAGGGATTATTTTAATCAGTAGCTTAATTGTAATTGAATCTTTGGTCCACTAGGATTTTGTCATTGTTGTTATGGACCTGATCATAAACATGCGTCTAGTACTGTATTTTGTACAAATGTGAGTACTGACTAAAAGAAATATTTGATTTTTTATTGAAAGGTACATTGAAAAGTACAAAATTCTGACCTATTGCATCCAAACAAATGAAATCTGGATACTTTAATTTTCCATTAAAAAACATGATGTTACTCAGTAGTCCCTTTATACACTGGCAGACTTTTTGTGGAGCGCACAAATTCCTCCCATCTCTGTGAAGTTGTAGTGGAGCAACCTATGACAAGGCAGTAGTTTTTGCTACTAAAGAATGCAGATGAGCTTAGCAAAGCTATGACCTATGTGACCTCATCCCAAGATGATTAATCCTCTACTTTCCTATTGTGGTATTTCTGGTTATGTTAGAAAACCCAGTTCTCTCTGAGCTGCCTTACCCACATGTTTGAGTCTTTTTTTTTTTTTTTTTCCTAAACCATCCTATGCTTGACATTTTTAACCCTAATTATTCCTTGCTTGGTACAGTCTTCTGAACTTGGCATTTATGGTTTTTCTTCATAAATGAGATTTATAAACATTTCACATTGATTAATTGTTCTGGACCATAATTTTTGTGAGTGATGTATTACCCTTGCTCTTACTGTACAATGGTAACACATACATAACTTTCTCCCCATCATGAGACCTTGTGATGGGCATATTGCTCTTTACTGTAGCAATAAGCTATCATTTTCTAGCAGGGCCATGTTTCATTTATGTCAAGTAACAGCAAGCACTGCAAGAATGAGCTTAAATCGAGCCACTGCAATACATTTATTTAAACTGCCCAGTCAAGCAGTTTAAAATTAGGGTGTAAACTAGTGACCAGATGGCAACACTCACCCCACTGATTAATACTGCATTTTTATGCTTTCCTCACCAGTATCTATATTGGTGACAGTGTACTGGAGTGGGCATACCATTGCTTTGCTCTAATAAGGAAAGCTTTGAATTTCTAATTAACTAAAAATCTCATGTGTTGTGTTTACTTCTGGGGATGTATGCACAACATGTAAAGTAATGTGAATGTGTCATCTCAGTTCCCAAGCAGAGACTACTTCAGGCAGTTACCACCTCATCCAACTGATGGATTATAGCACTTGTGTAAACAAGTGATTCAAATTTTCACTTGTATATTCTTTAAGGTCTTTTAAGTCATTCAAAATTTCAGAAATTTTTAAGGATAATTATTGGTATCTCTTAGAAAGAATTGTTTGCTACAGTCACAAACAGGGTGTAACCATATATATGTTTGTATAAATACATTCACATATATGCATCTATGTGTATATATGTGCAACATATATGTTACATGTAAGGTAATATATTCAAGGTGACTTCCAAAGCCCTGCTTTTGCAAAAAGGTTCCTAAGAACAGAAGAGAACTTAAGAAAGCTTACTCTTCACTTAACCTAAATCTGGGGTGCATGAATTCAACCAGTGCTCATATTTTGGGCCATAAAATTCCCACAGTCCCTAAGGTTAGGTGCCCCACTACATATGCTCTTCATGATTCAGACCTAAAGTAGAGGGACACCTGAAATCTTCTAGACAACCTGAGCAAGACTGAATTTTCATGTTTGAGAAAACCCCACACACATAGACAGGACCAATTTCAGCACTAAACACAGCAACCACAGACACGCTGTTGAAGAACTCAGCCAGCACTCTCTTCGGTGCCCACAGTTTGGCACAGTATCCTGCTGGTTAGTTATCCTCCTCGCAGAGGAAGCTGGAGATCTGTGTTCAGCATCCTTCCTGCTCTCAGGACAGACCAAAGTACTCAGCGTGTTCTTGTCCAAATAAGCAATATATACATCTTGCACAAATTGCTTAAGTTCAATGGGGGAGTGGGGGATGAAAGAGAATCAGACCCGTCCCTATCCTTACAATTTCCTGTTGGCACATTAAATGTGGTTCCACTGTGAATTGTGTGACTTGTGTTGCCCTTTGAAAGTGTCTCCACTGACTGTAAGCAGAGTTGATGTGCTTAATTCTGTATCATGCTGTTAGGCCATACAGTTGGTTTGTGATGTCTAAATGAGACACCAAAATTAAGGCATGCAAATCTGACCCTCTGGGCACTAGTTTAGAAGCAGAGCCAAGTTCCTTGAAAACTTATCTGAGTTTGCTTCTGGCCTCAGGTTTTGTGAGCCATGGTGTGATTTTAGAGTAAAAAATCAATTCTCTGTACATTTTGTGGACTTTATTCAGGTGGATTAGCGTGTGAATATACACTTGGGAGGCATATAAATAATGTAATATAATATAGCTTCACTAAACTAACTAAAAGCATCAGAATATCATGATTTATTATGGTTAAGATCAAATGAACAAATCAACAGGTTCAAATATTCAGCTCTCCACATTGCTGTGTCAAGTAATCAAACTGAATTATGAGACTGGCATTAGAAGGAATTACTTTCTGGCAGTCTTGTTGTGAAAGATTTTAAGGAGACATGTCTGTTTTAGTCTAAAACCCAGACTTAGATTCTTGCACTCATTTAACTCATAAGGCAATATATTTCTGTAGCCTACCTGTGCCTTCTTCCGAAGCATCCGTTATGGTTTTAGTTCTCTGCAAAACAAATCAGGTGGTGTGTCTCCCCTGTGGCTCTTGCTGAGGAACAAGAGCTTCCCTTCCCAACATCTCCATCAGCTGTGTTTCTGTGACTGCTCTTGTCCCCTCAGTCCTGCCTGCCACAGTAACACAGAACCTGTCTATCAGTTCCTAGGGAGACACTGCTTAAACCGTCTGTAGGAGCAGCTTTGGAATAGAAACACTTTTTAATACAAGAAAATCCATCTCTCAATCATTGAGATTGCATATGAGCTTTAGGAACTTCTTATTTTAGAATACTGTACAAACACATCTTTCTGTGTACACAAAGGCATGTGTATGCTCTTAGTCATAAACACATTAGTGAAAAAAAATCCAACTAAATGCATCTCTTCAAAAGCAAAGATTAAAAAAAAGTGTGCTTCTGCTTCATTCTTCACTAATTTTAACTAATTCAGCTGTTGTTTTTTACATGGCATTGGAACAGTTTTGATGATTTCAAGCATTGTGGAATATTAGCAACCAGTCATCTATATGGAATAAAAATTTAAATGTAGACAGAAAGTTCCATCCCCAAATATCCTTTGCTTTTGCAGAATTAATGGGATTAACTGCACAGGTCATAAGTGCTTCCAAAATAAAGGAATATGTGAAGGCCTCTGTCAAGCTTCTAGCTGAGGTAGTGGACATGAGACCCATAATTAGTAAAATTTGTCCTTTTCATCTGTTATAAATTGCTTAAGGCATTGTGTTCATTCATGAAACCTTTGCATTCCAATAACTTCAGTGATTCTCTAAACATTTCTGGTTTTGTAGCAAAAGGTATGGGGAGCTTCTATAGCTTTAAAACTAATTCTGATTATTTTGACCTAAAATGCAAGTTGTTTCTTAATTCTTGGAGAAAAGAGTTCTTACAACAATTGAATAACTAACGTGTTCTTGAACTCGGAGCCTAAGACCGATGTTAATTACTGAATTGCTAGTGTGACAGTAGCAAAACACAGAACATGATCTCATCACATGTAAACAAATAATAGCAATGCAACTTCTTAGCTAATATCATGTTTTATTTAATGTATAGCACTGTACCTGCATTTTATGAATACCGCATAGCTCTATGCATATCCAAAAGCATATATATTTTTAGCAGCAACAAATGAAAAAATTTTATTTTAACCTACACACCACTTACACAGAACTTTGGTTTAATTTCATTCATTTCATTAGAGGTCAGTCGGAAATATATTTAGCCATCTATATTTTTTGACTCAAGTCTTTTCATCCTGAAACTGTTTAGTTCTTTGACAACCTGTGTGATATTGTGGGTGGTTTTGTTGTTGTTTGCTTGACTTATCAAGGAAACTGGAGGAAACCGCTAATGGTTCTTTTGCCAACCCATTGTATGAAAACCTTAGCTCACCTGGAAAAGTAAAGGTAAGTAGCAATAGCTGCTTCTATACATTCAGAAAAATGTGAGGCTGTAGTCCTCAAATAAGTTTTCCATTAAAAGAAACTGTGTAATCCCTCACTGAATGCTATTTAATAAAAGAAGTAAGAATTAAAAATTGCTGCAGCACTCAGATCAGTTCCAGTGTATTTTCCAAACATCGGCAGATTTGAAATCAGCTCAGTTTTGAGAACATCTTGATGTTTATAACTAATACTGACTGTGGGCTGCTGAATCTGAGAAAAAAAAGAGTTTTGGATGAAATATTTAGCCTGACATATAGAATAAAAAGCTCATTAGAACTTGTCTCCTTTTGCTTCTGGAAAAAGAATATAAAGCAAAGACCCAAAAACAAACAAACACCACCACAACAAAAACAAAATGCATGATTCAGCACCCAAGCTGCCTTTGCACACTCACTTAACTTTAATGACATAGTTTATACCACTTCCCAATACCTTAAATGTGCATTACTATTCCCTTCACTGTAAAATTCACCTTGACACTGAACAAACACTTGGTCACACATTTCCCTAATACCATTTGTTGATCATAATTAAGAGACTGCTAGAGTAACAAAGAAGTTTGTGAATAAAATCTATATCTAAAAGTGAACATATTGCAGCAAAAGATTTCAAGGCAAGATTTAATTATCAAATTACAGTGGTAGCCAAAATCTATGTTTTACATTTAACAAGAGAAATATGATTGACTTAAAATGCAGCTGTCTCTGCTATTTGATTTATCATTGAAAATAATACAGAAAAAACACCTTGGAGCTAAAAGGAGCAAAAAAAATAATGTTTAAAACATCCTGCCCTCATTTTGATACTACCTTTATTAGCATTGAAAGAACTAGGCTTGGTTTGAAATAGAAAATAAAGTTTCCTTGTCCATTCCGAAGTCAGTAATATAAGATTCCACTGCAGCTTTGAATAGGATTAACTATGACATGCCATTTACTTTCTATAAAAGGTTCCTTACACCTGATTTTAGAGACATTAGATCAAATTAATTCGCTTACAGGTTGGGGTTTGTGAGAGCTCCAAGCTGGAAACGTTCCCATCACAATCATGTCCAATTTATCAGGACACTTTTATTTTAGTTAAAATAGATTTCTGACAGGCTTCGTTTAATAGCAAGTTGAAAAACAGAAGCACAGTGTCAGGAGAGACATTTTCATAGAAGACAGCCCCAGGCACTGTGATTGAAGTCCAGTGCTGTACCAGATTTTCCTCTGTTTTCTTTAAGATTGGGAAAATATGTGTTTTCACTAATTCTTCCTTTAAAAGGGAAAACAAGAGGTATGAGTTTTCTCTGACTCTGATGAGCCCTAAATCTGAATGGTGTATCACCAGTCAAAAGATATGGTAAAACATGAGCAACAGCTCTTATCTCCAGCTGAATACCCACAAGTTACATACTTGCGGATGTCTGTAAGTTTCGTAAAGAACAATTCTCCCTGGACCTTTCTGAACACCGAAACCATGCGGGCTTAGCGCTGCCACACACTTGCTTATAATATTGCCCTGTAGTGTTGGATCCATAGAGCGCATTACTCAGCCAGCCACATGGAAGGATATTTTTGAAATATTATTTGCAGCTTGCTAAAAATATTCTGAAGCAGTTTTTTTCTTTTTATAGTCTCCCGGGTATGCCACCTCACCCGTTGTTCAAATCAGTGTTTCTCCATGGCACGAGGTATGTGATAACCTTCTAAAGTAGGGTATGTGTTGGGCTATTAGATAAAATTCATTTGCGGAGGAAAGGGAAAAATGTCACTTAAAGTGAATGATATATTGCTACTCATAATGTTAGCACTTCTGGAAATCTGAGAAGGACGACCAGGGTTGGGACTGGCTGACAAGGACCTCGTAATAGCAATTTCATTAATGCTTCTTACAGTAGCTACGTGTTACACCATACAGTAGTTCAGCACCTTCCAGTAAGACAGATGCTGAAGAAAATGTTTAGAACTACAGAAGTCCTCGTGTGAAGAGTTCATATTATCTCTTTTCTCATACATTCCTCATTCAAGAAAATTAGAACCAGTCATTTAAATTACAATACCATGTACCAAAATTAGTGACCCACTGCAATTACACTGCTGTACACAGATTGTCCCAAAATAATGCTATATATGTATTAAAGCAAGAGCTCTGGAGTCAAGTAAAACAAAGGTGGGCATGGGTACAGATGGTTAAATGACTTGATCAGGTGTATGTGGTGGACAGTGGTTTCAGTGGATCTATGCTAATTTTTATCAGCTGAAAATCTGGTCTAAAAAGTTTAGAGATTTTATAGTTTGCTTTGAACTTAACATCTTATGTTACTTCTGTAAGGAGTCTACAGCCATTCATATGTCCATTCTAACAAATGAATTGAATGACTTGCTTTTTAAATTTCGTTTATGTTTTTTGTTTTAGTATCTCTTTAATGAAGATGTGAATGCTACTTCTTTTCCAAATCCTCTCTATGGTGAAGCACCAGAAGATATGGAGAAATTATGCAGTTCCTTGAAAACAGACATAAAACAGGATCAATATTGCTTGTAACTCTTTGCCTGAAGATTTGTTCTAAAATCTGAAAGTATGTCATGATACTGTAGCATTTGCAATATGAATTAATAACTCTTTGCAGAATAACTCTTTTATTAAAATAATTATGTTCAGAAAGTAACTTTATATAAAAAATGGAATCCATACGTAAATAAAACTTATATATATATAGTCTTCTGTCATTTCTATTGGTGCAGAAAGAGATTGTTAACGATAATTATGAATTCATTTTACATTTGTACAGTTCAAATTCCAGCACATTAATAAAATGTTTAATCAAATCCAGATTCTTGAGGTTTGGGAATCATAATTCTATGTCTATTATTTGAGAAATGATGACTTAAATATTTCTGCAATTTTGCATTAGAAAGGGATTTTAAAAGGTTATTTTAGCGTTCCGAGGGGCAGAAGCAAAAGAAAAGTCTTTGTATAATTAGAAACATATCGAGCTAAATCAAAGATGGTCATGAATCATGGATTTGTATATCAGATCAGCGTGTGATTCATCAATGTGACATACTGGTATGTACATTTGTTTTTTAAAAATATGTTTATTATTAACCTCGATAACCATATCTGACCAAATTCCCTTCTGGTCAGCTCTACAGTGCTTACCACAGCGCTACTGATAAATTTAGCTTTGTGGTTGACAGAGGGTGGAAACTAACATGTTCAGGAAACAGTATTTCTGCTGAATAGGTTGCCCTCCCACAGAGCTGAAACTTATGTCATCCCATGCCTACATGAGAAAGATATTGGGGGGCACTTCTGGATTGCCTCCTGATTTTGAGTGTCATCCTCTGTGATACCAGGCATAGCTTGTAATAGTGTTTACACTTTAAATAACCTGAAAATATGTCACCTTCCATAATGCCTACTTGAATTATATGGTGGTCATTTTTAGCTTGAAGGCTTAAGTGTTCCTGCTGTGCTTGTGTTTCCCTCCCTTACTGTATTTCCACAGCCTACTTAGTTTGAAACCCATTGGAAAGTTTCAAAGATACTAAACACCTACAAATTTCATAAAAACAGACATCTGGATAGTAGACAGTATCTCTGTTAATAACTTCATTCAGGAAAAGGTGAAAAGCTACTTTCGAGACTCCAGACAAAAGCATGTTGAAACCTGGCTTCATCCCATCATGCACGGGACTGCTTGTTTTGGGTTTGGTTTGGTTTAGTTTTTCTTTCACTTTTTCTTAATAGCATAACAGTAGTCCATATCCTTCTACCTGGGGCCACAGAACTACTTTCTGACTTAGGTTTTCTTATCTGACTGGCATGTTGTTTCATGGGTATCAGAAGTAACAAGGCATGATTCCCACAGATGTTTGTCCATCATTCTCTCCATACCTTTCTGGCAATATGCTCATAAGTGCCTCTCTGCTGCATTGTAGAACCTCCAATTTCTCTTTCCCCTCTCTTCTGTAATCCACTGTAGTATCCTCAGTTCTTCCCCAAGCTCCACAGCCTATCCCAAAACTTTCTCTCTTCAGCTTGTTTCCTTAACATGTCCTTAGCTACAAACCGAAAAAGAAGCATCAATTGCTGTCTGGCCCAGAGCTACACATGTGCTGAGCAGCTGCTGTACGTTTGGTTGGTGGGCCGGTTGGCAGCACAGGTGACAAATTCACACTGCAACTTGTCCTCCTCTGTGCCCTGAATTTGTACAGCTGTCTCTTGACCCACTGCTACTTTAATGAAGCTGCTCAGAGCTTCATGTCTTACGTGCACACACCTGCCTTAATGCCAAGCTTAGTTGGAAATTACCAAATGTTATTCATGGAGGTTTTAAACAAGGAACTGTGACAAGGGGATCACACATGCTCTTTTGTTTCTGAAGCAAGGTTAGTAAGACAAAAACATAGAATTTGCTTACTATACTTGCACTTGTTGAGACACAGAGAATATACTTGATCCAGCAAAATGCCAAGTGCCTCCAGCACCTGAACTCTGGTATTTTGACAGATCTGAGATGATTGATCTCCACATTATAAACAGGCATTGAACATTCTTACAAGGTCAAGCCCATGTAGTCAAATTCTCATTTATTCTGCAATGGACTAACACAGCTTTCAGAATGTCATTAAATACCAAAATGCTGGTTATGCCATAGTCCTTAAATCTCCAATCATTGTGTCACACCATGTATATCTGTAAAAAACTGCAATAATGAAAAGGATAAAATTAATAATGGTAGAATTTTATCACATTCTCCCTTATGAAACAATATACATTTATTTCACTACTAAGGGTACTCATATTTTAATGTCCTAAATAGAAGCATATGATTATAAAGAATTATTGTAAAAGAACTCAAAGAATATCATATTTCTCATCAGTAACTATTTCCTGAGAGAACTGTGACTCTTCCGGATTATCTCTGAAGTAAGGTAGGCCTTTCACCAGAATAATTTTCCACTTTTATAATTGATAGAATGTTTTTAAAGAAAGTGTTAAAAATCAGACTTTTCATCTTCCTGAACTTTAATAATTTTTTATTGTTCTTATTTCACCAAGAACAAAATATTTACTTATATTCACTGTACGGTTATTGTCTCTTGCCTAACAGATGACTCACAACAGCCCCAGACTGAAATGTTTTGGACAAAAATTATACTTTTTATTTCATTTTCTGAAACTTTTCAGTACTTTGAACCAAAGCAGTAGAATTCATATTTTCAGCCATCCTTGCCACAATTCCAATTTCAAAATCTAAAGAATATGACAGGAAAAAAATACTGTTAAATCTTTCTACATATGTTTCTTACTTCTCCCAATTAATACTAGCCCCTGACTAAACACCCTCTGTAAGCTTATGTTGTTATTGTCAAGTAGTAAATATGAATTGTTTCCAACGGGCCTGTTTTCCGGGAATAAATTAGAAGATGGATACTCTATACAGATGATGAATATTGTACTTAGCCTAGTTTAAACATGTTTGTACATTAATGATCCAAGGTAACAGCAGAAATGAATTACAAGACAAAACTTCTAACAAAACCTAATACCACCTGCAATGTGCTCTTCTCAGAGTTGTTTCACCTCCCAAAATCTCACAGTCATAAAGAATGCAGGCAAGCAAGTCTCTTGCTTTTGGCTAATCTGCATTTCAAAACAAGCCATAGGTCTGGTACATATCAACAACCATGTTTCACACAAAGATAGCCAGATCCTTATCTTAGAAAGGGTCATTGTATCTACAGCTTGTTCCAATACTTGCCTCGACATCTACCACTGGCCACTACTCTGTGATTTTGGAAGAGGTGGAGAAGAGAAGGATCTTATCTTCTGTTTAAAAAACTTTAACTACAACATGTGGCTGCGTGGCCTCCTCCTTGCCAATACCGAGGGGCTCAGGCCTTGCTCAGTGCTGCCCTTTGGGCTCATCGGTTACACTAGTGCAGCTGAACCGGTGCTTTGTACTGCTGCCCCGTTTCTGCATGTATTCCTGCATCTGCTGGCCATTACAATTGAGATGCCCATGGATGTAGTCCAGGTCCTTGCTGATGGCAGCTTACTCTCATCCTTGCCGTTTCACCAGCAACAGACTGATCAAAGTGAAGATGATAAAATTGATCAATCACATGATCTTATTTTGAAGTTATTCTGGCTTTGAGCTGGAGGGTGGCTTAGATATCATCCAGGAGCCCTTTCTGACCTAAATGTTTTTATAGTTCTATGATTCCATGGTGTTGATGGCACCCAGTTCCTCCCTGACAACATTGTCCTCATTCAGTTCTCTCTCCAGCTTGTGCCATGCAGGTGTATGTTTGCTGAGGTCATTCTGAAGCCAAGAGTATCCTCAGCTCCCCCTTACAATTTCTTTATTATTTTCTCAGCTGTGGTTGAGCCCTCTGGCACAGCTTTTGGCTTTTTCCATCACCTGTTTCTGTATCTGACACAGCTGGAGATAGGCTTTTGGATTAGTTAGAGCCTTGATCTGATCTGCTGCATCTTAATTGGACTTGCTGTCATATATGAACACCAGAGCCACCTAGAGAATGCCCACTCTTAGTAGCCATCAAGTTGGTAAGTGTTCAATTAATCTTGTCCTCAGGTAGACGCCTACCCTAGAGTGCAGTAAATGGAATTCTTGCACCTCCTAATTCTTTCTGTTGACTGTAAAGACAGTCTAGACATGACGTCTGCAATGAAGATGTCCAGATTTAACAATATGAACCCATTCATACTGTCTTAGTTAATTCCAAATTTCATTAATGTATGTATGTGACATGGAGAGTCTTACTGATAATCCTCCTTACAAACATACATACAAATGCTCTCTTATACACAGACATTTTCCAGACCTCTCTCTTTTTGTACAAACCAGACAAAAAGAGCTTAATGTGTACATATAACATGCAGTAATGCATCTGTCAAAACCTGACATCTTCTGTCTTTCATTTTCAGTTTGTGTAGGGGAAGAGAGGGAGAAGTAGGTGGGGAGAATTCATATATAAGTTAACAAAAATGGAAGTTCATAAACACCCACGTAGAAAAATCTATTGACGGCTGTATTGCTCCATGTAGATTACAGCATGTGAGAAGTCAGGCATCTGACATGCAACACGATCCTTCTCTGCTAAGTACTGTTTTTCAGTCATTTACTTTCCAAGGTACCAGTCAGTTACTATGACTTGTGGATAGGAAATTGTTCTCCACTGTGTGGGGTTGAAGAAGTAAAAAATGCAGCAAAGGAAGGAAAGACAGTACTAAGAACATGTGTGGTAACATCATTCCAAACTGTTCCTACACTATTACCACTTCATTGCTTGTAGTTCTTATACTGTAGCTCCGTTTTATTTGAAAGCAGCTATGGCCATAATGTGCATGTTCCTGCAGCAGCTAACCACAGATCTTCAAAAATGCCAAGCAAGTTAATATTCATATTTGGATTTTAATTCACCACCTGCAGCTATAATCATTCTTAGGAACATATTCCATGCTCAAAAAAATAGGTGTGCCTTTCTAATATGTGACAACTAAGATATGGTAAACTGTAGAGCATATTAATCTTGGTGGGTTTGCATTTTACTTTCATGAGGGTACTCAAGGTGACTCTTAAAGGTGGGGGGAAGGGAATACATCAAAATATAACCTTAATCACAGCAGGAATTTGCAGCATATTTACTCTTCAATTATAAAACCACTTTTTTTTGCCCTCATCTTAATATGGCCAAAGAACAACATAGTGTTCAGCCTAGAAGAGGATCCAAGAACAAAAAGCTTGACCTGGGTGTTCAAGTGGTGAGAATGGGATGTAGCAGCTAGAGTAGCTTGTGATGTGACAATTAATTTCTTGCAGTCCTCTCGCCCTCCATGGATCACAACCTAAAATATGTCTCCGAACATTGGTTCCAACTGCTAGAAAGAATTTTCCATTCTGATAGTTCAATGAACTCTTAAATCTATACCTCTCCTTTTGATCGTTTCTTCACAAAAAGAGTTCATTTGTCCTTTTATTTATGAACACTGTCAAATTTTTATGCTTTGGAGAAGAGCTAGTCAAATTCAGGGAAATGTTCAGGCAGCAGGATGAAGTCAGAAAATGTTATCAGCTAGAGGGGAGGGTGGGTATTCTACTTTTCCAATGAAAATGTGAGTCTCTGAGGTGAGTCAGCAAGGCATGCTCAACTGGGTTAAACGGGTTTAACAGGGAGAAATGAGCACAAATTATTCACGGGAATTCTTTAATCTTCTGTGTAATTATGTGATCATTCCCAGAACAAAGACTTTGATCGTAACGGGAGGAAAAAGTCAGTTCACACACAGCACAATGATTAGCATACAGCTATGGAGAACAAAAAAAAAAAGTTATAATCTAGTGCTGTAATATTTGCTGCATCTTTTGAAAGTTTGGGATGCTAAGCCTAAATAATTTAAAGGTAATTATAAGTAAGCCTTTTTTTTTTTCTCAAAAGAAAGCTGTTTTCATTTTGTTCTTCATTTTACTCTTTAATTTTGAGCCCTACTTCTTCAAGTAACTCATTTTTTTCAACCACTTAATGCAGGTTATAAAACAGTATAATTCTGTGACAAGTATTTTACGATGTATATAGTATGTGAATTTGTAAAGCTTCAGTCAACAATATTATGGTTTTGGTATCTAAGGCTTAGAATACAATTGACTGAGCAGTAGGGTATATTTATGTTAGAAACATGTTATATCAACAGCATTAACATTAGTAATCTATTTGGTATTCACATGGACATGTTAGCAAGAAGTGGACATTAATAAGCACTACATTACAGTTGGTCTCTAATGAAACTGTGTATTACAGCTACCTTAGTAGTTAAAGTATTCAACTTGATTCATGTAACATGTTGTCAGGGAATTAATAATGCTTTGCTTCTTTTAGTAAAAAGGGGCTGTATTCATTGTAACAACATGATTAATCATGTAATAAATTAACTCAAGGAGGTAAGTAGGACTCTCAGGGTTATGCACTGCCCTGAGCTTATATGCAAAATTGCTACTGACACCAAGCAAATCAAAAGGATAAAGGAATATACACCTAGGAATATACTCCTAGATATATACTCCTATACCAATCTAGAATATCTGGAAGACAAAAAGGATTAAATTACTCTGCAGTTTCTGTTTAGCTGTTTTAGTCTGCAGGTGGTTTCTCTGGACACCCTTGAGAAAATACAGTGGCCAAAGGATGCTCGGGTTGAAAAGTTCTGATAATTCATATAACTTCCTTTGCGTATGTTAACCAATCAACTTTTAAAGGAGTAGTGTTGCTGCATTTTAGGAACACTTCACCTGCTACTTTAAACCACTCTAAAATCTGCCTATTTTACTAGATTTGTGAACCTTCTCTTGAAGATCTCTTTCTCACAGGTGACAGTTTTGAAAGGCAGAATTGATACATTTGGATTTACTCTAGTTTTATTTTCCTGTTTCTATGCCTTTGTATTTCACTTTAACTTTTCTACCAAAAAGTAAATACATGGGAAATCATATTCAGTTCAACTTCAACAAAACTATCTTGAAATATGTATGGGGTAGAATGGTGAGAGGCAATAGAGAGAATTAATCTCAGTAAATAATCAACATACTAATGTATCTAGGGATCAAGTTTTTTATTTTCACATTTGTGTCCTGTCCGTGGCCCATTTCCTACTTACAGATAAAAATCAAATAATAAACTAAAACATGTTCGTTCTTTAAGTTCATTGCACATTATCCAAAGAAAATTCTTAAGGCATTTAACTGGAAGAGGAAAAGAAAAACAAAACCAAAACAATTCCGATGAAAAATTGTGTTTTGCAATATTGGTAGGAATTCTTGAAAAGATCTCCAGTAGAAAGTTTCTGCATTAAATGTTGCCTATAAGTAGGGACATGTGGCTCACTCCTTATATTTAGCTTGTCATCCTCCTATAAACAGCAATTAAACTCACTCACCACCTCATACATTCCTTCAAAGCTCTCTGGAAATGAAACTAAAACATAAGGGGTACCCGGTGCATACCATACAGAGATCTCAGACTGATGTACAACTTTTTGTCTCAAACTGAAAATATAATTTGCAGATATGATTATTTACATAGAATCTTACAAGACAAAATATAAAATCTCTCACTGAAGGGGTCACACAGATAGTTTTGATTTCTTTTACCATGGTACTGATTAATCAAATTGTACATATGTGTTATTTTAAATTAAGTTAAGTTTGCATTACATTCTTTAACCTGACACAAATTAATCATATATCTATAAACATATACATATACTAGCTGCCATGAGGAAAGGCAAGCAATACATGTACATCTCTGGACCTCTGCACCTTCAGAGAATATGCTTTTGGCTGGACTTTACTTTTCCTGTGCCAATGAGCTGTTTATTTCAACTTTCAATCTTTCCATCGTTTTCAGCCTTTCAATCTTCATATCTGCTTTTTTTTCCCCTCTTCTTTCCTATCCTCTTTCACTGATCATTCAACCTTTCACTTACTCTCTCTCTTACATGAAAGGGAAATGGATTTTTGAACAAATATGCCATTTGTTTCAATCATGCTGGTTAAGTTATACTTATCCTCTATACTGTCTCCAACATATATTGGATTGCAAATTTCTCAAGGCTTTCTTGGTCCTCAGGCACTACTATGTTGATTATCATGAATAATGTCACATGATTTTCAAGAGTTTCAATTGCCTATAAATCTTACTGAAGCCAATGGGAACTGCAGTCCTGGGACCTCAAGAAATTCCAGACACACTAGGCAACTCTTATTTAACAGCCATAATTTGGATTGAAAGTCCTAATTTCAAACACCTTGCTTTCAATGTTTTAAATCATCACTTATATTTTGCTTTATCCTTGTCCCATTGTCAATTCTCATAGAAGAGTCTTGCGTCATTACATCAAATCATTTCCAGACAGTTCAAAACCATGTTGTAGGAACTGTACCTAAAACATACCATCACGGACATTGGAAGCATTACTGTTCTTCTCCATTACCCTATGCTATATCTTGTGACACCATGAGGGCAATGAATGCTGTGCACTGCCTGATGTTTGAGAGGGTGCAGCCGTGGGGAAGGAAGAGCATCAGGTGACTTTGTGGAGAAATGTAGCCAGCAAAATGAGTGGTTGGCTGCTGTTGGGAGAGACATAGTTTGCAGAGACAGGAATGAGGACAGATTGATTTGGTTTTGTCTTTACTCTTTTAAAATAGCCTAACCTGTGTGAAAGTGTGGCTGAAGGATCAGCAGTGTTCCAAGGATCTACAATACTATACTACATAAAAATTTGTTTAATGAGTGTTTTAACTAGTACTTTCAAATTCCTTGAGAAACATTTGAGAAAAGAGAAGAAATAGTCTCCTTACTTAAGAGAAGTTCTTTTTCTTTTAACCTTTTTTCTCTACTTGGCTTCAAGTTTCACGACACATTCTGACCCTAACAATACGCCGATAGTGAACTCATATTGGTATGTCTATTTTACATTATAAAATTATTAACTACAGAACTGCAGTGCACGGCAAAGATACATCACACATTTTTCCATTTACATTATGTTAAAATAGTAAGTTATGTAGGACTCAAGAACAGACTTACAGGAGGAGCCTGTATATCAGAAGAATATATTTTGTCTTTCTCTGACACCCACGTGACACTTTTAATACACTGCCAGCACTGTAAATCACACAGACAGCCTTTTCTATTTAACAAAGTAATATTGCTGTTCTAGTATAGCTGTACTTTTTTTGGTGATGGCACTTACTACTTTATGCAGCAGTCAACAGAACTCTGTATCAAAATAGATCATTGTGCAAGTTTTCAATTGCAAAACCACTTCAGCTGCAGTACAGACACAACAATACTTGCTTTCAATAGCTAAGGGAAAAAACAGATTAATAGGCATACCAGTCAAATTGCTGTAACTTTCAATCCAATAAAGCACTGGCAAACTGCCCAGAGGAAATGCCCAAAATATTTGATCTGAGCTATGTTGGTTGAAGGACAGTGTATTGCACATTGGGAACTTTTAACCTTAACAATCATGATTCAATTTAAAAAGGAGAAAAAGACATCACTACTGCTAAAGGTACTTTGTCCAGTAGCAAAATTTAGGCTGTGATGCTTTACAGGAGATATTCTATCTGTATATGTTTAATAACTCCCTGTGAAATTCTTTCTTTTAGCAATGTCCTCAGAATCTAAACTTTAAAGGAGCTGATTTTAATTTCCATACATGCATAATATATAACTATCTTCTGTTCTTGTTTATATTTATACATTTTATGTATTATAAATAAACTTTTTACAAAATCTGTATTTTCCATTATATTTAGGGGTGTGTGTTAAATGTAATTTTAAGGGGTAGCCTAATGAAAGGAAATATTGTTTGACTAGTATGTATTTAAAGTTATTTTCTGTTATGCTTTTTGTTATGACCTAACATTTTCTATATATTTTTTTTAGTGGAAAGTAACGCTGCACATTGTTGATGCTAAACACTAATGGCAGCCCTTAAAAAACAACAGAAATAGATCCTGAAGTTATGGGCAACTTGTAATTACACATTCAATTATCCAGTTTGTAGTGCACTTCTGCACAACATATTTGTGATTCATCAAACAAGAATAGGTATACTAGTTCTGAAGCTAACACAAAGACGCCAGTGAATCATCTTATCAAGACTTCCCTCAATCACATTCCAACAAAGTATATAGCTCGTGCTTCATTTTAAACACATCAGTAATTCCAGAGCAGTCCCATCAAAATCAAGGTTATACAAATGGTTTAAGACAAGCATGACCATCATTTTTTTGTGTGATTATAGTAATCATTAGTTGTCAAAAAAAGCTGTTTCGAAAATACATCATATCCTACTTCATGATAACATGATATGGATATTCTTAGGTGGGACTAATTTTGCCAAAATATTAATATACATTCTCAGAAACACAAAATTCTGAACTGTTCTTATATGAAATTAGCTTTTTCTAAGTAGTAATAGATAAATATTGACTAGCCTAACTAAATCCCCTAAAAGTTGGAATGCCTATCAGCTTCTCTTTAATATCCAGAAAATGGTGATAAACACAAGTTAAGTTTTAGTTATGAAGTGAGAGACATAACTACAGTAAATGACACAATTCAGACCCATTCTGTTCAAGGGGAAAATTGAGTGAAGTTTTTAAGCACATATTTAACTTTTAAGTATCTGCTGAAAGTAGTTCCTTAAGCTTTACTGGAATACATCCTTAAATTTCATTGCTGTAATTTACTTCTTAACTGCCTTAGGCACTAAAGGTCTGAGCAGGTAAAGCAGCACTTTTTAAATGTTTCAAGACTGAGTAGTTTTTTCCTTTTCCATAGTTGTTAACCGTCACCTTCATGCAGCTCACAAACCTAAACATCCTCACTTCGGCCAGTGGTCCTCTATCACTTTGTGTGTACCTTGCTTGTGGGAGTCAGCATGGACTACGTGGGTTGTTGTGTCCTAGCATGCCTCGTGCAACCTAACACCACAAATGCTGCTCTCCAGCTTCTCTAAAGGACTCCTCTTGCAGGTTCAGTGGCCTCAGAAACCCCCTTCCACCTCTTTTCCTTCCCCATAACTATCCCTTGCCCTTGTACACAGAGATGTCTTCCCCTCAACACAGCCCCAGAGCTGCATCCATCTGAACCCTAGAGTCTCTGCTTCCACAGGAGGAAGGAGCAGGGTGCTTATGTGGGGCTGCTGCTCAGCCCAAGCCCAGCTTGGAGAGGGAACAAAGCAAGGGAAATGAGAGCAGATCCCAAACAGCTACAGCCACGAGATGATCCATGATCTTCTCCTATCCCACTCACTAAAAGCAAATGTGACACTATTTAACTAGCAAAGAAAAGAAACGCCCAGCTACCAAAGAACCTAAATCTTCTTCAGCTTTGAAAACAGTATTACATTTGTGCTAAGCCTTTTTAGTTTTACAGATGGAAATTAGAATTAATAATTACTGGAACTGACAATACAGGTATTTTCCCTGGGTAACATAATTTGATCCCTGCACTCTGCTACAGGCTCTTGGTTAGGGAGTTTGGTGAAAAAAATCAGATATTCTGCATTAACTTTTAAACATGTCATAACCATTTAGAGAACTTACATGAATCACCAGAATATACAAAAGCTTCTTCAACTTTATTAGATGGTCCGTCCCTAATGAAACTGTCTGGTAGGCAGTCCATAGTTGAGGTTCAGTTTAAATGTGGTAATTGAGGCAGAGTCCAAGGTCTGGATCTTCGTCCCCCTTCCAGCTGCAAGGATTTACGTGTATGCAGTGGAACACAAGAATTCAGATTACTTTATCCAAGCAAACAAAGCCAAATATCCTGCCTGAGACTTGTGACAAGTTTGGTCTCCTGTTTAATTCACAAAGTCTCCCCGACCCAGTCTGGTGACCAGATCACACCGAACATCTCCTCATGCAAGGGTGAAACATATGCCAATATGTATGTTCACAAATATGGGCAGGACAATTAACTGGTAGTTAGTGCACTTCTCTCAGAATAGCGAGATATGGCTTCCTAGGCTATGTTATTCTCCTGGTGAGAGGGGGGGGGGGAAAAAAAAAAAGAGCTGTCAAAGCTGTATCTACAGTTTTTCAGAAAAGTACATAGGCAAGGGGAAGCTATATAGGCTCTCCACAAATTCTCTTGCACACATTTTTAGAGTGAATGAGAGATTCACTGCCAGAGAACCAGAAGCAAGAGATCCCTGCATAGGGGGCTTGATTTCTGGTTCTTATCCTTCATGTATTTTCATCACTGATCCCTTGAAAGAAAATGCATGTCTTCTCAGGAGCCAAGATCAGACTCCAAGACCCAGTCCCCATCACAGATTTGAAGGGAATGAGCTTGTTATCCAAAAACAGTGCTAGGAAGGGGCTTTGATGCCGTGAACCCCAATTTTACCATTTAGGTTTGCAGGGAAGTATGTGGCCAGGTGCTGGAAGGTTCTGGATGGCCCTTTCTCCTCAGGTGGTGGCTTGACTGCTTCTCCTGAGTGTGCTGCCTGGTGGGAAGCATCTTCCTCTGCACCTAGCTTACTTTGTTTACTTTATAGGGAGAGTTGGTTGGTGACTTCCCCCACACCTTCCCCAGAGCAGTGCCTCACTCACTGCATACCCTGCTCCAGGGGAACACTGCTCAGGAGTCTGCACCACAGGCGTTTGTCCAAGCCCACAGAAGCAGCACACTGGGCTTAAGGAGTTGAATCAGGGCACCCCATCTTCCAGGCTAGTGATTGACAAGCTTTTTCTCTCATTTTCAAGCAGTCTCGGGTCCTGATGGAACTGACCATGTGCTAGGGGCTGTACGTGCTACATGGTGAAGCAGAGACCACAGTGCTTTTCTCTGGCTCCTTTGAGCCCAGCACCTGCTGAAGACCACAGACCAGGAAGAGACCACTTCCCCTTGGTTCTCATAGTTTATAAAACTGCTGTCCTCAGCTAATATCATCAACAGATACAGCTGAACAAAGATTTAGCTTCATAGTAATAAATGAGAAAGGATTTTTTTTCCCCCCAAAGCTTTGAAACTTAAAGGTGCAAGCGTCTTTGTTGCTAGAGTAAATAACAAGTAGCCTGTGCAAGGATGCTACCACCTGGAAATGAGAATCCAGACAACACAATGTATACTTGTCTACATCTTTCCCGTTAGCAAAGACTGGATGTGCAGAGTGCCTTACTATGCAGGGTTAATTCAACCTATCGTATAAAATCCACCAAATTCTGGACTGCTTATTTGTGTCTGTAGAGATTAAGATCTGTCTATCCTCAGAGCAGACAAGACTATATTTGGCATCTGGATATATATTTTTAAAATGCAGTTTGAGATACTGTGCTAGCAATATTTCTAATAGAAGATTTTATTACAGTATCTAAAAGATTCCTTTATTCACCTTCAGTCCTGAGCACTCAGACACTTTCTTATTTTTTTATTCTTGTGCTGTACATTATTTGATAAAGTGGAGGAGGGGATTGCAACCTAATTACATGTTCCCATATAAGGAACAATGTTCAGCACCAGTTTTCTATTATATAGTTCCCCCCAAATGGTACATTTTGGGTCCTTATTAAAACCGAAATATGTCTCCATGTACCCAGAATAAAGAATATTTGTTTCATTGACAGGTATTTTCTTCTTGTTCTGTTTCTAAACTTAGAATACACACACATAAGAACTCACAGAGATAAACACAAATTTGCACATGCTTTATACATTTTAAAATGCAATTACTTTCCTGACAGCTTTTTTAATACATAATCAATTCAGAGCCAAGATCTGGGGAAATTGTTTTGTTTTCATAACCACAGCAATCAATCAAAAAGTAGAATGAGAACTTTTAGCATTGATATTTCTGAGCAATGGTCAAAAAAAAAAAAAGATAGTTGAGATTTTCTTCAACAAATATCTTTACCGCACCATTCTCCCTGAAAGTCAAACACATTTCTTTGTGAGCTGCAAATGTAGGAAGATGGTTACATCTGATTTCAAGAAATGTCTACTGAGACCAATACCAATACAGGTCAATGACATGATGTCACTTTAAGATCTCTATTCCTGCTACCTTAATAATTTCAGCCACAGGTAGGCCTTTATGCAGATTATAATTGAGATGGTGTAACTTTTCAGCCTGTTCTTATCTGACAATAAGAAACTTCTTCCCCCAGTTACACCAGCTGGAACTACCAAAGACTGTGATGAAAAATATACACTTCACACCACAGCAGTCACCTGGAAAGGGTTAATAATACCCCAATCTGCTCTCCTCCCCCTTCGTCCCCCTTATTCCTCCACCGAGCAGCTAATGAGGGATAGCTGCTATTAAAGAGGACAAATCAGCTTGTACAAAGGTGATGGATGAAAATACTACAGGTGTGTCTGGAGTAGCCTGGTGGGGAGAGAAGCCTTGCCCATGGCAGGAGGTATCAGTAAGCTGACACAGGTTGCAGCCTGCAAGAGAGGACGAGCCTGGATTTCCCTGCAAAAGGGGAAATGGTGGTTCTGAGATTACAGAAATGATAATGCAGGACTAATTCATCCTCATTTTGATGTTACTCAGAGGTGGGTGATACATGCTGTATGTAGGGGTAGTGGGGGGGCTGCTGCGCAGACACTATGGGGCAGGTCTTAGACATGGATGTTGACTTTTGGCACCCTATCCTGAGATTAAAAAAAAGTGTGATTAGATTGAAATGGGGCTTTAAATTTATTTTTTTTTAACAATAAAATGTTCAATCTTTTCATTTTTTTTCCTCTATTTTATCTCAGAACTCTTTCTTCAACTCCTTCTTTTCCAAAAGAAAACCAATTCTGTAATGCCATACCGCACTGGTCCCCAGGGCTAGTCCAAATACTGCTGTCAGTTGTAGTAATGAAGCCATTGGGGAATGATGGCCCCAGGGAGGCATCACCTGAAGTAAGAAGAGCAGAATCTTGCCTTCTGTGTCTGTGGTGACATTTGTTTTTATTTGGATAGCTTTTATGACAGGGTTTACATTTTTTTGCTAATGTGTAATAAAACACTTTTACTGTGATTGGTTTAATTTTCAAAGCTTTAAAAAAATCAATTTGTTTCTTTGTACTCAGTATATCGGAGTTGAAAACCGTAATGTACTATTACTTCAGGGTCACTGCTTAACTTCTGTTGACCCTCTCGCCCATGAATATTTCCTAGAGTTTATTATTACAATCTATTTCCTGGGGGGTTTTATGCATAAACTTACATTTCTTGTTCTTAAGTAACCACTATCTGGGTCCTTAAGAGCAATGATTGATTTTAGGGCAAAACTGATTCACCACATGCAGGAACACAAAATCCATGAGACACTTCTCATGAATACTCACATTCTCCTCTTTGTACTGCAAAGATTTTGGGAGGGGTGAGAGAGATGTGGATGTTTCAGATGGAGCAATCTACAACAGGGAAAGAAAACACGCAGTGCATAGAGCAAATAGGAAACATTGACAAACATTCAGGGCGATTCTGAGTTAAATACCTGCTATTGTATATCACAGCTCCTTCAACCAGGAGGAGGAAGACAGGGACAGTGCCAAAATCCCAGTTAAGTTTTTGGCAAACACTTTGTCTGACAAATTACTGGAAATATTAAACTTTTTTCGGTACAGGGAGGTCTTTAAGAGCCGCTTAAAGTATTGCAAGTGGATTGGAGAGTAGCATTAAAGGCAAACCAGGATTCTTCTTGTAACTGTCCAGGAAATGATTGGCCAGTGGAGTTGCTTCCTTACAGGCAGCCATCAACAGAGATAAGGACAGCATGTTACCCTGCTTACCTGTGTTGTTAAAGTGCCATATCTAGATTTTTTGACAGATAGCCATATTATTATAGTTACCACAAGACAACTAAGTAATAAGATTTCTGTCTGAATATATGTATGTCTATATTTACCTAATGGATCTCTTACACCATGCTCAAAACATCAAACTCTCCTCATCAACAAGAAGCATCAACAAGACTTCTAATACCTCCTACTAGAAAAATCATTTTTTTTTATATCAATGCAATATATATAATGGATGACATGCCACTTCACTGTTGTTATCCAGTTTGGATGCTCTGTAACAGTATTTCTTATGATCTTAGCATCTCTGTGTTTTCCAGGTTATAGCAATACAATGATGCTGTATTAGTCACACCGCTGATTCTCACTCTACTTATCAAAGCAGCCTTTAGATAACTTCCAGATGAGACATGACAGTGGATAATCCATTATCCTCTTTGCTGGTTCTTTTGTCTTCTGAACAAAGAATTTGATTCAAATTATTAAACTGATTCCAAGATGTAGCAGTTAGTACTAGCATTTTGAAAATTCTTTTTCCATGCTTGAATGGAATGAATGAGCCTCTTCTACTTGCTCCAGGGAGAGAGGGCAATGTGTGGAGAGTGAGATGAATAATGACCTGATTTAGTAGAGGAAAACTGCTGTAGGGAGAGATAATATTATGGGAACAAATAAAAAAACCCAAAGCAGGGAAGCTGGATACTACTTGAGGAAGGTGGGGGAAAAGTTTTAATAATCTTGCTCTTTGCGTGAATATCGTAGGATAAAAAAAAAGTATCAAGACATCCTCAGCGCATGACCTGCAGCTTGATAGACCGCAGGTCACCCAGGTTCTGAAGTGTGGGAACAGCACCATCTATTGCACGGCCGCCCTTACCAACGTGGTGTCAGACCTCATAGCCTCCCCTGCCTGGCCCTCACAACAGCTTTGTAAGGTAAGGACAGGGTATTTTCTTGATTCAGGCGGGGGGATCTGCTTTCCTGGTGTCTCGCAAAAAGCCAGTGATAAGGCAGGAACTGAGCCCCATTCTTCTGAATGACAAGCTCGTACTGTAACTTCTGGCTCTGTCCCCTCTCCTACTAAGAAGTCTCATCTGCTTGAGAACCTTAGTAAATCAGGCTAATGAGACCACTTGTAACTATCTCTCTTCCCACTAATCTTAGGGAATGTATTTACCCTTACTTTCCCATGTATGAGCTATGCTGTCTTTCAATTACAATTGCACTACATTTTGCAGGCACTAGAAAAACTGTGAATGTCTGTATTGGGAAAACATGTTTTCTAGAGTTGCAGGTAGAAAGTAAGACAAAGGAAATTTATATAGGGAAGTGGAAAGTAAGACAATACCTATACACTAAAACTTTTAAAAATCCAACTCTGAAGCTTGGAAAATGGCTGCCATTATAGAAAGAAAAATAAAATTTCAACAACTTTTCCTTATTTTGCTGTAATTGGAAAGATTCAGGTAGATTTAATGTCTTGAAAGTGCAGTTTAGCAGATGAAAAAAGAAGGAAAGGCAGCATGTTAGAAGAGCTTCCTCTGAAAATCAGTATCTGTCCACAAACCACAACTGTCAAAAAGCAGGAAAGGGCCTTAAAAACATCACACCCATGCTTCCTCGTGTCATTTCTACAGACTGCTTTTAATTTTCTTACCTTTTGTCATGTGATCCCTGAAATAAGAGTTGGATTTAAATGTGTCTGTCCAGACCAGTGAGCTCCACCCAAGAGGGTCAATAACTGGAGAAGCAAACCAGACAGGAATAATCATTTGGCAAACTTGGACTATAGTTACTGATGTGGAGAAAATCTACTGAAGAAAACATGGATTAAAAAAAGAAAGCAAGACAGAAGGTTATAAGCATGCAGCACTCTATTTCCACATAACCAAGAGAAGAACCTGTCTTTAAGCTCTTGCCAAGAACTGTTAATATTTCACATTGGCTACCTAATAGCATTAAAAAAACCCAACAAACAAAAAACCCCACTGTGATAATGTAATGACCCTTTGGAATATCACATACTTATATGCTAAATAAAACTTGCCCCACGTTCAAATGAGAAAGAATTAACTCACAGGTCTCTTGCTACCAGAGAAACCTGGTGTCACATTTTCCAGCGGGCAGAGGTGTATGTACATACACACACCCCTCACAACCCCACCCTGCTTTTTCCCTCACAAATCAGTTTTGTAAAACTCTCCAAGTTGTGGTCATGCTAGCTGATATTTATATTTCATCTGATTGTTATCCAGCAAAAGTAAGGGTAGTGTAATATGTTAGACTTAGCTCATTTATTTTCATGAAAACATAAATGACATGTTTTTAAAGGCTGGATAGCATTAAGGAAACAGCCATTTTCTAATCATTACCTGCATAATCGTTTCACCTGCTGAAAGACTGCAGGCAAGTCTGTAACTCATTGAGGGGGTTGTTCTGGAGAAGATTTGTCAAGTCCAGCTGTGTACTTCCACTATATTCCAGATCCTCAAATGGTCTGAACTGACATAACTCTCCTGGACATCCAAGTATTTCAGTTCACACCAGCTAAGACCTTGCTTTGATATCTTAGCCAGATAAAACTTTTTTGCCTGGTGTCGGGCTGGACCTCTGACATTGATTTCCAGGAGGAGGTTTTTTCAGCCATAGAAGAAAGTGAAAATATTCTACAATTGTTGTAGTGAACTAGCACAGACAAAAAAATCAGGAGGCCCAAGTCAGTTGTATATGCCTTCGTTTTTTTTCTCCCTAGACAGCAACTGGCTATTATTTTATATACAATGGCTCAGTTGTCTAACTTGGCTAAATTACCTTAGCAGTGTTGAACCCGCAGTGCTATGTGACTGATGCTAGCCAAGAACTTCTCCCTGTGGTTCTGCACATTTAATTCTTATTCAGACCAATGTAACTGACCTCACAAGGAATGTAGATAAATGGGGAATATAAGACTTCTTTCTACTTGTGTTTCAATGACTGAAAGAAACAGTATTAGCTATATGAACTGGTATGAGTAACAGTTAGTGTTGAACAAAATACTGAAATTAAAAAAACATGCTGTTCTGCTGTTCTCTTTCCTAAACAACAAAAAAAAAAAATTGCAGTCATATCCAAAACTCAAAAAAAAGGTGGTTAATGTGCTTTGAAAAAACATTTGGGCAAAAATACTGTCAAATCTCCAAAAAAAAATTCACTTGAATGATAAAGAGATTGTAAATCTTTGATGTTTGATGTAGACTTATTTACACAGTCTTCGGTTTATAACTTTCTTGCTTCAAAGCACCATTCTTCATGAGCAAAACAAGAAATAGATAAGGGAAGATGCAAAGAAAAAAATAAAGGCAGAAAGAAATGGGTGATGGATTACAAAGCAGAGAAGTTTCTTTTTCAGAAGAGAGTTTGACTTGTGATGCTGATTGACCTGCATCTCTGAGGTACATTCCATAACATGTGGAAATTTATACCTGCCAAAATACCTAATAAGATTAATTTAAGATAAAATCCTCAGACTGTGTGCAAAGGTATTAGCTGTATAGATTTCTTATTTTATTACTGAAAGGAACATAAGAGAATTGTTTCGTTTGCATCATTTTCTTCCTTGATACGACAGCTACTTGTTGCCAACACAACAGTGTGGGTTGAGGAGAAACTGTGAGTTATGAGTTAAACAGATTTCAGTCAACATTTTCATGTGTCACCTGTCCCTAAAAATTCACTAAGTGCTTCCAAATTTAATAAAATTTAGCCTCTTCTTCCTTTTGTTTGCTAAGATTCAAACACTGCCAGTTTAAGATGATGTTTTCTATTTTCATTTTAAAAACCTTTTGTTTTACAATCTGCATATGTATGGTCTGTCTTCTGTATGCAAAATTCATTGTGCACTAGAAGTAAAAGGACCTAATTCTTCTTGATGTTAGCAGAGCAGCTCTGACGGTTGCAGCTGAGTAACTTGGATCAGTCTTCATGGTGAAGCATAAAACTGAGAGGTCATAATCTCAGAAAATTCATATATTTACTGAGTGTATATATATCACTAGTATGTTTTAACTACCCACTCATTTTGGAAATCAAATCTGAATTGGTGACATGACCATATTGGCAACCTCTTTGAAGACTTATTTCTTCAGCATTATGTGAAAGAAATAGATACAACAAACTGAAATTGTAACCAAGCATTAAAACACATCCAAAAGTTTTGTACTTAGTCCCTCAAAAATGAGAACTCCTATTGATTTAATGAGACTTCACTTAGTGGCATCACACAAGCACTACTGTGAAATTGTTTTTTCTGATCACATGAAATAAGACTGTTCAAAATTAATGTTAGGAGAAAGAGAAGTTGACAAAGTAGTCCTCAAAACATTTCTGAATCAAGCTTAAGACCACATTTTGACAACAGTAACCTCAAAATTTTTGCATTAGGTGGTATTTTGACCAGGACAATTGACTACATAACAAGAATAAAGCAGCATGTCATTTCCTGATGATGTCAACTGCTTGCCTTGGCTAAAGGTGAGAGTAGTTTACATTTACTTAGAGCTTTGTTTTAAAATCTGGCTCTTGCAGGGATTATCCAGACACAATTTAGCATGGAACCAGATACATTTTTTGAGATTCCCAAACTTTTCTGAGTTCTTAGGCATCCAAAGGTTTTGCCAGCAATACCAGGTTGTTTGGGTTCCTAGAGGGAGGTGAACTTCTGATTTGTCAGAAGTGCCTGAGCTCACAGATTAACAAGAAAATCAGAAGTTTTATTCTACCAAAATGAAAAGGTTTAGGTTCTTAATTACAAAACTGGAAAAGAGTTAATGTAGTCCTGAATCACATTACCTCTAAACTTCTTCCATACCTCCTCCAGTGACTTGGTTGCCATGAGGCAGACCTGGCATGTTAGCATCTCCTGTTTTCATGGCTGGCTTGTCTTGGAGAACCTTCTGAATTTATATCTATTTTGAGGATGCTGCTTAAGCTGGAACCTCCTTCCCTTCTCTTTTCAGATCTCTTTTCCTAAGTCTATTATCTTGTAAGACTACACTAAGGTAGCTCTCCATCAGTTATAACTATGATGATAACTTAGTTTTCTCTTCCCCTGTTCAATACATTGCATAAAGTAAATGCAGCAATGTTGGACATTTCCTCAGCTTATCTCTGGGATTTAATGTGTTCTTCAATTAGCATTAATTAAATAGCCTTTCTGCAAGTGTTAATGTTTTCAAGACTCTTAAATGAGACATATTAACTGTAAATGCATATTATCAAACTCCTTAATCTTTAGGTCCGTGCTAAAGTCTACCTAAGGACCTTATGTGACCTAGCACATGTCAGATTTATTACTGTTAATAAAAGTGGGTTTTTATCCCAAACCATCTTATCGTCCTCCATCTTTCAATAGTATTAGATGCTTGCAGTACCATGAAACAAAGCAGTGTAAATAGGGTCATCCTGAGGTAAACATGTTAAGCACGCTGAATTGTTGCAGTTGAGTTTAAAAGAGGATGTAATCATCCCTTTCCACTGTCTAGACATTTGAAAGGGTTGTCAGGACTACAGCTACAGCTTACCAAGCATCTGCTTTTACTCCACAGGGAGAGCTAAATCTTTGAGATCAAAGTCTCATGATAAACACTTAGCTGGGGTGGATTTCTGACATGAAAAATCATCAAGTATGGGCTACCCTTCACTGGAGTCTTGCTTACCATTTCTCTTTAGGCACACAGCCAGGCTCCATGATGTATGTGGAAGCCACAAAGAATGACATCTGGATGTTTATATAGGGGCTAAGGTGTTCAAGGGTAGATTGGACCAACGTGCAGGGGCAAATCACAGGGAAACCTTACTGCAGAGAGGAGTGGAGCTGTCAGAGAGCAGGACTTACCGCTTGGGGCAAGCCCATTGCCTGGCCGATGAGTATACCTACCTTTGGAGAAATAATTCTTGTGTTTCTGAGAGATAGGAACCACTACAGAAACCTTTTCAATCTGCAATATCCAAGTAGGGACCACTTCAAAACAAGATAAAAGGAGACATTCATCTGCTTTAGCCTCTAACTGCTCCTGGAGAGTTCTCCCCTTCTTGACAACTTCCCTAGCAAAGGAAGTATTGCCACAGTGACTGGAAGGAAGAAAACTTGCTAGATTATGCTCTTTGAAGGTATATCCCCTCCTTAAGCCTGCTATCAGCACAAGTCACAGTGGCATTTTGCAAATCTGCTGTGCATTCCTACGCGCTGAATGTTTATCATGCATTTTAAGATGCTCCATCACAACACAGGCGAAATATGCTAAGGTGACATCTGAGACAACACAGCTTCTAACTAATTGTATTTCTCATTTCTTCATAGCCAGATCAGCTCTGTACTGAAGGTGATTTAGTTCAGTTCAATGGAACCATTGTTAAAAAGAATGTTTCTGGCAAACTCCATTCTCTACCTGCAAAGGCCATGGCCTCTTGTTTAACTGGCCAGGTCCCTGCTTGCCCACCTTGGTGTGGTCCTGCAATGCCCAATGCTGGGGAGGCAGGCTGCTGATGTGCTTCTGAAGCAGGTTTCGGAGTATTTACATTCTACTCCTATGTGAGGATCTGATGGGGCAATCATTTGGGAAGTACATGCAGAGGTCATATGAGCAGAGTAACCGGAGATCAGAGAGGACCCAAGAACAGGACTGCCTCGCAGTTAAAAATTCATCCTATTCTCTTTGGAATTGAGAAGGTCTCTTCCTAAGTGTTCTGTGTTAATTTGGGCCTTTAAATTCTCCTGTTTGTTAAAATTGTGCAGAGGAAAAGGATATGGACCTAAGCATAAACTTACAGTCTTTAACTAGACTGTGCCAGCTAGTGAGGTTTACTGATCAGTTTGTTGGTTGATAAAGACTCTTCAAAACTGCTCCTTGAAAGCAAGCAAATTCCTCTCAACAGTTTTGCAGAAGAGATATGAGTGGATACACAAGTGATACAGGGGTAAAACACAGAGCCCTAATACAGCAAAATGCTGTACTCTTTTTCAGAAAACAGCACATATTGTCTAATGGAATTGTTGTGCTTGTCTAACCTATGTAAATACCACTTTGAGATATATAGATATAGATTTTGGTCCAGAACAAAAGCAGGACTTACGTGTTTAATAAAGGGGGAGCAGGGGCAAAGGCTGCAGAAAAAGGAAAGGTCAACATAAACCAACGTTTGTATTGTAGAAACAGGGATAAGAATAGGGAGTTCAACACAGGATCTTGGATTTCATATATGTAGCTTAACTCCAGAGAGGATCAGGAGGATGGAGAATTGAGCTGAAGGGAAAAATGGTTGAACATGTGAGGATGGGATAACCTGAGCTGAAGGATAAAGATGTCTCTTCCATCTTGCATGACCCAGTGCAGCATAATCACTGGTTTGTGGCTCATCAGATCTGACAGCTGCACCTAGAAACATCACTCCATATGGTAGGAAGGAAGCCAGAGTTCTGTATTGCATAGTCCTCATATTTTAAGGGAGCCTGTTGTTCAACAGTATTATTTCGTCCAGGTGTTAAATTGAAGAAAAAACACCATATACGAACTGCACTCTAAAGTTGTTGCAGTCTTGATGCCCATAATGGACGAAGCTGTGGCAATCCAAGCAACAGAGGTCTTCCTGGCCACAAACTGCTAGAGCAGTCTGTGGTGTGGTTTCATCTGCAAGCAAGTTGGGAAAAGGCAAATGAGCAATGAGCTGATGGATGTGCAGCAGATTGTTATGCTTCTGTGGCCACTGCACAAAAACGTGCTAGTTGTTTTCAAGACTTAACTCCCAAATTTTTGCTACCGGTTGCAGCTGCCCCACTCCCCCACCCATCATTAACACCAGGCATTGACCCTCTACAGAAGGTCTGTGCCACAGCTACTCCTGTGTCAGTTGTCTCAGCTAAGCACTTGTTAAGATCATTCTAGCGTTAAAGTTTGCCCAGGCTTGCTGACCTAAAACCTAATCCCAACCCAATTACTTTTTGTAACACCAGTCCTAACCCTTGTCTGCCTTCCCCTGCTGTGCCCAGCAGCAGATTTTGTTCTTTGGTCTCGACTGATTAAAAAAAGTTAACTCTGCTCACAACTGTATGGGCCATAGTAATTACTCAGGCCCTCCTACCAGTTCCACATCATGAGTAAGAAAGGCTTTAGTGTGGAATTGCTTGGTATACTTCTGCAGATCCTAATAAAGGTTGCTTTCTTGGAAAATGTGGCCACTGAAAAGCTATGTTTGAAACAATTTTAGGTGAAAGTTTTTGTTCTATTTAAAAATTTCTCTTAGCTTTCTTTAAATTGACTACTTCAGTGACTACTAGTACCAACATACCCACCAAGAAAAGTAGCTGTTCTGAATATCGTCCTGTGCTGAGCCCTACTTCCCTGGCTGAATGAGACCTAATGGATTGCTCTGGCCTCCATTCCTCTCCTTAGCCCATCCCACCTTCCCTGTGGCCATCCATGATAAAAGGCCTGGGTGCTGTGCACATATGGTTCATCACACAGAAGTTTCTGTCCATATATATTAAGGTTTCCATCACAGCAACAGAGAAATGGCAGTGGCAAAATTGCTTTTTTCTTCTCTCATTTTTATTACCATGATGATTGTTTTCTCTTCTGTGTCATCCTCTAGCCTCTTTCAGTTCTCCTATGGCTTTAACATAGCCTGCTGACCAGTGCTACACTGAAACACGAACTTCTCTGTTAAACTTGGCCCTGTCACAAACATTCAGGGAGCCTTCTGGTTCTTCCATTCCTGGGTCCCATAGCTATCACTGTACTGGACATATGTCAAATAAGGGTCACAACCACAGCCTTTGCTGGAGTTGCAAGGATGGGGTGTGGGACTTGGAACTCCCAGGCCCTGTTTTGGGCTTTGCTGCCTTGTGGTTTTCAAAGTTGAGTAACATCCTCGGAGCTCCTGATCACAAGCAGGCTAAGGCATTGTTTGGTGCAGCGTTGCTGGTGCCTGTGTAAATGTTGTTGCAAAGGCACATTCATTGAAAGAATATGTTTGAAGACTCCCTAGTTCAAATAATTGAACTTTAGCTGGAACTTTTTCGTTTCTCATTTTGAAAGGATGTTTCATTTCAAAAACTATTCCATTCTTTTAAAATCATTACAGAGTTCAAATAGGAATCAAAACTGGTTTGGATTAAACTCAAACTTTATTATTTTTTCATGCTGCCTTGCTTGCTGAAATGTTTCTCTTTAATTTTTCCCCTCCTCAAATTGCCACTGAACCACTTTATCACTACATGCGATAATGAGACTAAGTTTCCACATCACAGTGTCTACCACACCATGAATCTAAACTATCTCTTTACCCCCGCAGAACCTCTCCCTAACCATACATTGAGGCATAGACATAAGGCAGTACATGTGGGAGGTTTGCCATACTGCTGCCCTAGAGATAAGCAGAAAGCTTCACTGAACAAAGCTGCACTAGCATTAACCACACAGCTTTTAGAGCCAGACTATGGACATATTCTAATTAATCACAATTATGCAAACTCATGTATTTGCATATAGTCCCATGCACAGAGTTACAGGGAATTTGGCAGATGCCTACTGGATGTGACTCAGCCAGGAAGGGAACCTCAGTGCTTGCCCCAGGAAATCAAGCTGAGTGGTGAGACTCAAGGTTCTCCCAGCCAGGGGAACAGGGGAAGAAACAAAGGCTCGCTTAAGAGTGCAGTGCCGCTTCTCTGGAAAGTTACTGTATTTCCCTATTTAACAAGGAAGCTACTCTCTGCTTCATACTTCACATCTGAGTTTTGCATGGCCCTTTAGTGATTCAACTAAAATGCTGTGCTCCTCCTTTGAACTGGCAAAGTCAAAGGCAGCTGCCAGCTGGGCAGCACTCTAAATTCATAGCTCTAACACCTGGCTTTGACAATACTAAACCTAATGCCTCAGTCAAATTCCCAACAGTAATGCTATTCACCTTCCTCAGCCCTAATCAGCTATCAGCAGAGATCCAAAGGGAGGGAGGTGAATCTCAGTGGCAAACTCACTCCAGGGCATTAAAGTCTATGTATGTGCAGCTTCAATCTATGATACTCATAACATCAGGCTGCAGACTACTTGCCCCATAAGGGTCACACACTCAATTTTGTCCCTGTGGGGACTAATCCTGGCAGATCAAGTATTATTTATGGCTCTAAAATTATCTAGATCTTTTTCTCTCTGCAGCTGGGAAAGTAGGTTATTTGTTAGACGCTTCTCAGTTACAGAAGAAGATATTGCTGGTTGTAGTCTATTTATTAATATGCAGGCACAATCCTCTGCAGAACAACAGCAAGTGCAAATTCACTAAAAAGGAAAACTCACTCTGTTTTTTTCCTGGAAGAGAATACAGAGGTATTCTCCCTGCTCCCACAGATGCTGCAATTACCTCCCAGTTTCTTTTTCCCAAATGAAGCAGAGATCTTCCCCTGACTTCTCAAATTCAAAAGCAAGTATCATTCCAGGTTAGCACCGAATGCTTACAGGAGCGCAGTTGAGAGGTGCCTCACCTGTACCTATCAAAGCAGAATAGCTAACAACATGTTAAAAAAGACAGATAAAAGAAATGTTAAAAACTCTGCTTTTCATAATCAGATTGCAGTAAGTCCAGAAAACATGTAGGCTGAAAAGACTATGTTGATACAAAAAGAAAAAAGAAAAAGAAAAAAAAAAATTCTTAAATGAATGTGTGAATGAGGGTGAGCACTTGCAAGCAGCATGACAGTGGAATACAATGAAGAGGGAGAATCTTCCCACTGTTCTTTCTTGAATGATTGATGTTATAATCAGGGATGCTGGAGCTACACAAGAAGAGAAAAATATAAGGCCATATTCTTGACTGGTGAAAATGAAAGCATTCACATTGATTTCTATGGAGCCACTGCTGTTTATGCCACTGCAAGATATATCCCTAAGAGAGGTGAGATAATGTGCAAGGATGGTGAAGATAAAAGCACATAAGAGAAATGAAAACTTATCACAGGCACTGGGTTCCAAGTAAACACAGCTCATAACCTCAGAAAGCCTTCAAGAAGTTGTTCTTTCAGTTTTACTTGTGCTTTATAAATAACAATGAATGCATATACTTCTCTGTTATGAATGCCTCTCCAGCAATGACATGTTGTCATTAATCATGATAGGATTCATTATTAGCTTTCATCTGAGGTTTTTTTTCAGTGCAATAAATGTTTTGCCTGTGCTTTTACAAATAATTATACCAAGATATAGCTATGTCCTGATTACTTTTTCTAATACAAGAGGGACAATGCATACAGCCTTCCTCAGAGGGCACGGTTTGTTTTTACTGTGGAGTACAAGAGGTACCGAATGCAGTGACTGTGTGCTAACCTCCCAGCGTGCACACTGCAAAACTGTCACACAACTGCATAGAGCATTGCAAATTAGGACTGTGGGATCTAGTATGTTGCTGGTACTTTTATCTGCAACTGCATGCTTCAGCTGACTCTTGCTAATCCTTTCCTTTCTTCAGCATACAAAGTTTTTGTAGTACATCTATGAAGGATATAAATCTGAAATTATAAACCTCTGTAAGACTGAGAAGCAGACAGCAAATGAAAGAAAATTTGAGTTGCCCTCATTTAGGCTTTTCTACGCTATACGTAGGAGGCTTGAAGGATTTATTATTTATTTTAGCAACATGTAAACTTTTTTCTAAAATCATTCAAGTCTTTCATATTTTAAGATTTACTATAACTTTATAATATGCTAATTTATGATAAAAAAGTAGAAAAGCAGATGAAAACAGATTTTGAAAGTTCTCCAGACCTTACTGTTCTTATTCTCGTCTAACACCACTGCTAACAAACAGCTGAGAGAGAGGCAGTCCTTTAAGACTACCTCCCTACCCCTCCCAGTAAAGGCCAAAAGCTCAATAGCCCTCTCAGCAACTCCAGCAAAATTTGGGGAAAATTGGGCAATCAGACCAAGTGTCAAGGAAACAACTGGTATTCAAACAGGATGAAGAAACCTCCCTCTCCTATTTTGTTTAAGAAACAGCAATAACTTTAATAACTTCACCAAATCTGCACAAAAGTCTGTGGCATAATCCAGATCACCTGGTACACAGGGTGATAACACTCCCCAAATCCCCACAGATTTCAGCGAGGCCAGGATTTCATTCCTGCTGTTAACTTAGCATAAAATCTTCAGTATCATCTCTTAGAAAAGAACTTTTGCAGTTATTTTTTAGCAATACTTGGACTGTTTTTTTTTTCTTTTAAGGGGATGTGCAAAAAGGTTGGACTAGAAGGGCCCACTATAAAAACTCAGATGTATAAACCTTACTGCTATTCTCCTCCAGTATCCTATTTGAATATATGTTGAAAAGGTTTTGCAAATTTCTGCTTATACTTCAAATATACTTCTTAAAACCACAAGTGTTCTGCTTTGATTTACACATAAGCACATCAAAGATTAAAGAGCAGGACAATTACAATGGAGCTGATGAATTCTTAATCTCAGAAACAGTGGTAAATTAAGGGAAAACACAGTCTCGTTACTGGTTGTTCTTTTGTGACTAAGTATTAGTTATCTGCTATGTTTGACATTCTGTAGACCTATTTGTTTGATTAATTTAATTGTTGTCCTAATTAATTTAATTATTTTGTAGCAAGGGTTGAGAAGCTGGTGCATTCATGGTTCTCTACATGGAGCTCAACTGATTACCAGCGCCACAGTTTGCTAAACTGGTAAAAAGCCGCCGCCCGCTCCCCGGTGCCCCTTTTGCTTGCCTGGGCTTGACTGATGTGCCCTCTGCTAGTTCCTGTCTCCGCGCCGTTGTTCACAGATTAATGTAGGGGATGGGATTATTCACGGTGCGTTTAATTAAGCACGTAGATCATTTTCTGCAGGAGAGAGCCCTCAGTCCTTGCACTTTTGAAGTGATGAATGTACATAAACAACTCTTCGATTTGCGAAGAGATAAATAGAATAAAAGGGGGGTGGTGGGGTGGTGAAGGGAGGCTGGTTTCCCCAGAAGCACAGGGAAGATTGGGGGGGGGGGGGGCAGGGAAGGGGGATTTGGAGGTTGCTTTAGTTTGTCACTCCGCGAAACGGACGCATCTTTACGAAGCAACTTTCGAATAACCAGGCGACGGTGGGCTGGGCTCTCGCCGTCCCGCGGAGCGGCGGGGCTCCGGCCGGGCCCGCGGGGCTCCCCGTGCTGCCCGCCATCCTCTCCCCACGCACACACCGTGGCGCTCCGCGGCCGCGCAGGGGGCGAGCAGTGGCCGCAGCCTCCCGCCGTGCACTGTAGGTTCCCGGCGCTCCGGGGCAGCGAGCCTCCCTGTAGCCGGGTGCCCCGGGGAGGCAGCACCTCCCGGGACCTCCCTGCCACGGCCGAGCGGCGGCCCGCGGAGCGCAGCGCGGTTGCGGGAGCGCTCCATCGCCGTGAGTGGCGGGAGGGACGGTGCAGCCCCCGCGCCTGCGCCCCACCGTGCTCCTGCGGAGGGGAAAGGCGAGAGGGGCGGCCGGGACCCGGCCCCGGGCGAGCCCCCCGCTCGCCCTTGCGCGGCAGGCGGCGGCGACAGCGCGGGCGCGCACGACGGCGGGGGGGGGGGCGCGCTGTGGGCCGGGGGAGCACCCGCCTCCCGCGGCCGCCCTCGGCCGCCCTCGGCCCCGCGCTAGCACCGCCGGCCGCGGAAACCGCCCCGAAAGAGAACTTGTTCGTCTCCGCCTGCCTTTCCCACCGCCCGCACATCCTCCCCCGCGGCGCATCTGCTCGCCCTCCGCGTCCTGCTCCCCCCGGAGCTCGGGGCCGGCCCGCTGGCTCCGGCTGGAAGATTTCCCCGCTCGTTTCCCTTGGAGGCGTTTTGTCGGTAGCGGTGTACCGAGGGGAGGCTCCGTCCCTAAGGCACCCTGCCTCACCCTGCGGGGGAAGGGAGCTGGGTGGGGGCAAGCCAGGAAGGGAGGATCTCAGTAGCTCTCCTAAAATCTATCAGCAGGCTGCGAGGAGGGAAGAGTTTGGCACTTCGCAGGCGAGGCTGAGCTTGTTTTTCCCAGCGGTGATGCCGCTGGACTGAGAGCGGCGCGGCCGTGCAAGTTGGGGGGACGGAGCCCTCCCCCCCCCCCCCGCCTTCACCGCCCCCCGGACCCGGTCCAGAGCCTTCAGCCCCGGTGGCTCGTCCCTGCCGCCCCGCTATATGAGAGCCGGTCCGAGGCTGCTTTCCGCCGCCCGCCCCGGACTTTCCCACCACCGACGAGGAGCGGCGCGCACTCCGCACCCCGGAGAGTTGTCTCGGCAGGCTCCGTGCTATGGCGAGGCTGCGGAGAAGCAAACTAGCCGCTGGATTTCTATTACTTTTCCAGTGCCTGAGCGAGCGCTGCCAGCTCGCCGGCGGGGAGACGCCGAGGCAGACCCGCGGTAAGCGAGGCCGGTACCTGCCGGGCGGGGCCGGCCCGGGGCAGCGCCGCGGAGCCCGGGGCAGGGCGGCCGGGCCGGGGCGGGGGAAGGCCGGGGTCGGGGGAGCCGGGCCGCCTTCCCGCAGCACCGGCGCGGCGTGGGCTCCGCCGGCAGCTCCGCAGGCCGAGGACCCGGAGGGGGGTAAACACCGTTTGGGGGTTGGCTCCCCCCGCTCCCGAGGGAGGCCCGGGGTGGCCGCGGTCCCGGCTTCTCCCCCTTCCCTCCCCCGGCTTCTCCGGGAAGAGCTCTCCATTACTTCATTTTTTATTTCAATGAGAATTCGGGACTTTCCTCTTTAATAAACCTGCCCCACGATCACGGGCAGCCGGTGCCGTTTTCCTCGCCAGCCCCTTCGCTTGGTCCCCGGAGCCTCCTTCCCCGCCACGTACGAGACGGTCCTGGAGGCGAAGGGCTCCACTCCAGCGCCGGGAAGGGAGGGAGGGAGACACCGGCGCCCCCGGGAGCCCGAGGCAGCGGGGAGCGGCGGGCGGCCGCCCCCCCCCCCCCCGCGCCCCGGGGACCTCCCCCCGCTCGCCCGCGGCGGGGCCCCGCTGCTCTCCCGGCAGCCAGCCGTGGAAGGGGAGGCAAAGTTTCCCTGCCGATCCTGCCTGGGAGAGCTAGCGGGCAGTCTCCTCCCCCGCGGAAGTCAGTAGCTTGCAGCCTTCCCTGGAAACCAGGCGTTGAGAGAAGGAGCAAGATAATGGAAGAAGCCCCCCGGGGCTGTGGGACCTGTTCGTTAGGAGCGAGAGGCTCGCTCAGTTGACTGCGTTCGCTTGCGAGAGTGTTGAGGTCCTCTTGTCGGTCCTTCTCGGAGACACCTGTTAATGCATGATACACAGCACCTGTAGTGCTTTCTCTTGGGCCACTGGTTCCACAGCGTGGGGTTCCCTTTTGATCACTAAAGCCTTCTGCATCCCGCATTCCTGTGCCGTGGAGGGGAAAGCTGGTGAAGGAAACCTTGGCGCGTTTGCGGATAAGTATTTAAGGCACAAGTGAGGAAAGGCGCGGGGTTTGTGTGTCAGGGGACCTCGCTGCAGCAGCTTCCAGCTTATAGATATTTTCAAAAGCTGTGCCTTTGTATTCGAAATACCAGCCACACTGTTATCAGATGAAACATGTCCACTGGCTTCCCTGGTGCAACAGAACTGCCCCTTCTTCCTTTTCTGAAAGGTTTGATACAAATGTGAAGAGTTTTGTGGTCACAGCGTAACTGACCCGAACGAGAGAGACTGGGGAGTTTTTTGAAATGTCCGGTGAGATCATGTGCCAGACAGAGCGGGGATTTTCCCAGGCAGGGGCCTGCCACTGTGTTTGGGAATTGCTAAATGACAAGGTAGCTCAGCAGGTTGCTGGGGCTCACATGTCACTTGGGGCCAAAGGGAAGAACCAGGAGGAGACTTTTCATGTACTGCTGCAAAATTCATGTTGCTGCTCTCAGCGCTGTAGGCAACAAATGTCGGTAGTTGTTAATGTTAGTTAGAAGGAAAAATAAAGTGTGGTGGTGAGATTAGAAAAAGTACTGTGTTGTGTGGCAGTGGACTGAGCTCACAAAGTTTATTAATCTTCCAGCCATTGTATCCAGAAAAGAAAATGCTAGTGCTGACTAAATGAAATATAACTCACCAGTGGGCAAATAATCACCACACATCACTGATTTAGGCTATTAAATTGTAGTAGTCATCAGTGTCTGCACCAGGAGGTGCTAAATAGAAGATATACCAACAGCTTGCTTATCCATAAATCACTTATTAATGTCTTGTGTCTTCCTGAATATGATAAGAAGTATCAAGGATTTTATAATCAGGCAAATATTATTTTGATATTTAATACATTCTGAAGAAAATATAGCAAGTGGTTGTTTGCCTTAACTATTAAGATGGACAACGTGATGTCAGTTTTGACAGCTAGATGTTTGTAACTTTGGTGTCTTTTCCTTCCCTCTTGGTTAAAAAGTCTGTATTATGACAGCAATAATTAAATGTCATTAACATAATCAGAGTCATAAATGTAAAAAGCATTTAACATGTTTTCATCATTCCTGGTTTTGTTTTGTTTTTAATACTGCTCTTTGGAAAAAAAAAATGCAGTGGGGGACTGTGTCTAATCAGTAAGAGGAGGATAATTATGTAAAGCCAGGGAAATTCAACTTCAGGTTCTGTGAGTCAAGAAAAAGAGTGCTGTTTCAAAGTTTTACTGTATTTAGCATCTGTATACCCTTAGATCAGCTGAGGTAAAACCTTTAAAGCATTAAAGTAAAAAATAAATCTTTGAAGTAGCTGCAACTTCTTAAAGGGAGGCTGTTTTGAGGTATTCTTCGAATACTCGGTAACAAAACGTCCTATTGAAACTGAGTGAAATAACAGTATCAAGAAATGGAAACGTTTAGTATGCCCTGGCACAGCCGGAGCCAGGAGAGGATTTCCGAGGACGCTCCCAAAGGGATATGCCATGATTCCAACAGAGACGGAAAAAAACCGCACAGGCACGGTTTTTTTGGCCAGCCCCTCCGAACTACCTTGCCGGGTAAAATCAGGTGGGACCAATTCAAGCCAAATCATTCCCTAGACACGCCGGCACTTGCCCGGCCGCCCCCGGGGGTTGTTAAACCCGCGGGGCGTGTGAGCCGGGGGCGAGGCGGGCGGGCTGCGCCGGCCGGAGCGGGGCTCTCCCCGCTAGGGGGCGCAGCGGCGGCCGCGCGGCACGCGGCTCTTCCCCGGCCGCCCTCCTCCCCTCCGCCGGGTCGGGGCTTCGTCCTCGCTGGCAAAACCGCCATAAATCAAGGACGAAGGTCCTTAAGCGTAAGGTTTGTGGGCATGTGCGTTCCGGGGCAACCGAACCGCGTATGGCATACGAATCGAGTGAACCGAAGCGCACGGTCTTCGGGAAGCTCGCGCAACAAATAAGGCTCCCCCGGTTGTTTAAGTGAGGGCTCGCCGCTTGTTGAAGCGTTGCCGCGAGAAGCCTTGAAAACGTTACGTTCTTTCGCAAACACCATCAGTCAGAATTAGCAGGCTGCTATCGTAATTTCTCTTCTGCCAAAGCATATTCCAGAATCCTGGTATCCTCTATATTCATTGCACTGCTGCTGTCTGCAGGCATCAGCATTCAGAGAGGGGTAGAATTATTTTTATGGGATAAACTACTGTTAAGGAGTGTTTATCTAGCATTTATCTACTGCTGAAACAGTCACATTTTCTGTATTGCCTAAGCTTTACTCTGTTTAAAAAAAAAACAAAACAAAAACAAAAAACCACAACCAAACGCAAACTTTCGTCATTACACATTAGGACCTTCAGCTTTTATCTTAGAAGTATCAAAAGAAATACAGTATTAGACAACATGCATGTCAGGTATTTTTTCTCTTTGCATTCAAAGTTACATTTTTTTTTCTGTACATGATATGTAAATGGGGAAAATTGGGTTAGAGTATCCCAGTGACATTTGAGAGTAAATCCTATTTACATATCAGATGTATTTTACTAAGAATTCCCTCTAAAGAAGTCATCTTTTTTTAACTTTCATTCTGGTTCTTCCTTTTATTTTTCATGCTTTTTGTCATTGTAATTTCCTCTGAAAGGGTGATTTGAAATATTGCTAGTAAATAGGGGGTAAATTAAGTTTATGATAAGGTTGACTTAGGTATTAAATCCAGCTTCACAGAAACTCATTTCCACAAATTTAGAGTAAGATCAATGCTCACAGTTCATTGAAGGTTTAAAAATCCCCTTGGGGAAAACACTGTTTTTGTTTGGCTGTAAATATTCCTCTTCAGAGTTTATATCCTCACGCAGGCACTTAAAACCCAGCAAACACTTGACTCAGATGCTAGGTTTGGTCTGACACTTAACTTGGAGTTGATGATAAATAACAGTGAAACTAGGTCTCTACACTGTAAACAAATGTAGAAAATGAGGAAAGGTCTTTAGAGCTTGAAAAATTCCTTTGTTGTGTTACTAGCAACACACCCCGGCCATTTAGAGCAAAATGCTGGGACAACTTCTACTGCCTTGCTGAATACCAGATTCCTTGAAAAAATTTTGCGGTTCAGGAGGGCTGTTTCCTCTAGGGGAAGAGACTCCTGAGACCGTGAAGGAGGTAGATGAGGAAATTCATCATGTCAGGTGATGAGAGAGACCCACTGAGGAAAATAGTCGCAGACCTGTGGTGAGCTAGCATTTTCATTATGGACTTTTTGGCACGTTTTTGGTGGAGCAGTGCAGCAGGTCCCTGCACCTGCACAGACCTCAGGAGATGGAGGTTTGGACCTGAAGCTTGTGTATCCTGCAGGACTACTGTGCAGCGATGCCTAGAAAGTTGCTTTGCTTTGAATTATGCTAAAGATGGCTAGCACATAAGAAACATGCTCAGTTGAGTCCTACTGGTTTTCTCCACAAAGGAGATAAAAATTTCTTAAGAGAAATAAAAATAAAAGCATCAGTTGACTCTGTTTTTGATAAAAGTCACTGTGTTTCATTGGAGTGTCTGAAGTACTGAGCAGTTCTGCTGCTGGTAACCTTGAAAGCACTGCCAAAAAGAAAGCTCTGTAGCAGCTCCAGTTTCAGAACTTATTTAGGCCACAGTCTCTTAGACTGAGAACACAGCTGGGGTAACTGGTGTGAGTGTATTTTGAATTCCTGGTGTGGTTCATGCTTCCTAAGGAAAATTAATACCAAAACGATTTAAGAAGGCAGTAGCTAAGGTAAGCGTGTGCTGGGGACTCTCTACAGAGTGAACAAAAGGTAATTTGATGGGAGCATTTCTCATCCAGTACAAGGAAATGTTGCAAGCTTGCCAGCAGTGTGAAATTATATCCAACTATTAGGTTTGATGAGGGCTGAGGTGGGAGTGTTAATGCAGTGCAATTGGCAGATGTCATATTTACTAAACTGGAGAATTGCATAATCACAGCAGGAACTGGAAGAACCCAGGAGATTACTTTCCATGGAGAAGTATGCAGAGGAGCCACGCTAAGTTCATGTGGGTTTTGTTTTTGTTTGTGGCTTCTGACAAATGAGCATAAAACAGTGCCCTGAGGTAATGTTTGTGAGTGCTGGGTGCTGTGTCTCATCACAGAACACTTCCTCCGCTTCCTCCTCTTTTCTTTTTCCTCATCCAACTAATAAACATAGCTTCAATTAGCACTCCTTGCTGTCAACATTGAGCAATCAGTTGTGCTAAGTGTCCTTGTAAATTCTGGGTTTGAAAGAGCTTGTGTAACATTTTCTTCTCCCTCCACCAAAAGGCAGCGCGTAGGAGGGTGTTTTCAAGTTGGATTTGGCCCAACCTTTTTCTCTTCTGAAATGGGCAAATGGAGCAGGTTCTTAGGCCAGATCCAGGGTCGGGCTTGACACTTGTTGAACACACAGTTTCAAAAGTAGCAAACATCTTGATGGGGTGATCAAGAGAAATATAAGGGTTAATATGAAGATAGATACAAGACAAGACACCACAGGAGTGATGCATCGGCTCTACTTCACAATGGTAAGATCCCAACAAGAATATTCTCTTCAGTTTCAAGCACTGTACTTCAAGAAATAATGTGGACAAATTGAGGAGTGTCATATAAAGAAAAAAAGGAAAGAACACTGCTAGAGAGAATAAAACTAAGAGATGACATGGTAACAATCTTCAAGTGTGTAAAAGGCTTCCACAGAGAAGAAGAGAATAACTTGTCCTCAACAAGTAATGACTTAAATTGTAGCAAGGCAGACTTCTAAATGTTCAGGCTAGGGTAGTAGACTATCTCTAAGTAGTCTTCATCACTGAAACAGTTAGATAAACATATGTCCAAAGTGTCATTCTGTCCAGAAAGGCAGCTGTTCCTGCCTTGGAGCAAATGGCTGGACAGTGTGACCTTTCAAGGTCTGACCCAGCTAACTTGAATCATTCTGTGTGGGTAGCTTTAAGTACACAAGGGTTCACCTCTAACTGTGTAGCTAGATAAAATATAAGCATGAATTCAAGTGCTCTCTTAGCTCGAGGCCTCTGTCTCTCATTTGTCAATGATATATGTGGCTTTAATGTGATTTTAACATACACTTTCTGTGGCTGCAGACAAGGTAAAGACATTTAAAATGCTGCTTGTGTTAGAGTTCTTATGTCATGAAATAAGGCTTTTAAAATCAGATTTTGTCCTTACTAGGTTCCATTATAAGCAGATAATTTTTTTTTGTCTTTTAAGGTATTCTCATAGTGACTTCTGGGGGGGCTTTAGGCAAGCATCTCTTATCCCATGTCGTTTTATTGAGTGAAAAATCCTTGACTTGAATAGGGAGAGTTCCACAAATGGAATGTACAAACCTTTCCATTTAACCTATCTCTGGTAATGTTTCAAGTATATGTTGTTTCACAGCTGATGCTAGGAGCTCTGATCCTTTTCTTTATAGATGCAATTGAACTGTGTCAAAGGGCTGCTTATGTTACAGGGATGCAATGCCATTTATAGTTTTTACTGCAGCTTTCCTTAACTGCTGTAGTTAATAGGGCAGACTCTCTTGGAAGTTTCATCTGCATTTAACAGATGTAGCAGAATAGGATGCAGTGGTTATCCAGTAATAAGCACTTCGAGTCATATTTAATTTTTTCTTCTATTCAAGCATTACCTTCCCCCCCACCCCCACCCCGCCCTTTGGTCATAATGCGAATCCTGCAAATATTAATTAAATGGGCAATACTGTATCTGGGCTGAAAATTACAGCTTTTCACTTCACAAGAGTTGTTAGTAGGCTGATTGTAAAAGGCAAGTATCATCCATTGTAATTTCAGCCTTCTGAAGGGTGAAGTGTTAAAGAGAGGGGAGTTCATCACTGTGCAGGTTCCTCTTTTGATGAGTCAGCGGTTGAACTAAAAATCTATTGGAAAATGCCGTCTTGGCCTCCATAGAGAATTGGGAGCCAGCATGAGTCTTTATTACTATAGTTGCTCCATGATATTCTCCAGCTGCATGTTTCTGCTTTCCTGCGTGGGTGTATGTGACTCTCCTTTTGCATTTGCAAGCCAGACAGCATGTATTTGCAATTCAACCTCAGTCATGCTGGGATATAAACCCAAGGCCCTCTGTTAGGAATCCTTTCATGGCAGGACAGGTTTCAGAGTTGCTAGGCTCTTCTCTCCCATCCTTCATCTCCTCATTGCCCTTCCTGCCTGCTTTGGAGATTGCTTCCTCCTCACTTGCACTATTCCAGTAGTTCATGTAGCCGCGCTCTAGGTCAGATGGGTCAGGCCTGCTCTTGTTAGTCAACTGAGATTTAAAAAAGAGAGAGAGAGAGAAAAGACTACATTTTGGAAGAGGTAGGGGAGGTGAAAATAAAATGAGGAGAATGAATGTGGTATTTTTAAACCTCTGAGCATTAAATCCTCTTAGAACAATGTAAAAACTCTGGAAAAGTAGAATACTTGACTTCTGTTTAATACTACCAGGTGTTATATACCCTTAGTCAAAAAATGTTTAAAGAAACAACTAGTTGACATTGGAAAATTATGTCAAAGTTGACATGCTCTTGTCAAATATTTCAGCTGGGAAGTGTCAAAACAAGTAATTTTGAGTTTCTTATTTTGATGATGATAAAATGTCTCATTTTTCATTTTGACTTTTAGATTAAAATTATTATATTAGGATGTATAAGCATAATTGAAAAGCAGTTTGTTTTGCAGTTTGTATGTGTGTATATATACATATTTTTCATTTCATATCCTACAGCAAAAATTGACTATTTACTTTTAATCAGAATAAGATCAAAATTTTGACTTAGGGTGGGAAATTAACTTTCTAGTCATCTCTCATTGAGACTTACCATCGTTGAGAATTTGGCTACATACTGTAAGCCCTATAAGAACAGACCATTTTATCATGTAGAAACCTTACTTTTATTTGATGACAGGAAAAGGGGGAATGGCTGAAAAAACAGTTGTCTTGATCATCCAGCTAGGTTTTGTTGTTTGGGTGGGTTTTTTTGTTTTGTTGTTTTTTTTTTTTTTTTTACTTTATAGCATATTTCTCATTCAGGTTGCTTCTTGGTTAATATGATATTCATCAGGCAACTAAATTAAAAGAGAGCACATTTTCCAGATTGCAGCTGCTGTAAAGATAATAGATTTATGGTTTATTTGCAGTGAAGGCATTTATGGACTAGAAGCTTAGCATTTGGTGTATTGCAGAAACCTGACCTCAATATCAACACAATTTATTACTGGTTCCTATTTAAACATATGTATGCTGATCTAAGTTGTAGTCTCAAAACAAAGAAAATGGATAGGGTGAATCATCATTATAGATCATCATCAGTTCTGGTTTCCATTTACTTTTTATTACATCTGTTATTAATCTTCTTTAAAAACAGTTTTTATGAATAAAGTACATGTAATGCAATGCTTTTTAGTTTATCATGCAAATTATGCAAGACTTAATAATTGAAATGTATAGTTGTACACTGTGGAAGTACACAGCTTTTCATGTTCACATTCAACCACAGAAAACCAAAGGGGTCTTTCTGCTATTAAACATCAAGCCAAGAAAAAACAATGGCTTCCAATTTTGCTAAAGTTAATGTATTTACCTTTTCCAAACCTTCTAATTTCGTTTCTAATACTGCAAGATGTTGGAGGCATTTCCTTCTTTCCAATGCACAAATAAAATAATAATAATACTAGTAAGTTGTCCTGACAATTTTTTTCCTAGGACCGCATAGCTGGAAGGGACTACCTAGGTCATCAAGTCTTTCCCTGGGATAAGAAGCAGTTGTGTTGTGGATGTCTGTTCCACATGCCCCCACGCATCACAGGCCATCAGTAATGCTCGTCCGCATAACAATCTTCAGGCACGTGGTAAAATAGCAGCAGCCCCAAGTATAATGTCCCACAGAAGATAACGCGGGCATTGACAACAGTTTAAGTTTCTACAGTAGCAAAGAATTTTTACTTTTAGTATGCTTTGTTTGAAAGCTTGTGTTTATCTCTTTTTGCTTAGCCTGTTTTTCTGTTTGTTTTTTGACTTAATATACTTGGTTTTTTCAGCCCCTGTTTTATTTCATGCATGATTACATGGAGATTTATTGCCAGATTGGTAATACTGATTTTGTTTCAATTCAAAGCCATTTTCTAGAATAGCATAAATGACCTGCAAAATGGCTCTTCCTCTAGTAAACTTGTCAGTCTGAATGGAGAGAAGAAACTACCATTATCTTTTGTCAGCCTCTCGAGCTAGCCATGTATACATCCTGAAAAGTGGTCTACTGTTTAAAAGGAGTCAGGTCTATACTCTGCCTCGGCTGAGGTGACTGAGGATTGGCAGTTCTGCCATAACAGTACAAAGTCAAACTCTGTACTTACTTGTGGGGTTTGGTTTTGTTTGGGGTTTTGTTTGTTTGTTTGTTTTCCCTGGATATGAATTTATGTTATTTCAGCTCCTTGGACTAATTTTAATCCTTTAACCTTGTGTTGTACTGCAAGCTTGAATCCAGCTGTGTTCCTAACTTTGTTTAGGTACTCTCTGAAGTTCAACCCCAGACTTTTGATTCCCATCACTTGTCAGCAGGCAATTTGTATGCTCTACTCCTCCATTGCTGTTTGCAGGCCACACTTGTCTTACAGTTTTCTCAATTATCCCCGTAATCATCATAGCTATGCACTTTCTATTCATTAGTATTCTTATTCTTGGAAGACCTTGTAAGGTAATATGCTAACTTTACAAATAGGAAGGTGGTTTTGAAAAAGTGACTACCTTGCCAAAGTTAAAAATGTGTCATTCGTGTCTCAGAGTATATGAGTTGTTTTTTTCTGCAATAGCCCAGTTATCTTTAGAGTTTCCCCCTGCTTCACCAAATTCAGGGCTGTAATTTCTCTCTTCATTCTCATCCTTGAATTCCCTAATCTAAGCTTTTAAATCCCAGTCAGACCTCTGATCAAATATCCTGTGTCTGCCTGGAAAAAAATTCCAGGTTAGAGTTGACTAAGGGCTCTGATTAGTGCAGAGACAAAAAGGCTTAGTTTGGGACCGCCATATATTTTGCCATTTCTCATGTTCCTCTCCTTGCTCAGGCTTGCAACAGCAGAGGAATAGGTGTCCCAGCTGTTTATACAGCAGATCCCAAACTGCCACATTTTATAGTCTAAAGTAATAAGTTTCTTTCCTAAACACAAGTGTGTCTGAAGAATAGACAAATACTGGGTCAGATTTCTGCTGGTTGGCACTTTGACAATTTGGAAGGATTACGTCCAAATCTTTTTGGGTTTGCCACGAGTTCTTGGAGAGAACGATGGTGTTTCACAAACTGTAAAATTATTTTTCCTGTAATTAAACATTGAGAATAACAATCCAGATTCAGTAATAACTAGTCAGAAGAAAGATTTCCAAAGCAATCAGTTTGCAGCACTGCTGACTTGAATTCTTTGACTGTTTAAAAAGTTTATCCTCCTCAGAAAATGAGCATTGCAAGATGAAGAATATTATTACTTTACTGCACAAATATGACAGCAGCCTTTACTGGAAGCGTATCTTCATGAACTTTTAAGCAGAAAGATTATTGACAAATGCTGTATAACACATGTATCTATACAGAGTCTATGTACAATGCTGTGCCTCTGATGCTATAAATCATGCTGAAGTTTCCTGTAGAGTAAGTATCAGGCTGGAAACAGAACTGATAGATTTTCTAATACAATCAGTGCTTTTCAGCATCTGCTGTTTTATCACCGATGGTGGGTTTTGTTTGTTCTGCAAAAATAGTGATAAGTTTAAAAAGCTGGATTTTAAAAAGCTGTTGTTCTTAGCTTGCAAACTGTATGAGTTTCCCTCCCCTCACATAATTTGAAAAGAAATTGAAGTTACCCTTTCCAGACTAATAAAGCCATCAGTGTGTGTGGGGGGAACCCCAAGCAAAACAATACAAGAAACAAACAACAACAAAAAAACCCAAAACAGACTTTATGCTTTGGAATATTTGGGGATGCATCCCTAGGCTCCAGTTATGGAAAATTTCCCTTATTTAGAACTGTGCTTGAATGTTTGCTTAACAGTAGCAATGTTTACAAGTGGTATCCTACAGATGGGTGGACTGAAAAAGATGTAGATGTCTAAGATTTTTCTCTGATCTTGGACCTTGGAATTTAGTTGGCCCAGAAGTCCCAGGCCATTTGCAACAGCAACAATAAGGTTTGCAGCCTTGTTGCAGATCCTGAAGAAGTTTCAGGAGAGAAGGATCTTTCAGCCTGCAGAAAAAACTGACTGCCACCTCCCCATATTGTTGTGAATAACAGCAGAGGACTATAGAGAGCAATCTATCCTCTGATGTATGCTTGTTGCATTCCCCTTTAAGAGCTGGGCATTGGGATTTTATTTTAAATTTTTTATTTTTTGGGGGGGATGATGTGCAAGACACACTTAGGAGATGCAGAAACTAAATATTTGCTTAGATTTTATGATCTGTCTCCAAGTGACTGAAATGTGGCCTGAGCTTGAGAAGCAGTAAGCACACACAGCTCACATCAAATTTAAGTGTAAACACCTATTACATTCTGCTTCTTGAATGCAAATTTATGGTTTATTGTTCTACTCTTTACACAAACAAAATTGCTGTTAGCTTCAAGGGATGACCCAGAGATGTTAATGAATCACATATTTTCCCCAGGCAGGCATAGATAATAATCTGAAGGTGAGGTCTTCAAGATTGGAAGTTATGTCTAGCTTTATCTGCAGAAGTTTGCTGTAATTAGTGTAGGCTGTAAAATAAAAACAATTCTTTTAGCTTTAGCCTCGACCCTCGCATGCCTATAATTGAATTTCATTATTTTATCCCTCTTCTGCTGGTTTATGGCACAGCTTAGTGGGGGTGCATACCAAGCCAGCATTCCTACTGAAATTTAAAAACTCTGTGGCCAGGGAGATTGTCCAGTGTTTGGTTATGTCTTGCACTGACACAATCGTGTTTTACTGATCATCGTAAATCCACTGCAATTTTAACTTCATCTTTCTCATTATCTGAGAGTCTTTGAGTCTGATGCTGATACAATTGTAGAGCCAGCCAGTTGACCCTTTTTTTCCAATAATCTATTATTTGGACATCTAGGGAAAGTTTTTTCAACTTTTAAGTAGAACTCAAATCCATTTTGAGGTTTTCCATAAAGTAGAAGGCAAAGAGAGGAAAGATGTAAATGTATTATAAAAAGAACAATAGTTGTTACCCTTGCAGGTCTCAATTTGGCACAGCACTTAAAAACATGACTGAAGTGTGTGCTTGAAGAGGAGAAATGCATATGTAAAGTCTTCACCAAACTGACTTGTGCTAAAACATGCTGGTAGGTGTTGCTAAAATGCTTATAAGGCCTTTTATATCTAGAATTTAGGAAAAAAGAGGTTAAATTCTGCCCTCATATACTTCAACACAGCCACAGTTTACTCCTGTAAATGCAGTTTGGCCCAATTTGAAAAGAGTCTTCAGCCCACAAAGCCTTCCCTCTAATTCTGTCCTGTGCTCAACAACCCTTAGTGTATGTGAAATATTGCAGTGTGGGATCTTTGGTCACAGTGCAGCTAGATACCACTTTCCCATGGGCAGTAAGCATGGCTTGTACACTCCTAGGAAGAGAATGAATGGGACTGATCTTTACCTTAGTACTGAAAACGTACTGCATTTCCCAAACTTGCTCATTATACTCTTTGAAGGTATTTGGGGTTTGGAGGCTGGACGGTTCTAGTTGCCTGTTTCATTGCTGATGTTTATATTTGTATTATCTACTTATAAGTTGTGATAATGTAATTTGCTTAATTTTAAGGGTAAGGGAAGTGCATTGCTTTTCAGAGTGATTGAGGCTCTTGAAATGGGAAAAAGAGGAGCAAGCAGAGCAGAGTCCATGGGCTGACTGTGAGAGCTATCAGAACATTTGCTGGGCAGGAATGAAAGGCCTGATTCAGTTCACTCTATACATTTCAGCAGCCGTATTAATTCTGTGGGGCTATTCAGCCTGGAAGTCTAGAGGAAAGAGATCAAAACATCCAGGTGGATTAAAAAACTTAGGCTACTTTGAGGACAAACATTCTGCTCCTTTAATTTAAATCCATAGGGAGCCAGAGAGTGGAGATAGGAAAGGATATATTCAGAAGCTCTGTAGGGAAGCAGTGTCCTTTTAGGGGAAAATACTGCATTTTCTATTGTAATTCAGTTTCTTTTTTAGTCTTTAAAAAGAAGTAAAAAAAAAAAAAGATACTTTCTTTGATTCTGTACTCTGAAAATCACAGAAAGGAGGAACTGTCTGTTGCACAGTTTAAGGAATGTCAGAAACTTCTTAATTATATAGGACAGGTAAACTGGAAAAGAAAGGTTCCCAACCTATATCCCTCTGCCAGGTGACTGCTCTTATCAATGGCTGCCTTGTAAAAAATGTCCGAGGAATGAAAAGACTTTTTGTCCAGGTCTGTGCAGGGCTATGCTTCTAGGCATTCAGGAGCAATGCTTCCTTTTTCAGTCATGAACACCTGTTTTAGCAAGGCATCGCAGGATGGGGAGGGGGGACAGGCCAGGAAGGCAGAATGGGACCCTTCTGGTCTGTAGCACTTCTTCAAAGATCCAGTTGTTTATACACTCCTACAAACATGTTTTTCTGAGGGGGAAAGAGGAAAAAAAATGAATAGCGATGATAAAGATAAGTACAGGCTGAGTTTGTTTGGCCCTATGGTAATTTTCTGTATATTTACAGCTGTACTGTGGCAATAGTGGTTTAACTTGTAGCTTGACAGAGTATCCTCTGACCATCATTGTGGCACTGCAAATCACAGCAGAAAGCACTAAGATATAACCCAAAATAATGGCTTCATTATAAATGGGATGCTGAACGTAAATGTGTTCTGCTCTCACTGTGCATCCCTCTGCAATTGTGGGCTGTATTTCCTTAACTTGTTAACTGACATGGTAGATCATTTATCTTTGTTTGCCAGGGCAAATTGTTCCAGTCTTCATCTTTCTCAGGAATCCTAAAACATGTTTCTCATTCAGAGATGCTCATCCCCTTCAACTTGCTCTTTTTATCACTAACAAGGCATCTCTGCTCTTACTCACTTAGGGATTTTGATACCCACCTGCCAAGGTATTAGTAGGAAGTCCATTGAACTATAGGTATTCCTGCTGTTCATATTTATCCAGCCAAATGGCATTTGAAGAATAATAGCCATCATTTTACAAACTCACTGAGAAATCCCATGTGCATATGATGATTTAAAGTCATGTCATGTGCTTTGTCTCCCTCACATCCCTCTTGACATTTATGCTGTAATATATTTTACTTAGCATTTGTGGATTTAGAATGGATGGCTTTGAATTTTAAAATAACTGTTTATAAGCTTTTCTATAGGTTTCATCATCACCATATATTAAAGTACACTGTAAAGACTGATGGATTTAGCAACAAAACTGCCATGTTTAATAACTGCTATTATTTATTTTCATTTTACCAATGGAGCACTGGAGTATTGAATGACTTGCCAAGATCACACACAGCAAATTTGGTGTAGGCACAAGAAAAAAATCGCACAGTTCTAATTTGTGTTTTCATGTTTAACCTTCAGAACAGACACTGTATACTTCATAGTGATGGAACTACAGACTTAAAATTGAATATACAAGAACTACTCACTGAAACACAAGCCAATAGCCTCTTTACAATTTCTGTCAGAACTCTACCATCCTGCCAACAGCTCTTTAACTTCCATTTAAATATTTGGCAATCCAAGACTGGTTTTTTCCTCTCTCTGTTGCTGCAAGATGCCATTCAAGCTTACTGCTGAGTAGAGCTGCAGTCTCTTAAAGTAATTAGGGAATCTGTTTTGCTTCCATGGGAATACTAATATACTAATAATTTACAAAACCCCCCAAACCCAACACCAATAACAAAAAACCCACCCCCAAAAAATCCACCAAAAAACCAAATCCCCAAAAACAAAACCCCCCACTTCCATGTGTTGTTATTAATTTAGCTGTGGATTCTATTTACTTGTCATTTTAGATTTTTGAAAACCCTCTTGCAATTGTGTTCTCCTCTTTCTCATCTTTTTACTTTTTAATTTTTCCTTCGATGCTATGAGCAAGAAGTAGAAGTGGAAGTTATGTGAGGCCAAAGGAACAGGCAGAGATCCCCACTGTCCTGGAGCAAAGGCTTGTCAGAGAAGTGGAAGCCTAGAAGGGTCTAGGCTTATGTTCAGCATCTCTTGCATCTATGTGAAGGAGACAATGAAGGCCCTAGAAATCTCCTTAGAAGAGGACAAATCTGGAGAAATGCCATAGCCCAAGGATAGATACATTGCTAAGACATTTTTCCAAATGGTCCCTTCAGATGCATTTCACTAAGAGCATGAGTTCTTCCACCCCAGTGTGCAAGGACAATGGAAAAAGTATGTGACTCCCTAACACTTCTTCTGGCCTACACATAAAATGTACCTGGTCTTTCACTACATTACACTACATATTCACAGGTAGCAAAAAACTGACTTGATGTTGTGACTGAGCTTGGCTTTGGGACCTACCAGCAGCAGTGGTACTCCAAAATTTAAGCTCTGGTGCTAGAAGAACCCCATATGCTTTAGGATGTGGAGCCCAACACAACAACTTTTTGGATTCTTTCCTTGATCTGAAGGTTGTACAGTGTATAGCCTAGAAATAAATATATAAATCACTCATCAGCCCAGTTTACCTTGAAAAAGATATGCCAACTTGCTGAAGAGTTGTTCTCAAAGAAATGATGAGCAAGAAAAGGCAGCCAAATGTGAACTGTTAATTTTCTTGAGCAATATATGCAACTGAGCATTTAGTCTAATTTATAGGCCTTTTGCAATATAAAATTAATGACCTGTACAATTTATTTTAAGGTCTGTTATAAACGAAATGCGTCAGCTGGATGTTTTTCTTTTCTCTAACGAACAATTACCTGGTTTGGAAATTTAATCAAGTTATCAAGTAAAATTATTGTCTCAATTCTGAAAGATATACAATTGTTCGAATATTTAGAGTGGACTTATAGGAAAAAATATATTAAAAGTTTTCAAAGCCTTTGCTGAATAACTTCCATGAAACATGTCCTCAATTTAGCTTGGAATGTCTGGCTTTACAATGACCACAATACATTTAGAACCCTCTTAGCAAAACTGAAAAGATGAGAATTTAGTTAATAAGATGAAATTAACTTAGTTATACCATGCAGTTCTGTGACTGTTACTGTACAGTTCCCTAAGTGCTTCATCTTAGGTATTTAGCACTGACGTCAGTGGGAGCTAAATGCCCAAAATCTGCTTAAGCACTTCTAGATATGCAGTATACAAGGTTATATTTTGCATTTAGTTTGGGTGAGTTTATTTTCTATTCACTTTTAATAATACCAGGTAATGTGGAGGTTTTGCAGCTTAGTAAGCCTTTCAGTTGGGAGCAAATTGAATTCCAGCCATTTAGCCTTGAAATCAAATTAAATAGAAAAGATAATAGTCAGTCTTGGGACATGATGACTTCTGATCAGTAGTCGCATGTACTCACAGGACATTTGAATATATGTTTCCTGAAGAACATTTCCCATCGATTCCTCAAGAGCTCAGCTCTGCATCTCTCACTGGCCAGGGGAAGGTGCTGGTCTGGGAAGCACTGAGCTGTATGTACAAGGGGCTGCCAGGTCTTATGATCCTGGTTGTCTTTGTTTCCTGCTGCTAAATATTATTTAAGGAAATGTAAAATGTCACAACTGTGTCAGAAGGATGCAAAAAAAATTAGAAATATTTAGAAGGAGCTGTGGGACATTGTGAATTTATGTGTTGATAATATTTATGAACCCCTTTTGACTGGTGCCCAATTGCCAGTCATTTTGTCATCAGTGTGTAACCTCTTATATAAATGTACACATAGAAGGTGGGTATGTAAGTACATGTATATATGCTTGTGTGTATATACAGATATATTTAAATACAAGGCCCTATATCAGTTTTACAGTACATTTTCTTTGTCTTCATTCTTTATTTGCCTATTTATACATTGGTTTTCACGGTCTCTGTAACAAGGATGTTATTTTCAACAGTTGCTGTATTCACTTCCCAGAGGTACCATTTCTTTTACTGTTCTAAGAGCGTATTCCACTCCAAGTTTTGCTTTCATTTATTGATGCAATGTGGGGTATTCAGGAAAGCACAACCCTCTTTATCCTGGCTTTCAGTATTTTGTCATCTTTTTCATACTCAGTACAAATCAAAGTGATAAATCAATAGAAGACTGCAAAGAGCATCTAGTAATTATCTTTTCTTGAAGTTTACTTTCCAACTTTTCACTCCTATTAGTGCCTCATACTTTATTTGAATGCACTTTCTAATAGTGCCTTATAGTGCATTCAAATAAAGTGACTACATGAGGATATCAGGGTTCTTCTGATCACTTTTTTTTTGCTAGTCCTTATGCAAGCAACTTTGCGTGTTGATGATCATTGTGTACTGCTATAGATGTTAGTCAAAATTTGCTTTCCTTACTCTGCAAAAATCCCAGTGGCTCCAGTAACAATTTGCCTATTAAGGTTTATAGCTGTCGCTGATGGAGCAGCCCAGGTCCAGCTGCTCACAGTGGCTGTCTGGAGCCCAAGAGGAAGAAGGCGCGTGAGGCTTACAGAGCTTTCCAACCCAGAAGAAATAAGGGTCCACAGTGTGGTCCGGCCAACTGACATGTGACACAACTCTTGGGAAGCGGGTAACTTCTCTCCAAGTCTTACGGCTGTGGCATAATAACACAGGGCCTTCAAAGGTTGTTAGAACTGGGGGCTAAAGCTCGTGTTGAAACAAAAGCCGAATCATGTGGCATCAATACTGTAGCAGGTATTTACTGCTTCAAGACTCTCCGTGGGCTGCAGGATCAAGTTTCAAGGGAGAAAATCCCCTACTTGCTTGTACATCTAATTGTTTTCTCTGTAGCAGGTGGATACTTTTAATGTTTGGCATGAGTTATATACTGAGCATATAAAAGCAAATAGCAAGAATAAGCTTAAATTAAAACAAGATGATTTGAGTTTACTGCTCTTAAAATACTGTTCTCTTATTTGGGGAAGCAGGAACTGAAGAGACTGGGAACGCCTAATGACTTTTCATAAATAGACCGCATTGGCAGATATGCCTATGTAATTTCCTGCTCTTGAGAGTTTTATGACCTCTTCAGCCCTGAGTCTCTGTCTTTTACTGCAGCCCTCCATCTGCTGAAGAGAATGGATCTTGCAAGAAATAGTTGTAAGTAGTGAAGCAGCTTTGTTGCTCTCCCTGAGTAAACTATTCCCAGCTTCCTCAGGATTCTTCATTAGGACACCTGAAGTGATGCATTTTTGAAGAAGGTTTAATTATAGGTCTAGTGAAATGTGAATAAAGGAGGAACTCAGCAGGCCCGCAGATGTTGAAGCAAATTATACAAAGCGCTTTCTTGAAAGAGGAGACTCTTTAAACATAGATACTCAAAAAGATCTCTCATAAGTTTATCCAACAGTTTTAGCAAAGCAATTCCCTGCCCTCTTCACCCCATAATGATAATACAAATCAAAAACATTCTCAACTGAATATCAGTCCAGGCTCAATCTGTATTTTAATGGGGGGGGGGGGGGGTTGTTTTACAGATGCTTTTGTAAGAAACATGTTTTTTCTTCCCCCCCCCTTCCCCCCCCCCCCCCCCCAAGACTTGACTAAATTGGGAAAATGTATTCATTCAAGAAAAAAAAGTAGCTTTCACCTTTTCACCCTTTGATTTTCAGTGTTTCTCTGGGAAAAAAGAATCAGTTTTTTTTACTTGGTAATACATGAAATTTTGTCATGTATCTCATTTTTCAAAATGAGAAAAACAGTGATTCAGGCAATTATAATCTTAGGCTTTAGAACACATTTTGAAACAATAATTTTAATATTTCAATTATATACTGACATAATGATTTACCATTGGTTTTTTTTCTTTTTTTTTTTTTTTTTTTAGGATCTAGGTGATGGAATTTGTAAGAAAGGGAAGATTATTATTTTATTTTTTAGTGAAAGGGGTTTGTGGTAGGTCTTACTTTACTTTTCTTCCCAAAGGTATTTGGTATGGTATCACATGGAAGTTGTTAGTTCAGCTAGGGAAAAGGGTTACTAACAGAAGAATTGTAATGGACATGGCAAGACTCTGTGAAAGAGAAAGGACGAGTAGCTTCCCTCCAAGCAAATAGAAATTCTTATAAATTGGCTTTGGGACTGGTCTTTTTTAGTATTTCCATAATAAACTTGTCATAAAAAGTGGGAGTATGTCAGTAAATTCTGCTGTTGTACTGATGATTCCTTTTAATTTGTGTCAGAGGAGGACTAGAAAATCATGTAAAAAATAATTAGGAGATGGTGGAGTATGAAAAAGGCATGAAATAATACAAAGTTAAAATTCACACATTTAGTGACTGATAGCCAAAATTTCTGCTTCTAAGCTGAAAAACACTTATCTGCCTCCTTACTGCAGAAAGGCTGGACCTTAAAAATGTGTGACAGATGTGGAAAAAGTGAATGTGCTACTAAAAGATATGAGAACCAGCTTTTTCAGTAGCGAGAAGGAAATACGCTGGTGTAACTGAGCTTAAAATATTGCATAAAGTTCTGATCATTCATTTGCAATAAAACTTCATTCAAATTGCAACAGGTGCAGACAAAGCCTATTTGGGATGAAAAGGGACAACTTATCCTCTGTGAGGTAGGATAAGTTTCTTTAGTCTCACAAAATAAAGTCTGGAAGAAGATGTAATAGCTTTCTATAAATATATTTAGGGAGAAAAAACAGAGATGAGGAGATATTTGATGTAAAGAACAAACAGTTATATATTGGCAATGAATAAATTTATGCTGTAAATACAAAGATCAGTAACCAATAAAGCAGTGAGGTTCAGAATGTACTTCCCTTTCAAAGTCAAAGAGTGCATACCTAAAATTTATGAAACATTATATAGTAGATGCACGTGGCTGTAGGGTGCTGGAGTACTAACTCCAGTATAACCACTGTATAACTTAAACTGCTCCTTTCAGTTCTTGTTGTGCAATACTGTGGAGAAAAGTGTTTTGTCCATCTTGAGAGGTGATGAATGAGCCCTCCAACACTGCTCAGTCACTGCAGGAGCAGTGCAAGGGAAGGGTGTTGCCCAAAGTCTGTGGCTGGAGATGTAAAAGAAGTAGACAGGTTCACAGGCAACTCACATTTTTTGGCATGTTCTGGCCTTGGAATTCCCTTTCTGCCATGATCTGAAAAGACGCTTAAATCATGCATGCTAGACTCTAAAATGAATGCCACAGTTTCTGCTGCCTGGAGAGCACCCCAACAGGGCTTTGTCCAGGAGCCTTGGCTTGCAGTGTCACCAGTAGTGCTGTCTGTGGGCACAGGTTGTATCATAACTTTGCTGTTTCTGCTCCAGCTGTCCCAACGAGAGCAGTTTCTTAGCATCACAGTTGTGTGTCTAACCTGCTGGCTTCTGCACAGCCTTTATGGCATGGCTGTTTAACTATGGACTTCACTCTAGGATTTTTCTATAATGATATTGGGATAGGTACTTACATGACCCTGCTGTACTCCTTTGCAGTGTGTCCAAACCTTGCAGCATGGTTTTAAATATCGAGAGGATGGCTGGTCATTGGTTTTTAAAACCACTGTGGCCCCTGTGTAGTAGAGGATTGAAAATGAAGCATCATAGCACTGTGTTTGAGCCCTTCAAGCATTCCCCTGAAGGGATACAGGCATGTCACGCACATCAGACAACCCGTTCCCTAATCCTGTAATTAAGTTATGCTCAAGTACCGTGTTTAGATCCTGTTGGCTCCTGAAGGTGAAGTAATTTCAGTTGTGTGACTAATGCATGTGTCATTACAAAGTTGGCGTGATAATGATTAGTAAAATTTTATCATTATGTATTAGGCTTTTAGCTAGCAAAAGCAGTTTAAAGCTAATCCAGAAATTTAACGTAATTAAGAAAAATCTAGGGATATTTAAAAAAAAGGGGGGGAGCGGGGCGGGCTGTGCCAGCACCCACTGACAGGAGAAGAGGAAGCAACCTTTAACAGCACAAATGAGCAGGGCTCTGGCATCTGAAGCTGGGAAACGTAGTGAGAGTGTTGTCCCATAAGTGGGGTTCGATATATGGTGTGCAATAAGCCAGTCTTACACACAGAGCCGAGATATTTATTTATTTCATGTTTGCGCAAAGATAGGTGCTAGGTGATAATTCCACAAAGCTAGCACACCACACCAAAGAACTACAACATATTTGTTCTGTTACATGATTAGTAAAAAAACCTGCCTAAATTTACGTTCATTGGTTGGTAGTCACCATCTCATCTACTATTGGTTAGTTATATTTAAATTAGCCTCACTTGCTATGTAAATTAGCAAGGATGCTCCTTGGGCAGGGGGGGCAAGTTCTTCCAGCCTTGAATTGAATCGGTGGTCGCGGTCTCCCCCTGCCGCCTTTACCTTTCCCCTTCATGTTGCTTTGGCAATCATCTGCCTTCGGCGCCTTCTGGGGCAGGATGTTTCCTTTTTATCAGTCTTTAGTTCCTTCTTCAAGGGTATAGTCATTAGCAAAGCATGCATCATTTATACAAAGTAACCGGGCCTACATAGTGAAACTATAGAGTAATGGTCCTCCTTAAAGGACAATGTAGGCCATAACTCAAACGTACTTATGACTACAAGAGGATCCCAGCTCCTTACTTGAAACAGTGGTAGAACTGGTGGCCAGAAGAGCTGGTTCAGAGAGACCAAGCAAATGTAGCTCCAAAAGCTTGCTGGTGTGGTAAGATTAGGAAGCTAGCTGGTCAGTCTAACAAAGTAATTGTACTGTTGGAGGTGCTGATAGTATGTTCTCTTGCTTTTGCCTTCCTGGAGCTTGTGTCAGTCTTGCAAATCTGTTTACAGGGGACAAAGAGCACTAAACTACTCTGTCTTTGTCCAGCATCTCAGCGTCTTTCTTCAGAGTAGCCAAGGGATAACAGGGCTGTACAGGCTAGTTTAAAAATTGGAAGACAGATTTAGCAATATCTGTGTCAGAAGCATCTACCCATCATCAAACTAACCTCAAAAGCTCTGTGGTGGGCAGCTGAGTAACAGAGTGTGAGTTCCTAGGGTTCCCTGGGAGTTCGCGACTTCGGTGCTGTATCGTTAAGGCCTGAGTATACGTGTATTTTAAAAGACTGACTTAAAGACTTCAAATAATTAAGACTGCAACATATAATTTCATCCTGCAGTTGTAGGATAGTCACCAAACCAATTTTCAGGAGATCCAGTTTCAATCCCAGTTCTTTCAAGTATTGGCTGTGTGAAAGGACCTGAGAATCAATTTCTGCACCTGGTCTCCAGCAGTTTTAAGAACTATGTTTCCTTCTTTATGCCTTTTGTCTTTGAGGGTGGTGACAATTTTTAATACATTTGGATGATTTCTATAGCAAGGAAGCCTCCACCCTGGTTCAAATCACAGGGGGGCTGAAATCACAACTGTGTTGTTTGGGCTCCAGGATTCAAGCAAGCTGGTGTTTATGTTGCCCGTGCTTCTCCACACACAAATAAAGACCTATGTCCAAAGACTAGCAAGAAAGGGAAGGATCGCTAAGGGAGCTTTGTACTCTGCCTCATCAATACCAACTGCACACGTTTCTGCGTCATGTGAAAAGAAGCTCTAGGAGCTCTAGGAGCACCTTTGCTCTCAGGACTCCCAGAAAAGGCATGTGTCACAGCAATTGTCTGAAATACAGTTGTGATTTAGGAATTTATTTTTGGTAGTATCTCATTTAATATAAATAATTTTTTTTTACTGCATGTAAAAAATGTATCAGGTAATGGGAACACCTGAGTACTCAAACTTTCATTCCATGTTAGTTTGATGTGGAATTCTTTCTTTTGCTTCTCACTTGGTCTTTTTCTTTGGTTTGCTGAAGCACTGATTAGATGTACAGTGTCACATCCCATGTCATTATTAGCATCCAAGCACTGATTAGAGGTCAGCAGATGTCAGAAAAACATTATAGTAATAAGGACATGAACGTAGCAGCCAAATTTTGCTCTGGCTGGAAACCTCCTCTTTATGAGGAGCAAGTGCTGCAGTGTTTTGCCTGACACTAGTTTACTATATTCTTCAAAGTGATTTTTGTCAGTGCAATTGGAGAAAATAGGAATGTGAAATTTTAGATTTTCTTTGGTGATGTTGGAATATTTATTTCCTACTCCAGTGTACATACTGAATAAGCAATAGATTCACACTGGTACAGCGTTCAGGCTTTTTCAATACTGGTAATAACAGGCTTGTACCCCTGCCTTCGTGAATCAAGATTTACCATGCAACTGACTCCAAAACTACATCCAACGAGTCTCAAGAAATCACAGGATTTGTTAAGAAATAATAATATTGGCGGGTTTTGTTTGTTTCTTGTATAATTTCTGAGTTGTCCAGACTTATTTATTTATTTATCCTCTAGAAGCCAAACAGTAAAAGCTGCAATCTTTATTCAGTGACAGGACTTTTGTAATTGATCTTTTAGAAAATGAAGTATGTGTGAGCTAATGGCACTTATCTGTGAAAGCCCTGTAGTGTATTAAACCTATTTAATTTCTTGCCATTATTTGGCCACCTTTGCCCACTGGGTCTTAGATACTCTGAGCAGTTTGTATTGCTTCCCTACTTAAAGGTCTCTCCACACACTTGTTAGCCCATAAATTAGACTGTACCACTTTGCATTGCCATACCCTAGGCTGATAATCCTTTCTCTAAGCCTTACTTGCTTGTGCTGCACCTTGCTGCAGAGAGATGGTTTTGCATCCCTGTATGATGGATGGTGTGCATTCTGTCTAGCCTGGAACTGAAAAATGGCTAAATTCTCTCATTTAGGCAAAAAATTGCATCAGCCTCCATGGCTGCAGGACTTGGACGATGGAATTTTCACATGGTTGGCATTTTACTTCAATGAGTGCACTAGTTATATGTAACACTAAATGGCAAATAGTGCAAACAGATCTCTGTCCCTGCTGTCCTCTGACCCTAACTTCAGAGCAACAGCAACAAAGTTCATTTGGTGGTGAGGGACCTTTGAAGGCAAACAATAAGGTTAGCATGCCATTATCTGATAACTTCTGGAACAGGAACACAGAGTGGGATCTGCTCCTCATATGAGGAATATGATGCTCTTCTAATATTTTAATTTAGCACTGGCTGTCCTTGAGAGCTGGCTGCATGGCTGAGAAGACCACAACTTTAATTTCAGTACTGACCCTAGGAAGAAAAAAGTTATTCTGTTTTCTTGTCTCTCCAATCCTGTGGCATCACAGGATTTATGAGGTGATTTTTAAATTCAATAACAGCTTTTTTTCCCTCCCTACAACTTCCATAAAAATATTTCTTACTCTTAGCGAGTCAGTTGTAATGTGTGCATTGTCAGGCTGTGATCTGCTTTGTGAGTCTGGCTTCCGTTTAAATCTCCATCAGTTTAAAGCCAGAGATTGTGACTATTCACACGGCACTGCTATGACATCTGGGGTGCTTATACCTGTCGTGTCCCACTTAGCCAGTGTTTCCTTTAGAAAACCTGCTTGACTGGGATCTTGAAAACTGTGGTTAAGTTCTGAAGACCACAGATATCACAAGGCTCTTAAAACACTGCTAGGGTATGTGAAGATTCTGGGCAGCCCTTTCAAAGAGGAATTAGGATTTCTTAAAACAAGTGGTTTATATAGTAGAGTCGAATTTGCATGCCTGCATGTGCAAGTACTCATGCATAGTTTTCCCAAAAGATTGTTTATACATTTTATTTTCTTCCACTTTCTTTATTTACATCTCACTCACTGTAACCTTTATGTCACTGCATTGTATCTTCTTGTCTGATGGATTTTATTTTAGGTAACCTGGGGATGAGTGTTCAAGAAAATCACCACTGTGATTCTAAGGCTTCAGTTATCTCCTGGGGCTCTGCTTTCGGAAGCATACTTTCACAGTTTCCGACTTCATGAGAAGCTTCTGATTGAATAATAGCCTTGAATTCCATTAGGAACCATGTGGTTTTTCTCAGCAAAATATGGAGAAGGTGGCTATTTTCCCATAAGCAACCTGTTTAATTTTCTTGCAGTCTATCTCCACGTTACACATGTGCTGCGCCTGTTGTCATTCATTAATTTTCCTTTTGAGATGCTTGTTCAGTCATTAGTTTCTGCCAAGTCCTGAAGAATGTATTTATGTAGGCTTTTTTTTTTTTCAACTCCTCCTTCTTTCTGTGAATTAATTATGAACAGAATCATTTGCTATCTGCTTGTCTGTGTTCCAAGCAAATGATAGTTGGATGTGTATTTGATTGCATCAGTTATTATTTTATGTATTTCAATTTCTGGAGTAATCATAGTTTGACAAGTGTTGTCCATTCTTCTGTGTCTCAAAGACTGCATGCTCAGAGAAGGGAAATTACAGAGAAAACATGGACCACAGCTGAATGTGCTACGTGACTATCCATCTAAGTACCAGTATGGCTTCTTTCCTTTAGCATTCAGCTATAACAGAGTTTTAGTTAGCCTGTTGAAATAAGTCGCTATAAAAGTAGATATTTCCCTGGTACAGATTAGGGAAATGGGTGCATATGACTCAGTGTAATGTATTGGTTGCCTTGTAACTGTGATTAAACTATGGCTACTTTAGTAGGACTATTGTAGAATTGCAAGCTTTTTTGTGTGTGTTTTGAAGAGTCTTTAGCGCTGATGGATGACAGTGAAATGAGAGAAGCAGAAACTTGTATTACAGAAGAGGTTACAAAAGAGTCTGAGCTATAGTACAGTGAACCATGATGGTGCTCTCTAGCATGTCGGGTTGCCATGTGGGATTTGCCTGCCTGCATGCTTGCTCTGTCACTGGTCTCTTCGCTAAGGCTCCAACAAACAGAGTAATTGCAAGTGTAGAGGGTGGTTTTGGCTCATATCTTCAGAGAGATTTGAGCATGTTACAACGATGGGATTTTGGTATCTAAATACCTTTCAGGATCTAGGTCTTTCTCACTTTTTTGCAGTACATGTGCATACAGAGACGTTTATCAAGAGAGACTTAGTGCTGAGCACTTTGGTCCCAGTCCAACATAACCTTCAAACTTGTACTCAATTGTCAAGCTCTTGGGTAATCCCAGTGAAATACCTGTGTGAGTCCTTGGCTGGAACAGAATAGACTTGGCATCCTTTAGCCTGGCACTGTAGAGGACTACTTGTCTAGCCAGAAATTGCTCATCACAAGTCCAAAAAAAGGACCATGATTGCCTATTCTTCTTGCGTCCTTTGGGTCACTGAATAGTTACTGGACAGTAATGATATTTTATGTCTGATGACCCAGAAGTTAAAGGTTATGTCACCATTACTAAACCGTCGCTCTAGTGGCGAAGCACTGAGCGCTCACTGGTGTGTGCTGATTATCTTTTTGGGTCAGTGGCTGGTAAGTCCCTTCAGATTCATTGAAATGTTGGCAGTTCAGGCTCTTTTATATAAAAGAGCATTGTGCCTCTCCTAAAAATGAACAAATGGGAAGCTATTGATTTCACAGCCTGTTCACTTTACTGAGCCTAATGGTGGATGAACAGAAGGAATGCACTAGGTAAACTTAATCCAAGGTCTCAGTAAGCATTTCACATAGCCTAGTGAACAGCAGATATCATGCTCTGCCCAGTCTGGACATGGTATGTTGTCTGTTTATGCACTGTAGGTGCCAAAGCTTTGGCATCCTGTCACTCTTGTCTAGATTACTTTACTTGCAAAGCTGAGCTATAGTTTTTTATGTTTTAATTATCTTGTGCCATGCTGCCGTGCTGGGATTTCTCTCTTCTCAATCTTGAGTCACAGAATGGCAGTGGAGACTGAACTCTTTTTTTTGGTATGCCTGCTGTTGCCTGGAAAAGGGTCTTGCTTGTTTTAACACATAAATAAGTAAAAGAAGCAATGTTTTGAGTCTCCACACTATCACAGATGTAAAATGAAGATGCTATATTCTGCAGCCAGTATTTTTGGCTTGAGTGCACTCATATTCTCTGAAATGTGATAATTATTTAATGTTTTGAATTCACCCTTTTATGGAAAAAGGCAACATGTTTGCCTTCTGATGATAATGGACTTTTTGCATGGCACCCAGGGGAAGCATTGCTTCAGTTCTCAGGTCTGACGTTTCATATATGTCTTCCATGTTGTTGAGGAAAAGAAGGGATGAATAAAAGAAGGTGTTAGCTGAAAGTGCCATTAGATGTCTGCAAATTACAGCCCAAATAATGTGATTACAAAGGCCAGGCCAGGTGTGGCAGTGTGTGACAACAGGAGGTTCTCTGTGGTTTGCTTTTTATAAAGCTTAACAAAGCAGTCCCCTGTTGCTTACCTAGGAAAGTAACTGGTTAGAAAAATTACACATAATTCTATATAACCGCAGCTGCGTTGTGTTTGCTTGTTGTTGTTTTTCCTTTTAAATGGGTTTAATTTATGGTTTTATGATTTTCTTTTAGGGCTTGGTCATGCACCATAAAAGTAACTGGGCTTTTTTCCAGTGACTTGAATGTGACCTGCTCTACAATTAGCTTTAAATTAGCAGCCAACATAAGGCAGTAAAACCAGCACTGGAGGCTGAAGTTGTTGTGCTCCCTCCAAGAGAGATGTTAAGGAATTCGTAAGAGTTTTTGTTAAGGGATGATTTATACCCTCACAAATCAGCCACCTGACTCTTCCATCTTTCAAAGTGCAGGTGGATGTTGAAATAGATCCAGATAACCCAGATAACATTTTACAAACTCACCTATGTTCAGCCTCCTCCACCTGAGGACAGAACTTGCCTTCTGTGTTTCAGGAAAAGTCTTCCAGGTGTAATGTGGAAGCATGTTCTCATATTTACCTTATAAGTAGAGTGACTCCATTCAGAGTGACTGTATCCTCTGAAAATATAAACTGCTAATCACTTTAGTCTAAGACTCTACACCTGAAGCACCTTACAAGAGCTGAGACATAAAATAAAATCATTAAGGGGATGGTATACCCTTTTGCCTCTATAATTTCCCAAGTAAAATTCAAGGTTCCTGGCAGTAGCCAGGGGCAGCAGAAAAATCTGTTGCTATCGCTGCAAAAGGCAAATTTTACCACCATTGGTCATTTAGTTTAAAGTATGGAAAACAGAATGAGCACAAATGTGATTTAACACAACTTAAGAAATTATTTTGCCATCTGTTCTTACCATCATAGCTCCATTTAGTCCCATCTATATGAGAGCTTTTTTAGGGAAAAGACCGAGTAAGCTCTTCAGCAATCTTTGTTTATGGCTATGGATACTCATTTCAGCCGTTGTAATTGTTTGGGCACTACTGAATTAGCAGTACCCAGGATTGGAAATGTTTACCAGGCCTCCTAGAGCCCTAGCTGCAGTAGTTATGGAAAACAAATGACTAGCTTGAGGTGCAAGCAGATTGAATATCTGATTTCTTCCTTCTATGTTATTCCCAGTCATCCTGATGATCCGAGTGGGATAACATGGGATTTCATTGTGTGCCATTCTAGGGCTTTCTGTAAAGGTGCCTTGCGAAGCTGTTGCATTTTCAGTGTCTTTGAGGTTGCATATTATCCATTTTTAGAAAAACTTATTCTAGTCTTTGTTTAACCCAGGTAGCTGCCTGGCTTGCCTCATGGTATCTGTTCTGGGACTAACATTCCCTGTGCTTTTTTTTTTTCCTACTGTTCTTTAAAGATATGTCAGTGACCATCCTTTGCTCGAATGCTGAATGCATTTAAGGTCATCCTATGTGAAATCGAAAGACAAAGGGGTTCAGAAATTAGCTAGAAAATAATTGGGGGTTAAAAGACCTGCCCAGATGGTTGATATCTCTTTGTCTTGGACTCTTTAGTTCTGAAAGGCACCAACTGAGGAAAGATGGAAAAACTAACATGGATGGAACATGAATGCTCTGCTTTCGTCTTCTCATACTATTGGAAAGGCATATCCAGTAAAACTGAAAGGAACAAATAAAAAAGCTGAAGAAAACAAGAGGGTGTGATTTTTTTTTGGTCCTGTTTTGTTTTTTGTGTGACTGATGTTTAACCTATAAGAACTCACTGCCAAAAGTTATGGAGTCTGAGAGCTCTGCTGAATTTCAGAGAGAGTAAGTCACTTACAAGGATAGTGTGAACATTCCCAACATAGGCCACAGAAATGTGCTTCAGGAGTATGTACCATTCTTAGGGCTGTGATATATAAAATTCTTAAATGCTGTTATTTCACAGAAACTTAGTTTTCCTCAAAGGCTATGAATATCCCTTCTTTACCGATATTCTGCAGGGGAGCATTAACTGTTAAACAACCTCAAAGTTTTAAAGAGTTTGATCTGTTCTCCATTTGCTACCAGTTTGAAAAGGGCTTTCTATTATCATAAAATAAAGGGAAGTTGTGGTGTCTACCTAAGGAAATGCAAACCACTCATTTACATTTTCAGCTCTATGTATTGGAGTAGTAGGGGACTGGGTAAAGACTTTTTTTGTAATAGTGGTTTATTGGACAACTGTTGGGCTTGCTCTGGCTGTGGGATGATGTACTGCCACATTCATTCTCTATTCTGGATCCTTTTTTTCCCCTACATCTGTACAGAATTCCTGTACAGATTTTATTTACATATTTTCATTTACTGCTCAGATATCAAATGGAGAGACAAAAGAAATTCAAATCAAACTCTGCATTAGTAGAGTTGGGGGGCAAAAAGCTATGAATACAGAGGTGTTTTTGTAATTAATGTGACTAAATCAGTCATATATTTTAAAAGTTTGGGTAACAAAAATTATATTAATGTAGGATATTCTGATTAGATATTAGGATTTTTCTTTTTACCATAAACATGATCAAATACTGGAGTAGGATGCACAAAGAGGTTGTGGTGTCTCTGTCCTTGGAGGTGCTCAAGACTCTCTTGGACATGGGCTTGAGCAGCCTGATCTAACCAGACCTGCTTTGAGCAGGGGTTGGACTAGATGATCCTGGAGTCCCTTCCAACTTCAATTATTCTGTGATTCTGTGATTCCATTTACCATTGCGAAGAAACTCACTGCTAACCGTGCTTTCAATGAAAAGGAGTTCTCTCTCTCTCCCCATTCCCACAATGTGGTGAAATTACAAAGGTTTCTAGTAGAAGCTGTGTTATACAACATACATTTATAAACAGTTACTGTCTTCATAAAATCTCAGAAATTATGCCTTTACTGAATTATTAATAAGGTTATTCAGGGATTTATCTGAAGCAATGCAAGAAGTAAAAAAAATTTGTAAGACTTATTAAAATAAAAATTAATTGAAGGAAGACCATCTTTACTGTAAATGCTGTGCAGTCAACAGAAAGGAGTTATAAGTAACATTGCATCCCTGTTGATTCTGTCACTGAGAACTATTATTCAATGCACTGATTGGACTTCTCAGTTCTGAAATGCTTCAGAATTTTGTTTGCAAAATGTGTTTTACCAGGTTGTCAGTTTTGGTGGAAAAAAAGGCAGCAGAAATAACAGCTGCTGTTACAGCTGGTGAATGCGGTAGGTAGCCATAACATTTCCAAAATGAGTAAGCAATTCAGGACAGCATGGGGCAGGTGCAAGCCAGGTTAGAATGAAATCAAGTCAGAGGAGACTCTTCAGCTTCATAAATTAGGTGATTATTTCTGTGATGCATCCTGTTCAAGGATACAGTAACTCCAGATCCAGTTATAGTTTCACAGATTAATGACTGGGTCATGTCAGTGCACTTTGACTCTCTTTGGGAGCAAAGCCAAGGATATTTTATTGAAATGGAATCACCTTTGCATCTCTCTTTGGTCTGTCGTTGGCCATATTTATGCCTAAGTCATCTCTGTAATGTAGCTGATCAAATACAATGAAACAATTACAGGGTGCGTTCCCAGGTACAAATTACTTTCTACACACCACTTGTGTTAAATTCCTCTGCAGATAGCCCCATTTCTTGGCCCTGCTCCAGCTGGCCCAGCTCAGCACTATTCAGTATTCTGGTTTTCACTTGAGTCTAACTTGCAGCATCCTTCAGAAATGAGTAGCAGATGCCCAGTTTGATGGTGCAGGTCCTCTGATCATTGAGCGCATATGCTCTTTTGTCATTCTGTCTCAATTATTGAAAGTACTGTCAGATGAGAAAACAAAACAAAAGCCTGCTAAGAGTCTAACGAAAAATTGTTTCTGCCTAATCAGTTGAATGAATTTTCAGTTTACAAACAGTTCCTCTGCACACTTATCTTCTGTCCAGAGAAAGTGTGTCTGTACTAATAGCTCTCGGCTTTGCTTCCTTGAGTGCCTCAGCCCACTCACCATTCTTTCCTTTGCTGTCATCTTGTATTTCATGTAGAGAATTTTTCAGTTAGTAATCTAATTTCTTGGTAATGAAGAATTTCCTTCTTATCTTCTTGCCTTTTTGGTGGCATTCATGGTATTCATATGTATGGAAATAGTTATTGTCTGGCCATTTTGTTCTGTACTATTGAACAGAAAAATGGTGTTGGTAGAATAAAAAAGTTTTTTGGAGCCCTCTTTGACAAAAATGATGGTTGGCATCTTTGGCAATTGCCAGCCTTGTATTTCCATATTGAACCCACTGAAATAGAAACTCAGCTTCTGTACTGATACATGTTTAGTCTTTTTTTTTACTTCAGTATAAGGATACATTTCATTTAAGATTACTTCAGATGAATCTTTCAAAAATACCAGGATTAAGCCCTTTACCCATTCAGATGTGGGATATCAAGAAGAGAGCTGAATTGTGGTACAAGTAATTAAAAGGTTGCTTGCATCTCCTTTCATTATACAGCATGGAAAATTTCTTACAGCATCTGTCAGAGAATACTTCACAGCTGATTTTCAATGGCATGTCACACCATATTGTTAGAAGAATATCTTGTGGATCATATCACTCTTAGGCAGCGCAGGGGTCAAAGGAATGATCTGTACAGAGGGCAATGAAAGAGCAGTTTTCTAAAGTTATTTAACATGTTAGGAACCAAGACAGCAGTTTGTATTCCTGATCCAGCGGCATATAATACAAAGCAGGGTGAAACATGGAATAATGAATGCTAATTTACAAAGTTTTGACTTGGGGGATTTGACTCTTCTATCAAAGAGAGTTGCAGAAGTTACTAGTTAATGAGAAGTGATGGGACTTGAAGTGGTGTTTGAAAGAACTGTGGGAACAAAGAGACACAAACTCCAATTACAGGGTTGATAGCAGTTTGGGGAGATGAATTATGGAAACACGAAAGGTCTGACGTTTGAGGATACGAGAGGAATATTTTTCTGGTAAAATTAATTGGTTCTGATAGATTAGATAAATGAGATCTTTTAGAGCTTTCTTGAATCTGAAGAGAGCTGTTATCTACAAGGAAAAATGTGTCATGGAGATGAATATTAGAAATCCTATTTTTACAGTTAGCTTCCTTTTTTAAGAAGAAGTTAGTTGAATAAAAAGAAGCAAACTGTGTGCAGTAACTCGTATCTTTGTTGTTCTAAGTTATATGTCCTTTTGTGATATATAAATATAATGGACAGGCTTAAGAGCATGTCTCTTCCTTTTTGAAGTGCATTCTGATCAATTCCAGGTTGGATGTAGGGATACTCTTCTTTTCAACCTCAAAAATAGTTGTACAAGAAAGGCAAGGATCATATAAGCTTGGATCTGTTCTTATTTTACCTCTACTGATTCAACCGTCCTCAGGCTTTTAAGAGATTTATAACTAGACACTTGAGAAATGCTAGTAAAATACGCAGTGAAACAAGAATAATAATTACCATGAGAGCAACAGTGAAAAGGCTTGCTGCCAGTTCCACAGACATCAACTAATCAGAAAAATTTAAGTCTTGGACACATTTCAGAAAGGCCATTTATATAACAACTCCAAGTGAACTGTCTAGCTTAGGAGCTCTTCTCTCTGTTGCTAATTTATCAGCTTTCATTCTGAGAAAACAGAAGGTGCTGTTAATAGTTTTAAAGAATTCTGTAGTAAAGACCAGAGACAAAATGTAGAACTTTTATTATCCAGAGCTGTGATTTTCTAACTGATGGAGGGATAGTTTTTGTTTCTTGTGTCATACTTCACTGATGGTAATAATAGCTGTGTTCCACACTCCTGTTTTTCAGAAACTCCTTTCTGCAAAGATCAGTGGATGGCCTCAAATGACGGAGATGGTGTTGATGGAAAACACCCTTTCCATCATCTTGAAACATTCCCTAATTACATCCATTATTTCACAGAACCTCCCATCTGAAATGTCTTTAGGCTCCCGCCACACTTCAATTAAGAATAATCACACCAGAGTAGGATATGTTCATGAAATTAGTGACTATTGACCAGAGTCCATCCTCCAAGCCTTTGCTACAAGAAAGATCAGTTGAAGCAATGGGTTTTGTCTGCATGAAGGTTAAGTCTGAAATTTAGTGGTCTTCAGTGTAACATGACTTCACCACAGGCACGTGAAAAATGGAGAGTTGGGTACTATGTATACTGTGATAGTTGGCAGTGCAGCTTAATAGACTAGGGACTTTGTCCAAGAAATATGCATAGCTTTGCCTAAAAAGTATGTCATGAATAGTTTTATACTATACATGTGTTAACTTTAAAACCAAACAAATAATAGGCTTTTTTGGAATCCGTTGTGTAACTCATATTAACAGCTGCATTGATAGCAAGCAGATTATCTGCAAAGAGTAACGGCTACAATGCCGTGCTTATACAACATAAGAAATATTTTAGGCTTTGCAAAGTAAATACTATCTTAAGTTGCACAACAGCAAAGGTAGTAGGGACAAACACTGTCCTAACATTCCTTCAGCAATGAGAGGCTTAATACAGATTGTATAACACAATTAAAAGAACAGGAAAATTACTTGGGTGACAGTATACCTGGGGGAAAAAAGAGTTCAGGATATAATGGAAGGGAAATAAGTATATTTTGTTCTGTAGCTATGGATTCTATAATATTGAAAAGAAACTAAAGAGATGAGCATTTCTGTACTCTCATCTGAGAACTCAGACACTGTTGCACATGCTAAACATGTTTACTAATAGGTTGTCAGCTTTGAAAAATCAACTGAGAAATACTTACTAAATTTGCAGATGAAGCAAAGGTGAGAGGATTAAAAGTACGTTGGAGGGTTGGATTCAGGATGATCATGACAAATGAGAGCAGCGTTCTGAAAGAAATAGGAGCCAATTCTATGTGAAAATGTGCAAGAGTCTGTTCCTCAGAATACTGTCTGCACCTTTACAGGAATAAGAAAAGATGGGCGAGACAGAGGGTTCATATTAGAAGTTTTAAAGGGTAAAATGGATCTGAAGAAGAAGAACATAAGGCTATCTATTCTCTTCTGAGCTCATACAGCCTCAACAGAAATGCTGCATCCAGGCTTGCACGTTGCAGCTCAGGAAGGATGCTAGCCAGCTAACTAGACCAAAGGAGAGGACAAAGAAGATGTAGCAAATGTGACCTACATGTCTGGAAAGTGTAGAGCAACATTAAAGGGGCTTGGTTAGTAAAATAGGCAGCAGACTGAAGTGGAACACAAAAATACTTTTCAGGTGCTTAAAAAGTAGTTGCAAAGGGAAAGGCAATACTTTGCTCTCCCTGTCCATTGTGGATATGATAAGCAGTGCTGGGCATAGATGGCAGCAAGGTAAATGAGAGTAGGGGGTTAGGAAAACCCTTGTGACTGTATGAGCAGTTAACCTCTACAGTAAATTGCCTAATGACATGGAAAATCTCCACTGGTAGAGGTACTTGAGAGTGTATTAGACAAATGCCCAGCAGGAATATCTGAGGCATAATTGAGCCTGCTTCCATGCAGAGGGATGTGATAGATTTCTTCTTGCTCAATCTTCTATGCTTTCTGTGAAATACATAAAAAGATACTTGCTTTGTCTTTCTCCAGAGAGTCATTTATGTCTCCCAAATTATTTCAGTTTGAGGCACTTTGGTTGATTCTAGTGCTGAATAACTACTGCTGGCCAAATCTTGACTGTTGTTGCTTAGATGGACCCTGTGACTGAGACAGAGGAATCCATGTATTCACCCTGGAACTAATCTCAACACACCCAGAGCAAAGATAGTGGGAAAGTTGCATTTGAGTTGATATCCCAACAGCTAGGAGTGAAACATGGGTTTTCTCTGGTAGAATCTTTTGAGACAAGACTGAGCAACTGGTTTTGTCCGTTTTAGAAAAAAAATCTGTGGGAAGTTTTATTACTGGTTTATTATGGACAAGCTTTATAAGATTAACATACTAAAATGTTGACAAGATGTCAGTCATTCTATCAATACTGAATGACAGAAATACAATTACCACAACTGGAGGAAAGCATAACAATATTTCCTTCCAGAAGAAATGAGTGCAGCAACAGTTTAGGAAAACTTGGGGAGATTCATTGCTATTACACCCTTCAGTTGCCACTGAAGGGGGGTCACTGTGTTTGCCTTTCATTCCATTTTAAAATGTCAGCTGTGACTGACTGTGTCCATATATGCTACCAGAAGGGCCTTAGGGTAAAGTTTGGGTTTCCCTGAGTCAAGGAACTTTGCCAGTGTCCTGCATGAGGTCAAGACTTTGTCTCCAGGCTTTTCTTCTTCTCCTCATATAATAGTGGGAACTTTCTTCATTTGTATTCTTGCCTTCAGAATGGTAGATGGAAGTCCAGGGACTTTATGAAACCTGAGACTCATGGGAATTTTTCTTAAAGTAAAAATAAATAAATCGGAACTGGAGCAGTGTTATATGAATGGGCTTCTGAGAGCTGGCTAGACTAGTGGCAAATGCCTTGTGTTTATTTGTGATATGATCTGACGCTGGAACTCAAATGTTCAAAGCTGCCAGACATGTTCATGCCTTTTCCTCAGAATAGTAAATAATGGATATGTTTGTGAGTGTCCTTCAGATGCTCTGGATTCCAGATTGTGTAATCACCCTGAGTTTCAAGTTTGAGAATTAAAGCACATATTGCAATTACTCCTCTGGGATAATTGTTGTCTTGTTGAACAAGAATTTTGTTGCTTTTGTTGCTTGGCCAATCCTGAAGTATTAAGCACTCTAAAACAAATAAAATAATTTAGTTCATATTTTATTTAGGAAGTGTGGTGCCTTGTATAATCCAGGTGGCTTGTACAATCCAAAATGGTTTTGGTTGAATCTACATTTTGTGCTGTAATATTCAGCACGACCTCTGGCTCTGAATCCAGGCAGCTGCCTTTGATCCCAACCTTTACCTGGCAAACATCTTCCTTCAGAAAGCCAGTGTTTGCAGGGACTAAGGAACAGGATGGAGCAGCTGCAGATCACTACATGTGTATCTTCTAGATCCAGTAGTATTTGATTACTTGAGAATTTAAGAAAACCCTAATCTGTCATGCATTAGTAGATTTAAAATGTGTTTATTTTTGAGGGGTTGGCTGATTCAGCATTTGGTAGGTGAGAGAGATGAAGCAAACATCTTTCTTTACAGATGCATTTAGCTTATTTGCTTAATTACTATTCCTTCCACAAACAAACAGTTATAGTGCAGGTTTTCTTGTTTGCACTTTGATGGTACTGAAGAGTATTCAATTAAAGCTTTTCCAAGTCTTTTCTAAATGTATTGTTTCATTTTTCATCTTTAATCCTTCTTTGAACTCTTTTTGTTTTCAGTAGTTTATTGAGGTCTTCTCAAGACAAAAGAAACCAAACCAAATACAGAAAACCAACCATTTTCCCTCACTCAGAGACTGGTGGCTAATTATGTCAGTATGTTCACCCTCTGAAAATGAATGAGAATCTGAGTGTTTCTCAAGCAAAACTAAAATCTAGGCAGATTTTTTTCTCTATCGCTATTCAAACCAGCAGGAGTAAGGAATATAGCAAAATCTCTGCACTGTGATTATATGTCTGGCAATTTAATGCACAGCATCTGTAGCATCCAAAGAGTGTCTTGCCTAGTAGTTAGTGGGAGGACACATAATGAAGATACTAGGGTATGAATTGCCTTTGTGAGAGAACTTGAGTAAACTCTTTTTCGAAGGAGAGCATGAGAATGCTTGAATAGGACATGGCTTCTGAAAGCCCGAGTTAATGAACCCACCTCCAGCATATCTAGTTGTGCTTCATCCTTGTGCTGCAATATCTTCTCCTTCTCATTACACTGTTCATTAAAATAATTTCTTCAGACCAGACAGGGAGCATGTTCTGAGGTGTATTGCACAAACAGAGGCCTTTTTCTTACTTACTAACCAGTATTATTGGTTTGATATATTAAAACCCCAGGGTGTAGGTGCTTAGATCTATCCAGCACATGGGTGATTTCAACCTAAAGCATCCAATTCTTTTACCCTTTTTTCTATCATTCTGGTGGAATGAATTTTTCTCAAAATCTTTGAAATGCAGTCTGTCTTTTGGGGAACAGTCTTGACAGTAATGTATATCTAAACCATTCTGACCTGGAAGAAGCCTATTGGCATCTCCTGTGGTGTATGACAGTTTCATGAAAAAGCTGTACAATTCTGTGCCGTAATTTGCCACATCAAATTACTCTTTTTTTTTTTTCAGGCAGGAAAGCTGGCAATCTGAGAACATCCTTTCAGACTTCAGTTTTGCCAGATATATGATTGTGAGGAGGTATGATGCTTCTGGATGGAGAAACATCAGTTTTCTCCCAGAACTGTGTTTTAAATATAATATTTAGATAACAAATCATCCAGTCTGCTCAGAAACACCTTTGAAAGGAAGATTCATACTACTGATAGAAACCAAGCTATGGACACATACACATTTTGTCTGCTTTGTGCATGAAAAGGGAAGCCTGTGTGAAAAGCTGATGTCTAAAATTCCCCTTTCTGTGTACCTCCTTCTTCCTAGAATATTTAAAATTTACTCAGAAATTAAATGTTATAAATGGGAGAAGACATACTTTTTTTATGCATACAGAAAAGAAGATGTTTTTCACAAATCTGAGTTAGTGAAAGATCTTGAAAACAGGCCAAAAAAAAGACTGTAGTTTGTGCTTAGGATTTGGAGACCACTGCTGCTTCGCAACAGGAATTGCTGCCTGTCCTCTTTTTTCTGTTCTGGGTAGAAGCAGAAATCTTGTGTTCTAAAATAATTGAATAGTCTTTAACTCAAAAAAAACCCCCAAAACCAAAACCCCCCAAATCTCCAGCTAATTCTGCCTTCTAAAAGATTTACTGTCTGGATCGGAGGTTTTGTTGCAGTTTTCTCTCTATTCCCATAGTTTTTGGGGGGTTGGAGTTCTGTGGGGGGAGGGTATTTTACTCTTTCATTACCATTTCTGTGCAGTTGATGGATGATGGTCATTCTTTGCTACTTCCCATGAATTATTACTTCTGTCCACAACAGTGGATATAACACAAGAAAAAGGAAAAATTCATTTTCTTACTTGTAATTTTGCCTTCCCTTAGTATTGATTTACTGCTTAGTAAAGATTTTTCTTATACTAAAATGGTAATCTGTCTTACATTTGGTCTGGCATAGAATGCCTGGTTTTTTGGATTTGTCTGAGTGAAGACAAGAGCGAGGATCACATAAGGTTAAACTTTCACATGTTGGCACCCTGCTGTGTCCTTTATGTGCTCAGTTCAAAGCTTCTATTTGTGGATAAGTTTTGTGTGTTTTCTGCTGTGGAAGTCTGCTTCTAGGAAGGTTCCAATGGTCAATCAGCGTATTAAAACTCAAATAGCAGGTTTTAAAAAAGAGATAGGAGAATTGCATAAGCCTCCACTCATCTAGGTCATTATTGTAACACTTGAATTTGCAAGTGGCAAACCCATCATAAGAGAAAACAAAAGATCAAAAAAAGAGAGAACCAATTTAGCTTTTTCAATATGAATATGCCATGAAGAAAATTATGCATCTCAACATGAGACATCTGAAGGATTTTGCTAATATTAATCCCAGCCTCATTATATGCCCAACTCGATACTATTTCAATTTCATTGTTTGAAAGCAATCTTTATGGGGAGGAAAAAAAAAGCCCATGGCAGTGAGATTGTAGAGAATACAATAAAAGAATGTAGTCAAAACATCTTATGTTTTCATTGAAAATATTTCTGCCATTTATTTTGGGTTTTATTTAATCAATGCTTTTTTTTCTCATTTGGCCTTTGGATATTAAAGAAGTTTAGAGCCAGGTTGAATAACTGATGCCTGTACCGACAGCTAAGGCTTCCTACTTAACCTGTATTGCTCCTTGCTTTTTGCTTATTTGAACCTGTGAAAAGTTTCTAATCTGCTACGTGTTTCAGGCATAGAGAGAACACACTTGGGTGTGGGGGATTCTTCATTTTGTAAAGGCTAGCAGGAAAAGCTGTGGCTAAAATTGCTTAAGATGATGAGTAGCTCCATATCCACGTAATATTTCATTTTTTAATAGCCTCTGAGGAAAAAATGGAAAAAAAATACAGAAGTTTCATTGTTAAAGGAATTGTTGATTTGTTGGGGGTTTTCCCCCTTGGCTTTCTTTCCATTCATTGTCCCAGGGGCTACCTTTAATTATTTATTTTGGAAGTGCTTGCTTCACCCTCTTAGATGTTTGTGCTAAAGTTGTATTGACATAAACATCTGCATAAATCCCAGTTCAAAAGAATACTTAGTTGAGGGAATTGTTACAGAAACATACTGCCAGCTGACATCCTGTTACTGCAAGGCTGGAGAGGCTGGCATACACCTAACATTCTTCCCTTTCTGCCTGTTGCGTATACACAGCTGAGTTGGCCAGAAATTGCATTTCATGTAAAGAGTGAAAGATTGGGCCAGATATTCTAGACAGCCTGAGTGTTACTGACTCCTCATTAATTATTTAGCGTGGGTTTGCTCACTCACTGTGATCACTCTTCATCCAAAAAAATCAGGAATCTGTAACAAATTTTAAAGCAGCATAGAAGCACCATAACATCCCTGTGCATATGAGTAAACAATAAGGGAAAATAAAGGTAATACAATAATTGTTCAGTGTTAGTGTAGGTTCTGTCTTGTCAAAGTCTATCACCAGGCATAGTCAGCAGCATACTAATCACTGATTTTTTTTTTTTTCACTTTCAATTATAAGGGTAAAATTACAGGATTTTTAGAGCAATAACATTTTATTTTCATAATTGCTTCTTTACTCCTTACTCTCAGTTTCCAAAAGTATGGAAGGGGATATCAGAGAGGCCATAGGTTTCGGGGGGAGAGAAGGAGGGGAGGAGATCTTTTGTGTTTTTTTTTTCTCTCAACTGAAAAAGATTAAGAAACACTATGCTTGGTTTTGTGCATGTATTGCAATGCCAGGAGAACATTCTGTTTTCACTGATGTAATAGTAGGAGTTGTCAGGGAGAGACATCAAGCATTTCTGCTCTATACACTAGTTAAACCCAGGAATTTGATGGTACAAGAAACACAGCACCTGTTTTATTAGATTTCATATTTTGTAATGCATTATTGATGTATTCCTCTGGCAATGGCATTTTTACCTAATACATGGAGTGAAGGGCAAGGATTTTATATAGACCTTGATGATAATTGCCCAATAAAAGTTTCATTTGCAACTAAGGCAGTGATTAATGCTTGACAGATGAAACAGAGGAAGAAAGAGAGAAAACGTGTCCATCAATGACTTTTAAAGGATAACAAGGCAATATGTTTGTGTTCAGTTTTCAAAGCTCAGGATGATGAGAGGAGATACACAGCTGTTAGATAGTAATGTATTTATGGGTTATGTATGTCTTTGTCATGAATGACATTGTAAAAAAAATAAATTAGTTCTTCAGATGTACTTTTGCTGAAACAATGATCAAACATGTATCATTCTGTCAAGATTATTTTTACTTGTCCATTCATTCAAGGTAGGGTAAAAGATCTGGCTCTTAAATGCATAGTTAAGCATCTAAATGCATGCCACATTTTGGGTTTGTTTTCTTGGCTTTTACAAATCATACTGCATGTCTGAATTTGACAATGTAAAGACAATGTGAGAGACAGCTGTAGGATATACCTGTTTTACAGGTGATGGGCTTGAAAACTAGGCAATTATCTTTCAAAAATGTGTACTAACCAAAACAGGGCTTTATCTGATAGTTTGATAATGAAATGTTGTATAGATCTGTAAATCAAAGCATTCACAGTGATCTTACTTCACTGAATTAAGTTTGTTTGTTTTTAAAGCTTGTTTGGTTTTTTTTGTTTTGTTTTTTTTTAAAGCAAGGTAATGACCAACAAAATGCTGAGCATTGCCATCTTCAACAGTGAGAGCATTTGCTGACATAATCATTCAGGATCCATTCGAGATTACATTTTAGCCACTACAGACCTTTCTCAGAGCTGTCTCCTCCCTCTTTTAGGTGTCAATGCTCTAATGGCTATACTGCCGCATGAGTGGTGTAATGCAGAGGTTGGAAGGACCCTTGGGAGTAAAGTGACAGCAGTGCTTCAGAGGGGAGAGTAGGAGTTACTCATTACTTAGAGGAAAAATACTGTGCCATTAATTACTCTCAGTCAAGTAGTCTTTCTCCAAATGCAAACTCAACAGAGACTTGCTGTGCTTGAAATTCCTTAGGCTGATAATAGACATGAGACAATGCTTTAATGCTCACCTTCCATCTACCTACAACGAATGTAGCAGCCCCGATGTGCATTGCTAGGCACTTTACACTTTCTTGGGAGTGGCAGTTTATGACTTTTTCTGTCTCTTATTTATTTATTTATCTATTTATTTATTTATTTATTTTACAATTTATCTAGAATAGAATAGACTAGTTCCAGTTGAAAGGGACCTACAATGATCATCTAGACCAACTGCCTGACCACTTCAGAGCTGATCAAAAGTTAAAACATATTATTAAGGGTATTGTCCAAATTCCTCTTAAACACTGACAGGCTTGGAGTATCGATCACCTCTCCCGGAAGCCTGTTCCAGTGTTTGACCACCCTCTTGGTAAAGAAATGTTCCTAGTATCTAGTTTCATTTAAAAGCACATTAAAGCTTTATGCTAGTTATCTAAAACAAGCAACATTCTAGTGTTGACTAGTTGTCAGCAAAGTATTCTCTTTGTCTTGATTATGAGCAGGTATTTAACAACTGAAGCAAAATTAAATCATGCTTTCATTTCCTTAGAAAATGAGCTAGTGAAGTAACAGTATGGTGCAAGTACATACTGTCTGTGCCTACACTGATGGACAACTATTATTCTAATACATCTGAGGAAAAGCTATAGAGGCTGAACAATATAGAATCATAGAATGGTTTGGGTTGGAAGGGAGCTTTAAAGGTCATCTAGTCCAACCCCTCTGCAATGACATCTTCAACTAGATCAGGTTGCTCAGAGCCCCATCCAACCTGACCTTGAATGTTTCCAAGGATGGGGCATCTACCACCTCTCTGGGCAACCTGTTCCAGTGTTTCACCACCCTCATCGTAAAAAAATTGCTTTTCTATATCTAGTTTGAATCTACCCTCCTTTAGTTTAAAACCATTACTCCTTGTCCTGTCACTACAGGCCCTACTAAAAACTGTCCCCACCTTTCTTGTAAGCCCCCTTTAAGTACACCATTGGCCAATATGATTATAACACTGACATTTGTGAATAGGTTAAAATGGAATGATGCATTGCAGTTAGGTCTGAAATGCAATTGTCACAAAATAAAAGAAAAGTAGTCTCTACAAGTTTTGTGTTCTGCTCCACCACTTTCAGGATAATTTCCTAAAGGTTTTGTTATATTCTTTATGGACTTCTGAAAACCTTCTTCTCAGTCATTTTTTATCTTTATGAAAGAACTTTGGGGTAATAAGAAACTTGAGGTTTAAATGCTAAGAAAGTAGCAATAATTGTTGTTTAATGGTATGACTTTGTACCCTTTACCTGCCAATGCTGTCAGATATCTGACAGCAACACATTAAAGCAGTTATGACTCTGCATCCCTCAGCAATATTTGGGTTTGGATCACATCCTTAACCTTTGAATCTGCACATTGCTAGTTACAAATGCTAGCAATGTGCAGTTATTACTAGTGAATTCAAAAGTTGGTGAAAATATTGTCAACTTTACATGCTGACCTACTGACTTGCTAGTAAGCTCTCATCTTCAAATCTAATCCAGCTAATTTAAGTAAGTCTTATCTAACAAGGCTAAACTAAGACAATGTCCTAGAAACTTGTGCCTGTATAAGGCTGTGGCAGTACATCCCGCCCCCCCATCCTGCCAGCAGGAAACGAAACTTCTCCAGGAAGGGAGAAGGGGAAGGAAACCCTGGAGGCTGCAGGTTGAAATTTGAACTGGCCAATCGAGATGCGCCAGGTACACCGAGGTGACCCTCCTAGCCAATAGAATTAAATGACCACAGGTCAGATTCAACGGGGGTATAAACGGGGTCCTGCTGGAGGACACGTTGGCAGTCCTCCTCGGAGCAGCGGTCTGCAGTCGGGGACTCCCCCTCGGGTCGGGGCACCGCCCGAGGTAACTCCTCGAGGGAGAGAGCCCTCAGCTTTTAGGTGAGTGATACGTGCATTTTGAGCCATCACTTTAAATCTTGGGGATTCTTAAGTCGGCCGTGTAGTATTAATTCTCTTTACATCATTGAGCCTGTGGTTTTATAAGATGTTACCAGACTTCTAACTAACTTTTGCTGAAGAATAAATCTGAGTTTTAACACCTGTTGGATTTGGTTAGTCGTGCATCCGTAACAAAGGCAAAACACTGAATAACTTCAAGGATTCTCTTCATTCCTCCACAACCTGATATGTGAAAAATGGAAGCAAGACGTATGGTTTATGATATATGCTTTAAAAGTAGACCAACGGAAGTCTACCTGTTTAAATCATGGAATTGTCATAGAATCATAGAATAGTTTGGGTTGGAGGGGACCTTTAAAGGTCATCTACTCCAACCCCCCCTGCAATGAGCAGGGACATCTTCAGCTAGATCAGGTTGCTCATCATGACTTGATCATCTTGACTTTCTTGGGGAAAATGCTAGTGTAATATTATTGAACACCAAATTCCTAAAGTGTATTATTCCACCTGTACTGGGCTAGAATTGTGACATTCATTCCCATAAACAGGCAAACTTAAGATATTGTGTTGTACTTTGGAGTTTGAGGTAAATCTTCTGGATGAAGCTTGTTGGTACACCTACCTCTCCTTCACACACATTCACATGTGTGTGCACCCCCCTCCCCCCCCAAAACCATCAGCCTAGCTTTGCAAGGAAGACCTCAGTTCCCACTGTACACTCTTTCTATCTTTAGTGCTCCATATCCAGAAAATGCTCAGCAATGATCATGGTAGATGATGATATTTTGTGTTGCTTTGAACAGCAGCACTATTACCTGTGTCCTGTGGCATTTTCAGGCTCTGCCACAGAAACAGGTAAAGGTCAAGCTGGATTCTCCCAAGACAGTGCACTACAGTCCATTGACAAACCAGAGGGGTGAGATGTTACAGGAATGTCTACCTTAACATATTAAGGACTTGATCTGTAGTAAGTTATCAAACATTTGTTTGTCTGTTTTCTTGCAATGATAGATTTGTGTATAATCAAACTGTGCTGCTATAGATGCTGTCTAATCACAAAGGAATGCAAGGGGTTTTCCATTTATTTGTATATATGCAAATATGTTCCTACAAAGTTATTGAAAACCAGGTTTTAGCAGACAAATTGTAATTTACATTTTGGTGCTATATAAACAAACTATAAGAATATGTATATTTATAAAATAAAATATAAGAAATTATATGTAAAAGTTTTAAACAGGTCAGAAAAATGTTGCAAGGATGGTAAACACTTCATTTTTCAGAAATGTCAGCTAGGAGCTCCAAGATACTTGTGCTGGAAGGAGTGTTGGAGCAGCAGGCATTAGCGAGGGCTAATGGAAGGGAAGGGAAAAAGGAAATGACAGGTAAAGGAAATGATTCTTCTTGAAGTGTCCCTTGATTTTCATTAGAAGAAAATAATTAGCAATGAGGGTAGTAGAAATGATAGGAGGAAGCGAGCTAGATAATTACAAGCAGGTAAAGATTTTTTTGAGAGGTTTTACTGATTAGAATACCTTCTTTAGTGAATACTGCCTTGACGAAAGCTGGGGAATATAAATTCAGCAGCTCTTAGTGGTTAAGCAAAAACTCCAAAAGACAAGGTTTGGGTATTATTTTTGTTCATTTTTCTTTAATTTAGCAAATCATAGCCAGGATCCTTTTTTCTTTATGAATAGTCCATCAGTCTTCCTCAGTTTGAGTAATCCAGCACAAAGAGACAGGCAGAAATTTTTGTTGTCTTATTTCTTAGTGGTAGGTTTTAAGGTTCTCCTAAAATACCCTGGCAAGGTTTATCTGATCTGTGATGTGATCTGGACAAAAGTGGAGGTTTCCGAGTTATCTGGGGTGCTTATAATAATGAGTTGCACGTCTGTGCAAAAATCGTAAGACTGTTTTATCTGGAATATGGCACCGCTCTAGATCCAGCTCATGGACAGATTTATCTGGCTAAAAGGTTAGGCATTCAAAATGCCAATCTGTTTTGCATTCTTAAACATTAACTTTTTCTTGAATTCTCTGAAGTTAGCAGCAAGTTTTGTCCAGAAAGAAAGGCAGAATCAAACCGGGGGACAGTCTTCTGTGCTTGGCTTCTGTTGCTGATTATTTCTTTTTATATTAATAATGTTGATGTCAACTGTGGGCACTGTTTGCTACAGAAAATCCCAAGCTGTGAAGAATGGCTAGTACATTGCTCAACTTAAATTTAATGATCTTCTCCTATTGAAGTAGCAAGGAGGTCATCAATATGCATTAGAAAGTATATAGCACAGTACGATAGTAAACTCTGAAAGATCAATGTTTTATCTTTTTGCCGTGTTGTCAAGTTCTTCACACATCATGATCGTCGTAACTGATCATCAGAGAACTCCTAGTGCAGAGAAAAAAATTGATTGAACTTATTTAGAGGAGTGAGAATTTTTCCTGAAAATAAGGAAACTAATGAGAAAGTTCATTCTAATTAAAGTCTGTGAAGCATTAGCTAATGAAAATGCAAGGGGTTTTTGGTTTTTTGGTTTTTTTTTTTTTTTTTTTTTTGCTTTTCACTGTGTACACATTCAGTAAATCTTACCTTATTAAAAAACTTTTTCAGCTAGAAAGTTTTTAGAAGTCACATTTCACATAAGAAATATCATTTGCTCCAGCATAACTTGGAATGCCCTTTGGGGATTTTCCAGCTAAGGCTGGTGGTGCCTTAAGCTTACGGTCAAGCTTATTTTTCAAGAGGATTGATGGCTGGGCACTGTTGGGAAATTGCTTTCTTCTTCTTTCCCAGTATAGGGTACAGAATCACCTGCTGTTTAGAATAATTTCCCATAAAGTACCTTTGGAAATTTAGATGAATAATGGGCAGGGAAGAAAAGTGAGGATTTTACATTGTGCATATATCAAGGGGTTTTCCACCTTAATAAAATCATAAGTATACTGGGTCTTTTCTGTAGCATGTGAACTTGAGGCCTGACTGCTAGGTCTATTCGTACATCTCAGTCACAGCCTTCATACTCTTCAAGGTCTTTATTTGATCCTATGTTTCACTTACTGTAATAAATATGATTAATAAAAAACATTGTGATTACAAAGAGAAGATTTTCTGAAACTTTAAGTATTGCTGCTGTTAGTATGATACTGTGTTCTGAGAAATCAGCCATGGAGCCATAGTAAAATGGCAGTCTATTGCTTTTCAAGCTTAGTTATAAAGTTTCTGGCTTGTACCTGGGAAACCTGAACACAGTGTTACAAATCTAAATAGGACTTTGGTTCTTCATAATTTTAAGCAATGTAACGTCTGCTGGGAGGTCCAAGAATTAATGAAATCTTGGCCCAATTTCCACAAAGTGCTTTGTAGGGAACTTTCTCCCCCCTTTTGTGCGATTTTCTTTGCAGCGGTGCCAGCGTCAGCGAGTGCCCTGGGGCTGCCCGGCTCCCGTTGGCATCTCTCCCTGAGCTCTCAGTGGAGTGGGGCCTGCCCATCTGCCATTTAGGTGTCTGCCTTTTAGAAAATGGGATGTAAGCACACCTTTGGAAATGGCATTGTAAAATGGCATTGGTTACATTTCCATTTTTAGCTGTTGTAGTAGAGCACGTGAAAAGCAAAACCAAATGTAGACTGCTTAGAGGCCTTGCTTATTGGGAGCATAGTTGGTTAGTGTAACAGAAGTGAGAGTTGGATGGTGTGTTTAACAATTTGCCTTTAACTCAGAAAGCAGACAGTTGTTTATTATTAATTGGCTAATAAGGCAAACACATACCTGTGCTAATTTGGTGGGTAGGAATGTACTTAGACTGGTCAGCAAGGGTATTTTGATAACATGAGATGCTTGTGAGGTTTGGCTGTTGTGACACCAATGATTTTGATTGATATTTATGTAGTTACTGTGGTATGATTAACGTGAAAGTAATGTAAAAGTTTTACTTCTTTTTGCTAATAGACTGCCAAATACACTGCAGGGCACGTAAAGACTTAATGTATATGGAAATAAGTATAAAAAGCTGGTTTAGGAATGTCCTCCAACTTGCTATCTTTAAAGGCCAGAAGTTGGCTTAGTTTGCCAAGCCAAAGAAACTCTGGATATGAACAGGATAAATAGTAACTGCTAGCAAACTTTTATAATCAAGGGCAAATTTTATCTGTTTATTTTTGCTGGAAAAAAAAAAAAGATGTTATTTGGTAAATATTTTAGTGACACTGGTCAGAGATGGACTTGGCAAGAGTCATCTGCACCTTGTTTAAAGCCAAATTTGGCCATCAGCAGTTGATAAATAATTGAACTGTAGAAGGTAACATTTATTCCAGCTCATAAATTTCAGGCTTCTCTAGATCTCTTTTACAACATTATAGAAAAAAAACATATACATTGAGAAAGGCATGAATGTGTAGTTCATGTGTTTCCACGACAACAAATAATTGTTACTGCTACTTTTGGACTTAAAGCTAGTTAAGATGGCAAGACTTGTAAACACAAGGTGTGAGCATTTCTGCAAAGTTTGGTTATTCAGTAGGCCAACAAATCTACAAAGGGGAAGATGAGGCAAAAGATAATTTCTTAAGATTTTTTTGTACATGCATTTGCCACTTCCATATGTGTTATGGGAAGTGTTACAAAAGGCAGAATTTGTTGCTGTCATTGATTTCTTGATCAACTGTTGCCAACAAGTGACAGCAAGGAATGAGTAAAATTTAAAGGATGTATTTTGCTCATAGGTTTCTTCCTGTCAGTGAGGCAGAGGTCTTAGCACAAGATTAAAAGTACAAGTAATATCCAGATGCTGTGGAAAGGTATAAAAGTGTCAAGTGTTGAATCAGATAGATTCCCAATATCTTCATTTTTTAAAGTTTCATTTTCACTGAACTCACCTCACCAATATTTACAAAAAAAGCTGAAAAAACTCAATTCCTCTGATAAGTCTTCAAACTATATATCCTGCCACATTTATGGGACTGTTGGGATGTTTGGAGGAAAAGACTAATGATTTTCTATTGCAGAGGGTTTGAGAAAGGAGAGGTACTATATTGTGTTTGTCCTTTGAAAGGTAATTCTGACTAGAATCTGATTCCTAGTTTTTTCAATTTAAGTGAGATCATGGACATTTTGGAGAGATATGGAGAAGAGGGGTAAGTTCCTGGAAATGTGCTTCTGGGAGCAACAGGGTGACCAAGTTGTGAGTGTGGGAGAGTCCCAAAGGATGTGCTGTCTGAACAGGCTGCCCCGTTCCATGGAAAGCCGTGCTGGTTCCCTCGGGTGTTTTAGGTTACACAGTGCAGCAGTATGTACAAGTACTTCTGGTATAATGGCAGTGCATCATTAAACTGGTTAATAAGCCTTGTTAACCTCTTCCTGCAGTGTGTTGGAACCTGAGCCAGTAGTTCAGAGATGGCCCTTATTAGGTCAGCTGTGATATCACCCTGATGTGATAACACTGCTTGCAGTCGCATGCATGCCCAGGCAGGGAGCTTCTCAGTCTGACCTGACCTATGCATGTTCTCTGACCTGTGCCCTGCTGCACAGTGGTCACAGGCTCTCTGAGGGGCTTGCAGCAGTTTTAAGAGGAAGAACCTGGAGCAGAGTTAAAAACAAGTAAAGGAAACTACAGGGAGCAAGTGTGAACCTTCTAAGTAGCAAAACAATTACAAGCCTTGCCTTTTCTCTTCATATACTTGCTCACAAACACATATATACATTGTGGGAATGGAATTTAACTCCACCATTTCAAAGTTTTTGCCTCTACATTTTTTGCACAAAGATACTTACTTTCTTTGTTCTATACTTTGTGCAGAAAAATGGGAGATTGTGGTACAAGGCACCCAAAAATCAGCCCTTGCTATAAGAAGTAGACCTTTATATCCAAGTCTTCCAAAGTTTGTAACTGCACAGTCTTATCTCACATCTTGAAGATAAAACACTTTTGGAGCCACTGAAGTCTATATTGAAAAAAACTGCTGTCATCCTGGATTATGTACTTCTTCCTTTGCATCTTCAGTGTGCTAAGTAGGCTGAATTGAAAAAATACGGATCTTGGAAGAATATGAAAAGATGCAGCCACTACATTGTGTGGGGAATAGTAGATGGCTATAAGCATGGGAAACCCAGAAATAACTGTAGATGCACTGGGCAAGCATATTTTGCTGCAGGGAAGAAAGTGGTAGGAGTTCTCAAGAAAGAGTGGGTTTTGATACCTTTGGCAACAACGTGGGGAATGCACAAGAAACAGTGTTACAGGTTAGGTTTTTAGCAGCTGTAATTTACAATTCAAAGTGTTTGGAGTGGAGACTTCTTGGCCAAACTAAATAATGGAAAAGAAATGAGACGAGCACAGTAAAAACAATCAATAAATTCAGTAACTGCAGAGAGAGGCACGCATAATTAGTGCCTGTCCACCATGTGCACTTGACTCTGCACAGACAGCTGAAGCTGACACAAGAGATTTTGGGGAGCAGTCTGGTGTCAGGCATCCTGTTAATTCCCTTAGATTAATTCTTTCACCTTCTGCACCTTCATTGACCACATCATCTGCTCCATCTGGCAAAGTTTGCACTGCTGATTGTAGAGACTCTGTTTGGGCATGCTTTTGTTTTGCTTTTTCCTTTGTACTTCATGGTTTATCTAATGGCTTATTGCCAAGTGTTAAACCTAGAGGCAGAAAAATACGGATGTTAACATGGCATAGACTGTGAAAATGAAAATCCATGTCTGCTCCATGAAATCTACATTAACATGTTCAGAAGAATATGATAAATGATTGCTTTTTTCATTTACCTTTCTTGTATATTTTTTTCCCCATTGATGTTAATAGAAATTATGCCTGTGGGTCTGGGGAAGACTACTGGCTAAATTATGCAACTGATTATCTTTTTGAAAACTTCTTATTTTAAAGTTAACACTCATCACCCATCTTGAGTTGTAGACCAAGACATATGTGTCCGTGAATGGAATTCTAAAGGTAAAGAGTTTTACAGAAGTATCATTTCTCTATCCCAGTGTTAGATACACTTCAGATTGCTTGTGGTCTTATGATACCCAAGGGAACATTTATGTGGCCACAAGTCGTATGCTACATAATTCAGAAAGGCAAGACAAGGAGAATGTATCTCAAAGGCAAGAAGCAGTTATATGTCAAGGCTAGTTTTGCATCATGGTGTGCTGGGGACTAGGCTGGTTTGGGTGTGCTGCTATGCTTTGTGTAACCCAGCAAGCCTGGTCTCAGCCTCTCCTTCTTGATATTCTCAGTTGCTTTTGTGCCGGATTGCTTCTAATGCCAACCATATGCCAGGAAGGTACCAGCTTTGGAATCAGCACAAGAGAAATGTTTGGTTTGGAAGCCACAAGTTAACTATCTTTGCTGTGTGCTCTGTTGAAGCACTTGATGAAATAACAATGAGTAATAGGACTGAAGCATTGCAATATGAAATCTTATTTCCAGTATAGCAAAATGCAAAAGGACAGTAGTAGTATAATCCCATGGCATACCTTATTTTTGTATCTCATTTCTTATTATTGTGTTGTATAAAATGGGGCAAAGTGTTTTTTAAAGGTTACTATCACATTTTTGGGGGGCATTCCAATGTGAAAAGGAGATAAAATTAATGCATTTTTTTATTGCGTAATTAGCCAGAGTGTTTGGTAGAGATTGCCAAATCTGTCGGGGACCACTGTCCACCCACAGCTTAGCTAAATCATGGGTATTTCTTGCACAACACAGCATAGGATAAGATTAACCAAGGAAACACCTGACCTAAAACTAAGGCCCTACTTTCTTGCTTCAAGAACGTGTGTGACTCTTCTTGAAGACAGAGAATAAGTCAGACTGCCTTAGATTGTTTTTAGCTTCTCATTTGTAGAACAGTCTTACCCTGACTTCAGTCTTTGTGAGCATCTTAGTAAACCCATTGTTTTCAGTAGGCTTTCTTACCTGAATAGCAATTATTTCTGTGAATAAGCACTTGTAGTGGTGAGCTCTTAATCAGTCTTGCAATTGCCAAGTGTTAATAATGCACAGCATGTTCTGCATGAAGTTACTCTGACATTTGCCCTCAGCATCACTGTGAAACTCCACCATTGTGAGTGGGCGAGACAGTGTCCTGGCTTCCATGACTTGATTTACTCTCTTTACCTTTTTAGAGTTTTCTAAAGTGATGCTTAATCTTAACAAACATTAGTTGAAGCCTTCCTGAAATTGAAAGGATTGCTTCAAGATGTTAATCTATGAGGAAAAGCAAAACTGGCCTTTGGCTTTCTCCAGCATCATGTAGGAATCATGTTACTGTACCCTTTCTGTTTCCTGTCAATTCTCTGATTGCCTTGGCTGGATGGAAGTTTCGAATGAGTGCAATCTGTGGACAATAACAAGTCCAGATGCAAATTGCAAGTTTCTGGTTTGCACTCATGTCTGGCCTGCTGGCTGGTCAGCTTCTTTCAATATTGCTTTCTGTGGAATTTTTTCACTCACAGTTCATAAGCAAATAAATGGGATGATCGATAGTCTTAGTTGTGGCTTTTAGAATTATGTGATGACTCATTTAGGAGTAGGAATAGTACAGGTCTCTCAAACAGATGTATTTGGGCTATCAGAATGCTACATCTTCAGTGATATGTTAAAGCCAGTAGGAGAACATTTAATTAAAGAATCTAGTAACTCCAGACCTTCAGAACATAATTAAGAATGTACAGTGTGTGTTTGGTCACAGTATGAAATTTTATGGCTCCAGTTGTGATAAGTGTAGGGAAATCTGGCCCATTAATAAATGAAGATTGCTTTTTTTGTCTATGCTGGAAGAAAGGAGTCTCTTATTTCCTCCATTATAACTCCAGGGCTGTTTGTGTTCTTACATTATCAGCAGTCTGACGTGGCTCTGATTTACTCACAAAAGATATTGCTGGAATTTAGTAATCTTGCTTTGATTTTACCTCCTCTTTATTTGTAGTAGCATTGATTTTTCCTTTTTTTCTTTGAAGAGGAGTCAAATTCTCTGAAGGTGCTGAGAGAAAAGGTGAGTAAAAATGCTGCCATTTGGATGTCTTCAAGTCCTTGCACAAGATGCCGCTCTGCATTGTAGCAAATGTCAAAACTTTGATGGCTTGTCATATTGCACTATGAGGCAGTGAGGGGGAGATCAGTGTGTCTTCAAAAGCAATTCAGTAAAGACGGGTAACTTGCCCTTCTCTGCCGTATCTAAAGCTTTTTCTTCTTTATGTTTTTAATAATTCTACTCATCTACCTGATGCACTAGACAATTAAAAACCAGTAAGGTAGAGATTTTTAACACTGTAAATTTACAGGCTGCTATGTTTCTCTAATGATTGCTTACTGCTTGTGCAGCTAATCTTATTTTACTGAAAATAGGTTTGCTTTTGTTAATTACCTATTGAGAAGCACTTGGATGGAGTTCATAGATCTTCAGACCCACAAACCACAAGTTAAAAACTGTGAATTCAGTTAATTAGCTGAGCCAGAACTAACATAAATTATTTACATGGAGCTTGGTCCTTAGTACTTTTTCATGAGAGATTGAAGACAGCAAGGTATAATATTCATAACCAATAGTAAATCTTATCAAATTTTCTGTGCTTAAGGCTGTTTTCGTATCCAGTCTACCTCTGTTTGTGTAGTTATTTTAGTAGACTAATCAGCATTCTTATGTTCTTGCAGAGACATTCTTTATTGGTTTGCAAGGTGGGGTGATAGAAATCTCAAATATTTTATTACATTTGTTTTGGGCTAAAGAGAATGTGGTTTGTTGACCTGCTAAAACATTGAAGTCTGGCATAAAGTTTTCGACAGGATTGGCTGGAATTTTGCTCTTAACACACTGGTAATCTCTTGGGTTTTTAAAAATGAGGGTTTATATTTTCAGTATGAGCTGCTTTTGTCTTACAGTAAGGGAGGAAGCTGCTTTTGCTCCCAACACATAGTGTGGCATTGGGAGTTCAGCTGTGCTTTTCATCTGGGATTGTCAAGTAGGTACTGCTAGATACAAAATAGCTTTAAAGATTAATGTTCCTATTACAGAACAATGTGATTTTAAACTCAAAACCTTCTATGTAATTTTTACCAGGTATCTGCTTCTATGCTCATGTGACAATCTGCACTTATCAAGAAACATCTGTGACTTAAAGTTTAAAATCTCACCTAAAAATTTGTCCAGTCCTTTCTTTAAAATAAAAAGAGGTTTAATAAGTGCCATTAGGAAGTAATTGCTAAAAAATTGCAAAAGAAATAAACCTAGGTAAGGATGAGCACTTCTGTAATAGAGCAAATGGTAAAATTCCCATGCTATTTGCATACATAAGTGCAATTTCATTTATAGCAGGTATCACTGCTTGTTTACTGAGGAGTATATGCCTTTTTCTCTTTCTACCTAAGATGAGCAAGCAGGATATGGCAATGCATTTAAAGTTTGGAGAAGGTTGCTTCTCTATTTTATGCTGTTCATAGGCTTCTCAAAGTGACAGTACAGTTCAGGGACTGCCACAGGGCAGCACAAATGGATCTTATCACTTTAACTGAAATGTATAATATGTGGTAAAATACATACAAAATATCTTATCATTTAATACTGAGAAAGTAGTAGTTTCGAGGGATAAAATGGTGAACTTCATTGCATCTTCCATGCTTATGAGAGAAAACCTGAGCAGTTTGTTATACCAGGGCTTGCTCTGGTCACAGACAAAAGTTAGAGTCAACACACAGGTGAGGGGGCAAGACCAAGTGACCAGGAGGAGGAGAGAGAGAAGGGTCACTCTGGTGACAGTGACCTGACAGCTCTGCTCAGCGGTCTTGTCAGGTTGGGCTCTGGGCCATGGAAGTATCTGCTCCCTCAGCCTCAACCTGTCATCTTGCTCTGGAAGCAAAGGAGGAGAGGTCCTACACTGAATAATGTACCAGCTCTATGCACTCACTGAAGACGGTTGTGCTGTGAATCACTTGGAAGCTTTGTGAAGAAAATAGTGTAACTGTATATTCAGAAATGCTACTATAAATCATACATGGGGATTAAGAAAGTTTGCATTGGCTTTTCCTGCTTTTCAAGAACTGTTCTTTGTGAAGGTTTATTGGCACAGAGCATGTTTTGGAAGAAAAAGGAGAACAAGGAAAAGGTAAGGAGAGGCTAAGGGGCCTGGGGTTGTTAAGCCCTAAGAAAAAAGTGTGAAGGGGGGACCTCACTACTGTCTGCAGCTAGAAATGGGAGGTGGCAGGACAAGGAGCAATGGACACAATTTGCAACAAAAGAAATCTAGTTAGATTTTAGGGGGGAAAAAAACCCCAGTATCGGTCATGGTTTGAGTAAGGGATTGGACCACATGACCCCTAGAGGTAATTAATCTCTGAATAATGATTCTAGCGGGTTTTTGGTATGTTTATGTTATGTATTGATGACTCATTATATCTCTCTGATGAATTACACTGGCTCCTTTTTGTTCGCTTTTGAGCCATAATTCTTTTTAGTCTCTTATCCCTTCTGCTGGTTTTGGTGATTGGTATTTGTCTTTTAAAAACAAAAGCAAAAAAAAAAAAGCTTAGTTTGGCCTGCAGTACCAATCTTATGATTGTGTCTTCTCACACTATAAATTGATCATAATAATTGGTCACAGCTAAATTCTTCTCTACCACAAGTCCATCAACTTCAATGTTACATAATATTGATTTGCCAGGATTGTTAGATTGCACACGTCCAGCTCACTGAGTTATGGCTGTTGATGGAGTTTGTTTGACAGATGTCCTGGCCACTATCCACATTCCTCCTGTTCTGAAAAAAAGAGGACGTGAGCCTGCAAGCGTGCTGAGCCAAGACCTTTCGTAACCTTTAAATTTATTTTCATGTATTTATTTTGGAAAGATGTCAGCAAAATGAAGTTTGTGTTGCTGTTGACAGACTTATATATGCTAAAATCAGAATATAAAGTATTCAATACTGCCATTTTATGTTTTTGTTAAATATTCACAGCCTGATTAATTGTATAGTTGCAATATGGCTCAGTTCACAAAATTATTTGGAAAAAATATGACAAAAGTTTTGGAGGAAATAAATAAAATTAATTTTGAGAGTTCAAATGGGTGAATGACTATTCTCAGTTCAAACCTGAAAACTCAGCTGTTTTAAATCTTTGACTCAAATGTGATCTTAATTTAAAAAGGAAGAACAGAAAACATGGAAGGAGAAAAACAAATTTTTGGCAGGAACATGACTAGACAGTCACTGGGGTAGAAAAAAAAGAGAGTTCACTGTTTCCAAAATATGGCATGATCTCACAAATGTGTCTGATTTCTTCACTGTCGTTCTTTTGAAGATGACTGCACAGAGGTTAGGAGTGCTGTGGAAGACTCCCTGTAGACTAATGAATAAGCTATTTGAAGAAATAAGTGTGTGTGTGTGTTAGAAAAAGGCTAGAAAGGTCTTGCTCAGATTCATGTGTTTTTCATGACAGTTGCTTTGTTGGGAGCCAAGTTCTGCCTTGGACTCTGCACAGATGTTTTTCCTGCTATGCAGAGAGGAGGGAGGGTTTTGATAACTCACAAACACTGTTTGCTTTTGCTGAACACGAGCTCCCTGTGTTGTCTGAGGGTGGAGGAAAGTCTTATGCTGCCTGGGATCAAGAGTCAATTCTGAAAAGAGGGATAAGGCCTGGTAAAATAAAATTTGTGGCACTGAATCAGGCCAGTGTTCAATCTCACTAGATTGATTTCTTGGATGTTCAGTACCAGCTGCTTCAGACTAAGATGTAAAAATCATTATAATGCACCTAACATACCTGGGTTTTTTCTAATTTTGAAAGTTGATGAGGTTTGTTTGGTTTTTTTTTCCCTAAATCACGTCTCGCTAGTTACTTTATAAGTCTTTAATGCTTACTTTTAATATTTTATTTCAGTGGTTTAAATACATATTATCTGTTTGAAAAAAAATGAAGAGGGAAAAAAATAAACCCTACAGATCTAGTATATGTCTTTGTTCTCTTGGAAAGAAAAATGGAAGCATAACTTGCTGGCTAATAGCTGTTATACAATAATAATTCTTACAATATTTATCTTCCTATTTCTACCAAAAGAAATATGCTTTGGGATACAACATAACATCCTAAAAATAAGTTAATGCACATGTGAAAATGTGAAACCTAGTGCTTAAAGATCCCACTATGATAGGTTAAGTATAGCTATGCTTTTTCCTAAACTCTGTAGGATTTTGGGGGTTTGTTTTTAAACTCTCCTTAGCAAAACACTTGCTATATAATTACAGTTATTTTTTCCTAATCTTTTCCTAACGCTTTCAGCAACTGTCATCTCTGCTTTATGAGAATCAGAGTGAGGTCATCCAGTGGTCAGAATGAATATTTACAAGTTCTGATACAAAAACATTGACATGCTGGCATGGAACAAGTTCATTCTTAAGGTTTCATCTGAGATCACCAAAACATATGTTTAAAAGATGGATATGACATATCCCCATGTTCTAGACCATTTCAAACACTGCTATCATCTATGAAGTCTTACAGTGTAATATTTCTGTATTGACCTCTACTTTCTTTTACTAATTGTATTCCCATATTCACTTTGCTGCTGCATATGGGATAGACTTCACTGCTGAGTCTTTGTGAGACCTGGGGTTTTTTTACATACCAAAGTTATCGGAAAAACTGTACAAATAAGATATAGTCATAACTGTCCTTTACAGTGTAGATCACCTTATCTTGTCTGTCTTTATGTCCTTCATCTGAGTTTCCTATTTATATATTTTGCATTCTGATCTGAGAGGTGCAGAGAATGTGCCTCTTCAATAAGGTTTTACAATTACCTATAGCCCTAATTAAAATAATTTTTCAAGTTGGCACCCTTTTTAGGTTATATTAAAATATCCTGTAGACTACATAATTATTCCTCTTGACATTAAGGAAAGCCTGCCTATCTTTGCTCTTCATTTCCTGCCTCTTAGCCATCATCACACTTTCTGGAAGGCAGCTGCTATGAGCAGCAAAGGGGTTAACAGGAATCGAAAGGGCTTACACAAAAGTGTAAGAACAAAATAATTAAAGAATTGTTTTGTGGTAGGAAAGAAAAAGAGGTAGCTTTTTATAACCACAGTTAGACAGCTCTGCCAGGGCATATGTCATTTTGAAATAGAGTTAAAGCTGAAGCTGCTAAAGGCATAAAACAAACAAGACATTTGGGGTCTAACATTATTTCAGCCCAGCCTATGCTCTTTCATGTTTAATTGCTTAATTACAGTTTACTGTACATTTTAATGGCACAGACTCTGAATCACTCAAGCTAAAGCAATGTATGATGCTGTGGTGTTCGCTGCATTTTTCCAGTCTAAGTGGAATTCATTAGTGTGCCTAGTCAAGCAAATGAAATGATCTTTTGTGCCATTTGCTCTTGTTCCTTCCTGGTTTTCTCAACTGACTAGTGTCTTTGGGGGGGTTAACAGCTTTGCAAGTAAAAAAGGGAAGGAATAACAAGTGAGTAATGGGCTACTTTTTTTGTGGTATTGAAAATGGCAAAAATATTGGTTGACAATACTGATTAATCCAGCATTTAGCAAAAACCAACAGATTTCCATTTTTCAAATACAGATGCCTGATTTGTTGCCTATTGATTTATCTTGGTCACTGAAGCATGCTATAGTCTTAACACAATATTGAACTTCCAGATAGTCCTGCAGGGCAGTGTTAACACATTGTTGATGTCCAACAAATTATTTGACCGTTAATTAAACTGTAAATCAGTAAGTCAGTTCCTACCACCTTTTTCTTTGTTTCCTTTTCCTTTTTTTTCCTTTTCCCCTTTCCTTTTTTTCCTCTTTTCTTTCCGCCCTTTCCTTTTTCCCCCTCTTTCTTTTTCATGAAACAGAACACAAAAGTTACATAGCTTGTTTTGAAATTTGCATGCTTTGGTTTGTAGTGAATCCATGATTTCAACATAGATTATTTACTACTACCACCAAACAACTACATGAATGGTAAGGAAGTACTTTTGTAGTATGTTAATGAACTCATCAGTTTTTGCTATACTTTGATAAATCGTGACGGCTGCACGGCTTATTACAAATGAGAGTTACAATCAGATTTCTCTTTTTCTGGGTTCTAGTGATTTTTTAAGTGCTTCGCTTGAGATCATCACCTAGAGTTCAAATTAAAGCTTGGCTGTAGTCAGTGATAAATATTTGATAGACATTCATTAAAAGTGTCACCAGCTGTTTTGGATGATACACTTCAGAGAGAAACAAGACTCGTTAGCTGTGGAATGAGTAGCTGCTGCTTTCTTCCTCATTAGTCCATCAGGAGTGCCCTCATCAAGGGAGGAAGGGAGCATAAAGGACAACAGACCTGTTGAAACCAGGTATGGAAGGTAAAGTGTTTCAAGCAAATTAGTAGTAAAACCATACTTGACTTCTATGGGACCAGTCTGGAATCTGTAGCAAATGTCAAATTCCTTTCCTGAGTTTTCTGCAGAGGTGATGGATGGTTTATTGCAATTGAGCAGGTTCCAGAACAGATCGTGTTCCTTGCTGTTCCCTAGGAACTGCCTAATGCTTGTATGCAGCATTAGATTATGCTGTCTGCAGTGGCTACTTATTCCTCCAAAGCAGTAGCCAGAGGACTGGGACTCTGCTCAAGTCCCAAAGAAAAGTAAAGGGTTGGAGCCTGAAAAACAGAGCGATATGTGGGGCAGGGTTGGAGGCTGAACCTGGGTCTAGTCATAGGAGCAGTGTGCCACTGCAATGCTTCTGGTAATGGATAAGGGTTAGAATAGTCCTGTTTACATCAGTATCTGCACTTAGAGTACAGCTTTTCTGTACTCTGTAGACTCTTATCCCATTGCTAGCAGGCCATATGAAACAGAATATGGTTTTGTACGTGTTTAACCCCTCATCTTCTTCCACGGGGAAAGCACCCATGTGTCTGCAGCAAGCTACCTTGTTTTCACAGGGCTTTTTTGTCATGAAGATTTTGTTGTAATAGCATCTTGCCTCTCTACAGAGATTGAAGAACCATGTGTGAAAAAAAGGACAAAGCACAGAAATGTGCCCTGTGCATGGAGCAGGTAGCGGTGAGGGTTGAGATGGTCATTCATGCTGCCTTGGACTAGGGTCTGAGAAAGTTTCTTGCCTAGAGACCACATTTACCCTTACAGTAGAGATACTTTATCTTTGCTGTGTCAGTGTCTGACCCGCAGACTTGTAATACCGAGCCTGGTGCTTGCGTGTTTCTTTTATTCCCTTAGGAGGAGAGCATGGGTTATTAAATGGAGATACAGAAAATAGAGGTTTAAGTTGGTGCCACAGGTTGCAAATAAGAATCTTTGCCTGTATTACCAAATTGAAATTCATAGTAGAAATGAGTTGCTGTTAGAAAGACCAATTTGTGAAAAGATATTTTCTGCCTTACCCAGGCATCTCTTTATTTTTGCAGCTTGATCACTGCAAGAATGGTTTTTCAGTGCTGTCGCTATTTTTCTCCTGGGCCAAATTGTCCAGTGCCAAAATGAACAATTTTTTCACTTTGAAAAATATACAAACTTCTGAAACTGGAGAGTTAAATGGAAGTGAGAATACCAACTTACAGGCATTACTCACGGATGGCAGTTTGAAAACGTAATCTATTTCATATAAAAAAATACACCCTTCTCCTTTCTTAAGAGTGAAATTATGGCAGGAGCAGTGAAGGAGGGATAAGACAAAACTCACTGAACTTCATTAAATGGCTCTTTTGCTCAATGGAAGACCAAGCAGCAGCAGAGTGGTGTTTTGAGGGTATTCTTTATTTGTAGCTATGTGAAAAGAGGTATCCTGCCCTTCTGATCCTGTGGGCAGGTAGGGTACTGAAATACACAGTAGTCCTGCCATACATATTGTTTTGAAAAATATGTGGTTTGCACATTTCAGCACCGTGTCTTTTGAGATAAACCAGACAGATGGAACAGAAAAATATTTGATCATGTACAGAGAAATAAGCACCATCCACCCAAAAACAGCCAGTGTGGCCAGCCTTAGGTTTCCTAGGATATATAATCTTCCTCTAGCTACAGTAGTGTGAAAAGCCTGTTTCCATAAAACACCCTAAAGTAAAGTATTAGTGAGTAGTTATGTTTTCTCTCTTAGATGATTTCTGCTCTGATGTAATCACTAAGGCTCGATTCTACAAATACAAACAAGGAGTAGTTTTACTTGTTGAGCCTTTTCTGAACAATTGAAGTAATTAAATGACCAGATATGTTTGAGCTTTCTTATGCCATATGTCCATACGCACATTTTCACAAACAGGCTACAAATTGTTTCTCAAATGTAAATAAAAATACTATGATTTCTGGCCTGTGGGTGCCTCTGAAGGCTCTGTTATCTCACAAAATTTGAAACACATTTCTGAAGCCCAGAGGGAGCAGCAGGTGCTGCCTGTGTACATGCTAGCTCGTACCCATAGCAGAAAACTTCTGATCAGAGAGGCTGATCCTGACCCCCTCACTTCACACACACTGCCTGCCCGCTGCCAAGGTAGATGGGTGCTGCTGGTCCCTGCCACTGCCTCATGTCCCCTGTGTCATTGGCTGTGCTGGAGGAGCCCAGGCTTGTGCTTTCCCTTGCCCCGATGTGCTCCCAGGTCTGGTCTAGAGGTGTGCCTACCCACTTCTCTCTGTTTTCTATGAGCAGAGATTCGTCTTCTATGAAGTCATAAGTCAGGACTTGCCATTTGTATTTAAACTGTCAGGCACTCACATTCGCAAAAAGTGAAACAGGTTAATAATTCTTAATTTCCGTTTTTAGGTGCAGTGATCATGTACCTTGTAGCTCAGTGGAACAGAATAGGATTTCCAGCACACAGTACAAATCAAATTTAAAAGCATAACTCCCATTAGTGCAACCGGTGTGGCTGCTTTTCTCCATGCTGAGAATACTTCTATTGCATTCATCTCAGATCCACTTAATTGCTGCTTACCATTGAATCCTTCTCATTGATCAAAGTCCAGTTCTGCCTACCGCAGTGTAATGCTGGCTGTTACCAGACATCAGCAAGAGCAGGATTCCTTCAAAATTAAGGTTCAGTTCCACGAAATCCAAGCCTGTGCTCAGTTGTGTTGGGGCAATTTTATCGGCAGCTGTAAAATGCTCTGTTTTTAAATCCTGGCATTAAATTCTCTGGTGTTAAAATCATTCAGTAAATGAATGTGTAGTCTCTTTATATGTTCTCTGTGTAGTTTTGAATTTACACATGCTCAGTTTTTGTCAATCTTGAAACACATCTCTTGGCAGCTAAGAGGAACTAGTGATATTGCAAGTTTCTGTTTCTTAATGCCAGTGAGGCCAAAGTGCCCCTTAGCTTCCTCTGTGTCTTGTGAGTCAGGACTGTTCTGTGTAGACGTTTTGAAGATGCTGGGCTGGTTTATCTTTTGTCCTAAGGGACTGGTCCTGACCTTCTTCACTATGAAAAGTGATAATCCTGTTTTTTGGTGTGACTGACAAATGCAATCATCTCTTACTAGTCACGCTTATATAGGCTTTTGGGGGGGTTGGCACAAAGGATTGATTTAGCACAGTGTCTGTGGAAGCTTTTTTTGCAACAAGAATAGATTTTTGCAGGAGCCCAGGTGTTCATGTAGCTTAAAATTACAGATGAATTCCTACTCGTCCTAATCCTTATGCTATTCTATCTACAGGAGGATTATGTGCTCTTTCAAGGGTGGGGACACATTAAAAGAAAGTATCTGGTGTTGTTTAGACCTACTGCAGCTAGTTTGTAAGCAGAAACCAAAATAATCATTGTGGCTTTGCTGCCAAAGCTCAGCTAACTATTCAAGGCATTATGGTAGTAGTGAACTGGAACCACTTTTTTTAGGGAAATCTTTTTTTGGCCAGAGAACATATATGACAGCGAGTAATATTGCAGCCTGTGTCATTTACTTCTCCTGTATGACTTTGTTTTGCATTTCACTATGTCTTTATTGACTTATTTGGATAGCAATTATATTATGTGCCAGAATGGTATTGTGTACATAGGAATCACTCTCAAATACAATTCAAAGGCCACAGACTTGTTCAGAAGACCTGAGCACGTTACCGCAAGCATTAACGCAGTCAAATTGCAAAATGCATTAACAAATCTATAGTGTCTTTTAAATTTAAACCCTCTAGAACTATGGAAATCTGTAACAGTGAAATCAGTTGTGACAGCATTGCTGTCCACACGTTAGCAAAGTCTCAGTAATAGCATAACCCAAAAAAAGCAGTACTTACACTAATGTACCATAACTATTAAAAAGAGAAAGGGAAAACTAAGAATAATTGAGAGGCCAGAGAGAGAGAATACATTAGCCAGAGCAGAATAAATGTTCAACTAATGTCAGTCTGCCAGGATAGTAAAAACTCTAAACCTAAATCCACATAATTCTCTCAGATCTCTTCTCTACAAATTCACATTAGTCATGAATACCAAATACCCTGATTAAAAAAGTACATATATAAGCTAAGTAGGCTGGAACAGAAAAAAACCCACTGGTAAGACCATCGGCTGGTATTTGTGATGTCATAGTTTCCACACCAAGCAAACAAAATGAAACAGAAAAAAAATGAAATCTGCAGAAATCGTGTCTCGTGTACAACCTCTTAATTGCTAGCAGGCATTTTTTCCCATGGTTCTTTAGAGAACAGATGGTGTCCCTGTTATTTGTAAATTGGTTGCAGTACTGCAGAAATGAATGTAACGCTGCAAGATATTATGTTTTAAATTGTACTCTTCCATTGCAGCAGGATTGTGCATTGTAACATCCATAGCCAGCCCTTTTCTGATTATTTTTAATATTTTATTCATTTTTTTTGTCTGAAGTAGGAAATGCTTGTTCAAAGGATCAAAGCCCTGCCAAGACTGATGATACATAATGAAAGCGAGCTTCAGCTTAATCTTCATTCTTCTGAAGTTTTTACGGAGATAGTTAAGTCAGAAGTTTCACATCATGATTATGCTGAAAGCAAATGGGAATATTTGTAGTGTTTTAAAAAAAATGATTACAAAACCAAAGTGACAGACTGCATTAAATTATTTCAAATGAGGTATGATGCTTTAATACATACTGGTAAATACGGGCAAACTATAATGGTATTTCCTGGCAATTCAGTAAGGTATTTTTGCCCATTTGCAAATAGATCTTTATTGGGGGGGGGGGGGGGGGGGTGTTTCCCATACATAGACATTTTTTTCCCTCAATCTCCTCAAATTCAGCACTGAATACATAGAAGAAAAACATGACATTATGATGGATTTCAATGTAAAATACATTAACTTTAAAAAAATCCAACCACCCAATGCCACTAAAAACAGGGTTACACAAAAGTAACCTTTCTAGAAAAGGAGGTGTTTTCAAAAGCAGTCACTCTAGGTCAGTTTAAGAGCTTTTGTGGTGACCGGTGGAACATGGTTTCCAGTGTGGTGAGGGGACTTGGAGACCAAACACGGTCTGCAGATGCATGAACCAGCTAAAAGGGACTAGAAATAATATGCATGACTACAGGCCATCACTTTGTCCCTTCAGAAACAATACTGATAAACTTGAAAAGATTGATAAAGGTGATGTTCTCCCAGTGAGAAGCTTGATCTGTTTAGCTTATCAGCAAGAGACCAAAAGGGTGACCTTTCACGTTCCAGAGAAATCCTGGAGAAAATATTTATTCTAGTAGAGAGCCACCTAATTTAGCAGAAAGGCATAAAGTCTTCTAATGACTGAAGGCTTCAGTCTAATATATTAAGTCTTGAAATGAGACATGATTTTAAAATGGTTAGAATAATTAACCCCAAGAACAGCTTGCACAGGTATTCGGCAGATTCTCCTTCACACAAAATCTTTAAATAGAGTTGTTTGCATGTCTTTCTGAAAGCTATGTTGTAGCTAACAGGAGGTTACGGACTCGATCCAGAGATAGAGACGTGCCTCTGCACACTGAGCTAAACCCGGGCCTCTGCCAGTCTCTCCCAGCATCCAGAACATCCATCCCTGGATCTGGGCACCTTTTGTAGCTTGAAATCTTATGGAGAATTTAATGTCAGGGAAAATCAAGGCCTCCCAGGTAAAGTTCTCTTTGACCAAGGACAGGGTGATGGCAAACTGTGCTGAAACTTGGTGGCGGGCACAAACTGCCAGCGGGAAGTGGTCGAGAGCAGCTTTTTAACCTAAGTGAGCACTTCTGGATCTATTTAAGTGTGAATCTGAGTGGGTTATGTTCAGCCACCAAAAATGGAGGGAGAGCACCTGCATGGTGAGTGATGTCTGAGAGGTGATTTACAGAGATAGTGGTTCTCACATTTTTGTTGCTGCCTTCCAGAACAAGTGACCGCAGGCCCAGCCTGCCTGTGGGGAGCACTCAGAGTGCATTAGCTCCCCATTAAAACCAGAGGGCCTGATGCACAGTCCTGTTTCGTGCGGTGCACCGGCAGGGCTGTGCAGTTGCCTGTCCCAGTGCTGGGCAGGAGCTGCCGTCGCAGGTGAGCGGTGGCTGAGGCTGCCCTGCCACGCAGCTCCCATAACCTGCTGAAGGGGCAGGAGCTCCCAGGTCACGCAACACGTGAGCGGGTATTTGCTTGTGCAATTCCCTCCTTTCCTTTATGTTCTTTTGCCCATCCACATCACAGTTGCATCTTGCCCCAAGGTGATGATTTCTAGCACTTTTTATTTTCTTCACTATTGGCAAATACTGTAAAGGATTACGTCTACTAATTGTCAGAGAATATCAGTGAATGAATGAATGAAACACAGCACTGTTTTCATTTTAATTGCATTCTGTTCAAGGCAGCATCAAATGCCGTTTCCGTCCTCATTCATTCATAAAGGATATTTTGCTGTCGTGTGTGTGCATGGCACTCAATTGTAAGCATTGCTGTAGAAATCTGCATGAAACGTGGAGGGAGGGATGGCTGTGGAGGGAAGAAAACTTGGAAACGTGTGCACGTGGCTTGGAAGCACACTGTGGATGCAACTCTTAAGGTGAACAGCTGCCTTAATAAGGAGGTACTTTTTCTTCCTTTGGTATGGTGTTTCCTTGTACCTTTCTAGCACTTACTGCAGGAAACATTCACCCTTCTGGAATCATCAGAAGTGATGACAAAAATTACTCTGGTCTAAAACTTTTTTAAGTAATGGCAGGGCATTTTGAGTTGTTTAAATTTCTCCTGTGACAGTAAAAGGAGTGGTGGCATAACTGCACCTAGATATTATCAAGCACCGAAAATACCCAGAAGTGCTGAGAATGAATGAAATGTGAAGTTAACCCGATACAGTTTGATCTTCTGCTTCACTGAAGTATGTAGCAACTGCAATGGTCCTGGATACTTGCCATCATAAAACAAAGTACTGTAACTATTATTTGAAAGTGTAAATCACAGCCAGCATACTCACTGACTGTCACAACAACATGCATCCAAATTGGCATTAAAATTACCATCTTCATACTCGGGCTGGGAGGACCTCTGCAAAGCAATTTTCTGCTGTCCATCCTCTTCCCATGCAATGACCTAGGAGTGAATGCCATTCTCTGGGGCAGCTAATTCCACACCAGCCATGAATGCAGAAATGGTTTTGGTTTAAAAGGTAGCATCAAGGTGAAACTTTTCATTCTGGGGGCAGGGTGGAAACAGCAGGGGAGGAGAGTCTCAAAGCATTCAGTAATTGAATTAGTAAAAGTACAATAAGAGGAAAGAAGGCTGCATCTTGGTTCTGATTGACTTTCACCACATCCATTTCAGTCACAAAAAAATGTAATGTTCTGCTTTGTTCTGCAAATACTGTCAAGATCGTTAATTTACCCCTTTTAACTTATTATAAGGTATTCATGCAGTGGATTTTTTAATTAAAAAATAAAAGGCAAGTCTCAGCCTTCTTTATTTCAACTACTCAGTTTGCATTTCAATCTTTATTATGGATGCCTTGTTGAGCCCTTAGTTGTATGTCATTTAAAGCCTCTGCATCTACCCTTTGGCATGATTTGAAATGAGAGAGTGGAGCTGTCTCATTCAAATTCGACAGACTTTTCCATCTAAAAATTCCCACACACCTTTTTCTGCAATCCGGTTATACAAGAGCAGAGAAATAACGCTTGCAACAACAGAGGCAGCATTCATGAAAAAAATGAAACTAGGCACTGATTGCAGGAGATAGAGCCCACAACAAGCCACTTTAAGTTATATGGTTCTCACCAATTTAATTCCTGAAGGAGGAAAGAACTCACAATTAAACTGCATGGAAATTGGAGGGTCTTCAAGACTGTCTGTGTCGTATGTGGTCTCAGAGTTCTGTAGCAACATTTACCTCCCTGCTGAGTTTTCACTCCAACCAGTTTAGCTGTATATATGTGTCTACTTTATTGCTTATTTTATTTTTCCTTGGTTTTTTTTGCTTTCCCCAACCTGATTCCTCAGGATGTTATTTCTGGTAGTGGGATGCAGGGTTCGGATTAATGACTCCACAGGGGTTCTCCTGCTCAGTATTCTGCAGGGGTTCTCCTCAAAACCCTTTAAAGCCTGCTGGCAGTGAGCAGACACTGCTGACGTGTGACCTCACGACAGCTTTCCTCTGGCGCTGCACAACACCCTCTGGAATATTTGTTACTAATTCTTATTTGTTAAAATCTGACAGTGCCAGACACAAATACCAAGCCAGTTCTGGTTTCAGAGAGCCATAGTCCAAAGAGATGTAGAAGGATAAAATGCATGGGGAGACTCAAGAGGGAAAGAAATTTGTATGTAGGTGTGTGATGTGTATGTTTAATGTGCAAACACACTGTCAGAGTCCCCCTGACCACAGGATCAAACTTCCAAACAGAGAGATAGCAGGTGACTTGCAGTAGGTTTAGCAGCAGTGCATTTGTACCTGAACAAAGATGTTAATAGTCAAGAGGAAAGATGCTGGATGAGAAGGAGCTTAACAGGAATAAGACCGCACTTTGATGAGCTGGCAAGTGCTCTCTTAAGTCCAAATCAACTGAGTACAACAGCACAGTTTTCATCTTGTTTAAATGGGGGTGACCTTGCTGTGACTGCTAGGGCTACTTTAATTTATCCGACACCAAAAGCTGATGTCTTGGGTTTTTATAAATCTTTTGTTTGAATTTTAATATCCTGCATTACCTTATTTCCTTTCAGAAATGACTGTGAACTCTGTTTATCAGTTCTGTAATATATATTTATCACTTTCTATACAAATTATTTGCAGGTACCTATGTAATGAGCACTATTAGTGCTTTATAAAGATAGGAGTGTTTGTCACATTTCCTTTTAAATAATTTATCCTCTCCCCTTGTCTGCTTGCTCCACATCTGCTGTGTTTATATTCTTACCACTCGCATTATCAGGGAGTTTCTCACTGCCTTACAGAAACATGCTAAGCAGCTTGGCTAATGTTTGTCATATGCAGTTCATTCTTTTTCTCCTTCCTCCACGTGGGAGATTGTTTACACGACATTTTTTTAGTTTTAAGGGGGTTTTCTAAATTATGTGTTCACCATATATATGCTATGAAATACTGTGTTATGAAAATCAAAGGAGTGCCTATTGCATTTGGAAAAAAACCCAAGATGGTGAGGTTTTTAGCTCCCACAGAAGCTTGTTCTGGTCTCAAAATTGTCTTCTGCACAGCTGAGCTTTACTCAGTTGTAACAAACTCTTTCTGTCTGTAGATATAGCAGTCTTGTTATGGAAGGAGATCATTAGATTTCTTGGCTGTAAGAAATAGCACATGGAAGTTGAGATGGCATTTTATGTTTGTCACTGTAGAAACAAAGATTACTATCACGTTTGGCTTAGAATTTCTTGCCCAGTGATTGCTCAGATTGCTCTGTAGTAGGCCAGCTGGGAAGAAGGAAAGCTGGGTCATCATTTGGGAAGAAAACAAAGCACCAATGTATATGATTTTTTTCAGGTATTCCAAATCATGGGATATGCCTAAACATGGTCCATTCTATTGTCTATGGCTTTGAAAGTGTCATATGCAGCTAGGAGATTGTTACTTGTGCGAGTATCACTTAAATTTTCCTAAAACCGAGACTATTTGTTCCATGTCTGTATGATTTGTAGTTTTCTATTCATTCTTCATGGGACATAAGCAAAATCTTTAGGAAAGCTGCAAAATTCCAATTCTACAGTAATCAAAATTCCTGTCATTTTTCTCATTCTCCTGGTATATTATAGTGAGATTTTTTTTTCCTGTGCTATAAGAAGCATTGATTTTAACTGTCAGTGAATCTTTTTTTTCACAGTGGTTTATTATGAATACATTCAAGCCCCTGGGGAAAAAAGAAAGAAAGAAAAATGGAGGAACAGAGAAAAAAAAAAAGGTTTAATACCAGGAAAAGTCAGTTTATATTTAGCAAGCAGAAGAGAATTTACTTTAAATCATTTCTATATTGGAATTTTTTCAGTAATTTTTATGTTTGTTTGAGATTTTACCTTGTGATCTGTAGGGAAGGGACCACAGTAAATCTCTTATGCCTGATGCCAGCAATTAATGTAGAATGAATAAACTGTGATAGATTGGTTTGTTTCAACAATTGAAGTAAACGGATAAAATTTTTTACCTTGAGACTTAATAAGAAATGATGAATGAGAACTTCTGTGGAACAAGAAGTAAGGTGTACTTTCCTAAGGCATACTATAATGCTGAGCAATCTCTGGGAATATGATGAAAAGCAGGCAAGCATCTCCATGGAAATATATATTTTTCCAAATAGAGAAAGTGAGGCACTCAATGAAGCATGACTTTGTATGAATTGGTCTCCAGAATAATAATAGCTGGACTAAATGAAACCTCTCTTTCCTCCTGGCTTGTTCCCTTTTGCTCTATTTGTAAGACTGCAATAGAGCAGCTCTTCCAAATTTCATACTTAATTTAGATGGAACCAAAAAGGTGTTGGCGTTGTTCTGCTTACAGGCTTTCTCTCTTCTGTGGGGAAATGATTATCTAAAATGCAGTTTCAGGCACTGAATTTCTGCTAGTTCCAAGCTGGGACACCATGACATTTTAATTTTAAGCTCTGGTAGCCAATATCTTGCAGTTCTCAAGTCCATTGAATGTTTTGATAGATTCAGGGTCTGGCCTAGCTTTGAGAAATTGTTTTGAATTACGGTCTCACCACAGCAAAACATGAAGACCAGCATTGTCAGCCTTGCTGCTTGCTAAAGGCATCTGGCCATCTTTATTGCTTATCAGAACTGAGTCTTGTATCCCTGAGCTGGAAGCCTATAATAGAGGTTACAAGAATTTGCACACATTCAATACTTCCACTACAAGTGCTATTAAATTAAATAGTTGTTAATGAGGTCTAAAAGTACAACACAGAGAAATACACCAAATTGCTTGGAGTGATATAAAAAGCTTAGTGCATCCCTACAATATCCCAGAATAGGTGGAATTTACTCAGTTAAATCAACAGCCTGCATTCTGTGTTTACAAACTGGCAGTCTCCATTTAATGAATCAAATTGTCTTTGTTTTATTCATCAAGTCAGACACACTGTGCACAATTAAGTGACTTCTTTAGAGTCATCTGTCTTTTTTCCTTCCTTCTACCCGCCCCCCGCCTTTTCTTATTTCCCTGTAAATCTGATGAAAGGAATTCTGCCTCCTTCTTGCAGCATATGCTCAGCAGGAACGGCGAGGCTCTCAGTCCCTCTTGGAAGGCACTGCAGACAGAAAACCAGAACTTGCATTTCTCCCCTTGGAATTGTTTGATTGCCTGTGCTTTGCCCTGAAACACAGTAAAAAATACCATGATGGATAGACTGCATTCATTTGCACATATGACATAACAGCATTTTAAGTAGAAGATGTTTTCAGCATGGTGCTCCCTTAATTAATGTATCTGAAATCGCCAGCTTTACTGCAGCTTTCAGAAATGTGTATTCATTAAAAAATTTAATAACTTGATGATATAGCTTTAACTGCATGAGTGGTTTAAACATGCAGACATGTCTGCCTCCTGAAATTCAAACCTCGGACACTTCCAGGTGTTCATAGTCATCTGTCCTGCTTCTGTTTTTCTATATTGTTGAATCCAAGTCTGCTGGATTTTTCTAAGTCAACGGAGTAGTGTGTCAGTGATCTTAAAACCAAGTTTAAGCCTGTGGCATTCATGAAAATGAGCTGTCTCTGAACTGTTTTTCTGAATAAGAAGAGGTGGAGGGGAGAGGTGGGCAGGAGGAAAAGAAGGGTTGCCATTTAGCGTCATCTGTACTGCATGTCGGGATGCATACCTGGCTGTCTTGGTGCTGTGATGGATCCCTAGCAAGGTAGCTTTGTTGTATAAGTTCAACAAAAGTAACACTGGATCTTGCGCTGAGTTTACAGAACTTTAATTTATGTGGCATGCAGGTTAAGAGGGTTAGTAATAATAATTAAACTTCTCTTTCTGAACATCTCTGCATATCTCCAAAACATGTTCCAATCCTGTATTTACTTGCATGTTGGCTATAGATATATGTCCCATTTTTATTACATAAACAAAACAGAACCTGATTTCAGGTTTTAAAAGTGGTTTTAAAAATACTAAGGGGAAAAAAAAAAAAAAGGTGAGGTTAATCTTCCTGAGCAAAGCCAATTTGTTATTTCACTAATGTGAAACCCAACAGTTCCACTTTGACGGTCATGTAAGCCGCACTTATACTGAGTGAACGCCTTGTAGTCCTGTGAAAATAAGAAGGCATCCTCATATGCCTGATTTAAAAATGTGTGCAACTCCAAGAAGTAGGATGATGCACTGAGTAAAAGGCTGAACATGGACTTGGCATAACTGCAAGATTTGCTCTGTTGCTTTTTCGCTGTATGATGTTTACCAGATTACTGTGGTCAAGATCAGCAAGTACGTATAAATTCGGTGCATATATTTATTGCTAGGTATGAGTCTGACTTACTCTTTGGAAATCGTTTCATGAACTGTAGCTGCCTATGGAGCTGGGTTAGCCTGAGTCTAACTGGTTAATTATCTAGGATCCCCTTGTAACCAGTGGGGAGAGGTAAGTACCGCCAGATCTGATTCAGCCCAGTCTAAGGTAGATGTGTGAAATGCTGGGACAAGTGAACTTCTGGATGTGTTGGTGTGTTGTCTCTCAACGTTGTGGGAGCTGAGGCATCTAATTCAGATTACTAGTAACTTTGAGTTGCTGAGGTTAAGTGAAATGAATCTCCAGCTCTGGTCAGGACACTAGATGGATACTGTGAAGATAAAAACACTAGAAACTGTGAAGTGCTTATATCAGTGACTGAGACTTACTATTTTCAGCTCTCCCACCACTGTAAAGTCTGAGAACCTGTATGTCTTGGCTTTAGACATGCACAAATGCTCACAGAGTGTTAAGAAGGTGGAGAAAAGATGATTTCTTGCTGCTGGTTCAGCTTTAACCAAACTTAATGCAAGTAATTCAGTATGTCTGATTTTCCAAAATTTAGTTAGAAAACCATTCTCATTTGGGTTTTTTGTCTTAGCTAATTCTAAGTAGGATATCCCATAGGGAAATGCTAGATTAGTGCCTCAAGCGGTATGTCATTCTCAGAGTCCAGGGAACATTTTGGGAGGCTGAATCACAGAAAATCCAGTAATATTTTTTTTTTCTTCAAAATTTCAGCATTTTTTTAAACATACTCCGTGATTAATTTCTTTGGCTTTAAGAAGAGTATTACGGCATACAAAATTTTTCCTTAATGATTGCCTGCCACTGTATTATGACATATATTTATCTTAACTTTCAGGAACTCTCTTAAGCTGTCTTTAGATTTTTGCACTGTTCTAGAGACTGGCAGAATAGGTCAGCTGTACAAGAGTGAGGTTTTCAGTACATATAGTATTTAATATCTGAAGCTTGATTTAAAAGGGCATTGGTAATTCTGGCTTTAGGGTGTACAAAAAATTCCCATCACAATTACATTACATTACATCTAGATTGCAACATTTTCCTTTGCTCATGTTTAAGCCATGGCTTTATTTTTCTTTTTGCTTTTATTTCTCTCTTTGAGAGGGCTGAATCCAGTAAAACGCTGCCACTCTTAAGCCAGCTGAAGCTAGCTGTGATTGTTGATGCTCAGAGTGTGACTCATGGTGCTTAGCACCGAGCAGAATTGGCTCCCCTGCATGTGCTAAATCTCCTCATGGACTGTTTAATCTGCAAACAGAGCTGTTATCTTTCAGCGGGAGTTTTCTCTAGGTTCCATTTCTAAAAGCAACTGCAAGAACAGATAACGAACGATACCAGAGAGAAATAAGAAATGGAAAAAGAAAGAAATGAGAACAAAAAATGGGATATGTTATAGAAGAGCAGATAAATATATGAAAGAGAACAGTTATAAAACATTAAAATTGACATTCTTATTCTCTGAACTCTTGCAATCACAGGAGATCTTATGCATTTCTGTTATTTTAATATACAAATTAATACATACAGGGGCTTCAAATGAGCTGACGATCTTGCTACTTCAGCCAATGCACAAACATGGGAGATGTAGTTTTTACCTTGAAGAGCTTGCAAGCTAGACAATGAATCCATCAGAGAAGGTGGCTATTTCACAAGTCCATTTGTTTTATTTCATTTTGTTTTATTTTAAAGTGGAATGACAATGGATGCTTCCAAGTGTGGTTTTATTTTAATTGTCAGGAGCCCTGGTGTTACACCTTTGTTTTTTCAAGTTGGAAAGATCAGAAACAAGAGGTTTAATACCAGATAACCTGCTACAGGGAGATCAACATGGGTCTTGCACAACCTTGGTTGGTGTTTTCATGTTCATCTCTGGTTCAGTCCTGGTCAAGTATAAAGAACCTGCAACCTTGGAAGTAAATGTGGCTCTGAGCCTGCAGGTTGCCTGCAGCTCCATTTCAGTGGCCTGTGGTACTAAGGTGTGACTTAACATGAGGCTCATCAAAACTTTTTTAATTTTTTTTTTACTTTTTTAGCTGGTTTACACTTCAAAAAAATCTTTTTCCTCACAAGGAAAAGGTTCCCCATGTGGGGCTCTTGGGGATGATGAGATGGCTGGTCTGTTGTTTCATGCTATTCTGGTTTCCCACTTGATGTTGGGATTCCTCCTTCAAAAGCCTGTGACTCAATGACAAGGTGAATTGATACATGAATTTCTTGTGATGACATGAAATTTGGTCATGATTATTCCCAAGCAACTTTATTAAAGGCAATGTGGAGGAAATGTGGTTTAACCTCTCATTGGTTTTGCCTCTTAATTTTAAGGAAAAATATTACTTCTATCAGTATAAGCAATATTTTCTGAATCAGAGAATTAAAATACTGCCATATTTGCCTGTTTTATGGAGCAGATTTTTAGGTCAGTTTGGCACTCCAGAATTACCCAAGAGTTTTGTTGTTAATTTCAGTGGAATGAGATTGAGGAGTTAAAGAGCAGATATTCGTACTGGCAAATTGCTACCTAGAGAAGCATTTTTGGACACTGAAATTACACTATATTGATTTACTGATTTATTGATTTACATTTATTTAGCTCTGGACACTCTTTACTTCCAAGGCAAGATACATTATTTAGAAAGTACTCTACTATACTTAATCCTCTGTAGGAAGGAATAATGCAATCCGCTAAAAATAAATTAGTAAGGTATAGTCCTTCTTCAGCATCATTACTGTTCTGTGTCATAACAGGTGAATAATGGGGAAGATCAAGGCAGCATTTAAAAAATTTATTAAGACAGCAAAGCCACTTGGCAAAATTAATCCAGGGAAGAAAAGCAAAGTACAGGAGAAGGGATTGGAAGGGGAAATTAGTGAAAGTACAAAAATATTTTTCTGTACTTTTTAAAGACTCCTTAAATGTTTATAGGATTGGTGTATATGAATGTTAGGTTTGTAGAGAAGCCTTTCTGTGTTTCCTTCACAAACAGAAGAAAATACAAAATTTCCAAAATTTTACCTGATTTAAAGCATCTTTACTCAGGCAGAGCTCTTATGCTTTGGCTTTTCTAGAACGCTTGGTTATGAAACCAAAGCTGTTGCTTTCCTTTTCCCCCCGAGTTCAGTGCTGGAGGCAGAGGGGTATCTAGTGATGGACACTGTTTTCTGAATGCTAGTCATCCCCATGTCATATCTGTTCGCTAGCATAAGATGGTTAAAAACACATTATCTTGTGTGTAGATGCTTATTAAAAGGAACATGAACTCCTGATTCAAGCTGTTGTGATTGCTCAGCCTGATGAAGAGCCTGTTGCAAAAGGAGCAATGCCAGAGCTACAGAATTGAACAGTCTGCTCAGAACAACTTTCCTGACACTTTCCAATCTTAGGGAAAAAATAATTTCTTGTCTCATTGCCACCCTTGGATGTCTGCTGTCTCATCCTAAGGTGGAGATGTCATATAGACATTATTTACTTTCCTAATGAAAGCTTAATGCTTCAGATGATGAAGTCTGAATGTGAGCAGAAAAATAATTTGTTGATTGGTTCTCTTTATTTCTTTATTTTTAAAATAAATGTGATTTTTATATAATTTGTGGGTTTGCGTGCAGTGTTGGAGAACATGAGGTAGCTGTATTTTTAAGTCTTTTATGTGGTGTGTTTGTGTTTGCAATATGCTATAGTTTTTGCTACCACTTACTTTGCCTTGTAAGCAACAATCTATTCTTCTTAAAACTGCAAGCTTGTTAAATATTTTGATAGATGATGCTTTGCATCGTGGCAGAAGAGGCTAAGCGCCTGACCTGCTGGTCATTGTTCTTAGCACACTGTCAACACAGAGTCCCTCATGATGTGGACGTTCTGTTCAAAATCTGTCTTCTGATTTAATAATAAAAGAATTTTGTTAATATGTACTCTGTTCCCTGAGAAAGTGAAGTATGCCATGATTAATAACCTCAAACCTCTATAAATATTTCCTCTGCATATTTTGCATTGTTTTGCAAATAGTTAAGTTCCACAACATTTTTCTGGCATACTTTGTTAAGTATCTTCTACTTATCTTTTGTGTTTGAATCCTTCCTGCAATGTGTTTTACTTGTGGCTAAAATGAATCACCTAACATTACGCATCACCTAAACCCTCTGCATTAGACTTTGGATATGTCCATGCAGAAGATGAAGATGACTTCCCTGTGCATAGGCATGCACAACTTTAATTTAATCTCACTAGCTCCCATGCCAGAAGAAGTGCAAGTGTAGCAAATGCTTTCCGATCTAAGAACGCATCGATCCCAGGCTGGCTAGATTAAAGATATCACGTTCCGCAACTGAAGACAAAAATCTTCATGCTTGGAATTTATTTTCTGGGCAGACATTTTACTCAGGTCAGCTCACATGCACCATTAACCCATACATAGGAAAAGTCATTCAGATGCTAACGTTTTCCTATCTATTAATGTTTTTTATTATTATCCTACCACAATTTTTTTACAAAAAAATCTTTATCATTAATTTGATACACCTGGGTCACAAGCATTTTTTGACACAAAATAGGTTTTCATCCTTAACACAGTTTATATAGTAGTGTGAAAGTATTCAAATCGGTGCCAGAAACAGACTTTCTAGCCTTTTTGAGGGCAGACCTAGAAATGAAGAAGATAACACAGAATCTTAAACAAAATACTTTTAAACTGATGTGTAAGTGAAATCAGAGCTTACCCCCAGGCATCAAAATGGTGATTACAGATTTTAAATTCAAGTTTAATAAAATTTGGACCCTAAAAATGTGACTGGTTTTAGAACGTTCTCAATAAAGGCAATTATATTTTTCACATTTTTGAAAATACCCTGGGCCATGCTATTACTTGATAAATCTCAAAGTAATATTCCTGAAAGCAGATTTTTTTTATAGTTTGGATTGCAGTACCCAAACTGAAAAAAAGCAGACCCTGGGAGAAAAGGAATGAGGGTGGCACCTTTATGTAAATACCACTTTTGTATTATAAAAATCTGTATCCATGCTGAAATGTATGTGGCAGAGAACCCATTCAGATTTTAACCTTGACAGCACGTAGGAGTAACAGCTCAGAAACTTTCTTTTGTGTTATGCAATTATTATATTTTTTGAAACTTTATTTTCTTTTTTTTTTTTTTAATATCAAGCATGGTGGTATTATTGTTGCACTTGTGTTTCAAACTGAAGAGTAGAGTGTGTGGCTCCAAGACAGGGAAATGGATACCCTAGGTTTTGATGCGTGGGTCATGCATGTGTCATGAAGATCAGACCTTTAGATGTCCATAGTGCTGAGTCAGGGTGACTGCAAATAGTAATCTAGGAAGAGGCCTGGCAATGTTCATCATCTTAGGTAATCTTAGGTAATTAAATTTAGTTACCCAACATGTTTCTTTCACTTTGATACAAAGAAATCTGCAATATTAATAGCTTAGAAACTATTTCCCTTTACTTTTATTGTTAAAAATATAAACATTTTAACAAAATGTATATTTGTATTTAGTTCTCTTACTGTCAGTGGAAAATACAATTCCACTGTAAAGAAAATAGACAAAATAAAACGAGATGACTTATCTGCCTTGCTGTTGCTGAAAGCAGCGTGCAGTGGATAGATGCCAGGGAACGTTGTGAAGGTCTCAGAGCTGTTGCCAAGGGAACTCCAAGTTGCACATTTTAAACGTTTTTTTCCTGAAAAGAGAACAAATGTCTCCTGGGCACTTTGGCTGGATCCTTTGCTCAGAGTCATGGTGAAGTCTTAAACTGGAGAACTCAAGACCAAGCAGGCTCTTGTGTCAGCCCTGGAGTCAGTGTGTTTGATTCGGGATTGGGTTTACTGCAGATGCCCGGTAATAGCATTTCCAGTCACCAAGGCTGGTCTTAGTTTTCTGCCTCTGAACAGGGATTAATTACTGTAGATAATTAGAGCTGATTAGAAAACCTGGAAAATGTATTATTTCCCTCCATGTGGTTTGGTTTTGTTTTACTCTTTCTATGCCCAAGTATTTTCATGTTTATAATTCTTGTATAGATCTATTTCTCCTTCTGTTATTTTTTTTTTTTTTTAAGTTCTATTTAGGACATTCTTATTAACTTTCAACATTTCAAATGTTCATTTATCTTTTGGATGAATTTTTTTTTAAAATCTGTGTTGCTTCTGTTGGTGGAGACTCTTTCTTGAAATAATCATGGTAAAATGCAAAGTGGTTACTTTGTTTATTTGACCACAGCTGAAGTTTATACTAATGAGGGAGCCTCTGTCTTAAGCTAATGGGGAGAGAATGAGCCCTCACTTACTTCGATACCTGCATTAGGATGGGATGAGTCACCAGCTAGTGACAGACAGACCTGGTACTTGGTGAACCTAGTCTGCAGCTTACCTAATGGAGGTGTCACCTTCAGTACCTGAAACCATATCCAAACCTTTGCACAGGCCTGGCATTAATTCTTCACATCCTCTGATTGGGTTGAATTGTCAAAGATGACAGTCCCTGTGAAGGGCAAACAGTTTGCTATTTGCTCCCTCCAAAGAATAAATTCTTTAGGGAAAAAAAAAAAAAAGAGAAGGAAGGGAATAAGCATGGCTCTGTAACAGCAGCAGAGAGGGCTTTAGATTTGCATGGGAAAGATGTTCCTGGTAATCTTAGGGAGTCTTGAATCACTTGTTTGCTAGGGAAAATGACTACCCAGTCTGCTGCAGCAGTTCCTGCCTGAAAGTGAAAGGGGAAACATTATTTTTAAGAGGCATCTATGTCATTGATAGATCAGGAAATGTAGGAATGTAGATAAAAGACTCTAGCCATGGAGCTGCCCCTCTTCCTTTTGCTGTGTCGGTGCCCCACAACTTCACCAATTTACAGAGGGAGAGCTGCATTTTCTCAGAGCAGTCTGCAGCACGCGGAAAGGCAGTTCAGAGCTTGCGGAGATTGCTTAAAGAGGATTAGGGAACAAAGAGGTTCCTCCTCATCTAGTGATTTTCTAGGAACTGTTGGGTTAGTACTGCCTCTTACATGAGATGTTTTGCGTGCAACACTGTCCAGTTTTCATTCTGCACAAAGGGTTTTATTTTATCTTCCTTTGGAAAGGTTCCTGAAATTGTCATGTGCAGATAATTAGAAGAGACACAGTGGCCATAACATCCATGTCTACCAATTTCCATTTATAAAGTTACCCATTGACTGTTCAACTCTTACACTTAAACGGTTTCCCAGCTGAAGCCACTATGAGTGCAATCGATTTAATGGTGTTAATTCAAGTGTTGTTTTTTGTACACTGCTGCATGGGCATTAGATGGACAATTCTCCTTGAAATTAAATAATGTATTTAAAATCCCCTGAGTAACTGCAGTATCTACTCTCAAGTGCAGTTGTATAGTACAGGTGGTAATACGTCTCTGTTACCTCCATGTTAAAAAGATTATGGCATTTGAAAATGTAATGGCTCTAACTGAAGATCTTCCATGGCTGGACTTCACAGTGCTCACATATGTACATAAACGTGTCAGTACTGCTAGAATAAAATTTAAGATTCATAAGCTACTCAAATGGAGGGGCATTTGAGCATCACTTTGGAAAACAGGTTCCACATAGTTTAAGAATGGGGCCAAGGTTTCTTCCATGGGCACTAATCATAAGGCTTTCACAAATGTGAGTTTCCATTTTGCTCAAATGTGTTCTGCTCTAAAATTTTAATTCACTGACCATCTCTCCAAAAGTAACCTTCAACTGTCTAGTGGATTCATGTTGTCTGCGAGCTATCAAACATTCCTTTGATCTTATTAAAAATTCTTATATTCTAGATGCGAGACTATATATGTAGGTCATTTTACACAGCTTTGTGTGTGAAATATGGTTTCCCATTTTCCATAATGAATAGAGAGATCAAGGTACCTCCAGTAGCAATGTACCCCATTCTAAAACAGCTGGGATAAACTTTGTGGAGTTTTCCTTGCCATGCATATTGATTTTAGCAAAAGTCCAGATGACTAACTTATGCTTAGATTTTTAACTCTGACACGTTTCTGGTCAGGTCAAATGACTCCTATTCATGCTGTGGTGAATCATTCACAAGCTTTTTCCATTACACTTCTTGAAAACAATTGTGTATTAGTTTCTGGTAGACATGGTTTCCCATAATTTTGGGGGAGCAGTTAGTAATGGAAATCTAAATTATAGTGAAGCTTTCCTCAAGCACACTAAAGGCAACAAGTCTGCAAGAGTGCCTGCAGATCCAGTAGAATTAGAACAGAGGAAGAGATGAAGATAGGACCATAACAGAAAAGCTAAATGATGTCTTTGTGTTGATGTTCATTGTAAAAAAAAGAACTGTAGAGATTTTCATGATTAAAATCTTGTGATTGAAGAAGAATGAAATCTTGTGGATTTCTTCATGGAGGACATGGTCAAGAATCTGTTGAAAATAAAAAGACTGTAGAAGATGTTATGGAACAAATAGGCAAAATGTAGCAGGTCTCAAGGATGAGAGAGTGTTCAGTAAAGAGTTCTCACAGAACTTATGGGTGAGTACAATGAGAGTACCTAACCTCTTGCTTAAAACTCCCTTGGACTCAGAGGACTGGAGGGAAGCAAACGTAGTGCTGTTTTTTATAACAGGCTCTTGGGTATAACAAGCTCTGTAGGGAGCTACAGGCTTGATATCTCTGGTCATGCAGACACCAGAGATGTAGATGAAATTCAGTACAAATAAATGTAAAGTGATGCTTATGTGTGAAAAAACAACGCTAAATTCACAAACGGAATGATGGACCTTGAGCTGCTGACTATTACTGCTAAAGAGCAAGATCTAAGGGTTATGGTGGACAGGTCTATGAAAGCTTCAGATAAATGTACAGGAGTGGTCCAAAACCAAATAGAAATGTAGGGCTTACTAGGAAAGTAATAGAAAACTAAACACGACAGCATCACTGTGCAACTGTAACTTTACACAAGGTACTTGTACATTGAATACTGTGTGCTGTCCTGGTCTCCCTGTCCCAGAAAGGGTGTAGTAGAACTGGAAAAAGTTCAGAGAAAGGCACCAAGGATAATCCAAGGTTGTTATGCTCATTATTATATTTTCATTTTCTAGTGTTATCACAGTGTCTACAACAGGATAATAGATCAAAATGGACTACCTCAAAGCTAAGAAAGAGGTTATTTTCTAACTGGTGTTGTGACACATTAATTTTATGATAGGAATCCTTCTTCATGTGTTGTCTAGATAGAGCTGACAATAAATAACTTCTCTAGCAGCTTCTCAACTTAAGTATTCACAATTTCAGGTACTGTGCATCATTTTTGCTTTATTCTAAACGTGTTATCACAGCGCTATCCTGCTCAAGTAGGATGTTTCTTTTCATCTTTTTCATAAAGAAAGATACATTCCTCTTTTTTTCTTTTTATCTATGAGTAGAGGGTCTCTAAGAACCTTGCATATTTCAACCGTAAAGCTTTGTTTTATTAATTGGGCTTACAAAAAGGGTTTCCTCTGAGATTGTGAGCTTTTAAATATCTGTCTTTGCACAACTCAGTTATAGACAGAGAGGTCTCACTTGAATGGTGGTGGTGTGTGCTTTTAATAAGTCTGGTTTTCCTTTCAGCTGTAAATTTGCTGTGGAAAGAACAAGCGTCCAAACAGCACTTTATTGTCTATAGCAGCTCATTGTTAGCAGAACAACTCAGGGGCAGGGGAGATGTGATTTTCTACTTAATAGAAGCACCAGCAGGCAGAATTCTCAATCTCTTTTTGTTGCTTTTTTTCCTCCTATAGTGTTTTCATCAGGCAAAGGAAATGTAATAAGCAATTACTAACAAACACTGCTTTAATTGTTCATTTTGAAGTTCTGAAATAGAGGTGAAAGACATGCTTTAGGTTTTTTCTTTCTTTGGATATTCTACAAGAAATTTAGTAATTTGTTGTTGTTGTTTTTGTTTGTCTCTAATACTTTCGTCCCCGAGAAACATGTAAAAATTTGAAGAAATACAGGTTCTCCAGGTGAAACATTGTATAGTGAAGGTTGCAAAATGCTTATTTTAACTCTGGCTTACATTCTTATAATGACAAGCCATAAAATTATAATGAGCTGATATGGTCCTATGCATGAGTACTTTCTGAACATTTGTTTTGCCTAGAGCCAGTTCCTAGCACAAAAAAAAAAAAAAAAAAGAAGAAATAAGAAAAGCAACAAAAACATGTTTAAGCATACTGTGTTTGAGAGAGACGCTTTTTAGAAAGGCATCTAAGTGAACCACTGGAAATCATTGGCCAATCACCTGAAACATAAGTTTGCTGAAGTGCGGAATCAGCTTCTGACAGAAATATCCTAATCTTCATGGGAATTATTTTATTTCAGTTTATTCAGTGAGTTCTATTCAGTGATTTGTTCCCTAAAAGTTACGAAACAATTTGAAATTAGAAAAGCCTGAAAGTTGGTCTTATTTTTAATTTTCATTCCATGGTTAATATACAAAAAGAAAAGAGAAATCACTCACTGAAGTTGTCTTTTATCTCCACTGACTACAAACAGAGCCTCAGTTACTGGCTGAGGCTAGGTGCTTAACTTTTAGATGGAAAAAGTTAAGTGAGATTACTCCCTGAATAAAGTAGTTTAATATTTTTTTCTGTTTACTTAAACTGAGATACAATTTTCTATCCATATGCATAGACCCAAATAAAAGAATAAGATGTAATTATTATCCAGTTAGTAAGAAATACTCTATTCACTATTTTCATACTTAATAAAAAGTAAAAATTAAGAATTTGAATAAATTTGTACTATGTGACACAATTATATTGGTCACTGTTTATGGGTATATTGTGTCTAATGCTCCTTGGCTGAAAAAGAGATGAAAACTTATACCAGCCAAAAAGACTCAACTTTTCTTTAAAGAAAAAACTCTACAAATTAAAAACAAGATTAAACTCAAAGATTTAAGTCAATCTCTTCTGCTTACTGATTTAACTCCTGATTAAATTTGGTGGTTCCAATCATTTTGATTTAAATCTGCACTCTGACATACAGTGAATTGTCCTATTAGTTTTAATGAGTCTATTTCATGTGCAAAGCAAAGCACCTGCACAAGTCTTTGCAGGGAGTAGTCCTTGGAGCATAAGGTTTCTGTTTTAATTATTAGCTAGTCTTGGTTTTAGTGTTAATTTATAGTTTCATATTTTCTTTAAAGAGAGGATACATATGTTAACCACTTGATCTACAGGTTGTAACTCAGAAGTGGGATTGTTGAAGACTTTCTTCTCTAAGTGACTGAAGTGAGTCACAAGAAGATTTTGCTCAGTTCCTTCAACAGCTGGGCTGTGAAGTGGACAGAACTTATGGAAAGATGAAAGTAAAGAAGTAGAATGTTTGTGCTTTTATAAAACTACTTCTTCAACTTCTAAGCCTGTTAACAGGGAGAGGTTTTTTTTTTTCAACATCTATTATTTTGGTACCCAAAGTGCCAGTACCAAATGGCGGTGGAAATTCAAGTTCAAGCTAGGACTGGAAGCCAAATTAATTGACAGGTTATTTGTATTGTATTTCTGATTCAAATAAATTCAGTAATGTAGTGCATTTTGCTATGTTTCCCACTGGATTTCAAAGGTCAAAGGACTAAACTGATGACAGCTGACAGAATTGTATGTTTTGTCAATATGCTTGCTAGTACCCCAGTACTCCTAGCAAACCTGCTCAACTTGTAAGTCAAAATTCATCTTCTGAAAATGTCAGCTCTTTTAAGAAACCTTCAACAAATGCATTCATTTGTGGCATTGTCCTGAAAAATTTAAGGTTAGCTTTTTCATGCTGGCAGTGAATAATCTAACATGTTAGTTTATTATTTCTCTGAAAATAGGCACATATGCCGTAGTAGGAATGAACAGATCACTTTAGCAGAAGTCCAGACATCCGGTAGGCAAATGTAAGTGTAATGGTATTCCCAGAGCCTCACATTTAAAAAGTAGGTCAGGAAAGGAGAAGTAAGAATACAAAAGAAAAGATATCAGTGGTTTAGTGTACATGTAAAAAGTAAATGAAAAGCATCAGGTAAGGTTTGGCTAGACAGGCTTCCATTATTAGGCTGAGAAAGACTGCAGGATGTGTGTATTGAGTATGTCAGCATGACTTTATCAGGAAAAAGAAAAAGCGCCTTTAGCTCTTAAACTGATACAAAAGGGATGTTTTCATTATAGACAAACAAGATTTTACAAACTTACTGGTATCTTGGTGTGTCACCTGGCATTCTAAATGTTAGAAAAAGTAGCTTGAGCTGTCAGGACTTTGAAGCAGAATATTTTTTTAAAATGCAAGAAATGTAATGGAGATTTTTATTTTATTTTATTTTATTTTATTTCTGAAACTGTCATTTTTTTATGAAACACCATGAGTGGCCCTTCTGAAAACAACTCTAACAAAAGTTGATAAAGTTTCGTTCTCAGCCCACCCATGTGAATGAATGGGGTCTTTCTCAGCTCTTCATTCAAAAGGCAGCAGCAGCTGATGTCAGGAGCTATATTTTTGGCACCCAACTCTGCTTTGTGTGTGCCACAGGAAGCAGTTATTCCCCTGCCTTGCCGTCCCTTGGCGAGTTCAGGTCATGCAGCAGTGCTCTGCCCTGCTTATTTTTACTTACTGACAGCACTTCAAGAGATTGAAAGAAAGAGGGGAGGGGAATAGTCCTCATTTATTTTCTTATAAATCCCCCTAATGTTCAATAAAGATAGTGTGATGTTTAGAGACCATGTGCTATTGAAGTGTGGGAATATCTTTAATTACTAGTGCTGTGGGATGAACTATAGAGCTTCCTCCACCAGCATTCCTGCACGTGAGGAGTAATGTCACCACTCCTACGTGTTAGTAAAGGTCCTGATTTCGTGAGACATTTCTCTTCACATTTATGCCTACTTTGCAACCTTCTAAGCCTTGTTAAAGAACATAAGAATTTCCTGCTAGTTAATCTCCAGCAGTTATAATCTGAATATGTGTATGTATTTGTGTGTGTGCACTGGAAATGCAAATCTATTCCATGTTTTTTAGAATCCAGAGGTTATTTTATGTGACCAGCATTTAATCACTACCATGCTTGAGCCTCACTGAAGTTGGCAGCATTACAGGTGTTATTTTATGTGACCTGCATTTAATCACAGATGATCTGTGAGTCTTGTTAAACATGGTAGCATTACAGAGATCCTATTTTCACATTCTGCAATGTAGTTACAAGAAACCTTTGTGCCAGTGGGACATATACTTATGTTTCCTGATTTCCTACACCTAGCTAATTAGTTTATCCTGGAAATTTCAAGGAAAGGATGCTTCCATTCCCTGTCAAACTCCTCCTATTTCAAAAATCAGAATGAAAACTTTACTTTTGGAGCTGATCTAGATGCAAATATTCTCTCTCCCTGTCTCTCCTCTCCCTCCCACCCTCTCTCTCTCCTCTCCTTCCTTTCTCTCCTTCTCCGCTTATATATGGCTGAAACCTGAAAAATTCTGTTATGTAAAATATTTTTTACATCTGACATGTCTAAAAAGAAACACACATTTTTCTGAACACTTCAGAAAATACGAAAGTATTTTTAACTGTTTATTTTTCTTGTTTTATATTGTTGATTATTTTACAGATATTCGTTTTAACCAGGTATTTACTTTAGTTCGTGATGGCAGAAGAAAAAAGCATTTTCCCTTAAAAAAAGCCTTGTTACCTGCCCATACTTAAATGACCTGAGGATTGCAATAGGCATGTTATATTTATGTATTACACTGTACTGCTGAAGGTGTGGTTGACAGCAAGATTCACTGGGGTTTTTTACGATTCTCTGTCACAAGCCAAGCTTAATATTATCTCTATAATTATCATGCTCCAAAGGTTTACACCAAGGCTACACTCCATGAACAAAGTCATTTAACAAGTTCAGAAAATCCTAGGGCCACGTTTACACTTGAGAAGAAGCCTGAATTCTTGGTGGTAGGTGCCATTTAGGTATATGGAGTAGGACTTTTCACATGTTGGGGTCCTTAGTAGCTAATTTAACAGTGGTGAGTAGCTGTCAGCAACAAATTGTGATAAAGTTAGCCTCTCTGAGTTCAGAAAAGCTTGCTGACTTGTTGCTTATTTTTCTAGGCAAAGAGATTGTTTAAACATGTTTATCAAATGTTTTTAGAATTACTACATGATGTGCATCAACAACATGTATTGCAAAATCAGAATGTCTTGCTTATCTGTATTTGATCAGAGAACCTGTATAGCATTTAATCAGATCTGTGCTATGGTTTATACTCCTTGTAAAATGAGATTGGGACACTTAATATTTCTGTTCTAAGTATGCACTGTATAAATATTTTATCAACCATATATTGCAAAGCTTTTAACATCACTGGTCTGCATTTTTCAGCACAAAGAAAACATGCTTGAATTTTTGAGAATATTCCACAGTCCTGCATTGTCATACGTTTTTAAGTCTTATCAGGAGAAAAAAGAATTGGGTTTAAGTGCATAATGATGAGCACAACTTTTATCTTTGGTCATGGAGTGGTCTTTGCTGACAGTAAATGGTTTTATTTTTTTTCCACATTTCTTTCACTGTTGGGGGTGGAAGGGAAACAGTCAAGGTATGTTTCCAGAACCTGGTGCAATAATTAATCTTTTTTTTTTTTTTCAATATTTTCTACATATTTTTATTTGACTTTACATATTTTACATCTAATAAAAGTTTGTTTAAAGGTGTTTGACAAGCTAAATTAAAGTTTCACCTAAGGTGTATGCAGAGTACTTCATACTTTCTCAGGTAAAGACAGAGTGTTGTTGAGAGTGGGAGTGTTCATCATCTCTCCACAGCCTGAGGTACTCCTCAGTGTGTGTGTGTCCGTGTGTGCATGTGAGCATGTTTGCAGTATATCTAATATCTGAGAAATAAGAGTCATAATGACCCTTCCTAAAATGAGAACAAGTGTTTGAAATTAAGATAGATATTTTCTTTTAAGCAAATTGCTTGCCTCTGTTAAGGTATAAACTGCTTCAGACTGGATAAGAGCTTGGGGATTAAGTTCCTTAATCCTATGCAGTCGTCTTTCACATTAATCCATTACCTTATTTTGTTTCAGTTGCCTCAATAATTGTCATGACTTACACCTGTATTGTCCTTTAGCAGTGGCTTTTTATTCCAGCTGGACCCAAAAAGAGCTGTTCCTTTTCATGAAGAAGTAAGACCAGTACTTCTTTTTTTGAGCTTCTTTTTCCACCAGGAACACTCAGGTTTAAGTTCCAAAAAAGTTTCCAGTGTGGCTTGTTGAAGTCATCAGGAGGACCCCATGCCAAGAAGTATTTTTGCTCCTTAGTGGGGAAAATTAACCAGAGGCATACAAACACTAGAAAAAAAAAGTGAGAAGGGGAAATAGGTGAGAAGGAGGGAAAGAGAAGAAACCAAAAGTAAAGAATAGGCTGTGAAAGAGGGAAGATGGATGACAAGAAAACATGTCAGGAGTTGTGCTGTATAAATGGTGGGCAGGGGCAGCTGTCTATCAATCCGCTGTGGTCAGAGTCTTCACTGGAGGATGAGACTGGATGGGCTGTTTACATCTAAGGAGGACTGAATTCAAACCAGAGTTAAACCGAGTCCTTCTTTGAAAGAGGAAAGGGTGACTACTTTTATGCATATCTACGTTTCCATGAATCAATCATATGCATGTATATCCTGTATCTACATTTTGACGTTAACAAAAATAAATGGTTATTTTTAATGATGCTTTTTATTAAAATTAATTCAATTTACCAAAAAGAATAATTTGAAAATCAGTTATATTTGTATGTAGCAAGTCAGCAATGCAATAATCAGCATAGACACGCGGACTTTCAGTGAATGAAATGACAGGACAGTGAGATCAACCCTGCCAAGAGTTTGAAATAAGTGTTTCTATCCTAATTTTATATCAAAATTGGGAACCCTATTTTTAACACATTCTTCTGTTCTTACATTTGATACACTGCCATCTTTGTTAGCTGCACTCTCAGAACTTACAGGAGACAGTGTTCACCTTTGCTTTAAGTACTGCGTATTTAATTAAAAAAAAAAATCTTTTTGTTGCTCTTGTTGTATTGCTGCTATTTAGTATTACTTTACCTACTTGATACTATTCAGCAGGATCAGTCAAAGTTGCAGACAAAGCTGTTAGGAAGAAAACAGGAAAGACACAGAACAGTTTCAAAGATGAGATGTCACCAAGAGAAGCAGGAGGCCCCATGAGAGTAGTGGGAGTGCTAATAATGGGGAAATGTCAACCTCAATCCAGGTGGGCTAACAAGATCATAAGGCTTAGGATTGAAAGAGAGAGAAAGCTTAAAAATGCCTCTTAACCCAGGAGACAAGAGAACCAGCCAAAACTTCTGGAAATATTTTTCTGACAAATTGCTGAAAAAATGTTGCAGCAGGGTTATGATTCTTTGACTCTGTCTCAGCTACACTTGCAATGAAAGGACAGTATTTAAATAAGAACTTACAGCCTGAATCATTAAATGAATTCCTTGTTTCAGTGGGAGTTAGGGGTGCTAAACACTGAATCTTCTAAATATTTCTGAGGTCCTGAGGTTCAAGCTGCATAGGCTGCTTACTGTTTTAATCCTCGTTGAGCAAATAATATATTATTTTGGTGAAACACTTTCAGTATCTTTAAGAATCTTCATGTTCCAGAAAGAATTTTTTTTTTCAACTACAGTATCTGCAGGGCCATCTTATTTTCAGGAGTAGTGAACAAGAATTTTACTTGATCCAGGCCAAGAAGAATCAGATCATAAGGGATCTTACCTTGGAGCAAGGTGGAAGAGTCCAGACCTACCAACTGAAATACGTGATAGGGAGACAGTGAAGAAATCTAAATTGAAGTTGTGACATAGTGAACAAAGTGTCTTTTGACTTACATGTGAGTAAACTGCAGAATGGCCATGCTGATCATCTCTACGAAGAGATGGACAGTATCTCTGGAGAGAGGTCACATCTTGAGAGACAGGACAAAATAAGGCGGCACTTACTAGAAGAACCCATCACTTGAGCTCTTGATTTCAGGTGTTCAACACGCAACATGTTGAACAAGCCTGTTCATAAATATTAAAGATCATCTTTGTCCCAAACGGTTTTTACCTTAGTTTAATAGCTTAAGCACAGTGTTCAGGAATCATCAAAGAATAAGATCACTGCACTTTGTTCAGGAAATATTAGATAAGACAAACCTGTCGGCATGGCTAGTTTCCTGTATCGGCCCTGCTAATCTAATAGTGCTTTTGAACATTGGAAGCACAATTCGTGTTTTGTTTGCTTTGGCTTAGTTCCAACCATTTGAGAAATGTAGTGCTTTGCTCTTTTAAGTGTATTAAACTATTCTTGTGAATCATGTTGATAGCTTGTTTTCTTAGAGAAGGCGGCAGCAGTAAAAATTATTTATGACTTTTTTTTGAAAAGATGGACTTCAAACATCCAAGAAATCAGGATTTGTCCAACATGAGGCCCTTGCACTTGCTCAGGTAGACTGCTATTAACCCTTACCACTGTTTTTTTTGTTTCGTCATACATTGCCCCTTTTTTATGGCCATTCTGAAGTTGGTGTTTAAAAAAAAAAAACAAACAACAACTGAAAAATATGGTAAGGACATCTGAATCACTTCATATTCTTATAAACTGATCTTTGGGACTTGTGCAAAGGAGAAAAAAGCTGTTAATATATGTAGAATTAATTCTGATGAATTATTCAACATGTAGGAATACAGTGTATAATCTCTTTGAATAATCCTCCCATCTTAAACCTTCAGTTCTTTTGGGACTGAACAATGCTGGTTGATAGTATTGAGGGTTGTAATACATTCCGATATGTCCTGTCTCATTCTAGTACAGGTAAATTAAAAGCAAATTTATTTCTAATTAGCCAGATGGATTTCTCAAAGGACTAGGTCTGCTAGGTAGTGTTCAAGCTTTTAATTTCTTGTGATCTGAAATTGAAGTTAGATATCATTGATTATTTGAATATCTGAAAAATTAAGAAAGTCTTAAGCAAATGTAATGGATGGTCTTAGAAATGATGGTAGCTTGTGTTCAGAGCCATTATAAGACAGATGTTCACCATAGTGTTTTATGGCATTTTAACAAAGATGTGGTTTTTCCTATATATTCTGAGCAAAAAGTTAGTAAGTGCCAGATTATCAGAGCTTTCAGAGCCTGGCATATGGGTTCCTTGGAAAAATCTATTTTGTGTTTTACCCCGCTTGTTTGACGGGGTTTTTTTTTTGACCTGACTTGACTTGACTTAAAAACATAGCAATGCCATCTCACTGGGATACAAAGCCCAGTTCGGTTTGTGAATAAACCAGGCAGCTCAGAACAGAAACCCAGTGCAATGTGTTAGGGTTTGGCTTCAGCTGACCTGCCACGGTTCATGAAGGAAATTTCAGAAGTGTCACAGAAATAAATATGCTCCAATGGTGATGTGATCATAAAGTGTGGTATTTGAGGCACTTCTGGTAAGTGGAAACTAATTACATTGTGCAGAGAACTGGTAAGACTTTTTTTCTGCAGTGCTGCACAGAGATTTGGTCTTCCATCTTCTGGAGGGATTAACTAAAACTGGAATAAGCTCTGAAGGAAAAGCAAAATTAAGTAGAAAGCTGATGAAAGAGAGAAGACTAAGAGGCCTTGGCTTATTTAGCCTTCTAAAATGAAGGCTGAGCTGGTTGATCTTCATGCATGATTAGCAAAGTAAATAACATAGAGAAGAAGACTTATTTAAACTAAAGAATAGTATTGGCATAAGAATTAATACATATATACTACTTACTAATACATTTAAGTCAGAGTTTAGGAGAAATATATAAGATGGTTTTGGATAGCTTTCTGCTAGGTTAGTAAGACCAAGCTACCGATCGACTAGCAATATGATCAATTTATGAAGGAGCTTGTGAATCATGGATGTATTAAGTTTTCTACATTAGAGAACAAGATAAAGAGACAGAATTATACCTTTGGACCATCTTTATTTTTAGTATGTACTCAACTGGGTATATTAGGCTTGAGATGTTTTCCATAAGAGTTTGCTGTTATATGAAAATTACCACAGGTTTACTTTACTTGAGGACTAAACTCTCCTGTATTCATGCTATGAGTCTGTCGTGTACTTTAAAGCCACCCTTCTGTTCTTATTCCATGAGTCCTCTTATGGTATCCAAGTGCCTTTCAGAAACATGTTGACTAATGTGATTATAACGTGTCATACAAATGATTCTTTCTGTCTTTCTTTCTGATAGTCTTCAGGAAAAAGAGCTGTGATGCACACACACAGAGTCACACAAAAATATCCAGGAAGGCACACTGAAAAAATGGACCTTCTCATAGCATGTGTGGGCAAGGCGCTGAGATTAAGCAGACTTTCATCCCATATTCTTGTATTGAGCTCTGTGTTCTGGTCAAGTTATAGGAGAGAGAAGTATGGAGCATTTTGACTGCGTTGCTCAAACCAGTGCTGAGGAAAGGTTTTAGATACTCCAGCAATCATTAAGGGTCATGTTTTCAAAGGCAGAAGTGTCAGAGGATGCAAGCAGGCATACTGGGACTTTCAGAAGCTTTTTTGTAAGCCTTTCATTTCAATCAGCTGGAATTGAGCACTGAAAATTGAGCCAGTGATCTGCCTCATTTGCTATGTACCAAACTTGGCAAATTTCTCACTGAGATCCTTAAAGACAAAGAATAAAATCAGTCTGACATGATATTTTATAAAGAATCACCATCATGAAAGGATTAATGCTTGTAAGCTTCTGAATGGTTGGGGGGTTTTAAACGGTATGTTTACATATATCTTAGCTCAATGTTGCCTGTTGGTGGAACTGTAGTCTAAAGAAAAGTGTTTGTAGCAACCTATATTGTGGAGAAAATGCAATGTTTGCATTCATAACAGCTGTAATCTCCTGAGAGTTCGTAGTTTCATGTTTCTGTGGGTTGCAGAGTTGTGTAAAGCAGAAATACTAAAAGCATGTATTGCTAAGTCCAAAAGATTATGTGTCAAGATGGAGAACAGTCTCCTAGGCAACATTAGTGGTAGGATGTGTGGCTTCCAGAAGGCAGTACAGAAAAACGTGCACATTAAGAGTCAGGTGTATGCTTAATTTCCACACTGACTCAACCAGTTTTTTAAAGAATAGTGATAGTACTTAAAAACAAACGTCACGAGAACACTGATTGTGAACACACTGTTTTAGACCATCACAACTGAAACTGTCATTCCTGGTGTCTGTACATTTTGGGCATATATTCCACAGTCATGTAGTTTAGGACAGCAGCCTTAGAATTAATTTTCTAAAAGCAGGTTGAAACAAACTGACGTAGTGGTAGGAAAAATCCAGGTACTAGTCAACTGCAGTAATCACCATTATGATAAAGATTTAATAATTAATAAAACAAGGCTTCACGGAGGATGCTAACTCCTCTGTAATGTTCAAAGTTAACTAGTACAGCTGGCAGCAGCTTCATCCCAAGCTCAAAGACATCTGCATGTCTAACGGCAATGGCATCTGCATATCTTCTGGGAGTATGCAGGGTTAGACTTAGAAAGACTGTAAGTGCTGGTACTTAAAACAGTAATTTGGATAGCACTAGGGAGATACAATACTCATTGAATGAAATTAACTGAGGGGCAGAGTGGAAAAAAATGCTAACTCTCTTCCTAAAATATGAATCATTCTGTCCAAATCTGACCAGTGACAGCGTAAGCTGAAGTGTTTCATTAACTGTCCATTAACTGGTTTTATGTTCGGTGTATGGTGGGTATAACTGCAATTGTTTCAGTTAGGCTTGGCAAAACTTATACTGTAACTGATACTAATTGTTACCCTTTTTTAGCTCACTCTCTTAAGTTGCCAAAAATCAAATGGATGTAAATCAAATTATCTTCTACTTCTAAATCTGTGATCTCTAAGTCAAGACATTTTGGTAGGTAAACTTGCTTTCTGCTGCTCCTCCCTTAAATAAAGGGCACTTTAATTTCTAATGCTGTAAACTAGAAATGCCCCTTCCACAGGAATTTGGAGAAAATAATTCAAAGTGGTCAAAAAAGTCAAAAGTGTCAAGAGACAAAAATCTGCTAGATGTGAGGTTCCCTCTCAGTCTGTAGTTTCTGGTTCTTGTTTTTAAAAGTAAAATAAAATAAAATCAGACAGGTTATCACATTTCCTTTATTGTGAAATTCTGTGAATCTGCTGGATAAAGTGGTGTTTGGACAAGGCTTAACAGCTGTGTGCAAGTGCAAGTCAGCTCAGCAAAAAAAGTCATAATTGAAACTTTGGTTGCTCTGCAGATGGTGTTTAAGCAGCATTACAAGCCTGACTCAAAATATGAAATAAGTGAAAGTATCCTTTTTTTCTTTAAAAAAAACAAAACAAAACCCAAACAACAACAACAAAAAAAAAAACACCAAAAAACTTATCTTTCATTCAGTTCAGTGGAATATCTTTGAAGCAAGAGGAATTACACAGTTTTCCCAAAACGGTACAAAGCAGCCACAAATTAGTCCCCAAAATGTCTGTCCATCCTCATCTTTCCAAACACATTTAGTAGGTGATATCTTGGGACAGTCAGGTAGTTAATATATTTGCTTCATTAGGTTAGAACAACACATAGAAGACAAATTCAGGTCTTATTAAATTAATTGAAAATTCTCATTAACTTCAATGAAACCAGTGTATGGCACCTCAGAGTAAATTGTCAATGGAGCAGTAGTCACAGATCCAAATTTATGTTTGTAGATTGCACACAGATTAGAATCTACTTTTTAATTTAAAGAATCCCTGTAAAATCCAAGGGGATAGATATATCTACTATAGCATTCAAACTCCGGAAAGACATTGGTGCTGGGTAGCCCACTATATTAGTCAGGTAATGTTCTGGTTAACTGAAGAAGCAGCAGAGCCCCTTACTCTCTGATCTTGAAAAGCAACATCATGTAGCTAAAATATTTCACACTAAACTAAATCATCTGTCTGTTATCTTACTCCCTTTATGCCTATTATACTCCAGTTAATCACCCCAAGAAAATGCTTCATGGTTACAATAAAGGCCTCTTAAAACAATTAATCTTTCTTCCACCTCAGTCAGCAGCTATTTTGAGGCTTGAAATAAGCTTTTGTCCTCAGTTGTATGTCCGCTAATGTCAATAACAACATTACTGCTGACCTCACAGAAAGTAAAACAAAGTCCTTAAGACTTCCCAAATGCTGGATTCCTACTGTAGCAGTCACAGATGTTATTTTATCTCTGTTTTACTATGTTATATAATTGACAACAGATAAGTGTTAAGGCAGATGTCACTGCATGGTGCAGTCACACATGTGCTTCCAAGTTCTCTTCCTTCATGTGCAATGTAGTGCACAGTCCTGCCAAGGTCACAGTGCAGTGTTTGTCTTCTGTTTCATTAGAGTTGGCAGAAATAATGGTACTTAGAGAGGAAGTTATATGACCGCTACTAGAGCCTGCTTTTGGCATTGGCCTTTCATCAGAGCCTGTCTTAGAAGCAGAATTTCTCCTGGAGAATGGTGGACTTCTATTGAGATGAAAGAAGAAATCATACTGCGTCCCTTTAGTTTCAGTCAGATGTACTTAGAATATACTTACGGAGTAGAAGCTGTTCACAGCAGAGTTAATCTGGCAAATTAGTGCCTGGGTTAGACGAGTCTAGGTATGAAATTCCTGTATAAAAAGCTGTGTTAGAGATGTTTTTTTTCAAATAGGCATTGCATTCTCTTCTATGAAACACTGAGGTGTATAAGGGAATATACCCCATGGTTCTCAGAGCTGCATCCGACTGCATGCCTTCAATTTAATTACTTCCTAATATAAACTGGAAGAGATATTCTTCTCTTTCCATGCCCTAGCAGATGTGAGCTTAACTCGTCAGTGCAGTCAAGCCATTTTCTTCAGTCTGTAATGCTCTAGATTTCTGTCTGCAGCCTGTCTTCCCACCAGTAAAGTGAATATCAGTGTTGACTGCTATTTGGGGAAACACTGCCTATTATCTTCTGCCTCTTACTAATACTTTGAGTTGCTCTCTGGAAAGTTGTAATCATATGTGTACAAGTTACAATATGATGGCAGAATCATAAACTTTGTGTCTGGAAGCCAATAAGCCTGTCAGACACCAGCAATTACTTTGCCATTTCTGGGACTGTCACATGCTGTGATGATAAAAGGCAAAAGCAGGAAAATAAAACACTTAAAAAACCAGAAAGTACACCTTTGGTTACTCAGGCATGGTCCAGAAGATCTGAAAATGGGTTGGATACCTATATCTTTAGTGTGAGGAAACCTGTATTGTGAATGTGGTTGTGACCATGAATATGGAGCACAGCCCGGGTGTGCCGGGTGAGTTTGCGTTTGAGACAAGCAGTTTTGTGTTCTTATTTTAAGACTTTATTAAACCTTTTGATTTGAAATTTCTTTATTCTCTCTCAAACACTTCTCCTCGGAGAGACTGAACAGGAAAATACTTTATTAAAAGTCAAAATGACAGGCAGCTCAGAGAATATAAAGCCTGTAGTACAATGCCCTCGTACGTGACCTCGCGCTGGCACTGCAGTTCCGTACAGGCTGCAGCAGAATGGGGCTCAGGGCATTGCTCCGCCTGCCTCTCCCTCAACCACAATAGTCCCAGGGCTGCAAGGATTGCTAGCAGCAAGGGAAGCCATCCTAACTGGCTGCATCTTGACCACGACAAGCATCTGCAGTGCTGTGTCCCACTGCCTCCTGGACGCTGCGTGCAAACAGCTATCTGCAGACTTTACAATGCCAATGGCAGTTCTGCTCCTTTATCACCCTGTCCAGCTCAGAGTAGGCTGTTATTATCTTTCCTGTGTTAAACGTGGTTTGTGTTGCAGCCTCTGGTGCTTTTTACTTGCAAAGCCCTTCAACTCCTCAAACCACCTTTATTTTTATGCAAAGAGAAGAGATACTAACATCCTGCAAATACATTATTTTTTTCTGTATGAGAAAAGAGAAGAGGAAGGAATCGAGAGAGAAATGTCTTCTCTCTCACTCGCTCAAAAGGAAACTGTGACTTTTACCCCTGTAGTCGTGAATTCCATAACTTTCTCCAGCTCTACTCCTCTTTCTACTGAACTTTTTATTGAGTAAAAATGTACTATGTGATTTATACTAAAGAAAAAACAATACAATAAAGATGCAATATTAGGTTCTTTGATATATAGCCTGAAGAAGTCAAGGTCCTTTATTCTTTGTGGTTGTGTTGGCAATAGAAAACAGGAACTTGCTGGGAGGTCCTGGACTAAAGACTGCAGTAGAAGGTCATCTGTCTATGCCATAATGTTCTTCATCTTGTGGTGTGTGATTACCTGGAAATTTGGTTGCATGTTCAGAGGTCCTCATTCATCAGATGATCTCTTGCATCATTACCGAGCAATGAGCTAAAATTCAGGCCAGGATAAACAGGATGTTAAAATAAAAAGCTGCAGCATACAGATGTCTGTGCAACCCACACCCCTCTTCTCTCTTAGCAGCTGGACACAGGATCTTTAGGGCCAAGAGTATTCTGGACGTAAGACTGCCTCAGTCGTCTTGGTGCCTACTATCTGTGTTGCTTCTGGTAATGCTCTAGGGGTGATACCAGAGGGAAGGGAAAATATGTTGTCTCTTGTATGTGTCCGAATAGTCCTGGCTAGTACTAATCCCTTCTCTGCCTGCATGCAGAAGTGAGTACCAAAATAAAGCCCTGGTTGCAGTTGTACCTCTGTCGATGTTTGGATCACAGCCGTGTGTAGGAAGGGGAGCAGGAGAAAGGCAGGGCTAAAGGCAGCAGCAGATCTCATCTCAACTGAAGTGGTACAGTAAAAACATCATCTCACAGCCTGCAAAATTTCTGGATTACAGTATTGCAAAGATACTTAGAGGTGGTATTAGTAAATGTGTAAAATTTCTGTGGCTACAGTAGATTATTATTTCTGCCTAATCCAGAAGTTGCTGTGAGCCAAGTTGCTATTTAATAAGCCAATATTATAGGCTCTCACAGTTAGTAATAGACTACGTTTGTTTTCAAAGGACTCCATTACTTTTGAATTAGGATAATTATTTTCTTTTAATTTCTTGAATGACTGGTATTATTATATTCCATGCACAGCTTTTTAATGTGAAAAGCTAAAATAGATTAGTTCAAAGTTTATTTATTAAAAGATGCCTTCAGGTTCAGCAACAGTACTTCTCTTTCAAGAGGAGAAAATGGTTATCGTCAAGTTAGACTCTTTTGCAGGTAGGAGATGACAGGAAAAAATTGCTTCCTAAGATACAGAAATGCAAGACAATAAGATGAAAAATAAAATATTAACAATAGGGCTGTAAGATGGTGTTATTTTAATGATATTTTCTAGGTGCACTTAGAAAAATATTGCTTACCTTTATATATCCATTAAAATTAATCATAAATCAAATGGGGTGACAGGAAACTTTCCTGATTTTACAAATACTAAGAAACATTTGTATCATTTCCATTTTACTTTTTAGAATTATTACCATCCTGAGCAAACTTTTCACAGGTAAATCTGGGCATTATTAATGTAAAGATCTCCAAGTATTTGAAACTAGAATTGTTTTACATCAGTGGTCAGCGTGCCCATGGTGAATGCACTACATTCATTGAGGTGGTGTGTGTTTTCCCCCTTCGTATCCCAGCTGATAATACTCCACTGACTTTCTTTGAAGTACTTTTCCTGGCAAGAAATTGTCAGTGAATTGTTCTCTCCATGGGTCCCTAGTTTCTTCTTTGATATTTCCTCATGAAACAGCAATTAATGCTGGCAGTGTGACTCAGCAGAGGTCTTCCTGCGTTCTAAACATATCCTTTAGGCAAGAATGAAAGAGGCAGCAAACTACTTGCAAGGCTGCATTCTTGTTTTGAGAGCATAGCATGGTTTCTTTCAGAGAGAGAAATTTACTTAATTTTCCCTTGTAGAGATATTTTGAAGAGATAGGGAAATGTCTGTAATCTGCAACCTCACATCTGAGTCACACTAGGGATTTACTTGACTCGAAATCCAGTGCGTAAAGACACCATTATTTCTGCAATCAGAGGAGCTAAGATGCTTTAGAAAATACTGGTGCTATTAAACCATCACTGATAAGTAGTTTGTTAACAACAATTCACTGTATTGGATCTCACAATGTATATTCACTCTTCAGTCAGTTGCATTTAGAAATTAAGATTGACGGTGCTTTGCAGAGCGTTCTGTATAGCTCTTGACAGCGCTGCCAGCTTACCTGTAGGACTGAGCTTCACAGTCTGACACATCTTAAAAAATACTATCTCCAGGTAAAATTGGGAAGAAAAATGCAGCACATGTATCCTGAAAAAATAATAAAACTTGGAATATATTTTATATGACCACTGGCTTTTTTTGGTGTTTAGTTATTTTTACACCTATAGTTTCTACAAATATTTTATTGGGAAGGAAGAGTTTATCCACTTATTCCCTGGAGTGTTAAGGAAGTTGCCACATGCTTGTGAAAACTTTGTCTTCAGGTTGCATTTCCTTTTGCAGAGTGTTTTCCTTTTTTTTTTTTTCTGGGGGGGGGTAGTGTCCAATCAGTTGAGGTTCTGCCCTTGAGCAAGTTTGGCCCTGTTTTTTGACACCATTTGCATTCTTGTTGTGGCTGTGTAGAACACGGTGCATGTAAGCACATGTAGAGCTGATAAATTGCCAGAGATTTGCTTTGTGTTTTCATTATTCAGACTTGTGGATGTGTCGTGGGAGGGTGAAGGTTATGCACTTGATAATCTGCCTATCAGTTTTTCATATGCTGAAGCACAAGCCTATTTTGAAAGTTAGAAAATGACATAGATAAAATGCTTCCCCTACATTACCTAAAATAATTTTGCTCTTTTTTTTCCCCCACTAATGTGAGATTTAATTAATGTTTATGGCAGATGCTGTTTGTCTCATTGCATGTCCAAGAAGCCTCGCCTTCTTTACAGTACACCTGTACATGTGCTACTGCTGGTTCAAATTCGTGCTGTGTGGAAGAAAATGGAAATGTCTTGAGTTCAGATACTTTCAGTATCCTTCACCCTTACTCTTCAGGACATAAAATGCCTCCTAACAGCTTCACACTTCCACCAGGCCAAGAGGCACTAAACCATATCAGGGGTCTATTTTCCACCCCAAAATTAGACAAGGAAAAACACATAGTAACTTGTCTGTCTCTGCAGAGTAAATGATTGAGAACTGATAGAAAATGGGTTTAGAGTAATTTTAGGATTATATACAGCTGTCTATTAGGACCACAATTTCCTTAAAAATTGGGAATGGTAACAAAGTGCTTGGTGGAGACTGTGGAGTTTCACTGTCTTTGCTTTTAAAGTATCAAAATCTCTGTATTAATTTGTCACTTTTTTTTGCAATATTACTCCTAATGGCCTGACTGCATTTTGAATACATTTGAGTTTTAAGACTGCAATCGTAGTTGTTGTGTTAAATCTCCTCTTCCTCCTCTGGAAATCTAGAGAGTAAATCTTATGTTGATACTCTGCATGTACTGAGTTTTCCCTCTGCTGTGCCAGATCTTTGTTTCTACTTCAGTATTTTACAACATTAGAGAGGCTACTGTATAAATATAATTACACTTTTTGACAGTTGTAGAATTCACAAAATCACTGAAGTCACGCTGAAGATTAATAACATAATCACTGATAAAACTTGCTTAGCTTGCTGAAGAGGTTTTGCATCCTGGAGAATATTGTTTGAAACATTTTCTAAAACACAGCTGAGCAACTAGGTATTAACTGAAAGATTTTCCCATGCATTCTTCAGCTAATTTAACAGGCAGTCAATTTACACTAATCTAGATTAATTGCTTTTCCAAAGTAGGGAGAAAATATTTTACAATAGGCAAAATGTTACTTGATAAAAATTCAGCTAGCAGACATGAATGATGATTAGATTCCATATTCTCAATATATGTTAAAAAGGCAACCAAACCTCTACCTTTCACAAGGAAGAAAAAGTACTTAAAAAGCAGTTAAATATAATGAAGAAGATATTTTAAAAAAGCCAAGTTTGTTGCCCTATTATATAAATGTAATATGTTTGTAATTTCCTTATATTGAACCAAATTCTAAAAAACTTAAGTTTTTTATTTTTTGTTCTGTCCAGTCACAAGCTTTCCATTTAAACATGATCTGTACATCACTATATCCTTATATCCAGGTCTCCTTAAGAAGCTGAAGTTAGCTGCTTGGTTTACATGTATTATTTTAAGTTATTTATTTGCTGAAATCCAAAGTTTAAAGGAATATTACAAGGTTATTACATTCTATAATTTTTGCAGGGATGGTTTGTATGTGAAAGGAATTAGCCCTCCAGCTCTGTTTGTACCTTTGCTTTTTTTGAAGCAGAGCACAAACAAAGCTGTTTTGTGAAAGCCCTCTGTCACAGTCATTGGTCTTGTCCCGCAGGCCTCTGCTGTGCAAATAGCATAAATCTCACTCTGAATTAGGGAAATACAACTGAAATTAGTGACTATATTAATGATTAAATCTTTCATGTTAGACCAGACTGTACTGTTTTCAATGTGGTCACCTTTCTGTTCCACATTCTGATAGCATTAGAGCTCACAGTCAGGTAACTTATGCTTTTAAACTATGTGTCTATCTCTGTCCAGCTGTGTCTTAAATCTTAACTTGTTTTTTAAAATGCTCTTGTTTTTTCCATTTGACACTACTTGGTCGATCAAAATAAGCAAGTCATCCATGTATCTGTTACAGCCTTTTTCACTATGTGTGTTTTTCTAACTCAGAGCTGCAACGTGGAGGTGCAAAACTGTATAAATCCTAAAAGCTTGAACAAAAAAACCCCAACATTTTTGAAATCTGCATTAATAGTATGGCTTTCTGAACTCTATTTGAGAAAACTTACCCAACGAGTAGACAAAAAGGGGAACTCTAGATAAAACCACATAAAGGAGCTAGAATACATCAGGAGTAAATCTTTGGAGAAGGTCAGTAATGTGAAATTCTGCAAGCAGTTTTATAACTTAGAACTGATTTAAAATCCAGATACAGAGCTGGTGATGAGATATTTACCTGAGCTCTTCACCCCCTGCATGCCATTTACCAGAGGGTGCTAGGTGATGCTCTGATGAAAATCTTCCTCCATCCTGGCGTCTGACATTACCCAATTCACTTTCTAAATGTGGTGGCTCAGTCCAGCTCCTGAGTTTCTAATCTTGACCCATGTTTATCTGTATCAACGTTTGTAGTCACATTTCTTACCCATGTTTATCTGTATCAACGTTTGTAGTCACATTTCTTACCTCAGGGACAGAGGAAGAACCCCCAATTTATCACAAACACCTTTATAGGTGTACCTTTATAGACTACAGAAGCTTAAGACAGAAATTATTTTCATCCAAGCAGAAGAGTATGTTCTTGTTTTAAAAATAAATAGGCAGAAACTATGTTCAAAGAAGAAAATAAACCAGAACAATTCTGGATAATGCTCTACATGCAAGTTCTGCCTTAGTTGCTCCAAAGTTTTGCCTGGTTAATGGAGCCAGCAAACTAGTTTCCTTCACCCTGGGCTGGTACATCTGAAACTGTAGGTCAAAAGAGGGGTTTAAGCACATTGGAATGGATTATGAGGAGTTCTTTGCTGGGTTGTGAGTGGGCTGCTTACTTTGCTTGCTTTTCTTCTCCTGCTGTGGCTTCACTGCTTGGTGTGGAAGCACTAACTTGTGAAAGGGAGTTCTGTGGAACAGTAGGTAGGGCTTTTGTTTTAAAAACAAAACTTCAGATACGGTAGCAAAAATGTGCGTCTATATCTATATTTTCACTGTGAATTTTAGTCTTTTTCTCTCCTGAAAAAAAAAGATTGGATGATGCTTTTGGTTTAACATGTTGATTAAAATGAAAAATAAAACCAAAATAGTTGGCATGTCCATGTGGATGCAATAGTTAGACTTGTCTGGTAAGAACGTTGCTCCCACATTTGAGCACATTTATGTATTTTTGAAGTTTTGAAGGTGTCTGAAAAGATAGTGCAGTGCATGCAAGAGCCTCTCTCCTTGACTGTGATGCTGGGTTCTGTACCCATTTCTAACCCTCCAGTGAACCCAGTACGCCAGATGGGGCCAGGTCTGAAGTGGGCAGGTGGGGGCAGCTGGAGCAACGCAGCCCCATGGCAGGGGCAGACATGGGCACAGGCAGCCCCTCCATGACCGATAGCCTCTCCTTGCCCCGGTTTGGTGCTCCAGATTCACAGCTCAGACTTCTGCTAATGGGCCAAGCAAGGCTCTGTGGCTTCCCTCTTACAGGATGGGAGCTTACAGAGATCTTGCACAGGGATCCAGATAAGCAGGAGCCTTGGTAAAAGTGAGACTTTATTTTCCTTATTGAGGGCTGGCCCAGAGCCCACCAAAGTCAGCAGAAGTCCAAATACTGGGTCTGTTCTTGAGTCTGTGTGGGTGTCGTCTTCTTGGCTGAAAGCTTAGCTGCTATCGTATCAGTGTATTTTATTTAGCCAAATCACAGAAACAGAAGTAAATGCAAAGGTTTCTTTCTCTGGCAGGGCTTTTTTTTGTTTCTAATTAAAATGTTTAGTCTTCAGAAATCTTTCTGATTTGTGTTCTACAATTATACTGCTGAGTAAGAAACAAGGGGTCTTTGCAAAGAACGAAGTGAATTAGTTTTAGCTAACTGCATCTGAAAAGCAGAGCATGTGATCTTTTGGCCTTGCTCTGACAGTAACTCGGCTAGTGTTTTGGACAGCAAGCTCTCTGAATGTCAGACCCAGGAAAAAATGTCACAGATTATTAGAAATGGGATGGATGGGAGCAGGCTTTACTGGAAACATTGGCTAAGCTTACATCGTAATTGCTGTGCTGAAGCAGTAAACAGCTGCTGATCCTGTGATCTTTCTGGTGAAAAACAAGCATTTGTTGTAGTTATTTTTCAGATGTATGTTGTTGTTTGCATGGTATTTCAAGTGTCCTACTTGGTATTTATATTATTAGCTCAGTGTTCTACATTACAATAAATGTGTTTACTTATTACAAAAGTACTGACCCTTAAAACATCTGCTTCTCAGCTGAACATCCATGGCTCAGTGGGTGTGGGTAGCTTCTGTTAGCCATTCTTTCATAATATTTTGCAGTCTCTGGCAAGCAGTTTGAGTCAGATTCTGACCTCAGATGCTCTCTGGTACAATGGGAATAGCTGCACTCCAGTCAACAGCATTCTTCTAGTTTTATGTCAGTGTTAACTGAGGTCAGAGGACGTCGCAGCGAGTGGGCCACAATCCCGTCTAATTTTTGCCTGGCGGAGTTCTTTAAGCAAAAGACATAAAAACTCTAGTGGCTTCACACTCATGCCAAAGTCACCCTCACTCTTCTAGAGACAGAGTGATAGCAAATGATATGGCAGAAGGTTAATCAAATTGTTATGAGGAATAAAGGGTTCTGTGTCTATCATCATCAGCACAAGAGCCGTAACCACAGTCTGACGGGCTTGGAAGAGCGGTGGCTGGCTGGAGCGTGCCTTTCAGTCTTGTGCTGTCTCTTGCCTCTACCGATACTGGACCTGAAGGGAATGGCTCAGAAGCTTCTTCTGGAGAGGAGAAAAGAGCTTCAATTGCCTCTTGAATTGGGGGATGCGTTGGGGACACCAGTCATTTCCTGCAACGGGGAGAAGGCTGTATGGAAACCTTTGTGGTTGGTGTTGAAATGGGGAAACAATCATATTAAGGGCTTTGGTGTCTTAGCAAAAAGTCATCATTTTCCTCCTTCCCTTTATTTCCAGCCTCCTCTTAGGTGAGTATTTCTCAGCCCACTCTCCCTTTCTCCCATCCTAAGCAAGTTGTCCATAGTCTGTGATCCATGCCCGCTCTGCCCTTCATGCCCGAAGTCCTGCCTTTCCACCCCTGATATCCCACTCCAAAGCCGTAGAAAGAGCACCCGTCTCAGACCTCCCCCTCTCCCAGAGCCCTGCTGCCTCCTTTACTGCTGGACCACCTGAGGAGAGGGAAGACGCTCCAGTTATCTCAGAGCACAGCCTAATTTAGCGCATGCTTAACTCTTTATGCAGCAAAAGGAAGGATGGCACAGTCTTTTTCTTCTGCATTTGCAGGGCATCTACCATCCTGGGTTTTGTCAACAGCAAAGGAACTTAGCCATTATGATTATACAACAAAAAATAATAACATCAACCACCCATAGGCCATGTGGGTTGGTATCAGCTGGGACTTCTACAGTGGAAAGAGTCCAAAAGTAAAAATGCAGTATGAATTTAATATACACAGCAACCCCTAGAGGTTTGTGCTGCAATTTACAGAGAGGATAATTGAACAGTCCTTTTCCATAACTGGCTCCTCTTACAGATACCATCTAGTAATCATTATAATAAGAATACATGTTGGAATTAGTTTGTAGATGAGTCATGCTTAAACACTATCAGTGATATATTTTGGAAAACAAGTCTCACTCTGAAATAGAAAAATGTTTTGCAAAACTATTTAGCAACATATCCTTTGCAGATTGGTGGAAAAATTGAGCTATTCTGTATTTCTGTTCATTGCTTTATCACCAACAAATTCTGTTTATTTCCCAAGTGTATTTATCGCCCTTTTTCAAGGATTAAACTCTTATGTTTTCTAGTACATAGATTTAATGTTGACAACATTGTTTCCATGAATCAAATGGGCTCACCTAAAAAACTTCAGGCCATACAAAATGTTTATGCTAGATAATGGATACCTAAATAAAAATGCAGTGAAAGTTGGCCTGCACAATACATGGAAACATCTCGATATGGTTAATTTGACACATAAATAAACTATATTCACACCCTGAATGAAACCACCTACTAAAGAAAAGTAATCAGTGTTTCATCTGCAGCTTCTTTTGGATGTGGAAGACAGTTTTGATATTTCCAGGCTATATTATTTAGTATGCCTCCTTGTGTAAAGGAAGAAAACTCCTGATAAAGCTATTCTGATGTTGTTGATGTCCTGTGGAAACTAGTGATTGAGCATGGAGAATATAGCAACAGATGGTATAGCCCCACACGAGGTCAGTAAGCTGTGGAAATACAAAACTGCCAATCCTGAAATTGAAAACAGGTGGCAAAAATTTCACTTGGAGACTTGGCATCTGTAAGTAATCAGTTACTGTAAGAGCCTTGGTCAGACACCAATTAACTTCATTGCTGATTGCTTTTTCAATAAGTAAGAGAGAAAGCAGCTGCATTTGGTTAGAATCACAATACAGGGTACAAATACACAGTAAGTGTTTAGAAGCACTTAATTATTTTTTTTTTTTTTTAGTTAGAGTAGATACTGTTCATTAGCTTTTTTTCTTTTCTTTTTTTTTTTCTCTTAACCTTAGTATTTTGGTTGAGAAAAAAACATGTTTTACAACAGTTTTAGCAGTGCTTCTGGGATCAAGGCTTTTTCTCAGAGCTTTCAAACTGTTTGTCACCATCCTTACATCACTGCTTCTAAAAAATGTAAATACATAAATAAACACAGGACATCTGGATTTTATTTGGGGGTTTTTAATTTCAAATAAGGAAATAAAAATGCTATTTTGACTAGGACTGAGCTATGCTAATGGGGCATGTTGTGTTCTTGAACATTGTCCTTTCTGGCAAGCCCTCTTCCTGACAAATAGTTACCCCACTGAACATGCAGACGCCTGATCGTGACCCAGTGGTGACTTTCCTAGCAATGACAGGGGATTTCAGAGCAGGCAGTGTGTTAGTGGGTGCTAGTTTGAGAAAAATGAGGTTAGTTGTATGCCAAATTGAAGTTTAGAACAGTTTCAAAACATCTAAACAGGAGTTATTTTTGTATAGGCAGCCAGCCTACCTGAAACATTTTCAATACATAAGGGGAAAAATCTCTGGTGTTGATCACCTAGAATATTCCAGGTTTCAAGTTAGTCAGGACAAAAAAGGTTTGGTACATGGGGGAAAACTAATCCAGTAACACTAGAACCAGAGCAACCTTCAGAACTGCAGTATTCAAGAGGATTTAAAAGTTGGGTAGATGACCTCCTCCACCTGATGTTGTAAGAGGCATATACATTTGTGAGAAGGTAGCAGTACCTGTTTCCAGCAATTTGAGAGTCTGTTACAGCTGATTTCAACTCAGTTTTCCATGGCTGGATGTTTCAGGCTACCACCTCCAGTCAAACACCATGCTGTATTAGAAGTGGTTTGACATCAAAGGTACTCTGAGCATCCACAACTCCACAGAAATCATTAGATCTTCAAGAGGTTGCACACTTGCATTTATGTATCCAAGAAGAAGTGATTATAATTCTAAGTCTTGAACCAGGTGGTGATAGTGCTAATATAGGGAAGAAACTGAGCTTACTAATGAGAAGAACCAGAATATCAAGAGTTGGTGGATGTCTGTGGGGACACGCTTCTGGATTGAATGATGTTCATAAAGTGCTAATAGGTCATCCTGCAAAAATTATGCCTCTTTAAGATGCTTCAGTCAGGCACTTGCAAAATGTGAAATGCTCAGTCATGTTGCACAATGCTGGCCAAAGGTTTTGGTAATACAAAACATTCACAAATTCATGTTTCAACAGAGATGTTGCCTCATGGGCCTACTTCCCAGCCTATTTGCCATTGCATAGATCATTATCCTCTTTCTGGCAACAGAATAATATTCCTGTGGTGACTGCAGCAATTGCTTACATGGAACAATAAATAGCAGATAAATATTTAATATGAGTTTAACTTTTTAAATGTTGTTTAATAGCTGAATACAGAGGAAGCAGCATGCTGTGACTAATCAGCTCTCTGCAGACCAACAGCAAGTACTCCTATTCACTGTAATGCAAGATGTATGGCTTCTAGATCACTCTGTGAGATTTAAAGATGCTCATTTCTTGGATATATGGTGCATCTTGCAGTAGAAGAATACTAGAATTCTGTCTTTTTCTGACTTTTCTAACATCTGAGTTTTCGAAGAGAGATAAGACGAGCCCACTCTGTGACTAACAGTTTTATGGTGTTGCTGTATGTTATATATCATCAGTAAATACCTTCTACTTTTTCCTGGCATCTAGGCATCCCACTGGCTCAATGTGCACAGCTATTTCATTCCAGTCCCTATGTGCATGCAAACCACTTTGCTATTTGCCACTGCCTTGACTAAGTGATTTTCTTAGTGATTTATGTCACATTTATTCATGGAACAGTAACAAATTATAATATGCATATAGACTGTTCTGTAAATTAAAACATGTAAGTTCATTGTCCACAGTTTTGAAGAGTGTGAAATAAGCCCAGTGCTGTTGCTATGCACTCAAGATGTAACACATTTCTGACATTAAGTTCAGATATGAAAGGTCCTAATTTTAAAATTTTAAAATCAGAAATAAGATTCCTTTTGCGATACTGAGAAAATATCTGATAGCAAAATAGAGTTCAGGCTTGTCATTTTGCTTATCAGAGCAGTGATTTTCTGACTCCGTGCAGAGCTCCACGCTACCTTACTCTCCCCTCTGCTGTTTTATCTTCCTCTGACAGGTCACTGAAGAGGATAACATCTAATTTCAGACAATAAGGTTGGGAAGAGGTAGCAGGCAAGTGGGGCCAAAGCCTGTGGCTGAGGCTACAAGACAGTCTTTGCATGCAACATCACCTTTTCCCCTCTGCTATGCCCCTCCTCCTCTCTGACAGTTAGGCTAAACAAAAGGGGTGCAACATGGGGTCTGACACCATATCTCTTCCTGGGAGAGCACAGCCTTATCTGGAGAGTCCAGGCAGCTGGGGAAAAGGGAGGAGATGATTGGAGTGAGGCTGCAAAGTGCTGATTTACTAAATTGGAGGCAGAAGGAAACCTGAGGAAACACCTAAAATGAGGATTTCCCTGTATAGGTCTGTAGCTGGTGGGATGGAGCTGTCAGGGCTCTGGGTGGTGAAGCCTCTAATAAAAGCCTCCATTCAGGATATGGGAAGAATAACTTAGGTTGGGTGGGGAGAGACTTGCTTTGGAGTCCAAGGACATTGGAGGGAATAGTCAGCCTGGGTTATTATACTCTGCAGGGGGGAGGGAGGGGGTGTCCAGGGCAGGGCACACAGTGAGGAGTGGGATGTACATGTAGGGAGAGGGAAAAAAACCACAAGAAAACAAGAGGGAAGATTCAGTTTGCAAATATTTGAGTACCAGTGTATTACAGACCTAAAAGAAATTGTATCAGCTGGTGTTTGTGAAATCACTCATATTTAAAGCTTAAGCCGAAAAACAATCTATTGATGAGCCCATGTTTTCTGTGGAGAAGCTGTATTAATGACACCGAAAGTTTTCTCCCACAGCTTACAGTCTCCTTACTTCAGCAAAACTGATGGGAGTGATCAATAAGCTGTTGCTTTTTACCTTCTTACTGCATTTATGTGAGACGAGGAGGCTGAATGTGCTGTCTTTTATTACTTTTCTCCTCCAGAAGTAGGTAAAAAGTGATATATGCTTCATCCTTTTTTACAAACAGATGATACTAGACAGATGCTTAGAAACAGCTTAGTTAAATCATGTGAAGGGAAACATACACTGTGTGGAAAATGTGCAGCCTTTGGCATAACCAGGCAGAAGTGGAGATTAATTTGGAGCACAAGAAGTTGTGAGGTTTTGGTTTACCATTAATGGAAAAGAGGGAAAATGGCCACTAGGAGTTATGCAGTAGAGTTCAGTTAAATAAAAGGCCTTTGAAAGGCCCTGGTTCATGGAAGTGTCAGTGGTTTTGGGGGCTCATTTAGAGCCAAACAGTGTGCCCAAATGCACCAAACTATGAGAAACTTCCACATGACTGACATGAAACCAGAAAACTCAGATGTGATACATGGACTGCCTAAGCAGATTTAGTCTTTGAAGGAAGTGGGCATTTGCTGTCAACACTGATTAGTGTTTAACAAACTCTTCCTCCCAAGGTTTAAGGTTGGAATGTGATAAAGGACTTGAGCACCTACAAACTCAGTGTTTCCATGACAAATTTGTAGCTTTCTAATTCCTAAGTGGAATTAAAGCCTTGTGTTAGCTGCTTACTGTTAATACTTAAATTGCAATCCCAAACACCTATTTGTGGATCTGGGAGTTACCTGAAAATGAAAAACAAAAAGAAGCAATGCCCATCATGTGCCTGAAATCCTGCTTCTTTCTGGGGATTAGCTGCTCAGTTAAGGGCTGCAAGAAGAGATCTAATTGCTTCAGGATCCAGTGTGTGCAATGCACTTCTGAGAGTGGCAGTTGGTGTTTGCAAGAAACAAGAAAAGCTCTCAGTTTGTCTTCTAAGCCCAAATACTGGTGTCTTGTATTTGCATAGTGTCCTAGTGGTTATGCACTCTCCAGAGAAGTGGGGCAGAGAGTTCAGGGCTCCCTTTACCCTGGAGGAGCTCTTCCCTCTCCTAGCAAGGGGTCCTGCTTTTAAAGTTGTTCCAGAACAATATTGAAGACTAATTGGAACAGAAGAGAGGGGGCAGGACACACAGTTTTACATGGGGACTGTCACTAGCCCTGATTTAAGAAGAAAAAGAGTTTACTCTGAGTTTTGAGAGACAGTTCTGTTGCAGTGAGCACATGCTTTCCAAAACTGGAAAGCTGGAGAAAGTGAGTTGCTCAGGCAGGGAAGAAAGGTGGCCAAGCCAACCCTTAGTAAGGTGGGGACATGGACTCTGCCAGAGCCTTTTACTGACTGAGCCTGACTGCATCCTTTGCTGCTAGATAGCCCAGTCCTTACATTTATCTGAAGAGAAAATACCATAGACCAGGCCTGTTAACTGTAGTCGGTTTGGAAGGGATGGGTCTGTGGGACATCCTGCACAAGGACAGCCGAGCTACGCAAGCTTAGCAGTCGCCTGTCCAGGACACCTAGGTATCCAGGAATTGGTAATTTATCCCTCTATAATTCAGACATGGAATGATATATCTATAGTGACTGAGCTGTTTGTCTGCATGAGTAAATGAGATTTACGTGTTGAGGAAGGCAGTCAGCATTCAGCAAGAAGACAGATTAATTTAAGATTAACTCCTCAGTGGAGTGGAACTGACAGCCCTGTGGAAGATGAGCAGTTCTAGGGACTGTTAAAGTCCCATTTAAGTTCACCAGGTTGAGACTTGCAAGAGATGTAAGTGGTTTGACAGTGTGAATATATGCGGTATGGGGGCATAGTTTGTGCCCTGCTACTTCTCTGCATTGAGCTAATTAGGAACAAAACCAAAATGACTATGAATATGTTCTTGAGAAATTTAAGTATGATTTCTAGGGTCATATTCTGTCCAGGAATCAGGTAAATCTTTGCATTGTACTCTTACAACACTGAATGAAGCATAGCTGTTGTTGAATCTGTTCCCTGTTGCAAGATGTAGAGCCGGTTTCCAAACCTTACTGTGGCTGCTGTGGCTCTGGATGGGCTGTCAGCCAGTCTGTGGGTTAAAAACTTGGCAGCAAGATACTTTAACATAGAAATATAAGACTGCTGTAAAATATGTCTTTCTGTGCAACTGGCTAGTGCTTTACTGTCATTGAGTCTCAAGGACAGGGTATGGGGAATCATAGCTGACTGCTGGCACTGTGCTTCATTTGGAAAGAGAAAAAAATAGCATGTTGAGACAGCATTAATATGTGCTTGTTAGGAATAAAATCTACAGTGGGTAGAATGAGAAGAAACATGGGTGATTTTTCAAGTATATTTTACAGACATGTCAGTCTCTGTCTAACAAAATAGGCCACATTTCAACTGACTTATTTTCCCAAATCGTTCTGTACATGGAGTATTCCTGTCTTTGATTAGTAAGCCAGAGGAGGTAAACATTCAAATGTCATTGTGTCCAAAATAAAACCCACTATATACACTCTTATTTCCAGATATTTTTCCCTCTTTTCTTTGAATTTGCCTTCTAACCAGTGATAATAAAGAACCTGAGCAACAGCTTGAGCAAGTGGCTGAAAAGAAGTATGAATGATCTGCTTCATAGTGATTACCCAAGAAGAAAACAAACCTTCTTGTGAAGAAGGTCTTATTCACATAGAGACATCCCTTCAGCTCTCTTAATGCACAGGGCAGTGTTTGCATGCATCTAACTCACTGAGTCTACCAAGTCTGAGCCTCTATGAGCTCAGCTCCATTTACAAAATAAGCCCCTCCAAAGCACTTAAGCATACTTGTGGTTTTTTTAAGAAATGTGCTGAACTGTCTTGTTCTGTGTGTTGCCGCTATTCTTTTTTACCCTCTGAAAAGTAAAATAACGTAATCTTCATGTGATGATCAATGTGTAATGATCTTCACACATTACATAATGTTCTATCTTCCACTTAGAAAAGCACAGGCCCAGCAGAGAGAGTTGTAAATCTGTCCTTTCGTAAGTGTGGAGTGATGTCATTTGAGCTGGCTCTTCCCTGCACAGCTTCCAAAACACCATGTGCTTTGCAGCGCGGCAGTACCCATCTTTGCCTCCTCGTTAAGACAATGCACAGATGAAATGTACGTACATGGCATGCTAGCAAAGCCACCCCAGCGGGAGTGCTGCAAAACTTTTAATGTTTTTTCTTGGGAATGTTGTGGCAGAATTGGAAGGTGTATGATAAAGAAAAAAAACACATTTATTCAATCTTTTCTCAGAACATGTCTATCCAAATAACTAAGTTCCATGTAGGTTCTGTGTATTAAAAGTAGATACCAGCAATGCAGTTCCCTCATTTTATTTAGGCATGATGGAAGTGCATGTAAACAGTGTCAAATGTAATATATATGAAAACCTATGCTTTATTTGTAAATTCTAAAACCCATTTATGGGAGTTGAGTCCTTCCAGTCCTGCTGGTTAGTTAAAAACTGTGAAAACATCCCTTCCTGTACTTTACTCCCCGTATCTGCACAATCCACAGTACTAGTTTGTCTGTCTTTTGGGAGAAGACAAAGGTAATATTCAATACTACATATATCAGGCAGTCCAATTAAACATTTGATAGATAATTTTATTGCTTTGACAAGTTTCAAGATTGATGCAATATTTTCTCTTCTGTTTCCCCAGTATCTCTGCCAGTTTTCAAATGCATTATTTATTTTCTGCCAAACAAAGAATGTCTTTCTATCATTCATATTTCTAACTGGCTTAATTTTTATTTTTATGTCTCTGCTTCTTGATAGGTTTAATGCAGCTGTTCTTTGACTCTAAATACATATCTACAATTTCTCCTTAATCTATGATTTTTTTTTTTTTTTGTTCCCATGTCAAGTCTAGCAATGCAGATTTTGTGCCAGAGCTTAACAGTCTCTGCTCTAATTTCCTCCCATTAGTGTGCTAGAAACATGAATTTTTTCTCCAGCAGATCTCGTGATGAAGGTAAAATGAGAATTTTTCCTGAAAAGAAGCTGAAGGCATTTAGACCTATTTTAATTTCAGTGACAAATTTAATCTTTGTTTGATAAGACAGAAAATAATTTGCCCCTGCACAGTAACAGAGAGTCTGGAAGAAATAAACAATGGCATTTCAGTAATAAAATAGTACATAGCTGTTATCTAGCACTTGTCATCAGTAACACAGAATATGTTTAACAGACAAAGTCAGTATCATTATCTGCATCTTACAGATAGCAAAAGTGAAGCAGCCATTGAGCTATTATGCAAAAATACCATAAAAAATTAAGTAACGCAGGCTTTCACAGTATATTTTTGGTTCCTTTTATAGAATCCTTCTCTACGCCATGTATATTTACTATAGTTACTTAGTTTTCTCTTGTGGTTCCTGGAAAGTTGAAAGGTTTTGACTTCTCTAGTGGCTGGTCTTAGAGGGTCATATCTACAGTACTGACTTACTGTACTGGGCCAGACTGGAGCTCTTGTTTAAAATCACTATTATATTTTCAAAAGTCCTGAAAATACCTATTTAATGCATATGGATGAAAATGGAAGGCAATAGATCTTCTTTTTTAAAGTTTTGTACTATTCTTTTGGAACAAAAGATACATAAATGAGAGAACTGGGTAAATGTATAGAGAAATTTAAGTTCCCGGTTAATTGCCGGTTGAGGGTGATGAGATTTTGAAACAAGCTTCAAGCTCTTCTTTTAAAAAAATTATCATTGTCATTTCTTGACCCTCCCATCTCTACAGAAAAAGCCTCAAGAATAAAACACAGTAAGCTTAATTCATTATACCTGTAAAGCCAAGAAAATCAGGTAAAAAATACCTTGAGAATTTTAAAGTATTAACATTTAATGTATTTCTCAATCATTGCTGACCTAAACATGTAACCCTACCACATAAGCCCAGTAAGACCATCTTTATTTTTCATGACCCTTGGAGCAACTCTGTGTTTGAACATGCCAATTTACTACTTTTACTTTTTGCAGGACATTTTATGAAAACTGTCTTGACACCACAGTGTAGTGAGTTCTCGCACTAAGCCTTCCCTTTTTATTAAATGAATTCATTAATTCCACAAATGATCTATCTATTTACTTGTAGGTGGCATAATCTCTCTAAATCCTGAATCACTGTTGGTCTAGGAAACCTTCATGTGCAGAAAATGAAAGAAGATATAAAATTTCCTTACTTAATCTGTAATGAAAATGAAGGGGGGTAAATTTTAAGTTCTGTCTGAAGTCAGTTTGTGCATTTAGCATTGAGCTGAAGGAAAGCCCAAGTTATGTCTCCACAAACAGTTGTAAATTTTAACTTTCCCATCTTCAAAAAACTCTCTTTCACCAGCATACCAGAAGAAAAGTCATGCAGCTTTTTTCTTCAGCTTTTATAATGTCAGATACTGCTGCATTCCCTGCTACACATTTCTGGGCAACAGCAATTACTTGTTCATTTTTGAGTTTTCCAAATCCTGAGCTCTGTGAAACATCTAATACCACAAACCACTTCCTTTCTACTCCTGTGAGTAAGGCAGAGGGAACTGAAGACACAGCAGGAGAAATAGGTCATGTTTCAGTTGTGCCAGGGCTACGTTGCATGATCTGTGTTGTTTGAAGGTGTTCAGGTTGGTTTGAGTTCTGAGCAGTGGCACTCTGTGTAGACTGTATTTTAGCCCACTGCCACAGACTCAGTAAGAAATAAGCTATAAGCGAGTAAGTGGCTTAGGAGTTTGTCCCTATTTGCAGGCAAACTTGTTAACAAGGTGATTACAGTCTGTTGGGCACACCTGACAAGGGAGGAGAGGAAAACCTTGGTCTGTGTGTCCCTCAGTGTTTGTTGTACTCAATGAGGTGTTATGCAACCTTTCTTCTCTTATTTCCACTGTGCTGGGTTGCTCAGATTTTGATCTGTGCCTGCAAGGTGATGTTGCGTATACATGTATGTATGGGTAGCTCCATTGTGTTGATTTGTTTTCCTGTCCATATCTCTTTGCTTAAGCCACCAAATCCAGCGTGGTTGCCTTTGGTGTGAATGCTGACATTGATCCCTGTGCCTGACTCAAAGTCAGCCTGACAGGGCTACCCAGGAAGCCAATTACCCTCTGCTCCAGCACCAGTGAGTGACAGGCCTGTGGAGAGCTAACCAATGTTCTCTTGGCCAGAGCGGTGTCCCTGGAATTGCTGCTCTTTGCCTCTGCATACTACAAAAAGACTAGTGCTGTCTGTGCTAATCCATTTTTCAAGCAATGGGCTTGCATCTGTCTTGGCCTCTGGCTTTTCCTCAGGCTAAAACTGAAGATAACCCTTCTACCAAAGCTGCATTTGCCATGACTGCTGGGAAGAGCATAAATTAGCCAAGCTGACAGAGTTTGGTACATCCCAGATATTTGCTGTCTTCTCCCTCAACAAGTCACACAAAAGGAGTTCCAGACGTATGTTGCAGTTCAAACTATGGATGACCAGTTCATTTTTGTATACTTTTCTCTGCTGCCCAGAAACAGAAATTAGTCCTAATGATATGACTGCAAATTTGTCCATCTAAGTTTTTAACTCTTTTTTATCATCTACATATCTGTGCACAGTGGTGTACGTCTTCTAGCTGAATGGATTGCTCGCTCATTCTGGTTAAGCCTGGATCTAGAGAAGAAGCTGACCCACCACAAGGCTGGCATCCTCATGTTGTTCTAGTGCACAGGTTTGCTAGATCCTTCAGGAAAAAGTAAGATGCTTTCAAATTAGAACTGCGAGGTGGACACATCAGACACAGCTCTAAAAGCTACCATCCGACATCAGCAATCGTACTATAATCCAGTTATTGACTAGAAAAAAAACCTTTATAAACTTTTGTCCAATGCATTTAAATAAGGTATGGTTGGTATTAGTATTCTCTGGAAAACATTTGAATCTGGGTTGGAAAAGCAAGAATTTGCATATAAATAGAATATTATAAAGAGATCTCCATTTATCTTAGCAAGACATTTTTTTGTTGAATTCTTTATTTTTTGCTGCTTTTTATACAAATAATTTTGTGGCTTAACAAGGGTTTTGTGATATAGTGAGGTTTGGACAGAAAATTTATAAATTACACATGAATTAACATTATGACATTACTGCTACGATGGTTAATCAGAAAACCCCATATGATTTAAAACATGTTAACTTCCTGCTTTTCTATGCTGTAATTTGATAATCCACAAGAAAATACAATTATTAATATTTTCAGTTGTGTGCCAGGGACATAAGAACATTACAGATACACTTCCTTTTGCTTTACATGGTAACTTAGTATGTGGTAAGTATTCATCTAGGTACACTTGGGTGTCTGTGTTACTAATAATTATTGGAAGTAATACTGGGAATGTGGATATGAAACCTATTTGTATGGTGTGCAAACATTAAGTGATGTTAATCGTGCTGAATGTGGGTAGCTGAAAGTAAAAGGCCAAAAGGAAGAATCCCAGCATGGTTCAATGTACCAGGAAGCACCTCTTTTCTGCTAGTCAGGTGAGATCAGGAGACTCAGGCTTCCCTTCTACAAGGCCAAATTTTGTGCTGGAAAGGAGGAGAGGAAGGGGAGAACCAGGAAGTATCCCTTTGAGTAGGCTTAAATCTAGAACTCTACTAGGAAATTTTTAGGGATCTTCAGGTGAAAAAAAGGTTGAAGGCCAGTGTTAAAAAATGGTTATGTGTATAGCAAAGATCAAAGCTATGTGAAGAGAAGCTATACTGAAGTTACAGCAGCTGAGACAAGAAAAACTTAAGGAGAAAGAAAACTTTTTACCACTTTTCAATTGGAGAAACTATTTCAGTTGTGCATTGTATACTGAGTTTAGATAGACACTAATAGCATGGGCTTGAATTTTTTCATGCGTTCCATGAGGTCCAGCTCTCTGACCTGATCCACCTGTAAGCTCTGGGAAATATCACATCAGTAACAGTGTATCTGTGGAGTTTTAAATCAATTCAGAACTACACAATTCTGGCTTTTCTGTTTTTTTCTTAATAGGGATGCTGAGTAGTACTCAAATTGAATTTGCCATGGCTGGGTATCTAAACCTATTAGAGCTGCTTCTTTTGTAAGGAAAGGCTAAACCAGAATCAATTCCATCTTCATTTTCTGTGGTTTCCTTTCAAAGCAATTTTTTTTCCCTTTCTAAGAAAGTGGAGGGTTGTGTTAAAGGATTATACTCTGCATTGTTAGCATAAACATAATTGTGTTTTTACTGTTCCAAAAGTAATACAAAAGGTCTGCACCTGTGGGATGCAAATGTGCATGAGACGTGAGAACCTAGTAGGTGTGAAATGTTATATGCCTTCCACTTCTCTTACCATAAGCGCTCCCTAGACTCTTGTCACTTTTTAAAATTCAGTTGTGAAAGCAACTTAAATCCATCTGGATTATGCATATAAAAAAATTTAAGCACATCAAATGATAACACATCTTTCTTTTCCTTTTTAAATCTCCTTCTTACTATAATGGCTTCAAAATCTTGATAAGGGTTAGGTTTTTGATGATGACTGATATCACTGCTTACTGACCAAAACTCTCTCCCTTCTCTTATTACCCAGTATCTTCAAGACTGCAAGCCTTCTTTGAGGCATGAGTTGTCTCTTTTTTGTTGTTCTGTGTGTATCCGGTTAACAATAAACTTAGGCCTTAGTCCCTGAGTGGAACTGACAGGAAGAGTAGCAAAACAAATCCATAATACGTTATAAAGCTATAATCAGATTGCTCTATAAATTCAATGTGCATGTTAAGTTCTTGTGCTTATGTAGCTGGAGAGTATGAGTGAAGACGGAATTAGACAATATTTCCTCGGTGTTGATGTATGCTAATCAAAGTTACAGTATTGTTACCAGTGAACTCGGACTCCTGGCTTTACCAATACCATTTTAATTTACCAGTATGATTACATAAATAATTGCAAAATGAAAGCAAGTCAGACAATTTTAAAAATAAAAACAAAACTGCAGCAGTTATACTTGTGACAAAGATAAAGTTCTAGAAGTGTGGTAATACGCTCTCTGGGACCACTTGTAGTGGTGAAAAATAATTATTAAATAGAAAGAGGTTGTGAAGGGAAAAGTCTGAATTCATATTGTTGATAAAATGCATGTGTAAGGAAATTACCAGTTATGTTATTTCCCTGACATAGTTCTTATTATTACTGATACTAACTCTGTATTGGACATGAGTCTTAGTAGCTATTTATTGTGTAATTGCAAGGAAAATACGTATCAAGATAGTGTTATTATTTTTGACATTATTTGTTCTGAGCATACAATTCAACAGCAGTAGTTTCAGTACTGTGATCATAATCTGCCATCATTCAGTATTTTATTATCATTAACCTCTGACTCCCTTTGCAGGCGACACAAATTCTCATCCCCTGTTTGGTGAAAATAGGATCATCCTAAGCATCATTCTCCCACATAATTTTAAAATTCTCTTAGCAGTCTCTGCCAAGCTTTAAAAAGAAAATGTTGTTTTTGTTGTTTTTAAAATCATGATCCAAATTGACACAGCTGTTTGTGTACTAATTGTCACTGTGGGATACTTTTTATAAATCATTTTATTTATGAGTTTGTTAAGAAATTTATCCTATTATTATCATGGACATATTGAAAGCCAAGCATATCTGTTATTTCTTTCCTAAATTAAGGTCAGAAAGATGGAATTGGTCCTAGTCCCATGAATCAGGTACAGCAGAAAAAGAAGTCTCCATAGTGTTGAGCTGTTCATAGAGATAATTTAAACTGGAAGTATGATTGATTTTGCTGTGATATTGGGCATTCAGTATATAAGCACTCTACTTGGAGAATCTTTTAAAGGGCTGTTTACGTTTTGAATAGTCTGTCACTAAATGGGTCCAGTATTCATATCTTCCACCAACATTTGCTGGTTTCTCATCTTTACTAATAAAATGGTCATAGTAGAAATAAAGATTCATGAGGCGGGCTAGAGAAAGTTACTTCAGTTAAAGGAGTACGATGGTATTTTCAGTTCCTTGATGAATAAATCTGTGTATTTTATACTTGATTTTGCTGGCATTCGGGCTGTGGCAGATTTATAAAGATGATACTATATCTCACAAGCAATGTGTTGAATAGAGGTTTCAATGTGTGAATATTTCTGGGCTTTCAAAAAACAGTCTTGTTGATTATGGTGCATTTATGAAATTAGTCAAATTGCAGAGTTGGCCTAAATATGTGCAGTCATGAAATGTAATTAACTCATGTTTTTCAGAAATGCAATTCTGAAATTCTGATGTGCTGAAACATTCCACAAACCAATGTTTGACCTCATGGAAAAGGGAAAAAAAAAAAACTAGAAACAGTTGAATGAGTAGTAGATTTTTTACCTATTGCCTTTTTTGTTTCAAAATAGAGTTTCTTTCTCCCTTAGTTACATTGCTGTCCATAAAATTCTGAACGTTTCTCTTTTGTTGTAAAGTGAAAGCTAGATCTTCATTCTAAATAAAGCTTTATGAAGACCAGACTTCCCTACTAAATCAGAGCTGTCTTACTTGTCAAGCTTTGCTGTTTAATTTTGGTTTTATTTATTTAGAATTTTTCCTTTTTTGTTTGAGGGCAGGCTTGGCAAAGCAGAGAACCCATGCCCCAGCCACAGTCAGGCAGCTTCTTCCCTTTCAGCAAATCTTTCTTGTATAACCCAATTCATACTTCCAATCTATAAGAGCTGCTTACGTAATTCACAGTATTGAAGTAGACAAACTTCTCTATGTATTCAGCTGTTGTCCACTTTCAGCATTGATTTATGTTAATGACATAAGCGTTACACAGTTCTCTGTGTTTTGTAGTACAGGATACACATCTTCCTGCCCAAAACCTCAGACTAGCAGACCCACCTCAAAAGTTAGGTCTTGAGGTACAAGAAGATACAGGTTTTGGTCATGTGTCCTCCATCAGGTTAGCTTAATGCAGTTTAAAATCTTGTTTAGTACCTGTTAAAATACAAGCTAAAGTAGTCAAAAAGCTATTATCTGGGTACATGGTGGTTTAGGCAACAGATGCCAAAATCTTTAAAAGTCTTTTTCCTGTGAGCATGTAAACCTGCACAGAAGGAAATCTGAAGTACCTGTCTGTCTGCAATTTTTACCCATTCCCCTTTCTCAGTCTCCTCTCTAAATATTCTGCGCAGGTCTTTCCAGTTTCTGTGAATTGTGCCCCTATTCCCTTAAAGCCTTTGGTGGTAATTCTGATCAATCACATCGACTACAAAGAGCCGAACTGGCCAACTGCAACAAGAGTTTCTGAACTTGCCAACAGTCGGTCATTAACTCCAAATAATCTCAGAGCAGTGAAAGCTTTTTATAGATTTGTTTCCCTTACCCCCACCTGTTATGGGCTTGTGTGGCACATTTCTTTTCTTGGTAGCGGGGGAGGGGCCGCAGGGACGGCTCCTGTGAGAAGCTGCTGGAAGCTTCCCCGGCTCCAAGTCAGACCTGCCTCTGGCCCAGGCCGACCCCATCAGCCACGGTGATAGCGGCTCTGGGAGAACAGATTTAGGAAGGGGAACTGGTAGTGAGTAGGGGGACTGGAATGTGAGAGGAACACCTCTGCAGATACCGAGGTCAGTGAGGGAGGAGGGGGAGGAGGGGCGCCTGAGGAGCTGGATGCCCCTGCAGCCCGTGGTGAGATGGCAGGCTGTCCCCCCACAGCCCATGGAGGTGAACGGTAGAGCAGAGGCTCCCCAAGATGGCCGTAACTCCAGAGAAAGCCCGCGCTGGAGCAGTTTGTGACTGAAGATCGGCCTGCAGCTAGGACCCACACCAGGGAAGTTTGGGAAGAACGGAAGCCTGCAGAAAGGACCCACGCCAGTGAATTTTGTGAGGAACTGCAGCCTGTGAAAAGGACTCACATTGGAGAAGTTCGTGAAGGACTGTCTCCTGTGGGAGGGACCCCACGGTGGAGCAGGGGAAGGGTGAGGATTCCTCCCCCTGAGGAGGAAGGAGTGGCAGAGGCAAGGTGTGGCGAGCTGACCCCGACCCCCATCCCCTGTTCCCCTGCGCTGCCGGGGGGACGAGGTAGAGAGAACCGGGAGTGGAGTTGAGCCAGGAAGGAGGGAGGGGTAGGGGGAAGGTGTTCTAAGGTTTGGTTTTACTTCCCAATATCCTTGTTTTGATTTGATTGGTAGTAAATTAAATTGATTTTGTTTCTTCCCCAAGTTGAGCCTGTCTTTTGTCTGCCACCATAAGTGGTGAGTGATCCCTCCCTGTCCTTATCTCGACCCACGAGCCTGCCTCTATATTTTGTCCCCATCCCACCGTGGCCAGGGAGGCGTGGAGTGAGCGAGCGGCTACATGGTGCTTTGTTACCGGCTGGGCTGAAACCACGACACCACCCCACTGCCTTTCTAGCTTTATTCAACACAGAGTTGAAATCTTAAATTTTAACTTAACCCAAGGGGGAAAGGAGCTGCAGACATAATGATTTTTTTTTTTTCATTGCTAATTTTATGAAAACTTCAAGGATAAGAGCTGAAGGATCAGACCAAAACACCAGCTTAATTACATATTCATTAGAAAGACCTGTACTCTATTTTTACTACTTCCAAAATACTACAGTACAATATCAGCTCTACAGACCTTCACACCGAGATATTTGCATGCCAGTGGCAGGACTATATATAACACTCTTGTGGTTTGCACATAAAAATATCAGTTGAGAACTGTAGTTGCAATTTTAACAGATTTGAGGGCTTATTGTAGTTCTGAGTCTCTGTTCATACAAGTTGAACAAGTTACTCCTCATCTATGTTTGCCAATATTGTGATTTTATTATTAATCAGATATTACAGCATTTGGCTGCTTTCCAATTGATTTGAATGACACGTTCTCCTTCAGTGTTAATTAGGTGTGAGCGCCAAGATCTAAAAGATCTTGTATAATACTTTGGTACATTTCCTCTAAAATGCCTTTTATGTATTTATTAGTTACACAGAGATTTCAACCAGAAACATGAAACTGACTTGTAAAGTATTGCAAGTTTAGGTCTCTGAATGCTTTTTCTTCATGAGCTGCCTGCGTTTAGAACTTGAAAATTAATTTATCTATCCATTATCTGAGAATTTATATATTTAAATTATATTTACATAAAAGGAAAACACCCTGTTCAGCTCATTTTAAAAAAAAAATCTGGTTTGTCACTTTCTCAGCATTAGAGATCTGTCGGAATAAACCAGAGACATCACACTAGATCAGAGCTGATCTGGCCAAGTCTATCATCTCTCTCTCTCCATCCCCAGTAGCTTAAGGAAAAGGTTTAATGAAGAAGGAAGCCTACAGTAAATTTCTCTCTTTATTCCTTGAAAACACATCCAGATTTTATCTCATGTTGTAGCTTCAGTATCCCCGCTCCGCCAGTCCAGGACAATCAACTAGTCTAGTGATAACACTGGTAGAAGCTCTCACAGATAATGGTGAAAAAAAACCCCGAAGACTAGTTTTAAACTGAAAACATTTTCAGTTCATCCATTTAATTCTTGCTACTATTAAATTTAGAAGGATATAATGCGTTCTGAATACAGTTAGATGATTATACAGCTTCCTTATGTCAGTATAGCTTGTACTTGTAAAACAATATTTATCAGTTTAATGGCAGTAAACGTTTTCTGTGTTTCAAGAGAAAAATCACATAATTGAAACAGTTCAAACAGGGTAAAAATTGTGCACTGATGACATCAAAGGCTTCTCTAATGGGGAAAGGCCCATGCCAAATTTTGCAGATGCCATGATGCAATTGCACTATAAAAGAAAATTATGGAGAAAAATGTGTAGAACTTCCAAGCCAGTGGAAATACCCCAAAGTGCTTATCTCCTCCTTCTCTCCAGCACTATATTATTATTATTTTAAAAAGTAGTTTATGTTACAACACCTTAAAGCTTAGAAAACATATTCATTTCTATTCAGGATGTGGAAGAACAAAGTATAATAGCTTTCCTCTACAGGTGAGGCTCAACCTGAAGTGAATAGGATTTAAGACCCTCCCCTAACTTTCACATTTTCTATTTGGTAATTCAGATGATTGCCTCAACATGTTGATTGTTGGCCATAAAAAGACTAGGCTGCAGTGGGAGAGCAAAATAGCGTTAAATATGCTTATTGCCTTTCCCTCTGAATGTGGGTTTTGAGCCACTGTCCTGATTTCAGCTGGGATAGAGTGGATTGTCTTCCTAGTAGCTGGTACAGTGCTATGTTTTGAGTTCAGTATGCGAAGAATGTTGATAACACTGATGTTTTCAGTTGTTGCTCAGTAGTGTTTAGACTAAAGTCAAGGATTTTTCAGCTTCTCATGCCCAGCCAGTGAGAAAGCTGGAGGGGCACAAGAAGTTGGCACAGGACACAGCCAGGGCACCTGACCCAAAGTGGCCAACAGGGTATTCCATACCATGTGACGTCCCATCTAGTATAGGAACTGGGAAGGGGGGGTGGGGGAGTCGCCGCTCGGGGACTGGCTGGGTGTCGGTCGGCAGGTGGTGAGCAATTGCACTGCGCATCATTTGTACATTCCAATCCTTTTATTATTACTGTTGTCATTTTATTAGTGTTATCATTATCATTATTAGTTTCTTCTTTTCTGTTCTATTAAACGGTTCTTATCTCAACCTACGGGTTTTGCTTCTTTTCCCGATTTTGTCCCCCATCCCACTGGATGGGGGGGAGTGAGTGAGCGGCTGCATGGTGTTTAGTTGCTGGCTGGGGTTAAACCACGACAGCCGCCAAGGGCAGCCAGGGAAGGTGCTTCATAAGAAGGGAGTGGGGTCTTGCAGACATGTACCTGTTGCACTGTGGCCTGGGACCCCTGTTTGTAGGCATCTAACACTTCCCATGCCTCACAGAAGGTGCTGAGGTGTCTTAGTGCCACAGGCTTGGCAGCTCTGGGAGGGCAAACTTTGCCTCCATTGATCCAGCCTCAGGCATTGCATGTAGCGGGCAGAAAGTGCCTATCTGTGATTGTATCCGGGAAGTTTGACGTGTCTGTCAGCTTTCTGATGCCCTTACCCCCATAACAGCATGGTGAGTGCCTCCAAGCTGAAGCAGGGAGGGCAGCTTTGAATAGATTTTGATAAGGACAGCGGAGGAATAAGTTAGCTCGTCTGCTGAGCTGTCCCTCTGCATCTGGCAGCTGATTGCTTCATACAACAGGGAGTGCGGTGGCAATTTGTTGAAGACAAGTGTTCTAAGGCTTTTAAGAAATGCAAGGAAACACATTTCAAAAAGCTACCAATTAAAAGAAAAGAAGTCCTGTTACCTGGGGTCTGAGGAAAGTTATGGCCCAAGATTGCTGATTTTGCATCTCTATTAAATTCTGATTTCTCTAGGTGACAAAGCACTGTTGGCTCATGTTAATTTTATTGTGGTTGAGAGTGATTGTACAGCTTAGAAAATAAGTTTAGTAGATTTTGGAGAATTTGATAGAAAAATGGAATCACATGGAGCCTAAAGTGTATTATGTCTGGAAGATTCTCCTATATCCATGACTCCTATACCTGTTCCTGCTATGATGCAGGAAAATCTTACTTCTTATTTAAACCTTTGTTAGGTGATTTTCTATTTTTCTGTCTCTTCTGTACCTAGACAACATAGGCAATGCTTAGTTGGACCTTGGAAGTGGTGCCTTCCTTTGCTCAGAAGCTTCTGCCAAACAGAAGCAATGGAAATATTTCCACAAATAATTTATTTACCAGTGTACCCTTCTCTCAGTATTTTTCTTTTACTTTACCACTTCTGAGAGTTCATTTGGAACCTCACAATTCTGTTTTTTGAACAAGATCCCCTTCTTCCTAGCACATGAAAAACACAGAGCACCCCTCTACTTCTCCTTTTAGACCCAAAGACAGTATGAAAAGCATATCTGGTTCTTAGTGCAAAGTATGCAAAATTACCCTTTCTTGATGGTGTTAACTGAAGTACATTAACAAAAAATACTTTGATTGGCTTTTGTATTGGGCAAACTGGAAACTACTGAAGAATTTATGGTTTTGTCTTGGTGATAGTTTTACTAGCATGAAAAAGTTGTGAATGAGCATGAATAAAGTCCAAAAGGAATATGTAAAACACACTACTCAACTGCTCATCCTTCGCAGAGAATATAGTGGGTGTCTGCAGACTTCACTCATCCTTTGCCTTTATCACTCATACAATGGGGCAGCTTTATTTTTGCACTGGAACAGATGTTTATGGGAATTTCATGTCTCTCATAAGGTTTATTCACCTTTCAGCATGGCTTCCAAGCTCTTTCTACATAAAATCAGTAGCAAAAGCTAAGTCTGTACCAGTGTTTCTCTGCCTCTTCTGCTTTTGTTTTGTTAGATAATTAACTGATTTTTTTTCTTTGATTTATTTTATTTTGCAAAGTGACACCTATGGTTAGGCAAGTATCAAAGTTACAAAAGTTACAGGGAAAACTTTTCCCAGACATAAAATAAGCAGGAAAATAAAACAATTAGGATGTTCAGAGGAGTCTACAAAACTTCGTCCAAATTCTTGAATTTTGTAGAAGTATAATATGCTATCTACTCTCCTAAACTCTTATGTTGTTGTTGTAGAAACTTTACCAGAGATATAAATGGCTATTCTATGGAGTTGTTCAAAATCTTTATAAAAAGTTACTATTTTTAGATTTTCAATTATGATTAGTAAACCAAAGTTCCACTCACTTATTATCTTGTGGTTGGTTTGTTTTTTGTTTTTTTTTGGTTTTTTTTTGTCAAACAGGTGTGGTTTATGAAGCTGTTCAGAGCTTCCCTGCAGTGGAGGAAACTGTGCTAGTGGATTCACATGTAAGCAGCCACAGGTGGAGAAGGCATTCAGAGTCTCTCAAATCAGTCGACACCAACAGAGCCAGCATGGGGCAGGATTCCTCTGAGCCTGGGGGTTTTACGGACCTGCTGCTTGAAGAGGGACATGACAACACCACCCAGATTGAGGTAGAAGTTCATTCCATCTATTTTTTTTATTCCATTTGTTATCTTTGATTGAGGGTAAGTGAAGTAAATGTCTTCATTTTTTTAGTGTACTTGAACATTGACAGGGGAAGAGAACTTCATGGTCTTTGTATTTGTGACCCTGTCAGCACATGGAAGCCAGTTTTTTCTCCTGAGGCTAGAGCCTGTCCTTTCTGACTTCTGAAGATAGTCTCTTGAGCATCTCTTGTCTGTCTCTTTGCTGGAAAACAGTTACGGGAAGTCCCATGTTCTAGCAGTTCTTGCTGGAGAACAGGAAAAGGAAGTAGTAATAAAATTGAATTCTTTCTTAGAAGTTGGGGTAAACACCTCAATTTGTGAGATTTTTGCTTGGTCTTTATGAAGAGTGATATCCAGACATCAAGGGGAAAAGGCCCTAGAGAAGTGAGAAACTGGAAAAAAAATCAGGTTGGTCATTGAAACTCTTTGCCCATGCTATTTGATTGTTTATCTTCCAAAGAAGAATAACATGGATCAAATCCATCTACATGAAGTCTTGGGACATTCTCCCTCTGTTTTAAGGTTTTGTTCAACCTCTGATTGCTTTTTAAAAAAAAAACTTTAACTGCAAGATTGCCGTCATATAGACGTAACATAAATCCAAGTGAGCACCAGTTCTGTCTTTAAAGCTGCTTTCAGTTTCAAGTAGTGTAGGGAGAGCAGAGGTTGACCATAATGTTATGTTATGTTGTGATTGATTGGTGCAAAATATCTCCACCTATGATGACTTGTGGGAATTCTGCTATTCTGCTACTTTATCTTAGTGTTTCTACATAAACACACTGGCTGAACTGATTTTGTCTTTATATACAGATAGCAAGTGTTCATATTATAATTATTGTATTTTTACTGGGGTTTTTTAAGTATTAGGTTTGGGGTTTTCTTATTAATAAAATCTGCATCTTATTTTTCAATAAAATACAGCTTGGAATAAGCTATGTTTAACATTTCCAGTCTTTATATTCTGTTTCCGAAGCAAGAGTGCTATTTATTTTTCAGTTCTGAGGAGTTCACTCTCAGACAAACAAAACAGCTTTCAGATTTTCGGTTGTTATCTTACACAATAACAAAAGCAAAGCAATATAACACACATCTGTAGAGACAATGGTGTCTCTATAGTATGAGTCAAAATATAATAATGCTTTCTGAGAGGTGTGTTTTGTGTTTGTTGTTTTTTAAGCTTCTCAGCTTGCACAGTACTAATTATGCTTCCTCTTGCATAAACGTGGAAGTTGCTAGTTGGTAAATTATGTTTTTGAATTGCATATTGATTTTATGATTTGTTTTTTGCCCCCTGAAATCCACATCTGGCTGTACTTGTAGCAATTCACTCGGGCATGACACAGATCGATCCTGCTTCTTATTTTAGCAGGTAAAGTGGAAGATGTCTTGGGTACAGGAAAGTTCATGTAGCTGATCTTTCCATGGCTTATGCATAGATCCGCATGCAGTGTCTCCATTCAGTTGAGTTCTAAGCTTTTAGGAAGCAAAAGGGGTCAGAGCTCCCCCTCTAATACTTGTATATGGCAACATTCAGGAAAAAAATGAATGCTTGCAAATGGACATATGTAGAATGGTATTTTTCCAGGGCCATTTTACCTAAAAGAGTAATGGCCTTATAGTGTCTTTACCTCAAAAATACATCACCCTTACTGAGTTTATTAAATCCAGGTTTTGTGTTCTGTCGCAGCTCTCTCTTTTTCTAAGCTCTTCCCAGGACAATAAGATGACTGAGTTGTGGTTTTACAAATTATCACAGTCTGCTGTAAATCCCTACTACAACACACAGGCATTTTACAAAACAACCTTGATGCCTGGCTTTATAGAGGAGGTAAAGTGTACAACAGATATTCATAGCGGAAGAATCCGTATGTCGCAAAGTCTTCTGCAGCTTGGGAGCTTATCGGTAGTGCTGGAGAGTGTATTGATTTTTTAAACCTTTCTTCTGTGTGCGTTGCAGTTCTTGCTGAAGAAAATCCAGAGAATGAGCACTAACTGCCACTCATATTTAATGACACTACAGAATTACAACATCCCTCCATCACAGATACTGTTTCTCTCTAAAGTATTTTGTAGGCTTGCCATGCAAATGTGGAAGACTTCTTTTACAGGAAGGCTGACAATGATGAACATGTCTTTAATTTTTACTTGATACTGTTTTCTGTTCTTCTTTATAATGATGAGTTTACTTTCTATCCAGCTTTAAAAAAAACCAAAACAAACCAAACACACACCCACCATCCCCGCCCCCCCCCCCCCCCCCCCAAAAAAACCCAAAACCAAAACAACAAACCAAAACCAACCAACCAAAAAGCAACCAAGGACAAAAGGGAAGGCACTATGCAGAAATTTCTGCACACTGTTTAAAAATAACTCTAAATATTTCCTGTGTTATCAAAACTATAGAGTCATAATGTGGAAAATAATAAAATCAACTTGTGTGGAGCATAGCTTAGTTCCACTGACTTTCCTTGATATCTTAAGGTAATGAGATTTTTCATTCATGTTTTTCTATTGGAGTTATTGGGAATTGTTCTGTAACTTCACAGATGCACTATGCTGTGTCTCCCGTCAGCCCTAATTCAGAGGCTGTTTTAACATCAGCTTGAGTGGAAGGCCTTCAGGGCCAGTTTTAGAAAGTGCATTGTAAATCAGTTTATCGAATCTTTTCAGTAGCCAGGGTGGACCTGCTCCTATATGTAAGAAAGATGATAACGGTCAGATTCTCTTTAGAGATGCTGTCTCTCTGGTCCAAGAGCTGGAGCAGTGCAGCCACTAGGGACCCCAGGACATTTGCTGTCTCTCTTCGCATCTCAGTTTTGCCTCCTGCATTTGTTTGGCACTGTGATTCAGGACAGAACTCATGCAAAATGATGTACATATTCAAGTGCTTTTTTGAATAAAGATGTTCTCTTGAACTGGGCTCTCTGGAAGTTGAACTGCATTGCAGAGACTATAGCAGAAGCAGTGACTATATCCATGTGACGTGCAGGACCTTCATAAATGGGCAGGGCCTTGGGAAGGAGAAGGCAAGACCTCCAAGTCCCATTGTGTTGCTGGAGAATAGGAATTTTGTGATCCACAGGTGCAGTCTTGCTGCAGTGCAAACCCACAAAACTGGAGATGCCAAGAAAAAGGCAAAGGACAGGAAGAACGGGTTTCTGCTGCAAGCCTGATCTTCTAGGCATGTAACATCTGTAGTCTTTCTGGAGGCTTGATAGCAAGCTGGAGATTATAGGGTAAAATCAATGTATAACAAATGCTTATCATAAACACTTTATAAAACGGTATGATAATCTTGAAAATATTCCTCTTTTCTCCTAGCTTAGTAGGGTTATTATAATGTGCCAGTTGGGGACTAGAATGTAGTAAATCCAAAAAGGTTGCCCAGGATGGAGGTTGCTCTCATTTGCTTTATTTGCAATTCGTACTTTAAAGCCTAAATACAGAGGAAGGAGAACATGTAAGTCTCTGGGGCCATGCTCTGTAAGAGGTTTATTAAGGTTTCATTCCCATTACATAATATAGCCAGAGAGAGTGAGCAAGCTCTGAAGAGGGAAAGGTGTAAAAAGGGTGAGATCCCATCTTGTACAGATGGGCACAAATGTTACAGTCCTAGAGAAATACCCAAAGCAGATAGCCTTGGGACAGGTGGAGAAATAGGTTGTCAGCAGTCCAAATCAACTGCAAATGTCAAGCCTCAAAAGACAGTATTCTGTTGATGTAGTGCAACTGAGTTGGCTTCTTGGCTTCATGGCAAATGAGAGCATTAAAGAGTCTCCCTGTGAAGATAGGAGTGTCCATGGCTAAGGCATATTTCTTGCCAAGGGTTGCAAAGCCAAATGTTAAAGTCTTCTACCTGGAATAACTTGGGGACTGTCAGAAGCTGAAGTGTTTCCCATTAAGCTAGAGGAGTTTTATGGAGTTTGGAAGCCTCGGAATCACATCCCATATGCGCTAACTAACTGGTACTCAGGACTGGCCAGTGGAAATGCAGCCGTTGTGGTCCTGTGGGTGCTAGGCTAAGAGGGGAAATCTGTAGTTACGGGGACCTCAAAGACAGGGGTTATTGTGGGGCATATTTGAGAAATCAGGTGGGACATTAAAAAATGAAGTGCCATTTATATCAACAATTCTTTCCAGAGAATTGTTTCTTAAATTTCTGGGATTTCACAATCTTATAATTTCAAGTTTAGCTTTCCTTTTTTCTTCTTCTTCTTCTTCCTGCCCCCCCCCTTCTTTCTTGGTACTCTTGTCTCCAGTCTTGGAGGTCAGGGTTTGGTTTTTGTTTGTTGAGTAATCTACCGCTTTTGTTTATTGTGCTCATGACATTGAGAAGTGTGCTTTTTTTTTTTTCCCCAGAATAAATAGATCCTAGGAAATGCAATGTGCAGGGTGAGATTTGTTGCTGCAAACACTGTAAGTCCTTGAAAAAGCAAAGAGCGTGAAAATATGTCTTAACGTGTCTAGTTTGGTATGTCTTCTTTGAAGCAATGAGAAAAATAGGACAAATAAACTTTCTTCACATACTCTAATAAAAGAAAAGTATGCTCTATAGTAACTCATTGTTATTAAGTAAATGAGTATTAATATTGTTAAAACAAACTCAGATTCATGGTCTTGGTATGACCAACCCTTCCATTAATCCTCGTAGCCCTGTAGCCATAAAGGTAATGGAGGCAGGTAGCAGAGGTTCTTATTGCCTGCTGCTCTTTTGCATTTACTGGAAAAGGAACTGATCCCTGAAATACATCTAGTATGGGTGTTGGGTCCCCAGTATCCACCATCTAAGGTATTGACAAAGGCATTCCTGTTTTGCCACAGTACTTGCTAGTGTAGGTATGGCCACTGAGCACTGGAAAAGGCTTGATAATACATTAATATATAATTGTGCATTGCATAAATGTTGCATAATAATTTTTCCATAGTTTACAATGTGCGTCATTTTTCAAGTGATATCCTGTGATTATGGCTATGTGGAGCTCCATACAGAGGTGATTCTCCTTCTGCATTTATAATTTTTGTCTCTTTATCCCAGATCTTCTGCAAAGCAGGTCCCACTGCAGGCTTTATAGAAGATTTTTAGGCAACTTGCACTGCCCTTTGCTTCACCATTCTCTGTCCCTGATCCTTGTGACTTCTTAACCCTCAGTGAACAGTACAACACCAAAAAGTAAAACACAGAGAAATTGAAATGGAGCAGTCTCTACTATATAGCTTGCATTTGCATTAGTAGAAGATGACAAACTTTGCAAAATAACTCTGGAACATGTGAATTACTTTCAAATTTGTTGCCACTGTATAGAGATACTACATCAAAACAATAGTCTTTCACAAACTTCAAATATCGAAAAGAAATCCAGCAATAAAATAATAGATTAAATCATAGTCAGGCTTGAGCTGAGTACAGCCATGCTAACAGTAAGGTTTTATTGCTTTGCATCATGAAAAGAGTGAGAAAAACATAATTTTTCATATAAAGTCTTAGAAGAGAATGAACGTATGACAAAAAGATTCAGTTCCAAGCAAGAAACAGCATGTCAAGCATGTTAAGTCAAATCAAACTTGACTGTATCTTACTTTCTCCACCCCTCTCAATGTAGTGCTTGTGAACACAGAAATTTGTGGCTATTTCAGTGCAAAACATATTTATTTTTTCTGTAGTGATATTATTCATTTATTCCTGTGGATGTCACTGATCTCTCCTGCTGTGTATTGCTTTTAACTAAAATGGAGTTGTTGATAACTAAAGACACCCTTCTTTCTTTTTCTCTCCTTTCTTTAGTTTCTGTAGATGTTGTCTGAAATGTAAATTTTAGTAATCACTGTAGTTTAGACCTGAAAAGCATCTTGCCCCTATCAGAACAACACTGGTGGATTTCCTACTGGCAACAATCTTTTGCTGAATTTTGCACTTTCTTGGAGAGTTTCTGCCCAGAAGAAGGCTTCTCCCTTATCAGTCCCAGTCACTCATGGAAGTGAAGATGTCTGATTCTGACTGGCAAAAACAACAGAAGGGATTGAGTTTTACAGCCCTCGGGATTTGAGAGCAATTACTTTCAGCTACTGACAGCCATGTCAGCATGCCCACTACTGTGTTCTTACTGCAAGTCTGAGCAAGGAAAAAAAAAAAAAGTTAAGACTAAATTTCACTCAGCTGGACAAAAAAGTGCTCTAATGCACTGTATTAAAAGTAGAAAAACTTGTCCATGCATAATTGAATCCTCAAAACTAAATAATGTCATAGTCGAACAGTGAGCTGTCAGTTTGGCCAAGCCTGCCTGTTTTGTTCCTTTTTTGGGGGGGGTTCTTTTTTTGTTTTTTTTCCCCCATCCCAGTGCTTTAATGCCAGTTGCATCTGAAGGACTTAGAAATAAAAAGCAGTGTCACTAACATTGTTCTGAAACCACAGTCCCTCCAAGTTACTGAGAAGAATGTTCTGTATTTAAGAAAAAATACTTATTATCATATAGTTTAATGGGTATTTCTGTTCTCTTTCCTCATCCCAAACTATGAGAGACACATTTTACTTCTAAAGTCTGTTTTCTGACTTGCCATCTCTTAGAGCCTTTACTTACCTGTGTAGAGTTGCCTGCTTGTTTAGCTTTTGAATTTATAGTTAAATATTTTGCTTAAATAGTGTTTGTTTCTTCCTTTCCCTTTCAGTGATCCTCAACAATGCAAGAGTGAATTCCGTGGACAACATTTTGATATGCTCATTCAGTGTAATAAAGTCAGGGATGCTATTGAACTCTGCATCAGGACAGAATTCTTTTTTAATGCATAGTCACATTTTAATGTGGATTATAAAGTATCAAAGTAATGCATATTCAGTACAAAGGTTTAATCAGATTTTAGGCTTTTAATTTTTATTTCCATTAAAGCATTTGACATATAAGTGGGGAGGAATGAAGCTTTGCAGAACAAAGATTTGTCACTGGAGTTGGCTGATTCTTTAGAGAGCAAAAGAGGGGTACTTCTGTTCTGAAATCTGTATTTGCAAAAAGCCATGTGGAAAAAAACCTAAAAAAATGAAGCGACAGCTTTATCTTTGATACCTTCTTTCTAACGTTGCTTCATTTGGGGGACAAATCATAGACTATATTATTGAGCTCAAATAATATTGTGCCCTTGCCTAAAATGAAGGAAATGGCAAATTTTGTTTTAAGATCATTTTAAGTTCTAAGTGAAGAAATCCACTTTAACTGATTTAATTATGTGACTGCAGCTTACCTGGTCTACTTGCAAAGTCTTTATCATAACAAAAGTTGCATTCATTCTTATTTTCAGTTTTAGGGAAGTATTACTGTTTCTTGTTCACAGTTAATAATTACTACATCATGTGATTTTTGGTATATGTAAAGGATTCAAGAAAGGGAGGGGAAATGTGGGCTCCTCCTGTAGGCTTGCAAATATTTTTCTCAATCTGTGATTAACCTTTGGTCATGTAGTATAGCCCTGGAAATGCCAGGGCTAAAACTACTGCGACTAAAAAATGTGAGTTTACAGTTGAAGGTGGTATTACATCAGGTTTTCTGCCATTTCAGACCCTATCTCATGTTGCCTTAGACCATTTTGTGTTCAGTTGTATTTAAAACACAGTTGTCTTCCTGATTTTAAGCCAGTGTAACTTAAGGCCAGAAGTCTCTGTTTGGATGTGTGCTGTTCACTGCTCTGGTGTTTCTACAAGGTTCTAGAGGATTAAACAAGCATCCCATATGATTCCTCTCTACTGCATATCATTAAACTGTGAAAGCTCTAGAGCTTATTGACACTGAATGTTGCGGATGCCAAAATTTACAAAATTAGACAAATTCATGGAATAGAAATTTGTCAAGGATTATTAAACACAAAGGGAGTTTCTGAGGAGCAGATCACTGGAACCTAGGAAAAATGGAGAATTGCCACTGTTTGCCCCGGGTTCTTTACTCTTCGTAGGCATTGTTCCCAGTCAGTTCTGAGGACCAGACTAAAAGGATGTTTGGCCTAAGAGTACAGCTGTTCTTGTGCTCTAGTTGGTATCCATTCACTAAATTAAGTTAAATGTCGTATTATTATTTTCATAGTTAGAAGCTTGAAATTTACAACAGAGATTTAGGATGTACTGGATGAACAGTCTTGGGATATGCTGGAGTTGCACTGAAACCATTGTGGATATATCTTTTGCTTTTCTATGTAGCAGAATATTTAGATATCATATTTTTGTTGGAAGAGAGCTAAAATTTGCTGTTAAATGATATAGTAATTGAAGGCTAAGATGTATAGGATTTTGTTGCAATGTTTCTAAACAACTTTTATTACACTCTTCTGAAAGAGTTGTTATTGTTATTTTAAAATATTTTTATTCACACTTTTGAAGAGTTTATTTTGGAAAATTACCATGTTACTTTGGAGATGATGGAGATGGAGAATGTAATTTATTTTCAGAAAAATCAAGTCTCCTTTTTTCAAACTCTGAGTCAAGGGAAAAAATGTTCCTTCTTCATGTGATGTTAGGGAAAGTATTTGAACTTTCTCAAAAAATAAGCTGCTTCAGATGATGTCCTAAGTAAAACTAAAATTTCTGTAAATTATTGCTAAATCCAGTATTGAACTGATTATTTTTAATAGCTGTAAAGAAGAGCCAGAAAATGAATTGATCTGGAAGCAGCACAGATCATACGTGAAACATCCTAGTCCTCTACTATTATGAAATCACACCAAACGGTATGTTACCTGCAACTAGAATTAGGATCTGGGACAATCATTAATTTACTCACTTTTTTCTGCTTGTCCAGCTGAGTTTTCCACCAGTGATGTCACACTTTCTAGTTGGCTAGCAGACTGATATATCATTGTCGTCTTTTCTTTCAGGCTTTCAATCGCAAAATGGTAAACTAGACAAAAGCCTCATATATCTTTTTGTATTGAATTTATTAATTGCTTACTTAAAACAAGGTCATCTTGACACTTGCACTGGGTCTTGCTACAGTCTTCAGCTGGACTGAATTAATTGCCAGCACTGCAAGAAGTGTTGTAGCAATGAGCCTGTCAACATTTCCATTATTCTCAGTCTAAACTCCAGGGGTGACAGTTCTGCTAATAATTCAGGTATAGCTGAAAAAGAAAAAGGTGAAGACTGGAGCTGAGATTCATTCTCTGTTTCCTTTAAATTTGGGGGTGGATGAGGAAGGAAAGAAATTAAGAACAAGTTTCCCCACCCCTAAGTAAGGGAATTCACGGTGTTCAGTGGTAATCCTGAGTTCATTTCCACATGCTTAGCTATGTAGCCACACAAGGCATTTAATTTAGCATGCTGATGATAATGAATTTTATAGCAAGGAAGGAGACAGGATTCAGAATTTAATGGAATCTGCCTTTGAATTTTCTTGTGATAATATTTTACATTTCCACATCCCTCCTCATCTCCAGGTTCCTAAAGCACATTACAATTATTCCAGAATCGCTGAACTCATAACTGAAAAGAGCTATGAGCAGTATCAACAACAGACCTTGTACTTCCTTTCTGAATTAATTATTTCAGTCATACATGCCTCAGCCCTTGCTTGCAGAAGTTCACTGAAAAGTAGATTCAGCTAATGAAAGCTGAATATTAGTGTGGCTGTGAAGGCTGGGAAGGTCTCTCTTTTCCAGTCACTTCCCTTCTGACCCTTTTCACCACGTTCACCTGGAGTGTCCTCATGAGGGAGAGTTGTATCGAATGGATCATGCAAAAAGCAGAGGATGATATTCATTTCAACCCATGCAAAACAAACAGCCCTAGCTCATTTAACAGCATGCAGCAAATTGTGCATGGCTGGTTGGAGCAGGGAGTGAGGGTGAATACATTACTGAGTTGTTACTGCAGAGGAATTTGGGTAGGTAAGTAGAAAGTTGTTACATTACGCCATGTAATTCCAGTTTGGATAACAGCAATCCTTAGGGATAGATTTTCAAAGCTGTAGGAATTCTGCTGACATTGATGGATTACTCCATGCCACTCCGAAAATCTTTCATGGTTTTTGTAATATGGGAGAGTCAATTATCTGTTATCCCAAAACAGTAACAACTTGGCATGTAAGCAGATGGGTACATCATTTCCGATTTGGTCAGATACTTCCTTTGTGTAAATTTAGTAATTATAACGTGAAAGCTTTCAGCATTTGTCAAGAAGTCAATGGCCTGTCTTCATTGTGATTGTGTGAGTTATATAGGCTTTTCAAAGAGAATAATAAATGGGGCCAAAACTCAAAATTCATATCAAGAGGGGGATCAGAGTTAAGAAAGTTCCATTTGTAAAATGTGCATTTGTCCTTCCAAAAATGCCAGCTACATGCTGTCAACTGCTGAAGAAAATGCTGATGAAATGCTTTTAATAGCTATAGTACTTCATACATAGAACAGAAATTAATAAGTAATGAAAATAACAGATCTTTTTGTTTTCTTTCTTCTCTAACTCTGGTATGCATTCATGTGTAGCATGTCTAGCTTTTCACAGACCATCAGTAATAAAACAGTGTATTTATTTCTAGAACACAAAATTGGCAATGGAGATTTTGGAGAGTCTGCAACAAATTGCAGTGTGAATAACAAGGAGAAAAAAAGAAAAAGAACAGCAAACTTTCACATGTTCACCAGACTTTTTAGCGGCACAACATTTAACAGAGGTAGAGAGATGTGGCAGCATTACTGGAGGTTTGCTTCATGCATGTGTATCAAGCTGCATAACTTTTCACAAATTCCTATTAAAATTTTTAAATAAATGAAAGCATCACTCTCTTAGAGTATTCTTTCTGTAGCCTTAGCAACAAAAGTAGGAAAGGGGAGAAATTGCAGATGGAAATCCTATCTGTCTGATCTCATACAGGTGGAGCAGTAAAATGTCATGAGGGATAAAATGCCATGATCTCTTGGAGGTATTTGCCTTTTGCTCCAGTACAGACAGCAAAACAAACAGCTCTCTCAGGTTCTTCCTACCTCAGGTGAAGTGTGGATGCCTCTTTCCTGGTGTATGAGAGAAAAGTGCCTTCCAGTGCTAGAACAGGCATAATCTGGCTCTAAAGTGCTACTGCTGTGGAATGGGCTAACAATGTGGCTTCCACATGTCAGCAGCCTGGTGGGTGCTCATTTGGGGAGTATAACTGACTGGCTGGCACAGTGGTTTATAGCAAGTTTGGTGAGGATGTTTGGAACATCTTCCTTCCATAGTTATAAGCAAGTGCACCAAATGTCCCTATTTGTCTAGAAAACAAAACTCGAATTCTTACAGATGTACAATTGATGACTACGTAGTTGAATGAAACAGCATCTTATTTCTGAGAATTTTCATTCTGTTGAAAAAGTAATTCATATGCTATACAGCTGGACTACAGTTACATTAATGTGAGAAAAGGGTTTAAGTTTTTAAATTTTTTTCAATAAAAATGTAAATAGAATATTTAATGCTATCATTCAGTCATAACAGTGCATAAAATGTCGATTTTCTTATATTATTATTATCTTCATGACATGTCAGGCATATTACTCCTTCACTTTTGGAAATCAAGGTAATTTCTTAAATACACTGCAGAGATCTTGTATCTTATATAAACATTAAATTAAGGGTAGTACCCGTGTATACTGCTCTAATAATATATATGAATTTATATTAAATACTAGGCTGCTGTGATTGCTATGAAAGGCTGGAGTCTGTATGAGTGGTTTTCTTTTTTAGTTGTAGTCAATATTGAAATTGAAGGTGAAATTCAGCTCCTTAATTTGGATACTTAAGTATAGGTGCATGTGGTGTAGATGACACATGTGCAAGCTCTTGTATGTGAGTTAAAGTATCCTATCATAGATGGTGGAAATTTAAGGTGAAATTCAGTTGCCTAACTATAGGTGTCTGGTATCATTTTAGGCACTGTGGTTATGCTGAATGGTCTGTTGCTCCTTCTGTAGGATAGTGGTCTACTGTAGGTCCTGGATCATATCTGCAAGTCTCTAATGGCCCTGGGTTCCTCCTGTACTTAGGCAATGACATGTCATCCATGGTCAGCACAGGCAGCGCAGTCAAGGTGGGTATTCAGTTTGCTCTAAAGCGGACCTGAAAGCTTGCTGAGCTGGCATACCTTCATTGACAGCATTTACTAGGTCTGTGGTTCTGATAATGAGCGCTTAGAAACCCAGCTCTTATGCACACAGCCACACTGAAGTGTCTAACCTGCAAACTGAATGCCACCCGACTCAGCTACCTATTTATCAAAATCTGAAGTGAAAGGGCCAAGATTGTTTTTTTTTTTTTCCAGATATACCAACAACATATTATATCAAGCAAAATAAAAATGGCATATTTCTGGTCAGCATCAAAATGCTGAGATTCCTCCTTCCGCCCCCACCCCCCCCTCAAAAAAAAAAAAAATTATTTGGAACACAAGTAAAATCTTATGTCTTCATCTTTGATGGGCTTTCAGTGCTTAGGAGATGATATACACATTTGCCATCACTTTTTTTGCTTGAAATTATGAAAAGACCCTTCAAGTCAAAAGTAATTCTGTAATGCCTTGTCTTTTATCTTCTACTATCCTGTGTTTAGCTGAAAACAAAAAAAAAGAAATACAAGTTTACAAAACTCTTCCACTTGGAATCACTCTACTCTTAAAGAGCAACATAGATTGGGAAATTATACACGAGAAAAAATAACATCTATCAAAAAGAAAATCATGTGTTAGTATAATTTTGAAATATTTGAGAATATTGGATCAACTGGATGCTGGGTTAACTTGAAGACAGTAGTGCTTTTCAGAGACAGCAGAGGAAGGATATTATTTAGCACCTTGATCTTGTCTGAGCAATTACAAAGTGCTCAGAGTATCCTTCCTGAAAAGAGCTAGAGTGCAGATCCTGCAGAAAGCTTGATTGGAGCCTGATGTTATGCAAAGGGAGTGACTTGGAAGTGCCTGTCTAGCCAACATGTACCTCATCAAGCATCTCAGTTAAATACGATGTCTTGCAGTGGTGGCACTTATATTAGAGGGCTCTCAAGGGATTTATTTATTTTTTTGAGCGTGACTGCAGGATCAGATAAAGAAGCATTTCTGTGACAAGTCCTTAGGAAATGTGGCTGGTAAGAACAGTTTGTTAAAATTGTACATAGTGTTCTCTTCGATATTCTTGTATAGAATATCCCGACTGAACTCCTGTTACAGATGTGTTCAGAAAAATACATGAACAAAGCAAAATGCATACTTTTTCCAAAGCAAAGAGCAAACTTTCCAAAGAGCAGTAGAAATCGGGGCTACAGCTTAACCGCTTTAATTATCACTATCTTGATCTTTAAGACATGAATGTTAATTTTGAAATTTTGCATATTGATTGTGGATTTCAGCCAATCTTATGTTTTAGTAACTAAAGATTCAAGTGTGTTGTGAGAGCTAAACTAGAAAGTGCTATGGTTAAATGGACTACCAGTTTTGTCTGCAATCTGTTTAAACCGAGTGTTCTCCAGAGAAGCCATGGGGATGCAGCTGGTCCTTTGATGCCCAGGCTCTGTGATGAGCATGCTGCTGTCTGGCTATATGCTGAACAGCACACAGCCGAACTGAACAGCACAGCTTTGGCAAAGAGTGGTGCTGAGGTGAATATATGACACCTTCAAAAGCTTCAAATTAGACTTTATCCCTACAGGTAAAAAGCTACTGCATTAATAAACTCATGTATCTCCCCGTATCAACTTAGTATCCTTACAACTGATTGTCCTATGATTTCAGCTGTGAGCTCTGATGGATCCCTGAGACACAGTATTAACTGCTCAGGAATTGCAGCACACACCAGTGAGTGTGGAGGCAGCTTCTGCACTGTCCTACATAAAGCCCTGATCAACTAGAAACTATACCTGCTAATATTAACTTAATTCTCCAGCTCTGTAACACTTTTCATCCTGATTTAGATTTGCCATTTTCACTCTTCCTGTGAGGCCTTGGGGCAGCTGGCTCTTGGTTGCTCTGTTTTCTTCTTGTCCCTTCCAATAGAGAAGGGATAAAGAATTGGAAGCAAGGATGACTTACCCATCCAGTTTCTGAATATGTACCGGGGGAAGAAATAAGCCACAGAGAGTTTAAAATTGCTCTAATACCTGGATTAAAATAAAAGAGGAGGGGGGGATAATATTAAACTGAACTTATTATGTACCTGAGGGGGAGAAAAAAGTTGCAGGAGTATGCCTGTATGTCAAAGTATATACACTCAGAAATACATTGTTGCTTATATTCCACACAGGAAGTGAATCTTTAAAAGACTAAAATACTAAATCTTTAAAAGCTAACTTGACAAAGATGTAATTATTTATGGCATTATCTGGAGTCATGAGCCCCTAAGAATGGGGCTGGTAACAGGCATGGGCTCATAACCACTGATGCTCTGTAGTCTAGGCCTGGCAGTTAAGTTTTTTATGTTTACAAACAGTCTTTTTTACAATTTCAATTTTATGAACACTTTAGTCATTTATAAATATCTAAAAATGAGAAAATAAACTCTGTAACATGTTTCATAATTACACCAAAATCAAATTGCTGCTAGGTGTTTTCATGATCATTTTATTGCAGTGGTTCCTATTATTTTCTTTTGGTGGAGAGGATGCTACAGAGCAGTTAATAAAGGCTTATTTTGAGAATGTCATTTCTTAAACTCCTGCTCCAGCAAATCACGAACAAAGCTGCATAATAAATATTTCCCTACTGTAATTGGTTTTTGAGTGACTTGGTGATTTGGCTTTTTTCTTCTCTTAAGTAAGGCATTGCAGAGACTTTTGGTCTTTTTGAAGCTTGTCTCTTATGACAAGACAGTCCAAGGGGCTTTATAAGACCACTGTAATGACCCTAAATAGGCTGACAGTTTTATAGCAGTCCCCAAGAAGGAAGCTTCCTTTCAAAAGTGGCTGAATATCATGAAAAAGGCAGTGGGTCCACACTGACTTTTCACAAAGCCAGAAAGACTAAACAGCTTTTTGGATTGATAACAGCTTTATGGCATCCTTCTCTGCCAGACTGTCTGTCAGCGTGGGTGACTGTCCATTATAGGTGCTGTCAGGTGCTCAGAAAAGTGCGGTTTGAAAACCTGGGAGCTGAAGATGTAGAGCTGTGTAAAGCCTTGCATGTACATAGGGTGATAGCTGTGAGCTAAATGCTTTTGTTTCATCCCAGTTGATGACATCGTTTAGTGGTTACAATAACAATCTCCAGATGTAAATCTGTGAGATTCTGGGCAAAGTGAGTTCCATACTAGCCCTAGTGAAAACCTGAGTTTGAGGACTCCTGCACACACACACACACCAGGCTTTCAGTTCTCTGCAGAGCACTCATGAGGCCTGTTCTAGGAGAATATAGTGTGAGATGAAGTTCTTAATCCCACTGCATGCAGACAGAGGATTTCCTCTTTTGTTTGGTTGGGTTACCCTCATTCATTAGACATGGTATTAGCTGTTCAAAATGGATTTTGCTAAGGCTTGTGTAATCAACAGTGATGTTTGCAGGCTGTCTTCAGGTTCTGCTGACTGTTGATGTGGAATATGTATGCTATGCCTATGTGTATATATATATATATATTTCCTAAGTTCTTCCCGCGTCAGATATTAAAAAAAGACCAAAAAAACCCCCAAAAGAACAGATTGTAGCTTTGTCGTGAAAGCAGAGGGGCAGTTCTGTAAATTCTATGTTTCCTCAGTAAAGATTCCTACAGAACAAATGCTTTTGTTAAGAAGTTGAACAGCAGAGAGTTTATCCTTGATGCAAAGTGTTTATGAAATCGGTACTTCTGAGCATCAGAGAACCACTCATAACAATGGAGCTTCCTAAGTAGCAGCCACTATATATATCCTCTGCAAGACTTTCATGTGGTAGTTCGCGTGTAGCTTATCTACTGAAATTAGAGCTTTCACATTTTGAGTGGCCAGTTCAAATTAAGCACTCCTCAGGGTTCTTTGGTTATCTGATCCTATAAAACTGTGAAGGTGCATCATAACATTTCTATGTTATGATTATAATTACGGTACTCTGTGTTAAAATGCAGTTATATGGCAGCAGCATGCAAAGTGTCTCTCTCCCAGTTTCCTCTGGCCTTATCTTCCCATTAGGACCCCATCTCAGGATGGATGGTCTTTTCTCATACTGTCTCATCTCCTCTGCTAATGGGTCTTAGACTGGGGATATTCTCCATGTATACTTGCCACCCACCCCTGTCTCAGTCAGTGCCCACCTAAAGAAAAGGTAAATAAATAAGGAAATTCAATTGCAAAACCATACACACATGCTTCCTCTGCCCTGGTAACACAGAGTGTGACCATGCATCTCTCTCGCCCCTTCCCAGTGCTCAAACATGGCTGGAAGAGGCTGCAATGCAGAGCTAGCTCACGTCCTACACGAGTTGTCATTTCTGTTCTCCCTTCCTGTGCTGTTTTCAGCTGGTGGGTACTAATATTGTTCAGAAATCTAAGAGCAATTTTCTAACAAAAATCTGAAACAATTCAGAAGTCAATTTTAGCTGTACTTTACTGACAGGATAGGCAGAGATACAGTAAGAGAGTAACAAGCATTACGTGAGATTAGGTTAGAGTGCAAATAGTTTTGAGGAAGCTGGTTTTGTTGTATGCATGCAGAGCCATCTTGTTGCTGGGTTATTTTAATAGAAAGGGTGTTCTTTTTTTCTTCTGCAAAAATGAATTACCAGAACTGCTTTTCTTCGTTAGGGAAATACGTTTAATTGCTGGTTCATTTCCTTCTTCTAAATTTCCCAGTAAGTATTTTATTATTATCTTTGTTTTCTCCCTGAAAAGCAGTCTATTTTTAAATATATAATTGCCTGTTTTCTCCTTCCAGTGTTTCCATTTTATTCTACAAATGCAGCTTTTAGAAAGCATAATTGTCTGATTAATTTCATAGGCTATTCCTTTATAAATGCTCATATTATATTCAGAGTTAAAGATGACTTTCTGAATTTAATATTTGGTGATGAATTTCCTCAGCACTAATTTTTGGGGCAAACACCAGCAGCACTTTCAGTTAATTTAAAAATAGGCATAGTCCGTGATTTTAGCAATATTTGGACAATTCATTAATGCATTTTGTTAAAAATCAGATACCAAACCTTCCTTTTACTGTGATAAAATTAGGCACCTATAAAGTTTAACTCCATATCCTTGATGGCTTCAGAGTTTGTTCATTGTGATGTCATCTCAATGCAATTCTGAAAATGCAATTTCAATAAATAGAATATTTGAAGGGACAACAGTTATCAAATTTAATGCAGTCTAATTGTCTTTTATTGCAGCTGGCAATAACTCATGACAATCACAGATATTTGAAGATAAGGAGCCTTGGATGATTGACTGACTGATTGCCATGTCACAAACAGTCTCACAGGACTGGGAGAAGGCAACCAAAACTTAAGCTACCAAAAATGTAATTGTTGTCTGGCTGGCTGATCTATAATGATTTGTCTTGTAAATGTTTTTCTCTTTTTCAACCACAGACAAACTAGGAGTCTTTTCTACAGCATACTATTGTGCAACAGCAGAGGTCATTCCTGGATGCCAGTTGCTTTTTCTCTGGTTGAAGTTACTAGGTTTTTTCAGTTACAGCCTTGCAGATATAGGTATATAGAGAGAGATAGATATGGCAAAACTTTTTGTTCAGTAATGTCTATGGTTTGGATGTAATTGGATCCAGTATTTAAAAGCAAAATATTCATGCAGTTGGATTCAACAGAGGCTCTTATTCTTAACCTAAATCTTGTTTGATAATATCCTCTGTCTCTTAGAGATTTACAGTACCTTTCAATTTCTGTTAAAGAAAAAATGTGACAGGAAGAGAATTAAGCCTGAAAAGTCCCATGTTTACATACGTGATTGCATCGTCCTTGAATTGTGATGTCTTATTTCATTGAGAGGGAACTTCATCATTTCATGTCTGTTTTGGTACAATTTTCATGTACATCTTTGGCCAGAATCCCAGTTAGTAATTTGAAAGCCTTTCAGAGGTATAAGGTAGTTGTTACTTTTAAACATCACACATAGTTACTTTATACTATCTTGATTGCAACAGTTTACCTCACACATTTGAAGCCTTAATCTCTTAAGGGACACCAGTTATTGAGAAAACTGGTATGTGGTGTTTGGACTGTATTTGGGAGTATCTGTATATGGAATGTATGGAATAGATGTTCAGTCACTGAATTTGACAAATACTGAACACCAAGAATTTAAAGAAGGCTTAATCTTCACTTGTGCTGAGCTTTCATGAATAGCGCATGCCCTCAGCTTTCCTGAGAACATTCAGTTTTGTAGTTGCAGAAATATGGGAACATATTCAAGGTGTCATCAGACAATATCCCTCGTGAAAACTGTTAGAAATTAATTTTCTTTACAATCTAAAATAAGATGGCAACTCAGCATCGAGGATTGCCCAAGGTTAAAAATACCCAAAAGAGAAGAGTTATGAGAGAGGGTCTAAGGAATATTCCCTATATCCTTACAAAGGTTTCCAACAGTAATCCTCATAGCTGGTGCAAAAAATCTCTGGGAAAATCCTTTTCTTAAAAGCTGTATTTCTCAATAAAAGAGAGGTGCTTCCCACTTCATATATATGCAGTATTTGGACAGAACTGTACATCTAGAGAAGCAATAGGAAGTAATGCTCATATCCCCAAAATACCTGGAAAACAAAGAAAAAAGAAGTATCTTGAAGTATTAATGGGTACGTTCTCTGATTGCTCTGCATGTTCTTTCATTCGGTAACATGCTTTTACGTCATTAAAAGATACTGAAAGGTTTGTTTCTCTTCATACTTGTATTTATATATAATTCTACCTATCTGCAGAACTCAACATCTGTGTCACATAAATATTAAAATTATTTTCTTAGTTCAGAAGTTTACATGCAAATTCAGCATAATATCTGAAGCATTTTCCCATCTTCTTATGCATATAGTACCTATAGGGGATGGAGCGCATTATGAAGCAGGTGCCATCAACCAAAGCCCATAAACAGGTCTGTCAGAATGAAAACTCATAGGTATCTATTGGTACCAATAAAGTGTTTCTCTACAGCTGGGAAATTTATGGAAGACTCTTAACAATTTCATTTCCACGGTACTGCACATTAAAAACTATGAAGGAGATGACTTGAAATACAAGCATGGATCCTAACCTTACTAAGAGCTCCTGAGCTGCTCAGGCCAACTTTAGTAGTCAGCTGTGTGTTCCTTTCTGTAGTACTATAGTAAATTTACAGAGAGGATTAAAAAAAATTAGGATGCGAGAGAGAAATATTTAATGGTACATTCATAAAATACATCCACATGAAGGTTACGAAGCTGTTCCAGTGAGTGAGAGGAATTCTGTTTTCCTTCTGTCATCCAAGTGGAAGTGAATTTGTTTCCTTCCACAACTATCTAAGGTTATTTAACTTGAATTAAAACAATAAATGAGACTTTTTTTACACAAAATTTGGTAGTAGTTTATATGTGAGTAATTCCTCACACACTGACAACATTGTTCAGCTGAAGGCTGTAATTTAAGTGTTTGATTTACAAGATATATGACGAGTCTGGTTTAAGCATGGATCACGATACCATTTAAAGCATTCTTACAGAACAACCAACTAGGCTCAGTGTTAGAGCCTTCTAGTTGTGGAGGTAAGGGCTTAGCTACTGGTAGTTAACTGGAGTAGCTTTATGTCGTGGTTTAACCCCAGCCAGCAACTAAACACCATGCAGCCGCTCACTCACTCCCCCCCCACCCAGTGGGATGGGGGAGAAAATCTGGAAAAGAAGCAAAACCCGTGGGTTGAAATAAGAACAGTTTAATAGAACAGAAAAGAAGAAGCTAATAATGATAATGATAACACTAATAAAATGACAACAGCAATAATGAAAGGATTGGAATGTACAAATGATGCGCAGTGCAATTGCTCACCACCCGCTGACCGACACCCAGCCAGTCCCCCGAGCGGCGAATCCCTGCCCCCACTTCCCCGTTCCTATACTGGATGGGGCGTCACATGGTATGGAATACCCCGTTGGCCAGTTTGGGTCAGGTGCCCTGGCTGTGTCCTGTGCCAACTTCTTGTGCCCCTCCAGCTTTCTCGCTGGCTGGGCATGAGAAGCTGAAAAATCCTTGACTTGAGACTAAACACTACTGAGCAACAACTGAAGACATCAGTGTTATCAACATTCTTCGCATACTGAACTCAAAACATAGCACTGTACCAGCTACTAGGAAGACAGTTAACTCTATCCCAGCTGAAACCAGGACACTTTATTAGTTATGAAAAACTGGAAATGCAAAAACTCTGTGCAGTTTTAGCTATAGTTTAAACATTGCATATTTATCTGAAAAAAGCTATTTGGGTAATTATTTCTTCTTCTTCTTTTTCTCTCGGGGCTCTTTCCTTGAAACTTTGTGATGCCTTAAGTGTAACTTTTAATTTCTATTGACATTCCGTCAGAATGATAAATTAGACTAGGAAAATACATCTTTGTTGTCAAAACCTTCTAATGTACTGTACCTCCCTTGTATACGTGACAGTAATAACTGTTTCTGTTGACCATTAAAGTAGAAAATAATTTGGCAAGGTAGCTGGCTTTTGTCATCTTCCTGACAGTAAAGTTTTAATTACGTTTGCTTGTGTGACTAACCTAGAGCTGCTGAAGTTGTTCGAAGTTGCTACAAAAGTGCAGCTGAGATTTACTGGGCAAGTACATCCTGGCATATAAAGTACAGCAGAAGATACAGAAAACATCGAGGAGAAAATAACCTGATTATATCTGCAATGGTGTATATCAGTAATGGTGTTAATGTAGGATGAAATCTAGCTGAAACAAGATTTATGGTCAACATATTTAACCTAGAACATGAACAGTTTCATCTAGAATATAAGCCCTTGCCAAGTATATCTTCAGCTCAGGACCACGTCAATAGGAATGGGTTGTATGTTCTGGGAGGGGGTGTCAGGTCTGCGTGGCAGCACAGTGTGATGTGAGGGTAGTCCCACACTGCTTGCTGGGTGTAGGAGGTGCTGCAGGAGAGGAAATTCTCCATCTCTGGGGGTAGTGCTAAATTCTAAGTCAGCCTCTTCCATTTTCTATGCTACTGTTTATTTTCTAAGTTTATTCCAGTTTTAAAACACTATCGTTCAGGCTTTGTTTATTTTGCTTTGGCGCTGAGAAGAAGGAAGGGAAGAAGAAACTGAGAAATACCAGGATGTACTACTTCTACAGTATTACTTGTAGCTATTCAGCAGAAAGCTGGCAATGCTGTCGATTTAAATATTGTAGGGTTACAACAGCTTGGGAGGAATTGAGGAAGACTGGGAATCTGGGATGTGTTTCATCTCTCACCTTGGACCATGTACTTTTTTTTTTTTTTTTTTCCTTTCACTGTCTTAGATATCTTTTAGGAAGGTACAGACCATCATAGCTACTGACCTTGACAGAAATTTTGGAATTTCCTATACTTAGGTTTTTAAACATTTACCAAATTTTGCCTAATAAGTTTCAAAATTTTACTTTTGTTACTGTGCTAAATGTATATGATTTCAAGTGTAAACTGATTGCAGTGAGGTTGGGTGGCATACAGAGTATTTTGAGTGTTGGAGTCTTAGCTTTGTCACTGAAAGAAGCATACATTGCGAAGACTTCAACTGTCTTCTGAACCATGCACTTGATCATGGAACTGGATATCTGCAAGCTGCAGGATTTGATGGACCACTAGCACTATCTCCCATGGCACATGTAGGGTTCATGTATTTTACCTCTGAATTTGCTGCGACATGAGCATGACAGCAGCTACTGTCATTTTAAAGACCGTGAGAACTAGGAAGATTTCGTCTACAAATACATATGTATTTGTCTGTCTCTGAGTGGCAAATGTACAGTAAAACAATCTTTTGGAGATTTAAAATGAAATGGCATTGTAAGACTATAGCTATTAGGAATTTTTTGGATGTTCTTATAAAGGGTATTCTAGTAAATTATGTTTAAAAATGTTAATTTTTTTTTTTTTAACGTGTTAGCTGTGAGTACTGCTTATCGCTTTGTTAGAGCGTGGTTGTTGTTACAGAAACTTACTGGCCATTTTGTCTTGAAAGCCATCAAATATTTTGCCGTAGATTTCACTGATGTGGTTACAGGAACTGTATGATTTGGATTTGGGTATAGTGAACATTATAATCATAATATAAGATGATTGCATGAGGTAACTGTTTGCCTTGCCAACTGCTTGTGGTTAGGAGCAGAGCTGTCTTTTGCAACACATTTGCAATTTGTACTTTTTTCTTCATTGTTGACTTGCAGTATAGTCTTTGCTGCTGCTCCCAGGAGCAACAGGAATCACTATATCAAGAGTGAGTTTTTATATAAAACTAAGGTGCATCTTCCATTCTAATCTGTATTTGCTGTGGGTTTTTTCCCCCTTTCAGGAGGATACAGATCATAATTATTATACTTCAAGGACGTACGGCCCATATGATTCTACCAGCCGGGATTTGTGGGTCAATATAGACCAAATGGAGAAAGACAAAGTAAAGATTCATGGGATCCTTTCCAATACCCATCGGCAAGCAGCAGTAAGTTGTTATACATTTTTCTTCTTTGGCATGGGTATTTTTCACCAGTGACCAACACAGCAGTATTACAAAGTATTGTGACTACTGTTCACAGAGCTTTATCTTTGAATTTTAGTTAAGCTGTGAAAGTCTGCACAGTGTTGCTATCAAATGATTCCAAGTTGCCTTTTTGCACCTGCTATAACAGTCCTTCAGAGACACCTTCACAGATATATTTAAAACTCACCTCTGTTCTTCAGGATCGCAAACTATCAAACAATAAATTAATTGTGTTGCTGAAGTCAGAGGGAATTTTACCATTGATTTCAATAGTTACAGAACTGGGTTCAGGACTAAGTTGCTGAAGTTTAAGTCTCCCATGGAGTGTATCTGTGTTTGCACTTCCATTTTGTATGAGGTGTCACACTTATTTTTTCTTTTGGGACAACTGATAAAACTCATGAGAATGTCATATAGTAACAGAAGTGATAGATGTGATCACAATTCCAGGATATCAACAAATAAATATCACAGAGTGTAAATAACAGTCTTATTTAACTTATTGTAATTATGCTGCCTGGTAAAAGGAAGTGAAATTGAATGCTGCGTGATTTACAGATTGTATTCTCAGGTTTCACCTGTGGCTGGAAACTGCATACATACAAGGGCCAATATTAGCACAAATTGAATACAGAAAATTGCATCGGAATTGTGGTTCTTGAGGTTCTTGTTTCATCCATTTGCCAACTTAACTCCAACAAAAAGTCCTTGGGTTTTGCCTGTTTAAAAACAATATCCAGTTAATGCCTTATTTATAAGTTGTACAGTTTTTAAAGATACAGATGTGTTTAGCAGTTTTAAAGCTGAGAGAAAATCCAAGTTTAATTCAGCTTTTCTCTCATTTTATCTGTTATCTCCCCGGTACCAGCCAGGTGACTGGCTCAGAGGAATGTAAGAGGCAGCAAGAAGAAATACGGTGGTATTTAGCTCAGAATACAAAAAACAGAGTGGGGTGATAAATCCACTACATGTGACTAACAGAGGGCCCAATACATAAAATATATTCCTCATAGCCAAAAACACTGTAAGGAGCCATGGATAATGCAAATGCAGAGGGTTCAGGCAGTTATATATCTTTGGGGTACATTTAATAAAACACTGTATCAGCTATTTTCTTAAGACAATTTGTTTCTAACGAGGAAAAAACCTCAAGGGTACCTAAAAGTGAAAACCTGTATTGTCTGCCTTGCCTTCTCCATCTGGGATTCTGGTGCTCTGTGTTGAGGGAGAGAATGGAAACATGCAAAAAAAATGTAATAAAAGAATTAAAAATACCTATATAAGGTAAAACATCTTTCCCTAATAAAAGTAATTTATGAGGCTTGGGACCTAAACATTAGTGAAATTCTTCTGAGAAATTTTAACCTGTTGTTTAATGATTAGTGAAGATGACACCCTTCCATACCTTTGTTCTAAGCATTTTTGTTTCCAGCTGGATCCCTGAGATTATACACCTAAAAATGTCAATTCCAAGGGGGATATTTTGTTTAAGTTATTGACCTAGATGTTTAAAATGAAACACTGCTTTTGATCTGGGTGTGGGATCAGTGTGGATGACCATTCAGCACAGCAGATGGGAGCTTGGCAGCATGAGGTCTTCAACTGTTTCTCCCCAAAACCAAGTGGTTTAAGACTTTTCTGCTGAATGTCAAGTGCCCACTCTGCCTCTCTGTCAGCTCTAGCAGAGCTCCCGGTTTAGCACACTGATATCCCTCTTTTCATATGTACCCAAATATCTTGGACTGTGAACTCGAGTGACTGCAGCCGTCTCTACATACTGTTTTAAAGACCTCTTTTTCAGAGATTTATATCCCTCTTGAAGGATGAAAAAGTACCAGTGAGTCATCATATAAGGCATTATATTTTATTTATGTGTCTATAGTTGATTTCTTGTATGTGTACAAGCAAACAACACCCATGTGTACTATACAACGAAGTTATTTAAGAGATGTGTTCTCTGTAACTGTATAACAACTGTAGAGTCATATATTCTGAGCAGAGCATACATAACTAAGCAGCAATCTCTTCCCTTCTCTTCCATAGAGATAAATTTTGCCATTACTCTTTAAAAGGGCATTTTGCACATCTTTCTGTGACTTGGTGATTTACATGCTGATAATTTCTAAAGATTATTCTCCAACTTGACAGTAGAACAAGGAGCTAAATTAGTATATGCTAAGTATTAATGATTTTTCCAATAATGTCTCAATTTGTGTGTTTTGCTTCATTTGGAAGTATGTAATCCTAAGAGTTTCCAGAAGCTGCCAGTTGGTTTTGCTTCTACAGGGAAAGTAATAATAAAGAGAGGATCCATGAGATTGTTTGACTCTATAAAGAGCATAGTCGTTGTTTGTGGAAAGTAACACACAAATATTAATGGAACAAATAAAACATCTAACACTATAGGATTTATATCACTAGTAGTGATTTTTTTTTCAATATATTGCCACCATCATCTTAACTGTATAATAAAATTTTAGGTGTGGCATGGATGCTCAATGTGTTTAGATTAGGTATCTTAACAGTTGATTACTCAAACACTGAACTAGATGCAGGATCACCTCATGCTTGAAACTCAGTTTGCTTTCCTGTCAGTCCATTCTATCATCTATGCACAGAGAAAACATTTTCATGCCAGTGGGTTGAAAATTCTGATATCCTTTCTGAAAAATGAGGTATGCTTTCTAGTAGCAAAAGTAAAAACACATTTATTTCTAGTAGCTGTTACAATATTACACTTTAAAACATTCCTTAAATCTTGTTGGCTCTTTATTACAGTATTATGCTAAACAATTGTCTATATTAAACATTTTTACATTGTCAGAATTTAAGGCATCATTTTTTGATTGAAGTCAATGGGAGATTTATATCTGGCTTGAGTGGGCATAGGATCAAGTCTTTATTGTAAACATCTTTATACTAATTTTTATATTATAGCAATTTAGAAGACTGTTAAGGGGGCACATTTTTCTTTTAAAGCAGCCTAATGATTATTGTGTTATTCAGAAAGTTAATGCTAATAGGTAAAATGGACAATAGTGTATAAAGGAAAGAGGGAGTGTTTGGTCAGAAAATTAATGTTTTTAATAGAGTTCTTGGAAGTGATGTTTCGTAGAGCAAGGACAAAATTTAAATGGGGTGCATACATAAACATAGCATACACCTCAGCAGTGAAAATTTTAGGACATGGTAAAAAATCATTTGTTTAAGTTAATTCATGAGCTGTCTTTTGCATATGCCATTTTGATTAGAAATGTTCAGTTGTATATCCATATTTATGTATACACAGAAAAGGTCATTAGAATGTACTCAGTCCAATTAACACAATGCAAATGGATTTTGCATTCTAATTAAAAACATACCAAAAAAGCGCTAATAAATCCTCTCAAAATTCTGTCTTCCACTTAAGTGGAAAGCAAATCTAATTTAAAGTTACTGTAAATCTTCAGCTGTTAATTTCATGCTAAATAATTCTTTAAACATTTCTGGTGGATTTAAATATAATCCTTCCCGAGAGAAGAAATATTCAGATATAATGTGAAAATAATAACCCAGGATAGAAATAAAGGTAGGGAAAATAAAGACAAAATGCGCTTTCCCCACTCTCCCTTTTTCCTTTTTTTTTTTTTTTTTTTTTTTAGATATATAGACTGTTGCCCTTTCTTAAGTGGAGACATCAAAGGTTAAGGTTGAGGACAGTCACCAACAGCCCATCTTCACACCAGTTTTTACTGTAGTAACTCCTCCTAAATAACAAATAATAATGGGCTGTATACACAGTTCCTGTTTGGGCTTTGGGCCCTTATGGAAGTGATGTGTTTTTTATGGGATATTACATTTAAACAGTGAAAAGACCTTACTGGGATTTCAGCACTCCTTTCTGTCACGACTACCGATTTGTTCAGAATTTAGCCAGGTAGCACACCAGGTGATAATTATGGGTGGCCACAATAATCGGTGACCTTTGGGAAAGGAGTGGAATAGATGGGAAAGGAGAGAGCCATAGGTGGAGAGGGAAAATGAGTTTGAATTTGAAAGGTGCTTTATGGTGAGCTTAGGTGAGGAGAAGAGTCTGTTCTCCAAATCACAATTCTCTGCTGTGGATTCAGCTGATAGAGGATAGTCACCTGTAGGTTGACAGGGGAAAAAAAAGATTTTTCTTCCTTTTTTTCTTTTGCAATAAGTACCTTGAGTAGAGTTTGTTAATACTTCTGTTGAATATTTCTTTATAAATCATTTCAGCTCCTAGTTAACAGTATAAAGAGGTGTGAAAACTGGTGCCATGTGGGTTTGACAGAGGAATTGCCTTCTAGTGATCACCCTTCATCAGATAAGGACCCAGGTAGCAGCAGGATGTCATGGAGAGGACTTGAATCTGAAGAGGCGTGTGGCAGAGGAGGAAACCACCTGTAGCTGAGGGAGTGGGCATCCTGTAAAGCTTAGATATTGCTAAGGCCTTAAATATTTATGGCTCCTCTTAAGAGGTTCAAGCAACATATTTTTAAGGAAAAACTCTACAAATATTTATTAATCTTATTCTTATGAGTGGGTTATAATGTCTGCTGGTATATTTTAGTTTCTGACTTCTTCAGTTATGAAGATCCACTGCTTTTAGGTGTTTAAGTGCTACACAAAATTGTTTCCAGTTACCTATTGGCAATTCCAAATTAAGAATAGCAAGGCTCCAGTGAAAAATAAAAAGCAATGAAACAGATGTTTGAAGTGGAGGACAGTTCATTTCATTTTCTCTTACCTTTCTGCACAATATCAATTTTATTTTCTGGTGTTGTTCCTTTCAGAGAGTGAATCTGTCCTTCGATTTTCCATTTTATGGCCATTTTCTACGTGAAATTACTGTGGCAACTGGGGGTAAGTGGCTTTCTAACCATTTACTTTGAGTAATATGAGAAGAGTTTCTTGCAGCTATTTAAAAATACCTTTTTCCCCTTGTATATGTCAAAAGGTAAACTGCAGCATTTATTTAGGAAATTTTCCTTTCCACAAGAAGAAAATTACAAAATATCGATATGATGAAAAACCTCCAGCTGCTCAAGTTGAACTGTTATAAAACCCTCTCAGTGTAAGCCTTTATAGCATTAATCATTTTCTGTTTAGGTATTTCCCCCAGAAATCTTGTGTGTGTGTCTGGAGCAGCTGCACTTGTAGAGATAGTGCTGAAGCCAAAACAAGGACAGAAACTTGGGGTTTGCCTGCATGAGGGCAGAGGATTTACTATCCAAAGATAAGAAGTGCTGCTAGGAGTATGTAACTTGTCACCTGTAAGGCAAACCCAATGCAGTGCATTGCCTTGGTGTGATACGGTGTCTGCAAGAGTACCATTGTGTTCCTCTCCTCCTTCTGTGGAGTAAGATGGGAGGTATGGCACAGCTGGAGCTCCTGGTCTTGTAGCTCTGGGCACCACTGATGGCTCATGGTTAGGGTTCTCCCTCCCACTGCTGCTGGCTGCTGCTTGCACTGAGCTCCTACACTAGGAACAGCAATTGGACCATTCTGCTCCCCTCCTGCTCCCCCTCCTTGAAAGACAAAGAGGACACCAGAAGAAAATGAAATTATATGGAAGACAAGAAACGAGAAAAAGGAGGAGGAGGAGTAATGGTCAAAAAATTGAAAACAGGGAGGTAGAGGGCAGCATCACAGAGAGCACTGGCTGGTGGTGCTCTGCCTAGATGTGTTACAGGACAAGCAGACAGAAATAGAGGCCGCTATCACCAGGACCAATCCTACCCTGTCCCTGGTCAAGGTTTCTTCTTCTCATGCTATGGGTGGCGAGCTGGCCAGCATCAAGGGATGCCCATGTCCCACTGGAGCTCTGAATGGGGACGGTATGACTAAAAGATTAGGGAAGAATTGCAGTCAGTGTCCAACAAGACTAGGAGCTGGAACGGAGGCTTCTGTCATGCTCTGTGTTGGGATCTCCATTTTGCTACCAAAACAGAAGAATACAAGAGATGGACAGAGGTGAATAAAGGCTGATATTAAAAGGTTGATTTCCAGTCAGAATGATAAAAAAGGATGCACAATTATGGGGTGACTTCAGTACTAGGGTTTTCTCTTCTTGATCAGCAATGACATTTTCATGCTGATTTGGATCAGATAAGCCATGAACTACTGATTGGGATTTTGAGACTTGTCTGATTTCCATTTGCTTTTAGTTTCATTTTGGTACTTGATCATTGATGCTTAGCTCTGTACTCTCTTATTAGAGGAGCTGCATTTGATGGGGTGCCAAAATCAGGTGCATGATCTGTGTAGCATGAAAGAATGGGGTGGGATGGATCCTGCACACCTAAAACAGCAGCAGTGGGGTGTCGTGGTTTAACCCCAGCCAGCAACTAAGCACCGGGCAGCCACTCACTCACTCCACCCCCACCCAGTGGGATAGGGAGAAAATCAGGAAAAGAAGCAAAACCCGTGGGTTGAGATAAGAACCGTTTAATAGAACAGAAAAGAAGAAACTAATAATGATAATGATAACACTAATAAAATGACAACAGCAATAATGAAAGGATTGGAATGTACAAATGATGTGCAGTGCAATTGCTCACCACCCGCCGACCGACACCCAGCCAGTCCCCCTAGCGGCGATTCCCCGCCCCCACTCCCCCCAGTTCCTATACTGGATGGGGCGTCACATGGTATGGAATACCCCGTTGGCCACTTTGGGTCAGGTGCCCTGGCTGTGTCCTGTGCCAACTTCTTGTGCCCCTCCAGCTTTCTTGCTGGCTGGGCATGAGAAGCTGAAAAATCCTTGACTTGAGACTAAACACTACTGAGCAACAACTGAAAACATCAGTGTTATCAGCATTCTTCACATACTGAACTCAAAACATAGCACTGTACCAGCTACTAGGAAGACAATCCACTCTATCCCAGCTGAAACCAGGATGTGGGGACAGTGTTCATTCTGTAAATGTCCCCCTATTCTTACTGCTGAACTTAATTCCTTAAAACTTCACAAAGATCTCTCTTTCTCCAAGTAATTCTTGTGTGGTCACTCTGCTGGGCCTTCACTTTTAATGGAAGCCCTGAATTTTACCACTGCTGTCACTAATATACTACTGTCATCAGTTTCCCCCATCTGTCCCCAAGGACTTGGGAGTAAAGTTAAGCTCCCAAGGAGAGCTGTGTAGCAGTAATTTGAGGGAAACATTTTTTTCTTCTGGTGTAGAGCATTTGGGGAATTCGGGTGTTTGGGGGTTTGTTTTTTGAAAAAAAAAACACTTGTAAACATATAAGAATAGCTACAGCTCTGCAGCACTCTTTTCTCTTGCTATTAATGGAACACTGAATGATAATTCTGCTTTTCCTTTTGCTCCAGTTCTACTAAATAAAATAATATTGCTGTGAATAGATCTATGGATATTGTCAAGCTAAATAGGACTTCAACACCAGTCCTTTTACTATAGGCCACTGACACTAGCACAAAGATATTCTGTCTTTCATGTGACACATCCATGATTTTCAGCCTCAAAGTTAAGCATGGAAAAGTAAGATCTATTCAGTAATCTCTTTAAAAATATTATCTTGATAAAGCTCAGTAACTGAAAGTCATCCTGTCAATCCAGGACAGGATGCAACCCTTTCTACAACTTTAAGCTTCCTAAAACCATTTAGCAGGAAAAGAAAGATCTATTTCTTGCAAACAAAATTTGCAAATTTTGTTACCATAAGTCATTGGTGGTGCTGTGTGGATTATAGCCTAGCAATAAAGGATGAAGAAAGTTTCCAAGTGCTTTTTGTACTGTATGGTCTACTATTTCTTAGTAACCAAGAATTTACAACGGTATTACTATTATTAGAGATCTGGAACACCTCCAGAGGTTATTCTGAGATCAAAAGAATGACAGAGTTAATGTGTACAGAAGTCCTACATGACAGATGTCCACTTCCTGGAGAGCAGGATATGATTAATTATGCTAATGATGACACTACAAACTGTTTTTACCTCCAAACCATAAATTAAATAACCTTGTTAAAAGGAAAGTTGAGGACAATGGCACATTAAATCCCTGTCACAATAAAAACGTCTACCCAAATGGTTTCTGCCATTCTTCATGGAGGGTGCATTGTGGCATAGTAGGGTTTCCAAATTAGTTAAGATGACTTTGAAATTGCTGCAATGTTAAACTCAACTTTTTTTTTTTTTTTTTCTCTTTAACTAGTATTTATTTCCTCTTCTGAATGGTTTTGATGAGCTGATTGTGTTTAAAGAAAGGAAGAGCAGGGAGTGAAAATAACTAGTTTGAGGGCTTTATTCACTGGTGTCCTTAGCTTGTATTTGACAAGGCTATTTAATTCATAACTATAAGGTAAGGCAGCTTATAGTATTATTAACATAATTGGCAATTTGTGGTTCTTTGGGATATGGGCATCTATCTGCGCACATTCCTATAGAGAGCATTTTTAAAGCAACCTCTGGAGAGCTCTCAAAGCTTTAATAATAGTAGATAACACAAGAAGAAGCTGAGTTTTGTTTTTTGTGAAGCTTTCTAAAGTTTGTGCTCTACAGGCCACAACTGTGGTTATTTCTATAATAAACCACTTGTGAGTTAGTGAGTCATGTTGCGAATGTCAGGGAGCTAAGCTCGTGAAGTCTGTTTGTTGCCGGTCACTAATACACGTAACAGAGCTCAGTTGCTGTGGAGGTGGGAAAACCTTCTCTGTGCTACAGCTCTCCAGGCAGTAACACAGCCCTTCTCATGGGAGTCCTAGAAACTCTGTGGCCCCACATCATACTTAACATGCAGCAAAGCTTCATACTTGGTTGTATTAATTTTCCATGCTCATGGTAGTAAGTCCCTCTTGTTTATTCTCTGTCGCTTATTTTTTTGTTTATCCCTCTATACCTTCTAGTGCAGCTTTGTATCAGATACTGTAAATTAGTAAGGAATTTCTTTTTCCTTCTATGGCATCTCTCATTGACATTGCATTTCTGTATAGTATTGCTGTGCCTGTAGCAGTGTGAAAGAGGAGGGTGGTAGCTATCCCAGATTATTATGGGTTTTCATTAAACCTTATATTTGTTGCCTGGGATTAATAAAGGTTTTAATTTTCACTTTTGGAATTTTTTCTGATGGTTTGAATGATCATAAGGGATCTTAAAGCAGTTTCAGTCTCTGTCCTTTCCATGGAATAACTAAATAGTATTGTATATAGCCTGTAAATCAAGAACATGTAATAGTACCAACATCCTTAGGAACATAAAACATATTTGATTTTCACATTTAACTGTAGATATTTGGAAGCAGCAAGGGAAACAGCAGATAAAAAAATAGTTCTGTATTATCTTATACTAGCAAAACAATATTGTGGTCATGGAACTTTTCTCTAAAATTATGGTCTCAAGGAAATAGTTAAGCAGTTGTTTACAAGACAATACCTTAGGTCTGTCAGATTTTATTGGACAGTGCAGAGAACCTGGCATGGGTACACTTCTGGTATTTTATTGGGGAATCCTTCAAGGTATCTTCAAGTCTTTCTCTTTTTTTTTTTTTTTTTTTTACATGTATTTTGTTTGAAGACTTTTTGAAGGTAACTTTTTTCTGTATTTCAATAGCAGTCATATTTTTATAGGTAGTTTAATATGTAAATCTTGCAAGGTGACTTGAGAGGCAGATCTTGAATTGACACAAGTTTCCACTATTTTGATGTAGTAGTTTGTGCTGTTGCCTTTTGAACTAGGATGAATTCAGCAACGTTCTTGCTGGTACATCTTTGATTATAACTTCATCATCCTCACGCTGATTTTAATGAGCCTATGCAGTCTTCCTGAATTTAGCCCGGGGAAGTCAAGATTGAGGTATTTTTTTATTTAGAGTTGATTGATGAAATAATATATTATTTTTCTATCATATCTATGTTAAAAAAATCTTTTAATTTTTTCCTAATTTTTCCCTAAAATCTTCAAGAAAATTTAGTTATTACTATCCATATTGGAGTTATCTTTCCCATATTGTGTGCCTATAATGACAGCTGCTGTAGTTAGCCTTGAGTACACTGATAGAGTTTTCAGAGTTAATGACACCATCTAAACGTGGCTAAGAGCCCCCACTGTATGAAAACTTAATTGCTTTTGAGGTTGGTATCTTGGGCAACTCAAGTATATAATCTATTACTAACATTTTGGGGGAATTTAGCAGATAGGGGACAGGTAAAGAAGGGTAGTACAAAACCCCAAGCCTGTTAATGCTCTAAAGGTATATCTGGTTATCAGGTTACCGCATGGGGCTGACAACACAGAAATTTTTGAGGATTTGTGCAAAATGTGGCTCCACTAGGCATCCTAGGTGAACAGAATTGAAGTCAGGAGCCAAAAACTTCTTGCTCAACCCATGCTAGACTTGCACTCAGATTGTAGGCTTCCTGGGTGGAAGTCTGAGTTAGGTTTTTACAGAGATTATTGCTGTCCTGGCTCTTGCTCCAGCCCGTTTTGTAGAGATAGTGGTGACAACAGAATATGAGAAACTCCATCCCTGTAGGCACTGGTAAGGCACATGGAGGCCCAGAAATATTTCACAGGCTTTGTGAAGGAAACTGCAGTAGGAAGCTATGTTGTGGAAACCAGGAGTGTGTCACACCAGCGTGAGCCCCAATATAAGGAACAAACCAGAGCCGAGCCCTTTGTCCTTCCAGCCACCATCGCTTTGTTTGCCGCAGTCCCAGTCTGTCTGACCCCACTTAGGTTGTGAACTCCACAACAGCCATGCTGCCTCACACTGAATATCTGTTCACTGGGGCTAAGATGACATTTCTTCTATCCTCTGTACTCTCGTGGTTTTGTCTGTAGCAGGAAGCATGCAATAGTGGAAATTGCAGCAAATACATAGAAAAGGTATTTAGAATACGACCAAAGTATTTGTACAGGTGAAAATAAAGCAAAAGTCTTCCTCAAATAGACATGTAAAAACTTGGGGTTAATTTGGGGCTAATTGCTACTAGAGACACCTGTAAGTACATAGTGGCACTAACTTCCTTTATTTGACAGTTTATTTACTTCTTTGCCTTTTTTTTTTTTCTTTCCTGGCAGAACAACATCTGGAAGCTCCAAAACAGCTTAAATGATCTTGCTGGTCAATATGACCTTTGATTTAGCCAGTCTTTCAGGAATCGTTGTTAAAAAGAAAACCATGTGTGCATCACCTAAAAATGTAACAGTTTTCTGATAAGTAACTATCAGCTTGGGTTCTGTTGTGGGTTTTGTTTAGGTTTTTCAAAGCCCGTTTCTGTTAGATTTTCTCTACACCTAGTGAACATTTCTAGACCAATCCAGAAAATTCTGTCATGACTAGAATTTTCTGACATTGAGGTTGTTTGCTTTGAGCCATGTTTTATTCCTGAAGCCAGTAACTGCTTTGCAAAACAGAAGTCAATGCAAGTATTAACATGCTGATTATGACTGTACACTTAGATGTTCCACTAGCAAATACATTTCAATTAATTATGATATCATTAATGAAATGAAATTTTCAGAATTGAAAGAAACTGTTACTCCTTGAACATCAGTCCCAAAAATGTAGAAGTAATTACTTTCAGCAAACTAAAAATGGAAATTATGTCTATGAACTAAATCCTGAAGTCTCTGGTTAATTTTTCACTCAGTCTTAACTCAGGCAAGTAACTACCAATTTCCAAGTTCAAAGGGAGAAAATAAGGTCTGAATCTAGGAGAGAAAGAGATGAAGGGCAGTGGAGGGTTGAAGCTTAATTTGCTCTGGGACATGAACATGTAGACCCTAACTAGAAGGACTGTACCAGTATGAGAGGATGCTGACTATTGGGGGACAGGATGAGTGAGAGGAAGGGGTTCCCTGTTGGAGTTGCAGTGGTGTATTAAGGAGCCAGGAGCCCTGTGAGGTAAATGAGATGAAAGAAGTTTATACACTGAAAAGGAAGAGTATACCTGGATGTCGTTTCAATTGACAGGGAGCACTGGATTGTAGCAAGGGGATGGTATTATCCTGGAAAAGCTAGAGGGAAGAAAAACTGCAGGAGAAATGGATGGAGGGAGAAATCAAGCTGGAGGTCACTACTATGAGGATAAGTAATAGCCATTTAATAGGTGGGCAATTTCAGTAGTAGCTCCCAGTGGTGAACCTGTTGTACTGGTGTTGAGGAGCACAGATGAGTGGCACAAGAGAGAAAAACAGGTGTGAATGAAAAGATGAAACTTCAATGTTACACCTCTTTGGTGCTCTCTATGCTCTATCATTCAGGTTATTATGTAGGAAATGAGTGCATTTCTGCAGGTGTGTGAAACTGGAAACAAGAATGCTGTAGAAATGACAGAATAATACAAAGAAGTAATTGTGGCAGGCTTCCATGTGGAAAAATGTGAAAATCAGCATGCTTAATACTAGGTAAGCTACACTAGGAAAACCACAGAATTGTAGGGGGATAGATTATAAATGGAACAAGGTAACAGCAACCACCTGGTGACCTGTAGTAAGCAAAGACCACTATCTACTCCAGCAACCTGAACATGTCAGTAACTGCCTGGATATCCCATGAAAAATTCAATTTGAAAGACACACCTTTATAAACATAACTTATAAAATGTATGCTATGAAGAAGTAAGAAGTAAAAAGTAACAGAGAAACAAGAGATTAGTATTTGGTGAAGGAAAGCAAAAGGGGACTGAGTGACATGGTTATTGCTTGGTGAAAGCTTAGCTAATTCACGATGGGTTGATCACTGGTAGTGCTGAAGAGACACTGTGCAATAAAAGTGCAGAGAGTCTGAAATAAGTCTGCTATGAGCTACAGGCATGGGCATAGCCTGCAGGCAAATTTACAAGTAAAACAAATAGATTATGTACAAAGGGTACAATTCATCTAGCTGTGCCAACATCTATATCCATGGTTGTCAGCCTAAACTCATATACAGTCAGTAGAGATGTAATCAATATAGCCAGCAGAATCTATGAACACTGAAGGCAGAAGTTTAAAGTAGGTTGGATGAATTATATCCTGTGTCTAATTCTCTCTATATGTCAGTGTATATATATATTGCTACAACAAGTCTGGTGTGATCGGCTCATATATAGATATTTACAGATGTTTACATTTTTAGATTTATAAAGCTGAGTGGGCTTGTTACGGATGCACGACTAACCAAATCCAACAGGTGTTAAAACTCAGATTTATTCTTCAGCAAAAGTTAGTTAGAAGTCCGATAACATTCTATAAAATCACAGGCTCAGTGATGTAAAGAGAATTAATACTACACGGCTGACTTAAGAATTCCCAAGATTTAAAGAGATGGCTCAAAACGCGTGTATCACTCACCTAAAAGCTGAGGGCTCTCTCCCTCGAGGAGTTACCTCAGGCGGTGCCCTAGCCCGAGGGGGAGTCCCCGACTGCAGACCCGCTGCTCCGAGGAGGACTGCCAACGTGTCCTCCGGCGGGACCCCGTTTATACCCCTGTCGAATCTGACCTGTGGTCATTTAATTCTATTGGCTAGGAGGGTCACCTCGGTGTACCTGGCGCATCTCGATTGGCCAGTTCAAATTTCAACCTGCAGCCTCCAGGGTTTCCTTCCCCTTCTCCCTTCCTGGAGAAGTTTTGTTTCCTGCTGGCAGGATGGGGGGGCGGGATGTACTGCCACAGGGCTATTGAGACATTTTGCCAGCTAGCATGAAGAAGGCTCCAGAAATATCCACCTACCCCATGCAATAGCAAATGCACAAATACAAGTTAGGAAAAAATGGAACTCAAAGGTGTTACAGAATAAAAACAGGAATCAAAAATGTTCTGCGTGAGTAGACATCTTATATAAGAATTACAACAAGAAAAGCTTGCAACTCCTAAACCAGTCAGAATATAGCTAAAATTACATCTTGTAGGTAATCCAATCATAGCACTGAAAATAAAATATTTTGGATGTTTGAAATAACCTGGAATGCCAAAGACAGCAGGTATTGGCCAAATACAATCAAGGATATTAGAGGGCTGATGGGAGTAGGAGCCAATAAAAATGTGCAATAGGTTTTGAAGCAAAGTAGGGATGGGCCTTTAAAAAGCAAGCCATGTATTACCTTATTGCTGTAGCTTACTGCTCAGAGATCTGGAAACTAGACAGCCTGTCAGACACTTCCACAGCAAGCAATGGACCCAAAGCACTGACATATTTCAGCAGAGCAGCAGGCTATTCCAGCCTGAGACATTTGAGGCAATGACTCCCCGTCGCCCTGTAGTGAGTTTCTGGCATTTATCTGAGGATGGGGATTCAGTCACATATAGCCCTGCTGAAGTAGGAGCAAGCAGTTGCATTTGTAAAGACTGTCTTAAATCTGGTGAGATAATATTTGATAAATCATCCGTCAGTAGGGGAACATTCCTGAGCAGCAGATGGAGGAATTAATTGAAATAATTCTTATGGTGGAGATGCTGCTTGAGCATTTCTACCACAGTTAATAATGGAAAGAGTACCTAAGAACTAAAAAGGCACCCCAATATTAAATCCCACTGTGATAAAATTAAATTTGATACTTCGCTAAAACTGAAATCAAGAACTCTTTGTATGATTGTTACTTCCTAAGGTCAAATCATATGCTTAAAAATGTTTGTACTTATTAGAGAGGAGGTCTTTGTGCATATAAGATACACATAGCTTTTTGTTAAAACTACAACTGTTTTACCCATTACTGACCCAAGATAAAAGCACAGGCATTGAAGGTACTGAAATAAATTTTCCACTGAAACCTGATGTTATTGGAACCTGTGCTCGTGAGCAGCTGTGAGGTGCATGAGCATGGTTTCTAAACACTGACCAGTCAGGACAACTAATTCAAAGTCATCTGTTATTCTCCCAAGAATCACACTTAATCCGATATCAAACTGTTTATAAGTATGCATATAGGTTGTGGGAAAGTAACAGAGACAAAAGATCTTGGGTGTTGTGGTTTAAGCCTAGCCAGCAGCTAAGCACCACACGGCTGCTCACTCACTTCCCCACTACCCAGTGGGATAGGGAGGAGCATTGGGGTAAAGAAAGTAAAACTCATCGGTTGAGATAAGAACACTTTAATAATTAAAATATAATAATAATAAAATATAGTAATAATTCTAATGAAAAGGAATATAACAGAGAGAAATTAGACCCAAGAAAAGACAACTGATGCACAATGCAAGTGCTCACCACCCGCTGACCGATGCTTGAGCAGTGATCTGCCCCTCCTGACCAACTCCCCCAGTTTATATGCTGAGCGTGATGTTCTATGGTATGGAATATTGCATTGGCTAGTTTGGGTCAGCTGTCCTGGCCATGCTCCCTCCCAGGTTCTTGTACACCTGCTTGCTGGCACAGCATGGGAAACTGAAAAATCCTTAACATAGGATAAGTCCTACTTAGCAACAATTAAAACATCAATGTGTTATCAACATTATTCTCACGCTAAATCCAAAACACAGTGTACCAGCTACTAGGAAGAAAATTAACTCTATCTCAGCCAAAACCAGGACATTGGGTTAGCTACCTAGCTGGTTAGCTGCTTAAAAGTTTAAGTTTTATACAGAGATAAAGCTTTTTGAATTTGCTTTTGGATATTGAGTGTGTATATAGGATTATGGTATTTGAGTTTAATTGTATGGTTTCAATACATCAGGAGGGATATTATGAAAAATAAGTACCGAAGTGCAGAGAATTCTAATATAATTTGCATCACAATTTGCAGTACTTTCAGGGAAAGAGGATCAATGAAAGAGGAGAGAGCATGCTGTGGGGAAAGCAATAAAGCCTGATGTTGCAGTGTCTGAGCTCCACCTTTTTGTGTTGGCACACAGAGCAATACCTCTAAGCAGGAGGGAAATCTGTCTGCCTAGCTGGTTAGGATCTGAGATTGTTAAGGGTGAGGATGGTTGTGAATTTGCAGGCTGGAGTAAGCCTATGCTACTGAAAAATTATCTGGAGATTTCCAGTCCTCAGAGGACAATTTCGCTCACATGCATTTTCCCCACATCTCATAAATTTACTTTCTTAAACTTTCAAAAACCAGTGGATAGGTGGAGTGAAGTTTGCCTGGGTCTCTGGAGTATCAGTGTACTGAGTGGAACAACTTGTTGGAGCCTGCCAGAAATCTCAGTGAGGCTTTTCTGGTTGTTCCTGTAGCTCTGGACCCTTCAGCACAGAAGCCAGCAGGAATGTTGTTCATCACTTAATTAAGAGCTCTTTGATAACAAAAACTACCCTATGGGTAACATCTGTTAAATGGCAAAGATGATATAAAGCAGAGTGAAACACAGTGTTTCTAGCCAAAATCAGTGTCTCAGACCACCCTGTGTCTGTTACAGGGGATTACACTTGTCATCACCAATGGGCAGCTCACTCTGTAAGGACTGTAGAGGTCTGGCTGTTGACTGGCAAATATCAGCTCACACAATCACCCTCTATTTACCTCCTCTTTCTAATGTCTTGTATTGCTGTACAGCTGTTAAAAAAAAAATTTCTCCCTGTAAAGCCTCCTTTGTCTGTCATTCCTGCGTCAAGTGTCCTTTCTGGAACTACCTCTTCTGCTTCTGTAAGGGGGTAGCCCTTCTATCAGCTTTCCCCTGAAATTCTGTTTTGTCTTGCTTTCTGTCAGTGAACTCTTACAACTCTTTCTGCTCCTGCCCTTAAGCTTTATCTTTATAAATTGGATCAGAAACACTTAAGGCAAAGAGAATGATAAGCTTTAGGAAAAAGAATAAATTCCATATGCCTTGACATCACTCTGACCTTCAAAAAGGAAGGTATTTGCCAACTTTGACTTTGAGGTTTATAGGCAGTAGTTGCACTGACAGGACTTAAAATGACGACATTTGTGTTTGTCTGTAAGGTTCTGTTCGTAGAATAACAGATAACTAGCCAAAGCATTTGCCCTCACGTAATGCCTAAGAAGCACTTAAATAATTTTGCAGATCAGACGATAATAAATTAAATGGCTTAATGTGAAGGCAAAGAGCCTTTAGAATACCCAGCAATGGCTTCCCTGAACACTGGGAAGTTGTTAGGTCTAGGCTATGTGTAAGATGGATCCATCACTTTTTACTGTAGAATTTTATAGTAGATATATGTCTTACGTTCAGCCTTTATAGTAGTATTGCAAAGTTTCAATAATATTGTGCTTTTACACTGTAGTAAAGACTTTTAATGCATGACAAGTCTTTATTTTCTGCACCTCCTACAAAATATGTTTATTTGTTTTGCTGCATGCTCATAAGTTAAAAAATAAACTTCAATCCATTTCTGCCTTTTACCAATTGACTTTGTAAAAGCTACTACGTATGTCCAGTCTCATGAAATTTTATGTGGTTTTATTTTGTCTTTCGTACCTTATAACACAATTTTATCTCCTATTCTCAATGTAAAATACTGAATAACTGAACTCCTCAAACCCCAGTTGAAAAGTCATTTACTGAGAAAAACAAAAAATCATTCGCAAACCAAAACCAGGCAACTGAAAGATGATGAGAACAATGGATAATATATTTAGTTTCTAATTAAAAGAGGAAATTCCTGATAAAGAGTAAGAAATAGGCCTTTTGTTGCTATAAGGCAGTACTTTGTAAAAATGATGTATTTGTGTGGAAGTCCTGGGCCTAATGAAATGTGCTCAGTTCATAAAGCTTCTAAGATTTATGAAATAGTACTTGTATATATCTGTTTCATAAAGTCAAAATAAAAAACATGCTGACAGTTGGTTATAAACATTTTTTTTAAAAAATAAGTCTTTCAAACCATAGAGCATTTAGAGACCCATTAGGCTGGGAAATGTGTTGAAAATTAAGCTCAGAGTCTTACAGCATTTCTAATAAGAGGTGGGGTCTTATTAGTTTGAATTCTGTCAAAATATAATTGAGTTGTCCTTTTCCAAAAAGTTAATTCTTAACTTTGGCAAAATCTCTGTTCCCTGTCCTCTTTTTGTTGTTTTTTTGGTTTGGGTTTTTTTTGTTGGGTTTTTTTTTTTTAATGTATTGAATTCCTAATAATATCAATTTAAATGCAAAGGGGTATTAAAAGCTCTTTGGTCAGTTGGTCCCATGTGCATCTTAATGAAGGCTCTTTCCTTTCATCTTTCAGGGGAACTTGTTTTAGGCCTCAAATCAGTCTGCTGTAAAATGCAGTATAAAAATTCTGGATGTGAACTCCCGTACATTATGCGATAGTATTGCTGTCTGGTACCGTACCACCGTGTAGTGTTGCTATTACTCGTAACAGCCAGGGAAACTGAGGGCTTCATCTCCTTCACGTGTCATCATCCATATCTGTTAATGTCATAAATTTATGTTCTTATTCCTAAAATAGTTATGAAAATCCTATTGTACCTCGTGTTTCTGCTGAAATCTACAGACACCTGTGTTGACCGATCATTTGGCTTCCTTAAGACATGACTTAAAACAACTGATCACAGAAACAATATCCTGATCCTACTGCTATCAAAATAGGCTGTAAAGCTCCTCTTGTCGCCACAGGATGCTTCCCTAATAGCCTATATTTCATATCAGCGCAACTCTCCAAGGTAGCTGCTTTGTTAAAACCACATTCAGCCAAGGCAGGTAGCACCGATACTCATCCCTGCTCGTCTCTGAAATAGCTGAGTATATTTACAAGTTGTAGCAGAGCAACAGTCAAGGTTAAAGTGTCAAAGTCTGTGGGGGGTTTTCCACTTATGTGGCTAGTATTAAGTACAAGAAGAGAGTAATATGGGCAAGGTTTTTGCATGTGTATAGATAAAGTGCCTTTAATTCTGTCAGGAAAAGATATTAGAAATATTATATTTGGAAGAACTAATAAATTGCTATGTCAGTTCAACTAAATGGTGTTTTTAAAGCTATGATTAGGTAACAGTCCTATCCAGTTAATAATTTTTTGTTCTAGCAATGAAGGGGTCTTTCTCCACTTTTATGCTGTGCAGTTTAATACCTTAGAACAGTATTTCAGCAGCTCATATGATAGCAAGGTGTTTAAGCTAGAGCAATGTTAGTACAACAGTTAAGCATTTATGTTATATTACCTTTATAACTTAATCTAATACCTCTGCATTGCATTACCTTAGCTTTAGTATCTCTAACATGATGCAGTGTTACATGGTATAGGTGTGCTTATAAAGGTCTGATTTAAAAAAAAAAAAGAAAGAATAACCTGAAGAGCCATAATCCAAAGAATTAATTAATAAGGAAAACAAATTGTAAGAAAAGAGAAATGTAAAGCCTTGAAACAATGTCCTAGTTTGCAACTTGTAATATCTTGGAAGAGAAGCTTATTTATTATCCCTTTATTTTGCTTCAAGCTTACTAATTTGTTGGGCTGGCAGTAAGTCCAAAGCAATTTTAGCAAGTGACAGTAGGTTTGGTTTCCAGCTGCGTTAGTAAGTGTGGAGTTTCTGGTTGTTGTGCTGTAAGCAGCTTGTTGTTACCTAAAAGAAAAGTTTGGAAGCTTACGCAGGCTTAATTAAAATCAATGAAGGATTTAAAAGTGAACACTGAAATTATTGCTGGAGAAATATAATTAACAAAGTAAATTGCATCCTAAAATGGTTCCAGATCAGCCCACAGAGACCCAGTGCTAGTCCTCACTGATGAGGAAGCAGGAAATATTCTGTGGGAGCCAAAAGAAGGCAGCAGCAAAAAAACCTGGAACCATCCTACTGATGGCACGGCCTCACATTAAGAAGAGGCTGTTTAGTCTTTTAGTTTTACATGTTACCAGCAGCATTATTAAAAAATTAAATATAATTTCTCTTTCTTCTTGCTATTAAGAGTATCTGTTTTGTTGTATCCAAAGCTACTAATCACCTGTAATTTCCATGTCCTACCTGTATGTCTGAAGAAAGACTGCTAGAGAGTATGAGAAGCACATGAATCAAGCTATGTAAGCCTTTTTATGTTTATTACTTCAGATAAAGTATTCTAATTTCCCTACTTGGGATCTGTCAATGTCAGAGGAAATGTCTGCACCTGGAATTTCGTTAGCATCTCTAACAGACACTATAGGGAATAGAGATTTTCTTAATATCTCAACTGTGCTGCAGTGTGGATGTGATGACTGTCCCCCTCTGACTCTTGGAGGGTCTTAAGAAAAGCAGATGCTGCTACATGGTTTGCATGCTCAACAGTTGGAAAACAGAGTGCATGCAACTGTTGTCTGAGTCACATTATGAAAAATCACTTGTCCGTTGCCAGCTTCTTCATTATAACATCATTCCTTCCTTGGCAACAACCTTCTCTCAAGCCAGTCCTTGCTAAATTCATTACCCTTGCGAATTGTTCAGATTGATATCAGTCTGTTTTCTGAAACCAAGGCCATTGAAATAAACAGGTTCCCATGGATCTTTGCCAGTTTTGAATTGGGACTTAAATTTTTTCGCTCGCTTCCCACTCCTCCTTACAATCTTGGCCTTGGCTCCATTCACATCCTTTCCCCTTCCTTCTGTCAGTGTTGTCATTAGGCTGTGACATCCCCAACCTTCAAGCTTTTTCATGCATATGCTTGTTCCTGAGGAGATGGTTCCAGGTGTGAGTGGTGAAAAAGAAGCATTTAGGACTAAATAGTTTGCTTCTCAAATAAATCTTAGGAAAGAATTCATCAGAGGTTTATTTTTCCTTGCTATGTCTTGAACTGATAATTTTGTCACAAAGTATTGATTTAATGATAAGAACGTGTCATGAAAAATTGAACAAATAGAAAATAGGTTTTGTTGTTTTTATGGAAAGCTTATCTCAAAACTAGACATTTGTTTTCATCTGGTTTAGTTCCATTTACTTTGAACAGCTTCTTTGTCTTCCAGCACATTGCAGTGACTATTCTAGACAGGGCTTTTATTTTAGAACTACTACCACTAACCCATAATATAGTAAAAATTTCACATGTGTCGTTTTGATAGTGACATTCAAATAGGCTCCTCCTTCAGTCTGGAAAAGCAGCTCGTTGTCGTGTCTTTCTAGCATGTCGATAAAGTAGCCAGAATCACTAGCATGGGTTTCTTACTCTGCCTCACCGACCAGTCCTGATCTCACAAGTGGTTAGGGCCATCGGTGCAAATTCTGCTTCTCCTTCAAGTGTGAGTGGGTTCAAAGCTGCCTTGTGTTGCCAGAGACAATGTTGGTATACCTTAGCGGGTAGGGTCTGCCCTGCAATTCCTGTTAGAATTGTTTTAACTTCAGACATTACTGTACTACAAAATCCATTCAGGCTGAAGTATAGCCTGTAACTCGGCTTTTAACCAACCTGAAAAAAGAAAGCCAGACCTTGTAAAACTGCATCATGACCCTTGATGCCTGGGGCCACTTGCCTTCAAAAGTCCTTCTGTAGCTATTTGCTCAAGTAGAAACGGTGACTTTTGATTTCAAGCTCCTGCACATGGCAGTCTGGTACATGCCCGCACATCTGAGAATAGAAAGAGTCTAAAGGCTGTTGAAGAGAACTTAAGTGGTGGCTGGTTTAAGAATCAAAGGACTTAACTGGCTTGCTAAAAATGAGTGTGCTATTATCCTATTGTTTCTTCAAATAAATAAATGCTTATTAGTTTAAGAATTTATTAATTGAAGTGAACTGGCTGCATAATTGTTATATCCTGAGCTGAATGGCAGTAGATGTGTGATTTCATATATCTTACTGGTTAGTTGTAGTGAAGCCAAATAAAACAAGGTGTTATTTGGCAATGGCTTAATAGTGCAATAAAAGTAAATTTCTATAAGCCCATTCTTTTTTACTGCAATTTATGTTCTGCTTTCATTCCTTGCCTTATGTGGGGGAAGCATGAAATATAAAGGAATAAAAATATCTATGGAGTGTTGACTAAGATTCTTAAATTCCATCTCACTCAGTCCTATACACTAAAAGATTTTCTTTCTTTCAAATAGATATCTATGAAGTGTGATTAGGAGACATTATACATATTAATAAATTTTACTTTCTGATTCCTATCCCCTCATTTCTACGGCTCTCACAAAATGCATTACAAGCAGTATTTCAAGGGCAAAATCATTTTTCTTAACTGATGGCCCACATTTATTCCCTGAGAGGTATTCTGTAAGCCCTTAGACCTGGACACTTTTGGGCTTCCTTAATGATCAGAGCAATTATTATGTGAACTGTACACCTGCTTCCCTGTTCAAATCATACACTCCTACCTGTGACTACTGCTTCCTTTCCTCCACCTTAGCAGCTCTCAACTGTACCTGTTTTCAAATGTCAGAGCAGGGTTAAGACAGTGATGGCATTACTCACCTTAGTTATAAAAAAATCTGTTTACCTTTTTCAGGAAAAAAAGTCTTCAGGCCTCCTTTGAAACAAGTTTTGTTCTTAGACATCCTACTAAATTATTGGCTTCTTTTAAATAGTGATGTGAAAGAGAAACCATTTTTTACTTTGGAGGACACATGCTTGTACTGCCCATAAACAGCCAGCCAGCAGCTTGATTAGATACATAAAAATTTCTCTTTAAGGAGAGTTTCTGAGTTTTTACAAATACTTTTTTCATGCTTCTGCAGCTGTAGCTTTTACGACCATTTTATTTGTTAATTCCAACTTCTAGTATGAACATGGGCTTCTGATAACACAGAGATGAGGAAGTTGTGCATTCAGCTGTGAAAATGTCCAAGGAATAATATTTGGCATTACTCCATATGTTTTCACTCAAAAATAGTGAAAAAGTTTGGTGGGGCAGCATGCATCCTCTGGTACTTCTCAGAACTCAGAGTGGTTTAAAATCTAGCCTTAGATTTCCCACAGCAAAATACATTTATTCTAGTTTTTATCAATACATTTTTCACCTATTTCCATTGTGGGGAGGGGGGCGAATGGGACAGATGTTTATCAGGCATTGAGCTGGTTTTACCCTACATGAAGAATAACTCAAGTAATTCTTATCAAGCACTCTGGGCATTTGGAAGGAGTAGTTGGGGCCATTTCGTTGTTTGAGACATGCTGTTTTCACTGCTAGCTGTGTGGGGTTTATTCTATCATCACTGTTTATTGAGAAAACACAATTTTGCTGGAAATGCAAATGGAGTACAAGTGATATCTATCCATAAATGTGCATCTTAAAAGAGGGACACTGATACATTATAGCAGTATAATTATCAATTATTCTAATAGGTCTAATTACGTTTTATGCAGACCAGAAAAGAATGGTAAAAGGTGGATTTTCTGTAGTAAATGATGTACTTAGTTTTCTGTGAAATAAGAAAGTATAAAAATATCTGTGGAGTAATCTTTATCCATAAAAAAATACATATTTTAAAATCTATGTGATGGGCAGTTTCTAGTTTGGACACAGAGTTTAATGTGTATGTTTTGCTGACAGAAACCTAACCTATTTCTTAAGACTAGGGCGATGGGAAGGATCAGAATTTTCATGAATCTTATATGACATGTTTTTCTTTCACAGGTGTTGAATAATTATCTTCCAGGTAAAAATGCAGTACTGGCTAGGCAGTCAAGAAGATTCTTAAATATTTCTGAGGTTGAAATAGAGTTGTTTTGAAGTATAGCGGTGTTGGCATTTTGTTTTCTTTTTAATTTAGTCATTTTGGCAGTCAGTACAGATATTAAAGGTCAGCTCTACTCACAAAAGCACTTTAAACTTATAAAATATTTGAAAACTAATAAAGGCATGCTTTTTATTCAGTGTTTCTCATTTAGATGTCTATTTTTTTTCTAATATGCTCATGGTTTGGGGTTTTTGCCTTGTAGTCATGTTATCAGGATGCCACAGTCACGTAGGTTTTTCATGGTTTTGTTTCTAGATAATGTCTTGTGAAATGAAATGTAAGCACCATTATCGACTTGCAGGTCCTCTTGTGTCACTCAGATTCTGTTGTGTTTGCCATCGTGCATCTTATAGAAGACAGTTCCCTGGGAAAGGCCTTTTCAGCCTTGCTCTTGTAGATGAATGATCACTGAAAATGAGGATGCATGGTAGTTTTTGTCCCTTCTGTAGTGGCTTGGGAAGTTTGGCCTTGTTGACATGGTCACGTGAAATTGGCCATCTAAGAGACACTTTCTCATCTTGTAAATCCAATAATCATAGATGGCTATGAGCCATATTAAAATTGTTCTTTCTCTTTTACACAGATCAAAAATGTTCCTTTCAGAAAAACTAGTGCAGTTCTTAAGATGCAAAAGGAAGGACGGAGGACTCCAGTCCTCCAGCTCCAAATCCAGAGCTACTGTCCTCTGCTACCAGAGCCCTGGCATTAGCAAGGCATGGTTCAACTTTGAGAAACTTCTGAGATGAGTTCTCTGTCTGTTCGTGATTCCCTCTGTATGACAGGTAGTTGGATGATCAGAGGGTACTATATGTGGCTTTTTGTTGTGAGCATACTGACTTCTCTTTGTTCTTCAGCACTGCTTTAGTGTTGCCCTCAGCAGTCAGTTACCTTCCCTGGACATGTCAGAAGCTTGCCTACTGCAAGAGCAAACACCAGCGCAGGGTTGGTAGGCAGCTTACTGGTGCATTTTCACTAATGCAGAACCATCTGATGTGCCCATTAATTGTATTGCAACTGAAAGGTGGCTCTGTAGAATGATGGTTGTGTTGCAATAATTAAGCTATGCATTTTGATAATATGGCAAATAACATTGTCACCTCAGTACATTAATGTAAAATTGGGACAGTGTGAAAAAGGATTCTATTTAGCAGGCAGTCAACTTGTCTTTTAAGCCAGCAGGCACTGAAAGTATATTTATTGGACAGCAATGTGAAACAGGTGGTCTCCAAAGATAACAACGTACCAGGAGAAGCTTCAGTCAAAAGAAAATGTAAGGAGTAGCAGAAAGGAGAGCTCGTTTTGAATAGGTTTACAGAGATCTTGTCATCTCATCATTATTTTCTGTGGCAGACTAGCATTCCTGTTAATATTTTGACTTCAAATAATCAAACATCGTTCTTTCAGTATGTTTGGCAGTCTTTTTTTTTTGTGACTGTCTTTCTGTAAGCTAATGTCCCTAGCTTCCACACAACTGGAACTGGGCACTTAATGATATCATGATTTTGAGTCATAGATCAAAAGGTCAATCAAAAGACAAATATTTTGTCTTCGCATCTTTCTGTGGATGTAAGTATTATCATGCATTCCTTGGTCTCATGTTTTGGAGTAATGAGATGAGTCCTGGCATGACAGAAAATCACATAACCTCATAACTTGGTGGAACCCCATCTCCACGGACAAACCAGCACAAAAGGCCCAGCCAGTTCAGCTAGCATCTCTTGTGCGTTGGTACCAAGAAAATGGAAGTTTCTTCACAGTTCCTAAAGGTCATGACCTGGGTGAGTTCAGTGTGTCCTGAAAAATCTACTTGGCCTTAATATTGAATGGCCATTCTTTTGTGGGGAAAGAGGCAATAGCTGATTCAGGCAGATAGCCTGTGTCCAGACATAGCTTACAGGAATTTCTGTATTCAGCACAGTATTGAAAAGTGTCCTTATGTGGCCACAGTAAGATTATAAATTCACAAATAATTTCATTGATTTGGGTAAATTTTTGCAAGAGGGAAAGAAAAAGGAAAAAAAACACAACACAACCATTTCTGGGAATGTGGGGAAATGCATCTGATCATGCATATCCTTATATATGTTTGTTCATATGACATCAGGATTATGAAAAATGTGAATTACTTGTTTAAATTGCTACAAAGTCATGGTAGTCAGCTGTATAAATCCATCTTTAAGAGCATTACAGTTGTTAATGTATGACTAGACAAAAAAAGGATCATGTTACTGGCTTGCTGGATGTCATAAAACTATGATGAAAATTTTCTGAATTTTCTGAGTTTTCTGTTGAAACATTTTTTTTTTCTATTCCATTTCCAACAAGACTACTGAATTTTAGTTGGCCCTGTAATTCTCTTTGTGTTCATTGATGATGTCTCCTGGAGATTTTCTTCTACATGATCATGGATGTTTAGTGGGTTTTGCTGTCTGGCAGTACGAGCAAAGGACATTAATCAGTTTATCAGCTTTTCAAAAACTGCTGTTTTCTCTGCTGAATTTAGACATGGGTATCTCAGGCTTGTATTGTTTTCTCTCCATTAGTTTTTTCACTATCTATAACATTAGATTTGAATTTCAGACAGATGAATCAATGAATATATTATTGGTCTTATTTCATTCATCTCTGGTTATATCAACTCTTCTTGTCCTGTTGACAATCTCAGAGCTTCAACTTAATTTGTCTCTTCTCCTCCTCTCTCTAGTCACTTCAGTGTCTTCTTGCTATTATTTTGCCTTCTGTATATTGTTTTTATTTAACAATGCTCTGTCGTGGTTTAACCCCAGCCAGCAACTAAACACCACGCAGCCGCTCACTCACTCCCCCCCACCCAGTGGGATGGGGGAGAAAATCGGGAGAAGAAGCAAAACCCGTGGGTTGAGATAAGAACGGTTTAATAGAACAGAAAAGAAGAAACTAATAATGATAATGATAACACTAATAAAATGACAACAGCAATAATGAAAGGATTGGAATGTACAAATGATACGCAGTGCAATTGCTCACCACCCGCCGACCGACACCCAGCCAGTCCCCCGAGCGGCGAATCCCTGCCCCCCACTTCCCCGTTTCTGTACTGGATGGGACGTCACATGGTATGGAATACACCGTTGGCCAGTTTGGGTCAGGTGCCCTGGCTGTGTCCTGTGCCAACTTCTTGTGCCCCTCCAGCTTTCTCACTGGCTGGGCATGAGAAGCTGAAAAATCCTTGACATTAGTCTAAACACTACTGAGCAACAACTGAAAACATCAGTGTTATCAACATTCTTCGCTCTGAACTCAAAACATAGCACTGTACCAGCTACTAGGAAGACAGTTAACTCTATCCCAGCTGAAACCAGGACAGCTCCTATTCTGGAGCCCATTTCTGCCTATATTTCAGCATATTCTCAAACTTTAAAACACTGGTTGAAACAGAAACTTTTAGCTGAAACCTCAACATTATCTCCTCAAAATCCTTAGGAGATCTGTTATTGACTTTGGCAAGAGTGGGAATCAATCTGTGATGCAGTTTAGCCTCATCCTCCTATTGTGTCTTGTCATTAATGGAGACTGAAAGGATGGCAGAGCAATTCTGTTTATGGCATGCTTCAGAAAAAAAAATCTGAACCTCTGATTGTGGATTCTGCATGGGAGAGTCATAAATAATCACAGAAATGTTGAACACCTCAGATTGAGAAGGACCTTCAGAGATCACTGTGTCCAGCCTTGTGGTCCCAGCAGGGGGGTAATAAATTAGTCTTGCCTGAAATATTTATTCCTTCAATGTTTTTAAAATATACAAACCAGGCAGGTAGATATTTAATTTAAAATCAATATTAGAGTTGCAATAAAATTTGGAATTGGGTACTTAAACTTTACTTTAAGCATTTCCAGTAATATTAGGGAGGTAGAACCACAGAATATGCTTAAAACAGGGACCAAGGAAAACTCACACTGATATGCGAAAAAGATTTTTGCAACGTGAAATGAGCAAACTATGGGCTGTCTGTTGGCATTCCTGCTTCATAAATATTCATCTGACCTTCCGGTTCAGCTGTAGTCAGAGGGTAAAAGCCCTTGTAGACTCAATGAAGCAAGGCAGATCATGGTCATAGGAGACAAGGACCCATTACATTTCTGTTACTGTTTGTTCCACTTAATTTCCGTAGGATTGCAGGAACTTCTTTAACTGTTAATGTCATCTTCATGTTATTAGTCCAATTCACTGTTTTCGTGTTAATCAGATGTTAAGGTGATCCTTGGATAAAATTACAGAGCTGAGGACAGCTGTATGAAGCTGTTCTCATAAACACAGGAATTTTCAGGTGATTTGTTTTGATTTTTCTAAAAAGAAATAAAATTAACTTCTGCCATTTATTGCAGTTATTCTGAGCATATGTTGACTGATCCTTACCAGAGAAAGAATTAATGCCTGACTGTTTGCCTGATTGACTTCATGAAAGCAAACATAACTGCATGAAGCATTTTTCCTTTCACTGGCTCAAGAAAATGAATGATTTAAAAGCACTGGCCTAAAAACCCATTTCGTGTCACAACACCTATAAGCAGGTTCTAGCCCAGTGGTTTCACAGCAGTAAACCTGAGGAAGAAACAAATAAAAGGTTGCCTCTGTAACGAGTGAGTGAAGAAACTTTAAGGAGACATTGAGTAGAAGAATCTCATTATAAGAGCTGATTGATATCCATGGCAAATTTCTCAACCTTGTAAGAAGGTTGAGAAAATAAATAGCTGTAAGAAAAATTACTAAATAGGACTCAGTGCATTGTTATCAGTTAACTGGATGATTAAAATGAAGGAGCATTTAGATTTGGCCCCTCCTCTAACCCATCAACAAAATGAAAACGGTGTATGTATGAATTTGTAATGCGATGTGCATTTTTTTGTGGAAAAAGTTTCCATGGTAACACAGCAGAAAATCGATAAAAGAGTTGTGGTGTGATCTAAACAGTGCCTCACCTCCAGGTAAAGTTTGAAGCAGTACGAAAACAGTATAGTTATCAGCAAACTGCAGACAGTGTGTGTAATTCAGCCAGCCACTTAATTTTATTCATGGATGACTCTAACTTCATCCTATAAGATTGGCCTATTCTATAACTCTAGTTTCTCCAATGGTACAATTTAAGAATGAAATTGTTGTGCCCCGTGGGGCAAGTGGTAACAACTTCAATAGCCAGGCAGTAAATACAAAGGACCATGACAGGATTAATTTAGCAGGTCTGCTATTGTTTTAATGACTTTGATCTGCATTAAATATTCTGTTTCCTAGTATATCAGCTTGATCTCATTAAACTGCTGAGGTTGGAAAAATAATTCATGAAATGCTCATTTACAGAATGATGCTTTTTCAGGCAGAATTTCTTATCAGTCTGAAAATTAATGGATATGTCACAAAATATACATGTAATAGCCTTGCATGCGTTTGCCTTCAGTCAGTCATAGAAGGTAAATTTTAAACATAAAAGAATCACAGAGGGGTTGATTTTGGAAGAGACCTCTAGAGGTCATTGGGTCCAACGCCCTACTCAAGAAGGGCCACCTAGAGCCAGTTGCCCAGGACAGTGTCCAGATAGCTTTTGAATATCTCCAGGGCTGGAGATTCCACAACCTCTCTGGGTAACCTGTGCCAGTGCAGAGTCACCCTCACAGTGGAAAAGTGCTTTCTGATTTTCAGACAGAACCTCCTGTGTTTCAGTTTGTGCCCATTGCCTCTTGTCCTGTCACTTGGCACCACTGAGAATTGCCTGGCTCCATCTTCTTTGCACCCTTCCTTCAGGTATTTATATACCTTCATGAAATCCACCCCAAGCCTTGTGTTCTCTAGGCTAAACAGTCCCTTAATCGTCTTTGCTGGACTGTCCTCGCTGGAGAGTCCTTCACTGAACTCTCACCAGTAGCTCTATATCTCTGTTGTGCTGGGGAACTCAGAGCTGGACACAGCACCCTGGATGTGTCCCACCATTATGTTGTAATTTACATTATGTTCAACATGGTGTCCACCAGCACCCCCAGGTCCTTTTCTGCAAAGCTCCTTTCCAGCAAATCACCCTCCCCCAGTATATACTCTTTAAAAATACCCCACCAAACATGAAGTCTGAACTCCAACCAATATTCAGATTACTCAATGTCTGATAAATGCTGGAGTTATGTGTCTCTACGTTGGTCTCACGTAACCTTAAAAAGATAGCTTGCCAAACTGTATTAATTTAATGGCATGGTATTCTACTTTTGCTCAGAAAAGTCTAAAATGGACAAAATCAATTACTCCACTTGAGTTATACCAACTGTGACTTTGGACCAGCAATGACAATTGATGTTTAAGATCAAATTTCAATGTAAATGGCATACTATAAATCTAGCTGCAGACGCTTGTTTTAGAACCTGAAGGAAAGACACCTGACTGTATCCAGCTGTGATGGGAGGCATCTCACAAAGCTTTGCTTCAACTGTTGGTGCTTTCTTGCTATCAGCAAAGGTAGTACATTCATCTGACTTTCATCACCTAATTTTCTGAAAACAAAGAGGAAAAAATAACTGGCAGTAGTATATTACAGTATATTTAGCTATATACTTCAATGGGTTTCATTCCACTGATTTTGCATACATAGCACATGCTCTTATGACACCAGAATTAGAAAAATTAAAAATTAAAATGCATGGAATTAAAAAGCCCCAGAAGTTCAGAAGAATGGCCTATTTTTTTTTTTTTCTTCAAGGAAGAAAAATTTTTGCTTTGTGCTTGTAAAAAGTTTTTGTTGGTGGGTTTTTTTAATTTTTTCAAATGGTGTTGATTGAGAGTGCCTTTATCAAAAAAAGTTTAGCTTTGTAATACTTCTATATCTCAACACAGTCCAGTTTGATTCAGTTTGATTGCATTTGGAAAGGTATTCCTGATCTGAGGTCCTGCCACTCTGGCAGAAGTATCACTTTCATTATTATACATAGTACAGCCTTTGTTATGCAGCACTAATGTAAAGAAAAGAAAAAAAAAAAAAGAGTAGTACAGAGCTAGCAGGCACTTAACTGATAACATTTGGTCTCAAATGAGGATATAGTATGCCACATTGAGCAAAGATCATTTCCAAACAAACTAAAGCTCCAGGAATAAGTTACTATCCTTAGCCATATAATGAAAGAAAAGCTTAACACAGCAAAAGCAGTATGTAGACCCAGGAGAGCTTTCTGTGAGACTCTTTATAACAGGGTAAACATAAGGTAGTGCCTGAATGTGAGAGTATTAATTCTTAATGTCCCATCAACTTCCTTCCCTGGAAAGTCAAATGATAACGTGGCAGGGAGGATTCTAATGCAGCTTGATAACAAATATCTTACCAACCAGGACACAATTTTTCTTCCCATGTATCTGCCTTTTCTGAAGTCACAGTCACTGCCTGAAGTAAATCTTCATAGCAGAGCATTGTAGCACTACAGCACATTTTCGCTTTGCTCCTAGTATAGGAATTCACTCCCATTAAGAGGCTGTTGACGAGAAACCAAGAGCAGGTCACATCTCATGAGCTAAAGGAATATATTACCAGCAGACCTTCACTCCGAGAAATGGGGTAAGAGAGTGAGTTATACCTGCTGAGGGTAAATGATTTATCTCAACCCTGTAAGGTTCTCAGATCTCTGGTAGCAAAGACAGTAAATGTGCCAATAAATAAAATGAGCAGTCCTTTGTTGATGTGCGTTGTCAAAATATGCGAGATGGAAGATGTCATCAGCAGGAGACTTAGCAGGACAGGAAAATGCACAGTAACTGGAAATGTGTTCGGGGCAGCAGCTAAAAGCAGCTTATGTCAGTTAGTAGTCCTTTGCTGTTCTAGCTACCTTTAGTAGCATGCTTGATACAAGAGGAGAAATAGGCATTAAATGTCATAGAAACAATTAAATTAAAAACCCCACTGTGTTATGATCCTGCCAAAAATTTTGTGAAGTATGCAGGCTGCATAACACAGATAATTCGTTAAAATCAGAAGAGTTGCTCAGAATCCCTTGCCCTACTCTTTTTGCAAAAACCCCTCAGTTAGAAATATGTAGTTAAAATTAAGCACTGAAGTTCAGAAAAAATATTAAAATTCTTGCAGAAAGTCAGTTGCAGAAAAGGGTACAATTCTAACCTGGAGATCAGAAAGCCTGTTCCATGGGGAAAGACCCAAAGTATTGAAAATAGGCAGCCTTGAGAAAGAAGAGAGGACTTGATTACAGAGTTTAAGTATTTAAAAGACCAATGCAAGTGCCTCAGGAAAGACCTGCTCAGATTAAGGAAGATGGCAAAGCAAGTCTTTGAACTGTGATACGTTGAGAACTGACAGTAAAGGGAAAATTTATCTCTGAGCACAAACGGATCGGTAACAGCAAAAAGTCAAGATGAAATATTCATTATATGCAACTGAGTAGTGAGCAGTATCCTGCAAAGGGCTAAATCTGCAACATTGGTGTCTTAAATTCCTTTCTTCATCAGCACTAAAAGGAAGTACTTTGGTAAATCCTGCCAAGTTTTATTAAGGTATCAAAAGATCTGCTGAGTACCTTCTTTTCTGGCACCTTGTTCAGAAAATGTTTGGCTGCCTATGCGTAAGATTAAAGGGTGTAGATCAAGTGAAGAGTTGCACCCTAGAACTGCATGAGTTAGATGAGTCAAATATTACTTTTGCCCTGCATTCTTTCTGTGCAGTCAAGTTTGTTAAAAGTGGATACTATCTACTATGAATAAGAAATGTTGTACATGTATATGCAGATTTTCCCAAGAAGTCCCTATGAACACAGCATGAACAAGTTGGGTTTACATATGAAATTTAGACAGAATTATGGAAAAAGGCCACTTTTCATCTGCAGTCTCATGGAAATGAAGGACTGATATCATGATGGGGTGGTTTAGACCAAAAGATGTCATTTCCCAATGGTAAGTGCCAGTGAGATTCCAGCTTTTTTTTTTGTTAGAAGCCTGGCAAAACTGTGTCTGGGATATCCAGGAAGCAAATTTTTCACTGATAAAAATAGATTTCATTAGAACTTTCTTGCTAACATGTGATAGGAGAATTTGTGCATTATCTTTCACATTACTAACTCAATGGGAGCTCAGCCATACTGTCTCAAGAACCATCCGTATCAGTGTGAGTTGTGTGCTCTGTCAAGATAGATGCTTCTCTAAAGGACGTAACTATCAGGTGTAAAGTCGTTTACTGAGTTTGGCTGATTCACGTTATGTGGTAGTTACGTTTTGTCCTCTGCACTTAAAAAAAAAAAATGTATCACACAGCTGTTTCATTTGGGCTTCACCCAAGAAGAGCTCCTACTAGCTGATATTGGTACTTGTTCTACAATGTGTGAGTTTTCCTAGCTTATTAATTTGCAGGTTGAGTGAAAGGGCACAAGTCATATATCGCATAAGAGGATGAAATGTGCAAAACCAAGCAAATGACACCTTCCCAAATAAAAGGTTAAGTGTGGTTGAAAACAAATTGTCACTGCAGAAATGTTTTTGACTGTGTATCTCTACTCTACTTTGAAAGTTAGATATGTTGTACTGAAGAGAAAATGTGCAAATAAGTGATGTTTCAGTAGAAGTGGTGCTCCACTGTTTACTCTCCTTGTGGACTTCTGGTATCCTGATCTTCACAAAAAACACCCATGATTAAAATAATTAACAAGGGAGAAACAGAAGTAGAAACCAAAGCAATGGTAGCAGAAGCAAATGTATGAACCTGTAAAACCCACATACAGACTGACTAGTGCAGTCTGTATGAAAAATAGCCAACTTTAGGAAGTGAGATGAAATAAGGAAAACCATTTGTCATCTTTAATTCTAGAAAGAGAGGTAGCACCATCCCTCTGCCCAAATTAGCCCACCACCTTTATTGGCTTTTCTGTATTGATTCTTTTAAATATGCTCTCTGCTTGCTCATTTCAATAAATACTTAGAAAGAAAGAAAGAACATATCAGTGGCATTATAGAGTAGTTGTCTAGCTAGCAATAGTATAAACATGACAGAAAAAAAAGTTTTTACAAGATGTCTTTTCTACCTAAAATGTAGATATATGATCTGAGCTTTATAGATCTTCAATTAAATATAGCGGACAAAAGGTTATTTTTGTTATTGTGATTTTTAAAGAAGCAATAACCTTTGTGCAATAAAAGCTCTCCTTCTCTCTCTGAAAGTGGAAGGAAAGATGGAACAGGAGACATGGCAAGAGAGATGGAACACTCTTTCAGTTACGATACATATTGACTTACATAGTCAATGGAATGAAAGAGGCAATTCAGAGTACCTAATTTAGCCTTCTTGAATAGACATCTCTTAACCCCTGCAGTAGGATTCCCTCCTCAGAGCAGGCCCCTTCCCCCTCTGCAGTCTGGAAAGGTGCTGTGAGAGCAGCCATTGCCAAGTGTGCAAGGATTTCATCTCTCGTGCTTAAGTGAGTGTATGATTTCCATCTGCCAGAGGTGTAAATACAATTTTTTTCTTGTGGTTGGATGGAAGTCCTGGAAGCAGCCTGAGGCAGAAAAATCCCCAGGCATGGCTGAATTCTTCTTTTCTATGAGGCTTTTCAACAAAATGGGAAACACTGTCCATGGCATTCAGCCACTTGTGTTGCAGGAGATATTTGACTGCCAAGAGGACTGCATGTGAATGTCTCATTAGGGCTGAAAGGCCACCCTGAATCAGTGTGCCCAGATACACACGCAGACCTTTAAGGTAGTAACTTAAGTGTGTGAAGTTTAAATCTAGTTTTCAATACTATGTTCCATGTGTGGCTGAATGGTAACTGTAGACTTTTCTTGAGTGCTATGGTAATATTGACAGGAGCTATAGAGATAGGCATTATCCTCTGTTAGAAAAAATTTATAGATGGAAAACCAGACTTCCTGTCACAATCATTAGCCCTTTTGTACACTGTGAGCACCCTAAATATTGACTGAACTGAATAGGTATTGATGGTCCTTCAAGTCTTTGCAGGCTCAAGCCCTTACTTTTATAATTTGCTAAATGTGAAGAGCCATCTCTGCAACTGGTAGAATATTCAGCTCTTTAGGGCTTTTCATTTGATTGTGTTACCAGCCTTTGCTGAATAGATGAAGCATTACATTTAGTCATAAAATGCATGGATTGCTTATAGGCTTCACTGTAAATACTGTGTATTTATTTCATGAAACATGATTTTCATTAGTATATTAAAAACTGCATTAAAATTTAGTTTTTATGCTTAACATAAGTTGAATAGTTGAGCTCTCTCTTTTTGTGATTCCATCTTGTGAATTCATCAGTCTTATTTTAATAGGTATTTTTAATAGAGCTTGGTTCTTCAACTGTTTCTGTAGTTTATGTAAGTGACTAGAATTAGAGAGGCATGCCTGCATTTTTTCTATTGAGAAATGGCTTGGCATTCATTTAAGTCAAATTTATAAGCCATTGGTTTCAATGTGGTGGGGTTTAATGAGTTTTCAAAAGCTGAAATAAAGTGTGGGGCTATGATTTCTTAAGAACCAATGTGTTTTCCGCCATAGAGAAACATATCTAATGAAAGACAGATTTATCATCCTTTCTAAGTTTTCTGGTTGAGTGTTTTTAAGTATCTTGTTATAATCATAATTTTTATATTTTGTTTAACTGGTTTATTTTGTGGCTGATCTAATGTTAAACATTCAAGTCCAGAATTCTCATACCATATGATTGCTTCCTCATGCCTCATCACTGAATCTGTGTATTTGCAAACGAGAAGAAAATCTCTCTCTAGGGCATGTCTCTTCTACTGTCAGAAGCATCTTTCAGTCACTGTTGAGAAAGGTTTTTTTAGCTGTCCCAGACCTGCAGGCATGTGATTTCAGTTCAGGAAGAGGTCATTTGGTCATCTCCATCCTAGAACTGAAGAAAAAGGTAAAGTCTAACTAGCAGATTTACACTTACTTTACACTTGCAGAAGTAAAAATTTTTGTTAGATGCAATTTAGGTCAAAAATTTTAGAAGTTTGAGCGGGAGTAGATTAGCCCACTTAAAGTCTCAAGTGGATATTGAAAGCTCAAAAGGTTTTCAAAGTAACGTTAATCATACTGACTTGTCTAAGGCTGGAAGTTCATAAAGACTTTGGACTGGCATAAACCTACACAGCCAAGAAAAGAAACAGTTTCACTTGCCGCTGACCATGCCTGCTACTTTTAGGGCACTGTCCTTGGGATGGCAAAAGTGCTTGTGCTGCAATACAGTGAAGTGGCGTAATGAAGCTTTTCTTTCAGTATTTTTGCTGGCTTAGTTTTCTGTCCCTTAGTACGAGGGATGTGAAAGCAGGTAAAGTGGTTGGGGACAGTACGTTGGATGAATTAAACAAGCTAAAGAACTGAGAAGTTGAATTTCAATGGAGGCAAAAAGACTGGCATGAAGATCATTGGTGTCAGATTGGTGACAACCCCCTTTCAAGGTTATAAACACATAGTGGGATTTTATTTTGGTCTAAGCCAAGGGTCTTGTGCCAGCCATCCATGCCATACAGAACAGAAAGGCAGTCCTGTTCTGTGATGGGGATTTCAAGGCAGTTTCCGCAAGAAGGTAGGAAGGGGAAAGCTTTCACTTCTGGTACTAACCATCATTTCAGCAAACAGCTTCTGAGAAAGAAACCAGCCATGGTGCTCTGGTGACTGCTATTTGTGTTTGGGCACTGCCAGAGCAGTCCTGTTTCAGCTGTTCCCTTAGGCAGCTGCAGAAGGAAGAGCAACAGCAACAACATGGATCTTTACATAGTTGCACTCATACGATGGTATATCTGTACCAAGCTTTCTTGCATAGAGAGCTTCACTGGTCTTAGTTGGCATCTTACATTATTCGTTTTAGCATACATGGATAGAATCAATGTAAGTCATATCAGTAACATTGGTAGAAATCCTCAGCAGTGATTTTTCTGAGGTGTTGCCCATTCTGCATACTGCTAGAGTTTGTGCAAAGAGTAACAAGCCGTAGTTCATCTGCAAATAGAGGAAGATGGGCAGTGAAGAGAGAATTTAGGGACAGAAATATGAATGTTCTTGAAAAACCCTGTTGAATTTGCCTCTTATGCAGCACTTCAGGTGACAGAAGAGAGTTGATGTGACCATTTGGAAACTGCCTTTCGCTGAGCCGGATAGCTTAGCGCAAAAGAGGCAACAAGCACCAGTGTAGTTCGAGAGATGCTATCCCTCAGCCCTCTTGTCCAGTATTATCACTGAGTAATAAATATGGAGATGATCACAATGGGTTTGACTTGATTGTTTTCTCAGCGTGTTGGTCTTGTTGATCGGACATGTCCCAACCGTTATCTTCTCTGCCAAGAAAGAATATTATTCTGTCACATTGTATGCCAGTGTAAATCACACTCAAAGTTTTCCTTCTGTCACTTTGATTGATGTAAGAAGTTGCATGGCATCCTTATCTTCCACAACTCCTTCCTGACTGATACTGTACAAGAAAGTCAGGATGCACATGATGTTAGGTCTGTTAAGATCAACAAAGTCACTGTGCTGCTCTTGATCATTTGTGGTGTTGCCTTCCTCATCAGCAGTCGCTGAGCTCAGAAAGCTGTGCTCTGGCAATGTCAGGAATCACTACAACTTCACTACTTGCTGCTGTAGTGATTGACCTATGTCAGCAGAGTACAGATGAAGCTGCATCTGACCCCTTATCAGGATCCTGTTTTCCTGAAGAGTCTTATATAAAGTTTGCATGATCAAAAGGGAACAGATAGTACCAGGGTAGGAAGGCAATAGCCAAACACAGGATTGCACTGTCCTTTGCACTAGCTATCGCTTCTTTACATTTCCGGATGAATCAAATCGCTGGGGGGCCTTTACATAGACTCAGTTACAAAATCTTGTTTACTGCTAGCTATGACTTCCACTACATATACACGTGGTATAATTAGTAATAGAGCATACAGACTGGTTCCTCCTTGCTTAAATTTACCAAACATTTCTGGTCAGAACAAATCATGATTGATTTTTTGTATTTGTATGTCCACAGTGGATTTTAAAAAATTGTAACCACCCAGTGGTGGCATGATAAGCCAGAGACAGTATCCAGGGAAGATATAAAATAACTATGTCCAGATGAGTGGGTTGCTAGGCTAGGGACTCTTCTGGGGAAAGAGCTGGGTCATGTTATGCACTGCAGTTCTTATAAAAGCCCTTATGGCGTGACAGATGCAGAGGCACAAACTCTTTGGTCCATGATGGAGCAAGGGAGCTGAGGCTCAGTGTGACTGGTATGGGAGGGGAGAATCTCCTGGTCCAGTGGTGGCCCACTGAGTGCTGTGACTTTTGCAGAACAGCCGAGTGTGGAAGAGGCCCTGGGTACTTGGTTAACATCCCCCTTCTGCCTAGTGACTCTTTTCCCATGATAGTCATCATCTTCTGAATCCTCTTTAGGCTACTCTTAAGCCTTTGCTCTGAAGTTTGCCTGATATACCAGGGCTTCTTCCATGTTTTTTCCCCATGATGTAAGAATGCTGTCTGGAGGTCTGAGATCAGAAAATTTGTCTGCAGAATTTTTGCTTTAGTGTATCTACTGGTAATATCCAGACTTCTCACTACTATCACAGCTCTGGCTTTTCTGTCAAGAGGCAGAAAACTTTTGTGCCTCTGTCCTTTAGGTTGATTGATACAGCTACTCACGGCTTCAGTGCACTCCTCAACTCACTTGTCTGTATAGAGAGCCCCTCTGTACCCTGCAGCCATCTCTACTTTTCCCAATCTTATTATTGTCTTCAGTGCATGTGCTGTTTATCAACCCTATGATAAGAGTCAAACTGCCTTCTCTCAGAAACTGCTGCAAAGTGTCCGTGCTCTGAAAGCAACTAAAATTCCACATAAGAAGCCACTGAATACACCCTGCAACTGCTACACACAGAGACAGAGGACAGATGAAGTGAAATCTGTATGGGTGTTTTAAGCTACCCCAGCAAGCAGTGTTTACCAGGATCCAAATGAACACCAACTTTACAAACCATTTAAGCACTGAACTCCTGCTCAAAGTTGTAGCCAAAGGCCAAAATTGTGGTTTTAGTTTTCCCTTACAAAGTTAGTTACGTATGTCCAAAACACCCCTCTTTTCTTCCTGTTCCAGTCCCATCACATTCAAGCACAAAATAAGAACATTTCCAGGTGCTTTTATGTACATTCGTGTTTGATTCTTGTGTATTAGTTTCCCATGCTAACGAAATCATTGCAGTCCCATCAGACCAAAAACATCCAGAGAATTGCTGAATGCTCTGCAATGACCTTGAAGGGGAGTAGTCTGTGGCTTTTAAAGTCAGGTAGTCGAGATGTTGCTGGAGAGCATGGTGTCATGCAATGGTGAGGACTGACCATTGCAACCGAGTCCCCAAACCAAAGAGGATGGACGTCCAGTTGTGTGAGCAGATTTTCAAAAAATAAATAGTACTGGTGTTTGGCTTTGAAAATTTTCTTTGTCATCTAAGGGCCCCAAACTGTATACGCAGGGTGGACATTTGAAATCTGGATTTGAAATCTTTTCCTGCTGCCTTGCTCTTCATTTCTTGACAAAGATCATCAAATCCTGTGGTGGAAAAAGACATTTCTTTTCCTCTGTTAAAAAATAATGGTATATGCACCTTACAAAATGAGATCGTGTACTCTGAACAAATAATTATCTTCCTCGAAGAAGGAATATGAGTTGCCTTACTGATGGCCACTTTTGAAAGTAGAAGCTTTTAGGGTATAAAATTTGGACAAAAGTAAAAGTAATATGAGTTCCCTGATGAAGCCATGGCAGCCATGACAGCAGCCAGAAGCATGCCAAGCCATATGTCTATACACTTTCAAGGGAAATAAATAGAACCTGCATTTTTTTGTACAAGCTGAATGGAGTAAAAATATTTGTAGGTTCTGCATTTTTCCTCTGCTGCCATTCATGACCTCCAACAATGAAAACAACTGTGATTGCAGGTGGTAGCTGAAAGCAGTTTTGCTCCTGCATCTGCCTGTGCATGCTTCCTGAATTTAATCTTTCAGGAACTTCATTTCTTTAAAAAATAACAGAATGTGAACAAGACTATATTTTGCCTTCTGAGGCTTCATGGGAGGCAAGATTTTCTTCTTACATCTTAATCCATATTGTCCATTTTGTTATTAATTCAAAAGGAAGTGGGTAAAATGCGCACGGAAAACAGTCACCACTCTATCTGTCATCTGATGGGAAGAGCTGCCTATTGTGTCTTACAGAGCATACAGACATTTTCCACCACAGCACAATTAAACAGCCTTATCCTTATTACAGCTAATGTCTGTCTAAGGTTTCATATATTAAGAGTAGTCTCCTAGCTTTCCTGCCATAACTTTTATCTTTTGGATGGGTGATGAATCATGGGGCTACAGTTATGCTTCAGCAGCTCCTAATGTTGAAAGAAATGAATATGTTTTCTTTGGGCAAAACCTAAATGGCTTTTTCATGGCAAATACCATCCAGCCACATGTGATGATTACTTTTAGTAAGTCCAAACATAATTATGTTGTAATCTGCACTTTGGTTTAGGAGGCAGGGATCACTGTTTATGTACCCTGTAATTACATGGTATTTACCACTGGTATCCTACTGCTGCTTGTAGCTTACCGTATGATTAAATGACCAACATTTATCATCAGAATGAAGTGTGCGTTGCATGATATGTCTTCCACAAAATAGAACAATGTTGTAACTTAAGTTCTCAGCCCTTTTAAAATTAATTTTTGGTCTAGTTTAGTCTAAAGGCATTTTCTGTTTACTTCTTGTGACTTTTCCTCCAATAGTCATATTTAAGCTCATCAGGTGATTGTTGGAAGACTTACACAAAACATTTGCAATCTGGGTCATTCATTCAGAGTTTCTTTCAGATCATGTAGCACTGCATACTGAATTTATGAAAGGTGACCTTTCCAGTCATTTGCAAATGTCTGAAAGACATGAACCACATGTGTTTTCATACATATTTCACTGAAGCATAGAAACACAAACCCAGTTTCATGCTTGTGTTAGTACATTCTCCCTTGTGCTTCAAGGCATTGGGGCAGAATTTACTCATTAAAGGCATCTGTCTAGCAGGGCTAATGCTAGTGTACGATAAAGTATCCAGGCAATCCATCACAGCATGTGCATCCCACTGGCGAATCTACACTTCAACCCGTTAAAAATGTATTAACAAAAAGAGCCATGGAACTTGGCAGAACTGTGTTTACTACAGGGGTTTGTAGTGATTGCAGGCAAATCAGCTTCCTACTGTTGGCTTTTTATGCCTATGACAAATGAACTCTGAATAGCACAGATACATGTCACCAACTGCCCAGCCGTGGCCTATTTCCACACTCTGACTGTATGGAACAGATGGGTTATTACAGGTCGGAGGTCTTCTGAGGGAAGGATTAATTCCCTTGTGCTCCTAAACCTCTGCATGCACAACTCCAACGCAGGCTTAGCCCTGCCAAGGTTCTTTTTCTCTATAGGGCAACCCAAATTTTAAAAACATAACTTGAATTGGAACCAGAGATCTTTCCTTTCCTTTTTTTTCTTTTTATGGGCATAAAAGAAATCATTTCACTCTTCCCTTTAGAGCCCTTATTCACACACACAAACACTATTTTTAAAGTTGCAACCATACTGTTGTTAATTTTACTGCAATCTTTGTGTTCAAAGTTGAGGCTAGTATGTTTCCCAGGGCAGAAATTTGTTATCAACTGGTTCAAACTGGTATTGAATAATTTTTGCCATTCATTCTTTTTGGCCAGATTATTAAAAACTTGGACTTGGAACTGTGATACAGCACAGGTCCTGTTCTAACAGGAAGATAAGGGAAAGCTTTTTCTCTGATTAAAAGAATTAATCTGAAGAGAGAGCATAATTACACAGTTTGACACTACAGATTTTCCTGACACCTTTATGGGACCTTTGTTAAGGTACTTTCTTAAAGAGAAAATTTCATCTTTCTGGATCTGAGTGAGTATCTTCCTGTATTAACTGACACTGAGAAAGACATTTTGCTCTTCCCATCCCCATTGTGTATTATTAAGCTGTGTATGAATATCTGTATTTCTCATGAAGGTGTTTAGTATTGAAATTCCATAAAAACTTAAACATAATAAAGGAACAGTTTATCCAGGCAATATTTGCCTTTATCAAAGGGAAATTGGTCCATTTCCGCACCTGTTTGCATAAGTTTTGTTTGTGTGCTTTGAAGTACAGATGAATACAGCGCTTTCATGTAATGTAATTTGCTTTAATGTAAACTAATGCAGCAGAAGAGAGGAAACACGAGGGAATTACTGATGATACCAGAGCTAATGTAACTTAATTCCCAAACTCTAAACACTGAGACTAATATATTCTAGTTTTTCCCCACTTAGATTTTTGTCCATTCTCTGTTTTGTTCTGCTTGTGTTGCTCTAAGCCAGAGGTTTTCACAGATTCACTCCACAACTGAAGAGCGTAGCCCAAAGTGATAGTGAGGTAATGAGTGGAGAAAGGAGGCAAAGAAAGGATGAGCCCAAAATTTGTGGCTTCAGCTTCAGGATATGGTGTGTCTGTTACAGTTCTGGTTGAGTACTGGTTTCCCTCCTTGCTGTCCCTTCCTCTTCAGCTCCACCACCCACGCAACCCTTATCTAGTGCAGTAAGAGACGAGCAAATTGATCTTGGTTGAAAATGTTTGGTTTGGGTTGGGTTTTGTTTATTTTTAACCCAGGGTAGATATTGCTCATCCAAAACATTACCCCCCAGTAGTTCACGAAGAGGGGAAATAAATTGTCCCGTGAGATCTAATGAGTGGTGTATCGAGTTTTGTTCATCAGGGTGAAGTCACAGAAAGGGGCAGAGCTGTCTGCCTTTCCCTTACAATGGCTGCATTAGATGGGTCCTCTCAAAGGGGATGTGGAGTTGAACTAGAGACCAAGGTAATATGCTTAAGTAAGTTCAACCTTTAACTGAGAAACATGTGTGAACAAGAACCTCCTTCTGAACAGACACACATGACCTTGCTCCCCTGAAGCCCAAGTTGCACATGAAGATCTACCAGCTTCTGTCTTGTTTTGAGCTGTATGTTCACTGCTGACCAGTCCTGCCTGAGGGAAACCCATACTACCTCCCCTCACTGAACTCTGTGTCCAGCATGAACAAATGTGGTGGGCAAACAAGGAACTGGAGACCATGTAGCTATGGCAGGATGTTGGCAGTAGAAGACACAGAGCTAAATTCCCTTCTGAAAAATTCCTGCTAGCATAAAAAACTTCTTCATTACATGCTATTTTGCTGTTAGTTTTTATGTATAGATGTGACATGTAATTTAATGGCTTCTCTGAAACTTCTCTAATGATGCATGCTAGCCTCTGCGGTCTTCCCTGACATGCTGTAAGATGTTGTTTTACATGGATAGAAGTGTGTGAATATTATATACATAGGATTAACTTCAGTAGTTTAGGAAGGATTAATAGAAGTAATATAATAGCATTATATAAAGGGTGTGGAATTAATCTAATACCTAATAATCCCAAAGTTATATTTCAAATAACACTGATTTACTACAGTAGAAACCAGACGTTCAGCAAAGTTTCTTTCTGTTATGCATATATTTTAAGCAGACTTTCTAAAATTTAAAAAATAATCTTTTCTCTCCTGCAACATTTTTTTAAATTTTGTTCCAAGCTTCTGTAAAATGAACAATGCAGTTTGATGGCATTCACCATTGTTCTAAACTTTATTATTCTTTTCCTTACTGAATTTTTTTAAACTTTGGAGAATAATGATTTCATTATAAACTGAAAGTCTTTCATTTTTCATGAAATTCACATGATTCATGTGATTCACATTTCTTGTGATTTATCCAGGTAAGAACTAGCTTTAAAATTAGAAGGAAGAGGAGAATAAGCAGGGCAAGCAGAAAAGCTTACAAGAGTTATTTTTATTAGACTCTGTGGCAATACAGGAGGAGAGAGAGACACAGCAGTGAAAGAAAAAAAAAATTATTAATATTACAAAAGTTTGATTCAAAGATGAACCATTTTTTATTTAATGTTTTCAAACATTAAAAGACCCTTTTCCTCAGTTCCATCCAAACTTTAGATTTCCCCCCAACAGCTCTGTTCAAGCTTCATCCTAGGATTTAGCAGCGCCAAGGTTACTGCAATGACACAGCTGCTGAGATATTCGGCCCAAGCAAGATAATCCTCCTGCCAGCCTGTTTTCTCTGGTTCCAGCCTGTCTAGGAACTGCCCTGGTCTTTGTTTGGCCAGAGTTGAGAGACACTTGGGAGCTATCGCATGGCGGTATCTCACCGAGTAGATACTGTATTCCATGCCTCTGTCCAAGAATTTTCTCTGGGGAAGTATACGCCTGATCAGACACAAACTGATACAAGTCATTAGACTCTAAATAACCTTTGGGTTTGTTTCTCCTGAACTTGAGAGCATTCACAATTTAGAGTCATTAAAAGTATGTGAAGAGATACTTCAGTTACAATTAAATTTGCAAGTTGTTTGCAGTCCATCACAGAGTCCTTACCTAAAAGTGCTTCTCTTTCTCTCCTACTCTTCCTAGTGATACCTAACAACCTCCTGACAAGGGGTGTCTTCTGGCATGTCAGAAGAAAAACCTCTACTGGAAGAGTTTTATGATACACAATCCCCTAAATCCCTTTGCTGAATTGAATAGAATATTCATCAGAATGGGTTTCATTCCACCAGACCATATAGTTTTCACAACAGCTGTGAGTAGCGGGGAAACTACAGTAAGCTGCAAAACTTACTGGCATTTACTCAGTGACATATATTACATGTTCTTGATTTTTCCAGATAATGCCTTCAGTATTAACAAAGCAGCGGGAAGAATAATGGCGAAAGAATAATCCTCTGGCCTGTAAATATCTACATAAGATAACACAGACGTATAGCCAAGAGTATGAGGATTCTGGCTAGCTTTTCTTTTTTTCTCTCATGCACAGACACACAAGAAGTCCTTGTAAGGTTACGCAATTAGGAAACAGTATTATACTTATGCCTTCTGGGGTCTAGCTTTCAGATAGCCCACTTGGCTTGGGTTGGTGCATTCAATCTAGTCAAGCAAAAGCAAAGCCAAAAAATATGTATAATCTATCTCTAACTCATTTTCCCCGGAAGGCTGAAAAAAAACCCCTAAAATAGCGTGAGAGATTCATTCATTTTTACACTGATCTTGAAAGCCCATTAAGGTATTTAACTTTCATGGATTGTCTGAGGAATCTGGAGTTGCTGTTATCCTTTTGTTTAATTACACTGTAATCTTCATGCAATTACAGTGATGATAACATTCTTCCACAGGCATAACAATAAATTAGCCATCTGGGGATAAATGACATTACTTAAACCTTACTTCCGTGAAGTATCAAAGAAATATTAATATGGCTATATAGGACAAGGAATGAAAGTAAATGACAATATCTGTTTCTAGAATTCAGCATTCTAATATATTTTAGGGGCTTAACAGCATAACATATTCTTGAATTTGCTTCATCATGAAATAGTTGGTGGAGAAATATCAGGAAAAGCACAGGGAAAACACGTTTTACCATAGTTGAAAAATATACAGTGCAGAGTTTTGTGGGCTATGCTTTATATACCTATGCAATAATTGTCAGCTTCACCAAATAAATTTGTGAGCAACATTATTCCTGACACATTTTATTTCCTACATGACACATCTTGCTGTTTTTTCCATCGAATGTAAAAGTGTCTTTTGAGTCTTTTTGTAATTTAATTCCAGAAATGAGAATAGATTCATCAGGTTTTTACTGTTACTGCTGAAAATAAAAAAAGAATGTAACATGAAAATAAGTGGTATGTCAGAAACAGCGAGATGGAGAACAAGAATCATCCTGAAAATAAAATGCAAGTCAAAATTTCAAAGCTGTTCTCAGTAGCTCCAATTAAAATAATTACAAAAAAATAGCATCCTACTGGGCTTTCAACCAAAGAGAAAACTTTGTAGCTCTGATTTTTTCCAATTGAGGTATCAGATATGATCATAAATTGATGAAAAATATTTTGAAAATATACTTTGAAATGGAAGAAAACATGTGACAACTTTACAGGCAGGGAGAGAATTTTACCAGTTGATAAAGCTCAAATACCTTTTTACTGGTTAGGGAGCTGGTCTGCTTATTCTCAATTCATTTATATGATGTTGGTTATAATAGTACTAAGGTAAATTAAATAAAAGAGTGGAATTAAACTAATATAATAACTATTTCAAGAACATGTTTATACAGTGTCAGTCCAAACAAATGTCTTCTAACCTAATGAGAAGGTGCATCTGAAGTAGTAATGTTTTATCACCCTGGAGAAGAGCAGCTGCAACAAAAGGGCTGAATCTTACCTTACCAGTTAGAACAATTACATTTATTAGAAAAGAAAGAGATGAGCAGAAAGAGGTGTAGACACACACTAATGTGTGTGGAAGAGTCTTTTATAGGAGTCCTCTAGTTTCTGCAGTCTCATTTACATGTGGCACAAAACATAATTTATTCTCTTGTTTGAACAGAGCAGAGGTTTTTGCAAATGAGTTGGTTTGTGTGCTGCAATTGTGTGTTTTCTTGAATGGCTAATGAATAAAAGGATGTCAGGATTTTACTAGGTGCTAATTTTTAGTAAAGCTTTGTTTACAGAAATCTTTTAGAAGTGAATTACTGCATGAGAACCAGTTCCTTAAAAGGTAGTGTTTTCCAGTCATAGAACAATTTGGAATTCTCTGACACTTTGAAAACACAAATGCATATCTTCTTGAGTTACGCTCATGTTCTCTACCTTATATTGATCTCAGCTGATGGTTAGATGTGCCTAAGTAACAACACTCCTAAAATTTTCTGGCCTTCCTACTGGGGGAAACTTGGCTGGTTTTGCTGAAGGTGAATGAGGCCATAGCTTTCCCAAATGATAGCTGTGTTCTCCAGCAGCTTACTACAGAAGAAGTGCATTAAGGAATATCTGTTCACATAGTGAAAGATTTTAATGGTTTGATTTTTGGTTTGGGGTTTTCTTTTTGTAGGTACACGTTAGCATGTGGTTGGCAAATAAAAGAGATCTTAGATGGGATGTCTGTGGGCTGGGCCCACTAAGCTGGGCTCACTAATAGGTCTGGGCCAAGGTACTGGAGTGATTTGAGCAAGGGAGCAGGTGAGACAGAGTGCACACAGCATGGGGTGGCTCTGAGGGCAGAGGCTGCAGTTCGCCTCCTGCTTTTGGCAAAGCTGTTGCTATACTCCAGTAATCTTTACAGAGGGTGCAGATATGTTTCACTAGGTCTTATTTTGCTACCTAAATCTGAGCTTCCTAGCTACAAATAGCAACAAACTATACTCTAATTTCCCTATTTAATTTATTTGCAGCTTTCTATTTACAAGTGGGAACATCCAGAAATTGCTGAAGTGGTCTTTAAGGCTAATCTCATGCAGATATGCTGAGATGTTGCTGGGTAGAATTAAATACAATAATATTTGTCTCAGAGTGTGCTAATTCTGAGAATTATTTTAACTTTTGAAATTGAGATTACTATTAGAACCTCAGTCTTACAGGATATTTATATAAACTCTCATGTCCTACTTCTCAGTCTCTATCTCTGGTCTACTTTTCCTACTGTCCTGGCAAATAGTAATTTAACAAGAGAAATGAATGCAGCTTTTTGCATTACCAATGATCATAGTGAATTGGAGAACTCGGCGGAAGAATTTTTGATCCACTTTCCAAATTTTTTCTTCGGCAAGACAGTATCTCTGGCAGGTGGAGACATCAAGATGGCATATGAATCAATTGTAGAATGTGAGGGGTTTTTACCCCCCATTAAGTTGTGAGCAGCTTATTGTTGTCTTGGTCAGTGATGCCCTACTCTGCTTGACAGAAACCAGGCATTAAACACTTCTTTGGCCCCACAGCTGGTTATGGTAGGGTTTTTAAACAAGCCCAAGGTAAGTCTCTTATCATTTTTCTCCTACTGTCTTCTTCATCAGGGGTGGGGAAGTAGATCCTCAGATGAGGTAGATAACAAACCTTGGTTTATGTCAGTCTTTCAATAATGTATAATTGCTAGTTTGGGGGGTAAAGTTGTGAAAATTGTGGTAAATCTTAATCTGTACAGTACTCTACTTGGCTGACTCTGTTTTCCATCAAAAATGGGCAGTGCACTGGATCTGGGATGGTAAAGATGGAGTAGAAGTATTGCTACCCATTGAGGTAGCTTTGGGGTCATATGAGATACCACCACATGCCCCAGGGCAGATCCTTTCAGAAGGCTTTGATTATGCTGAGACCAAAAAAGAAGCAGTCAGAGAGCTGGGAAACTCCTGCCAGTTCCTCTGCAGTTTTCTCTCTTGGCTGCACAAACAGTTTTCAGAGTGTTTTGGAGGAAAATGAGCAGCAGAAGTCATGTACTCTCACCCTGCTTTAGTAAGAAAATGAACAGGGAGAAATGAAAGGAATTATTCGTCTATACAACAAGACATTTTGGGGCAGGGGGAGGGGAGCGGTCTGAGAGTGTGTTGTTGCATCTCTACAAAGCTTGTTGCATATGTGAATATACAAGCTGAAATCAAGGCTTTCCCTTGGGTGATCAGGGTTGGAGCCTACCCTCTTAGGGAAACCACTTTCCTCTTGTTCTGTTTTTCGGAAGCTGCTCTGCTATTTCCCCTCTAGTTTATATGCTGCAAAGGCACTCGAGTAAACCTGCACTGAACTGTGCACTCGAATGGCAGCTCTGCCTTTGCCCAGCGACCGTCTCTCTCATGCAAAACCTTTCATTGTTCAGCTGCTGCTGGCAGGCAGTTCCTTTTCCAGCTAAGTAACCACAGCTTGTTGTATTACTAAGGGTTTTAACATATGGTTTTACTTAACATCAGCTGCCTGATAAGAAAATGAACTTTTTTTTTTCCAAAGCAGTCTTATTTCTTTCTGCAGTTAAAATTTTGTATGAGATGGTTAGATTTGTTCTTTGTTTTGAGCTTCAGATTTTTGCACCACTGCGTTCATTTCAGTTTTTTTAAATGCATACTTTTTGATTTGGTCTTTAAATTCCAAGTATCATCTTCTCCTTTCTTTGATCTGGAATTAAGTAAGCTGTCTCAAGAAAAATGTACATCATGCACCTTTTGCTTCCCTATGAGTCAACATCTTCAGGCACATTGAATGGCAGAAAAAGCCTTCTCTGGGGACTCCCTGACACACTTTGGATACTGTCAACCAATGTGGAAGGGGAGCAGTTAGTTACCTTTTAAACCCATCAGGCTTTGTAGACCGTAAAAGTAATATAAGTGTCTGTACCTGAAACACGAATGCTGCTGTACAGAAGGTACATGAGCCAACTTGTACCATGATGGCAAAACCACCTGATAAGTAGCATTGGTTTATGGAGCTTTGGTGGAACTTACCTGCCATTCAGTCAAGCTCTCAAATTCTTCAGAACTATGAAAAGAAGGGAAAGATAATTACAGGGTTTTTTGAGGCCTGTGTCAAACTGCTTATTGGCAGCTACACAAAGTGGTTTCAAGCATTCCCATTCATGTCAAATGTGTTGTTTGGTATTTCAGGTTGAAAGAAGTATTGTTTCAGGTGTTTATGTCCAATAAATATCATTTCTGAGAATAAACAAAGTGTTATATTTTTTTTTATGAAAGCAATGTCATGGCTTTTTGAAGGAATAATTCCACATCAACTTATTTCATTGCTGTTATTTAGCACCATTATTTTATTTTTCAGCAGACACAATGATTCTTTTTGTCTAGATCTTTTTAATGGTAAATAATGTTATTGTTGCATATTAGGTAAAATAGTTGATATATAGAATAAAGTGTGAAATAGGTAATATATAAAACAAGTAAAATATTAGATTAAGTCTTAGGTTGTATTCAGGGTCTGTGGCAAGGTTTTGTTAATGGGGTGGCTGCCTCTATAGAAGGAGGTGAGGGTCTGCCCCATGTCAGAGATGGATCCAGCTGGCTCCAATGGACCCACTGCAGAACACAGCTGAGCCCATCAGCCAAACTGGTGGCACCTCTGGGAAAACATGTTTAAGAAGGGGTAAAAAATGTTGCACAGCAGTGTCAAGAGTAAGGGAAAAAACATGAGAAAAAACCCTGTTGAACACCAAGGGGAGAGAAAGAGGAGGAAGAGGTCACCCAGGCACCAAAGCATCTGTGGAGGAGACCAGGCTGGAGCAGGTATTTCCCTGGAGCCTGTGGAGGACCCCACACTGAAAACGTGGAAATGTCCCGAAGGAACCGTGGCCTGTGGAGGACCCATGCTGGAATCCTGAAAGTTTATCCTGAAGGACTACAACCTGTGGGGAGGACCTACACCGGAGCAGGGAAAAAATGTGAGGAGGAAGGAGTGACAGAGATGAAGTGTTATGAACTGACTGCAACCCACATCCCCCTGCACTGCTCAATGGGGAGGAGTTAGAGGGGTCAGGAATGAGGGAGTGACATTGAGCCTGGGAAAAAGGGAGGGGTGGGGGGAAGGTGTTATTTTAATTTGTCTTTGTTTCTTACTATCCAACCCTATTTTATATGGCAATGAATTAAATTCATTTCCCCCAAGTCAATTCTGTTTTGCCTGTGACAGTAATTGGCAAGTGTTCTTCCTGTCTATATCTGGACCCACAAGTTTTTTCATCTTATTTTGTTCCCCTGTCCCGTTGAGGAAGGAGAGTGAGAGACCAGCTGGGTGGGCGTGTGGCAGCTGGCAAATGTCAACCCACTACATAGGTAAAGACTGAACTGTCATAATAGCTTTGAAGAAGTACTGAGCATCTAAAATATACATTCTCAAAATGGAGCCTACTCATCACAAGCACACAGAAGTATAATTCATTTATACCCTGTATTCAGTATGATGCTTTCAAGATATGACCAGTTTCAGATGTTTAAAAAGAAATCACACTTGAAAGTATAATCTAAAGTGGTTTTTGTTCTAATTCAGCTAAATGCTAAAGTGCAAAACCAGTTTATCATAATGTCACCTATATAAAATCAGGCTGAGGTTTATGTAACTTGTTCATGCAGGGTCTTAGAAGGGAGAAGTCAATTATCAACCTAGATGTTCCATTTGTATGTTGCCTGCATATCCCATATCCTATCATATCTTTATAGATGCGCAATAGCACCTTCAAAGGACTCATTGCCTGTGCTGCTTTGATCCTGTATTCTGTTACTCTGCATACTTGGCAAACATTGTCAAAAAACTTTCTAAGTGGTAGTGAGTTTGTGCGCAGCTAAGAGTAGAAAAACGAAACCACAAGAAAACTTATGTGCAGATTGTTGTAATCTTGTATGTGAAATCTTATATATAAATCTGACATGTTAAAATGCAACAGATAGGGAACATATTTTAGAATGGATAAATTTAGATGTAAAATGCATTTTTAAATCAAGTCAGGGTCCTGCATCAAGTGGAAGTGTGCTTTCATATTTAAGTGGTTATATATATATGTATATAGTTTTCCCCTCTGAGTGTGCATTTGTACACTCTGAGGACTAGGAGTATACCTTCCTTCATTTACAAGTGGCTTTAGTTAGTTCATGCTTAGTTTTAGTTAGATTTATGTATACATAAAAAACTTACAAAATGCTGAGCACTGTTTCCTATTTGTCTTCATTCCAGCATTTAGGAGCATATTATGCTTCTAGGTATAGTATTTGTGGAGAGTTTTGGAAAAGAGCTCTACCAACACCTCCCACAAAGGAGAGATTAAGTGGTTCAGGAAATTGCAGGTCTGAAAAATTCTTCCTTGACTAAATGAATCAACCATGGGCATTTACCACTGTCAGAAAATTAGGTCACAGATACTATAAGCCAATTTTCTGTGGAATTCTGCAGAATTCAAGAATAAGTTAATTTTACATTTGCCGCTTTCTTTAAGTTGTAGTGGCAATGGTAAAATGTCCATGCTCAACAGTGGCTTCAGCCTTTGAATCTCTGGGATGATTTGAAATGACTTTGTGTTTCTTTTCAAGTTGTTCCAATGCATGACTGGAGTTCTCATTAGAATGATCTTTATGCAAGGCCTGCCTGCTTCCCAGCTATCATCCACCTCCTGCTTTCCATTTTTGTCTAAAGTAAAGCTGCATCCGGCAAACACTTGGAAATACGCTCTGTGGTTACTAATTACCTGGGTCGATTTACTTAGTTATGTGTTCCAGCACAATTAAGTCCTTTCTTTTCCTATTGTATCTGCCTCATTATTAGTTATAATGGTGACATTTATACTGTAAATGGGATGAAAGCATGAAAGGGAAACTGTGTGTAAGGATAGGACCATTGTGCAAGGGATTAATTAGTACTGAAGTATTAAGGTTAATTGTAATACATGAATATGGATTCAAAGGTTTTGTTTATATTGTCTTCAAAATATTTTTGAGGAATGGTTTCAAGGTTATAGACCTACCCAAGACTGTGTTAAAATATGTGTGCACGTGGCCATAGGGACAATAAGAAGCACAAATATTCTGTGAAATGATATGTGTTTAAAATGTCTAAATAAGCATGATGGAATACTTCTCAAGGGAATGACATTTTAGAAGCAGACAGCAATAAACAGGAAATAATGAAAATGCATTTCAGGGACTATACTTTGGCAGGACTGTGGGCTATCTTAAAGCGATGAGTAGTAGAGTAAAATTACAGCCACAATTGCATATTCCGCAAGTTTAGGTTTATAAATGACTTGTAAATATGCGTGGGCAGATTTTTTTTAATTGGCGTTTCTTTCTTCCTATTAATTAGCAAAAGAGAAAAGTGGTATTTAGATATTCAACTGAAAGAATCTGTGTCCCATCCCATCCCCCAAAAAGACAGTTGTAGTTTAGTCCTAAGAATTAATTAGTAGTTAGGAGGTGTCCAGATATTATAATACTGTATTGTTTGAATGCATAGGTGTCTTTTAAAGCAAAGGCAGCTAGGTTCTTAGCTCACCCCTTTGTCAATGCCAAATGTTTCCAACTGAATCTTTTATTGTATTTTTCCACACCTGGCTTTTTCTTAGGTCTCCTATTGCCTCCACTTGAGTTGACTTCATGGTACTTAATCTTAACTGCTAACAGCCATGCAGGAAAATTATTCCAAAGAACCACCTTTTTTGTTTGTTTGTTTATAGCATCTTATGATTTCTAGAACTAGTTCTGTGAACAGTTAGCAAGGATTTACCAACATGTTTCAGGAGAAGATAGGAGTAGAAGGATGCCTAAAGCATTCCAGAAACTTTCTAATTTTTGCATGCTCTCAGAGATTTCCCATATCATAACAAACAAGCCTTTTAACAAACCTGTGTCATCTCACGGTGGTTAGGATGCAGATTAAGAAAGCGGGGTTGCACGCTAATAGTTTTTTAATATCATATATCAACTGGAGTTGGCTGGAAAATGTTATTTCTACCTTCAGGATAATTCCAGTTGTTCAGGTTTGTGTTTAGTTCTGGAATTTCACAATCGTGTTTTAGGGATAGATTTATATGCTCCTTCATCATATGTTGTATTGCAATGACACTAAATGTGACAAGAAAGGGTCTGTTGGGCTTGACGGTTAAAGGGATTGTGGAGGAAGAGAGCATAAATACAGCATAAATACTTTTCCAGTGGATACTATCGTTTGCCAGTAAAGAATTGAATTTCTGTGAGACGTTTTCCAAGTAGAATTTTTTTCTGTTAGAAAATTTTCAGACAACTCTAATATTCTTGTTGTTATTGGGATGTTTGCTATTGGAATATACTTCATTAAATCAATAGAAGGAGAAAAAGCAAACACTTCAGCATAAGGCACCATCTGGTAAGCACTTTAAGAGGAGAGGTAGTGTGCAAACCTTAGTTTTGAAGATCTACCTGTAACTCCAATCAGCTTAAAGTTTGTCAGTTTTGACCAGCAAGGCAAAGGCTAAAATAAAACTTAAGAAAAGACTCACTCTAGGGCAATGGGAGTTTTTAAGTCAGGCTTTAGGTCGGGGCATCTAAAAAAGTTAGTCCCAGTAGTCATTTGAAGTGGAGTTGGCAAACCTAAGCAATACAGGTTTATTTGTAGACCATTTATTGTTTAAAATGGCAGGGGTTTCCTGCTATTAAAATATACAAAGTTTTGCTTTGAAGATAACTGCAGCATTACTGTTTTCACCATAGATCACTGTTCTTCCTTGAAGGAAGAACTCCAGTTCCAAACCAGTAAGAGGTTTTGGGTGAGCACTTCTGATGAATGAAGCCCACTATTGATCTGAGGAGTACTGTAGATGCAGGGATGAATAGGATAAACTAGTGAGACCTGACACTGCAGAGAATGTAGCAGAAATGCTGCTTGGCTTATAATCATGAAAAAATCCTATCCGTTCTACTCTTCAGTTGACTTTTTTTTTTTTAAGGTTGTCACCTTTTCTTGTCTGAAATAATCTCTTACTATGTGTCTCTAGAAATTTGAAAAAGGGTTAGACTAACTTTTGAAGAGGTAACAATTTTCAAAAGCAAAACAAATTGTGCAATTTTGGAAGGGATAGAAAGCACTATGGAATATGCACGGTGGTAAATCGCTGATTTTGATAATACTGCATATCTGCATTTTGTCCATAACTGGAGTTATTTTTTCCTGAGTTTGCTCTGTTTTTATTTCTGTATGAAAACTTGCTTCTTGAACTAATTGTTCCACTGTTTATCTTGGATCTTGTTCTTTTGGCAGCCATCACAGATATTTTCCTGATATTTTAGCTCTTACTTAATTCACCATAAAATTGGTGGTGGGATTAATTTCTCTCAAATGACACTTTAATGCTCTGGCAATGCCTAGTCCACCTGCCATTCTATTACATCTTTTCAGAAGTTACTGAAATGGTCTCAATTTTTTTTTTTTTATTGTAGGTTTCATATATACTGGAGAAGTTGTGCATCGAATGCTAACAGCTACACAATATATTGCACCCTTAATGGCAAATTTTGACCCCAGTGTGTCAAGAAATTCAACAGTCAGATACTTTGATAATGGTATGTAGTAGTCCTTCATAAATGAATGTGTCTGTGTCCCTTGGCTCTTCGTATTTTCCTAAATAACTATTTTTGAAGGAAAAATTGAAGATTTTTTTTTTTTTTAACTCACAAGCTGTGTAAAGCATGTGGCTAGATGTCCATAAACAGTTCTTAACTTAGAATTCGGTTAAAGAGTCATGAATGCTTTTTCCTAATTGGATAGATATCTTCTGGATGCTAAAGTACATAAACTCAAACTAGAAATGTATTTTATCAATTTTAAAAACAAAAATCTGTCTTGTATAAAAGTGCAAGTTCCTATTACTTCAAAAAACCCACTAGCTAAAATGAAAATAGCATTTGTGGAATGTAATAGCAAGAATACACAGAAGCAGGGCAGGTATAAGTTTAATAAACCTGTTGATGATTAAGTGTGCCTGGAGTCCCAGGACTGGAATCCAATACACTGATCTACACCATGAGTTCTCAACAGTCCCTCATACAAAAGACTGAAAGGGTAAAAGGCAAACTGCAGTGTTATACTTGAAGCTCTGTGAGATACTTCACAGGCCTTGAAAGTGTGGATATTTGTCTCATTAAGTTGGTTACAATCAATATTTTGAAAACATAACCTATGTGATTAAAAAGCATCTGGTGCCTTACCTCAGGCCTTTAGCGATCAAATTCAATGACAGTGACTGTCTATTCTGAATTTAAAACTTACAGAGTTTAGTATCATGACTTAATATCATGAGATCTATAATTGTTTTAAATCTTCCAGGATAAGCCTGTGCCATTCTGTGTATGTTTATTTATAGTTAATTTAAGCACAAATTATGAACATGTCCAAAAATATGTCACATTTCCAACCAGGTGTGTTAATTTTTATTCTTTAGATCAGGGATCAAAATGTATCCTATCACCTTTGCACCTAGTCATAACATTTCCTTTCAATCTAGTCATTACTTGCAGCATTTATTTGTTAAAAATCCAATAAAATAGACTTACATGAGAAAATCCTACTCCTTGCATGGAGAATTTTCAAACAGAAAAAATATTATTTTCATTTCATAAATTATTTGACATTATGGCCTGAGATCTGTCATCTCTACTGAAAGAATCTGAGGATTCTGGGGAAGACATTGCTAGTTCTCATTATATTCCTAACTTCCATTCTCCATACCAGGTGTATCAAGCTGTATCACATGGCTTTCATGACAAGGTTGAATACTACTTTGAGATTTTGGATCCCTCTTCATGTGTAAGGCATGATGATCTTTTGGACCCCATGTGCTTTAAGACAAAGAATTTGCTATCTTACCCCAAATAAAAAGGAACTGAGCAAATTGTATCTTCAGCTCCTTATTTCTTATTCATGCATGTTTTATCCCTGTGAGTAAGTGTGCTGCTTTAGAGTGGCATCTGTAGCGGGCAAGCACAGAGCATGGTGACCCATCGAAGTCTCACTCATGAAGCTAACTGCAAGGAACTTATGTACACACGAATCTACATAAAGGCCCTGGGAATGAAACGACTGTTCTGGAGGCAGCTGACTTCCACTTTAGCTTGGGATTCTGAGATGCACATAGATCTGAGGTACTCAAAGACTGACTATAAGAAGTTCTGGCTATTTTCACTCCAACAATTTTAAAAGTCCCTTTAAATTCCTTTAAAATGAAATTTAATACAATCAAATAAATATTCAGAAAGCAATTAATGACTATGGCCACAGAAGGAAAAATGCACTGTGTGCACAATTAATGAACATGTACTGTGCTTATGAAAGACACATGGGACAATAATGTGGTGGACTTAGCGCAGTATGTACTAAAAGCTTGCATGCTCATAGTTTAATGACATCCCCTACCAAGGTGTGTTCATGGAAGTTACAGCACAGAAGATCTGTGACAAAAGGTGTTTCAAGGATATATCAAAAATGCATTGAGCTGGATGCATACTGACCCGCCTTGAACACTCCAGGAAGAAAAGAAATTAAAGTGTTGTGAATCAAAGCACATAACTCCCATTAGTGCCAAAGAGAGAAGTATGCTGAGGAAGGCATATAAAGACAAAAAAGTCATTTTCAGTAAGCACAGTTTTGGTGATAAGTGTCTTTCAGCCAAGCTGCTTGAATATAACCCTTAACATCTGTAAAACATGCTCACAGGGATGCAAGTTTCTTGGGGTACATTTTTAGTACGATAAGTGGATATTCAGACAGAGAACTCCCATGAATATTAACGAGCCTCTTGCAACTAAATCTCTGTACACCAGACTCAATACTTACCCTGTCTATGGACTCTTAGTGGTTTTAATTTAAACTATGTTTATTTATTGCCAGCACCTAATATTTTTCAACTTGCAGAACCTCAGCAAGGGCTTGCACCAGGCAAAAAAAAAAATAATGCTATTCATATTAATGCATAGTTAATGGAAGAATCTGAATTCCTCAAATAATAACTTCTACTAAACAGGCAATGCTATTAGCCCTTCAAATTTCAAAGTCATTAGGGTATATATATATAGTGTGTAAAAAAAGCCACTGCAGAGCAGTGGTTGTGGGAGCACACCTGAACTCTGAGTGCTGGATCATATCTTTAGTGATTGTTGACTCCTTGTGCAATTCCAGACGAGTTACTTGACCACTCGCTTTAGCACACTTCCGTGTGAGTAGTTGAGGTAGCTATTTGTGGCACTGTGGTGTCTACCTTTAAGATGATTTCAGTTGCAACTTGTGTTTGTAATATCTTTATCATTTCAAGATGTTGGGCTGAAAGTTGCTGAAAAGAGACAAAGCACTGTTCTTGTTTCAAGTAACTGCAGTTAAGTACTTTTTCTACAGTCAGTTAATAATTTTCTCACATTTTTTTCTTCCCTTTGCCTCTCTACTCCCACTCTGGGGTTCACAGGCACAGCACTAGTTGTCCAGTGGGACCATGTACATCTGCAGGATAATTACAACCTGGGCAGTTTCACTTTTCAGGCCACCCTTCTCAATGATGGGCGTATCATTTTCGGCTACAAAGAAGTAAGTTGGGTCTGAAAATTGTCATTTAAGTAGACAAATTACTTTAAACCTGCCAGGAATTCCCTACATTTGGGGGGGATATTTGAAAGTTCAGCTATATAAGACCATTTCAGTATATTGCTTATAAGATCACTATTTTGCTGAAAAAGACATTTTATTGTAAAAGTGATGTTCATGTGATGGACTTGAAAACCATCCACATGGCTCCAATGTGTTACTCCTGGATTACAAGTGGCCTTTTTTAGGTGGTTGTAAGTATCGAGTAAATTCTTGATTGTTTAGTAAATTCCTCTTGGGTTTTGAAAGGTAGGGTCTAATTTGCTCAATTAGTTCACCTAACTTGGGCCTGTTTGAAAATACTCTAGAATCAATGGTTAGTATTAAAGTGTCACCTTTTTCCTGCAGCTATCATTTTTTGACAACTGATGTATTTTGAAGTTCATATGTTTCAAATAAGAAATAACTGGTTGGTATCTCTAGCCCTGTGAGGTTTTCCATCTGTTTGGTGATAACACTGGTTAGATTGAGGCCATTTTGTTTGTTTTCATAGCACCAATATGTTGTTGTCTCAGTTGGGCTCTTCCGCATGCTCCAAGTGTTTCAAGTTGTTACTTTAGGTGATTTTTTTTTTTTCTTGCTAGAGTTGCTAGAGTCTTGGAGCCTATAGCCTAGAGGCTATACCTCCAGTTAAATTTCATGCAAATGAGAATCAGAAGGTAGATAAACTCAAATCTCTAGGGGCAGAGAACAATTTCTTTTTTTATTTGGTTATTTTAATCTCATTTTGGCACGCAAAGGGTGTCTTTCTCTTTAAGATGTCTCTCTGTTATCCTCCTTACATTAAAAAAATGTAATCAGTGATATAACTGATTGCCCAGACTTGGAGAAATCTAGGTTCTCTTCTTTCTCTGCTATAAACCAGTTGTGAGCCTTCAGGCTCATTTTTCATGCCTATGTTGAAGCCATGCACCTGAATGAAGCAGAAATAATAGTAGTCCTGTCCCCTTCATTAGAAAGCTAGTGAGGATCTGGGTTAGTCTACTAACAGTAGTCATATCTTCACCTAAGATAGATGTCTTTGCACCTTGCAAACAGCATTGCTGCAGGATACTCTTACTGGATTAGTTCTGTAGACACAACAAACTTCTGGTATGCCCACGGACCTGGCTTTCCTTATCTTATAAAAGACATGCTGATGCAAGGTCTGCTTAGACTCCGTGTCTGAACATTATGTACAGGCTAGTAGTCTTCATCTCTGAAAATGCAGTTTATTTGCATTCTGACTCCAGCTTCATAAAAGGTTTACTCTGCTTAGCACAATGGAGCCTGTGCTTGATCAAAGGAGTGTGCACCAAAGCTTTGTTTATCTCCTGTTGTTGAAACTTTTTTAAAGGAAAAAAAAAAAATCTTTTTAAAGACTGCAGAAACATTCCTGCCTTCAAGGCCCAGAGAAGTGGGGAGGGACACTACTTCAATTTCTAATTTTAAGATACACTTGACAAGAACTATATATGTGTTCTGACATTAAAATGGTGACATTTTCAGGACACTACTATTCTTGGTTATGAGATGCTCTGCCCTGTCTGTTACTGTCCAGCCCTGTGCAAAATGAATCTAACATGGTTGATAGAACCTGTTGCTCTAGACTGATAGTATCTTGCATTCATTTTGCATAAATGTAAATGGTGATGCAGAGTGCCAGGCAGTGGAAAACTTTATTCATTTAGGAAGACAGGAGGAAATGGGCCACCTTATTAATCACATGTGGTTCCCTAGAATTGCATGCAAGTACATCATTTAGTCTGTGGCTAAACAATTTCTATGCTACAACGGTGTAGGTTGCTTGCTCTCACTGCACTGCTGGAAGCTTCCTCCAGAACCACAGTGCTTTTGTGGGGAGGAGTTATTGATGTTCTTTTCATTAATTCTGAAGCAGAAAGAATTGGAATTTACAAATGAGATAATTTGCATTTTTTCCACTGCTGAATCTTTGAAAGCCCCTGTAATGAGTTATTCTTGTCCTGAATGGAGTTACCAAACATCACTTTGGAATTACTGCACGTAGTTAAGGAAAGAGACTTTTTAAAGTGGTGATAGTAACATGTTAGTGATCTGTAAATCTTTTGACGAAAGATTTCTGTAAAATCTTAGAACGTTACAACTAGTGTATTCCTTTGGGGAATGTATTTGGAAGCTGAGATTACCAGAAGACTATACTCTTTATTTGCACCTTTTACTCCATTAAAACTACCTCAGCTTTTCACCTAAATGAGGAAAATTGAATAAAATTTCCAATCACTGATCAGACACAAGTTGTCTGAAAAGAAAAACTGAGACACTTGTGAATTTAAACTTGACTCTAGTGCTTATAAGTCTGGGTAGGAATTTATTTACTTTCCAGTGCTGAATCCATTGCTTTCCTTCCTTTTGGAACCATCTCTCTTGCTGGTGAGTCATGTTGTCAGGAGCCCCATTAACTCCAGTAAGATAACCTATGTGAGTGCTCACTAGCACGGGTAAAAGTTGTACAAGAAGATTTCCACCATCTTTTTGGTGCCATTTAATTTTAGCATCACAGTTCACTAAAAATGACAGTGATGTATAGCAAATCTGCAAGGTCTTCATTGCATTGTCACTGAAAGTCTCCAGGCTGAAACACCACGTAAGAAATGCAGCAGACAGGTTGCCAGTAACTTTATAAAGCATCCCACAGGGGCTCTGTACTAGTGACATCAGGCGTTTATCTTGAAGAATCTACTTTTAAAATAACTGTGATTATACTTTTAAGGGAGGTACAGATAGGGACTTTTATGTCTAAAGCACTTCAGATAAATTCTTTTATTTCTTAGTTATTCAAACCATTTGAGATTCCCTGTTTCATATCCTTCCTGCTCCTGCATCAGGTTTGCTACCTCATAAACCTGGTGTTGACCACCAAGGCAGGATCTTGGCTGAGGTTTGCTGAGTATAAAAGGAGTTGTTCTGCCCAATCTTCTGCATTTCATTGTTTGCCCAATAGGAAGCAGCCTGAAATGCACAATTTTTATCCAAAATCCAGAATAGATTCTGAAAAAAATAAAAATTTAGAAAAGGAGCTGAGCCACCAGGATAGTGAAATCTGGAGACACCAGAATATCTTTCAGAAGAGTTAATGGGTAGGAGAAGGAGCTGTACAGTCAAGTTTTCAAAACGTAAAAACAATTTGAAATATAGCAAGGTCCTATAGCAAGTCAAATATTTATTTTTTTACCAATTTACTTTGTTTACAGTACATACAGCTTCCATTTTAAATATCGGTTTGCTTACACCAACTGTTAGTGTTCTGGCAAATGGTCAATATGTCAGGAAGCATCAACTGGCAGGAAAACTTTACTGGTGCACCTCTACTACATATGAAATACATTACAGAGCAAACTAACCAACATAACATAGTAATAAAGAAAATTTTCTGGAAAGGCATACTTTTTAATGTATTGGTAGTGAATACTAATTTCTTATGTTCTAAATTTCACAGTTCAATTCTCAAGAGCTTTTCTTCTTTTCAACAAAATAACAATTCTATATAGTCTTTTCCCATTAGTGCTTATAGCTAATTTTCCTTAGTGTAACATTTGGTTTCTTTTTCTGTCCATGATTAATACAGGACAAATTAGGCAAAGGTACCAAAGGCTTTGTTAATGGTTTAGGATATTTTTTCTTAATTTCATTGGCTTGAAGGCTTTCTTTGTTCATTTAAATAGTAATGACTCTCTATTTATGTAGTAATCCAGAAACCATTATTAAAGTTGAAATGCTTGTTCAAATTGCCCAATATGCGAAGTTGGAAAATAATTCTGAGACTTGTAGTAGAATTTCTTGCTACTGTGAAAGGAGGCAGAATTGAATGGAACTGATTAAGTGCTAGCACTTAGATAAAATTGATGCTCCTGCTATGCATGATGGAAAATACTCTGTTTTCAGTAACAAGACTCCAAACCTTGTGATTGTTTCCTGAAAACTAAAAAAAATGCACAGTTTTTGTGGATATTCTGCCTGCATTATACATGCCTGGCATTTCTTTGCCTCTGCTATTGTTATCAAATATATTAACACGGAAACAGGATCTTTGATTTTATGAGGTGATCAGTTTATGCAACTTAAAAGTCCTGAATAAGTTTCATGCAGTTTGGCCTGTAGATTAATTAATAACTATTTAGGAAACTGGCAATGAAAATCCTATGTAAGTACTATTGTGTTATTATTTTGCAGCATACTCTGGCTCTTTTCTTTGACTCAGTTTTGAAGTGGGGCAGTAATTGCACCCTGCTTACCACCTCCTTCAGAATAAGGTCAGAGGCCATTATTTTATTCTTGTTTGAAGGGTAAGATTCTGACATGTCCTCAAAGTTGAAAAGAATAAAATCTGAGAACTCTGATGGAAAATACTGTCTAGATTACTGATCCCAATGATGAATAGAATTCACCATGAATTCTAAATATTTTTCTCCCTGTTGTTGAAGTATATAATCCAAAATACAGATGTCAATGGCCCCAGCACTAGTCTGCATTTGGGAAGCTTATTCATAAACTGGTGACTTGTACAACACAAGAGTTCATATTGTCTGTGGTAGAGCTAACACACACTTTGGAATGATTCTAGTTAAAATCCATCCTCTGAACATAATGCCATAAAACCCCTGCCACACATTAGCAACCACTTGCACATTCCTAGCTTACTGTTCAACTGTTTAACATGTCAGCCTGTCATGACATATCTTGCCATTCAGGTGAGGAATTTGGAACATCAGCTACCTGTTTGCTACCTATGTTTTGCTGTAATTTTCAATAAATTATTTTATCTTTTACTACAAGCCTTCTGTCAAAAGGGCATATTTCCTAATAGGCCACCATATGGTAAAAGCTCATTTTATCTTGACATCTCATTCAAAAGATTTCACTATATAATCGCACTCAGTACACTCATCACCAAGTGAATGAAGTATTCAGTTCTGTAAAATTATTTCTTTTCCACGCTTTAAAAATAAACATATGTTTTTGTAAATACAGGTTTAATAACGCTGTAGTTTTTCCAAGAAAATAAAAGAATTTTCCTGGGTCATGGATTCCCTTCTACTTTGACTGCATTTCTGTCCGTATTACTAGTTGTTTGACACAGGCTGTACCTCAGTTTGAAGAGCTGGCTATACTAACTTAATTTATGTTTTCTTCACCTTACACAAACACTTGTTTCTAAACCTTGTTTCCAAAACATATATCCAAATTTTTGGCTGCTTCTTCTGTTAGACTGGACCCTACTACAACTTTTTTATTTGTTTTAGAAAATGATTCAGCAAGTTCTTCACTCTTGCTAGAATATCCAGCGTGAGTGTGGACACCTGCAGGGATTTTGGCAAAATCTACTGAGATATTTCTGCTCCAAAATTTTCTAATTTCTCCTCAAGGTTTTGTTTGTATTTTCTGTTCAACTTGGCTACTGCATCCTATTTTAGTACCAAATATCACTGGGTCATTCATAATTTTATTAGATAGTGAAACTGAAAGTGACTCTCAAGCTCTGAACCAAGTTGTAATGAAAACAAATTTATTAAAAAAACCAAACAACAAACCACTTGTGGCATTTGTACTGCAAGAACCCATCACTCTTTCCTGAAAAAAAAAAGACGTTGGTTTGCTGTTGTCATAATTTTTGAGGGAAATATGCAAATTGTTCAATTATTCACAAATTCAGAAAAAATGTGTGCTAAGGCACTAGACTTAAAATTAAGGAGGCTTATTCAAGGAGACCCGAGTGCAACTTCTCCTGGTTTGCACTCACATGTAAAAATGAGTATAATTCTTTTCATGTATCAGGCACAATTTGTGCTTTGAGCTGCCAATTTTGCCAGCATATTTTGTTGGTCACACACCTACTCATAATGTCAATTCCAACTACATTTTGTATCCATAGAACTCATTCCTTTCTTCATCTGCTGTGTTTCTAACTTCAAAGAGAAATAGTCATTGCATCCTTCTCATCAGTGCTTTTTCTAACTTGGTTACCAATAGCTTCTCTAGAGTATCCTCCTCAAAATCTTTTAAGACTGTTTCTTTGGTAGTTAATATAAGCTTTTCTCTACAGTATTCCGAGACTGTGAACAATTCCCTTATTTTGTTTATACTTTCATGCTGGAGAATGTTTATAGACTTATTTCTGAACTCATTGAGTCTTTTATTTTGAAGACTTTGAAAATATGTCTTTTAGCCTTCTTATGTCATATTCTCCAATAACTGCATCAGAGCTAAGCTGATATAAGCCAGATTTAAATTGATGTATTCCTAGCAGTATTTGCAGGCCACTTCTGTTTTTCATGTTAGTTTAACATCATTCCTTTTGTTATACCAAAGCAGATCATGTCTGCAAGAACCCCTAAATAAATCAGCTAAACCAGTCACTAAATCAAGTAAAAGAAATGGAAATTTATGACACTGTTTAATTCACCAGAACTCACTTTTTCTGTTAATATTCTCAAATTTAACTTTTCCTAGACAGCTACCAGTGTAATCAGGAAAAAGCACAGCTAAATGATATTTTGGGAACAAGGAGAAGAACAACTACTGATGCTCAAATATCAGAAGTCATGCCATTAATTGACATGTAGAGAACACTGAATCCTCATTCACTGGATGTGTAACCAGCTTTTTACTTTGGCATTTTTCTGCTATGTGAAAAATACTGACCAACAGTATAATTTTGGTAGTTTTACACAGGTAAAGCCAGAGCAGACTATAAGATTAGCTGAGCTAGCACCTTGTATCTCAGTTTCTTACATTTGACCCAGTTTCATCTGTCTTTAGCCTAGTAATTTTTGGTTAACTGAAGGCCAACTTAGAAAAATAAGATATCCAGCTGTGATATGAAAGCAGCAATGAGTAGAGAATCATAATTTCCCTTGGTAGTTTATCCCAGTGGTTAATAACACTCAATCATAGAAACATGGGGCTTATTCTACTTCGAAGGTCTACAGCTTCCAGCTTCTGGTTATATCTTTTTGTGCCAGATGAAAAAACTCTTTAGCCCCTGAGTAATTTCTCCCCATGGCAGTACTTGTTTATGGCAATCTAGCCAGCTTTCCATTTTCCCTTTGAGAAGCCAAATAGAGCTCTTGTCGTGGTTTAACCCCAGACAGCAACTAAGCACCACGCAGCCACTCGCTCACTTCGCCCCCACCCAGTGGGATAGGGGAGAGAATCAGAAGAAAAAAGGTAAAACTCGTGGTTTGAGATAACAACAGTTTAATAGAACAGAAAGGAAGAAATTAATAATGATAATAGTAACAATAATAAAATGGCAATAATAATAAAAGGATTGGAATATACAAAACAAGCGACGCACAATGCAATTGCTCGCCGCTTGCTGACCGATGCCAAGTTAGCTCCCAAGCAGCGATCGCCCCAGGCCAACTCCCCCCAGTTTATATACTGGGCATGACATCACATGGTAGTGAATACTCCTTTGGCCAGTTTGGGTCAGCTGCCCTGGCTGTGTCCCCTCCCAACTTCTTGTGCCCCTCCAGCCTTCTTGCTGGCTGGGCATGAGAAGCTGGAAAATCCTTGACTTAGTATAAATATGACTTAGCAACAACTGAAAACATCAGTGTGTTATCAACATTATTCTCATACTGAACCCAAGACATAACACTATACCAGCTACTAGGAAGACAATTAACTCTATCCCAGCCGAAACCAGGACAGCTCTTTAACCCTTCTGTTAATGTCATTTGAGACCTGCAGAAGTTTTCAAAATATTTTTATGACTCTCTTAATCTTCCTTCTCTTAAGTTTTCAGCATCTTTTTAAGAAATAGTTCCCCCCAAAGTATGTGTAATATTTCATTAATGATCTAATGTGCAGGTACAAGTAAAATGGCCACCCCATTCCTAGGCTGTATTTCACTGTTTGTGTAACCAAATATTACATCAATTAAGTTTTCTTGGTGCCATGTCCTTTCTGACAGCCGGAGTTGTTCATCCACTACAATACTGAGATCCCTTCCAGAACTGCTGCTTTAGACCATGGTCCCCAAACCCCTACCTTGTGCTTTTTTTTCTCTGAGTTATAACTTTGCAATTTTTGCAAGATCTAACTTTGCTAATCGATCCAGGCCTTTCATTATTTTTACTCTACCAGTGTCATCTGCAGAACTGCTAGACAGTAAATTTGTGTTTCCTTCCCTTCCAACTTTTGAATACTAGGTCTGATGACTGGAGAAGAAAGATACACTGTAAAGACGCACTGTCAGTCTGAGCTGCTGCTTTAGTGTGGCTACTGTTTGTGATCAGTCTAGTTAACTATATTAATATTGTATAAATGCTACATGTCACTAAGTCAAACACCGCTCAAAATTCTAAAGCTATTATCTACACAAGTATCAGCCAAAGCTGCAATCTTGCCCAAAGAATGAAATCAAACTCGGCATCTCTTTTCATACAACCCTGTTGCCCAGCATCAATATCTCTGTTATGTAAAGCTGGACTGGTCTATGGCTATCTAAGTCTTTTTATTTCTTCCTCTAGATATTGGCAAGTGAGCATCTGGCATTTTCCACATTTTCCATGACACTGATAATTTTCCTGCTAGTCCATGACACATTAAACACAAATATCCTTGGGCCAGAGCTCCCTTCAGGTAGCTCTTCAAACAGTTTTCAGTGTAAGTTAACTGAGCCATAAGCTTTTAAAATGTTCATCTCAAGCTGAACTTTCACAGTTCGTGTGTTCAATAGTAGAAAAGAGGTATTGCTTCCTCCTCCTTGTCTGATACTAGCACATCCCACTTTTTCTTCAACTGGGGGAAATAAATTACTGAAAATTACTGCCCTTTTCTGTTTCATCATAAACAATTGTTCCACCTCTAAGTGTCGATGTGAATATTGTTATATAAGCAGCAAAGCAAACTAGGATAAAATAAAAACTAAAACCAATAATTTCAATCTTTAATAAATCATTAGTCATCTTATGCTGTATTGTATAAAATACTTATTTAGGACTTCTAATTTACACTGGTTAAATGTTCATTCTGGTAGTGCTGTTATTTTTATTCTGAATTTTTTTACTTCGATAGTTCATGCATATCTTCCTGTTTTGTATTCCAGATTCCTGTTGCTGTAACACAGATAAGTTCGACGAACCACCCAGTGAAAGTGGGACTCTCAGATGCATTTGTGGTTGTGCACAGGATCCAGCAAATTCCCAGTATGTAGAAATGTAGTGGTGCTAATGGTTTGGAGGCTGAGAAACAAGTATAAGCTGATTTCATCAAGGATGATTAGCTGCACAACAAATCACTTAGCTAATTTCAGCTTGTTAATTCAAGTGTAATTTTATTTGCTTGATAATTCCCAGTGTGGCTTTCTCTGTCATTGTTTCTTTTGAGCTGATAAATTAAGTAAATAAAACTATATGGCCAGCCAAATAATGTGAAATTAAACTGTCAACCAGCACAATTTGGTATTCCATAAGATACTTTGTCTGGAATATGTCTCTATATCCATAGTAGGGAAGAAGCAACCTGTTCAGAAAAATCTTCTGTATCCAAAAAGAGAAAAATACCCAGGCTGGAAGTTCTTGATATTTTACATTCTGAACTTCAAATTCATTTATACATTTTAGTGAGAGAAAAGAAGAGGAGACGTAGTTATTAAATAACATCTTGGGCTCACATAGTCGTGGCAACAGTAATGCAGGTGACACTTAATTTTCTCTGGCTTTAACTATACTTTATATGACTTGACTGAAGTCAAGTGTAATTTCCTCAATGCTTTGTTTTAACATACTGTGTACAGAACCCTTTGAGGTTGTTTAGCCATTAGAGAGTATGCTCACTTTCCAAGTCTGCTGGTTTTATTTACACATTTAGAGCAAATTTACTAAGTTCAATTTTTGATGATCCCTTAATAGCAGGGTGTAGATGGAAGGAGCTGCTCTTGAACCAGCCTCCGAGGGCTGAGTCCAGGCATATTCTTGTGAAGTGAACCCTGACAGAGGTGTGGCACAGATAAAGCTCATAAGGACTGTCCTGACCCAGCCCATCTTTAAGGCAGCCTGCAGATGGGGTTGACACTAAAGTGCCTTTGCCTCTCAGCTCATCCTATCCCCTCATCACATTTAAATGGTCTTTGATATGAGGGAGCATAAATCCTATGTCTTGTATGTCCTACCATGGGGAAGATGAAAAATTTCAGCACCATCTGTTGCTTGTTGTGAACTCAGAGTAGTGTGAAGGAGGTTGGCATGCCCAGATTTCACTTAAAAGATCAGGTCTTGGAAGAAATTTGTTTCTGAAGTATGATAGATAGTTGTGACGTGCCTGTGGTCGCATGGATTGCTTTCGAGTGCTTAGGAACAAATGAATCCAGGCAACCGATTTCAGCAATTTGAGTGATGTTTGTAAGTGAATGATCTGAATATTTCTGTGAGTCTTCAGCTTGTAAGAGCTCCTAAAATGGATTCAGGTGGAAATTAGGTTGATTGACTTGTGCAAATGGTTTATAAGAATAGGCACACAGAAATTTATTGTAAGAGATGCAAGCAGTATGCAGATTTTTTGGCATCAATCCTCCGTCATCAAACAACACTAAAGGACTTATTTTAGATGTACATATTTTGTATGTAATATATATAGTATATGTGAGTCTTTATTTTAGTTCGAATGTTTCTTTCTGTAACAATATTTCAGACCACTACTACCACTAAGTAACATTGGTTTTGATGAATACAGTTACTTACTAGTCTTCTGGTTTTAGTATTTCTGTAAACCCTTTTGTCACGACACTTTCTAAGTGAAGTGACTGTAATTAGCAGAAAATCTGTCTAGTGTTTCATCTTAAACTTACTCTGTTCATTAAGTTACATTAAGGAGTGGGAGATAAGAAGAATAGAAGGTGGGTAGTCTAAAATGTGCCATTGCAGCAACTGTTATGATAGCATTATTTTTGTATTAATGTGTGTAACGCACTGCTTTTCTCCTTAACGACTGGTTCTGTGGATGGTGGTAATTCATAATTATTTTTGCTAGTTTCCAGCTTTCACTAGAGCTAGTATTAATCAAGGGAACCATCAGTTCGCAGCAGATTTTCCTGAAGCTAAATTGTGCTTTCAGTGAAACAGGTTTATATTAGTATGTACAGGCAATGTAATAGCACCCTGACAGAACTGGTAAATAATGTTGGCCCACAGAGAGCCACTGTCAGATGCTCTTAAAATATGCATGTTCTTGCATTCTTGTTTTTCAGAGATGTTAAATCAACCATGGCTCTAGTCAATTACTGTAAAAGTGATATGATAGAATTGTTTTACTTTATTTGTTAGCTCCTTAAGACAACGGAAGAATATAAATTGGTGTTTGTCCCAAAAGAAGGCAAAGATAGTGTAACTACTAGTTCCTGCTTACCACTTTAGCAAAGACAGTATAGCTGTTAGTTCTTACTTACCACTTTAGCAAAGACTTTTCCATCGACAGAACCCAGTTTCCCTGTATGTTCATGGCTAGTTATAAAAAAAAACCCAAACGCAAATCAAACTAAAAAAAACCCAACTCTGCTGCTCCATGTTTGAGTTTTGTCAGTTATTTTTGTACATATCTTGCATTTGAAAGAGACATTAAGTGCAACACAAGCCTAATTGAACAAAAAAATCCTCTCAATTTTCATAAATGCTGAGTGTCTTCGGTGCAGTCTGTATGCTCAGCATTCTAAAATTTCAGTATAATATTCCTAGTTTTATTGAACTAATTTTGGAAGATTTAGGACTAACTATTTATCAGATTTTTTCAGACATACTGTCCAAAACATTAGTAATAACTTTTTTAATACTTCTGAAAGGTGAGTTCTAAAGCCAGGCAAAACTATTTCATACTGAGGAGAGAAAAACATGCTTTTTGATCAGCCATTTCATTTCAAAAGTGCATTTTAATGAGTGCTGAAAAAGGATCCTATTGAAGAACCAAGAGCAAAAAGAAAGGATTTGCTGAAGTTTTTTAAATGGGGGACCCTGAGCATTTCATACCTATTTTTGTTAAAATACTCCTACTTATAAAGGCTTTGCAGTAATACCCCTTTTATCTGTCCCTAAAAGAATACAGGCACCTACATTTGTTCACCTTATCTTTTAAGAGTTAGAGCACAGGGATGGAAGATTTTTGGCAGGTGGCTTTCTGCCTGTTTTCTATGGGTTTTTTTCTTGATCTGCTACTACTGCTTATATAGAGACAATGTCTTTCTTTTCGAGCCTATATGTGGTACTATTATGTTGATGCAGATTGGCCACTATTTTATATTTTTTTTATATATATGTATAGATACATATGGCTGTATATACTCTAGAAGTGCTTTGGAATGAATGGTAATGTGTGAAGGGAAGCGAATTTTTGCTTGACACCAAGGTTAACAAGAAAAGCCCTAAATTCTGAGGCTTATATGGCAGCAAAATGGCAAAATAAGTCCATCAATCAATTTCAGAGGAAAAGTTTCTGCTTCTTCCAGGTAATTCAAGTGAAGTGAGCCAGGCTCTGGACCACCCCTGCTTCTGATTTGTTCAATAAGTTAGAGGGAGCACCCTGATTTCTTCTTCTTCAGACAGACTGAACGTTTGTACATTAACCATTTTTCCTTTTGTAACAAAGACACTGAGAATGTTTAATGGATGTCTTCCAGTTAGACAACACATGACTGGTGAAGACAAAGCTGGGAGATAGCTTTATATATTCCTCCAGCAAGTCTTCTCTCCTCCCTTTTTTTCAGCATCTTTACTGTGTCAGGAACGTTGTCCCTGTCCCACCTTCTCTTCCCTCTTCCCTCTTATTTCTTGTTTTTTCTCAGCCATCCTTGGCATTCTGTTCTTGGTCCTTCTTTCAGTCACCTACAGTGTCTTTTGCTCTCCCTTCTGCAGACTCCCAAGACCTCTCTCTAATTTCATTACCATCTTTCTTCCCCTACATCTTTCCTTCAGGGTTACTACATTTCTCTCCTTTGTTTCAGTGCTCTCTTCCCTTTTGTCTTCAGTTAGCTTTTTATTGTGCATGAAGAAGAAATGAAAAGGCATTTCCTCCAACCCACTATTTTACTTCAACAATGAAAAAGCCCACCAGTGAGCTTGCCCAGGTTGTGCTTTGTTTTCCACGACAGCATGAAATACACTGGTAAAATGAGAGAGTGCCAGATACAGGGGGTCTACACAGTGAGTTACTAGTCTTGAACTTACAGATAATGGCTGTTTTTCTCCACAATGAGACATACTTCACCATGATCTTGGCCTCTACTGTATTAGGTACAGGTCTTTTAAGAAATCCATACCTTGACAACCCAACATTTAATGAGACTGAAATTACTCAACGACTGTGTACACAAACGAAATTGTAGCTGGGCTATGTGTTAGTAATATTCCAGTTTCAGTGCAATTAGTGCCACTCAATATGTAGCGTAACTCAAGCATATAATTAAGTGACAACTCTGCATGTTATAACTGTTTGCTGAAGATTTCTCTCCAGTTTGTTTACAGGAGTGAGGCCCCTGAAAGAACCTTAGCATTACCTTCCCGAAGGGTAAAAGAAGACTAGCAGTTTTTGTCGTGACATCTATTGTATAAAGGTGCAACACCATCTAGGAAATCACAAAGTCTAATTTGCTGCTGCCTTACTGGTAACATTGTCATTTACCTCTGTGCAAAGTGGGCCCCAAAGTTATCGCTCTAAATACGCAATATTTATTCTTGCTTTCCACTAGTGTAACTAATTCCACAGAGTGCCAGCTCCTCCACCCCTGTGTGTTTGCCTGCTGGCCCAAAAGGATTTAGCCAGGCAGCTGGGTTCCTTGGCACTAGGTGCCCGATTCAGGAGCAGAGAGGGAAAGAGATGGGCATGCTGCTAATCTTTGGTGGCATAACAGCACTTCAGGGATGGGTACAAGGTGATCAAACTTTAAAGTGTTCTTGTTTTAGCCAAAGCCTCAGCTGGCCATTGACCAGTCTCAGAATTAGGCAGTTCGGTGCACAGTGGCTTAAGGGGGTAAAGCATGTTTTTTTAGTGACTTTTAAGAGAATGACAAAATTAATACAGTTAGGGAATCTGAATTTTGATCTAGGTTCAGACATATGTAATAGTGAATGACCAACAGCAATTGGTGGCCGTTCGATTACAGGCACGTTTGATCCCAGTGTCAGTGCCTCGAGAATTAGTTAATACTGACAAGTTTAGCAATATGAAGCTGTTAAAAAGAAAGAACAAAGATTGCTTTGACATTCTGATTCCCTTACCTTTTATGGTGATGGCAATCAGACACACCAGGCTGGCAAAATATATATTTACATGAAGGTTTTATTCAGCCAGTGGTGCTAAACAAAGTCGCTATCAAGCAAAGCCAGTGGCTGCATGGTACAGCAGCTGTGCCCCACCCTTCTGTATCCCTTATATTTTTCACAAATTGCTTGCAGTGTAAGCTGGATATGTTTCTTAAATTGTTTGCTTTAAATTGACTTCTGCATAATCAAATGCACCCTCTTACCATTCGTGTTTTCTCTATCAGCGAAACTTAAAAAATGAAAGTGCAGCTGTATGAATACATATGGCCTTGTTTAGCAGTTTTTGCTGGGTATATGGCTGATCTCAATTCCCCAGAAATCTTTCACTGACAAAGGTTTTTATTTGTGTGAACATATAATTTAAAAAATCACACTGACTTCTCCAACGTTTTCACATTTCACTGCGTTGCAGGTTTTAGCTGAGGAACGCTGTATTAGGAAAAGTGATTATGTGATAGAAAAGTACCAGAGAGATTGTGCATCTGTTGGACATGTATTTAGAATGCTTTATTACTAGCTACTGACCCTTCAGCTATGTTAGGAAGTCACTGGTGCTATTCTGGCACTGCTCATCTCCAGAGCACTCTCCCTACCTAGTACGTTTAGTTAACTCTGGCAGTTCTGTTTCACAGAATATTTATATGCCATTATTCAGTTTAAAACTACTGTGATAAAATTACATAGACATGTGATAAAACTACATAGAAGTGTTTTGTCACACCACAGTCTTGCACATCTATAATTTACCAATCCATTGCTTAATCCCTTGAAGGGATTCTTTCAGTTGGCCTTCTGACCCCCCATATTGTCTCTCTAGGTCACTGAGGAATGTACTTACCTCAAGTAGCTGGTGTTTTCTTCAGCTTTTTCTGCTGGGACTGTACCTTTGTTCTTGTATTCAAAGACAGCACATGTACATGCCACAGAATCAAACCAAAGAACAATTTGGACTGTGTTGTAAATTAAACCAAATGTAAAAAAATAGAATCTGTTATTGAAAAAAAATATTATATCATTCAGTTAAAAAGGGTGTTTGAGATACTCAGACCTACAGAAAAGTAAAATATTTTCATGACTAGGAGAAGAATATATACATATTTTCTGAAATTCAGAACCAGGAATGGTACTTCAAAAACATATATGCATGCAAAAATTCCTTTTCTTTTCTTCCCTTCCCTGTTAGACCTGATGTAATGCCTCTTTTCAGCAAAACACCTGCACATGACGCTTAAATTTTTGTCTGTTACTACATCAAATTATTTCACTAGTTTGTGTCAAGTTGAGGTGCATACTGAAATACATGGGCTCATAAGTTATTTGTGACTCTGCCCTTGCACTTGTTTGTAAAAGAGCTAAATAGACAGCATAAGACAAAAAAGAACAAGTTCCACCTGAGTGAAAGGCAGTATGTGTCTTGGGTTGGAGCAGGAGTGTGTGTGGAGAGGTTGAGGGGGAAAGTGTCTGGGGAGAGTATTAATTTTCCTTTTTATCCTGTTGAGTTTAGCTTTTCTAGCCTGTTTTGTTAAGGGGGTACAGGCTCAGAATTCTAAATAGGAAGGAAAAAGTACATTTTGAGGAGCTAAGCATGGCATGTTTCAGGTCAGACTTTCAAAGGAATCTAAACCTGCATGTTTTACAACCTGGCCAGGCAGATAAATTTGGATGCTCGTGTTTCCAACCACCTGCCTGCAAGTGTATACAAAGCTGTTAGAAGGTGACTATGCAAATACCTCTCTGTGCTTAGGTTTCTTACAGTAGATGGATCCCTCGTATGCAAACTCACCACCCGTGGTTGGCACAGTCTTCTTCCTGAACAAGAAAAGATCAAACCTGAGTCTACCAGGCAGTGGGATTTAATGGGATCAACAGTCATGCTGAATTAGGCATTATTAGAATTTTTTTTTTCTTATAACAAACTTAGTTCTCTTAAAATCATTGTTTTTTAGAAATTTCATCCACTGGGTAAGATAAAAGTGCCTGTGACCTGAGTCACTGATTCTTACTGGATTTTTGGAAAGCCAGAAGCTCCTTACTTCTTGTAAGCCCTATGATGAGTCTATTAGGAAAGGTTCAGAGTAAACAGGATTATAGCATGCCAGTCTGTACCACTACTGATGAGATGAAATGGAGTTCAGTTAAAGTGCTGACACCCGCCATTTTAATTTATGTATTCATTTGCTTATTTTTTTGGACAGAAGGATAAAGATTTCCGTGGAAACAAATTACAGCCTTCAGCATTGGCAGGAGTTCATTTCAAACACATTTTGTGATCACTCTGATTTGGCAGGTGCTTTTATGGGACTTACCGTCCTGGGAGCATAAACCTCTCATTGCTGGCAAAATATTTTCCCCACCCCAGCACAAGATTAGCTTTGTCTTGAAAACCCTTTTTGTCCAGTGGGTTTAAAGGACATGGCTAAGACATTTATTGGGGTAAATATTTGGCACATCCCCATATCTGTCTTTTAACTAGTCAGAGTGACTTTGCAGCTAAAACCTAAAACTACCTCAACTCTAGGTGCATTTCATACCAAAAGAGAAATCTGTGATCAGAAAGGGTGAAGCCATAGCAAAGTCAGCTTCAAATAAATGGCAAGAGGAACTGCTTGGCAAAGGTGCTGATTTGGAACTAAATAGAAATAATATTGTCTGAAAGCCAGACACTGCCTACCTGTCCCTGGGAGCTTATGCAGTGAGAGAGGGCAGAGAAGCTCCTTCACCTGCAGCGATGCTGGCTGATGCAGGAGTTATCCCACCCAGCACAGCTCTGCTTCTGCTTCCTCATCCCTCCTCAGAGATTACCCTGTTAATTGCAACTGACACCAATAGTCTGATGGTTATTTTCTGTGTGGTGTAAGGGAGTTTCCCGTGCTTGTGCCTTTAGTGCTTGGCCATCCCTGTTTTCTTAGAAAGTCTCGTCCGCTTGAGCCAAGAGGCAACTTAGCCACAGGACACCTTAGTGTACTTTCTCTCTTCCCTTAAGAATTAGTATTTATTGCTTGATTGATTTTAGTTGAGCTTCCATTTTCTGTCTGAAAAATGCTTAAAACATCCCTCCTAACAAGAGATTGCAAAACCCACTTTGGATCTGGTGCTATGCTTAACAGCTGGGGAGCCCATGTGAGCCCACTTCAAGCTGCAGAAATACAGCCTTTATACCAAGCAACAAGGTGTGCCCTTATCCATACAGGGCTGGCAACACAGAAGACCGCCTAAGATTGAGTTTGTGGCTGTCTGCAATTCCTTTTCTTCTATTGCATATAGACTCAGACCAGCCATTGACCAGAGTAACCTGTTAATCCCTTGTATGTAACCCTTCATCTCTCTCTGGCATGATTCCACAGGGTCAGTGATTGTATTTAGCATTGATTTCAATTAGTTTAACAGGCCTTCAAAAAGGACATAAATCTGAATCCAGCACACCAGGAAATCATCATTATTGTGTCAGATTGGCAGAATAGGCTGTACTTTTTAATTTTCAAATGTACAAGCTTGCCAGTCTCCATCGCAGCCATGCACTTAAAATCTGGAATATTCAGAATACATGATAGGATATAGATCTGGAAACTAACAATTATGTGATTTTTTTCACACTTACCTTGTGCTTGGGCCTTACACTTATCTATGCCTTCAAAGCCCCTAAGAACGGTGCATTGACTATATTGAATTTCTGCTTTGAGAAACTTAGGTGCAGTCAGCTTGGGTAAAGATTATGCACAACATTGGCTGTTTAGGAAGACTTGTCTTCTTTAATGGTATAATATGAAAAAAATGTTCTAGTGCATTTAGATGTAAGCTAGCTTGTAGCTAACAAATTTGATTAAGCAATGAAATCAGTTTTCTTTGCACATCTTGACAACAACTGACAAAGTGAGCATATAAAGCATTTCTCTCAAGTCTGTAAGCTGAGAAATGTCTTAGGAAAGCAAGCATCTGAAATATACCCTAAAATGTCTGACAGTATACTCTCTAGAATTTCTGCCTAAATGAATGACTAAGATGCTTGAGAGAACACTCAGCATTTTCATAATCCTTTACCAGGAATAGGTACCTATTCTGTCAGTTCTGATGGTTTCTCAAGTGAAAAATTCTCTATCTATACCTTTTACATGTTCCTTCATGATGTCTAAAGTTAAAAATTTATTCTTGAGAAAAACTGGTGCCATGTGTGCACCTAAGGAACAGTGAGCAATCATTACATCCACTATTTTTCACAATCACAGACTGCAAAATAGTAAACTGTGAAAATATTTTTATTTTTCTTTCCTGGTAGATGTCCGTAGAAGAACAATTTATGAGTACCACAGGGTGGAGCTACAGATGTCAAAGATTACCAATCTCTCAGCTGTTGAAATGATACCTCTTCCAAGTAAGTAAAACATAACGCAGGCAGGAACCAGATCTGGGAAGGACCCCCCACCTAGCAACACACAGGCAATTTTAAATATTTTGTTTTATCTGTGGACTTGAAATCATGGACAGATTCATTTATCCTCTGTCAGATTTGTTCCCCCATGGATGATGTGTTTGTTATCCAGTGCATCCTCATGTATCTCGAGTTACTTTATAGGTATATAGCTCCCAGTAGGTTTTGAATGAAATCTGTGCCAAATCATTTTTTCAGAAGAATGATTATATTTCTTTTAAATTTGTTTCCTCAAGAAAAAAAGAACAGTTTTCATGCTTACAAGGCAAACACAAATTCTTCTGTGTACTGTGCATCACATTCCAAGGGAATATCACCAAACACATTTTGCAGTTCATCTGCCTCTTTTGTCCAAGGTAAAACTACATTGTTTAGAAACCTCTGTGTTGAAACTGCCAGCTGTACTATTGTGAAAAAATGGAAACAGCTATTTTTCTTTTTTCTAATCCAATTATAGTTCTTGCACACTTTCTTGCCAGTCTTATTATCTGCATTATGTCTGAATGTTAGCAACACCAAGGAACACTGGAGCGAGGGAAGAAAGAGATTTAAGGAAATACTTAATATTAAGCAAAAAGATAAAAATTTAGCAATGAAACTGAATAACAGATGTGGAAGTGGGAATATATTTACAAATGGAATACAAATGGAGTCCTACAGATAAAATGTACCTCTGTGCATAAGGTTGTGCAATGCATTGTAATAGGCTGGTTTTAGTGTCTTATTTTGGACATGCGTGAACCTGTTGAGTCCCTAAATATGTATTATCAGAAGATGTATCCTTTTTTGCTTTTTATGAGAATTATTTGTGAGACTAATGTAATAATTTGTGTTTGTTTATCTATGTCTCAGCTTGTCTCCAGTTTGCCAGCTGTGGTCCCTGTGTCACTGCCCAGATTGGTTTCAACTGCAGCTGGTGCAGTAAACTCCAAAGGTAAAGAAATGGATTTTTCTTTTTTTGCATGGGTATGCAGCTGTGCTCAAAGGATATCCAAAAACATTGCCCATGGGTTATTCAACACTAGGGGTTGTTATATTTAGGTCTTATATACATGCATTCACATGAACATACACCTCAATTGCGATCACTAGCAACACATCATTGTCCCATTTCACTTCAGCAAAGAAATTGGGCAAGAATGGTCAAAACAGTTGTTTTGGGGCTTTAGCCCTTGTTCCTATTTCCTTAACCCGCTTGAAAATCCTTTCAAAGGAGAACAAGAAGTAGAAATCGTAATAAAATTCATATTTTCTCCCTGTATCCCTGGCTTCATCAAAAATAATTTAATCACATGGAGGTGCAGGGTGGTAATGTAACTATAAAGACATCCTTGTTCTCTTAACAGTAGGGAGACTGACACATCCAAAGACCCAGAGTCTTTTCTTTTTTAACCCCTCATTATACTTAGCAGTTACTTTGGGTCTCCTCAGCCTCTCACTGTCACACTGATGAGGACAGTCAAGTCAGTAGCAGGAGTGATTTGGACTCTGTGGAGCAGCTGGAGCACAGACAGCAAAACGGAAACTCTTCAGCTGTAGCTTTTCTAAAAAGTTCTTCAGTTGCTGACCTTCATAGCAAGAATTTATTTAACACCAGTTCTCTGACACAAAATGCAGTATCATACTGGATATTTGTTATTGTGTTGTTCAACCCTAGTGGTTAGGTTCAGAAAAGTTACGTATAAAATTGATGCATAATGAAAGGAAAAAATGCTATGTGCAGCCTAAAACAGTGTAATGATTTTACACCATTCTGAAGAACTGATAAACAGATGATGAACATGGTACAGTATTAGGAACTTTAGGTCACTTTTATTATGTTTTCTTAAGCTTCTACTCCCTTAGTAAGTCATTTGAGAAGTCACTTCGTTGTCAGTTTCTCTTGCAAAAAACTCTTGAGTAGAATTACAGCTAAATTAAATCATTTCACAGAAAACATATCAAACATCTTAAAGAGCAAGGTTACTTGTAGAAAATTGTTCCGAGCAAGCATGAAGAGATCTTGCTTGCTTTAGCCAATTTCTTTCTTTTGAGTATTGCTTGATTCTCCTTCCATTAATAAATGTTGTAGCACTGAGTTTCTGTTGGCTTTGGTTTGAGCAAGGACTGTAGCTTTGTGGCCAGCGTTCTCATTTCTGTTTGGATAAACTCAATTATATGGTAAAGTTCCAACCTCTTATGAAGAACAGGCAAACCTTGAGATCCTTTGTGTTTTTCTGTAGTTTCTGAAGAACTGAGTTTCCTGAGTTCTGGAATTGCTGGAAAATCTGTTTTGCTCACTAAGGCACAAATTCACTGTGGAGATCTACAAGAATTTTATCCTTCACCTTTAGCAGGAAGCAACACCAGACACATAGTCACACTGTGTTCCCTTCCACATATTTAGGTGAATTTGTGGCTGCTCCTTCACAACTGGCAAGGTGTAATTTACTGCTGAATGATACACAGTCTCAACACACCTACTTCTGTTAAATTAAATTTTGCATGAAAAAAATCTTGCTTTTCATTTTGCCTGTGAAGATCACACTGCAATTAAAGATGAACCTAGCGTGAGGCAGTCCTGCACTGTTCCCCAAAAAACAGCTGGCCCCATGCTGCAGCACAGTAGTGCCTTTACCAAGCTGCAGCAGATAGATTGAACAGTTTTATTGCTGTTAATTAGTCCATTACTGACAGTAGTGAGACTGTCATATCATGCAGGCTGTGTTTGGACATTGTTTGACTAGCAGCAAAAGCAGAAACAGGAGTTAATGTCTTAAAAAAAAGGATGGATCCAGAAAAGCAAACTAAGATTATGCCTCTACATGGGAATTTCAGTAGTTTAAAAACAGTCATACCATCCAATTTTCATCTATAAAGATAAGTGCTATTCAGCCAGGTTTAAGCAAATGGAGAATTGTGTGTAGAATCATAATATAGTTCAGAATGGAAGGATTCACTAGAGGTCATCTAGTATAACCTCCCACTCAAAGCATGGCCAGCTATGAGATCAGACCAGTTTGGTCATGACTTTGTTCAGCTGTGTCTTGAAAACCTCTGAGGCTACGGTTCAGTCCCCTGAACATCTTAATCTTATACTAGATTTTACACCTTATTTTTCAAATTGTTATTTCCTCCTGAAACATGGCTTTGGTGACAACATCTGTCTCAGGCCCCATTGCCTTTCTTGGCCACTGTCCTCCAGCTTCTGGAATGAGCAGCTTATTTCAACTAATTCAGTTCTACAGAGAAACAGATCTGAAATAATAAGTGGATACATATTTTGTGAAAAGAGGCAACTTGCTTTCCAACATGTGAAGACTGAGCATTTATTCAGTTAGGGTACATTACACTGCAGGATCATTGTGATCAGGACTCATTCCTGCCTCAGCTTTGACAATTTTCTGCTCCCTACCAGTTCTAGATACTCTCACCTGCCTTCTAGTCAAGTGCCTCTCTTCTTTTACCTTCTGTTCCTCAGCATGTTTATTCATTTTAGGGAGATACAAAAAAAAAAGCCTTATTCCATTCTCAGTGAAGATGTCTGGATCACAGAAGAGTACTCAGAATCATTTACTTCAGTACTACACTGTGGTTTTGCTCCCCTCAAAAATAAATTCACTGTGTTAAAATGTTATTTTTGCATGTGATAAAGAAGCACTTGCTCAACAAGAAAACCTCACTGTCCTGGTTAAAAATCATAATGGATGGAAAGTTGTGAGTTCTTTCATCATAGTGCTCCAGCTTTTTCTGTGTGTCGCTGCTCTTCAGTCACCAGCCTTGTAAATCAACCTAGACTTTTCTCTCCTGTTGTGATATACATTGCTCTGCTGCAGCAGAATAAAATCTGCTTGGAAAAACAAAGGCAAAGCATTACATGGAGTATTCATGTAGACATTTCAGAAGTGCCTAGAGTACAAAGAAAATTAATATTTACAGTCCACTTTCAAATGACTGCTCACAGGGGTTTTTGAAGGAAGCAGAAGCAGGTGCTTAAGAGTAATGCCTGAGTAGTGCTTCTGTGTTGCAAAGCTGACTGGACACACTGGTCCAGGAGGAGAGAAACCAAAAGCTGTCTCTCTTGGCTGTAGGCAAAGCCTGGGGTGGGGAAAGCAATTAGCCTTTGGTGCAAAAGCCTGAAGAAGGCTTTGAACTTAATAGTGACAGATTTGCATTGTAGCAATAACCTACTGACTGATTTAATGCTCTGATTTCTGCAGAGCAAAAATGCCTGTTTGCTAGTGAGGAGACTGTTAGGGAGCAATGAGGGTCAGATATGGCTGTAAGAGACAGTGATGTTCCTCCTGTGGAGCCACAGTAGCACTTTGGTACTCTAAAGTAAGATGTCCCAGAGCAAACAGACTTCCATGTGCGTAATAAGCAAACATGCATCCAGGGGGAAACAAAACTCTATACCAATTCTACAACCCTTTTTTCTCAGCAAGTTATGACCCCATTTAGCCACAACAACATTACTACCAAGAACAGTATCTTATATATATATTTTTTCCTTGCATAAAATTTAAACCGTATATAGAATCATTCACACAACAAAGTACAGTTGCTGCAAAAATAGAAAGTTTGTATAAAACCTATAACTATACAAGGAAAATTGACCAGCAGAGCCATTGCAGAATAACTGCACTCCCCCATGTGGACAATCTGTGTTGGAATGAAAATAACTTGTTCTACAACAGTGAATTGTTTCCTACCTGTAACTCCAGCCCAGCTGCTGTGTAAACTCTGCAGTCTTTGGAGAGGCAGGTTCTTCTTGTAGGTGTTCAGAGCAAAATCCTCTATTCCTGTCACCCTCTACAAGCTTAAATCAGTTTCTGATTTCATAAGGGATCATCAAACTATCTGCTCTGAAATCCAGTATGACGTATGTCATACAGTTTCATCATGACTAAGTGAAGGCACATCATTTTCTTTTGACTTTGGCAGACGGAGGATCCCCCTAGGATTAATTTTATTTTTAACTATATATGTTTCATAATTGTCCCATAAGTAGAACCGTTCCATAAGTAAAAGAGACTAACTATAAATAAGTAACCTAAGATGGTATCATAGCTTTCTGTTACACAAGGATCTATGTCTATAAAATGCCAGAAACACTTAGCGTCTGTCTCATAGCAGTCATCTGTGGCTGAAACTTGGATTATTTGCTCTTCATTATCTCTGACTTCCCAGCATGTAAAAACTGGAAGAATTCATTAATGTTAGGCATGTTTATATCATCTTTTCATGCTTCTGAAAACGTTTATATACTCTAGGCACTTGGTATACCCTGCATGTTAGAGGTGTCATTTTCTAGGAAAGTTTTTGGAAGCTTTAAGGCAACTTTGCTGTTACTTTATAGGTTCACTTTGTACAACTTGCTTGCATTACTGGAATAGTAAGTTTCCTTGGAAATATTCGAAGTAATTTCCCAAGAAATAAATTGTGTTTATGAACTTTAGAAGAGTTGGCACTGAAATAGAATGGAAGTATAATGCTTAAATGATCAAGGAATTTTTAAAAGCCATCTTTATACAAAGTTTTGAAAAGATTTATGTTCAGATTCTGTAGATATTGATGGGTTTGTTTAGGTGAACTTCAGGAAAGTCTCAGATTTCAGCAGTGAAGTGATACTGCTATTTTAGTGAGTTCAGAAATAAGCAGACAAAGAGCACAGTCTTGCAATCTGTGCATGCTGGAGGCTCAGGTTTGAATTTGTCTCATGCTTCATTTCATTAACACAGGATAAAAGCATCTCCCAATCCTTGCAACATCCCTCAGGCTTAGCGTGGTACTATTATCCCAGCACTGGAGATGGGGAACTGGAGTGCTGAAGGACTAAGGGCAAGAGTTGCAAACAGTTTAGATGATAGTTTTATTCAGCTGTCACTGTTGGTATCTATATTCAAATTTTAAATCCTCAAAGCTGGCTGCCTTATGCCAAGGGCACCCAAAAGCCTAATGGCTAGATTCACAAGGGTGTTTTGCTGGCTGACTTTCTTAGGTTTTCAAGGGAACTTATGCAGAATAGGAGAGCAGTATTAAAAATACCTTTTCACCAAACTCTGCACTTAAGTATCTAAGACCAAAAAGGTCTCTAGGACTCATACACTTTATCTAAGGAAATACCTGCAGCTGACTGAGCCTAAGCAGGGCTCAGCAGTGAAGTCTCTGAGGCCCATGAAGCTCCTCTACTCATTATGCATGACACTGCCCTTTACACAAGGAGGCTCACAATAATCAGAGAATCCCCTGAGGCACAGGAGGTAAGTGAACGTGGGTCCTCTGAACACAAGTCACCCCTGAAGGGTGGCCCATTAGATGTTGAGGTTTTTAAGCCTGAGCACTGAAACTCATAGTCACTTGCATGGCACCAACTCAGAGCAGCTCCACTACCCTCTGGCAGTGGCTGCCTAGAGACTCAGGGTCAGCTCCTGCCACTGCTGTCCAGGCAGCCCTGCTGGGGACTTTCCTGGGTCTGCAAGGGAAGAGAGATTCAGCTTTGGGAGTCCCAGTTCACAAAAAGATCATGCTTTTGTTACGTGCTTAAATGCACTTTTATCCTTAAGAATCTCTGTTTTCCAGGCTATGCATTGAATAATCTGGTTTGAAATCATACTAGTTTATGACATTGACCCATGGAGTGCAAACCCCCAGTTTGAGAAGTGCCCTGCAACAGGCTGCACAAATTCCCGTGCTGGACTTTCTGTGTGTAGTAGTGAGCCAGGACACTTCATGCACTCTAGGAAGAGTTATTCTGCCCATGTGCGTGTGCACGGCTCCCAACGCTTCTTGTACTCTTAAAATAATCCTGAGCTAAGAAGATGAAAGAATCCCATTTGTGATACTGTCGTGGTTTAACCCCAGCCAGCAACTAAGCACCATGCAGCCGCTCACTCACTCCCCCCCACCCAGTGGGATGGGGTAGAAAATCGGGAAAAGAAGCAAAACCCATGGGTTGAGATAAGAACAGTTTAATAGAACAGAAAAGAAGAAACTAGTAATGATGATGATAACACTAATAAAATGACAACAGTAATAATAAAAGGATTGGAATGTATAAATGATGCACAGTGCAATTGCTCACCACCCGCCGATCGACACCCGGTTAGTCCCCGAGCAGCGATTCCCCTGCCCCCACTCCCCCTAGTTTATATACTAGATGTGATGTCACATGGTATGGAATACCCCGTTGGCCAGTTTGGGTCAGGCGCCCTGGCTGTGTCCTGTGCCAACTTCTTGTGCTCCTCCAGCTTTCTCGCTGGCTGGGCATGAGAAGCTGAAAAATCCTTGACTTTAGTCTAAACACTACTGAGCAACAACTGAAAACATCAGTGTTATCAACATTCTTCACATACTGAACTCAAAACATAGCACTGTACCAGCTACTAGGAAGACAATTAACTCTATCCCAGCTGAAACCAGGACAGATACATTTCACTTCAATGCTTTAACCGGTATGCCAGCAACAGCACTAGCTGTGTAAATGAAAAGGTTATGGCTCATTTTTATGGAATGTGTTCTGAGCAAAGTGAAAAATCAGAAATGTGTCTGGGAATAGTAGCAATAATGCAATTTAAGTCTTGATACTTCTAATCTTTTATTATGATAATTACTGTTCCCATCTAAACAGGTAATAAGGAAACAAGTTGTTTTGCATTCCATGCTGATTAGCTGGAAAGCAGGGAAGTGAAAATCTTTAGGCACTTGCAGCTCTCAAGAAAACATTTTACAGTTGAAATATGAAGTGACAGTTTTCCACAGTGCCGTTATGGTAATTGAGATAAAAAATTGTTGCCTATTATTTGTCTTCTGAACTTCTCGGCAAGCTTGAAATGTCTTGTTTGTTTATCCATCCTTTGGAAAGAAATTGGAAATATGTTTAGTTAACTTTCAAATCTGAGTTTATGTCTGGAAATCTTTAATATCAGGAAGAGGAAAAGGGTTAGGGTTTTTGTTTGTTTGTTGTTCTGTATGTTCCACCTGACAAGACCTATTTTCATAAAAATTGTGTTGAATCAAATACTGCAGTATAAGTAAGTCTTATGTAATCTAAAATATTTATTGGCTGAGCAAAGCACCACCCATACAGAATTACAAAAAAAGCACAAAAATAATTATCATACTATCTGACTACATAAACCCCCTAATTTACAAAAGAAAATAATTAAATTCAAATGAGAAACACAGGGTCTTTCTCCACACATAGCTTACTGTTTGGTAGCTACTTTTCCCTCATCTTTTATTTGATAGCTGATGCCATGGTGAAGGTTGTAAATTCCATTACAGAGCAGGGAAAGGCAACAGATGAGATCAGGACCAAAGATACTCATCAGCTGAGAGTGCAGATACATTAGCTTATTTGTGCAGCGAACACGTAGTGAACACCTCCTGTTGTGACAATGCTTTGGTCTAAGCCCTTCAGTTTATTTTACCAAATTGATGAAGTTCTTAAAAAAAAAATTAATAAAAATCTTGAAATCTAGAAGTTTTTAATGCAGATATTATAAATACACTCCTCAAAAGCTCTGGAAGTTCTTGTGCAAAGAAATTACAAAGAAGGCATAGAACTGAAGTTACCGTTGGTTTGATGGGTGAGGTAACAAGCTTGGGCATTGCAGTGCAAGGTGGCAAAACAGTACAGTGCAAGAAAGGAATTTTTACCTTGAGAGCCTGAAAATATTGTTACCCCTGTCCCTATATTCATAAACAACCATCTATAGAGCTCAATTTTTATTCATAGAATCACAGAATCATAGAATAGTTTGGGTTGGAAGGGACCTTTAAAGGTCATCTAGTCCAACCCCCCCCTGCAATGAGCAGGGACATCTTCAACTAGATCAGGTTGCTCAGAGCCCTGTGCAGCCTGACCTTGAATGTTTCCAGGGATGGGGCATCTACCACCTCTCCGGGCAACCTGTGCCAGTGTTTCACCACCGTCATTGTAAAAAATGTCTTCCTTATATCTAGTCTAAATCTACCCTCTTTTAGTTTAAAACCATTACCCCTTGTCCTGTTGCAACAGGCTCTGCTAAAATGTTTGTCCCTGTCTTTCTTATAAGCCCCTTTTAAGTACTGAAAGGCCACAATAAGGTCTCCCCGGAGCCTTCTCTTCTCCAGACTGTACTCCACCTCTCTCAGCCTTTCCGCATAGGAGAGGTGTTCCATCCCTCTGATCATTTTTGTGGCCTTTGTCTGGACCCGCTCCAACAGGTCCATGTCTTTCCTGTGCTGAGGACCCCGGAACTGGATGCAGTACTCCAGGTGGGGTCTCACAAGAGCAGAGCAGAGGGGCAGAATCATGTCCCTCGACCTGCTGGCCACACTTCTTTTGATGCAGCCCAGGATATGGTTGGCTTTCTGGGCTGCGAGCACATGTTGCTGGCTCATGTCCAATTTTTCATCCACCAGTATCCCCAAGTCTTTTCTTCAGGGCTGTTCTTGATCAATTAATCCCCCAGTTTGTTCTGATAGTGGTGATTACCCTGACCCAGGTGCAAGACCTTGCACTTGGCCTTGTTGAACCTCATGAAGTTCACATGACCCCACTTCTCAAGCTTGTCCAGGTCCCTCTGGATGGCATCCCATCCCTCAGGCATGTCAACCACACCACTCAGCTTGCGGTCATCTGCAAACTTGCTGAGTGTGCACTCAATCTCACTATGTCATTGATGAAGATATTAAACAGTGTTGGTCCCAGTATGGACCCCTGAAGGTCACCATTGGTCACTGATCTCCATCTGGACATTTAGCCATTGACCACTACCATCTGGATGCAACCATCCAACCAATTCCTCAGCCACCGGACAGTCCACCCATCAAATCTGCATCTCTCCAATTTAGAGAGAAGGATGTTGTGAGGGACGGTGTCAAAGGCCTTACAGAAGTCCAGGTAGGTGACATCCATAGCTCTTCCCTTGTCCACTGATGCAGTCACTCCATCATAGAAGGCCACTAGGTTGGTTTAAATGCTCACTTTTAAATAATTCCTGGTTTTAACTATTTGAGGGTTTAATTTTCCTTGTTTGTTTGCTTCAGGGATATTACATATTTCAATTCCAAACTAAAAGATGGGAGGAAGACTTGCTGATTTATACTCACGCTGTTTTTATCCCAACACCATTTAACTGAGAGTAGTGTACTGTTATTACAAAATTGGCCACAGTATCTAAGCCATTGAATTACAAAATTAAAAAAATGAGGTATTTGTATGGTTTAAACAAACCACCAGAGGGAGCATATATAATCCAATCAGTGTAATAGATTCATATACAAATGACAAGGAAAATCTCATTTTAAATGCTTTAGAAGGGCTAGAGGTTTAAAATATAGTGTATTCTGTAAAATATATTCTGTTCTATCAATGTGTATAACTTCATGAATTTGCTGATCATACTGCTGCTTCAGGCACAGAGAAAGAAATGTGCCAGATTCTGCCTGTCTATAGAAGTTGTGTGCCGCTACAGCAGTTCTTTATGCTGGAGTGGTTTTATATGAAAACATGGCAGAGTCCTAACACCTGGGTCTTAACAAGCAGATTGTTGAATTAGGTCAAATTTACCCTGTGATAAATGAAAAGTAATGTCAGTACTATTTTTCTAACTTGTATACTGTTTCTTTGCCAATTATGGAGCGATAATATCGAAAATCTAAGAAGTAGAAATTCTGGCCCTTTGTCAGAGTTTGCTCTGATTAAAATGCAACATATTTTCCTTCTGTTTTAAAAGTTGTGTTGAGACAGCAATTGGTCTTTTTAATGAGTACAACAAATGTATCAAGAATGAATGTGTAAATTTGTCAGCCCTAATACATCACTGACAAGAATGATACGATAACTAGATCTATACTTTATTGAGCAGAGAATTGCTCCACACCCAACTTCTTCAAATCTTTTCCAAGCTGCTTGCTCTTAATTTGACAAGCTAATTTGAACACATGAACTGCAAGAAACTGTTGGCAAATTAGCATTCAATAATTGAGAATTTTGTATGCATGGCAAGCCTGATGGGAGTAAAGCAAGAAAAGGAAGTGGCACAGAAGTGCTTAATGAACAAAGCATTTTCTCAAACCAGAGTGAGCCCAGTGATGGTATTGTTTGATGAAAGAAGCCTCGCAAGATCATAGTAATAGATATTCTCAAGCGGGGTGGCAGTTCTCTTTAGAAGACAGTGTCAGCTTCAGTAGCCTGAAGGTCCATTTAAAAATACATAACAGTAAAGATGTACATATCAGTAAAATGTACGTAATGGTACATTTAAAAGCACTGTTATGGAACTTATATGATCCTGAGCTTTTAACCTGTTTTTATTGAAATTTAGCCTGCAGCCAGATGAACTAACTTTTTGCTGAGATTAATACATGGAAAAATAGCAGATAAATAGCCTTTCTACATTTTTTTGATAAGTTTGTGGAATTTGTTAGTACCTGGATTCCGTAGAATTATTGTGGAATTTCTGTAATTCCCCTTGAGCACAGATTGTCTGGAACAATTCCTATGGTTAATACAAACAAACCTAAAAAGTTCAGTCTCTGAGCAGAACTCTCAGGTGCAGGTGCAGTAGCTCTGAGAGGCCTAGGACACGCCAGAGCAAGACTGGCCAATTCACTTGATACGGTGTGGGACCCGCTAGAGTAGAAAGAACCCTTGCGTGGTTCAAAGCTAATATCTTATAACGGACACATAATGCTTGAGAGCTGTGTTCAGGGCAAACACCCAAGCTTTTTCCTGCACTAGTAGAACATTGTCTTGTGAGCTTCATTCCTTGAGTTTCCTTTCTGCACATGTTCTTCTGCAGTGTCGTCCTTTCTGCTCACTGATGTTCTCAGCATCCTCAAGCTGGAGAATAAAACTACCTCTATACCTACCCAACTGAGCTTAAATCCTGCTTTCATACAGAAACTAGTCAGTTTTCTTACAGCTGCAGCATTAGTCACACACTTTTACATATGTATGCCTTGCTTTGTTTTCCTGAATAACTCAGAAAAAACATGAGGACAACAGTTATGCTCATAACTGATGCAGATTTTTAAGAAATGCAAGGCTGGGTTACAAAACTTTAAATTATTTCTACAAAATGGGCAGAAGATTGCTACAATTCTCATTACTCTGAAATCCTAATCTTTCTGTTGAAATATTTTCTATTAAATCCTTGACCTGAAGACTGGGAAGCATTTTGAAGTTTCTTAATCTAGATATAAACACAGTGATTTATTTAAGCCACATCACTCACACTACTCATATGGTATATTTGTGTTTCTTACCATATCATTTGCCTTTCAAAATTTGAGACTGGTTTCACTAGCTATTGGTTCCCTTGCCAGAGATGTTGCTGTGTCTTCTGGAGCTTAGAAACTCTGTTCATTATCTACTCTGCAGGTTTCTGTGGTATCCAATTTTGCAACACAGCTTGGCTAAGACACAGATATCACAGTCAATACAAAAAGGACCACTGCCTGGACAGTTTTAAGACCTTAATGCAAAGTATGTCTCATGTAGGTCTATCAAATATATCATATTTCCTAAGGTGTTCTATTATAAATGCAGGAAGTAGTTATTCAAAGATACAGAGGACAGTTAAGCACTTAAATCCCGTTGAGAGGAAGGAAAGTAGACATCCATCCATTATTTATACCTTTGAGAATATTTACTTCTGCTGATTAATTTGGAAGGAAGATCACAAAATCTGTGTTTAATTTCCATGTTTAATTTCACAGATGCACCTCAGATACCATAATGATAAAACAGTAGATAAATAGCTAGGTAGCACAGCTCTTTTGTGTAGAAACTTCTTTTGCAATTCTTTTACATACTAGTAACTTTTTATTCTTCATTTATTGTGTTAGAACAGTAAGACAAAATCCCATTCAGTCTTTGATGAACCATTTATATCTAGAACTGCAACTTCTGTGCCAGCCATAAACTTTCAAATCACAACAGAGTTGAGTTCAGACTTAATTCTGTATTGTTTGTTTATCCTAAGTGCTATAGCTGTAATAGTGGGTATTCCCTGCTCTGTTAAACAGGCATTCACTCTGGGATTAAAGTCATTTGCTGGCAGAACTGCACCATGTTCAGTCACACAGCAGCCCCAAATTCTTTTCTGTTTGATTTCATTTTTGCCTATTCAATTCTTACATTGATAGCTACTACCAGAAAGTTTGGATTCAAACATGTTCCTGTTTCACTGGTGTCGCGTCCCAAAGTTGGAGCGACTCAGGTTCGTGGATTTCCTTTGTCAGAATTAAGGTGAAACGACATCAGAGGAGTTCAAATAACAATCAACATTTATTCAACCTAGCTAACCTTGCCCAAGTACATGTGAACTTATCAATATGAACCTTGCAACATGTCATTAAGCCACTGTTTGAGAAGAGAAGGAAGGTGTAGAAAAAGAAATGGAAAAAGGAACATGACATGTATCAGAAGCAGAGCCCTCCCGTTGAGTCATGAGGTTCAGAGCAGACCCCCTTGCTTTCTGGACTCCTTCTCAAAGAGGAGCCCAGGGGCGGCTAGATCCACTCCTAGTCTCAGGCTTGGTCAACAGTTTATGTTTAAAAGGATGAGGTGTAGGGACTGTGGAAAAGAGAGAAGGAAAAGAAGGAGAGAGAGAAAGAAAGAAAGAGAGAAGGAAAAGAAGGAGAGAGAGAAAGAAAGAAAGAGAGAAGAAAAGGGTTTCACCAGTCCTGGGTCCAGCGTTGGTCCAGCCAGTGTAGAGATCCAGTTCCAGAGGGCGTGCTCTGAGAACTCATTCTCCCTTCTTTTATAGTGTGTTAGTTGATGGTCTCGACATGCGCAGTTCCCATTCCCGGGGTTCTCTGGAATCGGTTGGTGAGCTTTGGGGGTTTCATTGCGGAGTTGCCTCTCTTTCTCTGCTGGCATGACCGCTTAAGATAGAAGCACAGTCCCATCTTCCGTGGGGCCTCCTCCTCCAGGCACATATGCTGTGCTCCTTCTCCTGGTCACTTAAGATAAGGAATTGCAGCTTTGGAGAAGTGCGGTCCCACCCTCCGTGGGGCCCTCTCATCTGGCCACATTGTCCTGTTCACAAAACTCCAGCATTTTTACAGAGGCTGTTTTTTCCACCAAAGTTCTTTAATGAATGTTTGAGACATTGACTATAATTTGTCAGACCGTCACAACTGGTGAAAGGTGACACTTGCCTGTGAAAGGGCTCCACAGAAAGACACCTTAGAATGCAATTTATACATATCCTAGACATCTTAAGAGACTTAAACTTCTGGTCATTTTTCTATGCCATGTGGTGGGCTTTCTCAGGACTGAGTTTCTATACCAGGCATTATAGCCTGGCTGATTCCCAAGTAAATGGTTCAAATGGTGGTCTAATGTAACTACTAGACTTTAATTGTATAATCAGAAGAGTGCAAGGAACACATCTCAAAGAAAACAGACTTTCCTGATAACAAATTAAAAGATTTATACTTAACAACATGCTCACGCATTACACATGGTAAATAAAGTATAATGCAAAACAGTTAGGATGTTAATTTACATGGTACGGTGATGTGAAATATAGGTAGATGATGATTAGGTGAATACAGAAATTAGAACAAATAGAAAAAATAGGATAGTTATTTAAACACAAGAGTAAAGATTACTTCAAGATCTCTGAGAGGGAAGTTACCAGGTAAGGCAGAAATTTTACCTACTTTACCTGAATTCAGAGACAGAGCTTCAAGAAGGCTTTGACATCTGCGGATAGGAACCTCTTATATATGAGCACAGGTGCAAAGACAGAGGAGTGCAGTCAGGATCTCAAACTCCTCTTTGATTGTTTCACTATAATCTATCTTAACCTAAAATAATCAGATATCAACATATCATCTTGTCTACAGCATAATTTTTAACCTGCTTAGATTGTCCTCTTGGCACTCAGGCTGTTTCTTCCACTTCTTTTGTGTGTAAAGTCCCAACTCGTCTCATTTTCACACCTCTGAAATTTGCTAACTTTTCCTTAACCTAACTAACACTAATTTGTATGGAAGAGTTACCTTTGTCTGCTAAACTACTGTTATTTTTATCCACTTCTCTCTCTGTTGACTATCATATACAGGTTTTTATATTATTTTATGCTAACTACTATTCCTGTGCTACTAGAAGAGTTAGAATTAAGTTGACTAGTCTCTTCCCCTAATGAAAATAGTGAATTTTTAAATAGTTCATGGTCACCACTCCTGAAACCAAGTATGGCGGGATATAAGGAGTTTTGACTTCTGTGAGAAAAACACTTCAAGTTCTAATATGGAAGCTAATGGAAGAAAAGAACAAAAAAACATAAGTAGGTGCTTAGTTTCTAAAGAGAGCAGTTAGGCCCTACAACAGCAGTTCTCCCAGTTTATAAGCCAAATATATAACCAAGTTACTCCTAATGAAATGAATTAGTTTTTGTAGTCCTAACTGAATTCTTAGTCATAAAAGGTAGGATAGTACTGAAACAGGTTAGTTCAATTATCCATAGTTCCTCACTTTGTAATGTTTTTATGCATTGCTATACACAGGGCAGTTCTACTGCTTTTGCTGCTATTTTGCACTTTATCTTACCTTCTCTTCCAATGGACTGAAATAAATCAACTTTACTGCTTACAACAGCAGACAACTGGGAATTTTTTCTTTTCCAACAATGATCTATTAGAAAATACACAAATTTGACCAACCCAATCTTTATGACTTCAGGACAATTTGTCAGATAAATTCAGTTACGGAAAAAACTTCATTAATGGATTAGCAAAAACAATGGTTGTGCAATAGGCGCACTTTATCCAATAGGCCCTCTTGGCAGAACATTAATTTAGTGAGGAACAAGGTATCATATTTCTTCCCTTTCATGTCTGAGGTGAATTTAACTTGTAGTTCCTGACTCCTTCCTCGACTGCCAGAAAATGGTATGTTCCCAGAAATGACTTGTTGTATATCTTTTATCAAATATTTGAATGTTCATGAGACTATATTACAGAACCCAGATACCACCTCCCCATTGTATCCTAAATTGTTGGGCTAGATAATAATCTTCTCAACTGCACCTCTCTTTCCTTATTTCAAGTGTTTATAAAAATTGAAAGAACAGAAACTGAGAACAAAGCATTTCAGAAGACCTCCAAGCTCAGGACAAAAGTTCAGGACACCTCTGTGGAGACAGGCAGCCCACATTATCACACCTGATTCTAGGGTACTTTGTAGGATGAATGTTAATGTACTTTGTGGAAGCATAGTTTTCTTCCCTTCATATAAACATCCAACCCACTGCATTACCATGGAGAAATCGGGTCTTCCACCAATTTTGTGACTCTCACTCTTCATTTCCTCTGCTCTCATTACAAGGGAAATAAATAAAACAAGGAATTAAATCAAGTAATTTTTAAATTAGTCAATCAAGATTTTTTTAATGGAAAGTTTTTGCACTATATGAAATTTTCTTTTTCTTTACTTTTTATGTTTCACTGAAATGTAATGCAGAATGGCAGTCCCAGTCAGGTTTGTTTAATGGTCAGTTTAGTGGTCATACAAAACAGTCACTTGTACAGCTGTAGTTCATCTTCCCATAACAAATATTTTTTGACATAGAATTACTTGCAGATTAAACAGAGCCTGGGAAGCTTCCTGGGCATTGGAAAATGATTGTCTGTGCCATTAAATAGTTATGATGTTCCCTGATGTGATTTCAGTCCATGCCCAGGAGCACCGTCCAGAACAGTTCCCAGGCATGGTTTAGGAGTTGGACTGTTCCAGGGATTATTCGCAGTTGGCAGTTTATGTGCAGACTCCTTCTTTTCAAGGTTGAGAGAGTTTGCTTGTTCAGGCATAGGCCCTTCTGTGCCAGCAGTCTTCAGTGCCAAGGAACATTTCTGGGCATGTTTATCTTACTAGTATAGAAACAGCCAGAATGATCACAATAGTCTTAACTGCTTTCCAGAAGTGCTAACCTCTTATGGTTGTACTCCTCAATATCACTTGAGCATCACTGAAATCATATTTGTCTTGTTGCCTCCTAGACATCACTCTTTAAGGAGGGGCCATAAATGAAAAGTCTCTTTTCGTTAGCATAATATTTTAAATTTTACATATTGCTATACACATACTCCTGTGTAATGTTACCAGAAATTTTTATTTAGACAAATCTGAAATCCACATGTCTCTTCATAAAAATTGGATAATCTGAGATTAAGACCTGCTAAGGCAAACTGTTCAATTTCTCAACACAGTCTACTGATTCTCTATAGCATATATATTTTATCAATCTTTCCAGGCACCTAAACAGTAGGGACTGTAACATTTCCCTGTAGGAGGTATTCCCAATTTCAGAGAAAATAACGAAGTTTTCTCAGTATTCTTCCTAAATATCAAGGCTTTTTTGCACACCATTACATCTTTAGTTCCCCCTCTATTCAGATCTATTAACTCTTCCGACATCTGCATTATCATATAGCATTGATGAAACCACTTGCTTCCCACCACAACAAATATTAATATGTACAATTAATGAAGAAATTGATGAGCCCCAACTGTTCTGTAATTCTTCGGTAATCTGTTTTGCAGACTGTTCTTGCTGAATGTTGACTTCAGAATTTGACTCACTTCTAGATAAAAAATGAGATGCAAGTAGAATACTAATTTGGGAAACAACTTTCTGAACTTTAAGTTCCTTTGAACATAACCAGTTACAGGATGATTCATGTCCTTCCTTTCTTTTACTCCCTAGGTGAAGAATTCACTGAGCCTTTACAGCAGGTGTTTTTCTTAACCCTATTTCATCCATACTTTCCACAAATGCAGTGGTATGAATATGCAGTTTCAAAACTGTATGTTCTTCGTGCAGAATGCTCTCCTGTTTTGTTGGTATACCTTTGTAAGCATATAAACATTGGTTGATGTAGAGTCAGTTTAGCACATTATGCCTCATTCTCCTGTCATAGCTCCTGCTTCCTTTAACTTCTTTTTTTAGTTGTGAATGAGATATAACAGGACCACTAACCTAGCCTAACCAAAACATCTCTGCACTTCTCTTTCTAGCAGCTCAGATGCTGATGCCCACTAGTACTTGAAACAGCCATGTTATGTATTGCACAATTGCTGGGGGTTCAAATGTGATAACAGAAATGTGAATAGCCCTATTTCATACTATCTTTAACCACCAGGCCACTTTCATCCTGTCCCAAGGACTCTTCTACTTGTTAATGTTATCAGTGGGGTTTTTTTATAAAGGAGCATAATCCCAGTAAAAGTATATGAATAAAAAAGGGAGCTTGGCCAATGTGTGAATGAGAGCTGTGCCTTGGCGCATGCTACCTGAGACTTGATGCTTTTCAATATCATTCCCAGTTCTACTATTCATATGTCTGGGAGTACTATGGGAAACAGAGGAGCTGTGAATTAGTGTATGCCTGCCTGGTTTTCAGAAAATCTGGGATTAGCTCTAGGTTCTGTTACAGAATTCTGTTATCTCAGTTGATCATTTCATGTCTCCTATGCTCTATTTCCTCATCTCTAAAGTGGAAAAGGAAATATTTTCTCCAAAGGTGACCTTCATATTTTTGTTTTAAAAACAAGAGATAAAGCAATGGGTATGTGAGGCTAGCTGTACTTCTGAGGTTGTCAGTGTAAAGCATTATAAAGCAGCTCTCAAAATACAACTGGCCACTCACTTTTATTTATTTAACCAGAAGGAAATGTAACATGCAGTATTGGGAAAAAAAAGTGTAAGATCACAGGAGCATCCACCCTAAAATTGAAGAGATCATTTTGGATATTCAAAGATAGAAAATAGTTCAGACAAGCATGTAAAGGTAAGAAAGGGGGATTGATTGTGCTAGTTAGGATCACTAACCAGAGTGTAAAGTACACCCAGTAGTGCTTTGGAGTTCTTTGCCTTGAACCCTGAGTAATTACTTGTGTGCAAAACAGGTAGCAATGCCAACAGATCAGAATTGTCTGCTAACTTCTGTTGCTATTAGCTCTTTATACCCACTTTGTCCAGGTATAAACACACAAAGTCAAAGACAGTGGAGAATGTAACCTGGTTTCAGAGACTAATTTCAGTGTGGCTCCTTCCCAGAGAACACATTTGATTATTATTTTCTGCTGATTTTGTTGGAAAGTCTGATGCCATAATCTCATAAATCTGACTCTAGGGCCTTCCTCTTACACTTTCTTTTTCGTTCTAGTTATTCAAAGCAGAGCCTTTAGCAAAAGCTTCTTTTTTATTCTTTATCTGCTTTTCAGTATGTTTCCTTTGTTGTTGTAACTGACATTAAGATTATAGAAAATATCCTCCTATTCTTCTGTAATCAGAACTCTGCCAAGTCTCACTTTAACTAGGATTTTTTCCTTTCTTTCTAGTTGAATTGGAAATAAAACTTACTTCTTTTAGCCCACTTTTATTCTTAGGCTCTTCCAACAGCAAGAATTCCCCATGGGAATCCTTATTTCCTACTGCCTATTCACATGTTGTGTCAGAGTTGCAAATATCAAGTCTTACATGTGTTCAATCTTTTACTGTAAAATAACAGCTTTTTTTTTTTTTTTTAACATCTTTTCACTTCTCTGGTTACATGATGTTGCAGGAGTACTTTACAGAACATATAGCTATATTTTTCCAAACTTTCTGTCCCATAAAATTGTAGAACCATCACCAGGCTGAAGATTACCAGCTGAAATTTGTGCCACTCTCTGATCCTCCTTATCATCACCTGAATTTTGTACATTTTGAGAGGCATGCAATGTTAAGACAATGATGGAATTCAGTGCTGCAGACACAGATATGCTGCATCAAGTATTAACTATGCCTTAGTAATTATATTTGAATTTTTCATAAATGTTAAAATAGTACAGGCTGTTTGTAGTGCTGTATGTTTAACATCCTTGTATTAAGCAAGTCATTTTAGCTATTCTTACCTTATAAGAGCAAGGTGGGAGCAAATCCTCTTCTAACTATTCAAATTGTCATCCTATTCTGAAGTACAGTTTAATTAAGCAATATGTTTAAGTAAAGGATAAATACAGACAACACATTTATGCTTGAATTCAGATATACGATTGGGTGTATTGAACTAGATGATAAGCACAAATACCATTCAAATATCTTACAAATTTATACCACAGTCACTCACAGCGACACTTCACATGAACTTCATAAGCACTTCGAGCTGTGATAAAGTTCTGCATTTGTGACAAGGGAAAGTGGAAAATAACAATGGGAGGAAAATACAGTCTTTTCCCAGACAGCACAGTGGGACAAGAAAGTGATATTCAAAAGATGGAGGAACCAAAATGGAGCCTGTTCTGCGGTAAGGGGAAGCAAAACCAAACCGAGCACAAAGAGCTTTTTTTCCTCCTGACAGAAAGCGGACAGAAACAAAGTTCAAGGCTTCCGGTATTTTTATTTTTTTAAACATATTTTTATATATATATGTATTTATTTTTATATTTTACTTCCTGTCTCCCTCAGCTTGGAAAGAAATTCCACTTTAAAATATTCTAATTCTCCTTTTAGTAATTCAAACAACCTAGTGAGTGCCTTAATCTTTTCCTAATGTGATGCGCCCTCCTTAGTGTTTGAAGGCAGGAAAGAGTTCGGTCTGTTCAATTTTCTATTTAATTTTCCAGGTTAACCTTTTATTTATAGGAGTCAATAAACATTTTAACTGAGCTGAATAATTACATGGTATTTAAGAAATCATTTCAGATTTCTGGAATGCCCTTCAATTCCCAGAAATCCATTCTTTATATGCTGTTACAGATATACTGGCAAAAAAACCTAGGGAACAGTTGGTTTAAAGAACACATGTTGTGCATTTTAATGCTCTTGAATGTTTTATACCAGTTCAACCTGGTGAAAAGATTTTTCCATCCATACTTTGTCCCTTTCCTTCCCATTAATTTTCCGTTACGTTTTTAGCTTTTATAGGTTAAACCTTGATGAATTTTCTGTATACAGGGTATCTGATTTATTATTATTATTAATCCTCATTGAACTCTCTTAAAAGAGAAGAAGCAAAGCATTTCAGCTCATGCACTGACTGGATGTTTCTTGTCATTTGAATATTCTCTGTGAAGTAGAGATAAATAGCATCTGGTAGACCTTACGACATCTCGATCTCCTTTCTGGCTATGTACAGTTCACAGAAAGGATTCTGACATCTTTCTTGTTACCCAGACTCAGCTGCATTAGTTATGCCAAATCATCATTGCTATGCATGCAGAGACTTTAATTCTCCCTTTGCTCCCTGAACCAGTACTCCCAAGTTCCACACAAATCCTGGAATTCCTTACATTTCATGAATGTCCCTATTCTCATTTCCTAGAACATCTTTGTTATTGCTTTCCTAGGAGCTGATTTCGGTCATCACTTGAAAATGAAGTTGTTATAAAATGGCCATGTTGACAGAAGGTATAAATGGCATAGCTAATCAAATCTGCTCCAATGATTTAATGGCAACAGGGAATTATCACCATGCTACTAAATGAAAGTCTTAAAAGTGCAGACGGTAAAGTGCGTGGTGCACTGAAATGACAGTTCCCAGAATTCTAACTCAACGATGCAGCAATGATAGTAGCTGCTATGGCTGACATCTCATTGACATATGTCTCAAAGGAAGTTCACAAACAGGTTTGCTGGAGCCTATCTCGTTCCTGATAAAGCTGCTTTCTGATAATATTGTTTGGACTCACCATTGCATCAGTAGAAAATGTTAAACAAACAGTGTCTGGGGTTTAATGTATTATTCTTTAAGATACAGTCATCTGAAGAGAGGCTCACATGTTTGAAAGAGCCATTCCAAATCCTTGCATGTTGCATTCAACTTTTGGTGGTTCGTTAATTCCTGGGAAAAAATCAGCCCCAGCAATGTTACTTGCCACCGTATTTCAGTAGTTTGTCAGAAAAGACTTAAGAACTGTAAGTGAGTGCACCTGGGATAAGTTTTTATTCATTTAACATTTGGAGCCTTAAGTTTGACACCATTTAGATACAAGATAAAATCTAAGATAAAAGGTCATTAATCCCTACTAGGTCTAAGTACGTGTTACGGAAGCATGCACAATCAAATCCAACAGCTGTTAAAAGTCAGATTTATTCTTCAGTAAAAAGTTAGTTAGAACTCCAATAATATTAGTAAACTACAGGCTCAATGATGTAAGGGGAATTAGTACTACACAGCCAACTTAAGACTCCTTAAAATTTAAAAGTGATGACTCAAAATGCGCATATGGTCATTTAATCTCTGTTGGCCAAGAAGGTCACCTCAGTGTACCTGGCACGTCTTGATTTGTCTGTTCAATTTTCAACCTGCGGCCTCAAGCATTTGGGGTTTTTTTTCTCTTCTCCCTGCCTGGAGAAGTTTCATTTCCTGCTGGGGCGAGTGTACTGCCACAGTACAGTTGGATTTGAATTAGCATGGTTATGTACCTGCAGTAATTGCCTCTATTGCAGGAATTATGGAGTGACTTGATGTCATGTCTAAACATTGGGCTTGATTTTCGGATGTACAGAATATCCTCGAACCCATTAGATTTAGCCAGAGCAGTATGACTAAAATGTAATGTGTACATCTGAAAATTAGTCCAGTTCTCCTTCAAGATGGGCACAGAAGTTGCTAATGAAGCTCTTCAAACTTTAGGGGAATGTAGGGGAGACCGAGATTTCAAAAAAATATCTTCTATTCATACCTGGAATGTCATGTCATCATTTCTTTCTGCTTAGTACCACAAAGATAGGGAGGCAGCACCGAGCTCCCAGCATAGCACTGATTCACTCACCCTTCAGCAAGAAAAAACTCTTTACAGTGACGTTTATTCCCATGCATTGGGAAGGAGGTCTCTGCATTCCTCTACAATGCATTTCTGTTTTAGGTATCTTTTTTGTTCACTGCAACAGGTTTCTTAAAAAGTCAGTTGCTATAGAGTGAGTGATAATTGATACCTGTTAGGGTTGGAGTATTTTTTTTTAGTAATATTGCAAATGGTGGAATATCGATCAGTGCAACTACCACAGGAGAATCAACATTTTCTCAAAATCTTTTGTCAAAGACATTGTAGTTTCTCCTCAGAATAATTATATGGAGAAGTTTATTATCTCAGGTGTGTTGTTAACATTGTTTACATCTTCTTGTAACATCCTCTCCTACTATAAAAGTGATTCCACTGTTCCATTCTTCCAAATGCACCTGTTTACCTCAGTTGAAGTAAGGTAGTACTTGGCATGTCTTGGCATCTTTCAGTTCACTGAGAACAAAAAATTACCCCATAAATAGAGCTAACCATAACAGTGGCCTTATTTGCTTGCCTAGTCTTAACTAAAAGACAGTGAGAAAGTTACTTGCTGTACAGTCAGGTAAGTTATGACTATGGGTGCCAAATGACATCATCCTGTCTCATAATGAAATACTACAGGAAATGAATGCAGAAAACAAACAAACAAACAAAAATTAAAAAAACGTAACTGGGGAGAATCTCTTTCAAAGTCGGACATCATGGTTTAGTTATTTGCTTGCTGGTTTAATAATGCTTTCTGTTTGTAATGCTAACTGTTGTCTAGGAAACCCTAAGTTACTGTATAAACACTGGTGACACTCTTGTGAGGTGGGGATTGCCAAGGGAATCATTATATTAAAGTGTTACAAGTTGCTTTAAAATTGAAAATTTAAAAATTACAAAGGATATTGCAAGCAGGCTACCAACCTCACCTAATTTGATAAGAAATATGCATGCAACTTAAGTTTTCTACAGCTAATAAGGAAGTAGAAGCAGCTGTATAGTATTCTCTAATTGTCATGAAGGCTGTTCTGAGGAGCTGTTACCTAAATGTGTGAACATTGATCGCATCATTGTGTGTGTATCTTGATGTCTCAGATCACCTTGCCTGATAAAAGCAGTGACTGGTTCACTACAACCTCTGCAGGATTAAATTTTCCTGGCTAAGAAGTCTGGTAGAAATAATTAAACCAATTTACATCTATATGGCTGACATCAAACTTAAAAATGCTATGGCTCAGTGCAGTCTTAAGAATAATTATCCAGTGGAAGGAAAACATTCCTTTTTAAAAACTATAAATTAAAACCCAAAAACTAAAATAAAAACTCATTCATTGAAACACGTTTCACTGAAGTGGATTAAATGATTAACTCATATTGCAAGCAACTGCCTCTTGAATAAAAGCAATATCACATAAATCATATGGATTTTAAAATAAATCACATCATTTACTTATTCTCTCTGTCCTTCTCTTCTTTTCCCTTCTTTTCTTGTTCTTGTTTTCCTCCTATTTCCATCTGGACAACTTCTATCTATTTCATCATTTAAAGATGCTCCAGTGGATTTGACCGTCACCGGCAAGATTGGGTAGACAGTGGCTGCCCTGAAGAGGTATGTGAGTAGTTTACATCCTCAGCCCATCAGAGGCCATTTATATACTTATGATGCTTTTGATTAAATTCTTCAGATTATGAAGCATGGTTTCAAGGCCAAAGACATGCTATATTTATCTCTATCATTCAGTGGAAATGCTGTAAGGCATAATAAAGCAAAATAGGCTGAGCAATTTCACTCCCCATTTGAGGGAATAAAATGGACACAAAGTAAAAATTTTTATCTCTGAGAAAATACTTTAAATAAAAAATAAAAATACCAGAAAGCCTGCCCCAGAACAGTGTCCCTGCACTGGTTTTCTCTTAGATCTCTGACTCTTGCCAGAAAAGCGGAAGAAACTGTGACGTTCCTCATCTCAGAAAACCCTCTGCCAGAGTAGTCTCAAGTGAAAAACAGGCATTGCATTTTGATTATGAAATCTGGCCAAATCATTTAGTACAGAAGAAATTACATGCATAAATTCAAAGAGATTTAAAAAGACCCAAACCTACAAGGCATTTGGATTTCCTTTCATGGAGCGGCAGCGAAAGAACAAAAAAGATATCTGACTGTGGTAATGGTGGACTGTCAAACAGGGACTATAGGGCTCCTCTAAAAGAGTTATTTGGGCTACTCCTGGGCCAGAGCAGATACATATATAAGTATCTTACTGCTGGCTCCTTCTCAGTGTCCTCCCTTTAGAAGGTTTTTTGGTTTGGAGGTTGGGGTTTGGTTTTTTTTTTTCTTTTGAGGATTGTGGTAATAGGAACAAATTAATTTATGACACTTTTAATCTCCTGATGGCCATAAAAAAGCAGTTACTTTTCCATTTTGGCTGAAAGGGCTAAATTCTGTCATGAGTTTCAGCAACATAGCCCTTCTGAAATGTAATGTCAGGCGAAACTCGGGGCAAAACTTAGCCCCAAGTGTCTAGTTAGAAAAGCACATTCTGTTATATTCTCAGTAGAACCAAAGAGAAGCAATGATATAAATCCAGTCTGATGGAAGAAATTTTTTTCCTTATAACTGTAATTGCAAAATAACTGCATCCAACATACTGCCTTATTACATGGCCTTGAAACTTCAGCTTTGCAATTTGTAATCTGCTGATTTAAGAATGGAATTTCTGTGAGATTTATTGTCTGTGGAGGACGACCTCTTCAAGAACATAAAATAAAAGGTACTGGGAGTATGTGTTATTATAGTGCACTATCTCTGTATTGCTTTAATCCAGATTATAATTAGCTAGGACTCAGCTGTGCCTGTAGATGAAGTTATCCAAAAACTGCTCTCTGCAGGACAGTAGCATCCCATTGTTTCTCCCTTCTTGTTTCAACACGACTAGTGCTCCAAGGCTTAGTACATGATCTGAGAGGAAATTATTGATACACTAAGTGTATCTGAGAAACTAATAGCTTGATTTGCACAGTTTCAGGCTAGCTGATTACTGCTCACAGTCCAGCTTTCAGACTCTCTGGAGTAGAAGCAACAGCTTACTTAGCATCTTCCAGAATGATGTCTGAGCTGACTGCTGGAGTTCAATGAAGGATCAATAATTAGCACACAGAGGTTAATTTTCCATGCATTTGTTCAAGAGGATGAATAATGAGGATTCTCATAGTAATGTTTCCTTCTTTGTAATATAGATTTTGAGCTAAATTTTGATTAAATAGCATCAGTGAAATTAATAGTGGTTTTCAAGTTAAACATGCAGAAATTTAAAGAATAATTATACTGCAGGTATTGATACATTTTATAATGTAATATATTATTTCTGGTGAAACAAAAGACAATAAAATACTCATACATATTAAAAGAAAGACAACACCCACTGGGTTTTGACAGCCGGATCTCAATAAAATAAACAGGCTTTGCAGGATTCCACTTCTCATTAAAATCAACAGGGACAGCAGGAGTTACAAGCAGTTCCTATATTTGCTGCTAGTTAATTGGATGTATTTTCCTGCAAATCTGTGTAATACATAAAAGAAAATATTCATTACACCTGCAGAATTTTAAAAGTGTCCACAAATTAAAAAAAAAAAAACAAAAACTCAAGATTTGTATTGAAATATTTGCCCATGAAAATACAAGTTAAATTCTTGTATGATGGTGAAAATTATTTATGGTGTGCTAATATAACAATCATTTGTATGATTATTATAGTTTATAGTCTATATTTTAGGATACTTATATAATAATTGTTATAGACACATGATACATGAAATTTTAATGTTATATAGAATTAATAGGCATATAGTGAAAGTGTTGCTCTATAGTGTGATATATAAATATTTTATAGGCTGAATACATGCACAAATTTTACACATATATGCATATTCTTCTGTGATAACTGCATGTAAAGCCTAATTAAATGCTCCAGTTAACTACACATTACTCACTACGGAGAGCTACAATTTAATTCCCACATATCTTTTTTAACATGTGTTATGGCACCCAGACCAATGGCAGTGAGCATTCACAATAGAAGAGTGAAAATTTCTATGATAATCTCAGATGTTAAAATCTGATTGGGGGAAATAACATGTTTGACATTCAGGGATAACTTTGAAGCCTTGTCATTAACAATTGAGATTTGTAAGTTTTGCAGCTAACTGAAAAATGTGTGTTGCTGAATGCTGTGTAGAGTACTCCAAAGGAGGAAAAAAAAAAAAAAAGAAAAAGCTCTTGAAATTCCTTGATTTACAGTTTCCATTTTCATTCTTTTTATCCTGACAGCTTGCCCATTCTTAAATTCTCCATTTAGTGACAGTCTCTGCTGAGAATTAATTTTCTCTTTGTTTTTGTTGTTTCTCAACAGTCAAAAGATAAGATTTGTGAGAAGAATATAGACACAACTGAAACACCTCCATACTCCACCACCACCCTTCTGCCAACCACCACAAAGTTCAGAGTTTTAACGACCACCAGAGGATCCACCACTTCCCACCTGCCAACTAGCCTGCCAACAGAAGGTGAAGTGTATACACTGCATTATTCTGTAGGGCAAACAGGACATTTACAAGTCTAAAAAATGTATTTCCTTTAAGTATGTGTTCATGTTGACCTTTTCTCTTTGGGGCAGTGGAAAGAGTGGGGAATTGCAGTCAACGCAATATCTGCTGCTGCTTTTAAATTGCAACTTGCTCTCGCAACAGTAAGGTGCAAAGGGGAGAAGTGCTGGAGAAGAGGGTGGTGCTGGGGGTCCATGGCCAAGCCAGGCAGACTTCTGGAGAACTTGTGGTTACAATGAGTTTTTTGTGTTCCTTTAACCATCAGGCCATAGTCAAAAACCTGTTGAAATAGTAGAAGGAGAGGGTCCTGATAAAGTTAGTGAAGAAACTCCCATCACAGACTTAATGAATTTTTAATCCCTTTAGGTATTCTATTTAACCAGGTGAAAATTGGAGATAACCCAAATTAAAAACCTCTTTGAAATTTGCCTGTTTACTTTTTTTCAGTCAGTTGACACTGTTCTTTTCATGTAGTGCTCATTGTTGTGAAATAGTTTCTATAGGCTTCTGAACTAAATTAACTGGGTAAGCGATGGTGCATCAGTTCTCATCCTTGTTGCACTGGCTGCCTAAATCTTGCCTTTTTGTGGTTGAGGTATCCTGCTTGCCTGCTTCTGGAGAAAACTCAGACGGGTAGAAATGTTAACTCAGATTAATCAAATAGCATCTATAAGATGGGGAGGGAGGGAGGGCAGTTTTCTGTCAGAATTGTATGTTAACACAAGAAAAGGTACCAGGTACAGGCAGATTTTTTAAGTGGCTTGTGACAGGAAAATTTGAGCTGAAGGCATTTCAAGGTGGGAATCTACTGACGAGAAAGGCTGGTTTTGTATGCAGCAAGAGAAGTTTAGAAACTGTTGGTGCAGGATTTGGACTGCATTAGCAGCATTATTCCCTGGCATTTTGTTCGTTAAAGCTCACAACAAGAAGAGGAACATGGAAATAAATAGGGTTTAAAATTGGTAGACCTTTTCATGATTCTTAGAAGAGGAACTAAGTCATTGTTTCATTTTATTGTCATTTGTTGGTTCATATAGTCCTTAATATGATAGAATGCTCAAGCTATGTATGAACATGTAACACAAATGAATTATTTGTAAGTTTTATGAAACAGACTCTAGTACCCTTATTTACCAGTATTTGGAATCCTCCTTTACACTGTAACACTCTCATAAATGTTTTTTTAGTAGTGTCTTTGTTTCAGCTGGGATAGAGTTAGTTTTCTTCCTAGTAGCTGGTATAGCATTATGTTTTGGATTCAGTATGAGAAGAATGTTGATAACACACTGATGTTTTCAGTTGTTGCCAAGAAGTGTTTAGACTAAGTCAAGGATTTTTCAGCTTCTCATGCCCAGCCAGCAAGAAGGCTGGAGGGGCACAAGAAGTTGGGAGGTGACACAGGACACAGCCAGGGCAGCTGACCCAAACTGGCCAAAGGGGTATTCCATACCGTGTGACGTCATGCCCAGTATATAAACTGGGGGGAGTTGGCCTGTGGGGGGATCACTGCTCGGAAGCTGACTGGGCGTCAGTTGGTGAGTGGTGAGCAATTGCATTGTGCATCACTTGTTTTGTATATTCCAGTTCTTTTATTATTATTATTATTATCATTATTATTATTATCATTATTATTATTATTATCATCATCATTATTTTCTTCCTTTCTGTTCTATTAAACTGTCTTTATCTCAACTCACGAGTTTTACTTTTTTTTTTCCCCATTCTCTCCCCCATCCCACTGGGGCCACAGGGGGAGAGTGAGTGAGCAGCTGCGTGGTGCTTAGTTGCTGGCTGGGGTTAAACCACAACAAGTAGTAAGGAAGTAAAGCATTGCTCAGTAAAAGTAAGAAAACCACAATCTAATTCTTGTTGAGTTGAGTACCAAATCATTTTCTAATTGTGGAATTTCTTTGACGTTAAAAAGTCATTCCTAAAATGACTCATGACCTAGAAAAATGCATTTTCCTACAACTAACTTTGAATTTCTTTTACAGATGACACCAAGATAGCACTGCACCTAAAAGATAATGGAGGTAAGAGATTATTTTTTGTCTGTAAATAATGTCAGTACTTTGTCAAATTATACCCTACTGAAATTCATTAATCAAAATCAGGTTGTAGAAATAGCTTTTACCAGACTCCCAAGGGACTTCAGCCTTCCACATCTGTGTCGAAGAGCAGCAGGGCAAATAAGCTTAGCAACTGCTTAGTAAATTAAACATTTACAACTCTCTTTATAACTCTTTAATAAAACAGCAGCTTTAATTAACTTCCAAATGTGGACATATTAAGTAAATTTTTAACTGTATTATAATAATACAGTGTTACTTAACTGTATTAAGAGAGGATATGATGCTAGTTCTAAATAATAATATTGTGTTATAGATTCATTCATAGCAGTGAATTATTACATGACATTGTGTCAATAAACATATCCATTTTAGATCTGCGTCTCTGTACTAGCAGAGATCCTGTATTTCTCCATGCACATTCCTCATGCAATTTAATGAGATCACCTTGTCTATACTGATAAAGGCCTCTGTTAAATGATGCTCTGCAGGGGACTGCTTTTGTCATCTTCTTTGTGGGTTCAAGGACTGCGACCTGAGGTTTGTTCCTTCTCCCTTTGAAGTTGATGAGAATTTTGCTATTAGTTAGAATCAGACTGCGTCATTAGATGTAGGTTGTGTCTGTATTCACTGCCAATGTAGAGTTTGCTGAGGAGAAAGTTTTGAGTTGGTTTCTGTGGACTTCAGAATGCTCTATCTAAGCAGAGAATGATTTGCTAAGCAAATTGAAATACACTATATTTCCACTGATATAAAGGGGAATATTATTGGCTCTGATGGCCTTTCCTCCAGGCACGGAGCACCAAGCTTCAATCAGGGGCAGGGGAACCGGCTGCTAAGCGTTGCAGCAGGCTCAGGCAGGGCATGGGGTGAGTCTGGCGGCTCAGGGGCAGCAGCTGGGGTCAGCCCCAGTCTAGTGACAATCAGCTGAGTCTGCAGTGACGAGGCAGGCCCCGGGTCAAGGCAGGAAGCCAGGTCAGCAAGGCAAGGCTGGGACCGGCGAGGGAGCAGGCTAGGCACAGCAGCCAGCAGCACAGCAGCCGGTGGCACAGCTCAGGCAAGGAAGCAGCTCCCATCAGCAGTCCCAGAGAAGGTGAGGTGATGAACCAGGTCCATACAAGGAGTCTGGTCAGCAGCAGCAGGAGACGGGGCCAGAGATAAGTCTGCAACACAGCTCCAAGATCCATCCAAAGACACATGATGGCCCATAGACAGGACTGGAGGCAAGCTACCTTCAGCATAGATCCAAGGTTGGTCCAGGAGACAAGATTAGAGACGGGGCTGAATACAGGTTCACCTATAATATAGCTTAGGTTTGGGCTTGAGCTTACATGGAGTCCCCAGCCCCATGGGCAGAGGTCCCAGGTGCACCAGGTGAGGACAGCTGAGGCATAGTGGTCACTCAGCGCCCTCGCAGAGAATTATTCAAGTTTTGAAAAAACACAGTGTGCAGATGCCACTTAGCATTTTGGTCTGTTTTCCTGTCATTTGTTTTTCAGTAATATTCAGCCATTATTTTCTCCTTCCTTCAAATTAGAGATCTGCTCACTCCACAGGAGGCGGTTGCCATCCCCTTCCTTGCCGGTCGCTCCTCTGTCATTTTGCTGTCACTAGCCACAGCATAGCTGGTCACATGCTGTACTGGGCATTGAATTGTCCATTTGTTGGCAGTGTTGTTGTTTGACATGGCTTTGAGATATAAGTAATCCCTTGGAGTAAGGTCATCTATAAACTCAGGGTGGTACTTTTAGGCATTTCGTCTATGGGAATGTCCTTGAACCTTTCTTTCTCTTATTCTTCTTGAAATCAAATTGCTTTTTATATTTTTGTGAAAAGTGTTTCAGTGCTCTTAAAGGTCAATAGACAAGACAAATCAGTCAGCACTTCACCCTCTTGTTTCGTGTCTGCTCTGTGCATAAAGCGTGTTCCCAGCTGAGCTCTGCCCACACTCTGCCCTGTGAGCCATCGCTCTGTGGCAGGTGGCTGGCCAGGGACCAGGCAGCTCTCCATCGTGAGCACCTCATAAACAGCTCAAAATAGTATGCTGTTATATAAAAATAATGCAAAAGATGGGCTTAGGAAAAACATCCGAGTTTCTTTCAGTTTGGGAATTGCAACAGGACTATTTTTTCACTTGTCTGCTCTTTGCCCAAGAACTGAAAAGAAAAACCCTGTGAAAGCAAACAAAATGTTGAATACTAGACCAGGTGAGAGATGGCTGTGGCCTACTTGGTAGAGTACGGTGGTAAGGCTTGTGGCATCACTTACCCTAAATATAGAAAGTTCATTTCCACCAAGAAAGCTGCTGCATTTTAGGAGCACAAACCGATACCTGATGTGATTATTCATTTTCCTTAAGCTGTTTCTTTCGTTCTTGAAATTTAAAAAAAAGTAACTGACTTCAAACAACATGGAAGCAAAGCAACACACCAGGATTTCTCATTCACACAGTAAACGTAGCTTTTAATCTGAGAAGTTCTTTTTGATGAATCTTCAATTATGCATTGAATTTTCCAGTGACCCCTAGATTAGGCTCAGATAAAACCTCTGCAGCCGCAGGCGTGTTCTTTGATTCTCTGTGATTTGTCAGCCTTTCATAAAGAGTAGATTATTTCAGGTCACGAATACAGGGTCTTTACTTTCTCACACTAGATCCTTTAAAACTCTAATGAAAGGGAACCTTTTATAATGGAAAACCAAAGCTATATTGGATCAATGACGGCCTATATCTTGATGTGTCCTTGGATGATAGCAGTCAATATCTGGTTAGGTACAACAAAAGGATTCCATAGAAATTCTGCATCTCACCTCTGCCTGGAACATTTGAAACCAAATGTTATAAAGCAGCAACTAAATTTAAATTAAATGTCAGGTTCAGGTCAAACTGCTTTGACCTTTTAATTATATGGGAAAATCACTTGCAAGTTAGTCCTGTAATTCACCCACAATCTTTTGTGGCATGTTTTAACATACATTTCAAATTTGCTTGTTTCTGTTTCTTCTGCCTTCCCTCTTTCTTCACAGACGCATGACAGATGCCTATTACATACATGCCTAAACCATTTTAAAATACAGCTGGCACACCATCACAATTTTTGTTAAATCTTAATTCTCTTTAAAATAACAAGTATTTTGTAAGTTTTAAGATATGTCCAACACTATAAATGTATATTTTTGTTAGTAATTGCAGATTCTGTTGTTTTTTCATTTTTCTTATAACACAACATGGCTGACTAAACAGTTTAAAAGCCTAATTTTTCATAAAAATTGTGAGCAATTGGCTGTGGCTATACAATAACACAGTGTTTTCTTGTTGAGAACTCTGGTAGATGATTTAGATGATTGGCCAGCACATCTGGACATTTTATTTGACCTTTTTAGACACTTTGTTGTGATGATTTGATTGCTATGAGTCCCTCTCATTCCTTCAGCTTTATAACTCAAAAGAAGAACGTATGTGTGGTGGACAGTAAGTGTCAGAGAAACCGCTACACTTCTCATTCATCAAGATGTACAGAAATTGCTGTTGCAAAAAAGAAAAGCTATGCAAAAAACATCTACCTGAGGGAGAAAGCTGCTTTATTTACTTGTGAACAAGTCCACCCCAGCATATGTAGTGCTAGGAAATGTCTGCATCCTTCTGCTTTAACTATGGGGTGGACTTTTTAAAAAATTATCTAGATACAAATATTAGTGATGTACAGGATTAACATTAGTGCTATACAGAGCTTAATTTGAGCTTGAAAGATTAGGAAACTTGGTAAGAAATGTCCAAAATGTAGACCCAAGTTTTGGAAAAAAAGAATACTTTATATATACCTTATGTACAGTGATAAATTCAGCCAAGGCTATTTTTTTTAATAGTCCCCTGTGCCTGGAAACTAGCTCCCATTAGCCACCTGTCTTCTTAATTTCCCTTAAAAATTGCAGTTTGAGCATTTCCTACCACAGGAATTCTTGACAAATTATGGAGAAGACTCAGTCCTGTTCTTCTTGTGTACCCTGAACTCCAACTGCGACGTGTTGAACACCACTAGTTCATGCCTGCTAAAATCATCTAACTTATTTATTTCTAATATGTTAAGTTTCTAAATGATCAGAAAATGAGACCTATTTCAACAAACAGACAAGCCAGCCTTTTAGGGAGAACAAATATTTTTGACATAACAAAAGTTATTATGACCACACATTCCAAAACAGCTAACTCAGGTTAACAAGTCACTACAGATTCAGTGAGTCCTCTCCAATTTTAAAGTAAAACACATTAAATTAAACAATGCTAAACCTAACCTTTGTGGTGGTTTAAAAATGTTTTAAAGTAGACCTTGGATAGGATAAGATCCACAGGATATGGCTTTGGTTTATCATCAGATCTTGGCCTAGCCATCGGAAATGACCTTCCAGAGGCTTCATCTCATCTGGTGTTAGCCAGGAAGCCACAAGCTCTTCTTTTGGGCCTTTCTCATAGCCAGTGGCAAGCCATAGGCAAGAGGAAGTCATTAATGTCATCCTAAAAGAAGTGCCCAAAGTGGAATAAGTTACTATATAAGTGTGTCTATCAGCTACAGAGAAAAATCTAAATGACATGCTAAAAGTAGGCATCTTACTTGGAGGTACCCAAGGTTTCCTTACGTTAATTCTCTTCAGGGTATCCTAGCTAATGTGTTCTGTTTCCATTCCTGTCCAGAAACCCAGCAGGGCAAGAATCAGGCCTATTCTTCCACTCTTCTCTCATGAATAAGGGAGGATTTAAGATTTTTACCATTATTGCAAAAATCCTATTGAGATTAGGTTATGGATTATGTAATTATATGTTTACTTCTGTCTGTTCCACCTACTCGAAACTGCTGATGTTCTCCTAAAATGCAGGTTTCATACAATTTTAGGCAAGAAAAGATTTCCTTGGAGACAACTTGTCATAAAGTTTACTTTATCTATGTTTTACTAAATGCTGTGCTTGTATAAAAAAATGCTTATAAAAGAGAAAAGTATCAGAACACAGAGATAAGCAAAATAGGTGGTGATGGATAGGAATATGTTGATAGGATAAGAATATGAAGAAAGGTAGATTCAAGAAGAACAATTAGCCACCTTGGTTATCAAATAAACCAGAAAGAGCCTTGTAAACAGAGTTTATCAGAATTTTTACCCTTTTTCTTTTATTTAGGTAGGGGGGAAATTCCAAAGGGAACAAATAAAATATAACTCAAATAAGTCAGTGAGTCTTCCCATGTATTGTATTTCACAATTGTCGATTACAAGCTAGGAAATGCTGATACATGTCCAGATTTTATTCTCTGTTTCTCCTTGAACATTTCCAAGCTGTTCCTCTTCTGTCATTTCTCAGCAGTCTCTTCTCAGCACTAGTTAGAGACAGGTCTTAAGATATATTAGAGATCTCTCTTGTTTTCTTCAGTATGATCAAAGCATGATCAAAGTTGAACTTTAGACCCCAAGCAATTTTCTAAACGCTGCTCATTGCTTTCTGAAAGTTCAGCTGTAGCACTCAGAATAGGAAAGCATTATTCTTAGGAGAAAGTGTGGGATCTACCATAGTATGTCGCTGTAAGAAACATGAAATGATGTGCCCAGTGTAATTCAAGTTCTTCCTTCTCAGGAAATCTTGTGACTTAATGAAAGCCTGTACAGCCTTGCTGGTGTTCAGTATGATACTACATCAGTGCCTGCTGGCACCTATCTTATTGAAATGGAGCCTTCCAAAGCCAAGAAAATAAGCTTGGAAAAGTAACAGCCTCTGATATAAATATTCCCATCTTCCTTGTGCATCAGCCACAGGAAGAAAGGTATTCTACATACTATATGCAGTGGCCAGTGGGCTACGTGCGTGGTTTTTAAAGCAAATACAAATGAAAAGTGCTGAACTTAATCCATTCTGGGTAAAAAATAGAAACATGAATTAATAATCTTTATTCTTAGGATATGTAAATTGGTAGCATTAATAAATTGTGTTGTTTTCTGTTTCTTTCGTGGTAGTTTGGATTGTGCTTAAATGTTACTTAGAACAAGACATTTGTGTCTTTTCCAGAATTTCTTGCATCTCCACTGCATCCCAGTTTTGCTGTCATCATCTTATTACAGCTGTCATCACAAAATATGTAAAAACCACCAATCTAATCTGCAGAAAGTCAATCAAATAATGGCAGACATTTTCCAAAGTAGTGGCACTGGAATGTATCTCCTAGAAAGCAAATGTCACTTTCTGCCTCTAGCACAAAAGGGCATTTTTACATCATATTAGGCATTATATACCACATTAGGTTAAAGAAGTATGATGTTAAAACAGTTTAGTTTAACCAGATCAAACTATGTGCAGACACTTCAACTTATATTGAAGTCTGACTTATACCAGTTTAGTTTCTCTTTAGTTTTCTAAGCCATATATAAAATGATATACAGTATCTACTCTTACAGTTGTCGTTACTTTACCGTAAAGGCACGCATTTAATTGATTTTGCTAAACACGTACAATTTGTGGACTTTGTACCAGCTCAAAGGGTTTATGTGAAAACCACATGTAGATCTAAATGGAGATCTTATGGAGGGCTAAATGTAATAGACTGGATAAACTTTTAAGACAAGGCTGCGTTACTTAATATTTTATCTTATCTGCTCCTGTTGCTGTCACAGTGCTGTGGCAGTGTGACAGCTAGGGCACACAGAGCTCCCGTGATCTTCTGTCTTTTTAACTTCCTATTCTACATGGAGTTAACCCAGTAGTTGCCGTTGGTAGCCTCCTGCAATCTCCTCTGCGTTGCTTACTCATCTTTGACATCGGTGTGCATGGGTCACTGTGAAGGATGGGAAAAATGAAGGTCAAGTGAAAGACGACTAATATAGTTGTACATTTTGCATTGAACTTGAAGTACCTGAAGTTGTTCTGTCTCCAAAAGGCAAGGAAGGGAGGGGGGTAAGTAACTCTGCAAGCATTAGACACAGCTTTAACGAGGAACAGCCTGCTTGACCTGATGGTCTTATTTTTGCTTTCAGTAGGGTTTAGAGGAGTCAATGGGCTGACTGGATTGAAATTCTTGTAATCTGGTAACTGTTTGCTCTTCTGTATTTAGCAACACTCAGCTGCCTTGCCAGGCCAAATGGTGTGGTATAATATGGTACAATGTTGAGCTTCATGATGGCCACTGTTTGATGCTACTAAGTATTGTAATGGCTTACATGTCCTCAAGCAACTCAAACTAATATTACTACATGACAACTGTTGTAGCGTTAGGTGATATTTTAGAGCAGAAGAATGAAAGTCCTTAGCTAACATATTTAGAGTGCTGTCATCCTATAAACAGAGGGATTTGATTTTAGTGCACTCTCATCCATTTATTGCACTAAGCAGTTGATCAATCTTGGCAAGACTTACTGAGTTGCCCTGGGTCCTACAGAAAATTGATAGCAAAGCCAGATACTGAATTCAGAATTTGTGGGTTACAGTTTGTAATATTCTCACACAAAGACCACCTTTCATTCCTTACACGCAATCAGAAACCAATTTCTAAAGCATTAGCTGAGCCATAACTTTATAAATCATCATGAAACCAAGAAAAGTATAGCAATAGCTTAACTTAAAAATGTTAACAAATGCTAAGGGAATGAACCCACAAATCAAGAAAATCACACTCCATTACAGCGAAGAAGCCGAGAAGTCCAAATCATGCTGTTCCTAAAAGAGGCAGAGAGAACATTTTTATAGAGATTCCTCTGAGCCTCTGGAGAATCCTTCCAACTGTACATTCCCTTATTCCCTCCCACAGTCACTACATGTAGGTCATTAATCATCTCTTCAGGAATCTGCATTGTGTACAGGAAAAAAGCTTAAATTTGGAGAACCATATACCTGCCCCATAAAACAAGCAGTCTCCTGGTAGGCTCACATTCCAGATGGAAATGGGGCCCCAAAAGAGGGGGAAAATCCAGTGACTCTACGGACCTCACTGTAGGCTGTAACCCTCTGTGTTCAGCTGTCCTAAACATTATGTCCTCCCTCTTTGCAGGAGCATATTAACTCAAACCCGCAGTCATACAAATGGGGTGATACAGCTTCCAGGCTAGAAAAGACATATGTAATAGGGTGGAGGACTGGTGAAGTGAACTTGGATCTGTAGGTGCAGGTTAGCCCCAGACCATGCAGCAAGAGAGGGTTTCTGCTCTTTGGCTGCCCAAAGAGGAGAGGAAGCACGTGGAGAGGAGGTGTCACCAGATGGCTTGTAGAGATCTCTCATGTGGAAACAGCTATCAGACACCCTGAAGCTCCTGAATGAGAGGAACCAGATCAATAACAGTCCAAGGATGGCTATGGAAGAAGAACAGTTGTGGGTGAAAGGATGGTCAAATGAGATTAACATAGGTACAGTAGTGTATCGGATAACAGGGATAGTAGAGAGGAGAGATGGGTTTGACCTGCCAGATTCAGCTGATTTGCCAAATGTCAGAATGTTCCAGCACTGTCACTGGCACACAGTTTTATTACCCTGAAATAAAGCTTGGAGAGGGATGAAAATTTCTTGATTCCTTGCATAGATGACTTTAAAAAGGACAGATATATATTATCATAGATTTCTGATACATCAAATAGCATCTATCCTAAGCAGTACACACCTTTGATTATATATCAAACTTATATAACTAGCAAAAGTAGTACCCAGTACCCAACCAAGAAGTAGAAATGGGCAGCTAAGAAATCAGTTTTCAGTATATCTCACTTTCCCCCACAGCTCAGGACTTCAGACTGCGATATTTTTTACAAAATTACAAACCTTGCAGTGTCTGATGGCATCCCTGTGAACAATATAAAAAAAGTTGTATTACGTTGTCACAGCAAGTTTTAAGTTACCTAAATGCTGTGTTCTTTAAGGATCATCAAGTTTCTGTGATTCTATAATATTCTATAATAATTTTACAGTAATAGTAATAATAATATATAAGCATATCTGACTTTCCTAAGCTAGTATTTGAAAGATAGTGTTTTTTATGTAAGAACAAGATACTCGTTTTGCATTAGTATTAATAGTATGGCACAATCTACTTTTATCAATAAATGTATTTTTATATAGCTGGACATGCTACAGCTTCAAAATCATGGCCAGTACCAAAATAGTCATTACCTAACATGTACGTTGGGGAATGCAAAGGAAGTTCTGCAGTTAACACCTAGACTATTAAAAAATGGCGTTTGCATGTGTCCTGGTTTCAGCTGGGATAGAGTTAATTGTCTTCCTAGTAGCTGGTACAGTGCTATGTTTTGAGTTCAGTATGCGAAGAATGTTGATAACACTGATGTTTTCAGTTGTTGCTAAGTAGTGTTTAGTCTAAAGTCAAGGATTTTTCAGCTTCTCAAGCCCAGCCAGCGAGAAGGCCGGAGGCGCACAAGAAGTTGGCACAGGACACAGCCAGGGCAGCTGACCCAAAGTGGCCAACGGTGTATTCCATACCATGTGACGCCACATCTAGTATATAAATTGGGGGGAGTGGGGGTAGGGGATCATTGCTCGGGGACTGGCTGGGTGTCGGTCAGCGGGTGGTGAGCAATTGCACTGCGCATCATTTGTACTTTCCAATCCTTTCATTATTACTGTTGTCATTTTATTAGTGTTATCATTATCATTATTAGTTTCTTCTTTTCTGTTCTATTAAACCATTCTTATCTCAACCCACGAGCTTTACTTCTTTTCCCGATTTTCTCCCCCATCCCACTGGGTGGGGGTGGAGTGAGTGAGCAGCTGCGTGGTGCTTAGTTGCTGGCTGGGGTTAAACCACGACAGCATGGAGGCTCTGAAAATATTATCACACATTCTGTTTCTGTAATGATTAATATATGTAGTACATACTCATACAAGTAAAACAGTGCATAAATCCCTATGGCAGATGTGGTTATACCTGAACCTACACGTTTTTCTAGTCTGATTCATCTGTAGGAGCTGTTTTCATACACTTGTTTCCAGACCTGTTTTGCCATAAAACTAAGACCATACAAGAAACACTGTCAACTTAATAAACCAGCATTTCTGTACCAGTAGTGCTGCATAGATGCTCTCATACCCATGTGATAATTTCATATTCATCTGACCAACCAGCTAAAAAAATCATGGGTTTTGATGAACATTAAGAATTCATCCACTTGCTGCCATGTGACCTAACAGCAAACACTCATTTTATCATAAAGCATTCCTATATGAGAAGAAATTGCAGGGTTCATTCTCTATCTCTTTGTGACAAATGCAGAGGTTTGCCATGAAAATTCATTCTTCTGGTAAAAAGACAGGAGAAAAGAACAAAGCTCAGTACTGAGCAATCATCTTTAGGCTGATTGCTGCTATTTAGGTCATCTATATCCCTGGCTTTGCTAGTATAGCTGTGTCAGTCAGGAGGGTTAAATAAGGTATTGCATTTTATCCCTTAAAGATGCATGTGCGTATAAGAAGTGAGTCTGAATTGGAGCTTTTACCATCTGATCAAAATGTCAAAGTAAAAAAGAATGACATGGGGTTTTGTCTGTCATTTGCCCTTGGTTCTATGTCACTTTATATAAAGGAAAGTAGCCAGGAAGTACCAGAAATTCACCTATTTTTCTTCCATTTTACCATAAAAATTTTTTGTGTCTCTGCCCTCACAGAAATATTAATCTCTGGTAAGTAAACTCTTTTCCATCTCATATCATGAGAGGTGTACATGTATGTATCACAATTTTATTTTCTTGTGGATAAAACTATCACAATAGAAACTTTGTGTAAACCTTAACTTTAGATAATAGAAAACAACATGTTTCGTTATTTTGCAGGCCTCAGTGGTTAATATGCAATAGTGAGAAAAACAATTTTGAGAAACTATCCACAATGTGTTTACAAACACTCTAAAGGGCAGTCCCAGTTTGTACACACCTTTGTTCCTGTTAAAGTCAGCATTACAGTCCCCATGGGCCAGGACAAGATTTTCATTCATGATAATTCCTTGAGTTTTTTTGTTTTTCCTACACCAAAGGAAGCTAACCTGACTGTAACTAGAGATATAATATAGTAATATAAAATCAAAGATGATAAAGTCCTTATGTGTTTATCATGCAAATAATGAGAATGTTTTTATTGTGTTTTCACTTTTATTTTCTAAACAGCATTCCAGCAGGAGAACAGTTATTTCATGTTTGTATTGTGTGCCTTTATATTTGGGGAAAATATATTACTTGCTGTTTCTGTCCTGTCATTCAGCACCTGAGAGGCAGACTAACCTTGGAGATGTTAACATGCTCCTTCTGCTTAAAAGCTTTATGCATGTAAGAATTTGGGGAGGAGTTATAAATATAGAGCATATTGTATGTAACAATTGCTTTTTCGAGCACAAAAAAAAGGAAAGTTTGGGAAAAGTTCCACTGAGAGAGCTCCTTTTGGGAAAGGATTGGTTATAAGACAAATATCCTCCCATGAGTTTAGTCTTGCCTAGAACAGCAGATGTGCTGTGATAATCTTAATAAGATTTCTTTCTACACCTGAAAAAGTTTCCCAGTCCTTTTTTTCAACTGTTTCCCTTGGTGGCTTTTTAAAAGAACTATCAGTTGAATTTTCAGCAGAGAGTATTTTCAAAGTTGACAACACTGTTTATTGTCTCTGTGAAAAGAGAACGAAATCAATTTCTCATGAGTATTTGAGCCCTGGGGTCAATGAACTGAATTTTGATTATGGAAATTACAAGTTACTTACACTTGTTGTCATTTAAGAAAAGCATTTCTTCTATTTAATTATTTTTTGCATTTGGCATTCTGATCACTGCACTGATGTCCATGCAGTGTTCAACCCTAGACTAGTAGAAATCTGGGCAGACAGTTGTCACCTGTGTTATTTGGAAGAAACAGCGTTCTCATTTGCAAAGCTGGATGCTAAACACTGAGAAAATATCAGATCAAAGGGGATTCATTTGATGGCGTTTACAGAGTGGTTAGGACCTTTGCTGAAGTCCAGCATTTTTTAATATGCAGAATATGTTGTTCGGCCATCAACCATAACATAGTGACAATACAAATTACTTGTTTAGTGCAAATTGGCCTGAAAATGTGTACAAGTGACAAAGTAGTTTATGATGCACCGATGTGGCATTGAAGGGAAGAGTCAAAGAGAATGAAGCTGTCAAAAAGACAATTATGAGACAGACAAACTATGAATCCTCTGCTCCTTCTGGGGAGCAGTTACTTCTCCATAGGGCGACTCACACAACTAACTGCTTATCGCTGGGAATTAATAGCCCAGCCCAGAGCATGTACAATAAAGCAGGCCTTTCCTCATGGCCTTTCAATTGCTTAATTTGCATTTGTTTGGTGATTTGAAATATATGTGCAAGTACTAAATATTGTTACAATGCATGAACAGAAATTAAGACTGGAGCTTGTATACATTCATCTATTCTCAGCTGAAAGCAAATAGCTATTTAATAAATAATTAATGGATATGTCAAGTAAAAGACTCTGCTGCCTGAAAGTTAGAGGAACATTTTTCAGGGTCACCTTTCTTTCCTGTCTCCTCCATGGATCTGGCATCCTTTGCTACATAGCGCTATAACTACCAGGAAGTGTTTTAAGTGCCCTTTGGGTGGGAATACATTTGAAAATAGATCTTCCACATCCTAGGCAATATCTCCTTTCTTTCACTGCAATGTAAAGGATGGCCTGGAAATTTTCACTATGTGTACTGTGTTAAAAAAAAAAAAAAAGAGAAAAAGAAAATAGGACTGACACTGCTTTTCTTTTTTAAAAGCTCCTACACATCAGCATGAACTAAGCTTTAAGAAAGCTAAGTAAATCCCTTTGTAGGATTTAGGCAGGTAGAGGCCTGGTTCTTGGATCCTGTTCATGCCTAAGCTCAAACTTGATGTCCACAGTCAGCACAATTAAAACTGAAGTTCCTGTGTGAACAGGCACACATGAACCTTTCAATAAAAACAAAGGGTTTTTTATTAGATTCATTAATGTCTCCTATGTCCTAGTTTAGCCTCTCAAATTATCAGGTTCTTTTTCTTTGTCCTCTGATTCTGTTACTAAGCTCCTTACTCCACAAGCTGTCTCACTGACTTCATGGGGAAGAGCAGAGCAACACTGCGAGGTTTCAGCTGTCCTGCTTCAAGATTGAGGAAATATGGACAAAAGCAGTGGAAATGTGTATGAATCCCTTCACTTCCCCCATAGATTCACTTCCATGTTATAGTTAAAAATATCTCTTGGCTAAGATAATGCATCTTCATTTTCCTTTTCTCCCTGTTGTTGCAATGGTGCCGTGCAATCTGCTGGGTGATGAACCATACAGGGCTTCCTTGATCTGGTGAGAAAAGTGCTTCCATATGTGGATGCATGAGCTGTTACGCTGAGATTAATCATTCCTGTTTTCTTTTATTGCCCCTCATACAAGGCATTTAACACTACCTGGATCAATAGACCTTTCTTCTTTTATTTTCCAATTCTCTTTTTTAATATTAGCATGGAATGCTCTACTCACAATCTGATGAATGGTAAAAGAGCATGTGCAGTTACTGTTGTTTTTATTGTTGTTGTTACTATTAATAACAATAACAGTAACTTTTTTGAAGTGGTATCCATAACACAGTAGCTGTTTTCCAAGAACAAATAAAAGGGACAGTCCCTGACCTCACAGGCCATGGCACTCTAAGACAACCAAACAAATAGTTCAGGGGATGGCACAACAAAAAGGATGACTGCTGAAATCAACAATTTTCATCATAGTCAGCCTAGCAAACAAGCATGGTGAGAGGAAATTTAAAAGTGGAATTGAAAGAAAATTTCTCGTAAGCAAGACCAGAGACAGGTGTTGTATGGGGTAAGGCATGGAGGTGATTTGAAGGATTGCCAGAAAGGCAGAAAGCAGTGGGAATATTAGAACAATGTAAGTTTGTGAAGCCAAATGACCAGTGCTCTTCTGGTGTTTCTTAAACCTAGGGCTTCTGAGCTGCTGTTTTGCCTGCAGTAGTGGGTAGAACAGCAATTCTCCTTTTATGCAAGAGGATGAGGAAGAGTCATTGCTTATCACCATGTCTGTGCTTGCTGTGATATTCCAGGTTGTCCAAAGTAGAAATCACACTCAAGCACAAGCCATTCTACGGATGTTGGCTAATTTATTGAGAGACTTTTTCCACAAAGATTTAACGGTGTTGTTAAAAGACTTTCAGTCATTTATTTGGAAGCACTGCTGACAAGTTGCTTGTGTGACAGAGACAGCCCTCTTTTCTCCTGACGGAAGCATAGCGTGAGCAGCCTCTTTGTATAAAGTTTAGTAAATGGATGGTCTTCTGTAATTCTTTGGTATGATGAGTGTTCCATTCAAACCAAGATTAGAATATCACAGTGTCATTTAGCATCCATCTGTTACACTTTTGGCTGTCTGATTCAGTTGCACAGGGTGGTTCAGAACCCCTCTCCAAGCTAATGAATCAGGCTTTCAGAATGTGTTTATTAGCTAGACCTCACAAGGGTTTGTGGCATGTCTCAACTTGAACCTTTAAAAAAAAAATACAACATTCAAAATATATTCAATTAGTACTTTTTGTCTGTAGGGCAACTGCGATAGTTTTATGAGAAAATCAAAGCAAAATTCATTATGATGGTAATTAGAACTTCAGAATGTCCAGATTGCATTCAAAAGAAAGGATATTAATTTTGTTTATTGAGTTAGAATTAGAAAAACATTTGGAAATGTCTGTTCATTAAGATTATGAGAGTATTCAGTTGTGGGAAAGAGAAATCTAACATCTTTTTCCAACTTGGGCTGTGGAAATTGAGGAACATGTAACACAGAAAAAGCAAATGCTCAATTGCCATCTGTGAAATGGAGTGGATAAGACATACGTTACTGTGCTAATAAGTGTGCCATTTTTGCAGCTTCCACAGACGACAGTGCGGCAGAGAAGAAAGGTGGAACACTTCATGCTGGCTTAATTGTCGGCATTCTAGTCCTGGTCCTCATTGTGGCTGCAGCCATCCTTGTGACAGTCTATATGTATCATCATCCAACGTCAGCAGCTAGTCTCTTCTTTATAGAGGTAAGACAAAAGTAACATCTTGTGTCACTAGTCCTGTCACTTGGCTAGGATAATTGGGGTCTCCAGAATAGAACTTTCTTAACTAAATCTAGAAAGTATTTTCGTAGTGTAAGCTTTGAAGAAATGAACCTCTCCTAACAGGTGATACTATTTTGTTCTTAGCATGTTTGTCACTCAGCTGCTTCTTTAACTACCATTGCTATTACTTTTTTTGGTTTTTACACAGGACATATATCTAAAAGATGTATCTCAGTTACCTCTCCACCTCTCTTTCCTATCCTTCATTTTCCTCACAGTAGCATTTTTCCATTAGCTTTCATGTGCACTGGCATTTTATTGCAGGACATATATTTTTTCTATTATTTTCCTGTGGAAAAATAAAATGTATGCATTCTTAATTCTCCAGAAGAGCTGACTTAAAGTAAGTTTTCAGCTGGAAACCTGTGTTAGCTCTTCTGTACATTCATTTGTAGAAATCTTTTAACACTTTGCCTCAGAGTGTGGGAAAGATACTTTTCACCTAATTTTAACATCTAAATCTAATATCATCTCCCTTTGCTCTTTTTATTAGTGTAGAGAGAAACAGACTCTTTTAGACCATGATTCATCTGACCTGTTTGAGACATCTCCGTTAGGATTAGATAGATTACCATTTTTCTCCCTCAAATAGAGGTAGCTACCTTAGGTGCAGACATCTACATTGCAGATGGTGACATTTAGTCAGCTCGACTCCACTGCACATGACAATATGAGAAAGGAACATTTTCCATAGGTGTTTGGTTCTACAAAAAGCTATGAATTCCTACACCTACTTGTGTTTTTTGCAACTCAGCAATGTTCCTCTACCTTATGATAAGTACAGAGTTGCTAAACATGAAAGAAACTGCTGGCTGTTCATAACCCCCACTTGCAGTAATCCCTTACTTTTCAGAGCCTGGTCATTTTCTAATGGGCAATAGTGAAGAAGCAGAACTACTGGAAGTAGTTCTAGGGATTGTCTAGGGATTGCTTAGGTAAAAGCCTGGACCAGGAGGATATCGACTTTCATTCTTAGTGACAGCGGTGTGAATTGAAGTGAGACATGAACATGAACACAATGATTCATCTTTAAAAACATATTATTATAAATATACTGCTTAGATGCAATAGTAGTGGCAGAAATCAAAATGAATTGTTTATCGGTATTCCAGGCTCAAGCAGTGTAACTGTGTTAACCATCAGGGAACAGCATCCGTGTAATAAAATCAATAGTTTTCTTTCATGTCTATGCGACATTACAAGCCAGTTCTCTATTGATGTAGATGACAAAACTCCACTGAAGTCCTTGTACAAGAGAAAAGGATTTGTCCCTTTCTTTTTTTCACACACAGATTGAATTGCTGTTCTTTCACTCTAGTAAAAACAAGTTTCTTTTCTGTTATGATGTGTCCAAAAAGGCTAAGTAAATGGCAACACCATTTTTTAAGAAGAATACCAAATTAAAACACACATTTATTTATTTATTTCTGTTCTCAGTGTAGTAATGGCATGTTAATTTATCTCGTTCATTGATATCATACTCACATGCAAACAGTGGTGCCTTAATCAGTTTTGTTTGACCAATTCCACTGAATTTAATCTTTAGGTGGCATTAATCTATCTATGCAGTCAAAGCTAAAATGTCTTTTAGCAAGCAATGTAGGCTTTTAGAAAAAGTAGAAAAACATAATCTTTCTTTCTAAAAAAAGGAGAAATAATTGAATAAGGAGAGGAGGAAGTCAAAATCAAATTTATGCAAAACGTAGTTTAAACTACATCTTCTTTTGGTTACTAGGAAAATCGTGATACTTGTGAAGAATCAGCTATTTAGCAAGAATTATAAAAAGTTCTAGCCATGAAGGGGAGGCCTTTCTCTGTGAGTGGTAAAAACACAAGGGCTGGAGAAAGGGATTACTCTGTATTTCAGAACATTTCCACAAATTTCAGAACTTTAAAGCCATTGTTGGTATCATAAGCATAGAAGAACAGAATAAGTTAATCCATTCTGGAAATGAAATTGCTTTTAAGAAGTTTAATCATTTAATTTCCAAAGGAAAAAAAATAGTTTGACAAATTCAAGAAATAAAAAGTAGAATATATTATTCTTATATTCATCTGATCTATAGGATGTAAATGTTTCCAATACAATCTTCTCAGGCTTGCATTTTGAAACTGAAGTACAAAAAAAGAAAAAATGAGGTATAACTGATATAAATAAGTCACTGTTACAAAAAAGCATTCCTTATTGTATTTGTGCAATTGAAAAATATTTGAGTAAGTTGTTACAGACAACATGGTACCCCACATCCCACAGCAGACAAGCAGCATTATTTATGGGAAATGAATGAAATGTGGATCTGATGTCACTGTTCTGGGGAAAGAGCTCAAGAGGATTGCCATGAACTTGGTCATGACATGGAAACAGGCACAGAAATATTTCAGAAAATAATACTGGGTTTTATGAGTCTCTTGATTAATAAAGCAAGTTGCACAGTTAAAACAAGATGCAACAGATGGACAGGCAGCTACCTCATGCACTTGTCTAAAAAATTACTAGCACACTGTGGTCTGCCATCAAGTCTTCCAGCCAAATCAAGTTCTGCACCAGCTTATCTAACATCGGTAATTAATACAAATCTAAGGCTGGGTAAAATAAAGAATGGGGACCTGCCCCATTTGTGTTTACTTTTAAAGAAACTACTTTATAGAGGAATCATATTGACATTAAATATAGCATTTATTCAAAACTGTAACACGACTAAGAGACAAACTTCTTTTTACATCTAAGATTCTAGGACGGTGTCATGATTTTGTAGTTCAAACATCATTTTCAGTCAGATTTTGGGGGGGGGGGTTAGGTTAAGGGCTATGTAAGTAATTTTGAGTTGATTTGGTTTATAGTCATGACTGGTTACTGAATAAAGAAAAGTATAATAAACTGATCCCATATCTGAGGCTTTAAGTCCCTTTGTGTTCTCTGCAGATATCACCCAATATTCACTTACCACCTCACTCAGGTTTTCACATAACTCATCTCAAATCCCACTCGTGATGCCCCTCATGTTTGTCATGTAGTGAGCTCCCCCAGATAAGGATAAATACACCCACACTTTGACTGCACTGTTTAACTTTGCACTGATAAATGCAATCCTTTGTGAAACCTCTGAGCACCATTAAATGATATCCTGACTGCACTAGTTGGTTTAAATAAGCAATATACAAAAGCCAAGAAAAATGCCATTTATTCCAAAAGCAACTATTTTCTTAGAACAGAGTAACATTATTCTATGATTTTTTTACCCCTAAAGTCTGAAGAAAACCTTTCCCCTAGTGGTTTTGTTCGTAGATGTTGAGCACAATGCATATGTGCAGCCCCACCCAGAACAAAAATAGCTATTTTGAACGAACAGCTTGAGAAGTCTTGAATGACAATGCTATTCAGTTTGCCCATGATAGTGTATCATTTTAAAAGAATATCATCCAAATCATTCAAAAATGTTCCCCTTTTTGTTAAGCGTGTCGAAGATTCAAATCAAAGTGCAATGTTTTTCTGTTTCTTCCAGCTCCCACACTATTCAACATGTGTTTCATTGTTTAAGTTGGACACTTCTCTGGTGACCTAAAGACAGAATTAATTATCAACTTTTAAAGTTAAGGGAGTTTCAGTCAAAGTTGCAATGAATGCAGGCTCTTTCTAAAAGCTGAGAGTACATGTTGACTAAAGATTAGCTTGCAGAGTGACAGAAGAGATGTTGTATGCTTTGGTCTTTTATTTATTTATGATTACCCCTGTGATATTTTCTCTCCCTTGAATATGTTGCCAATAATTTCCCCTTTTGAATCAAGTTACATGCCTACTCTTACCTTGAGGAATCCTGTATCTCTTGAGTATACTTTGAACTTATTTGCACTGATTTTTGAAAAGTAGCATACATGTCAAACAGCGTTCTTCATGTTTTTTTCAACAAAGCAGAAGCTTATGTCAGAAATCTAGCTATAATACATATAGCTACACACTAGCTATACCACAACTGAAAAGTAATTAATTTATTCACTAACCTATGTAGGATACTTGCATTCAGGATTTGAGGTTTGGTGGCCAAGAAGCCAAGCATGATGCCCCGATTGTAGTGGATTGCATGCCTGTGATATAGATCATAGCAAAAGTGATACAGATATCTGGAGCTGAATGTAAATACAGGCAAAGAAATTCCCAGCTGAGTCAGATGGATTTGCTCAAATTTGACTGAGTTGCGGGCTAAATAGCACATTTAGTAGTATTTTAGATTTTCCTTCTTCCCTTCTTTTTTTCTTCATGTTCTTTTTTTCTTATATTTTTAATCTTTATTGATTTGCATTTGTGTGTGAACTTTGGCATTGAGAGCAATTAATGTCCAGGGAACATTTAGCAAATCGAAAAGCAAGGCGTAAGGCAGACTGCCTTTTACTCAGGTGTCTTTTGCCTGTTTGCACCCAGTTATCTGTGGACAGAAGGGTTGCACATGACAAAAGAAGTTTTCATGTGCATGGTTTTTTTGTGGTTTTCTTACCTTTCTTACTTATATGTTGGTCCAAAGTCCTTTTAATCTTTGAAACTTACCTCAGCTGTCATCCCAGTGCTCTGCCTTTGGGGATCAAAGGCAACATCATCTGGCCACAGCTGAGAAGACAGCAGAGGAATTGCTGGCCAATATGAAGGCAGGGAGTCAGAGGTTGGGATGTCTTTTCCCAGCTGGACACAGTGATACTTTTGCCAAATGTGCTTATGTAAGGCTCGACAGCAGCAGAATAAAATTCATCTGTGGCAGTTTTCTGCGGGTAGGGGATTTTAAGAAATCTAAACTAACATTGCAAATTGGGACCATCTTAACCTCAGGCAAAGAGCCTTTCTCTTGTATTCAGCTTATAGGTACAAAACCAAACCTAACTTATTAACACATGTAGACTGTGAAGCTTTAAGGATATGAGTGAATTCAGAGCCTATGTATTTCTTAATAGTGGCTGTGTTTGTCTTAGCAGTTAATATGTCACACACTGAAGAGCAGTGTGGGTGCTTGTGGTTACAAATTATGATTCTTTTGAGTTAAGATCCCATTTTAAAGGTCACAGCCTTTGCCTTCATGTTTCCACCCTCCTTGGAGGTTTTCCAGAGCTTTATTGTGCTGATTCATCTGCTTAGAAACATACATGTACACTTACAAACACATGCACATACTTATGTCTTTTTTAGTTGTTTGTTTTACTTCATGTTGTTTAAGCTGGATAATTTCACAAATCTGTTTTTTCAAATGGCCACACAGAGAGTTGAACTGGTGCTACAGAGCCAAGGAGTGACCTTAGGGAGAAAGAGAGGGAGGAAGGAATGAGCAGCTGCAGATCTTCAGCAAATAAAATAATAGTGTGTGATCAGAGCCTGGGGGATGCACCTCGACTCTTCCTGATTTAACTTGAATATGACTTTACTAGTAAATTAAATAAGCCTGGGACTGGGTTTTAGCATAAAGACCAAACAGCATGGAAGGATCTGCATTCCTGTCATTTAACTCTGTCAGTCTCACAGTAAGGTGGCAGCATGCAGACTATTAGCGTGGACTGAGGATGGTTCCCGAATCCTAAGCCCTACCTGGGGTGGTCTGAGAAAGCACTAATTGTTCAGTATTTTTCTAACAATTGAGCTGTATAGGGGACTGTATTTCGGTATCTGGAAACATTCACTGGCATGCAGATCTAGCAGTAGATTTTCTTCAGATTTTGACCTTCTGCTTATCCCCCAACTGCTTAGAGGATGGAAATAAAAGGAGAAAATAGTCAAAAAAGCTGGAGACAGTTCTTGGTGTTTCAGAGCTTAGGGAATTAATGGGCATTTCTGGCTCACTGTTACACATCTCTGCTCATAGCAGCACTTCACATATAAAAGCCAGCATTTAACAGCCAGCCCTGTTCTCCATGCACCATTTCCAGGTTTCTGCATTAATGTCACAAATGCAGTGTATGTCTTTCAACAAGTGAGAGGAGACAGAGTAAAAAACAAAGAAGGGATTTTAAAAAAAAGAGTCAGATCCTCAGCTGGCTTAGACAGGTGATGAAGCTCACACAGCTCTGCTGATCTCTTCTGGGATATGGCCCATTGTTTTTATTATATATGTACACATTTTACAGGGGATTATGCTTTTAGTTTGAAGAAGGCTTGACATGGTCATCAATTTGGTTTTGTCCAGAAGTTCAGGTTGAATTGTGTTTCATGAAGGTGATGATTAAAAAGAAGAGAACAAGTATCATTTTTCTCTTCTTTCAAAGTCCTGCAGTATCCTGGCGTTTGGGGTATTGTCATTGATCTCACTGTCATTGCCTTGTACTGATAATAAAGTTATTTTTTCCAAAGCTTATCCAGCTCAGCAGGAACCAGCAGCTCAGCAAGGGAAACCTAAATCGGCCACAAGGGAGAAGCACTAAAATAAATAATCAAGACCGACAATAAAAGTCAAAGGTGGGGAGGAAGGAGGCATTTTGTTTCTCGTCCGTCAGCAGCCAGCTACTTAGATGAAACTAAGACTGCAGAAACATTGTTATAACAAGAAGTGGTTTAAATCACAAGGAGATATTTTAAACAAGCACTTCTATCAAAAAGAAAAATAAATGAAGCTGGTAAATGATCCTACCGAATCTTAAGTCTGAAACAATCTTTATTTCAGAACAGTTTCTTCGAAATATTAGATTAACATGGTGTCAGGCAATTGATCTTTTCTTATTCCTGTAAATATTTATCAGAAGTACCATTTCAGATATTTGAAGCCTCATCCATTTCTGACTGTTATTTGCCCAATAAATTGGGTGTTTCTAGAAGAGGTTGAAGACTGGTGCACAAATTATAACTGCCTAAACAATATTTCAGGTAACTTTGAGCACAAAAATACATGTTATGGGCAAGGTAATTGGTAACAGAAAGATCTTTCCTTGTTGCTACCAAGATAGATTAACAGTGGACAAGTGTACTTAGACTAATGGTTCTTGATGGTATCAGGATAACATATGGTCATTTAGTAATAGACCTCTACTATAGTTTTTTCCCCTTTTCTTAATCCATTTGAGTAAGTAATTACAATTTTTCTGAGGTTTTGACAATTGATCCAGAATTTGGATAGCTCTGTATTTATGTATTTCCAGTTAAGAGAGTTATATAGGCCTTGTTGGCAAAGTGTGGTTAAAGAATACAGCTTTTAAATAGGTTTAAATGTCTTTATGCCCTTGAATTAGACAAAGAAATTGACATCAGTGGAAATGTAAGATGCAGTCTTCAGTAGAAACAGTGAAACAGTCCTCTGAAAGTTTGAAAGATTTGAAATACAGGAAAATAATCAATAGATAGAGAAGACAAAGTTGCATCAGACCATTCAGCCTAAAAAGTATTCAATAACTTCAACTTTAGTGTAGTTTGGTGGGAAATCAATTTTGCTAGGGAGCTCTGGAGTGTCTTTGAAGACTTTGAAAGATTAACCTTCTCGTGTTAATTCAAGTATTTATACTTACGTAAACTCGGTTCGGAACGACAATGTGTGCATGTCTTGGTGAAATCCACTGTTCAAGTGTGCTGCTGAATAGGAGTGAAGAGTTGATCCATGCACAAGCACTCTGGGGTTTTATGCTGGTTGAAATATACAAGGGAACTTTTGATAATCTTTTAGAAAATTTTCAGAATGAAGTGTGTGTGTGGCGGGGTTGGGGGGATGACAGAGGGGCAGATTTTTCATTATGTTTTCCCTTCACTGCTCTTCTGACATTGCAGATCTGTACAGAATCATGCTCATTCCATTTTTCTGTACTGAATGAAGGATAGCATGAGGATGGGATGGGGACAGTAGAGGTTAGGATGTAAGAATATCAAATATGCAATACAAGTTGCCAAGTTCCTTCCGTCCATTACTGATAGAAACTTGTCTTCATGCAGATGTATTGAAAGGAAATGTAAAAGCTTAGAATTACTGCAGCTAATAAAATATACATTATTAGTATTGTTTTTAATGAATTACCATCTCAGGTGAAAAGTGTTAACTGGCATAAATTTTAGAGATAGTGTATAATGCCAGCACCAGAATCTCTCAGGAGCAGGGCATCAATCTTCAAATACCAGTATTTCAACACAACTTTATACAACTGTCTGTCCTGTAATTGATATTGTATATTGCTTATCCCTCACAATTTATTTTCCTATGACATGCACAAAGTAGATTTCATTTCCTTTTTATGTGTACTCAGTTTATTCTTTTCAAATATTTTTAAAATCCATTAAAAAAAACTTGAATTGATTTTGTACCCTTCACTGGAAGTCTGAATAGATCACTTCCTTTGTTTTCAATATAATATTAACTCGAGACACTGATTGGTTTCTAGTCTGTAAGTCAGTGTAGAAATGCATAATTCTTACTGAATTTTACCTCTTTACTAAACTGTAGCAGACTGTTCCATTCCTATTTTATAGTTACATCATCGGTGATCCGGTGGCTCATAATAGGTAAAAGCCTTGTTAACAGTAGAAAATAAATGGCTTCACTGTAAATGATCTCTGGACAGTTAATAGAGGCCTATAAGATAAAAATTGATGGGTCCTTTTCACTTTCCTCCCTTTCAATATGATCAAGTTTACTAGAAATTTCTTTGTAAAATTCCACCAATGCACTCAAACAGGAAGATACAGAAAGCACTGATCTATCTGAAACTCTCCTGTAGTTTTCAACTTGAGCCACCTTTTTCTCTTTTGCTTGAAAAAGTTACTGTTCAGGAAATAAGATGGTCTAAAGCTAGCAGCCTCAGAAAAAAAATCATAGACTGTAGCACTGGAAACCATGTTCAGATCATATCAACTGAGATTTCTTTAGACAATATTCAATTAAGTGCGCTCAGTTACGTATCAAATCTTTTTTTTTAACATGTCTTAATGAGATCATACTGTTTTGATGGATAAAAGAGGCCTTATGAGGTTCAAAATTCCCTCATGTTGAAAGACGTCATAAGAAACTGGTCAACAAGAACACACTTGGAGGCCTTTCTGTGCAACAACAGTGAGAAGAGACTCCAGTCTCCAACCCTTTAGTATTCATAGCTGGAATCCCCTCCTTTTTTTTCTCAGAAGTAAGACAAATAGTATCCATCCTGTCTCTACTGCAAGATCTACGTAAAGACACTTATTCTAGCCTTAGTATTGCTGTAGGAAGTCAAATATACTGCACAGCCACCAACAATGGTATAGACAGGCATAATGTAAGAAACATGAAAGGTAGATCTCACTTTCCATGGATTATCCAACTGCCAGTTTCTTTCATTTTGTCTTATTGATCTTCAATAGGAACTAACTTTTTTAATGCATGTAATAAATTATTATTCTGCATCCTGACATGTATCTTCTGCATCCTGGTCATGTAAGGTCACAAGTGCTTTTCCCTCAACTTATTTGCTTAAAATAATGAACCTAAGGAATATTGAGTCCCATGAAAAAAAATCCTAGTCCTGTTTTCCCACTTTGTAATACACTGAGAGGAAGCAGCAATTATAACTCTCCAGCCACAACTCAGAGGATTTCCTCTAAGAGTTCTAATTCCACAGGAAGAAATATATTTTTTCCTGTTAAATTGGATGACAAAACTAAGGAATTAGTTAAAATACCCAGCTTGCTTTCTCCGTCTTTGGTTTGGGTTGGGTTTGGCCTGTTTTGGGTTTGGGTTTGGGTTGGGTTTTTTTTTGGGGGGGGGGGTATCTTCTTATTACTCTGCTTCTCAGAGAATAAAGGGCAAGAATGCATTAGGCTTTTCCTGAGCTGCTTCAGTAACGCAAGGAGCTTTGTATCTCCTGATATCACTTAAGTTACTTTTTGTTTTATCAATTAAAACTGTAATATCTCAACAGCTTTTTGGGGGTCAATACACAAGTCAATGAATTGATAGCTTGTCAGTACTCTCTTTTAAGACTGGCAACCACCTACATTACCCACATGCACACAAAGAAGTTGAAATTAAGCAGACTGTCACTAGGAATGGAAAATCTAACCTCAGGCATGAAGAGGAACCACAGAAAGCTGTAACTGTAATATTTGGAGATGACCTTTGAATCTGTTGGTTTATTTCTGGAACAGCTGATGTTTATGTTGTATGTCATTGTATCATTAGAACTGATATGTATCTGTTCCATTTTTCATCATCTGGAAAGGCCAATTAAAAAGAGTAGCCTGAAATCGTAGATTTAGTTTCTAACAGCAACATAGCAAGGAAGTAGTAACTAATCATGGACATCTTAAAATTAAATTAGGGAGCAACTTAATAGATTAAAACTCAGCTCATCCTTATATGCTGCCATTTGAGACTGTGTCTAATTATGTTTTCGTACTAGTTTTCCAATGGTTTTTCATTTTCTCTTTTCATTAGAGACCTCTTGGTCAAAATCTTTTCTCAGTTATACTAGTGTAAATCTGGAATAAGTCCTTTACATTTAATTGAATTAGTCTTGATTTACTTTAGTGAGTCTGAGAACTATGACCCTTTTTCTTTAGCGGTAACTGAACTGTCCTTCTCAATTTTGAAACCACACTGAATCAAGCTTAGTTAGAAAAAAGTCTTCAAAGTTTGAATAGACTAAGTTTTCTTATTAAGAAAAGACATCCATTAAAGAGGACTGTGTTCTGCCTTCCTACTTTGTAGGAAGGTGCTGCACTGAAAGGGCTGGGATTTTAAATTACCTGCCAAACAAAATTTAACTCTGAATGCCTCAAAAGTAACCTGATTCTGCAATGGGAGAAAAAGGAACTGGTTGCTTTTATATTGTATCTTCCTAACAGTGATCACGGATGAAGACTTTGTGCTGTACCCACAGACAGCTGTGTGGTTTGTTGGTAACAAGATTCAGTGGTCCCCCAAGGTTTCTTTAGTGGCTGCTGCCCAACAGCACCATGAGTCCCAGCATAATGTCATGGCTGCAGCTGTTCTGTGGTCCCCAACACCACTCCTCAGCAGCATGTTAGTAATTGAAAGGCAATCAAAATGGGGTATCATGGGGACAGAAAATCAAACGCAATGTTTATTTTCAGAAGAGTATTTATTTTCATAAAGAAGAGTTTATTTTCATAAAGTAAAATTGTTTAGCTTTTGAACTGTCAATGAAAATATAGGCTGTAACTTATCTTCATTGTTTCTCCTCTCGTTTTCCTGCAATGTTTCTATATAGGTTGCTATATCTTCTAGACGTCCTTCCAAGCAAATTGTAACTGTTGTCAGTAAAGAAAAAGAAATATATATTAGCATATTTGGCAGGTAAAATTTTCAATAGGGAATAATCATTTTAGGGGAGCTTTTTCTGCTAACTGACTTTAAGAAGGAGTTTCCCTACTTTCCTGAAAACTGTTGCCTTTGACAGAATCTCAGCTTTGTCACCCAAAGTCTGAGCCTTCCCAGACATAAATTAGTTTGAAAATACAGCATTTTTAAAGCACTTTGCCTTCCCAGAGGCATCATAATCATACAGGAATTGTTTTATTTGCCCTAGAAAAGATCTATTTCTTTTCTCTGTTTATTAGCTGGTTTTAAAACAGGCACCAAAGATCCTAATGAAAATTGGTTAGGACTTCTTAAGACCTTAGTACCCAAAGGTTGTAAGTTTAAATGAAAAGCTTGCTTCTATTTGAACTATCAAAGTAAACTACTCAAGCAGAAATTATGGCACTTGAAATAGAAAGTCATTATTTTCTCAGTCCTGCATAAGCATGCCAGAATTTTGTCCTAAATAATTTTTAAAAGTACAGTTTCTGTTGACTCTGTTACACGTTATCCCATGGAGTAGAGCACGTTAGCAAACTCCTATGCAGAACTAGGAAGGAAGAGCAGTGGACAGATCCTTTGGGGGGTGGTGGATCAGCAGTTCTTTACATGATAAAATTCACAGATCCACTGACCAACAGTTTTAGACAGGAGCTATTTCATCCTCTTCATTGCTAGGACTAATGGTAATTATTTAGGTCTTTGAGAACAGCCATCACCCACAAATTTAGGAAGAGGGATTAATTCCTCTGACTTTGTTCCTGCTGAACTGTGCTTCTCCATTCCTGTAACAACTACATGGAGTGGATTTCAGTATGAGACCAAAATTACGGGACATTGTTAAAGTTCTTTATTAATAATTTATTGCTGTACCCTCCATATTCTGAAAGTTTATTTTCTTGTTGTTGCTGTTACAGCGACGTCCAAGCAGGTGGCCAGCAATGAAATTCAGGAGAGGATCTGGACATCCTGCCTATGCTGAAGTGGAACCGGTTGGAGAAAAAGAAGGGTTCATTGTATCAGAGCAGTGCTAAAATTTCTAGGACAGAACACCAGTACTGGCCTACAGGTGTAAGACATTTACTTTGCCTCTCTTTAAAGAAAAGGACCCCTAAGCTGCTGTAGCCTGATAGAAAGAAGATTTTGGATAAGCTTTGTCCAAGAAGAAAAACAATCTAAGATACCAGATTACCACTGCACAGTAGTTTTTGTTAGTGGACTGAGACACAATGGTTCATGCAGAACGCTTGTCAGTGGACACCTACGGTATCAGAACTATGGCACAAGTGCCATGTTATTGGCTTTAGGTATGGGGATGCACAGTAATCAAAAATATAATAAAGCTTTGGTGCACAAGGGTATTGCCCTTTGGTTCAAGTGTTCTTCTCTGGTATCTCAAAGACTGAGTGACAAATCTGTACCCTTTCAGTGCAAAGAGCACTGATCAGTGTTCACAGGTGATTGAGAAAAGTATCTCAATGCAAGTAGAGAAGATAAAAAGGAATTTTTCAGTACTTCTATAAATGGATGTGAAATACACTCACTTTTCAATTCTAAATTAACCTACCCACCTAACTGAGTGAGTCACAATGTTTATGCTTTCCAGGAGTAGTACAACGTTTCTTGTACATTGCTGATTGCTATCCTTCTAAACAACTCATGATATACAAATTGGTAAGAAATGAAGACAACAGAGAATTCTCACAATGTTGAAATTACTTCATTTCATGGGAGTTCACAATGAAATTGGTCTGATTTTCAGTTTCAGTGTTCACTAAAAATTAATTACCAGGTTTGTTTCAAGGGATATCTTTCATTTCTGGGCAGTAGGCTGAAGTAAAGGTGACAGATCCTTTTAGCTGCCAGAGATCTTATTGACCATTTCTTAGGCAATGTGATACGAAAAATAAGATTTTAAACAAATGGGTTTCTATCCTTTGCCATTTCATTGTGAGTCCTTACTGAGAAGCACCACAGACTTCAATGCACCCCTTCCAGAGATTCAGATGCAATTGTTATTGAACCCTGCTGATTCATACAGTGATTTTGTTTAATGCACATAGTAGTTGCATAAATATATATATAAATATATTTTTTTTTATAGCTAACACAAGGCGGGCTCTTGTGACTGTTAAGACTGCATTTTTGTCATCCAGACAAAGGAAATGGATTGCATTACTGCATAATTCCACTGAGTTGTAAAATAATCCTTAATATTAGAATATTTTTATGTTGTGTAGGGAAGGTGGTTCATGTAGTTGCAGTGCCATAACCTTTCTGCCTATTGGAACCACTCTTTCTTTAATATCGACCCTTTCCCTCCCTGTTTAGGGAAAGACAAGACTATAAATTCACACCATCAAAAACTCCTTTTATGGAAGGCGTAATATACACTGAGACCCAGATCTTCCATGAGGAGTGGGAACCTAAATACTTTGATGATCTGGGCTGAGCTATTCAAATATTAAATTCAGGTATTGTATGTACATTTCATTGTAGTCATTGACTATCAAATTTTTTACATACTGTACGAGGCACTTGAATCATTTTAAAGTGAGGTATACAACATTTGCAGTTTTGGATCTCAAGCAGTTAAAAAAAGTTGTAGATACGACCTTAATAGCACAGTTATTTACACCTCTTGTTGATGCTTGTATGGTCTAAATTTGATTACTTAATGCTGTCTTAAAAAAAAACCAAACATGATTTTTACTTGTTATTTTGTTCAGTAAATAATACAATACTGTATTTTCTGTATTCCTTTATTTTGTGTAACACACTTTTATTTTCATCTGTTTTAAATCATCTAGCGTGAGATTGAAACTGTTCAAAACCTAACTAGTATTAATCTGAAGATACTAACAAACACGTTGTCTTGAAGCCTGGTGAAAAGCCTCTGGCAAGTATTCATTTCAATTTGTGTGGGTCTGCTGAGCCCTGTTTCTAATAGGCTGGGATTAAATTGCAGGCTGTTAATTCCGATAGCAATAACCAAATGTATGCACATATATATCTGGTGACACTCATTTTTATTAAATAAAAAGGTATCAGTGCACATCATTTAGACACGTATTTGGTGTGCAATACTTATCATTAGTTTTTCTAGGAATCTTGGAAGTAATCAGCTAGGGTTCATTGGCCAAATGAAGCAATTGTAGAGTTTCCATTTGAAGCATGCTGGAATGCTGTTTGAAATAATTTTTATTTCAGAGCACATCTTGGCAAATTATACTAAGAAATTTACAAAAATCTACACAGTACTGCAGTAAGTTCAAGGGACATTTTGTATAAGATTTATATTATGGGTTTAAAAGTCTGCACTTTGGCCGATTCACTCATTCATGTTTTTATCCATGTATGTGATACATGTCATGCAATGGAGCTGACAGAATATTTGCAACATGATTAGACAAACACAACAACAATTTTAAAATTCAGTATTTTGATTACTTCTGTTTTAAGGCCCTCTTGCACAGCTGAAGGATGTTTGCATTAGTATTCGCATATGTTAGTATTTGCAAACTAACATAAATTTCATACTCCTTCGTAAAATAATAGCTTTTTTTTTTTTTTACTCTAGCTCTCATAATTTGGTAGCAGATTTCACTGGTCTATGGGGAGCATCATAGTGTACTTCTTTTGATTTTTGCTATGATGTTATATGCTATGGATTATAACATGACGAGTTGCTGGGTTTATTTAATAAGACTGATAGGCATATGCTTATGTCTGATAAGAACTGATATCTGAAGAGAAAACCTCCTGCATACTAATGGATGTATAGTGTCTCATTGGTGTCTGCTTTGATATATTCTGTGGTATGTTCTATTTATCCCAGTAGGCAAAAGATAATTAAGTAATCTGTTGCTGTTTTGTAATTCCATCTGGTTTTCTAATTTTTTAATAATTAAAATTGTCACATTAAAAATTATACAAATATTAATCCTTAGGTGTGATGAAATATTGAAATTAACTGAGAATCCTATTCTTATCATTTCATAAAGCACCAGGTTAATTGGTCCAGACTGCAAAAGTGTCATGTAGCCCCCTCTCAGAGGTCCAGCTGAAATGTTATTCAACAATTCATAAAGAAATTTCCATCCAGGTCTCTGAAACAGTGGCTTCACTAGCATTCCCACTGGTCCTTCATTTGAAAGTAATTCAGAATATTTCATTTGTTTAAATGCTTACTTACAGTCATTTATTCTAAGTTATTTTAACTCTTCAACTTTCCTGTAAATTTGTGTAATGCGTGTAATGATTGCAAGATCTCCCAAAATTATCATTTCTTATTATTTTCCATTTTAGTGTTAAATGTTCCATAACATCTAACACTCTCAGTGCTGTGCTTCAGCTCATCCTGTTTCACAGAAAAAAGGAAAATTTGAACTACAAGGATTCAAAGCACATTACTAAGTAGCTCTTTAAATCTCATTGAGATGAAACAATGAATCAGATAGATGTAGCGCACACAGAGATTGTTGGAAAAAGATCCTTACATTTGCAAAAATTGTATTCAGACATTAAGAAATTCTGGAACTACAGAAGAAGTGGAATTGTAATTTTACTCCTGTCCTGGTTTCAACAACTCCCATGTGCATACATATAATGATGTGGTCTTATTTATTTGCCTGCTATGTTTCTCAGTGCACCCTAAGATGCATTGGATGTAGAGAATGCAAGCATATTTTTCTCCTCCATGTTCAAATTTTGTTGCACTTTGTTACATACTGTCCAAACCCTGCTCAGAAGACTTTTTTTTTTCCCATGGACTTTTCTTCCTTACCCATTATTGTTATACTTGATGGATTCATACACCTTGATTTGTGTTCTGAGCATACCTGTGAAGGGAGACAGTTTTCCAGAGAAGACCAATGTGAAACTGTTCTTCCTTTTCTTATAATTGCTTTCCTCATTTTCAACAGCTTCTGCTACAAACGACATAGATGTCATGTAAGTAACAACCTCTTTCATTGCACCATTATAATTTGGCTTCTTATCAAGTTCATTTTCTATATAATGTGTGTGATTGAATTCTAGGGAAAAACAATACATCACTGTATTTTGAAAAATTGTGGAAGCCAAATTAAATTTTCACAAGCTGAACAGAATATTGGACTTTGCAAACTTCACCATTTTTCTTTGGTCAACAGAGTTCAAACCATAAAACTCACTACACAAGTAACTGAGCCAGCTGAATAGTTGAGTCACTAGTTTGCCATCCAAATGTGGACAGCAATGGAAAAGGAAGTGGTGAGACAATTTGCCGGTGAAGAGGGAAGAGATTTTCTTTACAGAAGAGTAATAAGACTTCCAAGGAAAACATGAGAATATTTCTATATTCTATTAGATCACCTCTTGGATAAACAAAAGAAACTGTGAATGACAACATCCATCATTTTTCTAGGTAGAGAATCTCTAAACAAAACTGTGCAAGCAGTTGTCATGAGCTGGCTGTATTTCACACAGTAGGTGGGTGACTAGAGCATGCAGAGTACCCCATGTTGGTTCATGTTCCAGCTCACAGACCATCAAAGCAAAATTTCACTTTGAGTGCATACAGTGGCTGAAGCAATGGCTATGTTACTTTTTTCTGACACCAGTAATGAAGCTTTGTATAAAGACAAGATTTGGCACCTACCTAGAAGGTATCTCAGCTGTGCAAGATCATAGTGCCTAACAGTCATAGTATTGGCCATTAGGACAAGAACTGGAATAGAGCACAAATTCAGCTCAGATCAACATTTTTGCTCTTGGGGAATTTACTGCTTCCATTGAAGAGAAAGAATAGCAGCAAGCACTGTTGTCCAGAGTAAGATCATTGGTATCCTTCTATGTGTGCGCCTTCTTGCAGAGAACTACTTGAAGCTTGAAGCCTAAAAAACTCCAGAATTAAATGCTACTGAGGGATAATGCAGCATTCACCTTAATTCTCATTTTGGAGACTTCAGGAACTGACAGCTGCTACTGCTTTTCTTTATGGATGTAATGGTAAGTTGGGGTTGGGTGTTGTCTTGGGGGGGTTGGGTTTTTTTGGAGTAGGAGGAGGAGAAGGGAAAAAATGCAGGAGGGGTGGGCAGGGATGTCGGTATTCCCAGCTGTTCTAAAGGCAGGGCAAGAACCTTATGTACAGCCTTGAGAGCATCAGTACCATGTGCCAGTGGCACTGAGTCAAAACACATGAGGTCTTCCTTCATGTCAGCTCCATCATTTAAAAATCAGAAATGTCATGAGAACCACAAGCTTCTGTCTAAATCTGCAGGAGTCCATATTTCACCTCATGGCGGGTTTATGTCACTCCTTAGGGAAAAAAGCTTGAACCACAGGCAGCTTTTTGAGGTGGAACAATGTGCCAGTAGTGCTTTACTAGAAGCCAAATACGACAAAGCAGGATGCAGCTTGCATAAAACTGAAAGGGACAAATTTTATCCAGAGCAGCCAATATCTTTATGCCTGGAGCACTGATAAAATACTCAAGTCTGTGGGCCAATTCAACTTGATTTAGACAATATCATAATCCTAAAGCTGGCCTTTAACTATCAGTTTATTATCAAATCTTAGGAGAGTTTCTTGACTTTTTAATTTTTTATGGAGATGAAAATAGTTGAGTATGCCAAGTAGAATAAAGTATCTTTCTGGTAGGAAGAGAATCTTGTCTCCTGACACAGTTGTCTCCTGACTGGAGTAGGTTCTCCCCTGTGCACAGCTCATTTCAGTGGGTCTCATATTGACTCCATGGTCTTTCTCAGGACACGTTTCATGCTTTTCAATGCAATTCTCTGTCTCTTGCAAGATTTTTCAATACCTATCTCCTGCCTCACTTTTTTATTCTTGTCTTTGGTTCTTCTCCACCTCTGATCTAACTCTGCATTCTCACTACTTTGCTTTCTTGCACTTCTCTAAGACCTGAATTACATGCCAAAATGACCACTTTCAGTGTCACTCAAAATAAGCCTCAATCTGAAGAAAGGTCCACTTGATTTTTCTTCCGTATGTGGGTTCTGCTTAATACAAGTATCTGAAAGTAGACTTTCCTGTTAGCGACTGAATTCTGTCCACAGGAGTTAGCAAGCTAAATTCTGAATCTCTTGGAAACTTTTCGTTTAGACATTTTGGTCAAACAAACTACTGGTCTCTTCAGCGGAAAACTTGTCCCAGATAATTTTTTTAAAGCAGGCCTCAGGACATTAATCTTATTTACATCAATTTAACTAAACACATATTTTTGTCCAATTAATTAACACAGATGCCTGTTGTCTCTGTTGTCTGTCTGCGAAGATAGTGTTTAGGAATATTAACTAGACTCTTCCCATGCAGTTTACATTATTTCCTTTGGTGTATCTCGTATTCAAAAACCAAAAAGGCTGTTTTATTAATTCCTAATGTTAGTTTGAAAGAGACTTATTTTACTGACTGCTTGGGTGGCACATTGTTTCCTCAGACACCTAGAAGCTGTTAGTAATAAATATCACTTGTGCCTGTCTAGCTTTGTTTGGACTGCTGTTTTTATTACTACATCACTTTTTTCAAGTTTCAGTAAGAGTTGTTAAATTTTGTTTTGGGAGGTAGCAAATGATACTGTAATCTGATTGTCACATTTGACTACACATCAGCAATGGTGTGCTTTTATCTAACCTTTTCAGCTTAAAGATTTTCAGCTCTGCCTTGCCTACAAGGATGTCAGGATCACACCACAACCACATACCCCTATTACAGTGACAAAATGCATATTTCAAAAGGAAGAAAATGGTGTGCGTTTCATAGACATGTGGGTATTTTCACAATGGCCTGTTTCCAGAAGGAATGCTATTCCTAGAGAGATGAGTCTGGCAGTCTAGGTTACAAACAGAGTGTGACTGAAAATAACTAACTGTAAAACATAAACCATGCGCAGCTGCAGTGCCACTAGTTGAAATTATCTCCAGTGCTCACTGGCCTCCAGGCTGGGGCCTCACCCCGGTCACAGCCGCTCTCCAACATGGGCTGTGGGCCGAGAAGGCAGCTGGGCAGGAGGTGCTTGGAGGACTGCAGGTGCCGTTCCTGCCCGGAGAGCAAAGAGGCAGTGGGAGCCTTGTTATGACTTCCACTCTCCAGAAAAAGAGGGGGACCTCATGCCACCCCCTGTCTTGTCAATGCTGAGCATGAGCAAAGGGTCTCCTCAGCAGCCCCAAGAGGAAAGCGCAGAAGGGTGAGACGGGAAGCATGAGCACGGCCTTGTTTCTGTGGAGGACGGAGCCCCGCAGCCATGCACATACACGCTTGCATCCCCTCACACTCACCCACTTCTTCCAGCTGCTGTCCACAATGCATTTTGGGTGTCAAGTGTTTTCTCAGTGCAGGGCCTGGAGTAGTGAACAATGCGGATAATACAAAAATAAGAGCACTCTGTTAACATAAAAGATGACACACAGTCATTTCACCCTATTTCACTCTGTATCTCCTGCAGCACCAATGTGCATCCTGCTGTGGGGACCTGACAGATCTCCTCCCAGTACTTTGTCCTCCTTGCCTGAGGTGAGGGTGAGCATGTCAGTGAAAGGTGGCAAGCTCTCGGGGCTTTACTTGGTCTGTAGGCTTCTGCCTAGAGGGAACCAGACATGACAAGGAGCCTGGTGGGAGCTGACAATCAATCTTTTAGAAAAGACGTAACATCCAAAATTTTAGCTAAGGATGTAAATTTTCCTTAGGGAAGTGACTTTGGTATGTAAAGTTGTTTGACACATATGACCAGCATTGGCTGAGTTATCCTACACAGCAGTGACATTAAGGGCCAGAGCAATGAGGAGCACATGGCATATCTTTAACACTTGCCAAGAGCAATCATCGCAGCAGAGAGCTCGGCAACCATCTCCATCTACGCTCAGTGCTAATGGTGATGTCTGACCCCTCTTAGAGACTAAGCCTAGCAATTAGGTCATTTGACCATGAGGTGATAGATGCCATGCTCAGCCTGGGAGGCATGTGAAGTCTCGTTACCCAGGAAAGCACCCCAACTAATAGTATACACATTAAGCTTCTCCAACCCCATTCTACAGAAGCTGCCTCCACCCTGGTGCAGAAAAGATGCAAGTTTCTTTGGCCCCAAAAGAGCGAGGGAGCATAGGATGGGATTAGTCAGTGCCCAACTGTAAAACGTCTGTGCCAAGGGACAAGGGGTGTGCTGGGTCCTGGATTCTGGTCTAGAGATGGCGTTTGAACTTGGAGAAGTAGAAAGCAGTTTCAGGTTGTGGCTCTGACTCAAATGTATGCTTAAATCGGGGATGCTGGACTCCCAAAATCAGTAAGACATGGATTTTCAGACATATGCTGCTATTTTACTAGCAACAGGCTTATATGTCATGCCATTTTTCATCAGCCTCACCCTCAGGAATCCAGTTCTCCAATATATAGATTTAGGTATACATTTGCTTGGGAACACTTGCTTGGGAATTAAATTCCTGGAACTGATGTAGAAATGCTCTGCATCACTCTATGCTGTTCCCTGACTTGCTAGGTGCCTTAGGAGTGAGGACATGTAAAGCATTACTGCAGGATGCTGAGATATCAGTGATGAGCATCAGCAGGAATAAAGAACACACAGAGACACACACACACAAGGAAAAGTCAAACTCTTCTCTCTGCTGCACAACAGAAAATCCTGAGCACGGCACTGATGAAATCAGATGAACCCTTCACTGCAGAAGCAATGAAGTCCTGTGTGGAGGCTAGTCTAGCCGCTGTCTATTCTAATGGTTTAGCACAGTCACCTTGTACTATGGGAACCGAATGATGTGTGGAGCTTTTATTTGTCTGGTCCATGTCTTCTCTCCAGCCACTGCCTATTGCAGATTGGAAACATGTCAGCTTTTCTACTGCTAAGACAGTGTATACATAAAACTGAGGTTTATAGACACCATTGTTTTAGTAAAAGTTCTGTCAGCTGTCCCTATATTGAATAAGCAATGATAGTTTGGCTTTGAGAGAGACTCTGAGCCCTGTGGTTTTGCTCCTTCTTTCTCCCTGCAGTGGATATTAATAGTTGTAGAGCATGTAGAGAGCTCACCTGAAGTACTACAAATGAATGTCAATTGCTGTATGTGGTAATGGGAAAAGCACTTTTTAAGTAAAAGTTGGTAAAAGTAAAACCACACTCAGACAAACAATACTCCTCACCATGTCTGCTAACACTCAGATATTTTCATGAAAATTGTCATGGAATGATTCTGAGTGTTAAGTAGACAGCAGTACATTTGATCTGAATAAAGCAGAAGATGTCTCTCATTTTCCATGAAGTCACAATTATAATCAGGAGCCCAAAATATAAATAAAAGACAAACTTTTTTCATTAGGTTTAAAAATATGAATGCCTGCCTGGATTGATAGCATTAGTGGCTTTTTCCTTGCTGATTACATGTAGGATGCCAACCTGTTGTGCTGTGTATTATCAGTAAAAGCATTTCAGATATTTTGAAATTAATTTTCTATATTTAATTAATTTAATCTTTGACATCAGCACAAAAACCACTGCAAATATTTCAGATATCGAAAGGAGTATAAGCAAACATTTAGCAGCGGCATGTAAATTCTAATAAAACTTATAGGTAAAGATGCAAAATACAGATGTCTTTTCACACATTTTACTCAAAAAAAATCCCAAAGTGTAGAGGGAAAAAAAAAGGGAGTGATATGTAAATACACTGACAAGCGTCTGTCTTCATTAGCATCCCACTGACCTCAGTGACCGAATGAAGAGCATCCTGGAAAAGCTAGATCCAAAAATGTCTGTTTCCATGGCAAATATTTAGTTCTCTCCTACTGACATTAAATTGGAATATGAAACCCTTAAGAGTCATTGCTTACTGAAGAGCCCAAAAATAGGGTGCTTCAGCTGACTGGCACCTCCTAGGGAGGCAAAGGGACGCACACCTGCAGAGAAAGAGGAAGGCTTAATGATATGCCCAGCCACCATATTGAAAGTTACAAATACCCAAACCAACTTAGATGCTGTGCTATCTGCTGCCTTCTTCCTTTAGAGCAAATACATCAGCTATTGTAACCTGCAGGATGGCTTCTCCTCTGCTGCTACACAGCAGCCAGTCCTATTGTAGCCCACCACTTCCAAAAAAACCCCCAACCAAAACATAACAAAAAACCCCTCAGCTAATTCATTACATCACTTGAAAGGAAAGATGTGTGAGAAAATTTTTAACACAGTGATTAGCCAAAGGGCTGGGGGAGGGTGTGCTGGTAGATTTGAAATGAGAATTATTGGGTGACATTAGCATGGCATTCTTGAAAATAAAGAGCAGATTAAGCATCTGTGTCAGAGAAGCATTTACAGCCTAAATGGAACTAATGCCATGAAATACCACTCATAAATATAAGTGCTGCTTTAGCTGTTGCTCTTTTTTTCTTTTAAGGGGTTATGTAATGCAATACACAACATTACTTAGGATGATCATTTGTGTTATGCTCATATATGACTTTGGCAGGAAAACATTGCCAGCAACCAATAAAGATCCCTGCACGGAAACACATGTAATTGCATTAAAAGGGAAAACAGAAATCCAGCTTACACAGGGAATTTTCTGGTCTGACGCCTGCCCACACAGACATCAAGGAGGGAGCAGGTTGCTGTGGAAATGAGCGCATCCTCATAATGACAGCCAGTTGGTGAAGTGTTCACTGGGAGCCTGGCCGGGGAAGCAGCTGACAGCTGGTCATAGGCATGGGCAAAGGCAAGAGGCTGGGCTTCAGGAGGAGGGGACGCGTGCCACCAGCTCGCCTGCCTCAAGGGTACGGCACCCCTGAGGCCATTATCTACCTCTGCTCTTGTTGCAATGGAGACAGAAACCCAGAAGGTATAACGTGCTCTTCCCACACACAGTCATTTCTAGTGGTGATGGTGGTTTTACTGGTGGAAATGAAGCATTCCCCACTTCATCACTGGCCTCAGGAACCCAATGATAAATGGTCATGCAAACTCCGGTTCCTGTTGCTAGCAGTCAGGATTGACCTTGGAAAGGCTTGCATCCCTGAAGTGTGTTTCCAGTATCAACCCTGTTGGCATAACAGTGGAAAAAGAGACCAACGGGAAGCAGAGCAACCATGCACAAAACAAGCACAACAAAATGTTGCTTTTCTGGTAAAAAGAGGTGCAGGTGAATTTCCTGCCTACTTAACTGTTTCTTTTCTCTGACTCTTGCTTCAATGTTAACTAGCACAGAAATTTTCAATTTGATAAAATTCCCAACGTGAAAGTACACATACACTTAGCCTTCTTAGTAGGGCTGAGTGGACAACGACACAAGTGAAGCCAAAATTACAAGTTGTTTCTGCACCTGAAGTACTTCAAAACCTCCAGAAAACAATATAAAATGCACACAGGAAAGAAATCAGAGTCATTTATTTTAAAAATCCTTATTCTTAAACCTGAATTGTAATGAGGGCCCTGTAACTCCTCTTAAGGAGGGGTCAAACTCTGTGTCATTATACGGATGTTACACAACCAACCTCCTAAAACCAAGTCAGCACAGCCTCAGCCCAGTAATATCACAGATACCCTGCATTACGTACCCAGCTAGCTCATGTCTATCTGAATTGAAACATGGGCAAAAGAAGCTCCTACCTGCTCACCTGTTAGCACGCAGCAGCTGTAACCAAGTCCTTTATAGGTATAAGATTTCTACTACAAAGCCTGACCTTTCCAGTGCTCAAGCTTATCTTCTTTCCTCTGCTTTTATGGGGACAGCACTACAGACTCCAAAGTACAACCTTATTTCTGGAGCGCTAACAAGAGCTCCAAGGCTTTAGAAGTTTTATTTTCCTTGCAGGAGGTGAGCACATCAAAGTGGGAGTACAGGCACGTAAATGCACACAAGAGAAATGTGGGTAGAAACACCAAGAGAAAGCAGCGTCTGATTCAGTATCAGACTCAAAAATCCAAGTGTAATTTGAACAGCAACAGAAAATCTGAGCATCCTCCATTTCCATCCTTCCAGATGTGCCAGAAAGTAATGAGATGTTGTCTCTGTACAGGACAACAACCCTGGGAGGAATCCTGAAGTACTGGCTACAAACAGAGCCAGGCTTTCAAGACCTATTGGCAATGCATTTTATTGTTAATGACTCAAGCAACTCTGTTTCCAAACATTGTAGTCCAAGGGTTAGTCTTTTATCTCAACACAAAAAAGAGAGCTAGCCTTTCCTTGCAAGATTTTCCTAATATTGAGCAGCAAAAGTCATTTTATTTCCACTGCTCTGAAATGAAATTCAAAACTCAGTGTTGCCAATTTAATTATGTCAAAAAACACTAATTGAGTCCAAGATAGGCTAGTTAAATACCTGAATGGGGATCAATATTGCAGCCCTGGGTATTGCAAAAGTTGTTTCCAAACAGTGGGCAATAATCAGACTACAAAAACTAAATGGAGAGATGGACTTCTAATGCTCCAGGACTGCTGCACTGATGGCAAACGAGAATTAAAAAAAGTAATCCTCTTTCTCATTTCAATGGAACTCGAAGTGAGATAATGCATCTGGCATATAGATTAATAAGAAATAGGGCAAAGAAAATGCTGGGTTCATTTATGGACTTACAGATAGCTAAATAAATTTCTAAGTTAGTTTACCATAAAATGGAATCTCTCACTTTAGTTAAATGGAACACAAGAGAAGAAATTTATCTGAGAGGAATTCAGTGTAAGCTCTTGAACTCTGTAAAAACTTCTGTAAAAAAAAAAAAAAAAAGTAAACGAACTTTTAAGTCTACTAATTTAAAATACATTAATAAAAATTATACATGCTCTTTTACATATTATAATCAAATCCTTTCATCTTTTGACAGAGAGGCCAGCTATCATACCAGAAATTTTTTTTTCTCTGTATATGAATGAAGCAGTGTTGCATTTATATTCTTCCGTCCATTTAATTTCTGACTTTTTTTCCTTGTTACACCAAGGCTGCCAAAAGTGTTATGCATTAGTCTCTTTTTTTTAAATCCTATATTAAACAAATATATGATACATAAAATTCCATTTCTTTGTGTCTTACTAGTGCTGGTTACATGTGAAAGGAAAGCACCAAAATACCCTCTAATAAAACTTTGTGGACTCCCAGCCTGGCATTATTTGGCTTTCTGATGGAAACCTTTGAGGTATATCTTAAACTATTTCCCCAAAAAAGTGCAGCAGCATACCAGGCCAAATTCACCATGGATGAATATGACCATCAGTTATGTTGCTGACTTCAAATGAGATGTGGTCATCCACACAGCTGAGGCTCAGAACCAGTAACTTGACAGGAAAAAAAATCAATAAAATTGTTTTCAGAAATTATCATCCTGAACTAATATAGAGTCATAGTACAAAGTGTCTGGTAAGAGTCATTGTGAGTATCTATATCTTTTGTCCCTGGTAATTCCAAACATAATTATTTTGTTTTATAGGATATGAACCTAATTGTATCTTTGACTAAGTATTAGCCTGGAAAAATCATTGCTGGGCCTTGAAGGTCGATATGAATGTTTTCCTCCCTATACATCAGCCCCAGTAATACAGGTCATATAAGGCTAAACGCAGATGTCAGAGGTCTGGGCAGGCTGTTTTCCTTTTCTGCCTTGATTAATACCTGTGCATTTTGATTGCCCTCAGTGGATTTGCTCACATCTAACACTCGTCCAGGAACTGGGCTGCAGGAAACAGTCTGCTGATGAGGTGTGAGCAGGGGTACAGTCCAGCTCACTCACTTTTACTGCCTTGGCAAATTGTGCTGCCTGGAGCAAACGGATTATTACAAACCCATCCTACTTAACCATATATTTTAATACATAGATGACCTAAACAGGGAATCAAATCTATTGAATAAGAAGGGGTCATTTCTACACAAGACCTTATCATGATCCAGCCTTACTTAAAACAATAAAAGTGACAAGAAAAGCATTATACACTGTGTCCTGGTTTCAGCTGGGATAGAGTTAACTGTCTTCCTAGTAGCTGGTACAGTGCTATGTTTTGAGTTCAGTATGTGAAGAATGTTGATAACACTGATGTTTTCAGTTGTTGCTCAGTAGTGTTTAGTCTAAAGTCAAGGATTTTTCAGCTTCTCATGCCCAGCCAGCGAGAAAGCTGGAGGGGCACAAGAAGTTGGCACAGGACACAGCCAGGGCACCTGACCCAAAGTGGCCAACGGTGTATTCCATACCATGTGACGTCCCATCTAGTATAGGAACTGGAAAGGTGGGGCAGGGATTCGCCACTCGGGGACTGGCTGGGTGTCGGTCAGCGGGTGGTGAGCAATTGCACTGCGCATCATTTGTACTTTCCAATCCTTTCATTATTGCTGTTGTCATTTTATTAGTGTTATCATTATCATTTTTAGTTTCTTCTTTTCTGTTCTATTAAACGGTTCTTATCTCAACCCACGGGTTTTGCTTCTTTTCCTGATTTTCTCCCCCATCCCACTGGGGGGGGGGAGTGAGTGAGCAGCTGCGTGGTGTTTAGTTGCTGGCTGGGTTTAAACCATGACACAGTGTTAATAAGGTTTTCAGACAAGTGGAAGTAACTGAAATGTCTTGATGATCTGATTCATAAAATTCACCACTTGCATCTATAAAGTCTAATAACTGTGTAGAACTATAACTTCTCCTATTTTGTCTATTCACTTTTATTATAAGCAGACATTTCAGGCTGAGCATTTCATGGTGATTATATATTGCAATTCTCAGGTGGCTAAAGTCATGGGGCTTTTAGTGTCATGTCTTTTAAAACTGCCAGGTTTGCTATAACTACCCTATAATAGAAGATCCATTACTTAGTTGAGAACTATATGAGGCCCAGAACATACAACAAGTTGAGTACCCCAGATTCCCACACAAGTATGTGCTTGTAGGTGCACCCAGTAGGTGCTTAGCTCTTCACAACATTGGGTTTACTGGTAGGTAACACAAAAAAATACATGTGTATCAATGTAGAATTTGGTCTGGGTATAAAACAAAAGTTGTCATCTGTTCTTCTCCTTCCAATACAAAAACGCATGAGAGGGACACAATTGCAATGTAAATAAATATACTACATTATATTTGCCCCCACGCACACCTTTCAGCTCTAGTGCAATTCATTTTTCTAGCCACAGCCATTAGTGGACACAAACACTCTCAGTCCTTCTTGCTATTACCACTAGCTGTGATTGAGCTTGGGGCGTAGTAGGCCTTTTTGTGATCGCTATAGATTGTTCATCTCAGGAAATTTGGCTTTTCTCTCAAGGGTATTTCATGGTTACTGTAATTGAGCTATTGCAGACATATTGATGATTTTTAGTTATTCTTCCTACCATAGGTCTTCACTCATTCCAGCTCCCCCAAACAAAATCAAAGCTTCAGCTCGTCCAGAAAAGATAAAATTTGTAATTGCTATGATAGAAATGCCCCTAATTCCTATTATTTTATGGAACATTTTTCAAAAGTTCTTGCTAAATCTTGAGAGTGGAAAAAAAACCAATGTCACAGCTTTCAGTTTTGATGCAAGTTCACACCCAACAAAACAAAAGAATTAGTACGCAAATACTTTTGTCAGTGATTTATGCCCTGCCTCTTTGTTCTCACCATCACATCAAGTCTGAAACTACAAAGGACCACTAAACTAGCTGGTGTACCTCCTACATATCTGTGGCTAATGTACAACAAACACCTCTCAAGTGAGCCCAGTCACGTTAGTCTGTCCAAAATCGGTTATGGTTATCACTAATCCATGTTTTTCTCTTAGGTATCCCATCTTCACATGAAATTTTTTTTTTTTTTTTTTTTAAATTGAAGGATACAGTGCACTTCGAAGGCATTTCACACCTCAGGAGTATGGTGATAGACACTGGCAATGCAACTCCCTCTGAACTGGTATGTCCATCGTTTGACGGCATCACGTAGAGAAACTACACTCCCAAAGCCATACAGCTCCATCAGATCCTGTTGCTGGTGAGAAGGCTTCCCAACAGTGGAACAATTGTGCCTCAGCAACCCCATGTACTGTCCCCAACATCACCATAAAGGTACAGGTTTCCAACTGCAGCTGGAAAGCAGAGCTCTTGTATAAGGAACTCCAGGCAATACTATAGCCTATACTGAATGTCAGAGGGACTGCCACAGCGTGCATACTCACATTACATTCAGACCTGACGGCAGACCAAACTCAGGGCAGAAGCCAAACCACCACAGCACTCCTCACCCCAGGTATGTGCAAGTTCTGTGCTTATACGTGCAAAAAGCCTAGCACAAAGCATCTTGCTCAGGGAAGTGGCTTTTTGCTTTTGTGTTTATAGAAGAACTAGTACAATGGAACAAAATCATGTCAGACAAAAATTTCCATATAAATATTATATCAAAGTTACTACTTTGTTAATTTTCCCCTATCACTGGTTCATACTCTAAGAAACTAAATTGGCATAAAAATTCCACGTCAGATGCAAAACAGGTCTTGTGCTCTCCTGACTGCTAGTTGGTGGCATATCCCAGCTAGCAAAAAGAAGTTTTACAGTAATCTCTGCCAACAGGTTATCTTAACTGTGCAAGTGCAATTAATTACAACTTACAGAAGAAATCTTACCCCTTTCATTTTGATTTTTAAGCTTTTTTATTCTTTTGTTTGAGCCTACTGTGTCTTTTCCAATTTTTTTAGTTGTAAGGGTCAAGACCATAAATAACACTGGGTATGATACAGGGAAGCAGTGGGAAGTGGGATGGAAGCAGTTTATGGATTTTCTAATGACACGTAATTACCCAGCAAATGTGTAGTTATCCTGAACTACACATTCAGGATACAGAATCAGCAATAAACCAAATAAACAATAACACCAGACACACACAAAATGTTAATGAACACCAAATTTCTAACACCCTTCTATAGCTAATCCCCAAGGTGTGAGTCCCTCCCATTTGCACCCAGTACTGTCCATGCTTCTTTTCAAGATGACACCTTTTTTCTGGACAATGTCTTCATAATGCCCAGGTTACTGTTCAATCAGGGTAAGGGAGCCTTAAGCAAACTTTGTCATTGTTAGTTTCCTGTTTGTTATCAGGTTTAGGGCAAACATCCTCTCAGAACAGACAAGTTTTCATATTCTATTCACATACAAGGTTTACATTCACATACCTACCAGATCATCTGTTGTCATCTGGGCCATGTTATCAAGAGGAGGCAGTGCAGATTTTCTCACACTGGTTATTATTATTGTTGTTGTTGTTGTTGTTGTTGTTATTATTATTATTATTATTATTATTCCTGCTGTATGTACTTATGTAGTTATTGTTACCCTGAGTACCAAAATACATTTAAAGTGTTATAACAGAGCCCCTAAAAATATAAGTCAATTTAGCTTGGTGCCGATCATCTTTGGGAGACAAAAAAAGATGCTAGGCACAGACATTACAAGTAGTTGTCCCAGGTGACGTCAAAAGTCAGTGTTGAAATCAGAAAATGGACTGTAGTCCCTAAATCCCATTCCAAGAGGCCAGTAATGCAATAATCCTTTCCCCCTTCACTCTCCTGTGCTATGAATGTAATGGTTTTATCTTTCATAGATTTATTAAACTTTTTTTTGTAGCCAAATAGGACGATGCAATTAATTTTTTATTTGGTTAGAAAAACAGTCACTTCCTACATTAGGTCTGTAATGCATGTTACATATATCTCATACACTGCATGTAACTAATGTTATTTACAGTATGTATGATCAGCCTCCATTATTTTGCAAAGAGCCGGTTACCAACACCATGGGAGTATTATTAATTGCAATATGTATAACTATGGATTTAGCACAGGAAAAATAGAAGTCAACTGGCATGCAAAAATTCCTGATGTAGGAAAGTTTAGCACTGTTGCTAGATAACAAGTTATACCTCCAGCCAGAAGAAGTTAAAGCTCATAGAGCCATAAGAGTCTTCATTACAGTTTTTTGGAGTTTCCCAGAATTGTGTTTAAAGCCTTGGTGCCATATTGAAAACCAATAAATTGTAGGATGAATCCAAAGCTTGAGCTAGTCACTTAAAAAACAAAATCAAAATTACTTCTAGCTCTAAAAACTTTGGATATGTTGTTTAGGTATGTTATATATAAAGCTACAGCTGCCAAAGCAAGGCAGTCTTGATTGTTACACTGACGGAATGAAGGCTATTTCAGAGGAAGATGGAGATTTCATGTCATGGCCACTATAAAATAATGATTCATTGAAATTTAATCATATGTATGTTGTAATAGTGATTTTTTTTATAGCGTTCTGCAGGCTTCTGCTAGAAGATTTATAGTGTGTGTGCGCTGTATTATTTTCCAGTCCTTCAATGTTCTAATGTTAAAAAGTTTCTGACCTTTAAAGAGCCAAATTTGAGGGGTTTATTGACACTTTGTCATTCTAGCTCATCATTGTTCCCATACTCATCGCTATTCTTCTTCTGGAAATACCTACATGACTGTGAAAATGGTAGCCAAGGTTATTTTATTTCCAAATGTCCTTCACACACACATTTATAACTCTTCCAGAATGTCAGGGGATTTTCTTTGCACTACGGTGTTGTTCCTTTCTTCTCCCTCAGGTGCTCCACACATTCATACATCCTGATGTATGCTGAGTTTCCAGAGAAGTCCAGGAAGTGCAGTCAGTCACTTCTTGCGCAGAAGGCAAAACCAGAGTGTGTGGGTAATGATCTGAAATGTGCAAACACTTATGTCATTGAGCCTTGTTTATAGCCTGTCCAGATTATACACTGCTATTACATTCCAATTAATGTGATTGCTGATAACACAGGTATAGTTTGGTATAAATGTCTGTTACAGCCAAATGCTTGATGATTTAGCATGAAATTAAGAACCGTCAACATCTTAGAAGAAGAAAACAGCACAAAACGAATCAGCGTAATGTTCAAGCTAGCCATCCCTCACCTTTAGTAGCCCCTGGGCAACAATCTAGAGTAGACAGACAGATGTAGGCAACATCATAGCACATTCTCCCTATCAAAATGGTCTATAACAAGGGCAATTTCCTACACCTGAGTCATGGTAGCAAACCTCATTACATATTACCTATGATCTTTGATTAAGGCCGCTGCTTTAGACACAAATAAACCAAAACTTTTCAATTTTAGCTATACTTGGGGGCAAACTAAAAACTTATATTGCCTTAACTACAGGTTTTTTACTCTCCTAAAAGCCAAAAATGGCTTGAATGCAGCTTGAAGAAAATGATTGCAAGAATTAGTGTGACCTCGATTGATTTATAGATGGGTGAACTAAGTGGTACCGAGTACTCAGTTTGGATACAGTTGTGGCAACAAACTTCTTTTAACAGGCAATGGAAATCTTTCCAATGGCAGCATATTGTCTAGAGACAGTCAGAGCTCACATTTGCTTTAGAATTAGTGACTTTGAGCCTGCATTAAAAAGCAAGGTGAAACTTCAGTATCTCCTATTACACATAAAACTTACCACTTGTCTGTAGTATTTTCCAGTATTCTCCCATACAAGATTTTTTGCTATTCATAAACCTGCCTTCCAGTTTTGCCAAAAAAAAAAAAAATACTTGGGGAGCCTTTTCTTCCTCTTTCCTCCCACAACGAAATTACATTAATGGCATCTAAAATCCCTGGGAAGCCTTCAGATTTCAATCAAAATATTTTATTCAACTACTCTACCATTAGTCCTCTTGTGAAGGCTGGTAGAGAAAAACTAATACTTGATTATCGCTGATTATTTATGCTTGGTACCTACTTTAAAGGGAAATCTGAAGTATCTATTACTCAAAACCAAAGATTTTACATATAGTTAAGGGGAGATGTCCCCTAGAAGCCTGAATACAACTGTCATCTTACACAGAAGGTCTTGTTTCTTCAGTACTAGAGGCAATGGGTATATGGCTCTGGATTTAAATGGTGATGGATTTTAATGCTCCAGGTCTTCTGGATCTAAGCCTTATTTAAGGATTTACTTGCTCAGACCATTTACTTACAAAAAACAAGATTGGGAAAATTGTAAGTTAAATGTCAACTGTTGCACAAAGCCACTCGGGGTAAAATCTTAGAGCCACGTTGTTCTGCAACGTTCAAGTTGAGGGGGAGACAACTGGCAACAAGCAGTGTCAGTGCGTGATCCGTGAAAGCCAGCAGATGACAGAGGACCCATCTGCCCTAGCTTTCCAAAAGACCAAATCAAATAGGCAGAGAAAGGTAACCAACTGGACTGCTAGGGCACATCACTTTGGGGTTTGAAAACTCACCTTCTTGTCTAAATCTGAGTTCAAAATCAGAGCAACAACCACCAGATGTGAGAGACTGAAAGAGTTAATGACTCAAACATTGTGGTGGGGCAAGTTCTGCTTAAAGACAAACCCTGCACAGCAAGGAGCCAAGGTGAAAAGCCCATCAGCTCAGACATCAGCAACAGGAGGGGGAGGGCATGCTGGAGGGTGCGCAGCTCCCAGTTCTGATAAGCTGTTCTGATACAAAGATCAAACAGCGGCCACGGTCTGCAGTGAAGGAGAAGTTACTCCCCAAAAGACCCCCAGGCCCAAAGGCTCACAAACTGCTCATTAGCCTAATAAGTTCAAGTGCCCGCCGAAAGGAGGGGCAAGGATGATAAAGGGACACAAACTGAAGCCCCAGGTGCGCAAGCCCACCGGAACTGAACCCCTGGGCTGACTGAACAAACGCTGGACCCAGGACTGGTGAAATCTTTCTCTCTTCCTTTTTTCTCTCTGTCTTCTTCTTTCTTTCCTTTTCCTTTTCCACAATCCCTACACCTCATCTGTTTCAAGACATAAACCGTTGACCAAGTCTGAGACTAAGAGTAGATCCAGCCACCTCAGGCCCTTCTCTGAGGAGGAGTCTAGAAAGCAAGGGGGTCTGCTCTGAACCTCGTGACTCAATGGGAGGGATCTCCTTATTCCCTGAATCGATGTATATGGTTACCCTGGGTTACACGGTTTACAGAAGTAATCTTATGCCAGTTCCTGTTGTGAGAAACCCTGCCACCTACTACTACGCCTCCCCAGTTCAGTTTGCTTCTGTCATGAATAAAATCTTTAACTGATCGTTTGGTGTCGTTTCACCTTAATTTAGCCCGAGGGAATTTTGAATTAAACATGACTCCCTGGTCTGTCCAGTCTGGATCTTGACACCAGAACATCCTCTCTTACAGGCTGTGCAGAAAGAGGGCAATTACATTTCTTTAATCTCCTGTAGCACCACCAGCCAGTATATTTTTCTTTGTTCCTGATTCTGAAATTTCTGATTTCATAGCAGCCAAAATATTCTTGCAATTGAAACCCACTACTCAGGATGCATTGTTCAAAGCCCAAGGTGAGAGTTTGCAAAGGCTCCAGGTGCCCAAGAGAGAAAACCTGAAACTGAGACCTTCAAAAAGCCTAGATTTCTAATGCAATATGTTACACTTTGCTTATGAGGTGTTATGAGTAGGACCTACATGTCTTAATTCCTAAAGACCAAAGTGCATTTTATCATTTGACGTGGTCATTTGAGCTGCATTATCTCATCAGGCTTAACTTGTTTAGCCTGTGCTTAGCCTGGCTGGCTGGCTGAAATAGGGGAATTCATTATCCATAGCTGTCAGTTTTGTACTTTCAGTAAACTCACTTAAAAGAGAACATATCAAGGTAGGCAAGATATCCATTTTCTCTGAAATACCATTATTCTTTCATGCTCATGAGTTTGATTTTCAAGAACATTGTATGGGGGTTTTTGTGCAGATGCAATTTGTATCTTGGGCTTTCAATTGCTATTCATAGAATTTTATCAGGCACTTGATTACAGTGTGAGAAGTTCTTTCTAAAAGTAAAGAATGACTCTGACATATAAGAAACTATAGGAACATAGTTGGTAGAGGTTCTGTATGTGTTAATGATGAGCTCATAGAGTTGAAGCTAAGATTTTACTGCTGATTTAAAGAATACCAATTTGCCTCTGATGGCCACAAATGAAATTTTTCACTTCTCCCTTGCCTTCCCCACCAACATAAAATCTTTTGTTAATGAAAGTAATCTCCCATTCTGTTCATGATTAGGAAACAAATGTATAAGAAAATTAAACCCAAAGTCAAATAGAAGGTCTGTGGGAGTGTTAAAGTTTGACCAGCTCTCCAGAGTCCCATCTCCTCTAGCATTTAACTCAGACATGTTCTCTCATATAATTATGAAGTCACGTTAAGAAATTTCCTTTCATAATTCAGTTTGCCTCCATTGACAGAGATGTTCAAAACCAGACTGGACACAGTCCTGGGGAACCTGCTTTAGCTGACCCTAAGCAGGGGTGGCTGGACTAGATAATCTCAAGCAGTCCTTTCCAACCTAAAAGATTCTGTGATTCTGTAAAGCCATATTACCCTTAAAGCTTCTCAAAGGCAGCTCAGCAGACTGCCGGGACAGCAAGCACCTTGGCCTAGCTAGGTATCAGGGTTGCTGCCTCACAAGGAGGAGTTATGATGAGTGGAGCAGCAGCTACTGCTGAAAGTAGACTTTCCCCAGCTGCAGAAGCCATGGCATCCAAAGAAGACTGGTGAAGGAGTGGAGGCATTAGGTTGCAGGCTGAAGTGGTGGTCTGTGGGTGGGGTCCCCAACCTGGGGCAAGAAGGGGAGAAGCAGGAGGAGCACATATACAGAGTTTCTCACATGTCCAAAGAGCAGGCTGGTTGTGGAAAAGAAAGAAATACACTTCTTCACCCTAACCACTCCAAAAGACTGGTTGACCTTGAACGCTTATCCTTTATCCCACGGGGCCCTCTTGACCCTTTCCATCTCCTCACCCTACCAGAATTCCCACTGAGCTTTCACAGCTCACCATCCCTAACTCTCTATATGCCACTTCCACCACTAAATTGAATTTACTGCTCTAAGGATGGGAATACAAGAAAATCACTCATTCTTGAGACAGGAAATTTTCCTTAGCCTGTGAAACTGGAAGACTTTAAGCTGGGTCCAAGCTAATTCATCTCTGGTGTAAGCCAGTGAAAGCCTGTGGATTGAACTGGGAATGAATTTGGTCTGATGCATTCACCTTGGAAGATTTAGAACATAAAACAGAACATGTGATTTTTTAAAAAATTCTGAATCGTATCATTATATCTAAGGTTAAGTCATAAATTGTCAGGCACTCATTTATTCTTGTCAAAGAGCTATTTTATTTTTCATTTACCTCCATCAATCTCACAGGATAACAATAACTTCTGGAGTCTGACTCAGTACTGCACATAGTGAGAATCAGCTCAGATATTTATCTGTTAAAAAGAATACAAACTACAGTGAGCTCTCCAATTTCAGTGGATAGTCCAATAATGAAAACCAAACTTCCATATTGTTTTGGCAGCCCTGCAGCTTCCTCAATTCTTTCAGTAGTTTATGAAAATTGCAGTTTGGTCCTTCCTATTGTTTTCCAGCTACTCTTTTTTTTTTTTAATTTCAGCAAGTTTTGATATTTCATCACAGTTCAGACGCCACTCTCCCTATGAGCATGTGTGCCATATTGTCTATATGCACACTTCTCTTTTTGTGCTCTACCTCATCTATTTCATGTTCATCTTCCTTTTTATTCAATAAAAATACACCAATTTTCACTTCTTCCATTCCCAGCTTTTCCATTAGGGAAAAGAGACCTGATTATACAGTTTTTCAAGAGCTGTCTAGTGGGTTCAGAAAGTGTGACACCGTAAGCACAGAGCAGTGGAAGCTTATTTTCAGTTTCTCTCCTTTTTATTCCATTCTCCACCCACATGGAGTAAACGTATGCAAACTTTTTGTTCTCTCAAGTATTCTTTCCTCATGACATTTTGGTTCCTAAGCAGAGAGTTCACATATGTCAAATACTAATATTTACCACTTGCGGTCAGAGATATATCCAACTGCAAGTGTTGTATGACAAAACTGAGATGTTGTCTGTGGAGTTTAAAGATCACCAAGAAATTTTCCAAGTAAAAACTTTAACTGTGCCATGAATTAAAGTCTAGACTAGGCAATTAGGCACAGCTTATATACATTCTTCAGCTTCAATTCTTTCTTCATAACTTCAGAACCTGTTGTTTTGGAACCTGTTGTTGTGAAGGAGTTTGCAGACTTTTATAGGTTCATAGACTTACGGCCAAGAAGCTATTATGATAGTCTAGTCTGACCTGCTGACTAGCAAGTGAGAAAGCAGCTTACCAAATGGTTACTGTATCTCAAAGTTTCAGTTTGAGTTAGATCTTACCTTTCAGAAAGGCTTCAATATTGATCTGAAGACTTCAGGTAGCAGTGAAATTATGCAATTCACTGGTAAATGTCTTCAAACATTAATAAGACTCAGTATTATGTGTTCTCATTTTATCTTTTCATGGCTGGCCATACTCAAATGGCAAAAGAATGATTCCTGCACAGCTTGCATGCTAAATAAAAAACAATTTTGTATTGCACACAGATATGATTTGTCAGGGTAAAAAGTAAAAAAAAGAAACTACCTGAAAATATCAACAAAACAGAAAATAAAAGGGAAATTTTTCATCAAAGTTTTGGCAAGTGACTACCAAGAAATCAGACCAAAAAAGAAAACAGTGTTAGGAGACAGGATGGACAATAGTGATGCATGTGATTACCCTAAACTAGGCTAAATATACCAGACCGAACAGCAGTTCAGTCTTTTGCATGGCAAAATCTTACATTAAAAAGGCTATACTATAGATGTCTGTTCTGTCAGGAAGTTCATTTATTAGAACAGGAAGAAAAAAGAAAAATTTTCATTAATGGAAAGCCATCCTGGAAATAAGTATAGCTTTGATACGGCAAGGTTTGCATTGCTGCTTATGAAAATATCATTGATAACAGCATGTCCAGAAGAACATTTCTTATTTTTATTAGAAAAGTCAGACTGTAGCTGACTATTTGTCCTGCTGCTCATATCTAGTAACTCTTTTAAAGTGTAGAGTAATGCTGGCACTCAAACTAGCTTTTATCATTACAAATATATATTGTCAGTGACTTACTTTGTGTACTTTTTACAGCTGCTTTCCTCAGGCTATTTCACTTGACAAATAGACCCATCAAAATCAAACATGCATGCATGCAAATGCATGTTACTAGGAAGTTTCATTCTTATTTACAGCCCTTGCACAGGTGATAGGCTTGCTGCGTAGGGCAACCTTGGCCCATTTTATTGTCTTTTTTACATTTTTTATTTTCTCTTTCTTTCATTAGTTTGGCATATGACACAGGTACTCCTTTCTAATTAATCTTCTCTGATCTGTCTGATGATATTTGGTTTAGTTAATCTGATTGCTTTAAAATTGCTGTGCTGTAACACTATTCATGCTAACTTACACATGACTGTTTAAACTTCCACTTATTCAAAAATAATTGATTATTTGCACACTAAGATATAATAAAGGCAGCATTGTTGTTTAGACTCCATGTTGTTTAAGCAGCTGTACTGCCATCTGTTGTAACTTGGTAAACATAATGACATTTTTTCAAATGTTAAACAGATTTCCATTGCCCCACAACCCTCTGAAGGGCTTATGTAGTTTTGAAGGTGTGTTTTGGGGGTGATGGGGAAGCTGCCATGCCTCCTGGCAGGTAGAGTTCCCCATCTCCAGAAACTGCTATATGAGTGATTTCGCAGCAGCCTTATGGGTACCTTATTATGGCAGTAATTTTTTCAGTTTGCTTAACCTGCTGGATGTGTTGACTGCAATATCCTAACAGAAACGGTCCCGGATAGCTTAGGGCTGCTAGGAAGTCATTCAACAGCAATAATATTTCTGTGTGTTATGGAGTGAAGCAGCTCTGATCCTCATACTCCATGAGAGAGCAAAGCTACAGCTGATTACAAAGGTGCTTCCACTTTTGTCCACTTGACCATGTCACTTCACATGGCCAGAGAGGTGATGGGGAAGGACTGCAGGCCACACAGGGAGGGGAGAGCCCAGCACTACACTGCAGCTGAAAAGCCCTCTATCAAGTAGGCATCCTTGGACCACAGAGCCCCATGGGCTATATTGCTCAGCTAGTATGGCCTCAGAGGCCCACAGTTTGGGTCTCATAAGTGTCTCCTGCTCTAAAGTTTGTGACAAAAAAGGTGACTTGCTAGATGCACAGCCTTTACCCCAGTGCATGGATGTTGCTTTCTCACTTGCTTTTCTTTTCCTTCTCATTCATTATTATTGCACATCACCTTGCTGCATTAGTTCCCAACTGTTTCTCTTCTTTATGTTGCATAAGCTTGTAAGGCAAATTCTCAGATCATAAGTCATCTGCATCTGTGTTGAATTGTTTCTGTCATCCATTAGCCTTTAAATAATTCATGCCTTTCTGTATTTAGCTACATCCTCTCTCCATCACATACAGCATTGTTTTCATCTGTTTCATCTGACTTAGAGTAATATAATGCAGGACATTTAAAATAATTTACATCGATTTGATTTTTTTTTTCCAGCAATATATTCTTTCTGCTTCAACAGGCAGCAGCAGTGTTCTTTTTGCTATTAAAGCAGAACTTGCCATCGGCACTGTTACGAGCGACTGAAGGAAAAGCTTTTTTTGTCCTTGTTCTTTTTTACTCCTTGCCCTCAACACTTATATTAAAACACTGCAGATAGACATCAGTTCAGCGCTTACATGTTTCTGAATAAACAGAGTGAAAGAGGAGACAAAGACATATTTATCAGCTTCTTTTGCACAGGCAAAGAGGAAGTTGTCTTTGTTTTAAAAAGAACAGGAATTGTCTGGAAGGTTACCCTTTTGTCAGCACTGATAACATGATTAAGATGGTGGTTTCTACCTTGGAGAGTCATATATAGCTGATAAAAATAGTCAGATGACAAGAACTATGAATAGTGGCCAGTACAGATCTGGGAGATTTCCCTGCAATTCCCTGATTACCCATCTGCTTCCTCCTCTATGACCCTGGGCAAACCACTGTGCCCCTGACTCCCAAGGGGGTTCTAGGACAAAGAAATGCTGTCCTTGCCATGCTGTGATGACGGCATCACCTTAACTCTAGGAGCTTGCTTTAGGAAAGGGCATTCACCAACCCCTGTGAAATACCCTGGCTTGTCCATAGTGCCTTACCTGCATATACGCTGGGGCCCAACACCTTGATCCATAACAGGCAGAGTGGAAGCAAGGCTTAAACTTCCCACTCAAGAAGTTGAGGAGAGAAGTGTGTCTGAAACACCCCGTTTTGGAAGTATGCCTAATAGAGCCCTGGGCAGACACCTGATGGGAAAAAGAAACTTAGAGATTTAAACCCTCTCATCTTCCCTGATGTACTTAAACCACCCTTTGAGTATCTTCCTTCAGCACATAACTTTGCTAAACACTGTTTCTTCTTGCTGTCTTTGTCCAGTAACAAATTTTCCAGTGCATTCCAACTGGTATCAAAAAGAAAAATTCTTTTGTCTGAAAACAAACCATTAAAAAGCAGTAGCTTTGTCATATCGTAAGGCAAAAATTCTTTTTAAGAGCTGGCAGTCTTAAAGGTGACCTGCAAAGCAGGAGATCCATTTTGCATTCTTTAATGTTTATTTATCCTGTATAAAGAACATTCAAGAATTTACTTTTTGAAGTAATTGGACTTTTTTTTTATGCATTGTCTCCCTTTCAGATTAGAAATACTAGGCCCTCACTTTGTTCTCTGGGCTGCAGGAAAGCTTGGCATCTTTGAAGAAGCTCCAAAGAGAGGCTTCACAGCTCCACTGTTCACCAGCTAGCTGTCTCACACAGCGACACACACGTACATTAGCTTTACTTCATTAGTTAGTAGTGTCAATTATGATTCCTTTCAGACTTTGCATAAGATCCAAGGCCTGCCACACAGGTAAAAGAGATTGAATTTCATTTAAAGTTATAGAGGGAGTCAGACCCCCATTTAAGCCTTGCTGTTGAATGGTCCAGCTGACTGCATAAAGCTTAGCTGGAATGAGCCCAGAAGCTGCATTTAAGAGTCACTGTTGTCAACTCCGACAAAATTCTGCAATGTTCAGAAAAGAGGTTATTTTTTGGTTGTGCCCTGTGTGCAGTAAACAAACCTAACTAATGATTAACTGTTATTTTCTTGCTGTTAGGATTCAGACACTCTCTCCTCTGCTGATTTCAAAACATGTACCCCAGGGTGAAAATCAGCCTACTGGCAAAAATGCTAGTGCAACCCTCTTGAAAATATATATTCATAGACAGAACAAAAAAATCATACATTTGTTATATGATCACAGTGTGTTCTTAGTAAATAAGAATATTCAAATATGCAATTTAGCATAAAATAAATCTAGTAGTCCTGACAGGCACTGCCTTTTTTTTACCATTATGATTTGTCTTCTATTGGCAATATAGGAATTGCGACTGTATAGATAAAGAGAGGGTAGCTTATGAAGATAAATCTCCCTAAACTGGGCACTTCTTAATAGCACTAAACATCACTGAAACTGTGGGCTGTGTGTTTTCTCCAACACATTTGAATTCCCTGTGTTCATGGCAAATTTGAAGTGGATGAATAGATAAGTTAACAGTTTGACAGCAAGGGAAATGAAATGTTCCTCCCCAGGATTTTTACAAACAGTATAACACACAGGTCTCAGCAACGAGCTCACAAGTGAAAGAGGTCCTGGAGGTCATCTGCTTCAGCAAGATAAGGTATTATTCCTCCTGATACAGCAGATGTAATCACGTAAAAGGTCTTAGTACAAGTTTAATCCTTTTGCTTAATTTTTCAAACTACTAAATACTGAACTTTAGTATTTTACAATATTGCAAAAACATGAAGGTGCCTTAAATTAATTTCCTTTGCTTGTTAGTGGAGAAGGATTAGGGCATATACCCACTAAGTTACCACTTCAGATGATCTTAAAACAGAAGAAAAATCTCATTTGTGAGTGAACGACCATACTCATGCCTAAAAGCAAAGGCTAGATACGAAGGGCAGGATTTACCTCACACCACTTTTTGCTCTCTGAAAGTACAGGAGTATCTCTTTCTATTAGCTATCTAGGGCCAAAGTGTGGCTAGTGAACAGAAACTGGCACTTCCAGAGACAGATTTTTCCTCACCTACCTTAGAATAAGCTGAAATGAACTCTAGAGGCATCTCTCACCACTTTCTCTAGGGGGACATGAAGTTATTAACCTAGTTAGAAGCCCATCTTTTCCCAGTTAGGTGGGATGAATACTACCCAGCTTATCTGGATAATCTTGCTGTCCTCAGGACACACAAAGTGGAGGAAAAAAATTTAAGACTGTACGTTACTTAAAAACATATAACTGGTACCCTGATAATATTACATTCTTATAAATAAAAAAAAATGCAAAAACATGCCTGGTAACAACTATATTTAGCATAGTAAAGTGCTTTCTTTCTGATTAAAGTTGTGATTAATTTTTGGTCTGTACATGAGGTATGAAATATTTTCCTTCAAAAACTTAATACCCTTAGTTGATTTTTTTTTTTTCTGAGGGAATTACAGAAGTACAGCATTGGATATTACACTTTATATTTTAGTCTCATGAACCAATGTTTGCAGTTTCACACTCCCTCTTGAAGTTATTGCTTCTGATCCCTGTAAATGTTGAAAGTTATTTTCAGTGGCTTTTGTGAACATGGAAATCTTTAAGTCAAATGTGCACCTCCAGTACCTCTGTGGGGAAAGTGTTGGAACAGTATTTAGACAGTATGGTGTTAAATGTTGCTAATTTTCAAGAAAATTAGGAACAATGGAGAATGTTATCAAAGATAACTCTTGCCTTATCTGGCATCTGATAAAGTTTTATTGAAAGAACAATAAAAGAACTGCTGTGTTAGGATTTAATGTGTATCAACACTTCCTGCAGGTTATAACCTTAATACATACTTCATTTGAAAGAATCGGTAATTTGGGGGGCCAGATTTTTCATGATCAGCCTCTCGGAATGCAATCATTTGCAAGAGAGAAGTCTCTTTCTCTCAGGATAATGTTTTGTTCCCAAGTCTATTTCTCTCAGGATAATGTTTTGCCCCTGTGGGATGAGGAGGAGGAGGATACAGAACGGACAAAGCACAGAGGTAGGCAGAAAAGGGATGTCTCGAAGTGCCAGTGCCTGGAAGGTCTCAGAAGTCCTGCTTGAGTGTTGGGTGGCTCGTCACTGCTGTTCACTCCAGGGCATGCCTGAGAGGTGCAATAGAGGGCTGAAATACTGCCAAGCAGACTTCATTATTAATTTTTCTAGCCCATTTGGTCCTTGTGGGAGTTTCATGCTCTGAATCCCCAGGATTTTTTTGACAAGGCAGCTGCCTCTGCAGGACAGGCTGGCAGTCCATACTGCTCTTCCTCTGTGCAGCAGTAGGCTGCTCCCTCCATACAACAGCCCTAATGGAATATGCAAAAAGACAATCCTCTTCCAAGAAAAACAGACCCAAAATGCCGAAGGACTTTAGAAGACAACGGGACTGGATGTAAGCTGATGTATCTCAATAGATTCATCATAAATGGAAAAACAAAAATAATTTTTGTTAAAACCAGAATATTTCAAAGAAGAAACCCACTGTTTTTTATTATAAGCAATAGAAGTAATGTGTAACTGCTCCTAACACATCACAGGGTGTTTGCTTATAATGGTGAGATAGGAATTTCTGGGTATGTTGAGACATTTGATGTGGTCTTATGATTTGATTGTAAGGGGCACATGTTGTGCATGGCATGGCGAATCACAGGCTTCTGCTCAAACACTACAGATTACAGAGGCTGCAGCACATTACCCTATAAAGATTCATGTAATTTGAACTGTTTTATTTTCACTGCCAATATATTAATACATGTAATGGCCAAAATAATTCCATGCTTAAGTCTCAGACAGTTAAGTCTGAGAGCAGCTGAGGATGGAATCATCAACAACCATCCCTTCAGTTGTGCCTGAGTGTCCTCCTTTTACAAAGGAGAGCAAGAGCCTCTAGATATTCACTATGGAGTCTATCCTAAAAAAGAAATCAGGTGTTTACACAGGTGAGGTTTTAAGTAACCTGTAGGTGCATAAATTCAAAGTGGAAATTCCTACCTCCCCAACCATAAAAACATCCAACTACCTTAAGCAGACATTTAATGTTGGAGCTGTCGAAAATTCATTTGGTGCTTACTTGTAACCCCAAGAATGCTCACTGCATTTTGAAGTCAGCTTCAGTGACCCCATCAGTCTCACCACCCAACCTACAAACTCCTGTGCCCTCTTCAGACATAGAAATCAGAGAAGTACCTAGGTTGATTGAGGGACAGAAGACACATGCCCTTTGGAGACATGCTAATGCTAATCCAACTCCTTACTAGGAGTGCAGTGTTTTTGTATTTTCTCATCTCAACCCATAAGTCCCTGTCGTGGTTTAACCCCAGCCAGCAACTAAGCACCATGCAGCCGCTCACTCACTCCCCACCCCCACAGTGGCATGGGGGAAAGAATTGGGGGAAAAAAAAAGCAAAATTCATGGGTTGAGATAAAGACAGTTTAATAGGACAGAAAAGAAAGAGAAAATAATAACAACAATAATAATAATAGGAAGAAGAAGAAGAAGAAGAAGAAATATACAAAGCAAGTGATGCACAATACAATTGCTCACAACCCTCTGACCAATGCCTAGCCAATCCTTGAGCTGCAGTGTCCTGTGGCCAACTTCCCCAGTTTATATACTGGGCATGATGTCATATGGTATGGAATACCCCTTTGGCTTGTTTGGGTCCACTGTTCTTGCTGTGTCCCCTCCCAACTTCTTGTGCACTCCCAGCCTCTGCTGGCAGGGCAGCATGAGAAGCTGAAAAGTCCTTGACTTAGTATAAACACTGCTTAGCAACAACTGAAGCATCAGTGTGTCATCAACATTATTCTCATCCAAAACACAGTGCTATACCAGCTACTAGGAAGAAAATTAACTTTATTCCAGCCAAAACCAGGACAGTTCCCCAAGCCATGTACCTAGGTTGCTATTCCAAGGCCAAGATGCCAAAAAGATAAGATTTTCACCATATACTTTACAGACAATGAATATTTTTATTGTTCCTAGGAGACCTATTTCCCTTATCAAAAACTGGTATAGTTCTTGGGGAAATATAATTGACAAACACTGCCAGCAATATATATTATACCTTTTGGTGGATCTCCTTCAGGAGCACATATGCCTAAATTAATGCAGTATTGAGAAACAATTCATCACAGAATATGGAAACACATCTGTGCTTTTGGATCGCATAGCAGTGACCTTGCTGTCTTGACTATGTGTAGCATTAGAATTATGGTGAGTAATTGTACAAACTCTGCCTAATTTCATATATATATATATTCCTAATAATTTAGGAATTTATTCCTGTAAATTTTCAAAAGCTTTCACATGAAATAAACCCTTGAGCTGTTCATTCCCTATTAAAACATATGTTTTTCTTTCCTTCATTGTGCTTATAGGACTAGGATTTTATTAACCTAAATGTATTTTCTCTTGTTTTTCCAAGAAGAAAAACATCCATTTAGAAATGAAGGTACTATGCAGCAAAATGGCTGTGACAGGGTCAACACAAGTTTTGAATTGTTTTCTCTAAATTAAATTCTTCAGAATTTTAGCTCCCTTGGGGTTGTTTACACAGCTGATAATTTTGATACCCTCAAGCAAACCCACTGGTAGCTGGAAGTGCAATATTAACAGTTTACTGAGAGTACACCTTTAGTTTTCTTTATTTAGCACTACATTAAGGTAGTGAATTTGAAAATGTACTAACCCTACATTAATCAAACCAATGTAATTCCAAGCAGCTTTCTAATCATTTTAGTTTTCACAAAAACAAACTCCAAGAGAGAACAAACTATATTGCCCATATCATTATCTGTAAATATCATCTAAGGAATACTGGTAAATAGTGCAGAGTTTAAAAAACATTTGTAGTAATTTAGCAAACAGATTTAACACACTGATATCGTACTTTTCATTATCCGTCATTCCAAATACAGAGAAAGCTAAATAAATTTAAAAATTAAAAAAAAGGAGAGAAGTAGGTAGCAAACCCAAGCTATAACAAAGCCATTAGAAAAGACTGGCAGTGTGTTTGTAGGCAATTATAGCTCCCTGGATGATAGTGTAAGGAAGGCATGAGGGCTGCAAGCCAAGCAGCTTCAACCACCTGTGAAAAGCATTAATCTCTCTGGAAGCTCAGTCTTTAATTTCTTGCTATTACAATAGAAATTAATTTCCCCTGTTTTCTCTATTTCTCTCAGCTGAGGTACTGTCTAGTGTCTGTAGAACAGAATCAGCCAAGAATCCAAAGCAAGGATGGAGGGATGGAGGTCACCCCTCCTCTGGCCCTCTCCCCCTCTTGGTACACTTACCCATCCCTTCCTACCAAAAAAAGTATTCCTCCCTCAGGATTTATTAATACTAAGGTTTGTTTGTTTATTCGGCTGTCATCTGAATTAGTTAAAACTATTTACAAAACACTTTAACTGTTGTCAGTTAATGTATCTACTTTGCCTTCAAGCTGGTGAATTGATTCTTCTCTGTTTCATTAGCTCCACATGTTTCTCCTGTCCCCAAACATTTCACACACCTATGGTATGCCAAATTTCTCCACTCTGATTGGGCTCATAGGCTGCCCAAGAAAGTCAATGGGATCCAAGAAAGCATCAACACAGCAATTAAGTTGTTGTTTTATGGTCTTCTGCATAGGTTGTGTTTCAGCACACAGCCAAAAAAACATGCTGCACAGAAGGGAACATATAAAGAATGATAACAGTAGCAGCAGATGTTTTTATTGTAGATCACTGTAAATGAAGGAAACCTTAGACTGACTTGTCAAATAACTTCTGTAAAGTCAGTATTTACCAAACTTAATGCTATAAAAATAATCTAAACCATCAGTTCATTTGGAAGAGTTGTTTACAAACAGCTACATTTATCATTGCTACACTATATTTCTCAAATAAAATTATTAATATCTACTGCAAAATGCCATTTTCTCATAACTGCTTAGCCAGGAGGTGTGTTCGTTCACAGTTCATATGGTCTGCTTTAAAAGAATAGGTGACTGGGGGATTGTGACTGAGGATGAGAGCAATTAAGTGATGATCACTGGCTTCTTTCTATGTACAGGGGTCACCAGGCAAAGACATCACAACAGGTATTAGCTGTCAACTGACTGTCAGTCTTGGCAGAGGCTGTGGACTGGTAACTTGATTTACAGGCTCTCACTGGTCAAAATTTCTCATGACCGGCTCCATGACTGCTGATGCATTATCAGGGTGCACAAAAAGCACATCTGTTGGGCAACTGGACTACATAGACACTGCTGGAGAATAGTGGTGATTTTCTGGTCCCAGCCAAGCCCTGGAGAGATCAGCTTTCTAGGAACTAGGGGGTGCATGAGAAAACAACTCCATATCAGCAGAGGATATGCCCGACCAAGGTAAACTGTCACTTTCCATCAGCAAAACATTTTCTCTAAGAGAGGAAGAAGGTACAGAGAGATGCCAGTCAAGGCTGAATAAACAATGTTCTTAGGAGAGCCACTGTCCATGATGCACTTTTGAACTCTAATCATTCATTTCATGGCATTGCTGGAGAGAAGCGCAAGCACAATTTGCATCTTTCATCCCTTGCACTGTTACTGTTTCCTGATCCAGTGTCAGAGTCCATTATATTTAAGGCAGATTTAGCCTGACATCAGCTATATGGATGAAAGTGACAGTTATTCACAAGCACATGAAACACTCCAAATGATATAGCTAATATGAACTAGTGTCACGAATCAAAAGGTATTTAAGTAAAATGTGTTGTAAATCTAAAAGTAAAAGACATAATTGAGCTCATAAGTCTCTGTACAAGATCCTGCAAAAGAAAGCAAAAATCAGTTAATTATTTTGCAAAAATAACAATACAAATGATAATAGTAATAAGCTGAAAGACAGGCGTTAGCTTCCAGGAAAAAGGTGAAACTTCTTTCTCATTGGTATGCAGTCCTGGGTCAGTAAGACAGCATGTACAAGATCCTGCAAAAGAAAGCAAAAATCAGTTAATTACTTTGCAAAAATAACAATACAAATGATAATAGTAATAAGCTGAAAGACAGGTGTTAGCTTCCAGGAAAAAGGTGAAACTTCTTTCTCATCGGTATGCAGTCCTGGGTCAGTAAGACAGCATGAGATTTCTCTCTGAGCTGCACTAATTCACTGCAGACAAAAGTTTAGCCTCAGCTAGTATGCACATGCTTCAAACAGCTGGGTCAGTGGCAAGGCCAGATATACCAGCTGGTTTCAGAAAGAAGTTATCCAAAGTTTGTACTATCAAGCTGTAGGGCAGACTCCCAGCAGGATGCTTCTCAGACCATAACACCATGAAGAAGAAAACTTCTAGGTTTGTTCTGTTAAATTAAAGGTGGAGGCAGAGAAGGTTTCTAGTTCTTTTTCTCTAGCTCTTTTTCTCTAGTTCTTCTGTAAGTGAGCTTAGTTCAAGAAACTTTCAAAGGGTGGAGATGGGAAATATATTGCAGATCATATTTTCAGCTGGACAAGTCAGTATTATCCTTTTTACCTAGGTGATTCTGCTGATTCATACCAGGATCTCACCCTCTGAGTTTGAGCAAAGGTAAGCAAAACCCTTGAGATTCTCCATTAGACTGATGTGTCTGTCAGACTCTTTCCTCACCACCCGTTCCCTTCTGGTTTTCCTTATTTCACTGCAAGGCTAAATTTTAGATCTGAAATCTTAACCATCACTTAAAATCAGCTACTAAGGCATTGCTCTGCCCTAAGGCATTGCTCTGCCCTCAGCCTGCAGCTAGAGCTCTGTAGATAGCACCCCGAAGCCACACCAGGGCTGGCCGAGGAAGAAGCCCTGCTGACCTGCTCCCCTGGAGGTGTCAGTGTGATGTCTATGGGTCTTTGACATCTAGCTCATCATTCTGGGATGCAAAGTTTAGGAAGAGAATGAAAAGAAAGCAAGAGATGAATCAAGGAAATGATGTGATAATAGTGTAGTTTTAAACTGCTGATGTTTCTTGCTCTTGGCTGTCTGCTTCAGCAGGGTCTGTTGTCTAAAACCAGTAACTAAAGATCACTGGACAGCTGTAATAACTTGTGATAGATGATGGTTTTGGCTTACACAGAGGCATAAACTGGGTGTGGCTATGGACACTGATATGCCTGGGTCCTGAGCATCTACAGATCTCACTGAAAGGCTGGGGAAGAGAGAGTTTTATTACTTCCAAAAACTCACGTTCAGAAAAAGTCACCTATAAAATGTACATAAGGGAAGAGGAAGGGCTTTTTCCAAACTTCATCACTTCTGTTTACTGAGGAGACGTGTGACGTTCTTCAACCAAGGCAGTAGAGGATATTAGGAGGAACACAGTTATTTGTTTAAAATAAGCAGTTTTAAGCCAGCCTGCAGTCCTGCTGGGACAATTTGATGTCCTGAATTAACTGTGCAAATAGTTACATGCCCAAATTTAAGACTATTTCTGTCATTAAGGACAAATGTATAATTCTATCATATAGCATATTATTATTTGAGCAGATGACACAAACATGCTGTTGGAGCTTTCACTTAGACACAGAAGTTCATGTACAAATAGCTTGAAACCTATCAATTGCACAGAAAAATTGCATACTTTTAAACTCTAAAATGCTGTGTTCTTTCAATTACATTGTCCTGTGCTCTGAAATAAACATAAAAGCTACTACATTCTATTCTAAGTTTGAGATCATATTTCAGATTTTCAATTTCTTTTATTCATGATCAACTGGGCATTGATGTATAAGGCTTCATTTTCACAGAAAGGAAGTGTGATTCATTAAAAAGAAATCTAACAGCAAGCAAAGCTTTCCCATTTCCCTCTTGCAATTTGTGATAGCTGCAGGTTAAATACCATGTTAGCTTCTGATACTGATTGGTTTTGCTTATAATGAGCTCCTAGTTTCAGACTTTTGTTCCTTTTTAAAACTTGAATGTCTGTTTCTGTTCAGACATCACCTTTGTGATGTGGCTGAATACTTTAATTAAGAAAAAGTATTGAGTAAATACACTCTCTCCAGCAGACCAGATGCCATCACACTTATGGTGAAAGGGTAATCCAGTCTGCTTGAAGGAGTCATGGGTTTACAGAGGGAAATAAACATAGATGACAATTTCCTTGAGAAGAGAAGGATATTTGCAAAAGGTTTGTAGTCATATGAATAATTTAGTAACTTTGGGATAATACATATTTAAATGGCTACAACATCCATATGGATTCCTTCAGTCTGCATACTGTTTATCAGTGGTATACTGCTGAGTTTGGATCTGAGAGCTTAGCATCTACTGAACAGCAGATAGGAGCTACAAATCCTCTTTGTATGATGTGAAGTGTTCTGGGAAACGTAATCAGGAATAAAGTGGATGTTTTGATATTGTGTAGCCAACATAAGACTTTTTAAATAATTTAGTTAATTTAATCTGCATTGCATCCCACTTATTATTGCTGTCATGTTTCTGTTGACATAAAAGACACAACCAGCTATTTTACATGAAAGTTATACACAATTCCTTCTCTTAGAGTGAGTAGTGATATTACAAATGTGGATCCAGAAACTGCCACACTACTTTGAAAGTATGCTAAGGATGTGCTTCCAGGATAGTACTGGATGTGGCGAAAAAGAAAATAACATTAAAGTGAAGGAATAGGAATAACTTGCTTTTTGCTCCATGACCAAAGTTCTTCAAAACATTCTCTTCTCTTTTGGTGAAAAACAAATATCAAAATGTAATAACATGCATCTACTTCTGAAGGCAGTAAGTACTAAAGGTTTCTTCAAGGAAAAAATGCAAATATTGGCAAAGGCTATATTTTTTCCTCTGTTCGGTGGGATTGAAAATAGCATTACTAGAAACACTTAAAGCACCCTATAAAGCCCATGACGTAAGTAAATGATGATAAGCTCACTGCTGCAAAATTGATCCTTACTCCACAAGTGGTCTCACTCTTTCGAAGGCTTGTTTGTAAAGTGGAGTACAACTGAGCAAGAGTGATGCTTTCAGAACCTGTGCTATTCAGATTGCTCGTTAGCACCTATTTGGAGAGAGTCACTCTCGATCTGAAAATTTAAGTGATTCATTGCCCACCTATGAGGTGTTTTTTATTGCAGTCAACAGCTGAAATGTCAGAACCAAAGTAATTTATGAGAGCATATTTATGGAAAGATCCAAAAAGAAAGAGGAGAGAAGGTCAATGCCTTACTTGCATTTCTTTCATTCATTTCTTTCTCAGGTACCTTGAAGGAAATATCAAATGTATGGAGTTTCTCTCCAACCCACTCAATACTGGAAAGATCAGCAGAGTAAAATATACAGCCACAGGTGCACTGCAAATTTTTAATTTCTAACATAGCTCTGCCTATGTCATAATCAGATGACATGGATTAATGTTTAACATGTCTTGTGTACTTAAACTGAAACAACCTGGAGAAGCAACATGCATTTCATCATCAGAGGCACTGGTGTTCTTCACTGAAAGAAAGAATTGGGCAAAAGGTGGAGAAAGTGACATAGCAGAAAACTATTGCCCAAGAAAAAATGACAACTGTAAATTATACATGTATAAACTGGACCGAATACATTCCAATCTGCAGTCTACTTAGTCATATCTGCATGTAGTTTCATAAGCGTTAATATTCAGTTCACTGCTTTTATGCATTTTGAAGTACCTTTTTTAACCGGTGGGTCCTTAGAGCTTATGAACTGGTTCGGTGTGCCAAATCCATCTGGAGTCAGTGAAGTAATTTTTATTGCCATTTTTTATATAAGCTTCTGTTTGGACATTTAATCTTGACTTCGATGGCACACATGGCTAAACTCTTTTTTTCTGTACATTTACTTCCTTTTATCAGAGTATGTTAACTGTCTTCCATCTCTAATGGAAACTCTCTTAGTTGTCTTCATTTTTAGGTCTAGACATCATAAGATCAGCATGCTCAATTTCTGAAATATATCTACAATGATATGAACTGAAATATTGTTTATACTACCTGCTCATTAACATGCATAAGGACACATGAACCTCATTATTAGCTCATTAGTTATGAGCTCATTTGGAGAATTCAAATAAACATCTAAAAATACAGACAGTTTTCTGAGCTGCCCCAGTTTCTAGCACCTAGAGGTAATAAATTCCAGATGACTGGACTCTCCCATTAGACCTCTCCCATTTGCACTGGCTGTGGTGAACCAAAAAGAGAAAGTATCTCAATATTTACTCATTTCTAAGTGTTACATGAAGAAATGTGGTTGAAAAACATTTTGAATCACAATATTGAATGAAATCAATGCAAGCCTTAAAAATGAGCAGTGACTTAACATACACAGGAAGTTCATGTGTTGCACAGAATACTTGTATTCGATCCAAAATTTCACTGGTGCCTAATCACAGATCATTTAAAAAAATATTTTCTTCCCACAATAGACACTTGAAGTTCTTATTAAAACGTGGTCACGTAGTTCATGCCTCTGACACCCTGCTTCGAATCAATGGAGCAACCGCATAGTGTTTGCTCCATTTCATCTCTTTTCAAGTTGTCCAGTAGCTTGGAAAGCTAAACTATTATTTTGAACATTTTTTATCATTGTAGTGAATTTTTTTAAGGCCAAGAGATTTAAAACCTTTTCTAAACTGTGATTAAACTGGTAAGAAAGTTTTTTTTTAAATATTGATTTTTGTCACATTCTGTGTTTGTATATCATTTCCCCCAAAACAGTGAATCCCTGTTCATTGGTCAGTTATTAAAGGAAATTTGATTTTGTTTAATTTGCTGTTATAGACCATCCAGAGAAGGTGGGATTCATGCAACTTAACTTTAGACATCTAGAAACTCAGCACCTAATTTAAGTTAAATTCACTATAGCTAGTTGCACAATACATGCATTTTGAAAGGATGATTCATCCTAATCCAAAACAGCCAGCTTCTTAATTTTTGCATTTTTTCCATTTTGTTCAAAAACAACATATGCTGCATTACTTATTGTCATGCCAAAGGTGTTTTTCTTAATTGGGATTTGTGCCACTCTGTATTCTGATGGAAACTAGAAGTACATTAAAAATGTATGAAATCAACATGTTTTCATTGATTGAATGAAGCCTTACAGATACAGAATATAAAAGAAAAAATGGCACATAAAAATCTGTTATTAAATAGAGGCAGTATTACTTATACTGAACAAAAGGACAAACTGCTTCTGGTCATTATGAAGCAGTTATTCAGAAATACTTAGATGCTAAATATGTGCTTACTTGGTTTTTCAAAGCAAGTTAAATGTCCACCATCCTGTGAAACTGCTAAGTATGTGGTGCCTAACTTGTTCAATGCACCAAAAAAAAATTCCCAGCTGGCACCTCACTCTGGTCTGTGAAGTCTCCTGTGTGCATTAAACTCATACTGTTAGTGTCTGTCTTGCCAGCCCCAGATGTGACCGGCATACCTTGTGTGGGTACAGCAGCATGGCAGCCTTTCGTCTGCTTTGGGAAGCAGACAAGATGTGACTTGCTAGCACAAAGCACAGCCTCTAATCAATAGACTAGTCTCAGTAGAGTTATATTTGGAAAAGTTCAGGTTCATTTTGCAGATTCATTTTGCATGATAACTACACAGCTTTTAGTCACTGAACAATCCCTAAGTAACATTATCAGCCTTTCAACCACTAGTTTGTACGTGGTGACGTAAAAACAAAGAAACTATTGAGATGAGAGACTAGATGCCCATAAAAAAAAAGGCAGGGCAGATGTCTGGATTTTTTTTTTAAATCATCATAGCTTTTTAGCTCATTTGTTCATAAACAGTGATGCAAATCTGTGAGAGACTGAAAGAGTTAATGTCTCAAACATTGTGGTGGGGCAAGTTCTGCTTAAAGACAAACCCTGCACAGCAAGGAACCAAGGTGAAAAGCCCATCAGCTCAGACATCAGCAACAGGAGGGGGAGGGCATGCTGGAGGGTGCGCAGCTCCCAGTTCTGATAAGCTGTTCTGATACAAAGATCAAACAGCGGCCACGGTCTGCAGTGAAGGAGAAGTTACTCCCCAAAAGACCCCCAGGCCCAAAGGCTCACAAACTGCTCATTAGCCTAATAAGTTCAAGTGCCCGCCGAAAGGAGGGGCAAGGATGATAAAGGGACACAAACTGAAGCCCCAGGTGCGCAAGCCCACCGGAACTGAACCCCTGGGCTGACTGAACAAACGCTGGACCCAGGACTGGTGAAATCTTTCTCTCTTCCTTTTTTCTCTCTGTCTTCTTCTTTCTTTCCTTTTCCTTTTCCACAATCCCTACACCTCATCTGTTTCAAGACATAAACCGTTGACCAAGTCTGAGACTAAGAGTAGATCCAGCCACCTCAGGCCCTTCTCTGAGGAGGAGTCTAGAAAGCAAGGGGGTCTGCTCTGAACCTCGTGACTCAATGGGAGGGATCTCCTTATTCCCTGAATCGATGTATATGGTTACCCTGGGTTACACGGTTTACAGAAGTAATCTTATGCCAGTTCCTGTTGTGAGAAACCCTGCCACCTACTACTACGCCTCCCCAGTTCAGTTTGCTTCTGTCATGAATAAAATCTTTAACTGATCATTTGGTGTCGTTTCACCTTAATTTAGCCCGAGGGAATTTTGAATTAAACATGACTCCCTGGTCTGTCCAGTCTGGGTCGTGACAAAATCTTAGGGCTTAAATCTCTAAAATCAGCACAGCTGGTCTTCCTAGTTCAAATCATACTGTAAAGAAGTCAAGTTAGAGAACTATTAGTTCTCTAACTAATATTATTAATTATCAATATTGGCAGAGGGCCCAAGCACAAAGATCTGTTCCTGGTCCTGACATCTGACAGCCACTAGCAGCCGGCACTGGATTACCATCACTTTAGGAGCAGGTACAATCACGGACATGTTGTAGGCTCCGAGAGTGAAACCTGGGGAAGAATCTGTAACCACTTCTTCATGCACAGAGACAAAATATAGACAAAATACTTGAGAAACAGCCACACAGTGTATTCCTTGGCCTGGTAAAGAGTGGGTTTTGGAGCATCTCTTGTAGAGGAATATTATTTCAATAGCATGGTTAGGAAGTCTGTGTGGAATAAGAGTTGTAGGGGAGGAAGACAAAGAAGGAGGTCAGACTTGAAGGTTACAACTGGAAGGGAACCTGAGGCCACAGAGGGAACTGTCATACTGAAAAGAGAGACAAGAGATGAAGAAAGATATTAAGGCAGCTGATTAGCTAAAATCCTGGTATGTACAACTTTGTTCAAACTTACCTTAGTGAAGTTTACTGTGTCAAGACAAATTAATTAGATTTTGGGTTTGGTCTTTCAAAACCTCATCATAAGAGGTTTAATTTTGCAAAACAAAGCCAAAGCTGGTTTGGACTTGCTTCTCCCTTCATCCTACTACCAAAGCATACCAGAGATGTAAACTTATTTGGCTAAGTGTTTGGGTTTTGTCTGTGTTCATAGTCATCAAAAGAGAGCAACTGGAGGTTTAAGAACAGTCATTCTGCAAAATGCCTGATGCAAAACTTCTCCCTTCCAGGTTATATTTTACCTCATGTGCCACAAATTGAATGGGAGAGGGTACACAACTCAGGGAAAAGTGTTTAGCTCACTGCAGATATTTTTAGGACCTTTTCCTCCACTGTCTCACAGTATGTGTACCTCGTAATACTTGCCTAATGGTTACACAAGTTGCTGTCCCATGAAAAATTGAGCTTTGTGATGAGAATATTAATCAAAATGCAGCACACTTCTAAGACCACAGATATATTGTCTGAATTCTAGCACAGGAATATTATTCTTGTTCTTGGAAACCCTGGTATAAACACAACTCCCATATAAAAATTGCGGTATAGCTATTTGACCTTTCCTCCTTTTCTCTTCATAGCCTTCCTGATGCAGGTTACAGTTCACACATTCCAGAAATCCATTAATTATTAGTGCTTAATATAGCTTACTGTCTTGGTTTCAGCTGGGATAGAGTTAACTGTCTTCCTAGTAGCTGGTACAGTGCTATGTTTTGAGTTCAGAGCGAAGAATGTTGATAACACTGATGTTTTCAGTTGTTGCTCAGTAGTGTTTAGACTAATGTCAAGGATTTTTCAGCTTCTCATGCCCAGCCAGTGAGAAAGCTGGAGGGGCACAAGAAGTTGGCACAGGACACAGCCAGGGCACTTGACCCAAACTGGCCAACGGTGTATTCCATACCATGTGACGTCCCATCCAGTATAGGAACAGGGAAGTGGGGGGGCAGGGATTCGCCACTCGGGGACTGGCTGGGTGTCGGTCGGCGGGTGGTGAGCAATTGCACTGCGCATCATTTGTACATTCCAATCCTTTCATTATTGCTGTTGTCATTTTGTTGGTGTTATCATTATCATTATTAGTTTCTTCTATTCTGTCCTATTAAACCATTCTTATCTCAACCCACGGGTTTTGCTTCTTTTCCCGATTTTCTCCCCCATCCCACTGGGTGAGGGGGAGTGAGTGAGCGGCTGCGTGGTGTTTAGTTGCTGGCTGGGGTTAAACCACGACACTTACTTAACAAATAAATAAGAATTACATTTTCCAACTCAAGTAAGCAATAACATTTCATTCAAATGTCCTAGATAGCTAATTTAATTCCAATTTTCTCACTAATATAATAAAAATTTAAAACAAATATGGTTTTATAACACTGACCTGTCTTCAGGATAGATGCAGATAATTTTTTTTGTAACAGACAGAAGATTTAGGTAACTGTTCAAATTGCAATATAAAGAACTTACAGCAGCCTGACTGCACTGAATTTTCTTCTATTTTTCAGAATGTCCATAATAATTACACTTTACTACAGAAAATGAATGATGGCACTATCCTCCTCCTGTAAAGAAAAAGAATGAACACTGCTCAGTTCATGGGAAGAACCATTATTCAGGGCTGTTACCAGGAGGGGATCCAGGGCTGTGATTGCAAGTCCTATCTATAGCCACAGCCCTGAAAATGCCTAGGAAAAATTCAGAGAACTCCCCAATCTCAGTATTTCCCATTGACTGGCACTAGGTGGATCATTCCATTGGCCATTTTCAGTCCCATCCCGACGTCTCTAATTTTTCTCCAAATTGTAGGAGGCACCTTCCCATCTAACCCACAGTTCTGGATTCCTTCCTAGGAACTGAGTCAAAGAAATGCTCTCTGATCTGGCACCATGTAGGAGATTTAAGAGAAGAGATTGAAGTGAGACATGGAGAGAAGCATAATTTTTTGGTTGCTGCTGACTTCCACTGTTTCTGATTTAGTATGAATATGAAGACCAAGGAGACAAAGGACAGATTAGCATACACATTGTAGGGGACAGAACATATACGTGTTGAAATGGCAAGTAACCAAACTGAAGGGGGAGATTGTAAGAAAGGCATGTTGCTACCTGTAAAATAGACAAAATTGTTAGTTTCCACATATTCCAATGTTCCACCTGAAGGTGTCAAGATTATAACGAAGCCATCTGGAGAGACTAAGAGGATATACAGTGGCATAAAAGTGCTTGTTAAAAGTCTAAACTACTTACAGGTCGAATTCCCAAGCAAAGAGTGAAACAGAGTTAAAGGCAAAATGGCAACATTTCCAGAGATACAGGAAAAGCAAATGAAATTGCTTTACCAGCCTGATAGACACATAAGTATGTAGGACATAGCAAGAAGGACTATTGCAGTGCTGCTTAGTCACTTCTGTGGACACCTTCCTGGGACTTTAGGGACAGAAAAGGGACAAGATATATTAATTTCTATTATCCTGAAGAAGAGTATTTTAAGTATTTCTTTTTTCTTTGGCTTAAGTAATAGATGTGACCATATCACAGAAGGAAGAAAGAAAAGCTTTTCTTAAAGAGAAAAGAGTCTCTGAATTGGGTTGGGAGGGTTAGCACATGGTATTGTTAAAACTCAGGATATTAATAAAGCCTGTACTTGAGCAACATCTGAGGAATAAAACTCTGATTAAACTAGTCATGGATCTCATTTGACAAGTTCTTTAGACAGTAGTGGATCAAGGCATTTTTGACCAAGGAATGTTCCTGCTCTCCTTTTATAAACCTCACGGCATTAGCATTTGCAAATTATAACAGAAACAAGACAGATACCTGTTCAGAAACTGAACCTTTGCTGTGGCTTCTCTTTCAGTTGTAGCTGATTTTGTAAAACTAACCACCTTTTTCTTATTTGTCAAAACTAAGTACAAGCTTCTAAAGAAAAGCATCGGAAAAATGAAATTTTTAGAGGTGTCACCTCTAAAAATTCAGGTCAGAATACAATATCTAATCTCTGCTCCCCAAATTCCTCTGGAAACTTAGAGAGATACAGGACGAGACAGCTTGTGTACAAAATGCTCTTTTTTTATATATATATTCACAGTTGAATTTAGAGACTCTTACTTCTTGTTGCTTGTCTGAGGATTTAATGTTGTGTATTTTTCCCTTCTTCCCTATGTTACTTGCACTAATGGTAACAATGAAGAAGCCATATTTTTTTAAGATGTTAAGAGAATTTCTAATCAAAGAATCCTTCTGTTCAAGCTTCTTTTTTGGCATATTTCAGTGTCAGCTGTATTTGAAATCTAACAGAGAACTTGTTTATGGAAGAAGTACCAGGAGGGAGAGGTTTTGGCTCGAAGTGTCAGGGTTCTTGGTACATAGACGCTTGGCTAGAGCTGTGGAAAAGTAAAGGCACTACAAAGACATTCCTGGACCCCTTTCAAAAACTGTTGCTATTAGTCATCTGGGACAAGCAGCTGAGGAGACATAGGGTAGGTTTTTGGTCAGACAGTTTGGGATTGTTCAATAATTAACAAGCAGTCAGCAAATTCTGGGCCAGTTATTACATTACCAAGAGGTTTTGTGTTGAATTATGTGCTCCTCATCACATCCTTCAGTGCCAAGCATCATGCGCTCCTATGTAGTTGCCAAAATCCCAGTTCCTTTCCTTGTCGTCAGTGGTCTCATTTTGGGACACTGACATGGAAAGCCAAAGCAAGACATTGTCCAACAGTGATTTCTCTATACAGACTTGGCTATGGAGGGCAGGAGCCTTGTTGAGAATATGCAAAGGCCCAGCAGATGGTAACTTTATTGAGGGCTTCTTGCCAGACTACTTTCTTCAGTAAGCAAAGGCAGTCAGGTGTGCTAGCAGGTCATGTAGGCTTTTTGTGTACTAACACAGTAGGATGGTGACCTGTCCTTTTCTTTGGCAGCTGTGAGCCTGGCAAAGGAGAAAATCTTTCCAACACTCAGAGCCTGAAAGGCTCTCATATACCCTTACTTAAAGAAAGAAATCCTTGAATTTTGTGTTTGTGTTTTCCTTTAAACAACACCGACAGAAAAGCTCACCTTTGATGTATATTTACTGTGTTCACAATGACAGAAGGTGTTTTCCATATAAACTTGAACAAATCATTACTTGGTAACCAATCTTGGGAGTCCTTATCATTCCAATTAAAATTTGATATATGATTTTCTTACCACAGAGCTTTCATCTCAAAATCAAATTTAAAGAATGGAATTTGTCTTGAAGAAGGGCATGCTTAAAGTCAGTAATACTATATTTATTGCAGCTTAAATGTGGGACAACCTTCCAGATTGCTACTAACTTCACTTATAATGATGATGATTCCACCAAAAAAGTTGTTTGTAAATGAAAAAAGGAAACTGGGCAGATGATTGAAACAAAGATAAGAAGAATACAATAACTACTGAAGAGCAAGTATGCTTGATTTCTTGATTGAAGGGAAACAAAGACTTCTTTGAGAAGTGGATATTAAAAACAAAGTGTGAATAACATGGTGTGGTTATCTAAATAAAGTGCAGATCACAGATGAGGATGTCCAGAGAGAATTACCTAACTGGAAAGCAACTGGGATGAAGGGAATCTAAAATCATCAGTTAAGGGATTTGCAAACATAAATCTTCTGCTCAGAAAATGTATGCAAACAATCAGGAAAAGATGCTTTTAACTGAATGGTGTCAAGAAGGATTTTGTTGATGAAAAATATTGTTACAAAGTAAAATGTTCCAGCTAAAATTTAAAGGCTATACTCTGTTTTCCCAAAATTTGGATGTAACTGAACTGCATTAACTGTATTAATAGCAAAAAAATGTCAAGCATGTTGAAAGTAATGGTAGGATTCCTCGAGAACAAGAAGGATGCCAAAGTTTCAGGCTGTAAAGAGCCATCAGATAGCAGACAAAGATGACATGGAGAGGAAATCTTTGTCAAACAAATGAGGAAAAGCCTGCAGTTTAGTCAGGTAAATTACACTGCAGTATACAACAGTATCACACCGACAGAAATTTGCAATAATATGTTTGAATCTTTTAAGGGTATCTGTTATTAGAATTTAAAATAGGCTGCATAGAGAAAAGAATGAATTGATACAACAGGAAAACAAGAGTTTAGGAAAGGCCTAGTTTGCTCTTGCTTATCTCCTTGGTTTTTTTTTTTAAGTTGCAACTATTGGAAAACTAAAAGAAAAGAATAATTTCCATATGTTTTATAGGGATTGAAAATATGCAGATTTTCCTTGATATTAATGCTTCAGTGAAAACTTTCCAAGATTTGAGAGTTAGTGCTTAGATTTAATGGTGTCTTGTGATACTGAAAGGAATTGCATGGATGCCACAGGAAAGAGGCATGGGCTGTCCAACAGTGCAGATGTAGACAGCTTTATACAGGAGTTCAAGAGAAGAGAATTATGATAAGGAAACAAAGAAAATAAAGAGTATTTTTAAGGGAAATTCAGTAATGCTTAGGCTTACTTAAGGAGCTGCAACATACCACCCAATTAGATCATATGCCTGGGATTAGTGACTTGATGAAAAGTGGATTTAAGGAAATCTGACAGGAGCAGCAGGAGGAAGTTAGCACTCTATGAACTCTGACCTGAAGTGACTTTATGTTGGCATGAAGTGTACAGAAGAAAAGATGAGATCAGTGAAGGATGTCGGGGAATACAATGAGTAATGACAGGAAACTATGAGAGATGGATTTACTGGATCAAAACAAAAACTGTCTGAGGAATATACTACTTCTGACAATAAGTCATTAGACAACAGGAAGAGATACCCAAGAAGAAAGAGATAAAAAAAACCCACATGGAGTATCTTTTACAAAATGTCATTGAATAAAATGGAAAATTACAAGTGACCTGATAAAGAAGGAAGGACAGAACAGCCTGAAGTTTTAACTAGGACTGCTCAAAATAGGTCATTTGCATAAGGCATGTTAATGCAAAGACAGAAGACAGACAATAGGGAAAATGTGAATTCAGACAACAAAATGTGTGACCTGGCCTCATTAACTGTAAATCACATTTCAGTTGATGTATCTAACTGTCTGGAGATGAGTATAAATTACTACATTAGAAAGTTGGCAGTAATGTGCAGCGAGTAAGAAAGGAACGTTATCTTCATAAGACACAAAGATGTAAAAAATAAGAAATGAAAAAGCATTACCAAATTTTTGAAATGTTACTGTTAATGGAATTGGAATATATGTGAGAAGACCAGATATGGCAATAACAAAGGAAAGCAGACATCCTTATCACATTGAAAGTACAGAAAATATTGAACAGCAACAATCACCAATGATAAGATTTGGAGAAAATATGGGAAATGGAAAGCAGAAATGGAACACCAGTCATTTCTAGTGCACTGGGATTTTATCATAAGGATAACACGTCAATACTGTGTAAATTGGAAGTCAGCTCTATTGCAGAAAGTTTTTTTTGCAGTTGAGGCCAAAAAAAAGTGCCAAATTTGTCCTCAATTCATAGTGTGTGTTAAACATACTCGACTGGCAAATGATATCTTAGTATTAATGGTACAATCCATCTTATGTCTGCTCGGTAAATCACTACGTTGTCCTGATCACAGGTTTTTGTTGTTCAATAGAAGAGGGTACACACACACACATGCACATATACTAGTTAATTATTTTTTTAATAGGAGAAAGCAAGGGGGGGGGGCGTACTTTATAAAAGAAACCTTTAAAATTAAAAATACATTTAGCAACACTGATAGAGATTATATGAAATAATACTGCAATTTTGCAAGCAGTAACTCTCACCAACTGTGAAGTTCCTTTTCTGTAGGGAGGGGGAAAGGAGTGATACGTGCAAGTACTTAAATCTCTGCCTATGATTTTCTTATGAACATAAAAAGGCTTAGAGATTCTTCTGACAAAAACTGGGCTACTTTTTAACATATGTGGTGCTCTATGAAACAATAACTTATGACTGAGTGCAGACCCAGTTTTTCAGGGGCAAGAACTCAAGTACTGGGCTCAGGTTTTGAGAGTGCTAGAAAATTTTATCTGGGGAGACCTAAGGACCTGGAGGCTTTTTTGGGAATTTGGGAGTAGACTAATCTATCATGAGTCCTCCAGAAGGCAACTCTGAAACACACCTGTAAGATAATAAGGACACTGATAACGTATTAAACACATTGGTCTAAGGTATATTCATATTAGCAATTTTACTCATCCAAAGATCGCAAAACTTCAATCTTTCTGTACTTACATACATCAGAGATCTGGTTCTATGTTTCACCTCTTAGAGCTGGGACCCTTCTAGCTGGATGAGTCAGAATAACTATGCAATAGTTCAGGGGGTCATACATTTCTTCACCAACCCAAGGAAATTTAATCTCTGACCCAATTTCCTGGATCATACTGTAATATGAAATCACACATGACATCAGAGCTCATGCAGGGCACTCCAAATTCTGACTCACTCTTTCTTTCAGCAGTTACAGCCAGGTGTAGGTTAAGACCATGACACATTGCTCATTTAAAGTTTTATTTATGGTTCTTTATGGAAAGATTTTTTTTCAAAGTGGAAGGAAGCTGAAAAGTAGGGAAGGAAACATACCCCAGAAAGAGTGAAATATGCCAAGTGGAGTAAAATAAGAGAAAGACAGATCAAGTGGGCTGTAGGCAGGTGCCAGGGCTACTAGACTGAGCCCTGGTGAGGCTAAGCTGGACAGGGCATGAAAACCCACTGGACGGACTTGATCTGAAAAGTCCTTGGATGTGACAGATAATAGTGTGAGGTGCTATCAAAGGTTGCAGAGAGCACTGTAGGAGAGGTCTGACTTTCACAGGTGATTAAGGAGAAGTTGTGTGTGAAATGACCAAACCTCATGGATAACTAGAGAGGAGCACTGGCAACCTCCGGGATAGCCAAGTCTTGCAAGGTCAACAGTGCCTGGGTAACCAGATCAGTAATACCAGATAAGGTTAAGATTACCTAAGCAATGGTAACAGAAATACCAAATATGGGTGTGAATGTCCCCAAACTGGCACAAATGGGGAAAAAGTAGTTAGGGATTGGTTGTTTATCTGGGAGAAGATTGGGGCAGAGAAATGTAGGTGCAAGAGTGGAGAAAGGAGGGAACAAAAAAAAGGGTAATAAGGTGTGCAAATTACACAGCCAGTGCTGTCCAGGAGTATCTGCAAGCAGCCCTGTACTTGATCACCACAGCCAGAGCAGGAAAATAAATCAAACCCATATTCTGAACAACCGACAGGAGTCAAACATGTCTCTGCAGTCAGGAAGACAGGTTGGGGAGGTAGAGTTCTTCCCCAGACAAATAGGAGAGTACCAGTACAGATGACCCAAGCACCCTGGCATCACCCTGTGAGTGCCCATCCCAAGCCTGGCAGCATCAGCAACTGCCCCACACTTTCTAGGAGTGAGCTTCCGAGATGCTGTGTCATATGGCTCGCTGGTTGCAGTCACGCTGCAAATGTTTAAGTGGATGATAAAAACTGAATTTTGTCATCCTGTGCTGGTAGGTAAAGCAAGGCAAGTGCATGTCAGTACTGGTGAAGATGCTTATATTCCAGAATGAACTTAAACGATATTCACTCCATTGCTTCCTCTGGGGCTCAGTTCTCAAAAGAAGAATAAAGAGAAGGAGGGGTGCCTCAACACGGTAGGTCCTTTTGCTTTTTTTTTTTGCTCAGTTTATCTAGTGTCTTCTGAATTATAAATGCACCAAAGGGTAATGTGTTTTTAAAAAGTTAATTAAAAGGCTTTGATTATTTTTGCAATTTAAAATGGATAAACCTCAGCAAATCTAGTTCTGCTCTTTGTCAATCTAATAGTGGTTGCTATTATGCATTTGCTTACATCTCTCCCGTTCTCCTACTAGGGTCCCAAGAGACAGGGCTTTAATACTTTTCAGAAAGTTCTAGAGCTCATCAAAGTCACCAGGCAGGAAGATTTTCCTCTCAAAATGGCCATTAAATATTGGAAGACCTCTGTCATAGTTCCACTAGCCATTAATCACTTATCCAAGCTACCATATGTATGTGTGGCTCTCCGTCTTCTCTAGCAAGTCAGTGTCTTTTTGTCTCTTTGGCTCTCTCATCATTATGATTTCTTTTCTCAGATCTTGCACCAAAAATTTACATAGAAGCATGGTGTTCAGAAATAAATGCAGTGTTGCAGCATAGCTGTTTTGAAAGGGAATGTTACCACCTTGTTCTTTCATACAATGCCTTTTCGTATGATAAATAGATCCTCAGATCCTGTTACTTATCCAGTGCAGGCAGTAGTGAATGACCTTTAAGCAAGCAAACTTCTAAAGAGAATACACTTCAGCACATGTGGGCAGAATATTTTTCAATTATTTCATAACAAAGACTTTAGAATATGCAGGACTGAACCAAGTAGCTTCCTCTATACATTTAGTTTTAAATGACAAAACCATCATTATTTAAATTGGCAGAGTGTCACAATTGCAGACACAACTTGGGATCATTTAAGTTAGTCTCATAGCCTTTTTCTTTCTCATTACCTATTGTTTATGCATTTTATTCAGATTTCCAAGCATGTTCAAAGAACTTGCTGAGCACCAATGCAAGATTTTGAAAAAAGTGAAGCTCTGTTCTTGCACATCTTTGTCAAAATATGCTCCTAACCTTTCGTCTAATAGCTCTTAGCTCTCCAGAATAACATGTGAAGAAGCAAAAAGCTGACGTTTGCATAGTAATGCAACAGATTTGCTCTAATCTCAGTGGAGGATGAGTGTCTACATGCCACATTTGGTTTGCAAAATTTTAACCATGCTTTTGCTGAACAAATGTGTGCTTGAAGATTTGAGTGGTAATCTGACGTGGAGCCACAGCTTTTCTGTACTCTCTGTTGCATAGAGGTAGATATTTAAAGTGGTATAATGTGACTGATACTATTTTACATTCACAGCTACTCACTAATGGCTACCTCAGACTCATAGTGCCCTAGTCAGGATTTCCTATTGATTCTGCGTAGAACTGGTAATAAAACACAATGCAGACCAAAGCTAACATGCGTCTCAAGCAGTAAAGAGAAGTCAACACCCAATCTGGATAGGAGTTTCTGTTATGCTTCAAGCTCCTCCATCTGAGCACTTTTGTCCCCCAGATATCACCAGCAGTTGCTGACCATGGCTACTGCAGACTTCTTGGGAATTTTTGTAGCCAGAAACCCTTTAGGATCCTCAATCTTCAGTGGGGAAAGATGGTAAAATGGTACGGAGAACAGACTTGCCTCTTCTCCTAGATTTGGCAGGATACTTAGAGATTTCATCATCCTGAATGTAAATGCTGTCAATAATAAAATATTTGGCAAGATTTCTCTGGAATGCTATCACATCCCAGAAAGCATGAAAACACAGAAAGACCAAGAACAGAAGAAAAAATGAACTTCTCTGAGTTACTTTATTTTTCTTTAACTTCAGTTTCTAAACATAATTTTTTTTCTCTCTCCAAGTTTAGAAAATCTGTGTATTTAGAAGTTTCTTATAAGGCTGTTTCATCATATATCATCATCTCTGATTATGCCAGGTTCATTCTAAGGCAACAAACAGTTTTTTCTACTTAACAGCCATAACAGAGATTTCCATTTACAGTATGAACTTCAGTCAAATATAACCTCTAAAATTAGGAATTATAGTTTAATCCAGTAACCTCTGTCATCTCTGGGAAGACATATGCACCTTCAGAGCAGTGATTCATTCCATCTGCTGATAGGTGTCTGAGGCAGGCAAGACAGAGTCTTTCACCCTCTCTTAATTATTGGGAGATCCTAGATGCTTAAATGTTTAGAAGACTGCCACTGAGTGAGATGAATCCCACTTTTATTCATGGGTGTTAAATATTTGAGAGCTTTACCATCCTCTTCACAACACTAAGGACAATGATGGACATGGCCTCATGTGTGTGTATGTGATTATGTGTGTGTAGATATATCTATAAACACACATGATCAGGAAGCACTAGAAATCCCATTTTACACTGAAAGAACTGAGCCAGAGAGAGTTTACTGTATTTCTTATAGAAATTTAAGAAATTACTGCACAACTAAGACTAGCTCTAAGCTCTTCTCAAATATCTTACCCACTAAACTATCCAGCTCTAGTTCGCTTCCCATGGTTGACTGCTATTCATCTTGATATTTTAGATGTGGAACTATGCATACTAGGGCTTTGAAACCTAGGCATATCCAGGGACTATAAAAGATTTAGCTAAATTCTATGGCTTTATCTACCCAGAAATCATCAGTATGGTAGTTAAAAACCCTGAGAACATATTAAGGGGGCTGACAAGGGTGCTGCCAAAGTTTTACTTCATTGCAAGCAGCTGTGCAGTATTAAAGATAGTCTAGACATCACTAATCGAACTATATTTATGCAGCAAAGATTCCTAACCTAAGAGAAAGGGTGTTAAAAGAGCACACGAGAAAAATGTTTTGGCACTCCTTAACTCTAATGGACAAGAATTCATAGGAGAGGCTTGTACTGACCCTACAAGATCAAAGAATTATTGTCATGTAGATGTGCTGGTTCCTTATGCAGTGCTTATTAGGTTGCATAAAGTAGAAGTTTTTAAACACAGTAATTGCTATGACTTTTGTATACCTCCATGTACAGAGTTAATGGAGAAAAGTGTGCTGGTTTCAGCTGGGATAGAGTTAATTTTCTTTCTAGTAGCTTATAGTGTTATGTTTTGGATTTACTATGAGAATAATATTGATAACACACTGATGTTTTCAGCTGTTTCTCAGTAGTGTTTAGATTAAGTCAAGGATTTTTCAGCTTCTCATGCCCAGCCAGCAAGAAGGCTGGGAGTGCACAAGAAGTTGGGAGGGGACACAGCCAGGACAGCTGACCCAAACTGGCCAAAGGGGTATTCCATACCATGTGGTGCCATGCCCAGTATATAACTGAGGTAAATTGGCAGGAGAGGGCAGAGCGGGGATCGCTGCTTGGGAACTAGCTGGGCATCAGTCGGCGAGTGGTGAGCAATTGCACTGTGCATCACTTGGTTTGTATATTCCAATCCTTTTATTATTGTCGTTCTATTATTTTTATTATTATCATTATTATTTTCTTCCTTTTTGTCTTATTAAACCGTTCTTATTCCAACCCACGAGTTTTACTTTTTTTGCCTGATTCCCTCTCCCATCCCACTGGGTGGGGGGAAGTGAGTGAGCGGCTGCGTGGTGCTTAGTTGCTGGCTGGGGTTAAACCACGACAGGAAGGAAGTAATGCAGAAGGAGGGAAAATAAGAGTGTGTTAACAGAGTTTTCTTCTGAAGTATTGGTACTTTGCAGAAGTCACACTTTGTAGAATCATTTCTATTTAATTATGTGTTTCACAACATACACTTTCAAAAGAGCTGACAAAGGTAACATAACAATGAAAAGAAGAAAAAATATAAAACAAATGGTAGGCAATGAATTAAATTCTAAAGTGGGAATAAAATATTTCTCACCAAGCCACTTCCAATATTCAAAAGTTTAGACAGAAGTGATGAGCATAAGTGCAAGGAGACCAGCAACACAGAGATAAAATAATGGTTGATGTAATTTGATTCAGACTACACTTGCCTTTTATCTGCAAAAGAACAGATGCTCTAGCTAGTTCCAAATTATGAAACTGTAGCTTCAAAACACATTCCTCTCTCCAGAAAGCAGATTTAAAATTTAAATTAGTGTCTCTATGTTGTATGCAAGTCAACTACTTTTTCACAGGAAGAACAGACTCCCATGCTTTCTATCAAGGCAGAGGTCTCAGAAAATACATTTTACTTATAGTGGGTTGTGAGTGACTACTTAAAAGTAAAATAAGTCCTTCACCATCATGCAGATAGAGTAAACACTTACAAAAAAAGCATAGAAACTCACAGTGTTAAAAGAACATGCATAGTCCTCTCTCTCATTCATTTACCAGAAATTAATAGATTTGGTATAATTGGTTCCCTGATATGTGATAGACCATAATGTTGGCAATCCTGACCTAAATCACGTGGTCAGTCACTCACTATAACAGGTTCTAAATTTTATTACCTAGTTCAGAAACAAAGCACAATGAAAATACTGATTTTTCCAAATAAAACAATCTTCTGATGTCCAGAAGAAGGGAAAAGCAAACACTACCTCATTTATTCTTCAAATTCTCAAACTTTTCTTCAGACAGGATGATAATGTTCACTCTGAGAAGCCTCAGCTTCCAGCTGACACAGTAGTTGTGAATGGAAAGCCGTAGGAATTCTGCCATGGTCCTTTCCCATTTTATCCATTAGGATAGCAGGGGGGGGAGAGAGAGAAGCAATATACTGTAGAATTTTGTGTCTTAATTGCTGACTTTTAGTGTGAAATATAGCATTATATATGCATTTATGCAATAAACATTTCGGGGGGGGAGTGGCAATTCCTGGGGGAATCGGTAAAAAATCATGAAAGATTCCTATAGTACAGTGTTACTTTAAAAGACACAGCCATAATAAGAAGCAGATCTAAATAGGCATGATGCTGCACAGTTTACATTTTCAAACCTTTTCCGTGTATTATCAAATTACACTTACTGATTTGTAGGCATGGCTCCATTTTGTATTCACCCTGTACTTGTCCCACTGCGTCTACAGGAACATTGTAATTACAGCAGCTTTACTTGGGGTGATGTGAATAAGGGGAAATTGAAGAGCAGATCAATACTAATAGGGGAAAAAAAATCTTAACCTCATATCATAACATTGCAGATGTTGAAGTAGAGTTGAAGGAGAACTTAGTGATACAGACAAGAGAACTAAAGGAATTAACACATGAACAACACCATTACCAGTGAAGTGGAGATGACCAGGGGAGATCTTTCAAACTGTCAGGCAGAAAGATGAGAATACAGTGACAAATGAACTAAGCATGACTGATTTCTGGAAAGAACTATGTGAATGGGAGGCATCATATAACCCTTTGGCAAAGTAGATTGAAAAAAGTACATGTGAATGGAGTGATGTGATTAATCAAAGTGAAGTGCAGATCATGGAAAAGGAAGTTCAAAGAAGATTGAGAAAATTACCTAATTGGAAAGCACCAAGAAAAAGAACAGAATCACTGATCATCAGCTAACAAGCTTTACAAACTAGTACCCTCAGTTCAAAATACATATATGAGAAGCTAGGAAAAGATGTATTTAGCTAGATAATGGCAGGAAGGATTCAATTAATTAAAAAGATGGATTACACTAAAACAGGCTCACATGCGGGTTTGATGCTCCTGGAGAATATACACAACACAGGGATGTCATAATGTATTGCCTAACCCTCTGGAATGGACCTGCATTAGCCTGTGGAGTAAGAAGGCTTTCTTGGCAGCTAAAAGCAGGTCAGGCAATCCCAGCCATTGCAGAAACTTGATAATGTCTAGCAAATGAGTTCTTGTATCAGAGAAACAGAGCCTGAGGAAAGAAGGCAGGCCTGCCAGCAGGGCAGAATAGCCTTTTCCAGGAAAAAAAGACATACATGTTTCAAGACCTCACCAGAGGGGATTCCTCTGAATGTTTTGAAGCAGTCTTTAGATGAAATTTATCTGAGACGAGAAAAACAGAAATAGTGTGATGAATCAGTTTGAACAGGAGAAAGCTAGGGGAAAGGCCATTTTTTGTACCTTATAAGACTAGTCAAAGCTGAGCTCATAACCCATCTGTGTCACAGTCACCCATTATTGTTATATTATTTCATTCCTCTATTCCCCTTTCTGGCTCAGCTTTCTCTTTTTCTGTGTATTTCAACTCATTTTCCTTTTCTGCTGCAAATAACTGTCACCATGTGGTTTAGTAAGAATGTTTCTCTGGTTCTGATTTAATAAACACCTATAAATTCAGATACTTGGGTCAGATATTTTCCTGATTTGACAGTATATTTTTTCTTGAAGCTCTGAGAGTACTGCCAGCAGAATTCAAATTCTGCAGGATCAAAACATTTTGTTCAAATGCAGAGATCCAATACGAGTTTTCTAAATTTCATGTACTCTTTTAGCTTCGTAAAGTATTTCATCTTTTCTCTTAAATATGCCTGCTCAGTTTGCTCCCCACACATTATCAAAAACATCTGGGATGTTCCTGTTATTTACAGTCAGGATACACAATGTAGGTATGTCTGAAAGTTTATGGCTTTTGCTTTGAACTTGAAAATTTTGGCCAAATATTACTTTGTATCACTATGCTAGAATCAAATTGAATAGACTTCTGGTATCATCTAAAAAAGGCAATATGTCAGATGATTAATTATAATGCTGAAAACGTGGGGAAAAAAAGATGTGATTATTCATGTTGTCTTGAGCAAGTCATTAATCTTTCCTTTGCAGCTGAGCAAACTGGAGATGATAGCTGGTTTGGGCTCTGTAGAAGGCGAGTGTTATGAGGATGTGAATGTTAAGTATCATTTTTTTATTGTTGCTACCAGTTCACACAAGGAATTTGGCAACAAGTGAGAGGTTGCATTGCTGCTCAATTCCAATATAAAAAGTTCTGGCTGACTGACTATCTGAGAGATTGTTCTTTTTCAATATAATCTAGTGGCAGGAGAGGAAACAAACAGAGGTAACAGTTCAACCAACTCTAGTTAATAGGAATTCATTCAGGCAATCAGGTGGTCTTCAATTAGATGAATGTACACAACACCTGGACTGATAATATTCTAAGCATGTGCTCCTCACTATTTGTGAATCTGCAGAATGGATGGAAATAAATTTAAGCCTTCAAAATATTGCTGCTTTTTTCCTGACTAGCAAAGGATTAACAAAAAGCAAGCAAAGGATAATGAAAATAGCTTGCAGTGCTTTTTTGTTAATACAGATTAGCAGTAGGCATAATTCAAATACCTTTCCACTTCTCCTCTGCTCCGGAGCCAAGTATCCCTGAAGTAGAGCAGCTTTGCTGCTTACACCTGGATTTTGACAACTTCATCCCTACCTGATGCACACAGCAATATGGAGGCACTGCCTCTCATAGATATTCACACACCAAAGGAAGCACGTACATGAGCTTAGAAGATGTTTTAAATCAGGATAGTCAAATGTCTCCTCTTCACTCAAAACTGCTCAGTATTAGAGCAGACCTTGTAGGCCTCTTAGTAAAGAGCTAGTTCTAGGCACCTACAGCTTTACCCTGCCAGTCCCCCATGAATTAGGCAAGAGACACTAATCCACATTTGAAGGGAGTTTAGACATCCGTGTTCTGTGTTCATCCCAAAAGCACTACAAACTCTTCATACATACCTCTGCACAGACTTGTTTTACATCAAGGTAACATCTGATACATTCAGCGTTCAACTGCTACTCCTTTTCTGTCCCACTGGTGTTTTACCAGTTGTGCTTCTGGTGCATTCAAATGAGGAAACACTCCAAATTACTCCTCTGAACATATGTATTTCCATGCACAAAGTCCTCCAAGACCCATAGGTACAGACCCTCACAAGGAAACCTCTGTCAATGGAGGTATAGCGTAAGACATAATTCTTAAAACCCCAGATCCTGTTAGCTTAGACCTGTGCCTGGAGAAACACCGGACAGAGTTCTGGCCCTCCTGTCCCGCTCACAGGGCACAATGGCAAAAACTGCCATAATTCTGGCTTCTCAGGACCAAGGGATGAGGGGAGTCTTGGCCTTATTTTCTTTCCTGTTTACATAGAACAATTCCACCTTCTTCATCTCATTTTAGTTATCCTTAGTATCCCCACCATATACAACTGCCAACTAGCAGCATAATAATCAGGTCCCCATTAATTAAAGAGCAACAACCAGACCTATTGCTATAGGAAAGCAAGGAGAAATGCTTACCCAGGACTGGGTCTGGAGCATCAGCTACAGCATCCTCCCAGCTGAGGTCAGGAAGACTTTTTTCTGCTCACAGGATGCAACACAGCTGAAAAATGAACCAGAACCTTCCTGTTAGCCCTGAGCAGAAGAATGAGGAGGTATCAGTACATCCACACAAATTGATCTCAGAACATGTCCAAAACAATGTAATTCCCATGCTGCTTCAGTTTATTGCCTTCTGTGGCCTCTTCAGAGTTAAGATTTGTTAATTAGAATGTTTGCCACCATTTATTAACTATGACAACAGTTATTGGAACATGCAAATTTAGAAAATAGGTTTCTTTTTCACAAAATCTCTGGATTTCTTAAACTTTCCTCTTAAATGATATGCTGCTCTTAGTGCTCTGAAAGTGACCCTTTGATTTTCAGGTCTTCTGGAAATATTGAAAATAAAGAGTTTCTTCTAAAACTGACTGTTCTGTAGATTTCAAAGCTACTACAGATTTACACCAGCACAACTGAAAGCCAAATTTGCCTTTCCATTCGTCATGACTTACTGAATTTATGGATGGCCTAGCTAATGTGATGCATGATTTATGACACAAAATATTGCTGTACATAGCCAAATATTCAGAATGCTTTGCAGTTATCACTGGGCTGCACAAATGGCAGGAACATTTCATCCAAACCCAGATACAAAAACGAATCTGAGTTCTCTGCCAAAAGAAAATAAATGCATTCTTTTCTTTCACCTCTTCCTAATAATGTGTGCTTTTCCATTGCCTTCAAGCCTGCAAGTTAGCTATAGCTATGCAAATTAGTTCATCTATGAAATACACTTTTGCATTTTTTACCACCCCCCCCCCAAAAAATTATGTACCTACTAAAAAAGCAGTGCTTGTGGATCAAACTAAAGATCTTTCTCACCCTGTTCTGTTCAGCTGTATTCCTACGTGGCCAGGGTAACTCCTCAGCAATCTTCTTCTTGCCCTGGATGGTCTGGCAGTTTGTAGCAGTGGGGAGTCATGGAGCAAAACATAGAGGTTCTCAGCAACTTTCAGCTGTAACACTGTCATGCCTGTAGGTACAGCACCCTTGAACAGACTCCATTAACTGCCCAGCATGGAAATGGTCCTCTGAGATGCTTAAAAGAGCATCTGTGGTCTCTCATTCTGACCTTTTGACTCGGGGGGGCGGGGGGGGGGAGAATTCATTATTAATAATGAGAAAAATACATTACTATTAAGGCTTCCTGCTAGCAATTTGATGTCTTCATTCTGGTGAGAGTTCACCCAGATTTGTCTTACTCCACTAGCAGATATTTATGGAGAATATATACAAAAGAGGTCAGTCATTTTTTGGTCTGTGCCCAGCTCTCATGTTGCATCTCTCTCTTGAAAAGCAAGAAAATGTAAATAAGTCTTTATAAACTTGATTCCATTCTCTGTTGCCACTTTGTGCTTTCAGGTGTCATTGAGATGTGATTGGTACAAACCAATATGGATGTTTTAGCAGACATGTATGAAAATCCCTTCATTCCCATTATACTGGGTCCTTCTCTGTGCTCTTATGTATTAGTTAGGGGTTATTCCTGCTAGACTGACGGTTTGCTATGCAGAGCAGGGCTGTCTATGTGGGTTTTGCTTTGAAGGTTTAGTACTGGGCAGCTAGAAACAGCCAGGTTCTCTTGAGCTCCTGATGACTTTTTTGTTATTGCAAGCTTTGTGAGATCTTTGCTCCTAAAAAGGATTAGGTTAAAAGAAATATTGTTTGGAGGATGAAGTCACTATTCCTTTTGTTATTACAAAGTAGGAAACAAGCAAAACAACACTCTATAAATAAAACCACTATAAAAATTCTAGCAGTTTTTCAAATTTCAAAAAATAATCTTTCATGTGAATGTTATACAGGAGAATAAATTAATTTTTCATTCGGCTGAGTACTATGCATAAAGTGCAAGTGTTGTAAGTCTATTTATCAGGCTGGCTGGAACATGACTAATAATAAACTGGGAGACTAGATTCTTATTATTACAGTCTAATAAACAAGAATTCTCCCTTACCTTGCTTCATGCTATTTTCTATGAAGCAGAAAGAAAATACGTTTTCATACAGTTATCATTCTTCAATCCTCCAATCTCGTCTTAAAAAACTTATCAGTATTTCAGAGAAATGGATGAAAAATTGAGTACTTGGAAAATTAAGAGGACATTTATGTCAGGAAGAGATAAATTGCCCCCAGGTCTGTGCCCCTCATTTCTACAGGTTTTTTAGGAGAAAACCCACAGGTAGTCTGACCGTATCAGTAAAATGTCACATCCCTTAGATAGTACCTTCCCTCTAAAAAAGTTTACCATGTTGTTAACTTCTCAGAAGGGCGGGGGGGGGGGGAGGTTGTTGCTTTTTGGTTTGGTTTGTTTGGGTTTTTTTAATCACCTTTCATTTCTCTGCCCTATGAACAACCGCAAGAGGAATCCCTAGTGTGAAGCTGAGGAACTCCAGATGACTTGCATAGCTTTTGCACATGACCTTTTCCATGCTCCTCAGTCTGTATGACTTTGTAGGTGCATTTTGTTCTGTGCAACTGTAGCTGATGCTGTATGCCTGACAAGACTTTGCACAAACAATGTGATCTAAAGGTTTCTGAAGGACTCACTGCAGCTTGCCCATGGAAATCAGCACAGATTAGGCTATTTGAGCCCCTCACTTTAACAAACTCTCTTTACTGTCCAAGAGTTCTCTCTTGTCTGCCAGCAAACTGCTCCAGGGATGCACTTCTCACCTGTTTGCAATATGCCAAACCCACTCTTCAGAGCTTTACGAAGTGAAACATTCACTCCTATCCTATCCCACATTCCTTGTTCTCTAGAAAGTAAAAGTCCTTAAAAGCAATTACAAGGATCTAGCAAGTCAACTCCCTTCTCTTCTAGAACTGAATTAACCTCTCCTTATCTTCTGGAAAAATAGGGAATACACACCTCTTCAGGAGTCTTTGCTTTGTGTTTTCATTTGCTATAAATTTTAGAATAACTATCTAAGTGGACTTGCAACAGCTACCTGGCCTTCTAGAGACAGAAGTTTTAGCCACTTTTTTTTACTGAATCCATGTACATTGGGTTTTTTCCCCTTCCCTGATCAAAGAGCAGTAATTCTTCAGCGACATCCCCACTTCAGCTCTACTTCTAGGCCAGCCGGAATTCAGTGAAGTCAACACATGCCATTAGATTCAGTCCAATCTTGAAATTAAAAAAATTATTTCACTGTGAGGCAGCGGCAAGGAAGAAGTCTCACAGTCCACCTCAAGTATATATACTGCTTTCTTTTTCAAGGAAGAAAGACTTTTGTACAAAAGTTCATCAGGTCAAAATGACAGATTTGAGAGGGAGGGGAAGGTTCTAGTTTATTATATATTCTATGCTATACTTGCTATGTGTTCCTGCTTGGCATAGTCCTGATAAAGTAAATTACACTGGAAGTTTACTGCACCTAGGAGAATTCACCTAGGCTTGGAAGCACAGCAAACTGCTCCGGGGATGTACTTTAAATGTGTAAGATTTCTCTATACAAGAAGATTATTTTCTTCTTTTATTAATTACTGTAGCATTATGTCCTTACCAAAGTGATATTTTCTCCATATGCTGTCCCTCTCTCAAATCAGTTTTGTTAGCCCCTGTGACAGCAGCCAATGTGTCTTGCAGTAAATGCTAAATTTCTTATGCCAGAAGGCATGACAAATATGACACAATGAATACTTGCTACTGGATAACCAAATTATTTTATTCAAAGCATTATTTTACAGTGTAACACATCTTCTTTGCAAAATGAGTTTTTCATAAAATCTCCCGATGTTTTCTACCACAAAGAACTTTCCTAAACTTTAACAGTTCTGTGTTCAAAAGAAGCAGGAATAATCATTGTAGCAGAGACCATTGATTAACTTTTTTTCTTCCTACATACTGGTAGAGCAGCACAAATCTCACTCCTTCTTGTCCTAGCCCTTACTTTATGCCTTCCTCCTGTGCACTCCCAGTGCATCCCTGGCATGGCACTGGCTCTCATAAGGGAGTGACAGGGGCCACAGGGCCAGGGAGAGCATGGGCACTGGGACTTCACCTCTGGGTGCCAGCTATTGGATTAATTTTACTTTAAAGGAAAACTGAAGCCTCGGTCACTCTTCTGAGAAATAAAACAGATTGGAGTTGAACCAGGCCTTGTGCTGAGCTCAGTGGTCCTGAAGACTCAGCTACCTGTGGATGTCAGAGAAAATCTTGGCACTTCTCTTCCCAGGCCAGCAAAGGAGAGTAGGACATGGATCTAACCTAGAGCTTCTAATCATGGCCATAGATGTGGATCCCTGATGAACACTTAGGCTTTATGGGGAGTCACCCAGTGAACTGCAGCTATTTCAAAGCAAAGTACCTACTGATGCAAGCACTTCTGGTGCAAGCACTTTGTAAATCATACCAAAATTATTGTGTAATTAGTAACAAGGGGAAGGGAGATAAACTAGAAGCATGGAAGATTATTTAGGTGTTAGAGATACCGAAGTTAGCAGGGCCTGACAAAGTTTCCCCCTGAGTACTCACAGCAGTAGCCAGAGCGCTGATTTCTGAAGATGCTTAGAAGACAGTGAGATCCCAAAGGACTGGAAAAGGGTGAAGAGAAAATCCTTCTCAAAGAGGAAAAAGGTGTATATAAGGAATTAGTGACTATTCAACCTAACTTCCGTACCCCAAAGGGTAGCGGAATAAATTATCAAATAATCTATCAGTTTGTTAACACCAAGAGAGTAATAAGAACCACTTAACATGTATTTGTCAAAAACAAATTGTGCTCATGCAATACAATTTCCTTCTTTGACAAAATAATTGGCTAAGTGGATGAGTGGGAAGCATGAAATGTGACATATCTTGTCTTTATTATGGCTTTTGACACAGACCAACATGACATCCTCATAATCAAACTAGAGAAATATATTCTAGATAAAACTGCTGTACAGACAGTTGAATAAAGAATAGTTAAAAGTCTCTTTTCTACCGAAAGGAAGTTAAATGGATTCTTACAGAGGTATGTCCTACATCTTAAATTCTTCAGTATTTTCATTAAGGTGAAAAATTATACAGAGAATATATTGGCAAAATTAACAGATGACACCAAATAGAAAGCTCTTTGGACAAGAGATGTAAAATTTAAAATTATTTTAACAACTCTGAGAAATTATCTGAAAGAAAGAAGTTGATATGTAATGTGCAACATATGAGGTACATCACATGAAAAGGGAAAAGATTGAATGCATAAATGCAAAATATGGAGTAAAAAGTTAAAATCTACTTTAGGAAAGCATGAGAAGTGTATTGTAAATCACAATGCTGCTTCAAAAAAAGGCACATATCTTTTTAGCATATACTAAAGGTGCTTTTTTATCTCTTCTTTTTACTGTATCTGGGACTATATGTTTACTATATATATTAAGCAAGGCCTCTATTTTTAAACACTACACATGAGCAAAAATCTAGACAACAGAGAAAATTCATAGGAAAGGAAAAAATGTAAACTATTTCAGGCATTCTGGAAAAACTGAAGTAGTGGAGGTGGTTCATCAATGAACAAGAACAAAGAAATAGGCTGTGGAGTCCATTTTCACATAGACAAAAAGTTGACAGGAAACTGACAGCGATACACTATTTGCTATGGGACTGGAAAAGAAGAATTTACTCTAGGTTGAAAAACATTGATGTTTGAGTATATTTGGAGGAGTTTGTAGAATCATTGAAATGCTCTTGATTAGAGATTTCAGATCAAGGAGTATGGTTATCCTCATGTCAGGGACATGACTTATCACTGTGTAACCAAACCTCACTAAAAATACTTGTATGGTAAATCAAAAATGAGTTATCAGCCATCCACTAAATTGTCTGGACATCACACCACTACTGAACATTCACAAATTGACAGAGAAATTCTGGCTCTGTGGTCACCCACCCTTCAATTCCTCACACCCAGGTGTTGAGCAGTGGGCAATGGCACAGAGACTCTCAGCTGTGGGAGCTGAGTGATTCTTCAGCCAGTACCCATGCATCAAGGAAAATGAAAACACCAGCCCTGGAGGACGCTGAGAAGCAGAAATTCCTGGGAAAGAAATTGTGACCAAGAGTGGCACAGACAGCTTTAGTTAGACAAAGGAAAACCTGCCTGTGGTCACAGACTGGCTGCTAGGGCTCCAGGCTGCTCACTTCGCCTATGCAGAAGAAGAGAGATCTCACCTGTTACAGCAGCAAACATCACTCAAACTGTGGATTCCCTTTGCACAGTTTTCTACAGATGCTGCTTTTTAGTCCTTCACCCTTTCATCCCCATTCCTCTGCCCTGCTGGAAGCAAGAGTTGATCTCCAGGATTTTTACCCTTACTCTGCAGCCCTGCCATACCTCCCTCAGCCAGCTCCTAGAAACCCTAATGCCTTCCCTGCCTCTTTTCCTTATCCACACTGCCCTAATCCCTCCTCCTACCCTCCCAAACACTGTAGTTCTAGCTCCAGTGCAAATAGTAAGAGGGAAAAAGATCAAGATGAGACTTAAAAGACTGTAGGAAAAGAAAAGGAGACCAAAAAAAGAATTTTCTAGTAGAAGGAAGAGAAAGAAAGGTGAACAAACATCAAAGCCATGTTGACAAAAAAGTAGAGCAGAAAAACAGGTAATGAGATCATTTGGAAGAGCAAGGCAGAAAAATGTGAAGGAGTCAAATGGTGGCAGCATACTTTCTTTCAGAGCCTGCCACCGGATTCAGCATTTCCAGGCTTATCCCTCCACTTTCTAGTAAAATTCAGCATAATCCACTAGTAAAATGTTTCTTTTCCTTCCTTCTAAAGATAAAGGGGCACAAAGGCTAACATTATTATTCCCATCAGTTCCCCTAGTTGAAAACACAAGGGTTTGTTCTGTGTCATTCCAACAGGGAATTTCTGTTTTCTCAATTTTAAAGTAGTAGGAGGTGCATTTTTAAAAATTTATTGGAAGACACTAAAAATATCTTTTGCAAATTTGGAAAATCAAGCACTCTAGTTAAAAAGCAGGAAAATTAAAGAAATCTTTTCATGGGCACCTTGCTACAGTTTCTTTAACTGCTTGTTAACCTATCATTAACCTGCCTCTTAAACACTTCTTTACGTATTTTTTCATGTAAGCTGCATTTCCTTATACATCTGCTGTCTGAAGACAGAGGAAGAATAATAGAGCTCTTATTTAGCCTTTTGTTCCTAAATACAGTTATAATCTTCCCAACTCATATATTGTCTGGATACAATATCTCCATACCGTAAAAGGAGGCAGCACAATATCTGATATTTAGAAACCATAACAGTAAATAAACAATAATACACAATGAACAAGGTATTCTGACAGCATAAATTGTTGGGGAAATATTTTTTCCATTTAGTTCATATTTCCTTTTCCATCATATATCTCATGATCTTGAGAGGAGCAAGGCCAACAGAATTTGTACATATTCTCTGACTTGTCATTTAACTGTCTTCTGATAACAGCATAAACACAGTAGTTGTTCTCTATGGTATATTATTCTACCATTGCCTATAGCTGCATTACACCCTCTTCCCACCAATGAAAATGTATGCCCATATACTTTAAAGATGAGTTTATCTAGGTGGCAGCTTGGGTAACTTCTGGTCTTAAATAGCTCTCCTTGGCAATGTGAAGGCACCATTCACTGTCACGCTTAAAATACAGCCCACGGAGAGTCTGTCTCTGTGTAAGAACATGCCCAGGATTAAGGGCATGAGAGGTCAGGGGAAAATAGGCTCTGATGGTCAAGAAACTAGAGGTGCTTATCTAACAAACACATTTTCATACAGTTAGATACTTCATTCATTTTTTCTCCAGGTTTTTGTATAATTGTTCTGTGGTGTTCCACCTCTTCATATCAAGGGATTTAAGAGGGCTAAGGGACATTCAGATGTTCTTCATGTTACCTCCATCTGAGGATTTTCCTCCTTCTGTAAATGCCAAGGTCTCTCTCCATATATTTTTCTGCTGTAATATCAGATGTTGTCTTGTCTAAATGGCAAAGGAGAAAGTTGCAAAAATTATCATTTCCTACCCAAGAATGATTATGCTGAAACAGGCAGAGTTTAGAGGAAGAAATGGTGTATTTATTAGCCCGACTGATAAAGTTGGAAAAAACAGCTATGTTTGGGGGCTATCAAGTTCTGAACTATGCTAATTCTTCTACTAAAAGATACTATCACCCTAAAAACTTGCACATACAATACATTAAACCATTGCTCAATTTGAGACTGTCTTTGCTGGAAAACATTGAATAATTCTTTGGGATAATCTCCTGAGCCAGAAGATATATCAAGACAATTAACAGCTCTTATTTGTAATTTGAAGTATTCTTTTTTTTTAAAGCTAGCGTTTATTTAAGGATATACTTCAGGTTCCCTAGCTTCAGTGGAACCAAAACTCTTCCTCTGTTGACTTCCTGAATGCATTAAATGCGCTTCTAAATTGGAACCTCTGGATGTCTCTGCAGTCCTCTATAACTCAAAAGTTTTCATCAGCTATACTATACTGAAACATTGGAATGTTCCAGCTATTTCAACATGTTATAAGAAACTTAATTTAAAAAAATACCCAGGCAAGATTAAATTTGTAGTGCTTTAGGACTAGCACGACCAACACAGAATTCAAAGAAAACCATTCTGCTTTATATCCTTTCTGTCATAAAGATTGGCTGAAAAACTGGGGGGTGGAAGGGGGAAGAAAGGAAAAAAAAAAAGCTCACATTTTGTCTATCCCATACAGACCTAGTCTCTATACAGACTATGAGACAGATGGGTGGGCATTCACAATCAGCTCTCTATCAGCTCAGAATCATAGAATCATAGAATCATTTTGGTTGGAAAAGACCTTCAAGATCATCAACCATTAACCATGCCCCCTAAACCATGCCCTGGAGTAAGCACTGGATGGCATCTGGTCCAGACAGAGGTAAAACATTTCTATCTTTGGGGCATTTCAGTGTATATGGAGACTAATATTTTGCCTTCTTCAAACCAGCGGGACGATCCCCTTAGTGGTAAAATACAGTCACTAGCATTTACTGGGTGATGTTGCAAGGGAGGAATGATGGTTCTACAGTAAAATATTAAAGACCTTTTTGGGTCCTGACAATTGTGTATCATGAATACATATTCACAAAGGTGGAAAGTTAGCTGTGATAGCACTGGGCAGCTGTGCAGGGTACCTGTGAGCCCATCTTGGGGTGGTGTCACTCATCCTGCCTAGAGGAAGGGGTCCCTGCCACCATCCTGGGCTTTGTTCTGCAGGAAGCTGGCTGGTTGGTTGACTCCAGAATAGAGCCCAGGAGTGACATCATGTTTATACAGATGATCAAGAAATCTGCTTCCAGGCTCACTTCAAAACATTATTCTACCTGGCAGTGCCTAATGCCACTCCAAGGAGATCAGTTGGTGATTTCTGAGCTCTTTCCAAGTAGAAGAAAACTGCATTATACATGAAGCATATAGGAGCAGAACTCAAGGCTCTGGACTTAACTACAACTTTTAATACACTTTGTTTCAGTACTCATTTGAATAATCAAATGTCTATGCCAATGGCCTTCTTCACATAAAAGTTTCAGTGAAAACAGTATTTGAGGAAAGTGCTGTTGTAATCTTTTGTTTTTCAAGCAAAACATGACTATCTAGATGTGCCTGATGTATGTTTTTCCGGGATATCTCACATTTTACAGTTGTCTTAAGTGCTGAATGACACTACTTTTCTGGATCGGGACTATTGAAAAGTATTTAAATTAAATCCATTCACATGCAATTTCTGACAATAGAGAGCTTAAGATACGTATCTATACAATTCAAACTACAAGGAAATAATTGAGGAACAATTATTATCAAGGAGAAGCTTTGGCTATATTATTAAAGGAAAGATACTGATATATGCCAAGGTATGTCACAATATGTGTTCTTATCTCATACCAGGCCACCTCCTGCAAAGTGGCAATGGATTGGCTTCTCATGAATGAAAGAGGCTATTAATGACACTGAATTTGGAAATAATTTTATTATATCAGTATTATATACATATGAATTATGAAATCAGATAACCAATCAGCATGCAGGTTAATTCCTGCTCCCAGGAAGCTTAGCTCAGGACCAGCTTCACAGTAAAGACTTTGCAAACACCACAAAATTTGCCAGTGCGCTAAAAAACAGAACAGAGAAAACTTCATCTATAAGCATGCTAGCTGGCGATGCTTGTCACAGCAGTATCTAAAAATGAAGACATTTCCCAAAGCTTTATTAAACTCTGTATTGGATTACTGAAACAAAGCCCTCTTCCATTGAGGAAATTGGCCTTTCTGCAATAATTTTTATTGGCTGCAGTGCACTTCTACTAATAATACTGCCCAGTTCCCTCTTTGTAGACTTACTCCTGCTCCTCTCCAGCCCTTGGGCAAGGAAGTTTGCATTTATTTAAAGGATCTTCACTAGCCTTCCTTTTAAAATACATCTTTGATGAGAAGTCACCCTCGGGTATAGATAGCAATGAAATACATGGAGTGCTACAAACCTTTCCGGTATCCTTTCTTGCAGGAAATTAAAAGAAAGAATTCAAAGATCTCTTTGTAGACATCCATCCTGTACAATAAAGATCTGAGTGAACAATGAAATAAATCTGACATAGGTTTCCTGATCTTAAAGCTTGTAGAACAAGTATGAAATCAAACGATGAGCACTATCTATCTCATTAGTTCCTTTCCTTGCATAACAATTGCAGGTGACAACTTTGGCTAGTAAATTTGAAAGTATGTCCTTGGGAAAAGACACAACTTTGACTTTCAGATGGTTGCTATGTAAGGCTGAAAAAGTTATTTAGTAGAAAGTAAGTGTCATTTACTTACAACATTGCAGCAATTTAAATATATTTTAGCTTCAGTAAGCATACATTTACCAAGCAAAATATCTCACACAGAAAAGAGAAAGATGCAGGCCCAAGGAAAGAATAAAGTCCAATGCAAACTTCACAGTGCAAAAAATGTACTGAGTCATGAGTGGAAGAACATATGAAAATTATGCCTTCTTGACTTTTTCCATTTCCTGAAGTGTCCTACTTTGAATTTGGAACAGAGAGGCATTGAAAGCAAGAGGAGTACACTTGCACAGCCAAGACCTGAGGAGCAGCCCAATTCCATACATTTTGCTGACATTCTTTAATTTCACTAATACTTAAAACAGAAGTTTGGTCCCTCATAAGGAAAAAAGTGCCTGCTGTTTGTAGTACTCAAGTTGTCAAGACAGTCAAGCTGTCTGTTGCTAAATCAGTTTCCAGAATGAAACGTCAAAGATGATAGAGAAAATTTCAAACTTTTCCTCTGAAAATAGAGAGGCCCCTCATACTGTCATTTCTCTCTGCAAAGAATCCAAAACCTGTGTATCTATTATTGCAATTATTAAAGAAAACCTTGCAGAGTCAGGCAGCAGAGACTTTTCAGAAAAGTCTTATTTGGCGTCTGTAATAATGGAAATCCCATTTGCAGCACACTATCATCTCAGCCATTACACACCAACGCTTAGAGCAATGCTGTGTACTGGAAGTGATAAAACACACTTTAGAAATAGCTCTTCAAGCATGACCAGATACAACAGAGTCAAATGTGGCATGTCATATGTATTATATTATCATCAGAAGGCATGCATAGCATATTCCTAATCTTTACATCTCAGGTGCCTTGAGAAGCAACATGAATTACATGTTCTAGCATTTTTTTTCTAAATAGACTTATCAGATGATAATCATTACTTGGTTTTAGTCAAGATCCATTGAATAACTGATTTTCAGTGCTACATATATTTTAGGTCCTTTTAAAGATCTAGCCTATTACTTTCTTATGTACTCTTTGTCAATGAAAAATTTTGCTGTTTTAGTTAAATGCTAATCCTATTGCTGCAAAACTCAAGATGGCTCTTTTCCAGCAATTTGCTGGGTAAATTTTGCATCTGGAATATTATCAGTGGCTTTGACAGAGCAATATTTCCCTGCTTCATTTGAGCATGTTTTTATGCTCAGTTCAGCTTGAAGACTTAACGTGTCATCATGTGGCATCCATATGCAAATATAGATCAGAAACACTTTCAAAAACATTCGTATGAAAAAGGAAAAGCTTATTATGTGGATGGATTAAGACAGAGGCATACACAGAGTTACTGACCCTATAGCCTTAGGATACAACCCTGTGATTTCCTCCAAGCTGTGGAGCATTCCCCCTGCTCCCAGCAAAGCTCATAGGCAGCTTGGAAACCCACAGACCTGTCTACTTCTGCCCTCCCTTTTCTTCAAATGTCAAACTTCCCTGACAGTACACCAGTTCCCACAAGATGTTACTGACTGCAAAGAGGCTTCTGAGAAGAAATAAGTGATTTTTCGCACGTGGCTGAAAAGGGAAAAAATTAATTTGAAAGTTCTAGTGAAATACATATGCCTGATCAAACTAATTTGTATTAGTCTTATTCTTTCAAGCCTCATCCTTCCTCTTACATTAGTGTTGTCACCTTTATCTCTTCTTGCACTGCATACAAAATTAGGCAAAGGTATTGCCTTTTTTTCATATTACATTTTATCATAATTCATTTTATTGAAATCAGAGGATTTTTTGACCAACTGTAAGGAACAACTTCAATATATGTGGGCACACAGGTATGCATGTACTTACCTGTAACTTACCTCACTTTGAGTTCCGCAAATCAGAGACAACATAATATAAAACAGACAATAAAGTAAAGATATTCAGAAATGTTCCCTGTAGGCATCACTGTGACCTTCTTGTTTGTAGTTTATCAGAAATCTGGGAACAGTAGCAAGGTTTTATTCTTGTGGCAATTACAAGGGGCACAGTGCAGGTGTTTGCTAGCCCTGTGTTCAGTCACATCTCACCTGCCATTGGAGTCAGAAGACTGCTGCCTGCAGGGTTGGTGTCTCCAAGCACAGCCAAGGCTCCTCCAGTCCACGGGCAGATGTCTGAATGAACACAGCATGCCTGTAATCTGAAGACTGGCCATTCTTTCTCCAATACTATCAGGATAAAAAGGTTTTGCAGTACTTCAAAGTTCTTGGTGCTTTGCCAGCATTCTCCTTCCACAGTCTTTCAGTGAAACCATGCCCCAGTCTTCAATTTTATATGATCATCTGAACCAAAATTAACTGATTGATTACTTTTCTCGTTTGGATGTTTGCCCCTCAACAAGAAGCATAAAATTTTCCTTTAATTGACACTTTGAATGCCAAAGCAATCAGCTCTGGTGCAGGCACATTCTGCAGCAGAGCAGGGGATCGGTGTGCAAGGGGGGGGTTCCTAGGCCAGGGAAGCCCCAGGAGAGCGCAGACACCTAACAGGAGCCGGCAGCTCTCACGAGAGAGTACGGCTGACAAGGCATGAGCAGGACCAGGAGTAATGGCGGCCGCCCCCCACTCCCACAAAGGGCAGCCCTAGGGAGTGCGGTGACTGGGAGCGCGGCGACCAGAGCAGGCAAACAGGACATGGCGTGGCAGCCAGGGCACCTCTTCGAAGGAGGGGCATTCCACTGGCCGAGTGGAGAGACTTGAAGTCCACATAACCCAGCAACCAGGCACCATTCCATGACCATCTGCACAGGCCAAGGGCACTCATCCTACCTGAGTCTCAAGGCAGAATGGTGGAACTCATCTGAGAGCAAAGGCTGCAGGTCCGGCTGGGGGGTCTGCACCATCTACTCCAGCCTCCACCCAGATGGAGCTGCTGAAGGGAGAGGCTGCAGTGCAGGCCTCAGGCTGCAGGAAGTCCCTAGACCTTTCTCCTGGGGCAGGGACAGGCAGCAGAGCTGCCTGCAAAATATGTGCCCAGGTAGAGGCCCTCCTGCAGCCGGTGGCTGAGCTGCAGGAGGCAGCGAGAAGGCTGCATAACATCAGGGAGGCTGAGGAAGGGGTTAGATAGCTGGTTCCAAGTGCAGTCTGCAGTGGACCCACAGCCCATGGCCAAACAGCCAAAAAACTCCCCCACCGGCACACGTGGAAGGGAGAGGGGCCAATAATAGGGAAGAATGGAATCTGGCAATGGCAAGGACCAGCAGGAGGAAGAGACTTGCCCCAAAGCCTGAGGTGCCCTTGCAGAAACACAGGACAGATAGCCTGGGAGGAATACAGAGAAATTGTCCAAGCAGCCCAGGATCAGGTTAGGCAAATTAAAGCCCTGATAGAATCGAATCTGGCCAGGGACATCAAAGGCAACAAGAAAAGCTTCTATAGGTACATTGGTGATAAAAGGAAGACTAAGGAAAATGTGGGCCCTCTCCAGAAGGAAATGGGAGACCTGGTTACATGGAGAAGGCTGAGGTACTCAATGACTTTTTTGCCTCAGTATTCACCAGTAAGTGCTCCAGCCACACTGCCCAAGATGCAGAAGGCAAAGGCAGGGACTGGGAGAATGAACAACCTCCCACAATAGGAGATGATCAGGTTCAAGACCATCTAAGGAACCTGAAGGTGCACAAGTCCATGGGACCTGATGAGATGCATCCACAGTCCTGAGGCAACTGGCGGATGAAGCGGCTAAGCCACTATCCATCATATTTGAGAAGTGGTGGCAGTCTGGGGAAGTTCCTACTGACTGGAAAAGGGGAAGCATAACCCTCATTTCTAAAAAGGGAAAAAAGAAAGACCTGGGGAACTACAGGCCAGTCAGCGTCACCTCTGTGCCTGGCAAGATCATGGATCCTGGAAACTATGCTAAGGCATATGGAAAATAAGGAGGTGATTGGTGACAGCCAACATGGCTTCACTAAGGACAAATCATGCCTGACAAATCTGGTGGCCTTCTATGACAGGGTTACAGCATGAGTCACTAAGGGAAGAGCAACAGACACCATCTACCTGGACTTGTGCAAAGCATTTGACACTGTTCCACATGGCAACTTTGTCTCTAAATTGGAGAGACATGGATTTGATGGATGGATCACTCAGTGGATAAGGAATTGACTGGATGGTTGCACTCAAAGAGTTGCAGCTCGATGTCCAAGTGGAGACCAGTGACAAGTGGCATTCCTCAGGGGTCAGTACTGGGACTTGCGCTGTTTAACATCTTTGTCGGTGACATGGACAGTGGGATTGAGTGCACCCTCAGCAAGTTTGCCAATGACACCAAGCCATGTGATGCAGTCGACCCATTGGAGGGAAGGGATGCCATCCAGAGGGACCTTGACAGGCTTGAGAGGTGGGCCTGTGCAAACCTTATGAACTTCAACAAGGCCAAGTGCAAGGTTCTGCACATGGGCCAGGGCAATCCCAAGTACAAATACAGGCTGGGCAATGAGCAGATTGAGAGCAGCCCTGAGGAGAACAACTTGGGGGTGTTGGTTGATGAGAAGCTCAACATGACCCAGCAATGTGCATTTGCATTCCAGAAAGCCAACCATATCCTGGGCTGCATCAAAAGAATTGTGACCAGCAGGTCAAGGGAGGTGATTCTGCCCCTCTATTCTGCTCTCGTGAGACCCCACCTAGACTACTGCATTCAGCTCTGGGGGCCCCAACATAAGAAGGACATGGACCTGTTGAAGTGAGTCCAGAGGAGGGTCACGAAGATGATCAGAGGGATGGAGCACCTCTCCTATGAAGACAGGCTGAAAGAGTTGAGGTTGTTCAGCCTGGAGAAGAGAAGGCTCTGGGGAGACCTTATGGCAGCCTTCTAGTACCCAAAGGGGGCCTACAAGAAAGCTGGAGAGGGACTTCTTACAAGGGCATGTAGTGATAGGACAAGGGGAAATGGCTTTAAACTCAAAGAGGGTAGATTTAGATTAGATGTAAGGAAGGAGTTCTTCACTGTGAGGGTGGTGAGACATTGGAACAGGTTGCCCAGAGAGGTTGCGGATGCCCCATCCCTGGAAGTGTTCAAGGCCAGGCTGGATGGGGCTTTGAGCAACCTGATCTAGTGGAAGATATCCCTGCCCATGGCATGGGGTTGGAGCTAAATGATCTTTAAGTTTCCTTCCACCCCAAACCATTCTATGATTCTATGAACATGGCATGATCACTTTCAGCCCATCTGTTCTTCCCCCTCCCAGAGTACAGCTGTGACTACAGAGCTACATATTGCCTAAGCACAGGAAAACCAGTGAGCTTCACTACTTTCACATGAAGGGTAAGCCTAAGCAACATAACGCTGTGTCAGGCAGAGATACCAAAGCAAACTTGTGATACATTAACATGCGTATTGAAAACAGCATTGCCTGCATATTCCCTGCTGTATTATTTATAGCCAACACTGTTGTACTGCTTTCGGGACTCAAGCCAGCATCTGAGAGCTACTATCTGCACATGCAACTGTGCTGAATTAACATGCCCAGCTCAGCTGCATCAATGGAGTCCAAAACTAGTCCCATAGAGACAGTGACTTGAATGCCAGCTAATTATGTGCAAAGATGAAGTTTCTCTGCATCCCCCATTTTCACTGATTAACACTCCAGTCATGGAGCCTTCAGCACTTTCTACTCTCTTTACCTCCCCAGTAGCTGTAGAATAGGCAGGCTGTCCAGCACCCTGGTGAGTGGCTCAGCAAATCCCCATTAATAGTCCTCAGGTCTCTGCAGAGGCAGTTTGGATGAACTCTAGTATTCCAAGTTTCATCCCAATATCTGCATTACCTCATCCTTCAAGAAAATGCTGTCCATCCTGCAGGCAGTGGTTCCAGTCTGAAGTATTAGATTACAGGTTTTTTTGAGACAAGCTGTAGGAACTCCAAGGACTTTCTACATCAAGGCATTCTGAATTTTTTTCCATAACAGAGGCAGTTGTCCCTTGTAGTATTTTCCATATTTTAGCATTTGCAACAGGAAAAGCCACTGTGCATAATAGTAGTGGGCTGCTTTATTAGCATGAAGACCCTACAGAATTAATTCTCTGTAAATTTGCTGGCAAGGCAGTGCCAGCGACCTCAAAACTAGATCACCAATAACCAGCTCAAATAACAATTGCCCCTGAACCATAGAAAATCTTCTCAGTCCCTTGGTAGACCTGGTCACATGTAAAAAGCACCCCAGGAGCCTGGGATTGTTTTAGTCTGATGTTGTCAATGTACTACGTAGATATTGTAATCCTCGTTGTGTTCACAGAGCAAACAGCATCCACTCTGCCTTTCTGGTTCATGGCATATTATAAACACAAACTTGCTCATCAGCCTGTTTTCTCTGGTATCTTTTGGGGCATCTTTTTACTTTTTATAAGCAGATTCTTCATAAGTCCAGAACATGCTGTGAATACCCAGTAAATCCAGATGAAAGGCCATAAGGGCCTCTAAGACAGCCAGACCTATTGTATTTGGGTGACTTCTTGTTCACCTTGTGACTTCAGCCTCGCCTGTCTAACAAGTACATTTCTTGTGGGAAGACATTCAAGATCACATTTTCGTGTGATCTTGAAACTGAAAGACTTCTTCTGTAATTGCACTGATTTATTTTAGGATGAAAGCTACTTCATCTTTCTAATATACAGAGATGAAAGCCTAGGTATTAATCTGGTCAGAATTAAGTGGTGTAACATCTCTGCAACCCACTAGTACGCATCTTCCAAGTCTCACACGTTAAGACACAGTTGTTAGATTTCTTATGCTTATTCCCTCTGCCCGGGACCTGGCTCTCACATGTGCACCCCCAGAGCCCATCCAAAGCCAAGGTCCTATGTCCTTGCCAGCCATGTTTCTAGAACATCTAGCATGCCTTGGAGCCTTCTCAAAGCAATATTATAAAGGAGGATTAACCAAACCTGGTCCTCTCTTCTATGAGTTTTTTCTTCTGGACATAGATTCTCACTATCATGTAACTATAACTATTCTAAACATTATATTTTAATTCTATGAAGTCATACTGCTTATAGATTTTATATAATTCTATGTATTGATATAGTTATTACTAATTCATGCTGAAAAAAACCCAGGCTTTTAGACTGTGAGGGTCTTAATGAAACAAGGTTTAGACCCAACGAAAGCTCAAGCTTAAAATCAGCCATAACCTTACCAGAACAGATAAGCAGTGTTTGTGACAATCTTGAGGTTATTTTCTCAGTTGACGACTTTGTTTTGATTAGCAAGGGTTCATTGTGCCTGTGGAATTCTCTTTCTGGAAGAGGACAAGCAAGAGATGATTGTGGCTTATTTCAAATGCATTAGTTAAAGTTCACAACAAGCCATTGAAGAGAAAAAGCAAAATAAAAAATAAAGTAGAATATTTATATTATAGCAATATTGGTCACAACATTACAGTTCCTGCTGTATCAGCTTTTTTACTGTAAATGACTGTCAAGGGCTTATAATTCAGTTGCCACATTTCTTTCTGCCCTGAGACAACATCCTAGGAGAATGGCTTTTTACTTTATCTGAATATTTAAACAAAAACACATACTTCATATGGTTTTGTCAGTCAGCTTACTGTGAAAGCCATTATAAAATAAATACAATATTAAAAATGGTTGTACTTAAAATCTGCTCAACAGTTTGATGACACATGCTTTAGTAATTTATACAAAGACAGAAGAACTTCATTATTTTATGGCACTTTGAAGAGTAAGGCTTGCAGAAAAATAAATTTTTTTCTGAGATTTCAGTCTGGCATTTGTCAGAACCATTTTACTTTAGCTGGGAAAAATACTATAGACTGGAAAAGTTAACAGCCATGTTAGCTATGGGTTAGCAAATGGCATGTGGCAGCTGTTCCAGCAGGTGCTTCACCTGAGCCACGAGCAGTGCCTCACTCGTAGCAGAACACCGTCACTGTCAGGCTGTCTCATTGGTGGCTGCACTACACCTACTTGTAACATGGCTAAAGACAGTCAGTGGTTTTCATTGTAATCACTAGCAACTTGTTTGTAAGTTAATGTAATGCATTTCTGGCACAATGCCCTCCCTCTAAGGCAATTTTACATTTTCTGGACTGTGGTTTTCTGAAATTCCTTTTATGACAGTTGCACTCACTTCCAAAAGCAAGGACAGTTGTAATTGTCTAATTGGAAAACTACATTTGTCCTCATTATCCTTTGCTATTTCTGTTAGGAAGTAAACTAGAAGTTAGTTAAGATTTGTACTTTGATTAGAGAATAGCCAATTTTTTTCACTGTTAGAAGCCAATCACTTTCAGACTGGTTGTTTAAAGAAGCATATCCACCTTGTGCTGGACACTACTCTTAGGCTGTCTTTCTAAGGTTATTTTGAACTTTGTCATATTGTCATGATTTATCAACTGAATATAAAAAACCCTATACTTTAAAAGGATTGCACTTTACAGAGGGAATAAAGTTAGGAGGACCTAATGGAGTTGTATATTTTAAATCTTCCTTCTATGGTCAGTAAATAAGACCTTCCATATTCATAGACTTCATTTGGATACCAACATCCAAGGTTAGAGTCAAAGCTATTTATAAATAAGTTTAGCGTGGGACATATCCATACTGACAGGCACTCTAGGCAAATGCTTCTCTGATCACAGCCAGAGCCAGCTGAATGCAAAGCTTCTCCAGCGAAGAAGCTGAGCACAGCATCATGGCAGCTGCACTCCCCAGCCGAGCAGCCAAACCTCCACCCCAGCAGCACCCTTTGCTCTGGCCCAGGCCCGATGGACACGCTGCACGTGGAACCAGCATGGCCGCGCCTTTCGCACAGCAGCCGTCCTTCCACTCCTGGTCCAGAGTATGGGCCGACATACTGTACCGTATGTATATAGCGTGTAAATCCAGGGTGGCATGGAAACGTACATGCTGATGTTATTTTTGCCATACTTTTAAGTTATTGTTCTTTGGCTCCTGATTCAATCTGGCTGACTTCTCAGAGAAGCTCACCAGGAGAATTTGCTCAGCTCACTCTGCCTGCCCTGCTGCAGGGACAATAGCTTCCAGGCAGCCACACAAACCTTTCAAAATAACACAACAATTTCTGCTTTGGCCATCTGTCCATGGAATCAGATTAAAGTGCTTTTAGAGAAAATAATTTTTTGTCTCATTTTTATTATTATTCTTATTCACTCCATATTCCCTCTCCTGAGCCAGAGACAACATGATAGGTCAGATTTCTCATACATCTCCTATGGTTTCAAAACAACAACAAAAACAACCTTTCTCCAAGCCATCAAAAAAGCTTTAATCCTTAAACTAATAGTGTAATTACAAATCCATATCCCACAGTAATGTTCCCTACTAGCTACCACTGTCAATAGTAAATAATTCACATGGAGAGGCTCTAATGGCAAACACTCCACTTAAAAGCTCTTCACAGCAGACAGCAGGATAACAGTGTAATTGAAGCCCAGAAGTGAGGAATGTTTGACTCTCATGCGATTTCCCCACTGACAAAGTGCAAACAAAATTCCATGGGTCTTCCTGCTAGAGGAAATGTGCTCAGTGGAATAGAGCTGTAAGAGCACAGGCAAGATGTGCAAATGTATTACAGGCTGCTAAAATGAGCTCTGTCTAGCACTGTGCTATATGATGCTTCCTGGAACAAACCCGGGGAAAGTTTTATGAATGAGAATACCACTTCCCTCACATTAGGGACTACATATGAGTATCTGGCATGGTCTTGCTGGGGAGAAGTGCTGCAAGGAACTTAACCCCACTTCTTCACCCGCTCTGCCTCCCCACAGAGCAAGGTGGGAGCCCTTTGCTGAGCCAGATGATGAAGACATGGCAGGCGCCAGCACTGCATATCTGAACCTTGCCTCATACTGCAAGGTGCAGCATTACATGGACAGGAGAAGGATTGAGAAGCAATGGAAATGGCGTGGAAGCTGTTTTTAAGGAGTAGCAGCAAAAATAAATGCATTCAAAAGTAAAGATGCTTGCAAACATCTTGTGTTTAGCACTGGCCAGTTGTCTAGTCCTGTCATGGTGACACCACCCTCCAGGTAAGTGGACTGCCAGCACTTGCAGTCCAGCTGTCCTCCCAGCGTGCCAGGTTAGGTATGGAGAGCCAGGTCAGGTGTAGCACAAAATTGTAACTACCCCGTAGCAGAGGAACAAGTCACTGTTATTCTTAAAACTTGAAATCAGCAGGAACCGTTCGGTATTCAGTGCCGAAAAAATTCAGGACCTTAATATGTCTGCCTCAGATTAAAACTTTCTTTCTAAACCCTCCTTTATTATAAGCTTTGGCACCTTCACTATTTTCTGTTTGAAAGAATCCATATCATAGAAGTTACATCTGAGAAAAAAGTCAAATGTAAATTGAGCACATTGAACAAGCTTAAGGCAATAACAAACAAAAAATACTCTCTAAAAGTTACAAAACGTTACCTAAAAAGTCGCTTATTACATTGCCTTAGTCTCACCAGACATATATTTCACACCACTATTTCATTAGTGTTCTCCAGATGAAGTTGTACAATCGGGAGAAAACCATTAAAAAGACAAAGTATTGCTATGCTAAATAGCTTACTTGCTCTTCCTGCTTGTCTCCAAGCTATAGCTTTTTATCTTTCTTTTTTCCATTCCTGAAGACTGATCCAACATGATCAAATTTCATGTCAGTAAAATGTATTGAAACGAGAGAAGAGGACATTTTTAATTTTCTAATTTGTTATTCCTAAAAAAGTCATATCAGCAATAGGGAAATTGAGTAATATATATTATTTGCTTGATACTTGGAGCTATGAAATATAGATTATTTCCTGTTATTTAGTCCTTCCTGCCCAAACCTAATGTTATTAAATTCACTGTTATGTTGAGATATTTTTAAGGAACAACAAAAAATGTTTAACTGCTTTAATGTGTCTTATGAGTAATATAATACATCTAATTTGACAGGTAGGATATTTAAAGTTACACTGATTTCAAGCTGAACAGAAAAAGAAGAGCAGGAGTGGAGGAGAGTCAGCTGTGTGTGCAATATTAATGGAAAATTTTACATTTAAAATGAGCTGGGCAAATGATGCTGTGACTGTATTTTCAAGAAAAATTTAGCATATGCTCCAAAAACAGTTACCAAGTAGAATGATGGACAATATATAGAAGCATACTTGCTTTTACTACCTCCTCAAGTTGCTTATAATGAAGAAATCAAAAATTGAAACATACAGCTTGTCACAACACACTGGTATTTGCATGCTGTGATTCAGTCCTCGGATACAATTCTGTCTTTAAATACAAGCTTCCATGCTCTTCTTCTGAGGGATGTCTGTCTCGTTCTGTGCACAGAAGGAGGAGCATCCTAGGAATAAATGCAGTGAATACAACATTGCCCATAGCAGTGTTTTCCAAGCTTTCGTTCTTTCTTTTTTTTTTTTAAACCAGAACTCCACAACAATTCTGAGACAAAATCAAGTCTCACCCACCATTTCTGGGAAAGGGAAAGAAAAAAAAAAAAGGCAGCTAACCAACATTGGACATTGTGTCCATATTGTTTATTTTCTTGCTTCTGTGGGTGGCTGTGTATGTATCGTAAAAGAGTTGCAGTCATTTAATGACTAGCTTTCTGGTACAGACCACAAGTTGAGAAATATTGGTCTTTTGTTCTCATATGTGGCAAATGTTTCTACTGGAGATTTTAAATTTAAATACTAAGATTTTGCATATTTAAGCAGTTTCACCTGGCAACAGAGAAACAATCATGAACCAGTCTTCCGGCTTCTACCTTGAAGGACACAGATAATAAATGCTTCTCATTTAAACACTGTTAATATAAGCAAACAGTATTTTCCATCTATCTTTTTTTTTTTTCTAAAATGGTTTTGATTAATCTTTCAGACTATAATGAGAACCTGACTATAAGATATATCCCTGGGTGTAGACTTACAGAAGCATAACTGAAACTGAAAACAAAATCTTACAATGGCAAGTGACATTGTGAATCTTAACTAAAGGCAGAACAAGTAACTCTGGATAATGTCACACAATCTGTAGAAGGTACGATGGCTAAAGCTGAAAAAGAAGAACAAGAATAAATATTTTCCTTTTAAAGCTATGGATGGTTGTGACACTTTATAAAGAACACAAAGGCCAATTCTCTCGCCCTATAGCTTTCAGCCTTAGTTACATGTCTGGTTTAAATTACTAAGGAAATTGTTCTGCCAGCCCATTACATATAATGAAACCAAAGTCTCAGCTTGATTAAGGCATGTGGCTGGCAGTCACAGCCAGCTGGTTTTATGAGTGTGGGGCAGCACAGCCTTTGCTCTGCCAGTCCGATGGCTTCAGCTCCTCTTCCCTTTGTATGTGTCCCATCATGTTGGTCTCTGTTCTGCAGGAAGGCATCCAAGTCCTGAACACAAGTGGTTAACTGTATAGCTGACCTGCATCAGCCTGCATATCTGTCTCCTCAGTACCAGGAAAAAATTCCTTCTTTAAGAGTATACGGCAACTTTACTCAGAAAATAAAAGTATTGCAAGAAAAGCTTATCTTTGATTTGCAACTGCTAAGATGTTTTAAGTATGCTTCTAAAGCTCTTAATGGACAGAATGCAAAGAGCTATGGTAGCTGAATATGATGATCACAGGAAGCACATTCAAATGTGCTGAGATGAAAAACTTTACTTACTGCTTTTTCTTACCTTTTTCTAATGAACGTTTTCTGGTGGAGAGGACTCCCATGCAGATTTCCTCAGCCATGGGCAGGGGTGGCTATTTGGGTAGAGCAAAAGACGGCACTGAAGCACTCTTTTTGGATCCATAACTTTGAAGCTTGTAAATACTTTTCCCAGTATTATTCCCTTCCATGATAGCACTCAGCTCTAGTTCATGCAGAGCATTTTTTAACAAGAACTCATATAATATTAATAATCATTAGGGAAACACCACACACAGGCAGAGGCAGTGAGTGATGCTGCAGTGGAAGGGAGAGCATCCTGGGTATTGAACTTGACTGTGTTTTTTCCACACCTGGCTTCTTCATGGAACAAAAGTTCTAGTGAAATTCCAGTTACTGCTCTTTTCTTTGGTCATCTTCAAATGGTATGAACTGTTTCTCTGAGAAGCATGAAAGATCAAATAAAATTTAATACAGCATATATTTTGATGCCATTCTTGGAAGTAGACCTACATTTTTATATTCAGTCCTGATGCTTCTGAATAGTGAGCAAAAATTATTTCTTTAAAATGAAAAATACACATTCACAAGGAAAAAAAAAGATGATGTTTAGAAAAACAAGTTGTTGGCAGTACAGCTGTTTCACAGCAAATGAAACAGACCAACCCAAACACCTTTCATACATCTTTAGTCAGTATAAGAATGCAATAAGCACTTTGAGTAAAGGTAAAGTGCTCTGAGGTGGAAAGGAATTGTTGGCTTATTCTTTTGTGTAGGCTGAAAGGCACTACATTTGGAAACACATCAGTGTGGAGACGGGAATTTTTCTGCTTGTGAAAGAACTTAAGACTTGTGATTTGGAGATGAAATAAAAAGATGTCTCCTTATTTACCAGCTAAAATGAGATGGGAAAGGGATTGCCTACCTAGCAATACTAGCAGTACGACATCTGATCTGCACACCGAGATCTGGCAAATGGTACTGGATTCACGAAATATGAATATAAAAAATATTTTAAAATATAAAAATCTATCATCTGTCCAGCTCTCTTTGGTCACACCCTTTTCCACACCTGAAATCTCCCCAGTCTGAAGACTTCAGAGATTTGTTTAAAACCTCCAGCCTTTCCACAGCCCAAACATCTCCATTGTTCATGTACAGGCTTGAAGCCAAACCGAGCTTCATCAGCCTTAGGGTTCAGTGAGAAAATGGTGATTTACAGCCCTGAGGGTTCATATTTCTGTCTGGGATTTCTGAGACTGATATATGTGTGCAAGAACTGTACAGTGGCTAGACAGTGAGTTCATCATTGTGCGATGTCTCAGATTTACCATGCACATGCTAAAGCAAAGGTCATCATCACCCTGGTCATCACCCTGTGCAGTGCATGTGGAACAGGGCTGATGGGACCCAGGCACATAAACTCACTGTTCATCTACAAGCAAGACAGGTGTGTGTTGTGGATGGCTATGGGCGTATTTCGCTCCTTCCCATCTTAATCCCTGAGGCAGATGGGCTTGAGTTCAGCATGTGACATAAGTTACCTGGCACATTCTTACAGATGGGTTTTGAAAAGGGTAATTGTCAGCATATGTAGTTTCAGCTCATTTTCTTGCTCTGCCACAATTGTTGCCCTTTCAAAATTAAGTCTAGATATATTTTCCCTTGTGAAAATATCTTTGTTACTGTTTGAACTTCAGGCAGACAACTAGCAGCCTTGGGTATTCCCTAAACCAGGTGAAAAGCATGTTGGCTGAGTTTAGATACTCAAACCCTGCACCCTCCATCACCCACTTGAAACTAGAACAGATCCCCTTTGCTGGGTGGAAGACAACATGGGAATACAAATCAGAAAAGTCATCAAAACACCGCCTGATAGCAGTCTCTCAGCACCTTGCAAACTAGGATGATGCTATGCCTCTCTGTGTATAATAAACTTTCATTCCCAGTACTTGGCTCATTTCAAACAAGGATACCATATTCGGGACCTATCATCAATAGAAGAAAATAATTCAGTTTCTCAATCAGGCCCGGTTTATAAATGCAATTTATACATTGTCAAAATTCTTTTATTTTTTAACTTACAGAAATTTACACCAATATAAGATTAATTTCATAATGTACTGTCTTTGATAGCAAATCTGGCTTAAGGAGCTCTTAAGGGATTTTTGCTTTCCCACTCCCCTACCTTATTTTTGCTCCTCTGTTGACATTTACCACATCCACACAGATGGACAAACAGAGCCGTTTGCAGAGGTCACACAGTAAAGAAGCTCACTAAATGATCTTAAAAATAATCCACAGGAAAAAAAATTCTCTCCTACAAGTTCCATTTCTACTTTTCCAGCCTTGAAAAGGCTCATAAAAATGCAACCCTTCACCAAAGAATTATTTTCCCACTAGATATATCTTCAATGAATACAGTGTGACTTCTCCCTTCTCCAGAGCTGTGTCAGGTCCCAGATCCTTTTATTTTCATCTAGGGTTTTTACTCAAAAGGTTGCACACTTCTTCATTGCTTTCTTAGGTCATTCCAGTGCAGGCATCCCAGTCTAGAGCACTATCTATATCCACACTGCAGGTCCTTAGGATGCTGCACAGCCAACCGTGTACCTCTGTTTATCACAAGAACAGGACACCCACGGACATGATAGGCTCTTACCTTCTCATAATTGGTCATTTCTTTAATTTACACCACTTATCTGCACCAAACTCAACCCATAATCTTACAGGATTAGTGAGAACAGTAATCCTGTGGCTTCATGGTGAATGTAGTCCTACCTTAACAAGGATGGCACCAGCTGGAACGACCGCAACAACGATTCCTGATCCAGGGAAAAATAAAAGGGGGAAATCAAAAAAAAAAAAAAAAAGGAACAGTACATGTACATACATGACACCCTTTCTCAGTGGGTCTAGTGCATACTGCAGGACTACTATCAGAATACATAAAGGGCAGTCATTCTTACAACATTAAAGAGGTAAAGACAATGATCTTCTGTATCAGAATTAAAAAAAAAAAAAACACCACACACCACCACTCTTTGGAACATATTTGACAGGCTTTTCAGGTGTAAGCAGGCTCAGTGAAGATATCCCTTTCCTGCATTGCGGACTCATAACTAACCATGATATGAAATATATGATTATTATAGCATGCTTTCTACACTTTCACTTCTAAATCTACCATTTCTAAATGCAGCAGATGTTTATATGTGGCAGGGAAGATTAATGAATTGGCTTTCAACCATAAAGCTTTCTTGTTCATTTTTTCCTACAGACAAAGTAGGATCTTTTTTGTGAACATGTAGATTCAAGGGTATGATAACTCATATGAGCTATGGGGGATAATCTAGTGTTACTGAAGCATCATCAGGCTATGTTTGGTTTTAATTATGGACTCCAGACAGTTTGGACCTGATTTGGATCTCAAGACTAACATTTACAAACCAACATAATCTGTTGAGAAATTCCTTTTTTTCCTGAGGAATTTTCAGTTGAGACCTATTGAAAGTTTCCATAAAAGCTTTTTAAATTCTGCATAAGTGGAGTTGCAGGAAATCATCAGGCTTATTTATCTATTTTAGTGAAACAACAGTTTAGCGCAGAAAATAAACCTTTGCTATTAGAGGGGCACCACAATTAAATGCATCTGAGTTAGATCCCAAATTTTCAAAAATATGTCTTTCTAAAAAATACTTGAAAAGGGGGGGCCTGACTTTGAGTTGTTCCTTATCAAGCTGATCATGTGCTGTTCCTGTGAGTTTTGATATCAGTATAGAATACAAATGCAGTAAGCCTCTTTTTAGGGGAAGTACATAGACATTTTTGCACCACTGATAGTTGTAATTTCTTGCACGCATCATTTCAAAAAATGCAAGAAATAACAAATAAGAAAAACAAAATAAAATTGCTTTCTTCTTTCATATCAGATTTATATACTTTCATTACCTATAAATACAGTAAATAAATGGTATCAGACAATGTAAATTGTGGGTAACAACAGCAAAGCTCTTCCCAGGTCTGAGAAGAGATAGCCACTTTTCCAAGTAGATCAGTTGGAATCGATTTACCTGTTAATTGCTTCATTTTCTCTTCCAGATCCTCAGATTGATTTTCTATTCCAGACACTGGCAGTTGGCTCAAGTCTGCTGGTAGCAAATGCTGTCAATCTCCGTTTCCTTATTTATCTCATTCTGTGAGTCTCAGTGAAAGATAGCATGGTACCTAATGAAGGGTTTTTTGTGCAAGAGTTCTCTCCAAATATATCTCAAGTCACAGACAAAAATCAGTACCTCAGGCTCTCATTGTTACCAGCATATTCACAGTAGCCATCTCTGGACTACATTTCCAAAAGGAAAAAGTCCTATTTGAAGAGAACTGCAACTTGCTGGACAGAAACCTGTCAATTCAGGGGACCAGGTACAACTGCAGTGTTATGAGTGGTTTCTTCATTTCTTTATGCCTGTGGTTTTTTTCATGCCCACCCTTTACATACTAGATCCCTTCTTTTTCAATAAGTTAACAAACAAGGAGGTTGTGTTTCTGTTGTTCATAGGTCAAAAGGAATCTCATGGGCTTCTAATTGGTACTCTAGTAGAGAGGAGAATACGTATGGATGTGCAGAAGATCTTGATTCTATTAAATCAGAAGTAAAAATCCAGTTGCCCACCATCCCCAAGAACAAAATACAGAGAAAATTTCAGTCTTACTATGGCTTGAAATACGTTCTGTTCTTCTATCCAACCATAATAAAGTTGTAGGTGACTTTGGTTTTCATTCTCCTGGAGATACAACTTCCCATTCTTTCCTTTCTACTAAAATTCCTACTCTTCATACATATTAGGTGGTGATGCTTTATGACGAAAATGGGATTAATTAATGAGACTTGGGTGAAATCCAGGCCACATGATAGCCAGTAGAAGCTTTGCCATTGACTTTCAGAAAACTAGGACTTTATCCTGAGTATCTCTAGGCTTAAGTACAGCTTTTACCATGTGAGGAGACTTGCAGACATAAGTGGAATTTCCTACAGAGCAAACCCATTTGAAGAACTGGGATCCAGGGAACATCAACCAAGCTCATGGGCTTAAGGCTGCATGTCTCAATCTACCCAACAAATGCAAAGTTTTCCCAGAAAATATCTTTTCCTTTTGACGATTGTAGGCCTGCTGTTTACCAAGTGTATAGTAAATCCACAGTTTGCAAAGGAATTTTTATATCTAGCTGCCTTGAGACTCGTATGCATAATTAACAGCATAATCCATGCAGGAAACTGATTTGATACAAATGTATGTTTGTTTTTCTAAAATTATTTAATTTCTGTAAAACTACATTCCTTAATTTTTGTGATTAAAAAAATACATACACAACATCTTGGTCTAGTTAAGAATCAGGTTGAATGGAATCTAGGGAACATATTTTAAAAATAATCTTTTTAAATGTATAAAACACAATTATCTTTTCTACTGTGATTTTTAATGCTTTGTAAATCTTTCTTTTAACAGATTTCATGCTTTCATTTGAACATCAACAGCCAACATTTTGTTTCATCTTCTAAGCTGCATTTAACAGGCTTGAGAACTAATAGAATTAATTAAAAGTTTTTCTTAATTACTCCTCGGTTTTTCTTCCAGTGCTAGTCCTTAGCTAAATTTCTTATTCACCCGTAAGTGGAGATTTAAAACTCATCTAAGTGCTGCCATCTTCTCTACCATGTGTAAGAAAGTGTTTATTTAACTTCTCTTTCAAAAAAAGCTTTTACAGTCATGTTTTTGGAGTAATTTCCTATTATTATTATTTCTCTCATTAATGAAACACATATCTTCTTTTCTGTTTTCTCAATACTCCAGGCTACTTCTTTATCATTTCTGGTTGTATATGCAGAGTAATTTAAAGCTCCTTGCAGCCCGTTGAGAAATGCTTAAGCTTTTGAATTGTTTTGAGAGTTTTTTGTCGGCTCCAGAGTGGGTAGTAATGTCTGATTGATCTTTTACTGTTTTTCTGTCACGAAGCTGGGACTGTTCTATATGGACAGCATAGTCTCAGAGCCGTAATGTGGAGTACATAGATTTACTCTGCCAATACGATAATCAGATCTAGCTTCCTCTGTTGATTTGGAATGGCTGAAAAAGCTATGTATGACAGCATCAAAAATATTCCAAGCTTATCACCAATCATTTCATTGTGCTGCTCTATTCCTTCACTTCACACTTTCAGCTTCAAGTGCTGCTCAAACTTAGAAGAAGTAAATCCTCTTCATGAGCACTACCCACAAATCCCTGGTCTCTTTGTTCTTCCATAAGCAGCAGCATTGCCTGACTTCCCCTGAGTGTCCAGGGCAAGCCGGGACCAGCAACCCTTCCCATGTGAAGAGGGGAGGACCTCCTGTGCCCAGCAGCGCTCTGAACTCGGTGAGAACTGCTCCAACCCACGGCTATGTGACTGTTTCCCAGTGTCACCTTGCCCCTATGCCTGGCAGGATTTGCTAGCCCTCTGGATCAAAAGAGGAACACGCACTTTGCTCGCAAATCAAAAAAGCTATAAATTTACAAAGGCACATCCACATAGACATAACCATACAGCAGAAATCAGACACATCTCTAGCCTAATAGGTACATAGGTCTATTTCCAGGCTTAGCTAAAGGCATACCAGCTAAGAGAGCTAAAAAACTTCCCTAACTAGTTAGCTTGTGCAATTCTGCTGTAAAGTAAGAGACAGCAACAAGGACTGATGTCCATCTGTCAAACAATATTTCTCTATGCCTTGAAATCTAAACTCATGTGTCCTTCTGGAAAGTCAGAATAAAGCCCAACTAAACACTTTAGTTCCCATTTATCCCAGTCTTTCTAAGGTCAAGCTCTTCAACTCAGTGGAGAAGAAGAATTCAGCCCCCAAAAGTGAAAACTGCCATTAGAAACATATCTATTTCTTGTAATTGACTATAGCAAGAGTTTAAAATGATTGCACTCCTAACTTTACTATGTCAAAAATATGCCAGGTTTAGCTAAGATGCAGTCCACCGGAAATCTGAAAGAAAACCCACCTTAGAAAGGGCTCGTTTTTTCTCAGGTGCTGGGGGAATGGAAGCAGAAGAGCAGGGAGGAAGCTACATCCTCCCCCAAGAAACACTGGGCAATGTTAAGTGCCTTCAGTTTCATGTGTTAGGGAACCACTGGTGCCAATTCACAATTCTTCATTCCCAGCTGTGAGGGCATCAGATCCCAGTGCAATGTGGTGTGGCTGGGCTACACAGTAAAAAATGCTCCTGCTGAGTGCTTTGCAGGTGATAGGGAGCATGGGGCACTTAAGCTGACTAATAGAGAATGCTGTATAACTGGGCTGGCTAAACCATATGACAGTCAATAATTTTCTGAAGTGTATCATCAGTACACAAGCATCTCTATACTATTGATTTCTCATCATTTGTATCAACTTATCCTCTGCTATTGATTGTAAGCTCTGTGGGGCATGAGTGGTTCCAATATTTTTTCATTTTGGATGGTGTTTATCAAAATTGGTACAACTTGATAATAATTTGTATTGTAGTTTTCATAAATTGAGAGCAGACAATTGTTGATCCCTTGTATTTAATAACAGGTAATTTCAATATAGTCAGGCAATATTCATCATTCTACTAATTTTAAAATATCACAGAAGCTCACAGCTCATAATTAGACCTATTTCAAGAAAATTATATTTTTTGGTGACTAGAAAACATCTGTAAATGACACTTTTCCACTACATCTTATATTAGACATTAGTTCTGGCTAATTGTAAGGCTCTGATTTTTTTTAGACTAGGGATAAAATTGTTGTTAACTTGAGAAGTATTCCCAAGCTGAGCAGTTGCAGACAAAGGTTGGTTTTCAGAGAGCTATGAAAATTACTTTCCCCATCTCCAGCTCTTGAAGAAGTCAAATGAATTCTAAAATGCGGTTCTGATAAAATATGCACATAAATGTCAGAAAAGAGGTTATTACAGTCACTCACAGACAGGCAGGATAGATGGGTAACAAACGCACAAATGTTGATATTAATGATTCAATTCCTACTGCGTTATTATGCCCAGAGACAAAAAGTTCTTTCCTTCTACTAAAGTGAGACATCTATCTTTGCAATAAAAACTAACTAGCAAAGTTCTCAAAAAGGAGTTTGTTTGTTTGTTTGGAAAAAAAAAAAAAAACAAACAATTGCTGAAGTGATCACTAATCACATTGCAATGGTTTTTAAAAAGCCTATTTTTTTAGGCCCTATTAATGAAAATATTTGTCCATATGAACATTCCTTCATCATTAGAACTTTATGTTATGTGGACCGTGGAAGAAAAGACAAATAACTTGGTTGAGAAGTAGCCCCAGGAAAGATTGTGTAACCATTGTATGCACTAAGAAAAAGTCCGTGGAATAAAGTAGGCATCCAGTTTCATTACTTATACCAACCTAAAAAAATGCCACTGAATTGCTTAAAAAGATTATGAAGACAATAAAAGTACTTGCTCAAGCTTATTATCACTTGGCTAGCAGTGTATTTACCCTGAAGAGATGTACTCTGATGTGTTCAGAATAGAAATTTCTACAAATAGTGCATCCTTAATGCCACCAATGGGAATTATTAGCAGTACTAAAAATCATATCCTTTGTTGTCAAAGGCTCATATCTTACAGCTTTTGGTCAGAGTGGAAAAGCAGGATCTCCGGGGGCTCCAGTGTTGCCACTAAGACCTATAATGCTGGTTTTCCATTTCTTTCTTCATGTGCCAGATGGCGAAATAGGGCACGCTAGGGGTGGTTTAAAAGTCATCTCTCTTCTTCCTAGGTTTGTCTAGCAGAGAAAACAAAACCTAGATTTAATGAGATCATATTCAGGATTGAAATAAAACCTGCCCAAGGGGTTGCAAACCTGTTAGAAGAGGGTCATGTGTTGCAGTCCTGCTCCTGGTACACTGCAATGCCACAGGGCAGCATCCCAAGGCCTGGGACCATCAGGTCTCCAGCGTGACACAGGCAGATTGGCTGAATCGCGCCACCAGATGTGCTTCTAGTTTCACATAAGACAATTTAGGTATTGTATTGGACAGCCTTATCATATGCAAATCCTGGCAGTTGCGTGGTCTTAACACCTGTCTGGTTTTAAATGCATTGGCTTTTTTAGTCACTCCAAGAAAGGCGGTCTGGAATTATCATGCAGTGTGCATGTCACAACTTTAAAGTCATATCACTGTTTTATTTCTGTAATAATTTCACTGTAACCAGGAAAAAATTACTCCTTGAAAAGCACTTTCAGGTAATTGTCTGTATTCCTTTATATTTGTTTCCTTTCTTGCGTGCTTTAATTATAGGGCAACATGACTTGGATAATTATCTTTGTGGCTAATTCCATCCAGCAGAGAGAAAAAGAAAAAAATAATTTATAACTAAAAATGAATGCAACACTTCTAAGAAATATTAAGCCATTTGCAGCAGGCCACTGATAAATATGCCAAGCACAAAAATTATTGGTTGAACAAGTCTAAAATTTCAATGGAATTGAATTTTTGTTCACTTTCTACCTTCCTTTGTCAGCACAATTTAACAAGACCTTGTACCTCTGCTTTGAAAAGCAGCCACCTTAAATCAAACAAAAGTCTCATTAAATTTCCCACACCCTCCTTTAGAAAAATGCAGAGTGATATGGCATTTCCCATTGTCTGTCTTTAGTGTTGTTTAGCAGGGCTATTGAAATGATGCTAAGACAGCAGTACAGGTGGATGCAGAACGTATTAATAACAAAATAATTGGAATGTCAAAGCTCATGAATTAGCACTTCTCAAATTCAACTGCAATCAGCAGATTATGGGTTTTGTGCCTTACACAAACTATAAACACTGCAATTCATTATATGCACATCCAATTATTTTCTTTCTGTAGGCTTCTTTGCCACAGAGTGCTAAATTAAGAAATTAATCCTTCAGAGGTCAATGAAAAAGGCTTTATTGCTATTCAGAAAATCACATACTCAGAACAACAAACAGTCTGGGCAGCTCCCCCAGCCCAGTATATCACCACTCCATCTGTGCTTAGCATTCCTTCCCTAGACACTTGGAGGGAATTTTTCAGGCTAAGCTGAAAAATTCAGACAGTTCTCAGCTATTGCTCCTTTCTCCTGAAAACTCTAACTTCAATACATCAGACAAAATATTAGTTCTGTAGGAGGAGAATGTGGACATGATTAAGTCTTAAATCCTTCCTCCCCGAGCCAGTCCCACAGGACTGATCCTTTCTTCCTAAAACACACAGCTTTCTGCTGAACCCTCCTGACCCTTCCACGTGAAATAACATCTTCTCCCTTTTCTTACATCCACACACAGATACCAAACAGCTTTGTGATACTGCAATGGACAATGACATATACCCATGAGCTAACATTTGTTCAATTTGTAGACTTGGGAAATATAAGTGGGGGAGGGGGTGGGCAGCAAAACTCTCTTTTGTTGATCTACACAACTGTAAATACGCAAAATAAACCACATCTAGTCACTGTACCTTTTTGACCTAGCATTCTGAGCCATTGGTTTCTTTACCTGGTGTCACACAGAACAGTTCAAAAGTTCAGTTCGGTTCAGGTAAAATTTCTTCTGGGTAGAAGCAGAGACCAATTTTGGTTTTATTATTTACAGATTATTACTTTTCTTAAATAGAAAACCTGATGGAATGGTTCATTGATGAGTTATGCAGAGGAAAGAAAAAAAAAAATCCTTCCAAGAGTCTCTAACTCTTTTAGATAGTATCCACTGTTTGCAAAAATTCTTCTTCAGTGACTCTAGGGAAAGCTACACTTTAACTGGCATGCATCCAGTGCACAGCTCTTTAATAAAACTGATGGACAATTAGTTTTTTAACCCTGTGATCCTCTGTTATCATTGATTCTTCTAGTCTGTAGAAATGCCTATGCCAAAAGGGCATAGCCTCTGGGAGTACATAATGTGACGTGCTCAACTTTTCTTAACTGTAGCAAAGATGACAGCTTCTTCTGTTTAAAAATACCTCTTTAGCTATATACAAACAGTATATATACTGTTGCACAGGAAAATAAAGAAAGGGTAACTTGTATTATAGTGTGGTTGTACTGCACAGAAACTCAAATTTGTAACTGCCCTGAACATTAAAAATCAAAGACACAAAAAAGATTCTGCTTTTGTGTCAGATTGTGATTTTCTTTTTTCCCCTTTCAATTTCTAACTATTCACTAAGTGTTCATCAGAAAATAATTCCCTCTTCTGCCCCTCTCAGCACCACTTGGGCTCTTCCCTTGCTAAGATATTCCCTCAGAGCATCTTGCTCTACTGATGCTAACCAGCTTTTTTCTCAGAGTCTCCAATTGAACATAAGCAAGTTAAATTCTGAACAATTATTCTCCACTAGTACTTAGCTTTGAAGGTTGATGCCTTATATTTCAAATGTGTTGAAAGGTTTTCATGCCTTTAAACTTGTCTGTTTTTTCTAATTATATCAGCTGGTCTAGTAAAAGGTTTTACATCTCCCCACGAACTTTGCTTAACCCAGATTGTAAAGTATCACATTCATTTTTTCAGATTTTTAATGGATATTCTACTAAGACCTTTATGTTTGCAAATATCAAACACCTTGCTGAATGTTACAAAACTGATCTCTTACAGCTGCCAGTTAACTAATTTAAATACCAAAAGTAATGCATTTTATATTAAACAACTAGTGAAGAAACAAAAGAGAAAGCACTCTCTGTCTTTATTTCCCTAGCAGCATCCTACACCTGCCTGTGGTCCACTCAATTTAGGGAATACATAATCTTTCTGTAAATTCCACAACTGAGTGCTGCCTGGTTATTGTCACTGCACAATGTCCAGCAAAAGGAAGCAAAGCTTGCAGAGGGATAACAGAGTATTCGCATCGCTTTGCATAAATATGGGATAATGGCTTCCCTCTGAGGGATTTGTAATGCTCCAATATCAAAAGACTTATGCATTAAAAATAACTAGAATGCATATCAGATTAGCCTCTTCACACTTCAGAATTATGCAGCTTGGAAGAGCACAAACATAGTGACAGTGTAATTCCCATTTGTTACTTCCTGGACCTCCTGTGAAACAGTTTTTTTCCAAAATAAAACATCCCAAATAATTTATTAAAAAGGAAATTATTAATCTCTTTATGAACATATTATCAATTTTTCACTTATAAATAAAACCATTTAAATAAGCAGTCTAATAGTAAATCTGTGTAAGCAATTAATGGATCCATGGAGCTTTTCAGTTAAAAGACATGAGCTCATACTACTCTGAGAATCTTTCTTGTACACAAACAGCGGGATCAGGCCAAGGAATGTTGCCAAGTTTCATTTCTGTACTTGCCTTCTTATACAGATCTCATACATTAAAGTCACAGACATGTCATTTACCCAGCAGACAGTATTTCACTCCATAGGAGGCAGAAAAAAGCTAAGAAACTTCTTTCCATCTCCTTCATTGCAAGATTGTTGCTCTCAGGAAGGTTTTGTGCAGCCTTGTGTAAAATGGCTCAGCAATGGGACCAACCTCATTCCCCTGGAAAAACATAGTTCTCAGACTAGGAGGGCTCGATGTTGCTGAAATTCCCCTGACGAACAGGATCCACTTTACTTGGCTCACTATCCATCCCATTTACAAACATTAAACTACTGATCCTGCAAGACACCGAGTGCCTCCAGTTCCCACTGAAATGGAGTATAATCTTGCAACAGGACAATTTATACTACAGTTATTTGCCTCTTTCCACCTTAGGAGTAGATTTCCTGATAAATTAATGCATGTTAAGCCACAGTTAACTTTTAAACAGCAAAAACTTTGCATGGGAGTGCTTCCTCTCGGAAGAGTTTGCAAAGAGCAGCAGCCTGCAGAGGATTTCCAAGTGACAGATCTCTTCTGCTAAAATGCATTCAGGACAAAGCCAGACAACTTCACAAGGGGTGGAGTCCTTGAACTGGAAAGAAAAAAGTTTCCCCATGCTCATATTTTCCTGATCAACCTGCAGTTTGAGTATGACCCAGTGATCCCAATACACCACCTTGTTCACAGGACAACATTGGCCTCTGTCTCTACCACACTTACCTCAGCTTGGTGACCTCTGCAGGAAACAGCAACAAGCCTGTTCCTTAGATGCTGTTTTTTTGAATGCTATCTCTCTTGCCAACCCTAAAGCTGGTCTTAATCATTACAAAAACATCATTATCTGAGGTTAAACAGAAGATTTCTCTTCATGGATTTCTGTAAGCATCTCATTTTAGTTACGTAGGACTTTCCAATCCCATCGGTACAATGAGATCTTAAGCTTCTGGCAGCAACGGCCTTTTTCCTGATGTCATCAGATTTGAAGAACTTAGGAATTAATAAAGTTCTACACATCCTTCTTCTCCAAGCACCTCCTCTGCCTCTCATCTTATAGCCAGCTATCCTGACTGATCACCAGTCTGTCTAGATTAAACAAGCATTAAAGAACATGTCAGTAAGCCAAGTTGTAGTTACTCTTCCCCACACCCTAAGATTAAGCTAACTCTAAGCTTAAGCATTACACCATCACTGTGACCCATGCCTAACTTAATATATGACTTTCACCTCTAGCAGAACATGCTTCTTGAAGCTGGATAGAAATCTCTTTACACTACTTCAGATGGCAAGGTCTACAGGGCTTCATAATGAGTTCTCGGGCAGGTTGATGAACTGATTTGGACTGGGAAATTTAACATGGTGGTACGAATACTAATCAGAGAAAAGATATGGCTAGGATTAGGGTAATGCTATGGACAGAAGTGGCTGCAGAATTGAGTTTATTGCTAAATTCTACAAGACGTGGTGAGTTAATAGGACTGACAGTGTTTGCAGTGGTAAATGTCTCGTGTTTATTGGAGGGTAAGACTGGAAATGGTCAAGGGTAGCTTTGGGGTTTAAGCTTGAGTGAGGGTGAAAGTTTAGACCTCCAGGCATTAAAGTACAGTTATTTCAGGACTTCAGCATTTAGGACACAGTCCTCCACACTATTAAATGCCAGTCAAGCACACTTGCACAGGATCTGCTCAACTATAAGAGAATTCACTGCATGAGTTGGAGAGAAGCTTTCTTGCTAAGCAGAAGAGGGGTCATTAACAATGCTATAAATCGGCCTGACCCACACAATCTGTCTACCTACTATTCTGTCATATACCATGGATCAGGTTAGAACAGCGACAAGAGAACAAACTTGCCCATGGGGTAGTGTTCAACTGAGGCTTTTGGTTTCTCTTCAATACCTTTTGTGCTCTATAGTAAAGAAAACTGTGTCAAAGCAAACCTACAGCCACCATCCTATTATCATACCCACCATTTAATTTTAGCATAGTTCCTGTTGTACTTTTCACTTCTACTAATTGTCACGCTGAAAAAAACTCCCAGACAAAAACTCCAAGTTAATACAAAAATATATGAGTTAAGCATAAAACAATTTAGCACTATGGATGTAAGCTGTGCCATATCACTTAGTCTTTGGACCAACTGGTCTCTGTCATTCAGATGATTGTCCAAACTTCATTTGATTCACACAAAATCTTTGGTATGCCCATTGCTGGAATTTCCCTGGCTCTCATAAACAAATTACTGCTCAGCTCACAAATAGCATAGATACAAGAAGTCTTGAAAGCCATCTCTTACCTCTCCACTGGATGCCTCAAACTGAAGACACTCTTGAGTTTCTTCCTGAGACATAGCATCTTTGAGAACGTTTCTCAAGTCTCCTGCAAGAGATAGGACTGTTTCTTTTCTGTCCATTTACAAATTGGCGCAGTTTAGGTGTTTGCCAATTGGCGCAGTTTAGGTGTTTGCCAATTGGCACTACAGGTCTAGATCAGCAACTTCAAAAACTGAGCAGTTACCTTCGCTTGGTAAACACTGGAAATGAACAACGAGCTGAGAGTCACTGCCCATAAGGTAATTAGAAGAAAGAGCACATTCCAGGTGAGTTTGTTGCAAAGTCTGATCTGTTTTATGCAGATACCTTAATGCGATGGGCAGGGGACAAGAATTTCTATTATTTGGTTACTAAGCACTCTATTATTGAACTTTTTTCTAAGAGTTTTTCCCTGTTTTTTCCAAAATATCTGCTGTACCACTTAAGGGACATGCTGAAAGCAAAGATGTTCAGTTCATACACAGGAAAAAAAAAACAAAACAAAAAAACCACAAATGCAAGAAAAAGGAAATCCATCACTATCATTTACAGCACTATAAGTCTAGAAAAACAGATATGAAATAGTAGAACAATTCATACCACATATAAATTTACAATTAATAAAGACACACCTTAGGTAAATGCCACAACACCCATGAAATAGAGACTTGTTCTGCAGCTTCACTGCTGTGCTGTACCTGACTCTCTTGTATGTGAATTAATAATCTTCATCAATATTATCAAGTGACCAAAGGCAACTATATAGAGCACTGATTCTACGCATACTCATACCTGTGCTTGATTATGTGCATAAGCTGTCTCGTTAATGTCAATGAGACAACACATTCATCCAAAGTTAATTCAGAGGATAGTTATTTGCAGCATTAGCAATTTCTTTGTAATATGAAGCAGAGATCGAAACTGCAGTGTTGCTTATAGCAAACTTGATTTGAAAGACAGTTTCGTAGTTTCTCCTTATTTTTCTTTATATTTCATACTGTCAGTACACCCAGAAACTTATGTAAGATTTATTGTGTTACAATAAATCTAAGACTATATATACAATGAATTAAGTGAGCTAGTGTCATGGTTTAACCCCAGCCAGCAACTAAGCACCACGCAGCTGCTCACTCACTTTCCCCCCCACCCAGTGGGATGGAGGAGAGAATCAGAAGGAAAAAGGCAAAACTCATGGGTTGAGATAAGGATTGGAATATACAAAACAAGTGACGCACAATGCAATTGCTCACCACTCACCAAACAATGCCGAGTTAGTTCCCAAGCAGCGATCCCCCCACAGGCCAAGTGCCCCCAGTTTATATACTGGACATGACATCACATGGTATGGAATACCCCTTTAGCCTGTTTGGGCCAGCTGCCCTGGCTGTGTCCCCTCCCAACTTCTTGTGCGCCTCCAGCCTTCTTGCTGGCTGGGCATGAGCAGCTGAAAAATCCTTGACTTAGTCTAAACATTACTTGGCAACAACTGAAAACGTCACTGGGTTATCAACATTATTCTCATACTGAATCCAGAACATAACACTGTACCAGCTACTAGAAAGTAAATTAACTCTATCCCAGCCGAAACCAGGACAGCAAGCTTGTGTGTCCATATGAATAAGTATAAGAATAAATAAATACTTTGTAAAGAGGCCATAACACGAATTCTATACATGTCCAGTTTTTGGCCTAATCTAATCCTCCTTTGGTATCAAATTTTGTATAATACACATTTTATTGATAAACTAGCTATATAGTTATCCATAATTTGTACCAGAACTCCCCATGGCCCAATCCCAAAGCCTACAGGTTTTCCTGCAATGAAAAAAACATGAAAAATAGAGATTTTCAGTCTCAAAATTTTCTTTTCTGAACTGGAACTAGGCATGCCTGATGTCTGCATAGATGAGGTGCTCCTCCGTCTTTGTCTTTCAGGAGGCTTGATCTACAGATGTTCTCAAGACACACACAGAAGATATACCATCAGGGCTGGTTCCCTACAGCTTGTCGTCGTTGTCTTTTGTGCAGCTAATTAGTCATTACAGCACTCATGGAGGAACTGGATGGTTCCTTGTTTGCCTCTGAGGATCCAAACATACTCGTCTCCTGCAAGTATCCTAACGCTTAACGGCACTTAAGCCCAGCACTTTTGCTTACCTTGAGTGATTAATGTCAGATAACCGTCTAAAAACCTGGATGATATTCTCTGAGATAAGTGTGATAAGCATTAGTCTACAGGTCTATAGTTATTTTCTCCTTTTCTCTTCCCCCCTCCTAAGGCATCTTGAATTGACTTCACCTGCCAAAGAGCCTAAGAGAGTGAGCTGTGGGTTTGAATCTTCATAGCCTGAAGCACGTCCAGAGTGACTGCTCTAAGAGGCTAGGCTAGAAGAAATACACAGCTGTAGAAATAATTAACTTTTCTCCCTGTAAGGAGAGAGAACTTACTCCTTTGGAAGAAAGATTATAGATACCTGTCTTCAAGTGGATGTCTAACTTTTGGATTTGAAGGCAGCAAAGGCATCCACGTCGTGGAAGGGGATGACATTGCAAAAACATGCCTGTGCTCAGTGTTTCCATTTGGCTGTCTTGAAGTACCTCTGCAAATATTTCAGCAGCTTCCCACCCAAATAGGGTGGTGGGTTTGCATCTCATTCTGAGGTATGGATGTTCTCCTACCTGTTGTAAAAGGAAGCCTGGGAACAGCATGCAGTTTTCACTTCCAGAGCTGTTGCCTGAAGAGTGGGTTAAGCAGCCTCAGCCTTGTCACACCTCAGTCTTTGCAGATCCAGTCCAAGTGGTTTACTGGATCTGGTCCCTGTATCTTTCAGAAATTCAGCACTGTGCTCTCATATTTAAATATCCTTTTTCTTTAGCATGGAAATAGGCAGACTGCCATGTGCTTGATAAAGCCTGTTAATTTATATAATTTTAAATAAAAATAATTAAACTGATGGAAGAACAACTTGCTATCATTTTCATACTGAAAACAGCTATCACTTCCTTTTCATGATAAATGATGGCCTCTATTTTTTAATATCAGTCTCCAAATACATAAAAGTCATTTTCATACTTAGTTTTCATCTTTGCTTCATGGCAAATTAAAATTACAATCCATTTAGATCTTCCATGGTAGCAGATTTATGCAGTAGAATCACTGAGGCAATAGATTCAGATTTCCCCCCCTTCCTGTAAGCAGAATATTCAATATGAATGTAATTAAGACCTGAATGCAAAATCTATGAAATTTACTAAAATATATATGAAACGGAATAGAGATCAATGTTTGCATCTCAGTAAGAATGGTTGCTAAGCTATAACAAAACAGCACTCCTGTAAAATGGAAGGAAGCAATCTTGCGATACAAATGAAAAGAGAAATTGTGTCACATGGTCTATTCTACTAAGATAGAACATCATTTCATATACGGTATCAAAATTAAATTAAACTGGCTATTCTTTCCTATTATTCATTAGCATTTCAGATTTTCAAAGCCTTTACTTTTTCAGTTTCAGCATTGTTACTGAAGAAGACTAACGTGGCTGCTTATTTCAGCCTTTCTTTAATTTTCTCCTGATAGATTTTCAATGCAGCTCTATTTTTCTGCAAATGAAAGCAAATTACTCCATACATTCCTCATCCTTTCTTCATGCCACAGCATCAATCATACTGAAGGCAATACATTTTCTTAATATTAATTTTGTAAAACCCATTGAGCAAAAATGACACCAATTCATTCATGTTTGTGGATCTAAAGAAACCAAATAAGTAGTTAACTTTCTGGCCAATGCTAACTAGGTTCTGCATACCAGGAGAGCGCCAACAATGTCCTAAGTAGTTTCCAATATTTAAGGCTTAATTCTCCTAAAACATAAATAAGAACACTTCATTATTGTATCATCCTGAATCTGACCTTCATAATGTAATTTTACATTCCAGAGCTGGTTTGGGAAAAAAAATAATCCAACAAAACATTTTTCTTTAGAATTTGCCCTTTTGTTGAAAACAGAGCACTTGGGGGGGGGGGGGGGCAGAATCAGTTTGTATAGATTTTTTATAAGGTTGCTTGAAACTTGTATAGTTTCCTACCAGCCCACCAACTTAACTCCCTAACAACCTACTGAGCCAAAGCCCTTGAACTGTGGCAATGATGGTGCTGACATCCTGTCCCTTCTTTATCATATCAGCCCCAGAGATGAAACCTCCCTACACAGCCAGCCTCACTGAGTTAACTTGGTGACAAGTTTCATTGTTTTCAACCATTGGAAGAAAAAAAGTCTCCACCTTTTAACTGTAGGATGCCTTCAATAGGTGGTTCATCTAGTATTTTCCTACAGGGTGAAGTTATTGCAGTAATTTTTAGAGGCCCAGAGTGGCTTTTCAGTGTTATGGTTTATTTTCATTACTTTACTTTTAAGAAGTGACAGATCAATGATCAGAAAAAAAGTTTAGGAAAGAAAAATCTTTTTCTGCTCCTGAAAGAATTCATATTCCTGCAAAGTACACTACTATATTATCAGGTTACTTGCTGAAGCACAGAAATCCACTTTTATATCAATAAAAGCAAAATCAAAATCAACCTACACTACATTAGGTCGGGGGGGGGGTACTGATTTTCTTTGGATGAGCTATAACAGAAATATATTATTCTTCTTGCCTCTCATATAAAGGTATGGAGGTAATGACAAAGAATGAATTTAGATTCCTGTTCAGTTTTGGATATGGAGCTAGCTAGCTAGCACTTCAAAGACAACATAGCAAAACAACGTACTTCCTCAGCCCTGCTGCTTGACACAGAGGTGTTTTGGCTTAGGCAGACATCTGACAAGGGATATATCAACCTAATTGAGTAATGTTTTGGCAAAATTTCTAAGTATTTTTTAACTGTCTCATAAAAGGGAATTGGACAATGTCAGCTAAAGCAGTACTTCCATTTCTGCCATAAACATAGCAGAGTGCAAGGAAACTTTTTTCCCAATGTCCACATCCAAGAAAGGAACCTGGAAAGAACTTTTATTAATAGTAAAAATTTTCTTCCTTATTGCCATTTCTGCTTCAAACAATTTCCTGTCCTCATCTTTTTTCAAACAAAAGTCGGGTAATTTGTGTGCAAGGAGTGTTGTACAACCTTGCTGCTGCTTCTCCCATTTCCTTTCATGAAAGAGTTCCCATTAAATTCAATGTGCTGGGATGAAACTCTTGTGTAAGACTGCATCCTTTCTTATTCAGATCAACAAATAGATGGTATCATTGCTAAGACCGAAAAGCTAGTGTTCAAAAAAAGTCAGATGGATCCTTTTCTGAATTACTTAATGTAATAATTGCACACTTTCTAACTGTAGAATCACTGGGGGGGGGGGGGGGGTGTAAAAAAAAACCACCAACTGTGTTAAGAATCCAGATTGACTGCATTGCGCTGGCATCTAAAAAAAATGTAATTTCCATTTATGAATTGTAGTAGTTTGCTACAGACATCACAATACAGTTATGCCTTTCAGAAACAAGCTTTCAAGTTGTATCGTTCAAAATACATAGTAGAGGTGAATCAATGGGAAAAAATTATCACAAAAAGATGTCTGAGTAGATCTTTGAAGAATGAATGCATTTTTTTAATTCAAGTACTGTTAGAAAGTTAGAAACATATACCATTTGTATGAATAATATATTAATTAGGGGTATGGAATTCCATTAATCTATGCGGAGATAACTATTATCAGTGCTAACGGAACAAGAAAGAAAATGCAAGCATGAAAAGGAAATTACATTGTTATTCTGTCAGATGTATTGATCAATGGAAAAGCATTTACAGCACTAAAATATATACTTGCTGTTATGGCAATGCTGGCAATGAGTCTAGAGAACACAGATTATTAGGATGGCTTTTTTTTTTCTTTTCAGGTAATCTGGGCAAGGAAAACCTTTATAGAAATTCAAAAGCTACTTGCTGAAAGAGCATAACAGATCATCTATCTTCATCAGTCCCCCAGAAGACCTCAGACATATTATAGGGAGAAAAATCACCACCAACCACATGTGAACATGCTGAATCCAAGGAGTCTTCTGAAGTATTAACCTCAAAGGTAGAATGCATTTCTCTGCACTAAGGAGACATGCTATGTTTCTACTCTCTCCTAGAAGCCCTGCATGCCTCTGAACTGAAAGCTCAACACAATCACTGATCATGTATTCCAACTATGTAGAGAAAAGCAGACAGAGGGTTTTTACTTGACTAGAGATCCAGTAAACCATATACTTAAATTAATAAAAATTCCCCAAATGTGCATTTTCTCTCTTGTTCCATTACTTAATCAGATTTTTGTCAAAACAGATTAAACAATTAACATAACCTTCAGACACTGCAATCTCCAAAGAAAAAAAGTCTCTCTTCCTCCAAGCAATGATTAACCAAGCAGAGACTGTACCCTCCTCTTGTGCCTTAGCCCTCCATATAACAGTCCCAACAGCTGTTGGGTTATAAGCCATTTAGACTGATATCTGCTTGTCAGAATACAGTTCTTGATGGTTCCCTAGTGCCTTTGCCTAAATAGATAGCTTTTACTGATAAATGATAACATTATGTTATATACTCACTTAACACTGCCAGCGAGACACAACTGAGCCCATCACAAAAGTGCTAAGCAGTGATAAGGTAGTTTTTTGAAACTGATTTGCAAGGAAAATAGATTGTGCATAGCAAGTCTCACAGAAAATGCACAAACCTTTGTAAAACATTCAGGAAATTTTAATGGAAACATACCAGAAATGTGAACCTGAAAAGTCACTCATCATGTATTCTCAGGTGACATAATACTCCCTGAATGTTATTGATAATGAAGCTTTCTTCAGCCAACAGTTTCCATATTCTTGTGGGAGTATACTTATCTTTGTGACATTTTCCCCTAAACAAAAAGCCAGAAATGTCAGAGCATTTTTTTAAAATATAAAAAGGAAAACTTGGGAAACAGTTCACATGTATATACCTAAACAAAACAAAAGGGGAAAAAAAAAAAAAAAAAGAGAGAGAGAAACTGAGAAAGAGAACTTAATAGCAAATGCATAGTGTATCTACCATGAGAGAAAAAATCGTTGGAATCAGTCTCAAGAACTGCTTTTTATCTATCTCATGGGCAATTATTTAGTCACAAAATGTCATTCTGAGAAAACAAAGTACAAGATTAAAAGGTGAGGTGATACTTCCTTAAGTTCTTTGTGTTTTTATGCTTTGGATCTCATGTTTTGAAAACTGGGAGTAAATAATTTTGTCCTTCTCTCTGTCTTACTAATACATGGAAGGCAGGTTTATACATCATACCTATTTTGAACCCTACAAACTCCTTCACAGTATTTTTTCATCTGTTTCTTTTCTTCTGTAAATTCATTACTCTTATAGTAAGAAAGATATATGAGGACTTAAAAAAAAGTGTCAGAAGAATCTTTGATTCCCACAATAAAAATTCCTAGGACACTAAAACATTTTATTTGAATTATTGCTGAACTTGATGACATCTGTGTAAACCAAACATTTTGCAACTAAAATATCTGCATTTTCTCCAAAGAAACATGTTCATTTTTCTTTCCCTATATTCATCAAGGCTCTAGCAATTGTTTTAAAGTCTTTCTACAACTGGAAAGTAATAAAAACAAAACAAAACAAAGTAAAAAAAAAAAATTGCAGAATACGCTCTATAGGAAAAATCTGTATTTACACTTATTTAGTGCTTTATTTCTTTTTCTTAGACTAGGATCAGAATTGTTTTGACATGATATTTTTATTTAAAATCAATGTTACATTCAAGTCACCAGCTCCTGGGGAATTCTAAGCAAAGGAAAAACTCATCAGGACAGTATAATTTTTTAACCAAAATCTACTTCATGTTTCATTTACATTGGGGACCCAACAATCAGAAAGTGCTATCAGTGTAATCTAGAACCTGAAAGCTGTATCTTCTTTAAAATATTATTAGCAAAGTCTTCTACTGTGACTAGTTTCTTCTTTTGCCTGTATAAAAAAAAGCAAAGCCAAACAAAGGTAGCACCAGACAATTAGGAAACTCCCAAATTCCTTTCATGTTCTTAGCATGAACTTCCACCTGTCAGAGACAAACGTTTCCAAGGAGACAGAGGAAATAAAACTGAATTCATTAGTATGGTACAAATGATAGTAAATTACAATAATAAAAAAGGTCACTGCAAAGATGGCACCTTTCTGTTTATTTACTGGAATTTAAAAAAAAAAATATATGCTTTCACTTGTACGAGAACCTGAGCTATCTTTAGAAAAATCGAGTGTCTAAACATTCACATACTGACTTTTCCTGCAGCTGCCTGAAAGCTCAGTTAGGTGAAAAGGTATTTGGACTCCTATTCTCATAAGATCATTGGACAGCTCAAGCTGGAAGGGACCTCAGAAGGTCTCTAGTCTAACCTCTTCTTCAAAACAGGATCAGCTACAAGGTCAGACCAGGTTGCTCAACTCTTCCCTCTACAAACTGAGTCTTCCTCCTCTGTCTCTCTCCAGCAGGTCAATGAAGTGTTAAAGGTAAGATCATTTAGAGCATTTTCCATTTGGGTAAAAGGACAAGAAACTCCTGTGGCAGCTCTATCTTGCCACCCCATGATGCAGAGTGGGGGATTGGCATCTGGACATCTGCATTGCAAGCAGTCATTGACACAACAAATCCTCTGGCAATATCCTGAAAACAGAGTACTGTGTGTCTTGCTTTGACGTGTCACCTGCTCTTCAGGGAGAAGGACTGGAGGACAGTTTCCAAATTGCAAGCAGTAGAACTGAGGGGAAATCACAGGATTTTGGAGACAACATGGAGTTTTGATTCTTCAGAGCAGATAGCCTCCTGCCTCCTGGTAAATCAGGAATCCAGTGTATATGGGAACAAGTGATACAAGTGGACTAAAGAAGAGTTCACAGCTCATCGAGGCCAGCTTCCCTTGTCCATGAGGCAGCAGTGCATTTTGAACAGAGAAAGCCTTTCTCCATTAAAGGTTCCTCATTCTTGCTCTCTGTCCTCTTTTATGGAGGTCCTTCCCGGGCACCTTAGCTTGTTCACGCATGCTCCAATGACAGAGGTGGGCAGATGTGCAGATACTCCTTTTCTGGTTAGCATTCCCTGTAGGCTACCTGCAGGCAGCAACATGCTCCCTATAGATAATTTTTCTGAGGTACCTAATTCTTCCTCTATTGTGCAATAAATCCTGGTGTCATACTAGGATCCTGTTACAGCAACAGCACATTTAAATATTATAATCACTAATATTATGGAGTATTCTGTAATCTAGGTTTTGAGTGGCTATGACTCCTGAAACTGGGGACCATTCAGAAAGCTTTAAAACAAGAGAAGGTAGTTTAAATGTGCAATAACAAAAATTCAGGCAACAGGACAGAAAACTAGGGCTTGGGCAAAGCTATCAGTTGGAGGTGCCTTCAAATCAGGCTCCAGAGAACGTAATTGGCTCTATGGAAAGGAAGGGAGAAAAGATGATCTTGCGCTCTTTATATCTACAGGAAAAAGGTCATGAACTCCAAACAAAAGCAAGATTTTTAATATTTAAATTTAACACAAAATATTTTGTGAATCATCCTCATAAACATGTTAAGCCAGTACCATTTTTGTCAAAAGGAGCTTTGCTCAGTATTAGCCTCAGTTGTGAGCACAGTGATCCTGCAAAGCTTCAACGCAGAACAAAAGGCAGAACTTTATCCATTGCCCACCCTCAAGAATACTTAAACAGGCTGTGGAGCATTCAGCTTTCAGGGTCCCACTTCAGTTTCCATCACGGTAATCACAAGACTGCCATCAGCCTCAAGCATTCTGGAGCTTTGCAGTGGAGCGTCAAGTTAGGACTCCAATCCTGACGAAATAATTTCTGCCTCTGGCATATCCATGAAAAGTACCTTATCATCATTTGGCCCATTAAATCAGTTTATTATTTTACAGGAGCCATTTACTCCTAATAGTAATACCTCATCACTGATAGTATTATCTGCTTCAGGAGCACAGTATGGCTTGTTTTTTAGACTTGATTGCTCAATGTGGCTTGAAGGAAAATCTCTCCACATTTTTAATTTGATTGAACTGTTCTTTATCTTTGAGAAGACGGCTGAAAATGAAATATGCTATGTCTGCCAGTAGCTGCTTGTGCTATTATCTTGTACTTACATTATCTACTTGGTTATTTTTTCTTTCAGATTGAAGTTTTAATTTTTATAGACTGTGATCTGAGCATTAGTAGCTTAATAAATCAACAAGAAAGGAAGTCATGAAAGAAGGCTAAGGACTGCTCAGATAATGAAAGGAAACACAAGAATAGTTTTCCTTACAGATGGCCTTTAAAGTGAATGAGCAGTGGAGATTGTCCCTGGTCAGAGGTGCCATAGCATAAAAATATAGTGAGTGAGAACAAGCAGGAAGGGTCATACTGTGCCCTCAGATGCACTCAGAGGACTCCCATTGATTCCAATCAGAGCCGGATGCCAAAATCTTATGGCAGAATTTAACCCCGAGCAACCTTTTCAAACAGCAGACCAAACTGTGGTTTCAGATACACACGCACAGTTCCCAAAAGACCGAGAGGTTGCAAGTGCTTTGTGTTTCTCACTTGCTTTCCAGCCCTGCTTTTCTTCACCAGGGACCTCTTGTTGGCTTAAGTCTGAACTTTGCTTATAGACTGCATTCACAGGCTGCTTACCACTGCTAGGCCTTCTGCCATATGTCCATGTGTCATCCCCCCCCCCCAAAATCAGAGGTACATAAAAATGCTTTCAATTATATCAAAAAATACTACCATACTTCTGAAATACTTGTCACGCCTTTCATAGCTATGTCAAAAGCAAGCAGGTCCATGGTAAAGAAACACCTACCTCAGGTGCCACACAGCAGATGAAAGTGATTGAGGGGGGTGAAATTAGCATAAACAGTTTATTCTTTAAATACATATTCTTCTTGCAATGAATTATGACCGGTTTAGACTGGGACATTTGGACTTTTGAGCAGAGTATCCTACAAATTTAACTCCACCCACCCATTTTTAGCCACAGTATGCAAGCCTAAAAAAATTCTTTCCACTCAAGACACTTATTTTGCATACATACTACCCTAAAATTCTTTACATCCTACCTGGAATTTTCCAGGTGATTAAACCTGACAGTCTGTCCTGTGCCAAAACAATCCAGGAAAAAAATAGAATGCTAATTAACTAAAAGTATTGGCTATGTAGTGTGCATCATAAAGGATCCAGCCAGTTCATCTTGGTACATTCAACTTAAATTTCTAAAACTAAATTTGAATAGTTATTGGTATTCCTCAAGTGCTCGTATTAGCATAGCAATATCTGTGCAGAGCCTGTCAAGCACAGACCACGTGTGTCTGGCTGGAGGACGGGGGAGGGTCTTGGTACTAAATGCCAGGCCACAGCAGGATTACACGATATACCACAAAAGATACTGAGAAAGGCAACCTCTGGTAACACCAGGCGCATGCCTGGAATAGTCTCAGTGGCTATGGGACAGGAAAGCAAGATCTGTAGTGACAGCTATAAGAGTCAAGCCAGATCTGTGACAGGTAAAGTTGTAATAGTTTTAGGATTCCCATAAACAGAATAAATTCTGATAACCAGCAGCAGGAGTGGGTGCTAGCCAGTTAGTCTTCTCCAGGTGCATTGACCAGCTTATTGATGAGCTCCTCAAAAGAGTTAATAAATGTATTCATTTCCCCCCCAGATATCCACTCACACCAACTTATGCATGCATTTTACAACATTTGATGTGCAGCTTTTCCATCTGTCTCAGTTGCTACTGACAGTGCTCATGTGTCTGTGCCTCACCTCATACTGACTGTGTTTAGGAGTTAGAAATCACTATGTATGCAGGTGGTGTGCAATCCATGGTACCAGCAAACAGATGTGGGAGCTAAGTACTCAGGATCATGTCATGATTCGTTATATGAAGATAGACTGATATTGCATAGCTTTACGAATATGGCAATATTTAAAGTAGTTAGCTTCTAAGTAACTATATTTTCTTTTATAAGCAAAATTAATTGTTGTATTGTAAAACTTTTTATGCCTAGAACAGAAATTATCCACTTCAAAACATCATGAATTATTTCATTTCCAATTTCCTCATTTGTTCATAGAAATAAATTCAGATGAGCCCCCTAATCTTATAAGTTTAACTAATGAAATTTTTTTTTTATTCTTTAACAAAGAAACAAACCCAGATACACCAAGAAATCCAGTAGAAAGGGTTTGCCCTTTAAATGTTTGAGGAAAGTTTCTGATATGCTATACTTTCTGTATTTTTTGCTATTTAACATGATCTCTCTAAGCAGGAAGTAATGAGTCAAAAATAATAATTTATTGTAGTCAAGAAGATATATTTGATCAAACAAGGTAATTCATCAGTAAGTCCTGCTGAATTATGTACAGATTTACATAATGTTTAAGATGTTGTATGTATGTAAAAAAATGTTATCTTTCCCAAATCTAATATTATGTGACTGTCTCTTATTTTTACTCTTACTCAGAACTGAACGGACTTACTGTGAATCTTCCTTGTACAGAATTTTTTAAAGAAACTAATTCCATATCTTTCTAATCTTCTAGCTGGTATTTTATAAAACTTCAGAATTATAAAAATTCATCTTATTTCTGCACTTACACATTCAGGTAGTATTTTTTCTATTAATCAAGCTGTCTTGGTAGACACCTCTAATGCTGATATGGTAGTGATTCTCCACCCACCCACCCCCCAAAGATATTAATCAAATCAGCAACTCTTTGCGAAGTTTTCTTCTAGCCCTTTCACCAATTTTTTTTTTAAACAAATGGTTTTTGTCATTGTGATTTATACCCATAGCAGCTCACAGTAAAATTACATTTGCTGTGTAACCATCTAACAGCTCAGCTATCCCTTGTCAACAGTCTGGGCAGTTTGAGTACCAAGTCAAGACATCCTGAATTCAAAGCCCAGGAGTTTGTCAAGCCCTCAGTCTGGCCTTTAGGCGGTGTATTTTTTTTTTTTTTTTTTTTTTTTTTTTAATACCTGGCTTTTGGGCATGAGAAGCCGAAACCCAAAGTCAGGAACTGAGGTTTCTGAGATTCCCAGGGAAAAGTGGGTACCACATGAGGGGTGCCCAAAACCCAGTGCGCTAGCCAGCAGGACACGCCCAAGTTCTGACTCCTCTTGGGAGCTCGGAAACCCAGCTCAGGTCTGGCTCAGGAGACTATGTTGCTTCTACAGGAAACACCGCTTACAGATTTCATCTCACCTAAGCATTGAGACTAGACAGCTGGAGGAACAAGCAAACTGTAATAGCCATAAAAACCTTTGGTACAAGGACCACAGCTCGGACTACGGAACCAGTCTCCTCTCACTTGCCTCCTGGTTGCCATGTGTTTGCTACGTGATGACAGGCTTGCATGGTGAGAGGCAGGGTGCCATGCTCCTCTCCTCCACCCCAGCTCACACCTCAGTGTCTAGGCTGACTCCATGGAGGCCTACTTGAGGCTATTCTACAAAAAATTAGGGAGCTAATGTTGCCAGCTGCAATTTTTCATTGAGTGGTCAGAGCTACTCTTGTTTGCAGCATCTGGTAGATATACTCAGAGGATTACCTAAAGGACGGAAACAATTTTTCGGTCATTCCACCTGGCTGAGCCAAGCATTGACCTCAGCACATGTTTTTCTCTACCAGGGCACCAGGCAAACGGAAGGAACGCCCAAAAGGCACAAGATTACTAGTCATAGCCCCTTACACAAATATCAGTCTCATGATCTTTATCAATCCCTTCCTGTTTGCCTGAGGAGTCCAAGCTGTCTGCAGGATATGCCGCAAAGTAAAATGAAGATGTAATACCCAAATGAAACCCAGGCATGTCCCGAGGGCAGCCTTAGCGCTACCTTTGTGCCTTTATGCTGGGACACACATGCACCAGTGCAATCTTCCCATGCTGCTCGCCCCCAGCACTCTGCAGCTTGCACTCCAGCAGCTTTGGTGCATGGGTTACATGAAATTCAAAACCTACTGACAGCTGCAAGTGCTAAAAAGTTAGTTTTCCAGATTGTAAGAGTCTTTGGGAAAAAAAAAAAAAAAAAAAAAAAGACTCTTTTTGGAGAAAAAGAAAGAAAGGAAAAAAAATGGCTAGGCATTTTTTAAACTGAAAAACATTTTTTTAATTTATTCCTGCTTCTATCTCATCTCTCCTGATGTGGTATGCTTTTTGGTTGCATGCTGAACAATTGAGCTTTGCTTACCCTTAGCAATTCTGCAGTTCTGTTACTTTAAACTCAATTCAACTACTTGAGTTTAAATCATAGACTTCAAATTTCACTGCACAAAGCATGAGCAGATTTTTAATTCCTACAGTTTTTAACCACACATAATTCAAAGTAACGTTAGGTGCACTTTCAACTCTAGTTTTAAAAATAATAACAAAATTAGGTGTTTTATCTTTTTGGATGCTTCTGGCTAAATACATTTAAATAAATCAATATCCACAACAAGAAGCACAATTTTAAGGTGACTTACAATACACATAGACAAGAACAGCTCAATAGATCTGGCATACAAAGTATATTAGTCATAATGGACCAACTGGCAAGAAGTCAAGAATCACTTGCTGCATGTTATTTTTAGGGATAATGATAAAAGGAGACCATTTGCATTAAAGATTGTTGTTTAAATGAAATACAATTTATAACACAGGAATACACCATCCATAGAAAGATTGAATACTCAAGCAGCTTCAAAATATTTTCAAAATACTCTAGAAAACTACAGCCCTAGAAAACCAAAAGTTTTCAAGTCATAAAAATCATTTTTAAAATTTCAAATGCAATCTTCATGTGAAACTTTTTTTTTACAGTATAAATACCTTTTTTTTACCTGATGACATAAAAGTAAATTGTCAGATCCTCTCTTCCTTAATAAGCTCAGTCTCCCAGTCAGATTCAAGAGTAACTTTGCCCAGATCATTACCACCTGCTCCACTCTCCTAAGAAGACTTTTCAATCCACATCAGCTAATTGATATCAACACGTGTTTTATTTATGCTTGCTGCTGGCTGACAGTAAGCTGCAGCTGCTTTTCAAAGAAGAGAAACTTGAAACACGAACTAAGGTTGAATTTAACCCACCTGTGCTGTTCTAAAGTTGTAATGTAAATATACACATTTAAAAGTTGAATGGAAAATGGCATTTTTCCCTACAGAACTATGCACCAAAGTTTTCCAGTCCAAATAAATTATAATAAATTTGGAAAAAAATTCAAGCATTTTGGCTTTTTTTGGTGTATTGTCATCTAATTTTCAAAAAAAATCTGACTTCCCATAGTAAGAAAGGAGAAAGAATTCAGATTAAATTCCCCATATTTATTTTTCAATTTTCTGGATATTTTTCAGATAGTAAAAATATGTGCAGCTTTCTCTTAATTAAAGAGAAAGAAAATTTGTGAAATGTATAATTTTAAGAAATGGAAGTTACTTTCTCTCTTCCTCACTTTCTCAGGACATGAGAAGGTGAAAACAGATAATGCTTTCCCACTCTCAAGCCAAGGATTTCCATAACTACAGGAATGTATCTGGATTTTTCTGAATTCACTCACTTTTAAAATATTTAGAAGTGGTGATTTTTTTAAAGAACACTGAATTGTACTACCTTTTTTCCACTGAGAAAACCCTATTCATAGGAAAAAAAGTTCTGATCAGGACAGAGATTTCTAGCAAGCGTGTTAAAGACCCATTACCCAGTTTTTATTCACAGAATGGAGTCTTAAGGGGACAACATTATTCTCTTTGACACCATATATTCTGCAATTCAGATATATATTACAGGTGTATTTTTAGACTCTAGAGTAACATAGGCATTATGAGTTGAAAGATCAGGGAGAACAGACATTAAATTAAAAGCCAGAAATCTCTAATCACACCTTACACGTGCACAGAGCTTGTTTCATTTTACATACACATCCATACAGGGACAGAATCAGTCCCTTATTAGAGAGGATGTACACAAAAAAATAAAGCATAATACCTGAAAATATTTTTATTGTTGATGTACAGAGTATTTCTTACAAACATCTTTGTAGAAAACTTTTTTAATAACTATGCAAGTGGAAGTCATCTCAATCCTTAACTCTTCTGGAGTATGATACATAGTCTGGGTAGCCTGAGCAATTTGCCACCCTGTATTGCTAACAACATCGCCAACTGAGCAATTGTTTGGAAATGGGACTACACTTCCAACAGTTCTCAATCCCCATGTGTCCTGGTTTCAGCTGGGATATAGTTGATTGTCTTCCTGGTAGCTGGTATAGTGCTATGTTTTGGGTTCAGTGTGAGAAGAATGTTGATAACACACTGATGTTTTCAGTTGTTGCTAAGTAGTGTTTAGACTAAGTCAGGGATTTTTCAGCTTCTCATGCCCAGCCAGCAAGAAGGCTAGAGGGGCACAAGAAGTTGGGAGGGGACACAGCCAGGGCAGCTGACCCAAAATGGCCAAAGGGGTATTCCATACCATGTGACTTCATGTCCAGTATATAAACTGGGGGGAGCTGGCCTGGGGGGATCACTGCTCAGGACCTGGCTGGGCATAGGTCAGCAAGTGGTGAGCAATTGCATTGTGCATCACTTGTTTTGTATATTCCAATCCTTTTATTATTATCATTATTGTAATTTTATTATTATTATCTTCATTAGTTTCTTCCTTTCTGTCCTATTAAACTGTCTTTATCTCAACCCATAAGTTCTACTGTTTTTTCCCCTATTCTCTCCCCAATCCCACTAGGGGAGCGGGGGTGGGGAAGTGAGCAAGCAGCTGCATGGTGCTTAGTTGCTGGCTGGGATTAAACCACAACACCATGTTTTTTGTAAGGGTGAAGATATAATGAGTTTAATAAGAGGGTGTGCACCAGAATTCCATAATTCCATGGCAATCTGGAATAAATCTGGCTTTGATTACTTTGGAGATGCAAGTTCTAATGCATAAATGGCTGATTACATAGAAATTACCTATTTTTTTGAGAAATATTTTGGCAGTAGCAGGCAGCAAAGCAACAAATTTAAAAAAAGAAGGGAAAGGTTTTGGTGAGACATGGACAAAACACTCTGGGTGGCCCATTGACCTGTGTGACAAAAAATTCATGAACTTGACTGATAAACTCTATTGTGGGGTTAGAAAAAGTACAGTTAAATCCATGTTTGCAAATTGCACAACTGTATTTTCTGGCATTAACTGGAATCAGAAGCAAACTTACTGGAATGCAGGAAATTAGCTGAAATGAAAAGAACACTGCTGACCTCAGGCTCTGTCCAGAATCAAATGTTATGATCTTAGAAACATCTGGAAAGAAATCAACAGTGTTTTTAATGTTCTTGAGAGTTGTTTTTTCACCTCCTGCATGATCCTGAATTCTCTGAAGTTAAGCGAGGCAATATTTCAGCCTTACGTCTTTTCTGTTCTGTCACTCTCCACCGTCTTGGTAAAAATCAGCAGCATTGGTGTGCAGACAGAAAGAATGAAAAGAAAAATGCATATTGTTCAGATACAGCCCCAAGAGAAATCACAATACCAGACTCACTTGGTGGGGATTTTGGGGGGTATTTGCTACGCTGTTCGAATCTGTACTAAGTAGCTAATTACGACAAAGAATAACCCAAGGTTTATGCCCTGTGGCTTGAGAGGTTGGAGTCGCCCCAGCCTAAAAAGGCAGGATTCAATTTTCTGTGCCTATGTTTCTCCACCTGGTAAATTGGCTGGTTTGCTCCAAACATTAGCTGGAATATAAATCAATAAGCAGGTGGTGTAGACAATCAGATATGTGAATGCAAGTGCAAGCTGGAACCCTAATTTAACACGACACTGCAGACTGCAATAAAGTCTGATCTGGAGTGGAGTTTCTTAACACCAAGCTCAGTCCTATGACTAACCATGTGGATTCCTACAATGAATCTATCCATAAAGTGGCACTATGAATTGTTTTATCAGTGAAGCATTAAACCTGCTGCCACAATATGTTAATCTAGAAATTCTCTACTATCCTCATAAGTTTTCTGTTTGTGTTGCAAATAAAGTGCTATTACCCTTTGCTTGTACCTACCTATGTAAATAGCCAGAGGAAATTTAAACAATGTTCTACTTCAGTGTCTGTCTTTGTGGCATTAGCTTGAACTCCCAACTATAAAAATGAAACATGAATGGCATGATAGGCAAAATTTGTCGATGAAGAAATTTTCTTATTTTTAGAGCAGGGATCAGATTAACCTTTGTAAAGCCATAAAATACAGAAATACACAGAAATCTTGGAGTTACTTATGCTTCTTAAGTGAGGCAACATCTGGTCTTGCCAGTTAATTATCACCTCCAGGAGAGTAATGGGTCGCTAGTACGGGGCAATGCTATAATGGCTGGTGAGGAAGGCCTGAGGTGAGGCTATGAGTAGATCATAAGCACAGCCGAGACTGTGGAGCTCTTCACTTGCCCACTCTAAATTATCAGCTTCAGGCTATTGTCAGCATCAGATCCACAGCAGATTTCTAAAGCAAATGCCTTACATATAGTTCTAATGAGTACTTGCAAACTTTGAGGGAAAATTCCTGATCCAAGACTTCCAGTGTAAACATTACTTTTTGGATTACCTCACTGCTCAAGACTTGTTTCCCTAATTCAAGATAATTTAAAAATATTTCATTTTCAGCACTAGTGATCAACATTTTTGACAACTCAGACTCTGGTTTAAAACACTGATAGACTAAAATGGAAATATTTGTAATGTCCATTAATACCAAAATAATATGCCTAAATACAGAAAAAATCTGTCTGCCTGCTTGCATACCATCAGTCTTATCACCACCAGGTCAGACCTCTGCTGTGCCAGGCTGTGCCTTTTGTGTGAAAGGCAAAAAGGGAGATTGGACACATGAAAATTTTGGTAAAATATACTCCTCCAAGAGCCTTCCAAGACACACTGTTCTCTACAGTAGTCATTAGAGAAATGCTGTCTCAGAGAATAACAGATGTGGGATCTGTCACAGAGGGGAACATTTGCAGGCAGGACTCCAGTTCCACACCAGTGTCTTCTATGATGCTACAAAGACAAAAATCCTCTCGGGCTATAGTTACCCTTGTTAAGGATGAACTATTTATAGAAATAATTCTTTATTTATGATTTTTACTTACTTTCTGATACCATTTTGATGGTGTCATATGAGAAAGAAAACATTTCTTTCTACTCCCTAATCCCCTCTTTTGTTGGTCTGCAAATTTTCTCTGCTGCTTAGAGCTGTGGCCATAAAACATACCAATGTGGGTTTTGCAGAGTTCACCTGTGAGAAATGTCTCTGCAAAGGCATCAGATCCTGCTGTTCTTGTGCCAGGGAAGATCTGTCCTGTCCAGACAACTGTACACTCAACAGGCAAGTAGATACCCACCAAAGAGACAGCAACTACAAAACCTACTCCATTAAAGTAGCAAGAAATGATATTGTTCATCACAAGGCTATTTTCTACTTCCCGATATCTCATAAACATTCATATTTACTATTCCAGACTTTAATTTTATCACACTGCTCATTTCCTTCAGCTGGGTGCATCAAATGATTTGGTGCTCATATCCTTCTGTTACAAAGGATCTCACACACAACAATCTGTTGTGCAAAGCTATAATTCTCTTTTCTTTCTCTCATCATTTTAAAAACCTTTCTCCCTTAGTTTAGCAAACCTTTCATGGTCACTCAACACAACATTTTTAACCTAATGTAAGACATTATCACATTTTAGAATAAATTAATACAGTGTTTTAAAATGCTTCTTGGACACTTCTGCTTGTTGTGTGACAGATTTGAATGCATGTTTAGCATAACTATTAAATGTAATTTATATTTGTCATGGCTTAATATTCAATCAAGTTTCACAAAAACAGAATTAAAAAAATAAACCATGTTCAGTAATAGCACAGATCAGTCTTGGAGACTGATAAAAGATGTTACAGAAAATGGAAGGTGCCATTAATAACAATGACAAAAGATCCCTTGCACTCTACCTCACTCGTTTGCCTGCTGCAAACTGCTGGTTAGACTTTGGAAGATATAATTCCTACCACTTCAAGGTAAATAACAAAAGGATGACATCTAAGGCTTCCAGTTTCAGGTACTGCTTTTTTTATCTAGGGTTAATAAATATCAAATGTTGTCCGCTCATCACTTTAAAATTGTAGATGACATACTGATGCCTCTAGTTTCCTTTGTGACTGGCTCTTAATGAAAAATGAAAACTCAGCTATTTTACAAGGCAAAGTGGTATCATAGGTTCAGAAAGTTCTCAGGAGTAAAGCAATGACTAGTTAACTTATAAGATTGTTAATGGGACTGACTACAGTTCATATACAGAGGGAATGTCATATACTGTAAGTCATAATACCTTTGCCTCTAGATTAAGTGAAGCAGCTAGGTAAGAAAGAACAAATGTCAGGCCCTTGGAGGCAGCAGGATGTTTCTCCTCTGGTGTTCATTGCTATAGGTTTCCTCACAGAATGGCTCCTTCTGCAGCAGTGACGTCCTATAAAGGTAGAGGTGATATGCATGAAAATGAAAACCACTGCAGTTGTATGTTTCATGTATACTGTATTTACCCACTATGTATATATGAATTATGTATACCTTGTATAATCACACTAGAATAGCACTGAAGTAGCTATATACAATTATTTTTTATAAGTGTTTGTATAATTGGGCTTGTAAAGCATTATGTTTCATTATGACCATAAATGTGTGGTCCAGAAGTATCTTTACTGTCCCTCAGATCAAAATGTGAATATTTGGCTTCATGTCTCTGTGGCAAATGTGTATCTCATTTTCCCTCTCTAAAAACATCCTCAGTACTGGCAAACCTGTTCCCTCTTTGGAAGTTTCTACATTGGAGCAAATGGTCATCCCATTTCTTCATTATCTGTCAGTTTAATCCTGCTACAGAAAACATGGACTGCAACACCCCTCCAAAATATCCTTCCCTGAACTTACTCCCTAGTCAAGGCATGTGTACTCAGGTTTTAAAAATACTTCTACTCTACTGTTTTCTTAGTTGTTTTGCTAATACACAATCCAATAAATCAAACCTAATTCATATCTGACATTTGAGAAATAACTTTGCTGGAATTTTCTGAATGGCAGGCTATTGATTTTTTTTTTCCCCTAGAGCCCTTTGAAAGCATCTGCAAAAGCGTTCTGCTAACCTATCTGATATTGTTAGCTGATAAGCAATAGATGAAGTGTGCTTTACTAAATTTCTCCTGAGGAGTATTTGAAACTCTTCAGAAATAGACTGAGGACCTTTATCTGAACTAATCTCTTCAGGTAACCCATAAGCAGCAAAAGGCTATGTCTCAGCTCACCTCAGCAGCTGAAGTACTAATCTTATGGATTGTGTTTGGCCACCCCAAACCCAATTAGGCAGTCACCTGCACTTTTCAGGATACAATTCAGTTACAGGTGAGAAGGAAGAGGCTCTAACCTGTCTGGTGGCTCCTAAACAGTTCATTCAGTATGGTCAAGATATCTCTGTAAATACATCCAATTCACTATGGTCAGTATTCTGCTGAAAAAAAAATTTTTTTGTTTGTTTCCAAAGTGCAAAGTATTCCCTCTAACTCAACCAGCATCTTAACATGCGTATCTCTGTTATATTAAAATTCATGTGACCATAGTAAAGAATCTCCTTTGCTGCTTAATATGATGATGAGAAGAAAGTATAATGTGTTTTTTTAAGAGACAGTCTTTAAATATAAGGTACAACCTGTTCACCTGTCATGTCTGTCTCAGATGGAGAAAGGTTTCCTTAAAATGAAATAAGTGGTCTAATCATGTTTAAAGCAGTATTTTTTCTCAGTGTTACTGTATTCAAGAGACCCTCTTGTTATCATTTTTGGACTGAAGCTTATTAAAGAGCATATAAACACAAAGTTCCTAAATAATGGAAACATCTACCTTTCACAATTTATTAATGATTACCTCTACTTTACTTACAGATAGAGTCTTCCTACATACTGAAAGTTAAAGGAAACTTTTTTAAATGTGAAGGGTGGGCTTTTTTTCAAATCAAATAGTGCAGCTTGTTCCTTGGTCAACCAGCTCTCTCTTCTCAGGCTCTCTTGTATCATTAAGCAAAACAGTTTTTCACTTTTTCCACAAAAACCAATTCAAAAGGGAAAGGAGCTCTTGGGGTTTCTTAAAGATGGCTAGAAAGTCTCATTTTCCTCTCAGCTCTCTCTTTAAATAAAACCAATTTTTCACCTATAAGGTTTTTGCTAAATCTTCATAGTGAAATTCACGCAGTGTCTGTAGAAAATTTAAGTCTCTTCATAACATAAATTCACTTTTCCCAGTAGAATTCAGGCAGAGATTTTCCCTTACTACTGTCTTTGAAAACACATGTATAAAATACTACTGCACATCCTGAACCTGTGTTTCATATTCTTACCATTCTCATTAAATTGAAAATCTTCCATGCTTTTATGTGTCCTTTCCACTACTGCTATTTTTATTCTATTTTAATAACAAGTAGTCTTTCACCGCTTCTTCGCTTTCCTAAGCCATTTGTTTTTACATGTCCTTGTCACCAAGTTTCTTAATGTTTTCTAACATACAAAAAACAGGCTCACACTTTTTCAAGTTACTTATACCTTAGTTGCTACAAAAAAAACCCACAGCTATCTGGGCCTAACTTTACTCAGAGATTGCATTATAATGAGATAGGGGTAAGGACAGCACAAGATGACAGCACAGTTCAGAATTACCCTTTCACTCTTCTGGTTGCCCTCTGTCTCCTGGTTTGTCTCAGAAAATAGCTGCCCACCTCTCCTCTGCCAGGGTAGCACAGGGTTTGGAGCTCTACACCTTCATCCAGGAATCAGCATTCCCACTGGTTGCAGGAAATTACACACCCAGATGTCCCAGGAGCTTGGTGGAGATGGACTGTCCAGTCTTTTGGTTTTCTGTTCATGTGAAGCAGCTGGAATTTATTCCATCTAGAGCCATTTTTAGGGTTTTAGGCACACGGGACATAGTTTTTGCCTAAGCCCACACATCAATCCAAAATGTTAGACTTGCTCGCCAAAACAGAATGAATTTGCACTGCATGGTCAATGAAACAGGATTCACCACATTAGACGTATTCCTTTAAGTAACATAAACTGGATAGACAAATAAGTCCAGACCATCTGGCATTGCATCCTTGTGCGTGCACTGCTTAATGCACTTTGGGAGGCCTGTTCTACCTGGAACACCAGGATCCATGTTCAGTGGGACCAAGTCTTAAAAAAGCACTGGTTTTCCCCAGTGCCAATAATCCTGCTTCTCTGGATTATTTCTTCACTCCCTCGTGGGAAGCTATTTCCACCCACGTCATACAGTCTTCTCCAGCCATGAGCATAGACAACTTGATACTCTTTCCTGTCATCTAAGAATCTACAGCAGAAGAACCAGTTAACCTGCACAGTAATTGCTCTTTAGCAGTGGGAGTGTCATGGGAGTATATAAAAATATTGGTTGTGTCTGAACGGTGGCATACTGGCATCCTTGTCCTTGGCCACATGTCCTGCCATATTCTTTCTGCCTTTTAGAATGAGACTTGAGTATATGCCATCCCCACATGTTCCCTGGTGTCCTTTGGACCAGGTGATGCCTCTGTGGCATGGAGCCCAAATGCTCTAATGTCTGAAAAATGCCAGTCTGTACATCCCAGGTCTCCCTGTGCACCTGGTCAAACTGTGCCTACCATGTATCTGTTGTCTTGTCTTCCCTGGTAATGCAGGGGGAGGACAGAAGGAGAACAGAACAAAATCAAATGCTGTACTCTGGGTAGCTGGGCCAGTCCGGCATATTTGTGTGTACAGGTGGTCAAAGCTCTGGGCTGGGATGAGGCAGTGTTTCCAAACCATCCATAACAAAAATGAGAATTAGAGCCATAATCCTGTTGATGTTTGTTCTAAATAAAGGAATGAATGAGGGCACAGAATAAAACAAATATGAGCTTGCATTAAAAACAAATGTGATTTTTATTCCCTTTCTCATTGTGCTCATACATTTATTTAGCTGAAAAATATGTGTTCCAAAGCTAGATATGAAGTAAGATGTAAACAGAGATGAATATAAATATAAGAGGTGATTTGCCTTTTTTCCCATCCTTTTCACAGGAAAGGTAGAAAGAGTATTGTACAAGCATCATGCCGAAATGTAATTCTGTCTTTTGCCAGGAATCCCGAAGATTTTGATGACTGGTCCATCTATACTTAGCAGGTAGGCCAATATTTTTCTTCCCTAGTTAAAGAAATTCACATTAAAGTTGCCTCCTGATTGTTTGAGATTTTTTTAAATTGGAAATGATGTTCCACAGAAGACTGAGCCTTTAAAGAAAACAGCTGTCCACATCCACAATTTGATCAGAGGAAACAAAGCTGAGAGGAATACTGACAGCAACATACAGACATGCTCAGCTGAGCATAACTGCCTAATTAAGGTCTTATCACCAGGTATGTCACTCCAAATAGCTAATGAAGCAAGAAGTGAATACATTCTATATTTTGTAGTACACATGCCGTTAAATACGCACTTGTTACTGAGATTTGGTGACTAAGAAGGGCAACCGTGCATATCATACACATCTCAATACCTGTTGCGAGTTACTGCTGACCAAACTTTGCCTTCACTCACCCTTACAGCCTAAGGGTAAAGCACTGTGTAGCATGGCTGCAAGCTCAGTAGTAGCATGGATTAGTAACACAGAGGGTTTATAATGTGCCCGCTGCTTACACCTTTCCCACTATTTAGCATTCACAAGAATGCCCAATGGTAGTAAAAGTTCTGGCTGTCTAAGGCCTAATACATAAAACTGTGCTCTATTTCTGTGTACGTCATGGACATTAGACCAAAGCATCCACTTTATTTTTTTGACACCACAAACCCCCCCTCCCCAGTAGTCATTATTCTCGAACCGTTGTAAAGGCCTTTATTTGATATAGCATGTAAGGAGAAATTACTCAACAGAGGTGACAGGATTCTGGCTGAGGGGTATATACACTGCCTGGAGCTCATTAACTGTGCATCACACACATGTCCCTGCATGTGCTTGTAGGTATGTTACAACAATAACTGCCAGTACACTGTATTATTGTAAGTAAACATGATTTTCAAATGTGTTCCTAAAGTCTGGACTTTACAGAAACTTACACCTTTCCTGTTTCTCCACAATAATGTTTCAGGTGGTTTTTATAATAGACAGTAAATCACTGTTTTTGCCACTTCTCCAAGCCAGATTTGAGCCCATGCCAAAATTCTCACTGAAGTCTGCTTACTAATCTGAGCACACTTGCAGGCAATCCCCAGTGTCTGTGATATTCTGAGGTGCCTATGGGTGCTAAATCAGGGAGCTGGTTACCTCTTTCATTTCTGCCTCCTTTATAAAATCCCAGGCAGAAATCCATCAGCCTGGGACATGGTATACCTGTCATGACCACTGCAAATCATTCAGTACTTTGACACAAGAAACCAGCAGTAGAGGCATCTAGGAACTTCTGGTTGGAATAAGACCAGAGAGATTTAATAATTACCTACAACATGCAAAAAAAGCTGCTAGTAAAGGTGGTGTCATTTATTAGCTATGCATAGGCTTCATAATAATGTAGTTAAGCTTTTGTCAGCACTTCCACTACAAAGGCTGTTTTTCTTGAGATGATAATTTAGCTAAAAGCTTGGAAAGTCTCTTGCCTGACAGGAAGTGACTTTTAACAATTTTTGAAGAAAAAACCTATAAAAGTATTGAAGTGAGAGTGCACAAAAGTATTTGCTTGGTTTTGCCTACACGTTGACTTGCTCTTTTTTTAAGTTTTCCCTTCTGAACATGTATGTTGAAGATTTTCCATCAATAGCTGCTTTCTGTGAGACTGCTAAGGTGCTTGAACTAAAGGTGCCAAACACAATACCCACATGTCTAAGCTCAGCAAAAACAAACATAAATTTTTGCAGGGACACCAACCACAATAGTGGTCACCTTCACTTGTAGCACATGCAGTGAAGGTCACCACATAGCTCAATAGACTTCAACAGCAGGGTTATAGCCTGCAGAAATGTTCGGTACTGTGCGGGTACTAGTATTGTAACATTTTAAAATGGCTGGAATTAGGCCACTGTATTTTTATTTTATTTCCTGTAAACCCAATATAACTGGTCATACAAACATTTTCCCTGTTTCTGATTTTAAAAACTAAATATTACAGGCCATCCTAACTACTAAGCTTTACTTGAAGCAATTACCCTTGAATTTTAAAAACTGACAATGTTAAATTTACAGCTTAGACCACTAATGAAATGCAAAGATTTTGTGTAATGGAAATTAACCTGGTAATGGAAATAACCAGGTAATGACTATTCATAATTATACTACTGATCTCAAAGGGGAGAGCTGTGGCACTCATATAAAGATTTAATTTTAGTGGCTTTGTTGAAACTAGTAAGGGAAGGACTGGGATTTAAAAATGTAATGGCCTAATGAACCATAACCTAATAATGAATGGAGGGAAACATAATTTAGCATTGACATGAAGTGTGTCTCTTTTTTAATAAATTAGATTTTCATGTTGATGTGATGCATCGATTTGGTAAAATCAAAGTATCTTGTTATTAACTAGAAGGAAAAATCATTTTGATAGTTATAAATGATATTTCATGAGACAAACTATTTTAACTGAACAAAACGTGTGTGTGCGCGCACATGCACACATGTGCATGTACACAAGGTTAAGTATAGATAATGCTGTAATTTGATGTATAATGTAATGTTTCACAAATGGAGATAAGCCAATGAAATATTGCATACCAAATTTATTGTCAGGTCAGGATTATTATAGGTATTTAATGAACCATATTTATGAGACTATAATTAAGCTGATTTGAAATGAAAATGATATTAAAAACAACCTTCAGAGCTTTTCTACAAGATGATACCACAGGGCCTGTCATTCATTTCATTTCCAACACTCCAAGAGTACCGAAAAAGATTGAATTTCTTGCAACTGAGTTTTATATTAGCAATAAAGATGATCACTTTTCTTGTTTTTCTCCATATTGAAAATGCAACTTAATGCAATAGATTTTTGTGGGACAAACCTAACAAAACCAGCCATTGTAAAAAACTGGGAATTTAACAAAGAAGTTCCAGAATGTAACTCTACTAGATTTTTTTTCTTGGAGAAAAGGGAGGTTGTTGTTGATATCTTTAAGGTTACAGGCTTTATTAAATTCTATAAAGAATTTTATCACTGAACATGGGATCGTCTGTTTTGTCATATAGATAATATCAAGAAAATGGGCTGGAACTTGGTGTTTTGCCAATTATAGGCTATGCCTATATTAGTAAATTAGACATAGCCAGAATTTTTTCTCTGGCACCAAGGCCAGCCAAAACACAATGGCTTTGGAGACATAGGTAAAGTCTCCATTCTACAGAAGAGTGTCCTCATCCAAACCATGTTGGGGAATCACCACAGCCATACATGAGACCATGTTAACAGTTTACTGGTATAGACAACAGATTCCTGGTTCCCCAGAGCATTACCTGCTACTGTTTAATTTGTCAATGCATAGCATCATGTCCTGGAATCTACAGATTTGTAAAGTTCCTTATTATATGTCTTTTTCTGTGAATTATTCCCTGTTCCTTGTGATATGAATAAAGCCAAACTATTCTAGGCAACCTGCTGAGATTCACCTCTTTAAATGAAAGAAAAAGTCAAAAAGCATAATGTTGATGCAAGAATTTAAATGGGCAATAGATATTCATTATCCTTATGTCATTGACACTACTTCTGGCCTTCTCCTGTTCTAAGGCTAAGAATATGAGGAGAGAAGTTGTTTGGAAGTGACTGATTATTCCTTTATTGTTAGTTTGATTATATTGCCGTGCCCTGGCAGCCAAGAGGGCAAACCACATCCTGGGGTGCATCAAACACAGAGTAACTAGCTGGTCAAAAGAGGGGATTATCCCACTGTATTCAGCATTGGTGCGGCCTCGCCCTGAGTACTCTGCGCAGTTCTGGGCCCACAATTTAAGAAGGATGTGGAGGTCCTTGAATGCCTCCAGAGGAGGACAACAAAGCTGGTGAAAGGGCTGGAAGGAATGTCCTCTGAGGAGCAGCTGAGGACTTTGGGCTTGTCTAGTTTGGAGAAAAGGAGGCCGAGAGGTGACCTCATTGCTCTGTAGAGCTTCCTGTGGAGGCGAAGTGGAGAGGGAGGTGCTCAGCTCTTCTTCTTGGAATCCAGTGGTACAACACATGGGAATGGTTCAAAGCTGCATCAAGGGAGGTTTAGACTGGACATTAGGAAGCATTTCTTTACCAAGAGGGTGGTCAAACACTGGAACAGGCTTCCTAGGGAGGTGGTCAATGCCCCAAGCCTGTCAATATTTAAGAGGCATTTGGACAATGCCCTTAATAACATGCTTTAACTTGGTCAGCCCTGAAGTGGTCAGTGAGTTGGACTAGATGATCATTGTAGGTCTCTTCCAACTGAAATAGTCTATTGTATTCTATTCTAGTCTAATCTAGTCTAGTGTAGTTTAGTCTATAAGGTTCAGATTTCTTAAGCAGTTCCACCTAGGCTAGTCTGTGCTGTTTTGAGAAGACACTGCTAAGTGCTACACTTTGAGACCAGGCAGCTTAGCAAGAGTCACTCTGAACTCGATCCTGTTGCTCAAATACGGGCACTGAAAGTCGTCCAAAGGCACAGCACCTCTTCACCACAAACAGAGATTTCAGATCCCTGGGGCATCTCAAGGGCACACTAGAGATAGATACCTATGCTTCAGCAATTTAATTGAGACTTCCAGATTTCAAGACAGTAATAAAACATCAGGGCTTTGCATACATGCAGATAAGTTAAAACATGCTACACAGCAAAGACTTCACAATTTTCTATGACTCACTAAATATATCTCAACAGGTTTTGGTTCCAGAAAGCAGACTTAGAATGAATAAAGTTTGGATATTCTGAGAGTACTTACAAATTTTTCTGCGTTATCTTACCCAGAGAATGTAATTTCATAGGGATGCCTCCTTATTGCATTGTTTGCATTTTCCTAAATGTGCTTTTAATAAAAATTTTGGAGAAGAGGAAGTCTCTGCCTGGAATGTGCCTGCTACGTGGTCCTGGGAATGACTCAAGTCTGTATAACCACCATGTGACACCTGTGTGAAATGTACCCATTCTGGGAACGTAATGTGAGGAAACAGGTGCCTCACCTCCAACGTCATGTCACAGAGCCTTGGCCTCGAAGTATGTCTAAATACAAAACTTTTCAACAAAAAAACAAGGAAGATCACAACAAAGAATGCATTATGCTACAAAGACTACGTACAATTAACTCAGGAAATACAGTTAGGAATAACAAACGAGGGATCCTAATAACAGAATACTGTGCATCCTGTTTTTTATGCAGTGCCCAGATGTCATTGCTTTATGCTGCAGCAAATTCAACAAAAATTCTATTACTATCAGTCTACAATTACTATAAACTGACTAATTAAATCCACATTTCAAATTGTCTGTGGAATGAGAATCCAACATCTTTAAAGAAGCTAAAAATGGACTAGCATAGCTAAACTTTATACATCTATTATTTTTTGGTTTTAAAATGTTTAATTCATATTTCATAGGATAATGCTGTAGCAGATAGGACTACTTACGATTCAATAAATTAAGAATTCTGATTAGCTACTATTTATAATGCGTTGTTTCCTATATGCCTTAGTATTGTTTATTTCAATGACAGCTTTAGAAAGAGGAAAAATGAAGGTAATGCAATACTTTCTCAGCTACAAATAATCAGGATCAAACCTGAAAGATGATAGCTAAAGCTCTTGTCTATAAGCATCCTATCCCATTCCTAATCTCTACAGACAATCTTACAAAGAATGAGACACTAAAAATACTCAGAAAGAGTGCTCAAAAGAGTGGGATGGTGGAATAAAACAGACCAGGGGCTGACAAGACCGAAGAATGGTGAGGCACAGAGTCTTTCTCTGAACTAAAAAAAAGTGAGACTTGGTGTCCTGGTTTCAGCTGGGATAGAGTTAACTGTCTTCCTAGTAGCTGGTACAGTGCTATGTTTTGAGTTCAGAGCGAAGAATGTTGATAACACTGATGTTTTCAGTTGTTGCTCAGTAGTGTTTAGACTAATGTCAAGGATTTTTCAGCTTCTCATGCCCAGCCAGTGAGAAAGCTGGAGGGGCACAAGAAGTTGGCACAGGACACAGCCAGGGCACCTGACCCAAACTGGCCAACGGTGTATTCCATACCATGTGACGTCCCATCCAGTACAGAAACGGGGAGGTGGGGGGCAGGGATTCGCCGCTCGGGGGACTGGCTGGGTGTCGGTCGGCGGGTGGTGAGCAATTGCACTGCGTATCATTTGTACATTCCAATCCTTTCATTATTGCTGTTGTCATTTTATTAGTGTTATCATTATCATTATTAGTTTCTTCTTTTCTGTTCTATTAAACCGTTCTTATCTCAACCCACGGGTTTTGCTTCTTCTCCCGATTTTCTCCCCCATCCCACTGGGTGGGGGGGGAGTGAGTGAGCGGCTGCGTGGTGTTTAGTTGCTGGCTGGGGTTAAACCACGACACTTGGAAGGCAGTAGAAATCATATAGATAGATTAGTGCTTATGGTATGATTTCTCAGTCAGTTTTGGTTCTAAATAAGCAATACTTTTCTTTAAAAAGGCTATGTGTCACTGGCAGTGCACTTGAAGTGCAAAAGCATAGAGAAGAATATTATGCTTTTACTTTTTTCATTTTGTTAGTCTGTTTGCTCACTTGTTTGCTTTAAGACAGACACATCAGCTTTTGAGGGATAAAGGCTCCATTAGAAATGTTTGCTGGAACCCAGTGTGAGTTTTTCTGTGAAAATTCTGAGTTTACAGAAGCCACAACATCCAGAAGGGGACAAGATCTTGCCTCCATGCATAGACTGATCATCCAGCCTTCAACCACCTCAGAACAAATTGGGCCGATGCGCTCACAGCTGCACCATCTCATCATCTACGGGAAACTAATTTTCCATGGGACCCTTAGAGGGCTCGGTGGGAGACCAGTTTCAGAAGTTCAATCTTTATCCAAACCAAAACACTAATCTAGACTCACTTCCTGATTTGGGGTATTGCCATAGAGCCAGAGTCACTTCCAAAGCCTGCTGAGCTCAGGTGTAGGACAGCTTCAGAGTCCAGCTCCTGCTGAGCCAGAATATCATCCTTCTGTTCTGCCCCATGCTGACTCCTGGGTTTCGGTTACCGCTGCCACTGCTGCAAGGGAGAAAAGTGCACACACGGAACTAAGGCTTGCTGAGGCAACCGTGGGGGAGGAACTGCATCTCAGACTGATCTACGGGAGGGACAAGTCCACATAACAAAAATAACAAAGTGTAATATGTTTTTTCAAATTAAAGTCTCAAAATATATGGAACATGATACATTAAAAAGATTAGTAGAAAATCGGTAGACGTGTGGCAGTAGTTCATAATATTCAGATTGGCACAACAATTCAGCAGACAAAATGTGGTCTGTAACTCAAGTCCCCCAGTCCAGAGAGATTTCAAACTCCTGCTGAAAAAGAGAGAGAGAGAGAGAAAGGAAAAAAGTGAATTTGGGAATGAAACAGTAAAGAAAGCTCATGGCTTAGTTTCACAGTCCACGCACAGTCAGAGTGGAAAAAAATATTCCTCCAAAATCTCTCTCTTCTGCTTCTGCTTCTACAGATGCAGCTTCCACCAAAATTACTATTACTCCTTTTTCTTCAAAGGCACCTCAGACCCCCAGACACAGCCACACTGGGCAATAAGATCATCATCGACATAAAACTGAAGCTTTAACAAATATCCTCTCAGGAATTAAAGCTTTATGTGAGGTAAAACAGGATGTTGATGTAAGGCATTCAAAGAAGAGGTCAAGAGATACATTTTCTTCAAGTAGTTTATTCGTTTAGTTCCTATCAACTACCAAACTATTTATAAAAATGTACGTGCTTTATAAGAGATCAACATAGACGTCCCATTTGTATGATTCTCGCATAAGCAAAACATATTTGGCTGCTTGAAACCTTAGAGAGCTAATGTAAGGTCTGCCAAAGCAGAGGTTTTCTCCCATCTCACCTCTTTTTCTGTCACAAACAAGATGTCACAAACATACTAAAAAGGCTGGAACTTTGTTAAGCCTTTCTTCTTCCTCAGAAACAAACTCATGGCAACTCATAACAACTAAAGCCAGGAAGGAACAAAGCACAGCCAAAGCAGAGTCAGCGAGATAAGAGATGTTCCCCAAGTGAACATGCAAAACATACTAACTGTAAAGGGGAAGCAAATTATTCTTATAAGATGCCAGCATGTAAATTAAGCTTGCCTGGGGAAAGATGAACTTGTGCATTAATTTTAGGCAGGTTTTCAGCTACAGTTTGTGCACTGGTTTAGAAACAGATATTCACTCTTTGAACACCTTCTTCCAGCGCAGGGTATATATGCCACCTGTGCTTTGAAGGGAGCCAAGCCTCAGTGATGAGAAAATACTTATAGTGTAGTAATTGTGAAAACTCTGCAGTTGGCCTATTTCCAAATCATTTCACTATGATCAATACTTACATGTATTTGTTTGCCATGGTACCATATTTTGTTATATATTGCTACTATCAATTTTTAATCTCCTCTCAGAATACGATAATTTTGTTTCAGTGATATAATAACCTGGGGACTTGTACAGAAGCAATTGTATGGTAGGAATGGGCAGTGCAAATGAACCCTGGGCTGTGAAGAGCACACAGAAATGCTGCCTCAGGGAGGCACAGGGCCCTGAAATACCCAAAAAGGGGGAGTCAGCGAAAAAGGAGTGCCCAAAAAGTGAAAAATAGGTGACTTATGGGACATCAGAGGCTCAGCATGGAAGGAAAGTTGGTATACAGAACTTCTCTCAGGAAAAGAGGGTGAGAAAACTTTATACAAGAAGAGGAAAACTGAGGTATACACATAGCCCTTGGTGAGGACGGGACTGCAGGCAGATTCTGAAACAGGATGTGAGGACAGTGTCATCTGAGAAATGAAAGCACACATACTGCACGAGTGCAATAAAATGTGCATCCCTTTACTTATCTAAGAAATTGTTAGTTGTATTCTGGTCGAGGGTTGAAAACCACAAACACAATGTTTCCAATACAGTAGTTTTTCCCTTCAGACACTTTACCTTCACTTGTAAAGAAGCAAGTAAAGAAGTCTTTTTGAAAGGAAGACTTTTTCTTCTCTATCCTGAGCATCAGGGTGCAGCAAGCGGGGCCTGCCCCACAGGCATCGGGAGGCGGACACCAGCCGGGCAGGGGCCTCACCGGCAAGGTCGCATAGTGCGCGAGCGGGGCGAGCGGAGCTGGACCAGCGTGCGTGATCAGGGTCAGACACAGCCCGGCGTTCGCCAGGCATGTCCCCAGCGCTGAGGTGGGTCCGAGGTCAAGCCAGGAAGTCAGTCAGCAGCTCAGGGTCTAGAAATGGAAAAAGAAATTAGGTGATAAAACACAAGGTGCCAGCAATCGATTTTTACATACGAGAAGAGCCACTTGTCATTAAACAGGACTACAGTGCTCCACGAAAGAGTTAAGAATATTTTAAAAGATGTTTAAAGTAGAGTAATGTGCTTAGTGTGAAGGATTCTGATGTACTCACCAAAACAAACAATTAGGAACATTGACTGATTCAAGTTACTGAAAATTAGATAAGTATCTTCAAGCCTTTAGGTAATTATTTGAATTTAATTCTGTATCAGTAATCATATCTATTGTGCTTGGCAGCTTGTTGGAAATTATCAGGGTCAGCTTTGAACACGAAGAGGTGGCATTCATCTGCCTAATGCAGACATCCATATGAGCTAATCATCAAGGCTTTGTCTACGGTCAATGGAAATCTGTCTAGTCAGTGTAGCAGAGACAGGATTCATCTTATCCTAAATACATACATAAAATATGTAAGAGGAATTGCACCCCAAAATTGCCTATTTCCCTTCATCAGCTATAAATGGATCCTTAGGAAAGCAGTTCACATATAGATGAGTACACTGCAGACCTCTGAGGTCGGAAGAAATGACTGTGACTCTACATGCTCACATTACGAAAGAATATGACTTATTCCCTGAAAATGGGATTGGCTGGCTGAAGACACAGCACCTGATCCAAAGCTTACTCAAACCATTGAAAAAGTACACCTCGATAATTTGGATCAGGTGTTCCAAGTATATAAAACCCGAAACCGTCATTCACTGTCAGGGGAGATTCTTCCAGGACATGCATACTACACATCTGTGGCAAGATTTTTAAGCTACAAAACAAGATCTCTCTGAGTATTAAACTCAGAGATTTTTTTTTCTCCTCTCTTATATGCAAACAACAATATAAGATTTACACTTGCATGTGTGATTCTAAGTCACCTACAAAGATGCTGTGAAGATAATTTTGCTATGTATTCTTCTTCTTCAAAAAAAAAAGGAGAACCAGAAGCAGGACTGTACTGAGGAACAGGGCAAACAGGCAGCTAAAAGCCAGTAGTCAAGCATCTTCACTTTTGAAGTTTCATTTTCATAGAGTAACTATCCAGATAAATAGTTTTGCTTGCTTACTTTATATTTCTAAAGCACTTAAACATGCAAATAGGGCAGTGGTTAATGGAACCGTTGTTACCAAGGGAGATAGCTTGTCCACTGCTTGTCCACTGTAGTGCTGGTTAAAGTGTCAGAACACAGCAAATAATAATTAGTGTCAGAAGCATTACTGCTCGCAGAGGATAGAACTGCTGCCAGTCATTGTGTTATTTGTATTTCATATTCATAAAGAGAAGAAAAGATTTCTTTTTAACAGGTTTTCTTTCAATACTTGCCATTTAATTTGATGTGGTTGTGGTACTTTTCTTAGACATAGGTGTACTGTATATAATAAAAAAATACAATGCCACATTGGTATCTAGACATTCTTATCAAGTTGAAAACTTAAAGTTTGGGAAAACAATATGAATCAAATTTAACCAGATAAAAACTACCAGTAGAGCCCTGAACCAGACAGTTTGTGCTGACTGAGTATGAATTTCTAGGCATAGTTTGGCAAGACCATCTGCACTGGCACAAAGACACAAACGCCTTGAGAATGCCAGCTTTGAAAACCTCACCACCAGATACAGAGTTTAAAAAAAAAGTATTTCTTTAGCCCTAGTTCTGCTGTATGGTCCAGGGAAAAAAAGATTCCAAATATTTGTCAGGACCTTCTAAGGAAGACCTATATAAGAATATAAATAACAAATACAAGTCATTTTTTCCTCTTATTCACTCAAACTGCTTTAATTCAGAGCTGAGGAACTTGTGCTCTACTTTGGAGTCTATGATGCTCTCTCGTCTTTCTATCAGATTCCTGAACAAGTCATTTTCCCATCCCAAGCTCACATTGTATAAATTTCTGTTTCTCTCCATATCTTCCTGAAAGTTTTTCCTTCCTGTGGACTTTTAGCAGATTCTTTGCACTGGATCCTCCCTGTTTCCCAGATGCCTAATGGTATGTTGCCATTGGCTTCACCCTTAATATATTCTAAATATTTCCATTTTCCTTTCCAGACAGTGTTAAAGGATTGTTGGAATTTCTAATAAATATGACCGTTTGTTCTAGATTCTTTCCATTTACTACTTAGTTCTTCCCTGAGGTGTCCACTTTCAAACCAAATGTTCACATCCATATGTTGAAGTGGAAATAGTATCTTGATTGAAGATTTGCAGTAGTTCTGTCTTAGGGTTGTATGGTTTTGTATAAGCCAGTTTTATTGAAATCAATAGATACACGAGCGCCTTATCAGCTTGTGATAGTGTTTCCTGCTGAATTACCCCATTGTTATATATATTACTGTCAGAGCATGTGAAAGGACTCGCCCTTTGTTGGTCTTTTCCTTCTGACAGAATGCTTGTGTTGAGTGTTTCTGAGACAAACCTGAAAAAAATCTGAAAATTTTAGATGGAAGTGTAGATTTGCTGAAGGGAATGACGAGAATTTCAACCCCATTGGTCTCTGTACATGCCCACCAATGGAGGAAATCGTTTGTATTCAGTACAGGGAAACATCTGTCTCTGGACTACCAGCCTTGAAACTGAAATTATAATAGAAAATGCTGATATGTTACTTGCAGCTCATGGAAAAGCCATTAAAGGCTGAGTTCTGAGTTACATCAGGCAATCTTTCTTTTAAGAGTTACATTTTTTGGTGCCAGCCCTGCTATAATCAATTTACAGAAAATACTGGAGCTTTATATGCCATCAGATTGACTTTCCACAAAAAACATTGCTGGTAAGTATTTACAGTCAGTGCAGTTATGGTACTCCACACTATGTTTTCTAGTATTTTCTGTTTGTGTATGGTGTTTTGTAAAACAGATTATAACATGTCCTCTGATGAAAATTGATTTAATCCTTTTACTCTGCTTGTCCTTAAACACAGATACAATGGTCCTCATTGGTTCTATTAGTACACAATAAAATACAAAAGTCAACAGAGCACCTAGACTGAGGCCAATAGCGTACACACATTTTCTTAAATGTTTGCAAGACAGCCATAAAAGATATGCTCCATTTAAGGAGAACAGTTTTAATGAGGAAAGCATTTCATTTTGGTAAAATATGTTTTATGTAAATTGTGTAGTAATGGATGTTTGATAATTTCAGTACATTCCCACTCCCCGTCAGCATTATTTTGTGTTCTTTGTGTAACTGAGAACCCCAGGCTTGAGGCTTGGAGGCTGCAATGCAGGTGCAGGAGGGGTGCAAAATCATTCTAATGCTGAAGCTTATTCTCTAGCAGAAGATAAATATAAGGAGTTAATCACCCTTACACTATTCTGATATGTCACAGGGGAATCTAATCTAAAATAAAGTCTTCCTTGCTAAGGAGTAAAATGAGGTTGTGCAAATGGAAAGCTACAATAAAGCTTCTGTGGTGATCTGAACCCCGCCTCTGGGCCCTGTGAAAACAGCTATTGGCAGAGAGTACAATGTCTGGTTCCAGATGTTATATGAAAACTAAATTGCAGTAACCTAGTAGCCATACACTCTACATATAGCTCAGAAAGCAAAAGAAAGATCCTTCCCTTCTCTGACCAAAAGGATTTTCAATGTCAGTTCTAACTGCAGCTGTAGGCACTCTGAGAAGCCAGCCTAACACTTCCTAGCAAACTTTAAAGCAAAAATAAACATATCAGTAACAGTTTTCTTGAAGGGCAAAAATGAACTAGCAAGGGTAAGAATAATTAGTCAGAAGATGTTCCACTGACATACATTGTCCTTTTGTATCCCACCGCAGCAAAATATTTCTTCATTCTCCTCTATTTCTTCACTTCTGCAAAGTTTGCTACAACTTTACAGGTATTCAGACGTATTCGGTGCTTGAGATTACATTAAATTAACCATGCAGTACAGTGGCTATTAGTCATTATTGTCACGGCCCAGCAAGTCAGGCACCCTAGTCTTCTTGCTCTGTGGTAGCTGCTAATAGATGATGGGTTTTCGATGGCAACCACCATAGAAAGGACATGTTATCCCTGTATATTTTCCAAATCTCATGCAGAGCAATTGTTGCTTCAGCAGCGGAAACCAGCTACCACTAAGAATACTACATCTGTTTCAGAAATGTTACCATACCAGTGCTGTTTCATAAGGATAAGTAAACTCCTTTCACCAACTTGAGCTGTGCAGGAATAAGATACTTATTCACCTAGTATACATAGAATTACTGTGCTGCCACAAGCAGCATAGTTGCGAGCACACCTTGCAGGGTAGCTAGATTGCTGAGAAACCCATGCAAAGCCAAGTTCTGAAGTACCTACACAACTTGTAGTGCCCCAGGTAACAAGTTCAGAGCTAACTCGAGTATCTTGGCACTGTGCTGCATATATGCACAGTCAGCTATCCAGAAAAAGGATAACTACAAATCAGCAGTGTTAAACATCTACTCATTGTTTTAATCTTTTAATTCCAGAGAAGTCTAAGAAGGTACCCACTTGACTTTTCAGGTGTTCTGGAATGGGACTTACCAACATTTTCTGCCATCAGTGCAAAGGTATAATTATTGCTCTAATTTTTTGTTCTGGTTCACCATGAAATAGATCAGCAGATGTACGTACACTTCAAGTGAGAATCGTCACTACTTGTAAAATTAGCTATGCTTTTTCTTTATCACTGTGCTTCTAAACTATTCTGCATATTGCTATATTTTTTTTTAATCTGGTTTGCCAAAACCAGCCTTTAATATATGAGTGGTGACACAGGAATAGTTGTTATTTAATAAATAATGAAAAGGCTTGCAAATGCTACAGTTGTGCTAAATATAGCTAGCTAAATATGCACAGCTTCTTCTTCTGAGGACAATTGCTTTTGTTGGTAGGCTGGGAGACACACAAGACAGAAACCATCACCCCAGGGACTCAGTCACACACTTGAAAACAAAACAGCACTGACTGCTCAGACAGATACATAAATTCAGAAGTATGCAAAGAGAACCTTGTCTTCATTCTGAACAAAATAATCAGAAACAGAAATAATGATATAAATTGGTCAGTGTTTATGAAGTTGTTTTCCTTGGTATGACATCCAGAAGAATAATCACAGTTAAGGAATCTTGCTAAATCTTTATGCAAAATTGTGCAAAATCAGTTTAGTCCAGATTTCCATGGAAATCAAAGCAACTTACAAATCTAAATTTGGCTTCCGCTGAATCACTTATTTCTCAGGTGCCAACAAAAACTCCAGGCTACGAGAGGCTGACAGTTCTGGTCTACCAGCAAGAGGACTGTCTCTAAAGTTATCTTCCTGCACAAAGCCTGCCTAAGTCTAAGGGACTGATAAAATCCCAGTCTCTGTAAAATATTTTCTGTTTCTAAATTCAGAAAGAGAGAAATATAAATGTTTGATTTTAAATAAAATCAGAGGACTTGAATTCATTTCTTGCTGAGAATCTCATTGAGTGTCTGCTGTCTTTGGGAAAAGACATTGCTCTTTTCCTCCAAGATGCACCTGTTCTTTCTGTTCAGTTATTGGTTTCATTATGTTTTGTAAAACGGCACCCTTAATCTTATCTCAACATTGGTCTGGCTGTGTTCAGGTTTGCCAAATCTGAGGACAATCAGACTGAATCTCTTTCATTGAATCTGCAATGTTTGTGGTTTCACTGATTTTTGTTACCACTCAAACTTTGTAGAGGTTACCTATGCAAGCTTACTTCACTGACTTTGGAGATCATTAAGTTTAGCAGTTCGGACTACCTCTGGTTCTGCTGGTAGTTGATTGACACAGGGAATACGCATTTACTTTACTCACCCTTTTCCTCCCTTGGTGCTTCCATTTTCTTTGTTTCGCTTCCATATACTGCCTCTGTAACCTGCTCTTGCTCTTATTTGTAATGTGAACAGAGAAGTCTCAATTATTAAGTGGGTGTGGAGCACACACATCTGTTTATGGTTTAGTGAAGGATGATGGTAGTTCAGGATGTGATATGGCCACTAATCAAGTCATGAGTAATATACCTTGGAGAACATAAAACAATGTGAATTATTGAAGCAGCAAAGATGTTTGCAGATGAGACTCTCAGGGCATTAGCTCAAGTAGTGCAGCTTATTTCAAAACGATAGAGGCATTTGTGGCTTTGTAAGTCTGGAAAGAGGCAATGGAAGTGGTTCTTCATAACGTGAACTTTGTGCAAGGGCATCTTTCTGCGTAGCTTCTCTTTAAGAAGGAGTCACAAGCAGGTGTTCAGTTTGCGGGACGTGGTGGAGATTTTCTATCCGGGTAGTACCATTAAATAACATTGGACTTTATTAATCATGTATCAAATACCACCATAGTGATTTAGCTTTGCTCTTACCACAGTGGACCACAAGACTGAGATAGTTTGCTCTGCACCTTTACTTTCAGTTATTAGTTGAACTGGTGGATGTTCAGGCTCTCTGATTTGTGCATGAAACTGCATAACAGGTCCTGAGCAAAATAATGAACAAGAATTCTCCCTCACCACATATACTGCATTCCTGGTGGGATTTTGAAAGACGTACAGCCCTTCAAACTCTCAGGAGGATCGGAGTTTATTTATTTTAAGAGAGAGCAGTCTCAGAGGGCAAATTGTAAACTGTGAACATTAACAAGGAGTTTTTGAAAGGCATAAAGGGAAGTCAGATGCCTAACTCACATTAAAAGTCAATAGGAGTTGAGATTTAATCCCATTAGTGTCTTGGAAAAGCTGCTTCTGAAAAGAAACTTTTATGCTCTCATTGAATTTCGAAGGAGTATTCTGAAAATTCCTGAGTGGACTTGAGTTTCAAGTTCCCTGCATAACTGAACAACAGTCAAAGGTGGGGGTGGTTAAGCTACACAGCAGCTGGGATAAAATGCCAGATATCTATGAGGTGTTTTCACCCACCATCTGTCCTTCCCTCATATACTAAACACCCCACTATGTGATGGCTGACCTCTCTTTTGTAAAGACAATTGATCACCAGTGATATTGCTCTCTCTTCCCCTTACCAGCTGTTTTCCTTCCTTGAGCACTGCCTTTTGATGAGAAAAAGGGTTTTTTTCCGCTCTCTGGTCTTCTTTCACTAGTTTGCCTTCAGTGTAGTGCTTGCAAACCACCTTTCCCTATCACTTATTTTCTCTTATTTTCTTTATCTGTGTTCACCCACAGCCCTCAATAACGAAGTTATCACACACTCCCAAAAGGGCTGCTGTTCACTTTGTAGAGCCACCTAGGCAAGCTCTTCCCATTATTCACAAAGCTTTCACAGCAGCTGCTCTGTATTTACTCACTATAGCTTAATCCACATGAACTCACATACCTCTCATTGTAATACTGTTATTATTACTTAGAGCTCTGAACATGGAAGACATTTATTTATCTGGCTGCTGCCTCTTGTCACTTAAAGAATATATGTACCTCTTTCTCTGACATTCTCTGTTTGGAAGCCAAAGCTGGAAATAGATAGCGTAGAGATTAATCATGTAAATTTGTCATTTCAAGGAGAAGGAAAGAGGACATACATTCATGACCCACATTTTTATGCTACAACAATCGATTTTCTCTAGTGTAATAAAGAAAAAGGCTCAGGGATGCTGAGACATAAGCTTTGGTTGAATCCTGCACTTGGGCAGAGCAAGGCACAGAAAGGCAAGTATGGTGCTCAGTTGAAGCACACGCCTGCAGTTGCTGGAAAGCCCAGGAGCAGTCTCCAGGCAGCAGAGCATTCTCATTAAGGCCAATCAGTCTATCAGGTTTCATACACCCGCGACCAAAGAAATTCGTCAGCTGAGTGCAGCGGGAAGAAAATTATACATCCAGAAGCTGGAGACATTCCCATAGACTCAGCAAACTGAACAATTCAAGACTAAGGTGTGTGGTTGCAAAAGCAATGTCCCAGAACCTACCACCATATTTTCCACTCCACTTGCCCTCTGCTGCATATTTCATTGATGATACATCCACGACTGTTGCACCACTTGCAGTCTGATAAACCATGTTTGACTAGCTCTCAGTGTGCAAGCAGGCACAGCTCCCTTTCATTTGTTGGTAACTATGTCAATGAAGGATTACGGGCATCAACAGTCACACTAAGATTTTAGGAAAAGAGGGTGGGGAATAGAAAAGAGCCTGAGAATGGGACACCTCAGCCATACAGATACACTTTACATAAATACCCCCGATCTTAAATAGCATTTGCCATATGGCTTCAGTAGGACCTACTGAAAATTCATGAGTATTTTTCACACTGTCGTCAAAATATCATCAGTAAGAACAAACTCCATTTTAAAATTCTGCTATTTCAATATGAAAAATTAGAAGCACTTTTTTTTTTTTTAAAGAAAAATTAAACTGTTCTAATTTTCTTCTCCTTACTTTCTCATTTCCTAGTGAGGAAAAGAGGAAAGAAAAGAAGAGATACGTGTTTTCCAAATTCTCTCCCTTTTTCCTATTTTTCTATCTTTCCCAAGTAAGAAAACATAAATTGATGACAGAAAGGCTGTTTGCTCCACCACTCACTACTTAATGCTTTTCCCTCTCTCTTCCTTTCTTTCAGTGGAAAAAAACTGAGCATAAAACCAGAGCATAGGGATTTTCATATCATTTTAGAAAAGTTCTTGTTAAGTTGCTTAAGAAAAATGGTCTTGTGAATTACATTTTAAAGTTTGCATTCTATATTTGCCTATTGTAAATATTGTGGCTCACTAAGGCTTATCTGGATGAAAATCAGCAGCTTGAATAAAAACACTACTGTAAGTTACAATTTTTCAAACAAAAAAACGCAAACCAGGGATAAACACAACGGTTCCTAACCAGGTGAAGTACTCTTTTGATATAATTCTGCACATATTGATGTTTTCATTATTTATCGATCATCTAGAAAAGCAATGAAACGTAAATTAAGGAAATGTAAAGGTTGAGACATAGTATTATATATAAATGTAAAGTATAAATATGATATATATTTAATATATGTGGTACAGCATAGAATTGTATACTAAAAAATTTGCATATAGTAGCTTGGAAAGTGCAGCAAAAACTGGCTGTGGTAAAGAAATAACGCAGAATGTATCTGGAAATCATAGAAATACATTTTAAAAATCCTGCAAGTAGATATATTAAAATAAACACACGCTTTTGTATGGCTGTTGAGAGGAACTTAATCTTATACATTAAATAGTCAATATAAGTGAGAAATGTGGGAAGTGTCAATGCTGTAACAGAAGTTTGAGTGATAGAGCATTACATGTAAGACATACTTGCAAGGAGATGTAACTACAGAAAATACTTGAGCAGTTTTAGAGTGCCTAAATGAAGGCATCATATTGCAATACAATAGCAGGAATGTACAAGATTAGGCGTGGGAGCCAATCTGTAGCTAGGGTGAATTGTGATGGCTCCATTACCTTTTTTGCTGCTGGCAGGTGGCAGGGCTGCAGGACAAGCTCTAGTGCTATTGCACTACGGTACTCCACTCAGCTGGGGGGGCTTTGTCACCTCTCGGGGGTTCTGGGGGAAGCTCAGAAAGCAGAAACAGGAATGTTCAGGGCCCAGTGGGACTGAATTATGAGGAAATTAAAAGATCTGAGTATGTGTAGCTTGGCTAAGCATACCATTGAAGGGCAAGGGGAGGGGGTCTTGCTAAGGGTTGTGAGGCCTCCTTTAGTACGATACACGAAAATACATGTATCAGCAATGACATGAATTTAAGAAGGGGAAATTCAGACCGAATGTTAGACAAATATCCTTCCTGATCATAAGTTCTGTAAGACTAAAATAGTTTCAAAGAAAATCGGAGAAACTTGGAGACCTTTCAAGCCAGGCTGGACAAAACGCTTAGAAAATGCAGAGGAAGAAGCTGCTTTACCAGGAACACAGGCTGGATTTCTTTAAAAGATCTTTTGTCACTTTTCAGTAAGAATTCTATGGAAATAAAATTGTAGTGTTGAGAATAACAGATATTAGTCTAAAAGTATTGAACAGTTAAAAATAAATACTTACTTGTGAACTAGATTGATCTAAAGAATGCAAAGGAATTTTAAAAGAACTGAAACGTGAAAGTAAATGTAGAATTTAAGTCACAAGTCAAAACCAGTTGTGAGTGGAAAAAGGGCAGTCTGGCTGCACTCACCCTTCGATGCAATCTATCATTCTGGCCAACACAACTTCATGGACCTGCCTAATGTTTGTAATGTTTGTAAAGTTCAGAAGAAGGGCAGCACTATTGATCCAAGGACAAAAAAGCATGAGAAGAGACCATAAAATCTGAATTTATAGACTATAAAAACGCAGTCTGAGGAGATTTAATTTTGGTATATAAAATCTTAAACAGTATAGTTAATGCCAAATGCACTTACTATTTTTTTGCTGGGGGACAGATAAGAGGACAAGGGGCATAATTGCAAAGTAAAGAAAAACAAATTTTAAACAGATGTCATGTGTCCCATTTTTCTTTGCACAGAGCCACAAGTGTATGCAGAATAGCTTATGAGTCAGAGGCTGAAGCTTAAACACTGGAGGATCATTCAAGAAACAATTACGGCAAATGGCATCCTGAGGGGATTAGAGTATTAAAAGAAAATGAACCTTAATAGACTGAATAGACTCCACTTACTCCCTGAAATTTATTATGTTCATAAACCCCAAAACAAATACAGTAGAAGAAAGATAGAAGCTAAAGGTAGCCCAACTACTTAATGATATTTTGTTCTTTCTCTGTGTTGAGTATAATTCTGGTCTTCATTTTTGCTATTGAATGGTAACACAAATATTAAATGCACATAAATACATTAAAGACATTTCAAGCCATTCAGAATCCGCTTCAGGCAAAATTAACAAGAGCATTGCCTCTGAAATTTGGTGCAGCTGTTGCTAATAAAAGAGCTCCTACCGCAGGCTGAAACAGCTGGAGATGATAAGTGAAAATAGAATTAAGGCTCAGTAATGCAGGTTTGCACTCTGGCGGGAATTCTGGACAAAATCTGCGTGTGGCCTCAGGTCTGATGGCCTTGTTCTGTACAGGACCCCAGTGACATGGCACGCAGCACCCCGGCCCTGGCCTCTCTGAGGACGGCCACACAAGTTCTGGCAGATGGGAGGTTCGTGTATTCATCTGGAAGACCATCCGCATGTTCAGACATGCATGAAGATGGAAGCCTGTAAGTCAAACTTTGTGAAGAAGCGCAGTCCCTTTCTCCCTGCTGCCTGCCCTTCCCACCTGGGAGACCACTGTGCCTTTCCTCTTCCTAGTAACACAGTTTCCACCTTTCCCCAAACGTTCTGTCCCCCAACTGCTTTCATGTGCGTGGCTGCTCTTCCCTGCATGCTGCAATGCACAAGCACTGAGAAGAGTAATGTCACATAGCTTTAAAGTCTCCCAGTTTAGGTGGTCACCTTGCACCACAAACTCTTACAACACTTTTCACGAAAAAATTCAAGACTGGTGTGCAACAGAAATTAGGAACCCTACTACAGTGAAAAGCAATATTCTACGTGCTACAGACCTTTTCTGGACTCTAGCAGAGAATGGAAAACAGGTACTCCACCTCCAGCTGCCTCAGAGGCAGAAAGAAGGGGAACAAAGGAGCATGCATTGCCCTGGGGCTGTCGAATCTGATATCCTGCTCTAACAATAGTAGCACCACCTGCTTCAGAAGAAAATGCAAGACAAACATATAATGACATACCCTTGAGAGGAAGTTTCTTTCTGACCCCAGGCTAGTAGTGATTGTCTGTTCCTTGCTATTCTCAGAGAATTTTACAATACTCTGCTGTGCAAATGTATCTCATGACTAACAGGGTATGCCTTGTTCCAGAACTCAACTTAGAGCCTTTCTATTATTCCTCCCGAGCACCCATACCAGGGAACCTGGCACAGAGGTCTCCAAACCTGCATCAAAAAAAGGCTTTGGGAAATATGTATAACAGAACATCAGGCTGCGTAAATTTATCAGCCTGGATCTGAAAACAATACAGCCGTGCTCTCCAGTCCCTATTAGTGCTGGGACAGCACAGACCCAGCCAGCCTGTAAGCTGAAGTGGCTGAGACAATACCAAGGACTGAAAATGTAAACCACAGAAATAAAACCTAAATGTAAATATTGATCAATTTCTTTTATATCTAGCCTGAGGTTGACTTACAGCCTACCAGGATGAGCTGGCCTGCTATCTATTTGGGCAGCTGCAGTCTGGTCCCAGCTATTTTCCTTCCCATGAACAGCTGAGGAACAACTGAGATTGACTGTGTCATGTAATAGGTCAACTGCATTGTATATGCTCCCAGGGCTTGGCCCTGTGATAGAGGAGAAGACAAGGCAAAAAAAGGGCTTCTTTTGAAACTTAAATGAACTTTGTAAGACTGCATCAGCAAACCAAATGAAGTGTTATGTGGTGTTCCTTTGGATGAGTGCTGGACTTCACAGAGTCTCTAAGATTCCTCTTTCCTGATAAATAAAAATAAGCAAGCCAAATATGTTAACAGATTTACACTCTTTTAACAATTTGGTAACAGGACTGTGATTCGCTCTAGCAAGTTTAGCTGCTAACAGTGAGAGATGAGAAGTGGGTAAGAAGGTGGTCCCACACCAGTTACCTTCCTGCTCTCACCCTTCTCTTTCCAACAGCTGTTTTGCTCTGGGGCTTCAATGTGCTTTGCCAAGTCCTGAGGGCTTTACAGCTGCATCTGGGATTACCATATGTCTAGTCTTCCCTAGATATATCCCCAAGGTCTCTTCTATGCGGATTTTTTTTTTAATAATTGCTGGCTGCTTCTGGGTTGGAGGGAGAGGGGGAGTTTAAGTCCTTCCTTCTTCCTTTTCCCCCAAAAAAACACAAAATCAGCTACAGACATGGCAGCAGGAGGTGCCAGCCACCAAAATGGTTACAGTTAACAGAACGGGCAGTGATGGAGTGCCTGAGGTGAGAAGGCTGTGACTGGGGACTGAGGAAAGAAGGACAAAAGTGCTTCAGTAGGAGGTTGTTTGGGGGGAATGGGAGCACCAAGAAGAACCGGGAAGGATCAGGAGGAGACAAGGTGCTCTGAAGTAGATTATTCAGGAAAAGAGGGTAGCTCTGGAGTGAAGAGAGTAGCAAGAGTTTGAGAGGAGCTTGTGTCAGAGATGTGGTGGTGAGACTGTAGTGGAAGTTAGACTTGGCCTTTGAGACAGCAAGAATGACAACTTGGGGCTCTATCTACATTAGGAAGTGCTGAAGGTTTTGTAATCAGAGTGGGAAATAACATAAAGCATCTTCCTCCTTAGGTGCTTCTTCCCAGGAGCCTGTTTTGTAGTAGGGAAATACACTTTCAGTAGCCCCTCTGGTATTATATAGGACTTCTTTTCCCCAGGACCCCTGCTCAGGACTCCCTTGGTCCCCACCTCAATCTCCTCCTGCTTTCGCTACTTAAAATATATTACTACTTACAGCAAGTTCTGGTGTTAATAAAACAGCTGAACATACTATTGTCTTCATTTTGTGAATATAAGCATCATGTCTTTACACAGAGCTTGGCAGTTGTTAGACAAGGATTGCATATTTATTGTGAGTGGGACATTTATTGCAAATAGATTCAATTCATAAAGAAGTCAATTGGTAAGAGATACTCGAGCCAAGAAAAGCAAAACTGCCTTCTATATCAACCATGGAGGGTGGCAAGAGTGAAGCATCTAAAATTAAACTACTCGGTGCCAGATTCCCACTGAGTAGTACCTGACTCTGTGCAGTCAACAGGCTGGACTCCAGCCCACAGCTCTGCAGTCAGGTCTGTTCCTAAGGCCTAGCAGTGAGTGTCTTGCTCACACAGGGCAGGGGACAGAGGGGATTTCATCACGTTAACTTCTTTTGTTTGGGTCTGTCCCTTCTTTCCACACCCACGCCCACACCCTCAGCACACGCAGCATCTTCCCTGCCCCATGATTCTGGGTGCACACTGAGCAACCCAAATTTTTTCCTTTAGTACTTATTCATTGATTCACACAGGCCTGTGTTGACTTATACCACCAAGGAGTTAGTTTCTCCTCCTTTTTCACACCACGATTCTTTTGCAGCTTTCCTCCTTGTGTCTGTATATAGCAGAGTCCTACTGCTTTCAGCTTTTATATTTAACTGTCTTTTCTCTTGGGACACCCCTTCTAAACATTTTCCATACCAGCACAAAGGTTCTGAGGGAAAAACAAAGTGTCCTAGTTTCAGCTGGGATAGAGTTAATTGTCTTCCTAGTAGCTGGTACGGTGCTATGTTTTGAGTTCAGTATGAGAAGAATGTTGATAACACACTGATGGTTTCAGTTGTTGCTCAGTAGTGTTTAGACTAATGTCAAGGATTTTTCAGCTTCTCATGCCCAGCCAGCAAGAAAGCTGGAGGGGCACAAGAAGTTGGCACAGGACACAGCCAGGGCACCTGACCCAAAGTGGCCAACGGTGTATTCCATACCATGGGACGTCCCATCTAGTACAGGAACTGGGAAGTGGGGGCGGGGAATCGCCGTGCGGGAACCAGCTGGGTGTCGGCCAGCAGGTGGTGAGCAATTGCACTGCGCATCATTTGTACATTCCAATCCTTTTATTATCGCTGTTGTCATTTTATTAGTGTTATCATTATCATTATTAGTTTCTTCTTTTCTGTTCTATTAAACCGTTCTTATCTCAACCCATGGGTTTTGCTTCTTTTCCCGATTTTCTTCCCCATCCCACTGGGTGGGGGGGAAGTGAGTGAGCGGCTGCGTGGTGCTGAGTTGCTGGCCGGGGGTTAAACCATGACACAAAGTCATGACCACCCCCTCCCTGCCTTTCTTACCCCTATTCTTTATCCTCAGCTGTGCACACAATTTCCAGTGCCCTACTCCCAAGTTTGATAAAAGCATTTCTCTTTAAGCCTGCATTTTTTGCATACAGCCATCACCTCAAAATGACTGAACAGAGCCTAAGACCTAGTGCTAGCTGAAGCACAGCAATTCCACATTTCCAGGCTGACAGCACTGTTTTCTGCTTAGAGGAAAGCATTTGTCAACACTTTATTTCATAACCACATGCACAGGTCACATAGCTTATAATAAACTAAAGATATTGCATAGCTTTTCTACATGCAATAGTATTCTGTTGAGAATCGAGATGTCAGGAGTAATTTATACTCGTCTCTTTTTGTACCTCTGAGTAGACATAAATAAATATCAGACATCCTGCACAGCCTTCTTCCTATTAAATACTGTTTATTAACATCTGTTAAAATTAATATTTTTTTAATCCTCTCACCATTAATCATTTTAAAATGTGCTGTGTTTGTTAGTGCAGTATGACAGGCAGTAGAGACCCTTCCCCTCTTGCTTTCATCTCTAGCAAATTACATTACAGTGGCATCCTTTGGGACTGCAGAGTTTTGGATACATTAGCATTTCCTTTTACCAATACCCATTTTCATCCCTAAAATTACATGCTGCAATGGCTTGACCCTCTGCACATGACAGCTTAGGTCATGCATTTGATTCTCAAATATTTTAAATGTGTCCATCCTTAACTTACCGAGCAGGCAAAAAAAAAAAAAAAGAAAGAAAGAAATTAAAAATATGGCCTATTACAGTGTAAGATTTGAGCCCTGCAAAATTCTACATAAGTAGGTCTGTGCAAGCATGTCTAGATGGAAGAATTAAGGCCTGTGTTTCAAACCATATCACTAAAATCAATAGACTAACAGAAAATTCAATCATTAGGAATTCCAGAAGGAGCCAACCTTAAGCTAACATTTGCAGTTTCTCAACATAAACCCACAACGAGGTGTATGTTCATCACGATTGAAGAACGTATGCATATTCAGTACAGCTTCCCAGAACCTTTCTCAGGTCACGCAGTACCTGCTGCAGCTCTTGAGAGCTCAGTGAGGATTTATCCTCCAAGACCAACCACAGACACCAAAGCTGTACTGAGTTTGTGGGCAGAAAAATACACTGCAAACAGCAGCCTTGCAACAGTGAGCCTTTTTTAGCTGAAAATTAACATGGTCTACAGACAGCATCCAAACATGTACAAATATTTTATTACATATTACTATGTAATTCTACGTACTTCTCTCACAAGGAGCTCCAGGCCTTGTTTGCCTGACACATGCAGAGCAGAAAACAGTGATCTGAGGTTGCAGAGCAATATGGATACAATTCCATATCACTTGAGGAATAGTTTATGACTGAGTAATTAAAGGCCATATTGCGACGCATATGCTCCCCTGAGTGAAGCAAGCGCTGTTGACAGTGTTCATGTCTACAAACAGAAGGAGATTGAGGAGATGCAGAAGGGTTTGTTTTTCAGTCTTGGAACATGCCCAGAAGCTATCATGTTTACTCTTGTGCTTTCAGAAGCTTCTAGAGATATTGTATTGCCTGCAACACCAAACCTGCAGCCATTTCAGATGGTTTCTTCACTGCTGTTGGGACAGGGAAAAAGGAAATACAGGATATAAATCCATAGTATAGTTGCTGGCCTGAAGAGACCTTCAGTTCCCATCAGACTCTATAGAAACTGAGGATGCTCTATACATCACAGACTCAGGAGTTCTGGGGAAAAAAAATCAAATTCTTGGGCATAGAATAGGGCCCAATAAAGTTGGCTAACACAAAAGGGAAACAAACCACAAAACCCTGAACAAACATATTCTCTTTATAATCCCAAACAGCTCCTTTCTGCAAACTACCCAACTACCAGGAGCTAGGAGATCACAGCCATGTACAGAGATGCTTTGACAAATACAGTAATAAACAAAGCCTCTACTAGTGGCTCCAATGCCACTTACAGTATATATTTTTTTTTTACCAATTGTGACTTTTTTTGTATCTCATTCCTACATTTTGTTGAATTCACTCTGTTTTGATAGCAAAATAATATTTCTTTTAAAGAAAACCACCTAACAAAAGCAAGGCCAGAGACAAAATAAATGTGCTCTGGATCAGTGACTCAGATTCAAGATCATCCCTCACCAGAATATAAAAAGTGAAACCTGGGAAACAAAAGGCAATTGTATTTTCTACACCAGTGTATAAATCTATAGTAACCCAATTAACTTTACTATAATTATTTTTTCATGGAGGCTGAACAGATACTCCAGAGACAAGAAACAGCACGAAAATTCATCTGAGAGAGAGGTTTGAGAAAACTTTTGCTGAGAAGCCGACAGTTTATTAGCCAAGATCTGGAGAGAAGCAGGACATGGATGTGAATAAAATGGACATTCACAGTGCCAGTAATTAATTTTAATGAAAATTGCAGGGGAAACAAAAATTTTTGTGTCAGAACTTGTTAGATGTCCCCATAAAGTTTAGCATTTAATATCTGCGTTCCCTGGGGGCCCGAAGCACCTCGCGCTGACCGCTGCCAGAGGCGGGAGAGGAGGCGGGAGGTACTATGGGTCTGAGCCAGTGCTGTGGTTCAGTGACCGACATTAGCCCGCAACAAAGAAAACATTATTCCTCTTGAAAACTTTCTTTTAAGCATTATATAGAGTCACTCTAACCCCACCGAGTGCCTCCTCCCCATCCCTGATCAGAGGGGAAACACATCCATTATTTTGCTTTCAGGTGAAAAGGGAGCACAAAGGCTGTATGTGGGCACCTGTCAGTCACTCTGCCCATCTGTCAGACCCCACCTTTCTCACCTTCCTCCCACAGGTTCTGAACTGTTGGGCAATTCCAGCTACATTTGACAAAAGATAGTAAGTCCCAACCGTTTGGGACAAGGGGACTACCTCTCCCAAGTAATTTGACATCAGCTTTCTGAGGCAGAATAAGGGTGGCCTCAAATGCCAGCATCTCTCAGTGCCTCTGATCTCCTCCAGCTGACGCAAGAGGTACCGAGAGGGAACTACCAGGTCCAATAAATCTGAGCACGTGGCTGCCTTCCCACCAACATGTCCTCTGGACTTGTGGTTAATAAGGAGCTGAGGCAGATGCTCCTTTTCTTTCTTAATGGGAAAAAATCCAGCAACAGTCAGAACAAAGGGGCACACACTCTGCTAATTATAACAAGAAAATGAAGATTTTTTTATGCCTTTCTAAAGGGATCCATAATTTGCTGCCATCACACCTGTCACTGAAGTTTTTTGTAATTTAAGAATATGCTTTCTTTTCCATTATCATGGTACATCTATAAAGGTTTATAACTTAACTAAACTGAATTCAGCTTAAAAAATTTAGGTCCAGATAGAGTAATTTTTCTATAGTATTTTATTATCTGGAAAATTTGCTTTTTAGAGCAGAATACATAAATTAGAGGTACGGGCACAGAAGATTACTGCCCATGTCCAGAAATGCCTATCATCTGGCAAGCAATGAAGTAAATAATTAGAAAAGCAATTAAAAAAATAACAAAAAGCCACACAAACTGCTGCAAATAAAATTTGCAGGATATGTTTCCAGTCTCATAGAATCAGGCCATTAGAGCATGCCTACTTAGGAAAATTGATTGACATAAAGACAGTGTAATTTAACAGAATAATGTATTCTCCTTTCTTCCCTTAACTATCCCAGTTTACCTACTCCATGTGGATATGATTCCAGATTAAACTGATTTTATTAAACAATAGCTTTATTAAAAATAAAAGACTATCAATCTATCAGTCAGTTTCCTCAAGTGGAAAAGCTTTTAAGACCATTTATGAGATCACCAGCTTAAATAAAATAAACCAAATGGCTTCTTCAGCTCTTAGCATGCAAGTTTTGTCCCACATAATGCCACATTTCTAAGTGCTCGTGCAAGCAGCTGAGACAGGCAGAGTTGGGCTTTGCGTTCCACCATTGGGGACATGGCAAATGTATAAACTCTAGGCTTCCTTTTAATACAAGTCAATTTCTAAAAATTCACCTTTTGTAGCGGTCCTTGAAAGTCTAACATGACAGAAAGGAATCACTGGGGATGCAAGGAACAGGTAGCTGGTGTCAGTTGTAGCAAGATGCGTGTAATAGAAGTCAAATTTTTGCATACTCTAAGGGGACCCTGTGTCATTTACCTTATGTGTCAAATATTTATACAATATCTCTGCCTTTCTGTAGTCTGGTAGGGTGGTCCATGAAGCAGGAGCTTGTTATGGAGGAATGTTAACCAAAAAGTTAGCAAACCTACATAGAAATGCTAGGGCTGGGCCTTACTGTGAAGAAGGTCTGGATATAATCCATCTTGGTTTAGGCATTTACCTGTAGTGCCTCTGTTAGATGTCTAGCACATCTGGACATTATGGGAACTATCAGGATGATTCGGCTCATCTAAGAGCTGAACTACCCTTTGAAAATAAAGGGGTCACAGTTCAACTTTTTGAGGTTGATTGCATCCATCCATTGGGTGAAAATAGGTCTTCATGCCTACATTAAAACTTTCTTCTCTTTTACCTATACTTCCATAATTACATCAGCAACCCCAACACCTCCCACCCAGAAATGCTCATATGAAAGTGGTCACACTCATACCCTCCTAATGAAAGTGCGTCCCTCAGGAATTTTACCCACTTGATGATGCAAATCAAAAATCCTACAATTCTGCATGTAACACTTATTTCCTTAGCATAAATTACATCTAAGTCACTTCTGGAAATAGGTCACAGACTTCCATCTTATTTCATGCATTAAAAATGTTTATGACTTGACTTTAAAAGCAATTTTTTTCCAAAGTCACTTATACAGAACATTGTTTTAGCATTGCTCTCTACAGCATTCTGAAAAATGAAGGCTGTCTGCTACTCTATTGCCTTTTTCCCTCCCAAGTGCAGCAGTTCCCTGCCATGTATTTTTCTGTTCCAAACCTGATCATTAGACTGGACAGGAGTTTAATAATAACTAATTGCTCATGTTATGCTTAGTATTTCCATGCAGCAGAGCTCCAGATTACCCTGTATACAGTACATCCTCCATTTATTTTGCTGCTTTCTGAAGGCCACTGTGACAGCATATTTGAAATAGCAATCCTTTACAGAGACATCCTCTAGAATTTTGGGGGGAAGGATTAACTCTGTGTATATCTGCATGGTATGATTATATGTGCATACATGCATGCATGCATCTTTGTAATCCATGTATTTCTATATAATTTTCTATATTTATGTGTTCAAAAATCAGGTAATTGGTGGAGTAGAATGCTCAAAAGGTCTCATTAAGAATCTGCAGCACAGGTCTAAGCCCTGCTCTGAACTCCTGCTGAGGGCTGCCTCCAAGCAGGCAAGCTGTAAGTGTGCACCAGCTTGCTGAGCTAAGGAATCAAAGGTGGCCAGACATCATGCCATATTATTCTTTTACACATGATTCAGAAATAAGCATACCTTAACCACATTAACTTGATAGGTCTTGCTCTGATGTTGCTGCTAAGGAATTTTATGAAAGGCTTGAAAGACTGTAGAAGACAGAAATCATTCAGTGAAGTATTTTGTGTAATTCCTTAAGGTCTCTATTAGGTTTCTGCAAAATACTGTTGGCTCATTCATTTTCAATGCTATAAAAAATTTGCCACAGGACATACCTCCAGAGAGATACACACTCTAACCTGTCTTTTCTGTGTTTTCCCTTCCCTCTTACCCTTGCATCCTTTCCTGAGCTCTATTGTCCTTAGAAACCTACACGTACATAAAGTAATCAGACTTGATAGTCTACTCCATAAAACAGTATTCTTATTTGTTCATGTGTAATTTATAGGAGGCAACCTCAAATTTTATAGAATCACCCAGTTTATGTCTCTCTCATGGCAGGAATAGAGAATTCAGCAGTATTATCCTTCACTCCAGTGTGTGCCCCTGTTTAATATGCCTCTACTTGTTTCCTAATACTTTTTCAGCCATCAAAGGACCTGAAGTAGCTAGTGAGGTAGAGAACATAATGGTTTTTCTGCATCCTGTCTGCTCATTAACTCTATGGCAAAGTGACCCAACAAATTGCTCCACCAGTTCCCACTGCAGCTTGAGTCTAAGTATACCTTATTATGCAGCCTTGAGATTTGTATTAAAAGAAAAGGGCTTAATGTGAGTGATTATACATTTACTTCCCAGCCCAGGAGACGCATTGGTATTGGTTTGTGTTTGTTTGTAAAGAAATACTGTGCTAGCTGCCAACTCATTAGAACGTTACAAGCTTCAATCATAATTTTTTAGAGCATTTCTTTGTTTACATTTTGTTGTCCCAAAGGTGATTAGCTGTTTTGCTAGAAGGTTACTTTGTTATTCTACTGCAAGGTTCTGGAATGAACTTCAGATGGGATTAAAAATTCCTCTGTAGCCAACAGCAGCACTTGTGAGCGTTGCTTTTATGCAAGCATATGACAGCATTCAAGCTTTGGCACTAGTGCTGATAGTCCCTCTGCACCCTCTTGTCATGTGTACTCCTATTTGCAAAGTTTCATCAGACTTCATTCACTGACCATAAAAAATAAAATGCTGAGCCATTCACTGCCACTTCAGCTCAATAACTGAAGATTTCTGGGGAGCAAATCCAAAAGATCTGAAGCTTTGCATAGTGTTTTTAAACCACCATTAACTTAAAGAATATGACTAGGTAGCACAGATAAAATTAAAAATTAATATATAATTGATCCTTTGTGTTTCATTTTTAAATCAAGCTGAGAGATTAAAAAGTTAGTCTAAATCCACGGGTAAGCCTAGAATCACTGATTCCCAAGGCTTTTGTACAATCACCGCTTTATATTCTGTCCATGCTCTGTATGAATAAACGTGTTTAGAGCCCTAAACCAAGCTGAAATTCAGTTTGTATAGGCCGATAAAAATATGTATGCTCATCTAAACTATTATTCTTCTTAAAAATCAAGTCAGAGCCCCGTTATACTCTGAAGTGAGTAAATTTGGGCTGAAAATCTCGGGAGAGAAGGTATTCTTGTATTTTATGCTTCCAGTTGTTTGGAAATAGCCCAAGAGCAGGTACATAGAAAGGCAAATATAATGAGGACAAGTCAGCCAAGCTCTCTCAAAGGCTCAAAAAGAACTGAACTTACTTTCGAGATGAAGGCTTTTATTTCATGTTCAGTATTGGTATGTTTTGAGATATTTTGTCCTGAAACTCAGTATGCATAGTTGCTTCATCAACACACACTTAAAGCACTATCACATGGATATATTTATGATCCTTTGAACTAATACTCTTAGGGTTTTTTCTCCTCAAATGTGTATAGAGCCAATGAAAAATCTGAATGTATTTCAGATGCCATGCTAGACGTTGAAGTGTATATGAATCTTGTACTGAAAGCATGCTGGTTTTGGCTGGGATAGAGTTAATTTTCTTCACAGTAGCTAGTATGGGGTTATGTTTTGGATTTGTGCTGAAAACAGTGCTGATAACACAGGGATGTTTTAGTTACTGCTGAGCAGTGCTTACACAGAGTCAAGGCCGCCTCTGCTTCTCACCCCACCCCACCAGCAAGGAGACTGGGGGGGACAAGAAGTTGGGACGGGACACAGCTGGGACAGCTGACCCCAACTGACCACAGGGATATTCCAGACCATATGACATCATGCTCAGGATATAAAGCTGGGGGAAGAAGAAAGAAGAGGGAGACCTTCAGAGACGTCCCAAGTAACCGTTATGCATGATGGACCCCTGCTTTCCTGGAGATGGCTGAACACCTGCCTGCCCATGGGAAGTGGTGAATGGATTCCTTGGTTTGCTTTGCTTGCACACACAGCTTTTGCTTTACCTATTAAACCATCTTTATCTCAATCCACGAGTTTTCTCAGTTTTACCCTTCTGATTCTCTCCCCCATCCCACCAGGAGGGGGGAGTGAGCAAGTGGCTGTGTGGTGCTTAGTTGCTGGCTGGGGTTAAACCACAACAGAAAGTTACCTCTTTAATGATCTTAAAAAGTGAATTACAAATTGAGCAAGCAAGAATAAAAAATAATTCTTGAGCTATAACATTCTAAATAACTTTAGTACCCTTTCATCTCACCATGGATACATAAATGCTTAGTACATACATGCCCCTAATGCCTCCTGCACACTGCAGATTCCTGGCCTGGACCACATTTTTATAGCCTAATTCCTGAAAAAACAGCTGATTCAACTTTAAAAAAGTGGTGTAAATAGAAGTAAACCAATAATGACAATATTTATTTGAGATAAAATTTTGTGGTTAATATTGCACCAAGGCACATTACAACATTATTGTAAAAATAATCAACAAACCTTCTGTTTTCTAAATTAACAAGACCGCTTATGATCTGCAGTCTTATATTCTCAACAAAACCTGGATTCTATTATTCTGCAACAAAACATTTCACCTATAGTGCTTCCCTGTACCTTTCACTTCTTTCATAACTTACGACCCAGGTTTGGAATATTTCCTGTAACGCCTGTTCCCCTGGCTCCCAACTAAACTGAACTAGGTTAGACTGAGGAGGCTTTCTTTTACAGGCAATGACAATATATTTACATGAAACCTTCCAGGCAGAAAAATGCCATGCCTTAAAAAGAATTTAGGAATCACCTCAATTATTATTACACTGTAGCCATATCAGTAGAAAGTAATCTTTTCATCTTTTCCTTAGAGAAGTGTTTTATTTTGAAAGGGATAAACAAAATTTTTACTCTGAAAGAAATACATCCAATATTTTAGATTGAGCCACTTAATTAAATTATACTGAAAAGCAGAAAGGAACCATATCTTGAAGCGATTTCATCTAAAAGGACTTATATTAAATTAACAAAAGCTCGGACCTTGAGGTCCTTCTTTAGTTTTCAGTCAAACAAATGTTTAACATTGCAGTGGAGATGAGCCTATTTAAACACAGGTAAACAAAATCACAGTCTGAATGGTTTGAGCCAAAGATGAAATAAAACAGACAAGATCCCCAGCTGGTGGATAACTCCATTGCTTTTAGCTAATGTTTTTTGATTTATACCAAGCAATCTCCTCTCTCTTTGTTTTGTTAGTCTTCTTTCTACTAATGCCCTGCAGATCCAGGAAAAAACATGAATTGAATTTTAGTCTACGTGAATTTTGCCTCAGAGAAAAGCAGATTTCAATGTCCACCCAACGGAGAAGGTAGGCACAGATGTGGGATGGAGTTAGTGACCTCAGTGATTAGCAACACATTGCCTAACGCTGACTTACATGATAGAGTTCACAGTCCTATATGCAATCAATGAGTAGAGGGAGAAAGGCACCTCAGAATTAAATCCTCAGAAACAAATTCTGCAAAATACAGTGAAACTAATCAATGCTTTGACAAACTCCAGAACTAGTGCAAGGTACAGGTCGGGAGCATGCACGTAGAGCAGGAGAAGGGAGAAGCAGCAGGATGACCCCTTTTACAGCACCAAATTATTAGATCAAGCCTGTTTGGCTCATATTTTTCTGAACTTCAGGAAGAACCCTTCCTTTGATCAAGCTTCAAAGCCCTAAACTCTTGAGTCCACAGAGTGGGGTGAAAATAGGCATTTGGCTAGTTCTGTTACACATTTTGACTAGTGACTTTCACTGTATACTTTATTCAGACCCCAAACTTCAGACAGCTCTAGGATTAGGCAGCTGCTCAGTAGGACCCTGAGGACTGCAATTTTGGACTTCAATTTTTTAATCCTAAGAGCAGTATCTGAACAAGACATAGACTCATAGTAAAAGTTACAACTTTATTTCAATGACAATAATATCAGACATTTTATTTAATCTAGCTGTGTTTCTGAGGCCTTTAGCCAGCCACCACTCTAAGACCACAGTGCCTCAGTGAACTGGGATGCAGCATCCCTCCCAGCAGGTCTATTGCAGCCCACCATAAGCAGAGCAGCTTGGTTCCAGCTCTGCGAGACTCTGATAGTTCAAACAGCATGGCACTAATGATTCTTTCACATAACCCATGCAAGGGTAATAAAAAAGACAATACCAACATAATGAGCAAGATACAAGTATCTAGAGAGAGAATTACAGACCGCCTTCAGATACACTTCTAAATAGGAAAGAGAGAGCTGCAGAAAAGGCAGGAATCAAGTTAGGGTGACGATGCAGGAAGCATCAGTACTAAAGTCTTCTAACAGCCATGATTTATATCAAGTAATTTACTGGCTGAGAATAGAACAGAGCTATCAACAGAGGAAGGACAAGACGACCCTGTATGATCATGTGTTTTTTAAGACATATTTGATTCAGTCTGTTGCTCTGCAAAGGGGAAAAAACACCGTCCAGAGGCATCACTGCTAGTCTTGGGATGAACACTAAGCATTTACAAAATGTCTAAATAACTTTATCTGATTCAAAGAACTCCCACTGGCCTCTTGCCCTATTGGGAGTACTTCATCACTGGTATCTTCTCTTCTAGGGAAATAAACCTTGTGTATGTATCTTTACACACTATGTGTGGTGGTGAGCTAGTACAGGAATCTCAGCACCTGTGTACAGGGTGTGTAAGTAAGCAAATGTGTAAGAGCCTGAATGATGTGCTGAAATACCCATTGAGAAAAATGCCCTGAAAATCCCTATTTCAGATCAAGGGCCTGACAACTAAGAATAATGCAAGTTAGCCCCAAATGAGGATACTGTCTATTGCTCAGCATTCTTAACCTGAGCAGTTTTTATTCCTGCATTCTCATAAAATTCCTCATTAAAAATTGGAACACAATTTTGAAACAAAATATGATAAAACTGCAGAGAAACACCCACCTGGATTCTAGGCATGAGCAGCTGCATGAGCCATCTGTACATACCATATGTTTAGTGCTTGATTTAAGGTGAATTAACAGGGATTGGAGGTAGACTGAATATCTACAGTGCAGTTAAGAAACTGCTTTATTTCACACTTTCTTACATTTAAATCTCCCTTTTATTTTCCTGTGATGTAATTTTTTTCTCCCTTGTCTATTGGTGGCAATCAGTGCATATGAACAAAAATATTACCCAGTCCCAGCCTGGTGTAGATCAAACACTGACTATGCAACTCCTGTTTCAGACAATTGATAAGTTTGGTTATTTTGAGACACCCCATTTAGTCCAATGTTTTAGTGCTCTCCTACTTCTAAACAGAAAAATTTTTCTAAAAAGTAGAAGAATTTGTTAATGAAATCAAGTGCAGCATACCTTGGCTTCACATCATGCTTAACTTTACATGCTGTGAATAGTCCTAAGCCAGTTTTCATAGTGCTGCAGCTCTACTATCAGGTTCCAGAATGTAAGCTCAGGTTCACCCAAGAGTTTGAAAGCCACATGTCAAAGTTGGCTCAAATTTCACATGAATGCAGATCAAAAGCTTCAAGGACCTGAAAGCAAGTTTAAAAAAAACAAATCTATGGATCCAATGGAATTTTAGTTTGCATGGGGAGATTTGTTTAAATCCCAAGTGCATTCAGAAATGCTGGAGTATGAACCTATGTGAACAGAAGCCAATAAATTTCCTGTTAGCTTTGGATTCTCTCTCTCACACCAAATATCAAACATGCTTTTTTCTTCCGCCAGCCAGGATTGTAGCTTGTTAGCAATATCCTGAGCCCAAGAGATTTTCAAGGGCTGTAGCTGAAACTGCTGCATTTCTTACTCTGCTTGCAAACTAATAGCATATTGTGAACACCTCCAGAAACAATATAGTAATAATTATGTTATTGGTACTAATAATCCAGCTACAAAACATCTAAAACCTAGTATCTACAGTATATGCAATATCTATTAATAGTTTTTCAAATTCATAGAACATCTATAAAATGCACAAAATTTTAAATTATTTTAATTCTTGCTTAATTACTTAGTATAAACCCAAAGCAATTAAATTCAATATAATGAGGATAGACTAGACAGAGTAAATAGTGTTTAGCAACCATGTCTTTTCAAGATGTTGTTAACAAGCTACAGCTGTGGCTTTTGGAGGAGAAATGGCTTGAAGATTTGAAAATGCAAGCTATTTGGTGCACAATAAAGAGACTAAAAGCATGTGTATAGAGATGGCTAGAGACACGGTATTTTGAAAAGTTTTAGAATGTAAATGTCAGAAATCTTACCAGGAATTTTATCAGAAGTAGGTATCAGCCACATAGGTGTGTGTTCAGAGATAAGTGTGTGTTAATTCTAGCCATGTGTGCAATTTTCTATGTGTGTTAGAGTGAATCCAGTCCATAATATCTGTGCTTGAAATCTCTTTAGTAGTTCTTACAAGATTTCTTGCTCTTTGTGGCATGATCTTCAGCAACCTTGCAACAAAAATTTTCAAATATTTTCACCATCCTGAAGAGAAGAAATAGTGCAGTACCAGCTGGTTTTGCTTGACTGTAATAACACTAAAAATGAAACTTGGAAAATTATTATATTTTCCAGATCCTTTTAAACAAAACCCAGAAGTGTTAATAGGTGCATTTATACCTGGAGATTTGATGCTAGGCTTCAATCGTCCTATAACAAATCAGAGCTTTCTGACCAAAAGTATCATTTTCATTCATTTTCATTGTGATCACCCTACACTGACAGAATTTATTCAAATTCTTTTATTCATTCACAAAGAAAACTTAACTATATAGTCGTGTGACTTCAAGAAATGCAAAATTCAGAAAAATGTTCTGTTGGAAGAAAAAAACTAAATCGGGTACCTTGTGTCCATGTTGTTTTATCATTTCATCTTAGTTCATCAGGTGATGTTTTAAATCAAAAGGACTCAAACAGGTTCCCTCATACTTCACGTTTTTCTAGGGGCAGTGTGCTAGATCTGGATTATAAAAACTTCCGTCTCGACAGCACAACTCAGTCTGCATGCCAAAGAGTGATACTTTTCAACAGTCTTTTGAAGCCACATCCCTCTCTCAAAAGAAAATGTTAATTTTGTTAGCCTGTACAGCTCAGCAATACCAACTGGACTCATTATCATTTGTTACCCAATCGTTACCTTGTCAGTTCCTTACACTTCATTGAAGTTTGCCATAAGCACAAAGAACACAAGCTTCCATCCCTCATCTCTGTTTTCTGATCCCGGAACATCCTAAACATCCTCTCTCTGGATGCCTGCACAAGTATTTAATGTCAAGACCAATGCATTTCTCATTATCACATTAGAATCAACAAGTTGACAAGCAGCTGCAGGTGATGACTGCTACTGAGCTGAACTGTTTCACAGCTCAGCTCTTGGCACCGCTTTTGCTGCATGGGCTTTCAGCAGCTGGTAATGGCTCATTGCCATGTTTAGAAGGCTCGGTTTGTTCTTTCACATGTATTCAGGACTCCAGCCAAGATTTTGAAAGGTAAAATCCTAAAAAGAGTTAGGCAACCACTTCCATATGCAAAGGCCTAAGCAAATGCTTTCAAATCTAACTGATCCTGTTGATTATTAGATATGGATATAGCCACCTTACTTTTTAAGATCCTAATGTTTCAAATCCTGGCTAGCTTCATGGCTTACAGCATTACCGTACAGTCTTCCAGCCATGACATTAGACACTGCAGGCTGTGTCATGTGCAAGACAGAGACCGTGCCATCCTGGACATAGAAGGTACACGTGTGGGCTACTGCTCTTTCTTTGGCAGGAGAGGGTTGGGAAAGTACTTAAGAACAGAGAGCCAGAGACATTAATGACATAAGTGTCTGTACCTAAACCGTCATCCTAAAAATTGCATTCAGCTGACAAAGTAGACCTCCGGCCATCTGCCTGGACATGTAACTTTGTGCAGACCAGCAAGCCTCTAGTGCTCAGCAGCTAACTTAATTGTCTAAACCTGGTTTGATTCAGATGACAGTCATCTCCCTATTTAAGTCCCTTTGATAAGTGATCTAGCAGATATTTTCAGAGCACATTTCCTCCACACAAAAAGAAATCAATATCACAAAACTGCGATGGTGTCCTCTACTTTCCTTTAAAATGCCATAGAGAAGGATACACCACTTGTTGCTTTCATATAAGCTCTTACTTGCTCCTGTGCTCATCTTGGTAGTGGGAAGCAAAGGCTCAAAAAGCTTCTCTGCCTAAAGAGATAAGAACCCATGTTTCATATTGTCCAGGCAATTACAGCTTCCCAGGAAAGCACCCAAACTGTCAATTCTAAACATTTATGAATGGGAATGCAGACCTTACTGGGTATGTGCACTACGCTGAACAGGAAAATTTACAGGATCAGAGAAAGAGGAAGCAATGGCAGGTAAGGGTTTGACTTTGTAACACAGAGTTTATGTCATTTAGTCAAGACTGGCATATCTGTATTTGTGCTCACAGCTTCTACTGCTATAGTTTAGCAACCAAACATTTAACATAAAATGTAGAAACCACTCAGGAGAGAGACACAAAAGTCCAGGACAATCTCAGCAGTAAGCCCCAGGACTGAATCATGCTTCTTCTCACACATACCATCTTTCCCTAAACCAGTAGTGACGTCTCTGTAGGTAAACTAGATGTGTTCATGACCATCACCTGGCCCTGCAGTCAGGTGGCATGGAACAACCCACATCCCTGCCTCCAAATTTTCCTAACTTCCAAAACAAGATGGCCACATGCAAACTGCCAGCTGAGAAAGGTCCCTGGCCTGCACTAACTCCCAAACCAGGTAGGAGAACTGTTTAGGTAAACAGGATGCCAAAGCCACACAGTTGCCAAGTTAGAGGATTTAAGAGAAAACACTGATTTTCCAACACCTGGCAGCATTCCCTAGAGCTGTTTCATTCACTCATACAGAGCATACAGCTTGATTCCTTTTTGCCAGCAGCTTAGTTTCCACACAAGAGGGTGCCCCTATGCATCTTTAGCCTATAGCTTGGCCATCACAGACCTGTCTACACGGAGGAGATTTGTGGGTCAGAGCCTCCCTGGATGCAGGAGAGGACAGACCTGGACTCTTCAGTCTCCAGCGTGCCCTAGTCCCAAGGCTGTTAGGTGAAACCAACATACCTTCATCACACCTAGTTTTAACAGGATCTTATGGCCTGCATTGTGCAGGGCACTGGACCATATGACCCCAGAGTCCCTTCCAACCTAAATTACTCTGTGATGCTGTGACACAGCTACATTTTCTCAGTTACTAACCTACAAGTGAGTGTTACATGTGCTTAGAGATTATTCAGTGGATTGGAGTCCTTTATCAGCCTTTCCAATCAAAAATACAGCATCCCACCCGCCCTGAAATCCTCCTTCACAAGAGCACTGAGTGAATGACCTCATTCCCAGAATCAGGCAACTGGACAAAACCTGCGCCATGGGGCAAATACAGATGCAAAGGTCTGGGGCCAAACAAGGACATCTACTGCAAGTCTGCACTGCCATGAGCTCAGATGGTTACTGCTCAGATTTTTCTGAAGATACTTTATACAAAACTGAATTCTGTTTAAGGTCCTGTGTTGAATCCTGGTTTTGTATCTAAATGTTAGATCAAAATTACTGCAACTCTTCTTAAAGTCAGGTTTTGTTAAACCTTGTGAAGAGAAGGCTAAAAGAGAAATCTAGTTGCAGTTATGTATGACCTGAAAGAGTGTTACAGAGAAGACACCTAGACTTCCACTTTGGTGCACAGCCAAAGCACAAGAGGCAATGGTTACAAGCTGCAACAAGGGAAATTCTGGTTATACATAGGAAAATATTCTTTACCATGTGAGTGGCTAAGCCACTGGAACGGGATGCTCAGAGAGACTGTGGAACTGCCATCCCTGGAGATTTTCAAACCTCTACTGGACTGGGCCCTGAGCATCCTGATCTAGATTTAAAGTCAGCCCTGCTTGGAGAGATGATTGAACTTCATGACCTCAAGAGGATTCTTCCAACCCAAATCTTTCTATTATTCTATGGTATTTTCTATACAGGCACTGAAAAGAAAGCGTCAGTAGGACTTGGTTATGTTTGGACAATTGTAAACCTGTGGCTCAGACACTTATGAACTTGTTTCTCGTGTCAGCTTAGCCTTCTTTAGCCTGGTCAATAAATTTTTATGTGATGTAATTTTTCACTTAATAACTTTTTTCCAGTTTGCTCACACTTGTTACTCATTTTCTCATATTTTCTGAATGTTTATTTTGTCCCTTTGTTTTCTAGACAGCTTGTTCAACTTTTTGAATTATTTCTACCTTTCTGCTTTCTATTCCATATGCACTTCATTTGTCTTACTTATCCAGCACATCCCTCTTTATTCTGCTGAGGAAGCACTTATGTACTACAAGTAGGAAAGTATAAAAAAGTAAACAGCCCTTCCAATTAGTTGGACAGAACTTTTGCCATTTTCTCGAGAAAGCAAAACTTTCAGGATTACTTTTGCAAGAATAATGTTTCCTCTTGACAAAAGACAGCTCAATGCTTTTACATACCAGACACGTTACTACAATGTAGGAATTGTTTCCATAGGATTCAGTGTTTTCTGAAATGGAAGATATTAAATTGTGCATCTAGGTAACTTTTTTCTGAACATTTCATTTTGATATGTGGCAAAAGAAATAAAAGAATGCATTGCTTATGAGGGAGGGAACACATAAGGAATTTCACTTTCAGACCCATCTAAAATTAAGTCAAGTTTTGCCATATTTGCCCTTACCAAAGCTTTGATATTAATCTTTAATATTCTGCTTATCACAGATATTTTCTACTGCACTGATTCAGACATTGTATATGGCCATTAATTTGTGTGGACTTCATCACACATGCTTTGACAGTAGACCACAATTAAATGCTCGTTGGCTCATTAAACCATCTCAGCCAACAGTCTGTGCTGAGCTTAATGAAGCTAATGTGAACATCTCGAGCGATGTCACATTAAAGGCAATATTCTACATTAAAATGTCCATATCTGATTACCACTCTTTGGAAGTCAGTTATTATGTTGCAGCCTACAGGTTAAGGCTTTTTTTTAACGCACACATCTTTGGAAACTGCTGCCATGAGTTTGTTTTGCAGACCCTGTGAGAAATCAGTGTTATTGATTCTAAGGTTAATAGCCCATGGGTGTGAACAACCACAGCTTTACATTTGGCTTCCCAAATGTCTACATGCCAATTTTTCACATATAGCTATATTTCTGAAGAAATATCTTTGAGGAAATATCTTTCCATGACAGTATTTTTAAAAAAGCTGTACACCACTCTGGACAATCAGTCCTGGTATTTTAGCTTCATGTTCAGCCTTACCTAAAACATGACAAGTATTCCCACTACCTAGCTGGATTAAAGATAAAAGTCATAGTTTGTGCAATATAACACAGAAGTTTGTAACAGGATGGGAATTCAGAATGGAAGGAAAACACATGAGGCACAAAGTGGGACTCCTGGCCCCAAACGTAAAAGTGTTCAATGCAAATGTCTGGCATTCACTTCTGAACCTGCAAGTCAGACTCCTTTTCATGTCAATGGGGAGCTACATTTAGATTGAAATTCATCACACCTGAAGATCTAAGACCCTAAGAAATTTAAAACAGATCAGTTGAAACACACCCCAGAAATCCTCATTACTCTCCACTGACCACTAGCACAAACATACATCTCTACTATAGATGTCTAAATTTAGGCAAAAGCCTAAATCCACTCTGAACATCCAAACTCTTATTGAAATTCACATTTAACATTTCAGTTTCCCCAATGTTGCTTTAAAGTAACCTCATACCCACACCCCTCTTTTCATTGGCAAAATTCTGGCAGAAAGAAAGTGACTAAATTAATCAGTGATGGGAACATTCCTAATATCTCATAGCCATAGATGATCTTATAGCTTTAGAAGCAGAGAACAAAAGTAAGAGAAAAGCTTCTGCCTTCAGTAAGGGAAGGTGAACTATAAATTACAAACCACAGGTTCTTTTAAGATTCTAGGGCTACAGAATGAAGATATAAACTACCTCCATTTACAAATTTATTCCATGCAGCAGGGAAACGAAGCTTGTTGTGATTTTGATAATACATAGCCACATCTTCTCAATCTGCAGTCTGCCAGATTATTTTCTTTTGGGTTAAATTTTTTACAAGGCAAGAACAACAGCTGCTCCATTTTCACTTCTTTATCTTTCAATCACCACAACTACTCTAACCAGCCAAGAGACACCTGTTGTACTAGACACTGTAAAAACTGTACATGTAGTAGAGATGCATTATTCAAAATAATATTACACAGATACATTATTTCAGGTATGACTAGGGCTCTGTTTGTATGAAATATTACTTCTGCCTACCCCAGCAAATATATTTACCATAATTTCACACAGAATTGTCATACAAATACATGCAAATATGTACTTAGCTGTCTAAATATCAAGTGGTTTACGACCTTAGAAATACCCTATAGAGATATGAACCAAAAAGGCTGCTCCAAAGCACAAAGCAGTTCATATGAATCACTCCAAAGTCTGCTCCAGTACACTCAATAAGCGACACTTGTAAAGTGAATTGTCAGTCCAGTACACTTTGGCCACTAGGAATAACATGAGAAAATTCTTGATTACTTTAAAATGAAAGACAGGAACACAAATATGAGATTATTATTATTTTCATTAATTAAGAGAGATGCACTGAATTAATTCCACAACTGATATGCATTCTCCACAAATTTTCCATCAAAATAATCGTGACTCTCTGGGGTGGTGCCTGACTCACTATAAACAAATAGAATTAAGATCAGAGATAGAGACTTTTTTCCTTAGCAAGCACAAATCACAAATCTTTGGGAAAAAAAATAAAAAATAAAAAAAAAATAAACAAGAACACAAAAAATTGTTCTTCTGTAGCTTAGATAATAAATCTGAGAAACATATCCTAGATAATCTGTTTTCCACAGCAGCAGCTGTACCTGTTTTGGAAGAAAATATGAATTTCAGATGAAGGTTGGGGGTTTTTTAGGGTTCCTTGTATATGTCACCAACATGTTGTTCAATAATACAAGATTATTTGATAAAAATCAGCAGTTATTCACTGCAAGCGTCACTGCATTCATATTTTTTAAGTACGTGGAAAATGACACTTCAGCTCTTTTATATTTAGAGCTAGGATTGCCTGTACATATTTCTTGGAATAGAGAGGTCACTAGAAAGCAACAGATGATGCAAAATCAGAAACACAGAGCTTGGCATTTTACGATGGGAATCTGGATCGCATCATTGGCCATTACTATCTTTCCACTCTAAAACTCATGAGCCTTTTAACTCATGGGTATGAAAGCCTGTTACTACACTGAGTCGATGATCCCTGCTCAGAGGCACCCTTCTGACTACTGATGGTCCATCTTCCTACCCTCCACTGCCTCTAATCATTAAAAGAAGATAAATTCCCCAAATGTGCAAAGTTGTTATCAAGAAAACAGGTAGGCCATTCATTCTCAGGTAAGGTTAGAACTGAACAGGACACACTGCCCTACAAATTTTACTACATGTCAAGGAATTGTGTCCTAAGACACAAAGACACAAAGAGAACTGTTTTGCCTTATCCAACCTTGGCACATATGTAGGACGTGGAAATCTGCTCCCTCTCATTGCAGTCTCTCAGGATTAGTGGTCTCTACAGAGAATCTCAATAACAAAGGCTCCTGGGCAACACTTATGGACAAGGAAAATAAGCACAGACCTTTTCTTTTTGAAGAATCTTTCAAGAATCAGACTGGTGCCATCTCTATTCAGCTAGGACCCTTTGTCTGAAGTATTCATTTGCATTTTAGATTTTTTGAAAGAAATACAGTAAGCAAAATCATTTGCATTCCAACCTACTTCAAAAACACTGCATGCAAAAGACAAAGTTCTTCTGAAATGCTGATAGCCCAAGCCAACTTTCCAAGATGATACTGTATTCCAAAACCTGATACAGTTAACCAAGAGGGTCAAAAAGACTGTTAGGCAACAATGCAACCCCTTCCTCACGGTCTGCCTTGTCCCACCCCTCTGGGCTGGGATGGCAGAAGAAAACTTTGCTTACAGCTATGATGCGCACACGCCAACTCACAAGGGAAAGCATGTGTGGCTTAAAGCAGCTTTGTACGCCTCTGATCCCAGGCCATCTGTGTACCAGCTGTCCTCTGGTGTAAACCAGAGCATGCTGAATGTTTGCTGCGGGGCTTTTCACACATTTCTTTGCCTTGTCAGCAAACTTGTTTTAACTTGAGAGATTTGGTCCCTCGCTTTACTCTGTTTCTCTCTCTTTCTTACACATGTATATACCCACACAAACATCCTACCTAACAGGCAGGAGAGAGCATTACAGGACAATTACAAAAGAGGTACCAGAATTATTAACCTATTCTGTTGTATTGCTGCCCATCACCACTGTGCCCAATTATCTCGCACTCTGTACCTGTGTCTAGGTATCCAGATGACTTTGTACAGTATTCAACACTTTTCCTGTTTCCATTGTCAAAATGCTGATAAGAGTGTCCTTGTATGTTGGGTTTTGTGTTGGTTTTTTTGCTTGCCGTATTTTCTTTCCTCTCTTGTTTGAGTGGATTTAGGATAAAAAGGGCTGCCAATGCTGAGAGGTTGAGAGCATCATTCTCACCATGTTAGAGAGAGGAACGTTATGCAGCCACCTCTAGAAAACAGTAGGGACACCTGATTAATCTATTCTGCTCTAAAACTTGGTTTCATAGCTAATTTTTTTTTTTTTTTTTTCAACAGAGAAAACTTTGATCCAGGTACTTATAAACCTTGTCATTCTTTCTTGGTCTGCTATGACAGTTAAAAAAATCAAACTGGAAAAGACCCTTTAAAATAAATGACATTTGCTGCACCGATAGCTCTGAAGAGTGAACCACGACACTAAACAGTCACCAGGAGTCCAGCAATCACTATGGGAACTGGAGTATGTGGTAGCATGAGCCATATTGTGTACCAGCAGGAAGAGCATTATACAGTAATCCCAATTGGAGCTGACAAATGGCTCGCTGTGACAAATGTGCTCATTCAGTATTTGCTGTGGATAGCCCTTTGCTTGAAAAGAAGGGCTGTTTCTTGAAAAGCTGAAGGTGAGAAAAGGCAATTTTAAACACTGACATTTCCCAGTTACCCCAGGTTAGCGAGGAGGCCAGCAAGATGCTGTGGCTTTGATGAATGGCAGCTTCAGAGGACGAGAAACAAGGTCCCAGGTAGTTTTCCAGTGCCTTCTCTCTCCATTTCAGTTCAGTTTAGCTGAAGCGGTCACTGGTCAGCCAAAAGATGATTTCTTAGAGCCAAAGTGACTTTTCAGCTGCCTCATCAGTAAATACGCAAATAGCTGAAGGTTGACAGCATTTGTGGATGTTAAATTCATTGCATTTCATCCAATCTCTAAACAAACCAATGCACATTCTGGGATAGCAGATTCCTGCAAGAGATTTCCAAAGGAGGTGTTACCAGCCCCCAGCCTGGGGCACAGCCTCCAACCATCAGCATCCTCCACCCAGAGGAAGCATACTGAAGCCACTATTTAACACTGTCTCCTCAGCTCACAAAGCAGCAATTTAACAAAGGCATGAGAGACATTCAGCATCATGAACTTAAAGCTTTTGTCTACAACCCTGCCTGTAAGCAGGACATGTTCACTGCACAAGAACTGACAAACACAGACCACATAGTTTTGCATTAGGAAGCAAATATTTCCAGAAAAAATCTACAGGGAAGGCATACAACGTGACCTGTCCTTGTCACAAGTCGAATGCAGGGGTTTGCCCCTGAGTCACGCAGAGCTTTGGCGTGCCTGTGATTTCAGGTCATGGAAATGCCACAGAAGAACAAAACAGTGCTTTGATAAGGGTTGATGCACACAGTGATGCTGTGTCAGCCACTTCAGACTAGAGAAGCCATGAAAAGAAGGCAGAGGCACTAGAGACAGAGTCTTTCCCCTTTTATTGAAAAATGCTCTATCTTAAGAGAAACTTGGTCCAAAGGGAAAGCAAAGAGCTCTTTGAAGCAGAGAAACACTGGACAGGACATAAGAAACCTTAGGAGAAAAAGTGACCTTAAGTTTCACTGCAAGTCAGTTCAGCTCTAGCACCAGAAAAGCTTTTCTCTGCCTTTTGATACCTTTCTTTGCTTCAAAGGGAAACAAACGAGAAACGGCCATTCAGAAAGGGCTCTTAGCCATGTACTTGTTAGAGAACAGAATTTAGCAGCTTCTCCTTGCCAGCAGTCCAACCCTAACATTACCAAACATCACTCACGCAGTTCACACAGGGGTCATTCACAACTGTCTTGCCGCTGCCAGCACCAGCAGCAGAGTACTAAGCATGTGGAGCCAGACTCACCGGTGGATGCCGGCTGCTTTGTACCACTCCAGTGATGCGAAGCAGCTGTAAACCAGGTTTAACAGGCCAGTTAAACTAGCTTTATTATTGCTTTGTGTTGCTGACACAGTGCAAAGCTGCCAGAGCAGCCCAAGGAATCTGATCCTCTGCATTCTTTTTGCAACAAAGTGGAAGTGTTAATCCCGACTTTGAATCCTGTCAAAATATTTAATAAAGTCCACTGGGAGGATCTTATACGTTGACTGCTTTAAACTGAGTTCACTAAATCTTCCGTAGATACACCATTTCTGTCAGTCTCCCTCAAAACACTGGATGTGTCCTCTGTGTGAGTGGCCATTGAACTTTTTGCAATAACATACATTCATATATACCAAGAACTTAAAAATTAAAATCTGCCCTCATTGACAAGAATAATTTTTAATTTTATGATGACATAGTAAACACAAAACCTTCCAGGCTGCCTACATCATGACACATGGTCTATTCAAGCAGGACTGTGATAAATAACATTATCAATGTGTACATTGATAATTTTATGTACACATAACATGCATATACTTACACACTAACCCCAGAGCAAGAAGATATTGTGACAACACAGTTTAATTATTTTTATTACAGACCAAAAGGCAAGAGTTCAGACCTCCTTTCAGACTCATGATGAAGTAAAATCCTGCTCTATGAGGCTATAAATAATACAAAGTTAATAGACCTGAGGCATCAAAGGCAGCTGGATGTGATGATAGCCATACTGGTTTCTGTGTGCTGTCAGCCACAGAAAACTGGCCTTTCTGTAGCTCAGTGGGACACCTTGGCTCAATCAGATGTTCAACTTTCTGAACTCTAAACAAAGGTTTGAAAAGAGTCCTCTATCCAAAGAATCCTGTTAAAATGTATGAGCTGCAGATTTAAATACTGAAGTGTGGAGATCATTATCATTTATCTACACAATCTTCCAAACCTCTGCTACATAAAATCTTGCCAGACCCCACTAGAGAGCAAAAACTCCTTCTTTCATTGCAAAGTTGTATTTGCATAATTATGATCATTCTCCTTTACCACTTTCAAGTTTTACCCATTCATTTTCAGCTTGACATAAAAACTACTAGATAAAGCTATAAGGCATTTTTTGTGGAATAATTAATAGTCCACAATACACCTGTTAAATATGTTATTATCAAAGGAAAAAGACGACTTTGTCCTTTCTAAGTCAAAATTATATAATTATGCAATGTCACTCTGAACAATAATGGCAAAACTGTTCTATAAAGCCCCAATCTGGCAATCCATTAAAAATATATATCTTTATAAATTATCTATAACAGCTACATACAGAACATTAGAACTTCCCATTTCAAGATTAAACCCAGCCACTCATAAATCCCTAGAAACCTGACATTAAGATTTAAATAATGACAGGCATAGTTTTTTGTATACTGCCTCTCCCATCTGTGACTGGAATAATACAATTTGCACTAACCACTTAGAATGACATTCTCTGTATGCAGAGACTGAAATGCCTCAAAATAAATTTCAAAATAACCTGGAAAACAGCTAAGGAAATAAGTTTATGTTACAAAAAAAAAAAAATCTTAACTTATTATTCTTTCTCCTTTTCCATTCTCCTTCTCAGCTTGGTCTTGAGAGAATAGGAAGTAAGAAAGATCCACATTCACGAAGGTACTTGGGAATCTAATATCTGTCTGGGTGACCAACTTGCACTGAAACCAATTGGAAATCAATGGCAATTAGGTATCTAGTGTAATTTGTGGGTGTGGACCAATATTTGAGAAAGAACAGAACATCTATATCCTGTGCAAGTTTCACTGGGGAGACAGAAAACAAGACTTTTTTTCTCTTGCCTGGTGGGTTTTTGCACTGGCAGATTTTGCTGGCTCTGAGATATAGATATATATATATATATATGTATGTATGTATTAGTTACAATAAAGATAGGGAAAGAATACCCACCTAACCAGTGATTTGTGTGCCTTTGTGGGTTGGAAGGTGCCCCTTGACCTCCAGGTGAATAACACTGGGATAGGAGGGTATATAAGGGAAGAGAACAATTCTGTTCAGCAAGTTGTTCCTTTCTGCCACTGCTGACAAACCATGGGGCTGGCTACGTGCAATGCTCTGCAAGCAGCTAACAGTGAACCCAGGCAGGAGAAGCTGGTGAGGAACAACATTAGGTGCCACAATTAAGGATGAACCCAGTTAGCGCTGAGCACGACAAACAGCATGGCTGTCCAGCACAGCGAGGGAAAGGAGCAAAGACTCTGGTAATCTTACCTGCCATCAGCCATTCTGATTCCCATAATTATAGTTGGTTTTTTTTTCCTCTTCTCCCTTCTCCAATAAAGTTCTGTCTGTTAGAGACAGTTATTCAATACCTTGCTCATTGTGCTTCAAAAGTATTCTGGATAGGACTTGAGTTAGTATGTTTTAAAAGTTTTATATAACTGAGTTTGGCCTTTGCTGCTGCCAAAAGAAGGGCTGTACTGTGGTGTGGGAGGCAGGAGAAATGCTCAGCCAAGATACTCTGGGTAGCACCCAGAAGCATATGAAGTAAAACAACTATTTAGGGGAAGCATTTTGTGCTCAGTCATTGAGTTGGGAAACTCTCATAAGAGGATGCATACAGTCCCAGGAAGCACTAACTGACTTTAGAACCGGTACGACTCAACTTAGATGCTCAAGCATAGGCATTTAGTGCCGTGCCCTAGAATATATGAGATATCCCTGGCAGATATGACAACGCCTGTGGCATACCTGTGTGCTTTCAGTCTGACTGCTGGAGGCATCAGCTTCCTAGAAACTCTTGATGAGACCCTTATTAAAAATCACTCTTGTTATCCTAAAAAAGCCATTTAAAACAAGGCACAATTTGCATATTTTTCTCCACTGATTGTAAAGGTACTTCAAAGTGAACAGGTCAGGTGTAGCTGTCCACACTGTAGATGTTTAAAGTTAGCTTATATGAATTTCATCTCTGATACCTAACAAAGTGTGAGCAACAAATGATGTGTTTTCAAGAAACAGGATAGCCACTACTTTCTCTGTTGCATGTGAATTACCTGATGTCTGAATTCTCTCTGCAGTCTTTCTCTCAATAAGGATAAAGCAGGGCCTGTCTTTTCAGCCTGGCTGTATATTTTCTTAAACCATATAGGAAATTATGATTTTTCAGAGCACTTCCCCTTTTCGTTACATTGGATTGATATTAGTCAACAGACTTATCCAGAAGAGGATTTGGAAAGATATGCAAATACATGCAGTGTGTTATTACAACCCTTCTTCCCCTAGGAAGCCATACTAAAGATATTTTAATTTAAAAGTCTGAAAAAATAAGAAATCCATTAGAAAAACTGTAAAATAGCAGTTATCATTCTATGGCAGCCTCCAAACAATGCCTCCTCTTTAATAAGTTGTCTTTTGTTTCATTTATTTTAAGGGAAATCAAGAATTGAGCAGTGAACTGAAGCAGAGCCCATTCTTCTCTGCACTTCAGCAGAAGAGTCGACAGCACCAATAATTCATGTAAAATGTACCATACAACACTGACATCTGCAAGGAGCTCATCATTCTTTGATGTTGTTTTCTTTTATAAAGATTCTCTCTTTTCCTTAGGCTAACCACCCTCCCATGCCCAATGAAAATCTGACAGCACAGAGTACCCTAAAGCATGTTAGCCTGGAACTGAAGACAAGCTAGAAGATTCAAAGACTAGAGAACCTGAATTCTTCTCCTCAGCTGGCAGCTGCTCTTTGAAACTTTATGCTCATCTTTGTGAAACATTACCAAGACAAAAGCACTAGTGGCAATCTTTCACTGACCAGTACATGAATATAATTCTCTTCAGTAACTCAAAAGTAATACCTGGTTCCCATACTGCAGACCCAGAGGAAATCTTTGCCAGGCAGAAGTTTAATTATCAAGCAGGATATTAAAATCCCAATATCAATGTTGTCAACATTTCAATAACAAGTACAGTTCTGAGAATCATTGCTTCTTGGAATATATCTTTAATCACTTCTAATGCAATAATATCTCTTCAGCAAGGCCTGTTAATATTGGTTAAGTCAGCAGCCATATTAATCAGTGGTACAGATGGATAAATTCTGACTGAAAACAGCAGCTGAACTGATTACATGTTCTTGCCAACTTCATGCAGGAGAACTACCTCGATTCTGAATTCTATGCTTAAAAATTCCTCTGGCTCTACAATGGCCAAAAAAGGAATCAAAATTTCCTACAGAGCAGCTGAATATACTGTACCTGGGGAACCTTTTGGCAAATCTTCTCCTTGCACACCAGCTTGGCCATAGAAGGGATTCTGCAGTTTAATTCAGATATAATGCAAAGTGGTGTCCCAAGAAACCAATAAAAAAGTGATAGATCAGCTGCCCCAAACTATTCCAGGCTGCTCTGTGCTCAGTCACACTCAGCGAGATTCATATGATTAACAACACATATCTCCAGTGTAAGCACAGCAGAGCAAGCCTTCCCAGCCTGCTTCAGTCAATGGAGAACAAGTTAATGCTCGGTAGACTCCAGGGTGCAATTCTTCTTATCCTAAGGTAGACATTTAAAATAGGTCAGATGAATCTCACCTCACAGCTCTGCTCTTTGCATTGACTATAAAGAGAGCCTTACAGTGATCAGTTCAGCTGAAGCTCACATCTGTGTGGCTGATTCGTAGGGCAGAGTTCATTTATTTAGGGCTATAGATATGACAGAGGATCTAAGAGAGACTCGCGCCCTGCTGCACCAGCAGCTGGAGGCCAAGTGGGAAACCCCAGGGCATGTGAGCTGTGTGTAAGCACCCAAATCAAGTCCTAAACGGAAGGGGAATGAACCTTATTCCCTTCTCTCTTCCTGTGAAAAGACAGAGACCAGAGCTCCATGTCCAACTTACCTAAGTCAGTTTTGCAGCAATTCATGGAATGGAATCATAAAAATCACAGAATCACAGAATCTCTTAGGTTGGAAAAGACCTTTAAGATCATCAAGTCCAACCGTAAACCTAACACTGCCAAGTCCAGCACTAAATCATGTGCCTAAGCTCCAAGTCTACACGTCTTTTAAATACCTCCAGGGATGGTGACTCAACTACTTCCCTGGGCAGTCTGTTCCAATGCTTGATAACCCTTTCAGTGACAAAATTTTTCCTAATATCCAATCTAAACCTCCCCTGGCACAACTTGGAGCTGTTTCCTCTCATTCTATCACCTGGAGAAGAGACTGACACCCACCTCACTGCAACCTCCTTTCAGGTAGTTGTAGAGAGCGATAAGGTCTCCCCTCAGCCTCCTTTTCTCCAGACTAAACAACCCCAGTTCCCTCAGCCGCTCCTCATACGACTTGTTTTCTAGACCCTTCACCAGCTTTGTTGCCCTTCTCTGGACACACTCCAGCACCTCAATGTCTTTCCTGTAGTGAGGGGCCCAAAACTGAACACAGGATTTGAGGTGCTGCCTCACCAGTGTCGAGTACAGGGGGACGATCACTGCCCTAGTCCTGCTGGCCACACTATTTCTGATACAAGCCAGGATGCCGCTGGCCTTCTTGGCCACCTGGGCACACTGCCAGCTCATATTCAGCCGGCTGTCGACCAACACCCCCAGGTCCTTTTCTGCCAGGCAGCTTTCCAGCTACTCTTCCCCAAGCCTGTAGCACTGCATGGGGTTGTTGTGACCCAACTGCAGGACCCAGCACTTGGCCTTGAATCCCGTACAATTGGCCTCAGCCCATCAAACCAGCCTGTCCAGATCTCTCTCTACATAGAGCCTTCCCACCCTCAAGCAGATCAACACTCCCACCCAACTTGGTGTCATCTGCAAACTTACTGAGGGTGCACTCGATCCCCTCATCCAGACCATTGATAAAGATATTAAACAGAACTGGCCCCAGTACTGAGCCCTGTGGAACACCACTTGTGAGTGGCCACCAACTGGATTTAACTCCATTCACCACCACTCTTTGGGCTCAGCCAGCCAGCCAGTTTTTTACCCATCCAAGCCATGTTTCTCAAGGAGAATGCTGTAGGAAATGGTGTCAAAGGCTTTACTGAAGTCTAGGTAGACAACATCCCCAGCCTTTCCCTCATCCACTAGGCAGGTCATCTTCTCATAGAAGGAGATCAGGTTGGTCAAGGAGGACCTGCCTTTCATAAACCCATGCTGACTGGGCCTGATCACCTGGTTGTCCTGTACATGCTGTAAGATGGCACTCCACAACCTTCCCTGGCACCAAGGTCAGACTGACACGCCTGTAGTTCACCAGATCCTTCCTTCCAGCCCTTCTTGTAGATGTGTGTCACATTGGCTAACCTCCAGTCAACTGGGACCTCCTCGGTTAGCCAGGACTGCTGATAAGTGATGGAAAATGGTGTGGCAGGTGCATCCGCCCTGATAGAAAGTGAAACTTCTCTGGCCATGGAGGAGAGGGAAAAAACCTAGAGGCCGTGGGTTGGAAGTTGAACTGACCAGTCCGCACAGTGGTGCCAAGTTACAGTCAGCAGGTACACGCATCAAGAATACAGAAGTGTTGACCCTCGGCCAATGGGGATTAAAATGACCATATATGGCCACAGGTCAGATTCGTATAAATGGGGCCCCACTGGAGGGCATTTTTGAGCCAGTCCTCCTTGGAGCAGCAGGTCTGCAGTCGGGGACTTTCCCCTTGGGTCGGGATGCTGCCCTAGGTAACTCCTCAAGGTTGAGAGCCCTGATCTTTTAGGTGAGTGATATGCACGTTTTGAGTCATCATTTCCACACCTTAAGAATTCTTAAGTCAGCTGTGTAGTACTAATTTCCCCCTACATCATTGAGCCTGTGGTTCACGACTGTTATCGGAGTTCTAACCGACCTTTTTCACTGAAGAATAAAATCTGTTTTTTAACACCTGTTTGATTTGGTTGCATGTCTCCATGACAAGTGGCTCGGTGAGCACTTCCGCCAGCTCCCTCAGTACCCTTGGGTGGATACCATCCAGCTCCACAGACTTGTGTATGTAATAGTAACAATAGAATAGTAACAATACTTCTTCCCTAAATCTCAGGGAATGCCCCATACAAATTTTGCATGCAGGACCCAGATCTTTACCTCCCCATTTCCCACTCTCACAAGGACTTACAGGATCATGGTGCAAGATAACAGGCTGCTGCTTCCAGTGGTTTTCTGGCTGTTGCTGTTTGCGGTTTTTGTAATGTGCAGGTGCCACAGCATGCGCATGCACTCTGTATGCAGAAAACCATTTAAAGTGACATTTTCAAAGTTATCTGACTCAAGTATTTTCAATGAGGGAAAGTAAGGGTACGTTTTCACTACAGATCATACCAGTGTATAGAAGTGGGCAAGCCATGAGAGCAGTTGACAAGGTGTGAGCAGGGACAGGAGTAATGACGGCCACCCCCCACTCCCACAAAAGGCAGCGCTAGTGACTAGGAGTGCGGTGACCAGAGCAGGCAAACAGGCCGTGGCGTGTCAGCCAGGGAGGCTTTGAGCAACCTGGTCTAGCGGAAGGTGTCCCTGCCCATGGCAGGGCGGTTGCAACTAGATGATCTTTAAGGACTCTTCCAACCCAAACCATTCTAGGATTCTATGATTCTAAGACAAAGCATGCAAACCAACATAACTAAGAGAGGCATTTAAGCATCAACTTCTATTTCCTGGCTAGTAAAGTGCTCTGAATTCAACAGATGCTTGGAGCCACCACTTGGGACACAGACAAGTTGCTTTTCCACCAGGAGCCCCTTTGAAAAACATTACCTCCCTCTTCCAGCCAGCATATTTAATTTTCAATTTAAGAAAGCAAAACATAATCTGACCCAAAAGGTCAAAATCTCTTCTGTCCAAGGAAGATTCCTGAATTAGCTGTAAATGAGTTAATTCAAATACTAGAAGCATTTTAGACACAACACATAAGCATCCTGTGGGGCTAATCTGCAAAAATTTATTGATTTAATAAAATTAGTATATTAAGATACCTTATAACAAATCAATACCTTTACTCACATGACTTTTGTCTTTCCCTTCATTTATGGGATGTTCTATGCCTTATTCCACCAAGATAAAAATGTATACAAATACAGCACCCTATAGGTGCAGACTGGCTGGATCATCAAAAAGTTCTCAGGACATTTACCAAGTTACTACCTGTATCACTGATTGTCCATCAAGTACTCTGCTTTGCTATCATCAGCTCCATTTTCTTTTCACTAAAAGGCAGGGGATGAAGAAGTCACAATCCCCACTAAAGATTTCAGAAGTATGCTTTGATCTTGTCAATAAAAATACATATTCAACATCATCTCAAAGGTACATCATATAAGGCAACAGACAAAAACACACCATGCAGACTCAGGTATTTTAAAGATCCTTGCTGAATTTTTCACTAACATGTCTACTTTGGTTCATGATCTAGATCCTATTCCTTCTATATCTGTTTTGTTGTCTAGAGGGTGGCTTTTTTAAATATTTAAATAAAGCATTTACAGTTCCACTGAAGATATTCTGCTCTTAAAAAAAATCTACAGTTCATCTCTCTATCAACAGGGAACTTTGCATTCCTCTTAGTTTATTGGCCACCTATGCAGAACAAGTATCACGGATGAAGCAGCACGTTCACAAATTCCTCACAGCTTTAATCCTAATTCTGTAACTCTCTCATTGCATGGCCTTGGGCAGCAATTTGCCTTTCAACTAATCTTATCTGTTGTAAAAGAAGAGTACTACAGTCTATTCATCTACCTCATAGGGATGTTGGATTGACTAATTGATAGATACGAAGCACTAAGAACGTATAAAAATGCTAAGTGTTGTTATTATTAGAGTGACCAATTTTACATAATGGAACCAAAGTCCACCATATTTGTTTAAAATACTTGTCAGGCAAGTGTAATTAATATCATTATTAAGAATTGTAATGTTGACATCAGAGTTGAACTTGATTTTCTGCAGCACAGCCTGGTAATTATAGCACCTTCCTCACATTTTTTCCAATGGCTTTGTCACAACAAAATGTCACCCTACTGTGACCATAAGCTAAATGTATTTGCAAAAGAATGAGAAAGAGAATTGTAATAATAATATTACTAACACACTTTATAATGTACACTCAGCTATTTCCACTATATTCTAGTCCTGTGAGAAAAGAAACCTTTGCTTCTCCGCTGTCTGATGGATCAGAGTGCAACATAAAACAGATCTTTGCTTATTAGTGTACACTGATCAAGTAGAACATCGGAGTCAGAGAGTCATAACATTGAGGTGACATCCTCAGTGTGATTCTACTTTCCAGGAGCTGATACAGTAATTTTGTCTGTTTTCATTATCATACTGTTGGTCCTTTTGTATTTCACAGGACATTGTGAAACCTGATACCTGACCATTGTACAGTACTGCTTAAATTATCCAATTGCCTGAAAATAAATTCATTATTATCATTTTATCATGTTTAAGCTAGTGTGACACATCACACTGTCAAAAGCCATCTCCATTTACTATCAAAAGAGGATGCAATGAGGCAGAAGTTATGGAAACAGCTGTCCAGAAAAGGCCTCCTCTTCTGTTGTTGGAATATTAATGTTTTAGCCATAAGCCAAAAGTGCTGGCTAGCAGAATAAAGAAAACAGTAACAGAATTTGGAGTTTGTTCTTTTTTAATGCTCTCTACATTAGATTGTGCCTGGTTCTGAAGCTCTTGGAACTTAAGTAAATTCTGTTTCCCTGGAGTGAGCTGCAGCGTCAAATCTCAGATTGTTATGATATCTCCTATCCTTGTTTACCCTACAGACTCTATTACCTACTGCTGTCTCTAAAAGTACATTGTTATTATAATAGTTCCAAAATCGTACTAAAGCATGCTGCCCTTCTAAAGCTATTGAAAATTATTTTGACTTCACAAAATTTAAATTCAGGCCAGTATTTCCCCCCTGCTGCCTAAAACATCTCTCAAAAGCTGCATTCTGCTGCAAAAGGGTTTAGAGGTTTTTCTGATTCATATACTACACCTCATGTCAACTGTTCAAATACCCAGCTGCTGCCTGAGCTCCAAGGCCGGCGAAGTTATGTTGAACAAACTTCATCCGTTACCACACAAAATGCTACTACTGATAGCAGGACAAGGGATGCTGACTTTGGCCAGACTCCCCTTCTATATATAAGGTGAATATCAGAGTGATGAATTGGAGGAATTACGATGACATGTTTTGAGTCTGCAAAGGCATAAGCTGTGCATTCTTTCTTCTCCATTTGGAAAAGCCTGGCTGACAGAATTAAGACTTTGAAGCCTGTTCCGTCTCTTTTTTGCTGCCTGCTTCTCACTAAAACTTTAAAAGAAAAGAATGACTGAGTAGTGTGCATCCAATTAAGTCATGTTTACAAATAATTTCTCACTATCTGCCCAGTTTTAATGATGATATATGGTCATTCTGGGGATGCACAGTAAGTTTGAAACTTTACATTTCAGACATAAAATCTATTATGGAGTCCTGGTGCTTTTATTAAACTGCAGTCTCTCTCAGAGAAAGAACCTCACTCAGGCCCTCTCAAGGGACTTTGTATATGTTAGGTTAATTTTAAAATTTTTAAATATATTTAAATGTATGCATTTCCAAGCTCTTGTGGCCATAGCTTAACTGGAAAAAAAAAAAAAATCATACATAAATGATTCATGAGTACATGGCACTTACTTGCTGGAATGGTGGAGGGGAGAGGAAGAAGGACCCAACGCTTTTTAAAGTCTTGCCCTCCTGTATCCCAGGACACAGGATGTTTGATAGACAAAGCCTGAATTACACCACTACACTGGGTATGTCAGGTTAAAAAGTAAGACAGCGAGCCTTCATCATCACCAAAGACATTTTTCGGTATGTGCCCATTTGCTGAGGAAAAAGGGGAGGGGAGCACCTAACAGGGTTGCTGTGATGGGAAAGTTGGGACTTCTCCTATACCGAGTGCCCGAGCACGTCCAATGGGTGAAGGACTAATGAATTCATACAGCTAACTCACCAGCTGCACAACTGCTCAGTGGGTTGCTCTGATATACTAGGACTGTATGAAATTAGGAAATGTTGTTACTTCATGCAGACCTGAACAGAAAGAAGCTTCCTGACACAGCAAAGATGTAAGCAAACATTGTAATAGGACTAATAGTGGATTTATAGGAGTGAAAAGACCTATTGAATATACACACACAAAAGCATAATTTAATGTGTAAAGTGTCTGTCTCTTGATGAATAGGTTAGAAATTCAATAGTAAAAAAAATGCAAATGGCCATAAGATTTTTAAAGGGATAAAGACTGAAAATAGTCTGTCTTTTTTCATTCTAATAGAGCTACCATCGTAGTTTTCCCATAAAGTCAAAGCTCCTTTATTGCTAATTGGGCTTGCCTGCAGAAAGCTTAGGCATTCAAACACGGTTTCCTTTCCTTTTATAATGTCTTGTTTTATAAAGTAGTTGCTCTCATTCATGATCTTTTCTTTGATGAAGAAAATATATTTAGATTCCTGTGGAGGAAAATAAAATACTGATGGTAACAACTCTATTAGTGCTAATGAGTTTCTGCCCACAGGTTAGGACCAAGGAAGGGAAAGAACTGTCATCAGAGAGAGAGGAAACCCCCTACCTGTTTGTCAACACCTACAAACAGGGCTGGCTCTATAATTTGCATTATTTCAGGTCTGCACATACAACTTAACATTTATGATTTTCTTTTGTTCTCATCTTGCTGGCCCAAGCAGAAGAGGTTTACATGCTTGTTTCTAAATAAGCTTAAGCAAAGAAAAGTGGGCTTCCCCCCCCCCCAGAAAAACTTCAGTCTTCCTCTCCTAAGCATGCAGGACAACATCTTTGCCCAGCAAATCAAGGGCAGAAATTAATGTTCCTCAGTGAGCTCTACAGTGTCTGAATTTCACTCTCAAGCGTTTGGCATTGGTATAGTTCAAGTAAAATCAAGCCCCAAACTAACTTGCTTTTGGGGCTTATTAGATCATTTCTATTTTTCCCCTTGGATGTAATCAAGGGAAAGAGCCAAGAGAAGAGCCAAGGGAAAGAGCCAAGGGAAAGAGTCTCTACTTTGGCTAGCACACTGTCATCTCAAATTGCAATGCTTTCCCTAACCCCCATGAATCCCATTAAGTTTTGTTGATGCCAGAACCTGAATTGTTTTTTATCTTCTAATGAGTACTTTGCATTATATTTTCTCTCATATTTGCTGGAAGTACACAATGGGCATGTCTGCTGGAGTCCCTGCAGTTCAGGTAAACATGTCCATGTTAGCCTTGATGTAGCTAATTCAGTATTAACAGCTACAATAGCGTAGAGTTCAGCACAGCAAAACACTGAAGTTCTCACCTACCTCCTTGATCAGGTTTTACTTTGCACACCATGGCTTCACAGCTGGCAGGATCCAGGCTAGCTGTCTTAACATACCTCAAATACATTTACCCAAGCTGCATAGCAAAACATCCCATATTTAGCTTAAGAATCTTAGCAAACTTCCTTCAAACAGCAGGCTGCTTGGCTTATAGAGTAGGAACAAGCTCAAAACATTGTCAGAAGAATTTAAATTCTAATGGTTATGTTTCTACTTTCACACAAAATTTGACTTTAAAATTCTTACTGATATCAGACTATGTGAATCAGCAGCTATGCTTTGTCTCAAACCTCATCTACGCTGGACAAATGTACCATGACAGCAACACAACAATCTCCAGTGAAACACCACACCAGAGCTTTCTGTATGTCTACACCTGATGAAATTAAACTGGTATTAGCAAGGTAGGACATCTAGCTTTTACTATTACTGTTTCTATTACAATTCTTTACCAAGACTGAAACTTCATTGTTCTTATTGTAAATATCCTGAGATGGGAAAAAACCCTTTTACAAAAAAAAAAAAAAAAAAAGAAAAAAAAAGAAAACACAACCTACACAAATCTAACTAGATGCTTTATTTTTTTAAAAAAGAAAGGTGTCCTACACTCTGGGAAACAGCAGTGAAAACAATGCTATAATGTCACTGAAGAAAGATTCTCTACCCAGAAATTTATCTTCTACTAATAAGCTCTGACAGGTTTTTTGCTCTTTCCTGGCTGACCCCTGCTACTAAGTAGCAGCTTGCGTTCATCAGCCATGCCAGGACCTGGGATGGGGAATTGATCAAGGTTAAAACTAACTTTTTTTGTTTGTGGGTTAGCTGTAGTCATGCTCCGTTGCTGGATTTGGTTCACTGTATGGCTGTACAGACATTTCTGCTGGCGTAATAGTGAGGAGGGTTACAGGGCAGAACAAACAGCTGGTTGGGCAGGGCTGGTTCCTTTTCTTACTGACAAAGATCACATCAGGTAAAACAACCCACAGAACTGCAGTTATCTCTGCTTTCCACTTTGTCTTACACAACCAAAATTAAATTCTAAACAGCAAAGTCCCAGTTAGCTTTTCATTTATCTGTTATAATGGTGAGAGGTAGGTATATATACACACTCATATAATATCAGAATCCACTTCAAAAAAGCTGAAATGAGAGCTTCTAAATAGCAACAAAAGCAGCATCTTTACTACAAGACTTGTTTAACAGTGCATATATCAAAAGCCGTCCTCCAGTAGTTTATACAAAAGTAAGCAACTTGCCCAACTTGTATATAAACTCTTGGTAGGAACAAGAACCTAAGGAAAGTAAAAGGGTCAAAACTTCACCCCGTAATGTTCTTCCAACAGACAGTATGTAATAACCACTTGATAATTTTAAATGAGAGCTAGAAGACATTAGTCACTGAGGAATTTGTTTTGCATCCATGACGTACTGCCAAGAAAAGCAACTCAGTCACCAATAAGCTATTAATAAATTGTGATTCTTCTCCCAATTCTCAGTATTTCTTCCAAGGGAGAGTTTGCATAAGACATTTCTAAGACACTCTTGATCTTAGGTATCCAAACATATTTTGGCATTGCCTTTTACTTTTTGGCATTGTTTTAGGTTTCATTTTGGACAGCATAGATCACCTTCTTTGTTATATGTAGGACAGAAATTAAGGATTCATGAACCTCAATATATACAATGGATTCTCTTTTTATGCCATTGTAGATATTGTATTTAACATCTGATGCACAGTGCTACTAGTAAGATCTCTAGTCAGAATGTGGAGATGTAAAAGTATGATTCATTTCACAACAAATTCACTCCATGACCAAAATGAAGCACTGAACATTTGGAATCAAGAACTGGAAGAGTTATCTACAGGCCATAATATTCTCTTCAGTTCTGGGCCTAAAAATTAGTTACCACCTCTGATAGTTGTTTGGCAGTGATGATGTTTTCAGCCAGGGAAGCAAGAGGTGAACCGCGAGCTTTGTGGTGCAACTTCAAAATGCCTGTCACATCCTCATTGAATTCTGCCGCACGGAGTCAACAAGGGTTACAGAATGAATTCCTTGAAATTATTTGACAGGTGATGTTTGAAGATCTGGCAAAAAAGAAAAAAAAAAATCACAAGCACTTCTCAACTGTGTAAGACAGATACATGTTCTGTTGTCCTGTTTTCTCTCTTTTTTTCTGCCTGTCACTTCTCTCAGAGTTTAAAGCTGGGTCTGACTGAGCAGATCACCTGTCTGCTTGCTCAGGAAGAGCTTTTCAAAGTACATATATACTAAAAAGAGAAATAGTCACTAAAATCTTCAGGAAACAAATGTCCAAGTTGTCACTGGAAAATCTAGTATTGTTTCATTGAATTATTTTCCAGTCATTGCATATATAAGCTTCTCATAGCATGACTTATAAGTCATAGCACCACCAGAGATAACTATTTAAGCAAAAGTCATTAAAAATTCTCTATTAATTCCTTGTTGCTTACAAAATGTACCAACAAGCCATCTTGGGAAGCAGCAGCAATTCTAGTATAATAAGGAACTCAACAGCCCAACTCTGTACCAGAAAAAGGTGGTCAGTGCAACAGCCTGGACCCAACCTTGTATACCAAAATTCTATGCCAACAAAATCAGTGTCCTCTCCACTGAAACCATAGATTGTTATGAAAATAGAAAATAATTAGAATTATGAAAATAGAAAATAATGATGCAAACACAAATTGGGTCACGACACAGGGAATAGTACCCCTCCTGTTCTAAAATGTACTTTAAGAGCATGCACACAATTTTAATGACTTGATTTTATGCATGTCAGAGTATTCCTCTACAGCACTCTGTGTCAGGACCTTTAAAAAAACCAGCCACAGAAGGTGGTCCTTTACTGAGTCACCATTCATAGCTCCTACAGCATGGACAGGTGGTGGAGAAATATTCTTAATTTGAGGAATGAAAACATGTCTGTAAACTGTCTTGTTTAAAAGCTTCATCCAGGCTTTCTGGGATAAAACTTGTTTTTTTCTTGAGAGGATAAACAGCTATTACATTTAGACCAGCTTGTGTTCATTAGCTAATGTCCAGCTGTGAGATGTGCTGAACTTCAGCATTAAACAGTTATTAGCTGAACGTAATTTGTTGCTTTACAAACACTCAGTAAATACAGTAATGTTTATCACAAATCTTCCACTAAAACTTAGGAAATACTGTTTTCCATGTTTTCAGAGAACTGAGATTATAAACAACTTGTACAACATGCCAGGACAAAGATGATCAACCTACAAGAATGGATTGGCTAAAACTAGCTGTCTTGTCAAATGTAGGTTAATAAACATCAAAAACTAAAACTTGAGAAAGAAAACGAACTAGGGTTGAAAGATGAAGCAGGGGAATTGTTTCAATGACAAACATTTCTTCTTCGGAGACCATAAATTAAGTCTTCATCAAAGTAGTTGGAAATAGTCTTGATCATATTGTGTAAATAATGTACAAAGTTTAAAATTACTTTTATAATGTTAGCACATTTCCTGTGGAACTGGATCACATTGCAAAGAAACCACTTTTAGCCCAGGTTTACACAGCAGGTGACTGGAATTTAAAAGATTACAACATGCTAAATAGCTTTATTTTAATATCCAGTCTTCCTCCTTTCAGTAATGATTTTTTTTTTATTTTAATCAAAGTATCTCTATAACACCTTGGCAATGACCTAGCTATAATCAAAATAAAAATCTGGAATTAAACTTAAGCTCTCATATCTTCTGCTCTGTTCTTTATTACATTTACAAAACACAGTGGAGGAATCCAGCAATTCCATAGTCAGAACTAATTAGGTAAATTGTTGTCTGTAGAGAAAAAAAACATAACAAAAATACAAGCTGAAAGCAGCTTTGGAACACTTACTAGTAAAATTACATAGAAATAGATAGTTATTATGACTGGAAAAAAGAATGTGTAGAAAAGTGTTAAAAAATGCATCCCAGGGATATTCAGGCTAATGAGCTAGGGACATAACTAAGGAATTTAATGAACCACAAGCAATTACTTTTGAAAATTCAAGGCTGTGGAGATTCCTTAAAAGTAACCGTAGTGTCTACACACAAAGCTCAGAAAAGGGCAATCATGGCAACTAACCACTTAGCAGCCACTTTATCACACTTTCAAATAAAGGAGAAGAGCCTGTATGGTGCCACACAGAAAGCTAGGAGAAGGAGGCCCTCAATGCACAGCTTCCCAGAGGCCCATTCCCAGGGGCTGGAGCCAGTCTTCGGTTCTACTTAGAGAGGTGAAGCCACACAGCCGCATCTAGACCTCCACTTTGGCCTGAGTTTGAATTCACTTTCATCCCAAATGCTGTGATCATCAACATTATTTTTACATTGCCATGTCATCCAATTCTAGTTTGGAGCACATCAACTGGATCTCCAAGACCAGGATACCCAAGTGTAGGGAAAAGCCACAGACGACCCAGGCACATGCACCCAAGGTGGAAGAAAGTGGTGAAGGAGATGTAATTTTGCAGAGCTAATAAATATGAGGAAACAAGTGGAGCTATAAAAGCAGCAGATTTCCTACAGAGGCCCAAGGGGAGCAAAAGCCAAGTCTTAGCAGTGTCTGACGCAGAAGATGCTGCCCAGGCTTGTGTCTCCATTGCAATCATGGACCTCAGCTAGGCCCTACATAACTGGCTTCACTTCTTAGAGCAACACAGAAGTTGTCCTTTCTGTGCTTCTGCTGAAGCTTTCTTAATCCTTGCACTCATTTTAGGCAATGAGAGAAACAAAGAGAAAATGGAGGAAATTCAGAGAAGAGATGAAATTATTTGCAACTGGCATATGAAGAAATTTTTAAGAAAATAATACATTTGGCAACTGCGGAAGAGAGATTAAAGGTATGCTCATGTAGAAAGCATCTATATAAAGAAAAGGCAAAGGAACTGCTTTATCATGTCAGTAATACAGGCCAGTAGGTAAAATGAAGAAATCAAATATTTAAGGAACGTCAGTCAGGGATGACTCTGACAGTCAGATATCAACAGTTTGGAAATGAACATCCTCATTTTTGACCCAGAACAATCCAAGTGAGGCTGAGAAGTGTGCTTGGAAACATGAAAAGCAGCAGGGAAGCATCATCTACTCACCTTTGCGTTGTCTCCAGCCGAACAGAGCCTCCACTGCTTCAAGGCATGTTTTAATCATCTGCTGGCACAATGGTATTATAACAATAAAACAGTGAGATTTTAAACAGTCTTGAGTGCCTTTTCCTTCCACAGAAAAATAAAGTCTCCCAAATGAACACTGAATTGCAGACTCACCCTGTATAAATGTGTAAATAGCTTATTTTCTTGCATTAATTCCATTAATTTCAACTCACCCACAGTAAAGTTCTCATGAAATATCCCTGTTCTTGCAAAGTTTTGTCTCCGTGTCTTGCCTATTGAAAAATTTCAGATGAATCTAAATAGGAGATGATTTTGAAGTTGGCATTGCTTGAGCAACAAAGTGCTATGTTAAGTCCAAGTCCAGCCAGCAATAAAAGTTCATTTTTAATAGAATCACATGAAATCAAATTACTGCTTTTATCTCTAGCACTTGAGTTTTGTCTTTTAATTTAAAAAAAAAATTATCAAAAATATTAATTTGCTTTTGATGAAATGTGGAATAGATCAGGTAATGAAGATGCAGTGTACGTCACAGCAAGGAGACGTTTGGGGAGGAAAATCCTGTCACAGCATGAGTAGTCATCTCTACAGCAGATTAATTTGTCTTAATAGCATAATGAAACCTCAGCTGCTGTAGCATCTCTTACTGCAGCTTTTCCTTGACCATGCCTCCTGCACTGGCTTTCTTCTTGCAGTCATATACAGCATTTTGTACACACACTTAACTCTCTAAAATCCTAAGACACCACCATAGGCACCTCCACAGGTTTCTAAGTAATTATCACTGTTCGGGGAGCACATATGCATTTTTAAGTACTAGGACACCTTTAAGCACCACAACAATATGGTGCCAATATGTGTATATTTTAAGTGTTGAATTACGATAGTTGAATGGCTCATCTCATCTGATCCAGTAAAAAATATTAACGAAACATATTTTTATTCCCTAGTTATCTCTGCTATTGATCTGCACTGGAAATCAAATTTTGTAATGAATTTGTATTGCTAAACCCTTTTGATTTTACGTAGAAATGTAAGTTTTCATTCTAACTAAATACACAGTACAATTTCACTTTAAACATAATTACATAGCCATTTATGTACATAACAAGACAGTTAACAGACTATGTCCTGCAGCTAATTCTGATCGGTCATAAACACAATTCCAATCTTAAACTATGAAGACCTTTTTAACGGTGCACATCTGCCCCCTTGTGCCAGTTTACTATGACTGCCTTTTTATTGCTAAGGGGACTAATGAACTATGGCTCACCCAATCCTGTAAAGACATTTTAAAAGCTCACATGCAGGTATTTTGCTCTCAGCTTCCCTTTCAGTGTGCAATAGAAAAGAGGAAAAGAGATATTGCTGTACAGCTCCTAGACATTTTTTTTCTAAAAATGCAGAGATTTAGAAAAATGTAGATAGGTACATAGCTATCAGTGGTATATGTATCAGGAGGATTACAGCAAATGACTGTGGCCAGTGGCAGTTTCTGAATGTCTTCACTGCACCAGGTGAAGAGACTTTTGCTCCCATCACAGCAGGAAACTACCCAAATAAAAGAAGAAACAAGATGAAGCTTGCTCTGCACTTCAGTAAAAAAAGAAAATAGGAAACTATGAAGGCTGTTTTTCATGCTAAAACCTACCATGCTCGGAAAACAGTAGGCCAAGGGAGGCATCAAGTGCTTTCAAGGATAATTTTATTTGAATCAAAAAAAAAAAAAATTTTACTCCAGGAATGCTCCTTCTGCATTTCCTACAGGTTTTGTAGTTGGCCTGGAGACTGTGAAAAATATTTATCACAAGTGCTTACATATCCACTTCAGAGAAATGGTGTTTGAACATCCACCACCCTCTCCTGCCCCTCATGAGCAGGAGCAAGTGATGGGGCTCAGTTCCCGAGCAACTTGGTCTATTGCAGCCCACTGGGGTACCTCCAGCTCTGCAGCTCCTCCTGCCTCCCCTGGGTCTGTATCCCCTCCCGGCACTCTGGCTCCACCACCTCCATAGCTGCTCTCCCACCTCCCAACGGCACGTCCCCACGTCCCTCCTGCCGCAGCTACTGCTCTGCTGCCCGAGATAAAAATATGCAACAAAAGTAGAAAGAGCAACTTACAGGGAAAAAAAAATTAAAAGGAGGGCTCAGAAATCTGCTGGTACTGAGCCAATGCTGAGTGGCAGGGCTGAGCTGCAGGTTTTGAGGAAGGTGCCCACAAGGTCACCCACTTGGAGTCACTTGCCCCAAGGAGGTTTGCACTCAGGACCTGCTGCCACCAGCACAGGCAAGGCACCACCAGCTCATCAGGGGCAAAACCTCTCACTTCCTCAGAGCTTTGTGAGGAGCACCCATACACTTAACAAAGCTGGGACATAAAATTAGGATTTGGCCCTCACTTCTTCCAGGTGGCCCGTTTCTGCTTGAGGATTTCCTATTTGTTGAAGGCCAACATGAGCATTCTCCCACCCATTCCACACAACACAATTTAAAAATGACCAATGATGTGTCTGGCCTCACAGGACATGCTAAGTCAGAGCTATGTGCTATATATTGCCCCTTCACAGTTTCTTGACAGCAGGTAGGAAATGCTGAGGCCAAAACCAGGTTCCAAATATCTCCAAGCTGGGGAAGTTCGGTGACAGCCAACATGGCTTCACTAAGGGCAAATTGTGCCTGACAAATCTGGTGGCCTTCTGTGACAGGGTTACAGCATAGGTATATAAGGGAAGAGCAATGGACGTCACCTACCTGGACTTGTGCAAAACATTTGACACTGTTCCACATGGCAACTTTGTCTCTAAATTGGAGAGACCTGGACTTGACAGAGGGACCACTCAGTGTATCCAATAAGGAATTGGCTGGGTGATCGCACTCAAAGAGTTGCAGTCAACGGCTCGATGTCCAAGTGGAGACTAATGACACGTTGTGTTCCTCAGGGGTCAGTACTGGGACTTGCGCTGTTTAACATCTTTGTCGGTGACATGGACAGTGGGATTGAGTGTACCCTCAGCAAGTTTGCCAACGACACAAAACTGTGTGGTGCAGTCAACATGCTGGAGGGAAGGGATGCCATCCAGAGGGACCTTGACAGGCTTGAGAGGTGGGCCTGTGCAAACCTTACGAACTTCAACAAGGCCAAGTGCAAGGTTCTGCACATGGGCCAGGGCAATCCCAAGTACAAATACAGGCTGGGCAATGAGTAGATTGGGAGCAGCCCTGAGGGGAAGAACTTGAGGGTGTTAGTTGACAAGAAGCTCAACATAACCCGGCAATGTGCACTTGCAGCCCAGAAAGCCAACCATATCCTGGGCTGCATCAAAAGAAGTGTGACCAGCAGGTCAAGGGAGGTGATTCTGCCCCTCTACTCCACTCTCATGAGACCCCACCTGGACTACTGCATTCAGCTCTGGGGGCCCCAACATAAGAAGGACATGGACCTGTTGAAGTGAGTCCAGAGGAGGGTCACGAAGATGATCAGAGGGATGGAGCACCTCTCCTATGAAGACAGGCTGAAAGAGTTGAGGTTGTTCAGCCTGGAGAAGAGAAGGTTCCAGGTACACCTTATGGCAGTCTTCTAGTACCGAAAGGGGGCCTACAAGAAAGCTGGAGAGGGACTTCTTACAAGGGCATGTAGTGATAGGACAAGGGGAAATGGCTTTAAACTCAAAGAGGGTAGATTTAGATTAGATGTAGGGAAGAAGTTCTTCACTGTGAGGGTGGTGAGACACTGGAACAGGTTGCCCAGAGAGGTTGCGGATGCCCCATCCCTGGAAGTGTTCAAGGCCAGGCTGGATGGGGCTTTGAGCAACCTGGTCTAGTGGAAGGTGTCCCTGCCCATGGCAGGGGGGTTGGAACTAAATGATCTTCTATTTCCTTCCAACCCAAACGATTCTAAGAAACCTTAGCCTGGACTAAGAAACAAGGTCCAGTTACTGTGATACGATCCATGCTTTCCCAACATCGCTTTCTGAAACCACATAAAAGTGTTCAGTCCTGTACAGAACCCTTCACTGCATATATTAGTACAGAATTCAAATGAGAAAAAGCTTTTTAAAATAAACTAATGTAAGATGTAAGCTTGTTCCACCTACCTTATTAAGCTGTGAAGTTCTGGTCCAGTTGTAGGTTCATTATGGTCATCAGGGTTAAAGCATGTTGCAGTGAGACATGAAAAGCCTGTTGTTATTTTACCCAAAAAAAAGTGCATTTCTTAGACAGGATTCATGTAACTCTAAAATATATAGTCACTAGATCAGCAGTATTTGGAGAAGGAAAACTTTTTAGAGGCAGCGGACTGTGTGTCCTTCATGGATCATGTGTTCAACTTAGGGGACAAATTAGTTTGATTGTGACCAGTGAACATGCCCTTGTTTTGAGTCATTTTGTACCAGCTCAGATCACAGATCTGGCCTTCTTGTAGGAAGATGAATGCATTCCTGCATATATCCTTGATCTTTGAGAACCAGTTTGGCAGTGCTGGGAAAAAGAAGAAAGCCTTAAAATAAGAAAACATACATCTCTAGACTGGCAGAAGGCCCTCAAATGAGCAGCAACTAGTCAAAACAACATCTAAAATCAATCAGTCCAAAAGCTGCTGCAGCTGTGTTTACTTGATAGCATCCAGAAAATAGAACAAGTTGCAAAGCTGACTTTACTGATCTCACAGACCACTGGTACCGTAGTGATGGCTACTATTTTCAAAGGAGTGACAAGCTAAGAAAGCTCTCACAGGAGTCTTTGCTAGGTGCTTGCTCTAATATCAAGATTGTAGCTGTTGTCATTGTAGCACATGTCCTCCCTTTCATAATAATCACAGCTGTGCAACAGAGCATCATGCCCAGTGGCATTTGGACAGGGAATATGTTAACTTGTTTTGATATGTTGCTTGAGGGTGGAATAAAGAGCCTTGGAATGGAGGATATTTCACAGATGTTATTTAGCATAGCAATGAAAAAATGTAGGAAGAGAAAGTTATTTCAAGTACTCCAACATTTCTGGTCTTTCTCCCTTCTCACAAAGGTAACTGCCACAAGGAATGCAATGTTGAAAGTAGAGCAGAGCAAAATAATTTTACTGGGTTCTGAGGGCCAAAAGAAAATGCAAAGGACCAAAGTAAAACTTTAAGTAACTTTAAGATTTGAAAGTATAACTGTAAAATGTTGTCTTCCAAGACCGTACACCCGCCCTTGAATCTATTCTTCCATTAAAGATTAATTTGTCTAACAGAACGCTAAGTCATGCTGCGAGGAGCAGAGCTTTCCCATTACTTTTTTTAAAAAGTTAGCAGAAGGGAAGATAAAGGTTGCAAGTGCGAGCATGCTGAATGTCAATCGAAATGCCTAGCCCAACACTCAGCCTGCTTGTTTGCTCCACCTCACACGTGGTTTGCCAGAACTGTCCAATTCACTTCTTTCTTCACTTCCATGTTGATGGAGGAATTGTTTAAGCGGCACAGCTAATTAGTTGATTATAAATAATTGTCATCTAATTCTTGTATTTGTTTTGAACTGCTGGAGTAGTAATGAAAATGACAGTCTCTTGAATAGCTAGGTCACTCAAATAAATACATGAACTCAGTTCTCAGTCTCTGGTTCAGTCTCTGAACCACTTGCCAGCAAGACCTAATATGCCAATTATCCCATCTAACTTGAGATATCTACATTATATAATAGCTGCAGTCATCAAGGTCTGCCTAAACAGTCCCTTAGAGCCTTAGTCATCTAACTCATTTTAGATGTATGCTTCTTAAGGTCAGTACAAGCTATGAAATTGGAAGATGTCGATGTCATCTTCAGTAAGAGGAAATGTAAGTCAGGAAAAAGTGTTTATTCTATAATGACATTTATTTATAGAAAGACTGGATTTTCGTACAGATAATCATGTCTCACAGAAATCCTGTCTGATGAATTCAGAATAAGCAGTGCTAGGAACTGAAAAGTTCCGGTGAGCAGGATAGCACCTATCAACACAGCTTCCACAGTGAGCAACACACTACATCTACATGGCGTGAGACCTTCGCTCTAACACTGACGGACAAAGAATGACTCCTGAATCAAGAGTTCAGCCCAAAATCAGGGATAACAGAATGAAGATGCTAATCCTCTGAAGAAGAGAATGAACAAGAACTGATTTGGGTATTTGGTTAAACCACAACACTCATCAATACCCAAATCAGTTCTTGTTCATTCCCTTCTTCAGAGGATTTCTGAATTCATCAGACAGGACCTCTGTGAGACATGATTATCTGTACATTTTTCGCTGAAACCAGGACAATGAGACAGCGAAAAATGTGATCTCTTTTCTGAAATCAGCAGCTGAGCTCAGAAAAAGCCAGAAGCACCCAGAGGCAAGGAGGGACAGTGGAAGCACAGTCAAGAGGACTCTTCACAGAGAATTGTTCATAGCTGAGCCAACAGAAATATAACACCCCTTGGGGTAAATGGGCATGTGTCAGTATTCTCTGAGTTCTGCTCAAAGGTCTTGACAGGAGAACAGGTAGGTGAGCCACACTAAAGTTCCAATCCTGGATGCAGGAACTACAGAGGCCAGAGAGTGGTCTGAAGGCCTGACTGGAGAGGCCCCAAGCCCATCAGGTTCGGTGACAGAGATGTCAAAGCCTGGCTGAAAGAAGAAGAGGCAAAAGGCCAAGATGTACAGTGAAGCCAGTGTACAACTGCTGGGGGAAGGAGAGCTTAATGGGGAGATAACAGTAGTATTTTTCAAGCAGTTTAAATTCTTCTCAGTGCCTTGAGAAGCCTCTTAAAAACATCTCCTTTGGGTCCTGGAAAAGCTGCTGTCCAAAGCAACACAGTCCCAGAGGCTGCAAGCATGTCAAGAGAAGAAAGATGGAAGAGGAGGAAAAAGAGAGAAAAATTATGGCTTGAGTCAAAGAACAATCACAAAAGCTGCTGGCTGTTTGTAAAACCATTGAAAATGGCTTTTTATATGCCAAGAAATATTTTGAGCCAGATATTAATACCTGGAGATCTCTCTTTTGTAGACACAAGTGGTCAAAGCCACAAGCCAGTAGTCTTCTGCATGAGAACAGGCCTCTCTATATGTAGATTTTATCAACAGCAAGCAGGTGGGAAAGAAACCAAAGTTAAAATATGTAAAATCAAGGACTGCTTAAACTCTGTTTAAGACATAGTGCATAAATATGAATCTCTAGTTTCTGCTGTCATTGTTAAACACGTGCCCAGCACATAGCACAGCATGCAGTATCAAATTTGTGGACCAGGTGAGCTCTGTGGCACAACATCTCATCCTGGTACTTACACAGTTCAGAGTTAGGAACTTGCTATGGTGCCATGGGGCTCAATCTTCTGACTGTACACAAGGGATTTCTTTCCCACGGGGAACGACAATGTTCACTTTAAAGCAACTGACAATTTGATCCCTCTGTACTATCTGAAGTCTCATTTTCTGGAAGGATAAATTTGCCCTTATGAATGCCATATGCCAGTGGATGGCCTACCTTTGGGATTCAGACCAGTTCCTCAAAAGCTGGCCTAGGTATCTGCACACTACCCCATAGTCACCTCTGACACTACAGCGCAGATATACACACAGAGACAGGTCAAGCACATCTACACAGTATTGCTCAGCTTACAGGTTAGTTGTTCAACTGGCACTCTCAGACATATGGTTGACTTGTACTAACCTCTGCAGCAAAACCAGAGTAAGAAATCTGTGGCTTTTCACTTCAGCCATGCCTTCCCTCCTATATCATGCTACCTCATTCCTTCTGTTGAGATTACTGGTTTCGAGGCTGTGCAATAAACTGAATCACTGAAAGAATGATGATAAAAGGAACAATTTGGAAGAAAGCAACAAACCTGGATCATTTGGTGATACCATTTCAGTGTGTCCCACAGGTAGCTTCATGGAAAGAAGAGAGAGGTACACTGCAGGACAGGATTGGAAACATGGCTGTGCTTGGTGGTTTGAGTCGGAGGAGGGAGGGCAGGCAGTACTTGTCAAAGCCAGTGCATTGGGCAACTATTCCCTCAGTACAGAGGACTCTATGTAAAATTAGCTTACTCTTGCTAATTAACACAACCGAGAAAATCAAAAGCCCAGTTCTGTGACAGAGCAGAAATGAGGGCATCCTAAAAGCAGTGATAGCTAGAAACTCTCAACCTATCCAATATACAGTGTGGAGGGTGTCCATGCGACTTTCAAGTGCCCGTACATAGATCCTTTTGATAATGATACTCTGTGGGGTCAGTAAAGACAGGAAAGCCTTCTTCATTTCAGCCATTTGTTAGATTTGACACTGCTACTGAATAAGGACATAATTCTTCAGATGCCAAACACACAACTCCTACCAACTTCAAATCAGTGGCTCTCAGGAGGAGAACCTTCACCTGAAATATGTATTTAGGCTAGAAATAGAAAATCAAGTACTCCAGTTGCTCTAGCAGATTATGGAGGGATTTACAAATAAAACACATTCCGAGTACTTGAGGTCCATTTTGGCAGCTCTTAAATCTTTTTCCTATTGAAAACTGCTGTTTGCTACAGTATATATAAAAAATTGGATTTTGCTATACTGGCAGCATTTCAACATATAAAAGCACCACAGAACATGGAATCAAAGCTCTGTAACTAATTAAGCTTCATAGAAAATGCTAACATGTATTTCTTAAAGGAGAAAATTAATGTGGTAGCAACTGTATGTCACTTACCTAGAATGAACTAACCGGCTCCATTTGTAGCTGCCATTTGTCCTCCTTCATTGTTAACAGCCTTCTTCAAACTAACACTTGATAAAAATTAAAAGATTCTAATGCAGTCCATTGGACTGTATGCTTAACACTCAAATAAATAAAACACGGTCCTATGCATAATAATCTTCTTCAACTACAGGCACAGCAGTTCCAAAATAATTCTGGATTTTATTTTAACTTAAACTTTCTTACAATGTTGTAAAAATAATTTACTTGTGTACGTGAATAAAGATAACCCAAGGACCACATTTGTATATAAAATTGTCTTGAAAAGGCCGGTAATCCAATTTGTTTTCGTTAGTGTTGCACTGAGAGCATGCCTAACCAAATGCCTGTTCAAAGACCAGCAAACTGGTATCACTCAAATCAGCAGACCTCCTGCACTTACTTACTACCTTTGCTTATTTAAACAAACCAAAGGACATGGACTGTAACTCCCTGTTCTATTGAAGGGTTACAAATACAGACTGCAAAAGCAAATTAACCCTCTGAGGAGAGGGCACTTCTGAAATAAAATGGTGTTTTAGGAAACTATTTTCTGAGATCAAGCTTGAAGAATAATAGTGCTAAATATTCTACTGAAGTTTGAAAACTCAAAGCTTCCTTAGTTAAAACAATATACATCTTTGATAGCTTATATTAATGGGCATGGTAGCTTTGCAGAGTATTGTTTATGAATATAATACATACATAGTGCTGGGTTTAATATTTTATTTGAATGACGTTTAATGTTATGCAAAATAAATTGTTATGTTACATCCACTGTGACATCAACTAAAATGTGAACTAGTTTGCATAGGTTAGTACTTTGGGCAGCATGATGTTGCTCTAGTCCACCAAGGCTTAAATATTCACAGTGTAGAGGAAGAAACAGGAATTAAAGCATTTCTACTAAAATATATTTTAATAGCTGGTGTTAACTTTCTGCATAACAAAAGCCAAATTAAGATGATACATCATATGATCCAAGAGTAAGTATATCTGTCCTTTGAAAAACAATTGTTACCTTCATAACTGTATACTCCCAAATACAGTACAGTTTTGCAAAATAACTAAAACTTTACACACTTTAAAGCAAACATAAGCCAAACTGCACAGCGGTTCATTTTTGCTTTTTATGTCACACTGCAAAAACCAACAGCTGAGAGAGTTTCCAAATCATGCTAATCAATGTCAATACAGTCATTGCTGTCTTCCAATGGTCTAGCAATTTCTAATAGTAATATTAAATACACGATTGAAATGCTACAGTATAGCTTATTTCCCCCCCTAAAATAATAATAATTAAACAAATGTCAACAACAACTGGATTACAACTTAAGTACAATATGCAAATTCTATTTATCAGACACAAGAAGCATATGAAATTCCTTCGAATATACTGTTGTAGTGCAGGCAGTTTAGGAAATATAGCTTTCAGGTTTTCTTTCAAAAGGAGAGATGGGGTTCCTATGGCATAAAGCTGGAGAAAATCACTAAAGCATTGCAAAATGGTTTAATCTTCTACAGCTCACCAGTACTTTGCATTTGCCAGCACATCAGTTTGGAGATCTTCTTTCAACAGCATCTTTTGTCTGTTTCAGTATATTATTTAAACATTTACTAACTAAAGCGTATTCTGTATTTTAAATGGAGTATTAATCAACATAACTAAAATCTAACATTTTATACCCTGTACCACTTTCTGCCAAAGACTTCTGTATTTGTCATTTCTTTTTCATTGTACAAGATGACATGCAGTCACTGTACAGTTAAAACTAGAATTATTACCTTTCCCAAGTATTGGAGACCTTCCATATCCCCGAGGAACACTTGGTAGGGACATATTTGTCAAAAATATAATCCATGGGAGGTGATTCTCTGTCAAATCCCAATCTGCTGAAGTGGTTTATGGTATGTCAAATGTAATCAAGGAAACCCTGTTTCATCAAGATTAAATGCTAATGTTCCATCATGAAAAATTACAGCTGCAGTATCTGTAAGTAGCTTTGTTCAGAAAATGAAGATTAGCCAGGCAAGAAAGAGTAATGAAAAGCAAGGCACCCATTTGTTCTTGTATATATGTATGAATATGCTCTGTGTTGTTTTCCATGTTTATACTCATGTTAGCAAGAATTACAGCATATTGTATCTTCTTTATTTCTAAAATGCTTAAAATGGGAACGTGTGAACTTCCAACCTGAACTTTGGAACATCTTGGGAAATTTGGCTCCTTAAAAGTCTTTTCCTTTCCCCACAAAAATGTTGTCTACAGGAAGAAAGTACAGTGAGGGGAACATGCTGTGTTAAAAAGGAATACATAACTTTAAAGGTGACAAGACAGCATATAACATCTGTTCACCCCTATATCCCACTGCATGTAACAGGCTCCAACATACGCCTTGTAAAACCTGTGCTGGCACAATTTAATTGCCAACTTACTTTCTCTACCTTACAAATTTTAGATCTTAAAAAACATTTTTATAATTGCACTCTGATAATTTTGGGCCTTTGATAGCATTGCTTAGAACAAAGCTGCATAATGACACTAAAGTTTGTTCTATATCAAAAAGCAGGAACCATTCCACATGAACACAAATTACTAAGCATATACAACATAAAAACCTGACTACATGAATAAGTAACTTAAAACAGATCTTAATAATTCTGCTGACATACCATTCTCAAGAGAAATACAATTCACATACTGTTTTGTTTTCTTGACCTTTTTTATTTTGCAAATTGCTTTAGCTGCTTTGCCAGGCTAATGAATATTCAAAATTCATAAAGGAAATTTTATTTCCATTGTTTAGCATAACATAGTTCTCTAATGTCATCAAATGCTCATTTTCTGATTTACTCTTCACTATACCTACAGTGTTCACTGTAAGCTGTCTCCTCACTTAGGAAGAATGCTAGTGTATTTATAGGTGGAGACTTTCTTTTTTATAAGTCAGTAAAAATTGCAACTTGATGCAATATATCTATTCCCTATATTTCTTTTTATTCATATCTGGTTAACAAACTGACAATTTGTTTTTACAGTTGTCAGCATTACACAGCTAATAGAGCAGCACAGCAGCAAGGGATAGCCAATTCTGCCTCAGGCATCATCAGAAAAATTTGCCAGCCATCGTAAGATGGGATTCCTCTCCTTGATGTTGATGGCTGGTGATGAAAACCAACAAGGAAGCAGACTGCTTGCTTCAGAGCTTCTAGCTCAGCTTACCACAACAGCCTTTTGAAAAGCCATTTGACTTGCAAAGCTTGCTAATTTAATGTGGAAGTCACCAGTAATGCATAAGGGTCTGTCACAGCAGCAGCCCTATATGCAAAACTTTCAAGAATTTTAAATGACAGCACCCATACAGATTGCACATTTACAGTATTGCATTCCTAGTTTTAAACCACGTTTTTTGAAGTTAGATGCTCCTGGTCAGCTTTAGCCTTGAAATTAGGCAGCTGACAAGAAAGCACAGGCAATTCCACAGTCATGGTCATTTTTTAATTTTTTTTTTTTTTTTAACGCAGTCATTCTACCCTGTTTGGCAGCTGGGATCAGCCCTATGTTAGCAACACCTAAAAAAAATTGCATAAGCTTTCCAATTCCTAATTGTATGCAAAAATAGAACTAGCAGGTATTTGCATTGATAACTTTCAGTTGACATAACACCACCATACTGCATTCTTTCTTTATTCTTTAAATAGACATTGCAGGCTTGCTTACTTTGTGAAACGAGAAATACAAAATTGTCTGTAAACTCTATATTTAATTCTACTTTAAAAATTTCAGAAACAGAAGAAAGCCAGTGCAAGCTCAATGTTCTGAGACCTACTCCAAAATTAACTTCTCTAGCAGATGGCTGAACACCACGAATTATACTATCAGCAAAAACATCTTCTTCCTTGCACATGTATGCATCCACATGAGTAAGTTCCCATGTGAATCTTTAACTCTTTTGTCCTTCCTCCCAGAGTTTCTCCCTGGGAAGGAACATGGCACCCTCCTGGCATCCAGTCAAAGGAAAAGCACCTTCCCTGTGACCCAAGCCTGCTGATACAGTCCCTTTTACAGGTCCATTATGTCACCAGCTATTTGATCCTCTCCTCAGCCTCACAGACCAAGACCTGGATCTCTCAGTTCTGATCATAAGTTAACGGACACCAAATAGCATATCTGAAGGTTTGCCAGCAAAATATTTTTACTGTTTTCTATGGATGGCTAAACTGAAGCATGATGGCATGGAGTATGCTGGACTTCTGTTTAGTTAGTTTTCCCTTCGGTGTCAGTTATGAGAAAGATTAAATCGGTAAAAGAAAACATAATATTTCTCCATCGTTAATCATTTGGCAAGCGTACAACCCACTGTTGGATCACCAAGATTTCTGGAGGAAACTGAGGCAATAGACCATTGAGCTGAAATGCACTACAATAACCAGAGCTCTCCTCCTCTCCTCAATGGATGTGCAAGTATTTCTGAAGCAGGGGTAGGTACATTAGCTCATCAGCAAAGCAGCCATTAAGCGAGTTACCTGTGGTAAGAAGGAGGGATGTAACTGCAGGCTTTGTGTGACTGCACAGCACTGGGGCCTCACACAGGATATTTATTTACAGCAGTACAGGTGAAGGTAAAGGAACTAACATGAAGTATTTGTTGTACATTGCCCTAATGGAAGTTTATTTAAATGCTAAGTATTATTAGAAGGAAACAGAAGAGTTGACAGGTTTTATACTCTAGATAGTCTTTGCAAGGATTTTTCTGTGGAAAAGATGCTAAAGAACCATGAATCCAGGCATGGATCTAACTGATGGACTGGGATGCAAGCAAAGCTGATAGAAGAGGTCACTGTTGGAAATAAGAGAAAATGGGTAATCCAGGAATAAATGTGAGTGTGCAAGAGTCAGGAAATTTCTGCTGTCAAAACAGACCTGTTTACTGTAAGGCTGCTGGGCAGTAGGGGGTTTTGTTTGGTTTTTTTAGTAGCATATTACTTGTCATTATTTCAAATGATTGAATTATCTACTTAGCATTTTTATTTTTATTCGGATGCTAACTGCTCAAACATTAAACACCTCCCTAATAATCTGAAGATGTGTTCAGACTCAGTGTGTTAACCTCCTGTGACTTCAGAGTGCCATAAGAAGTGAATCGATTTTATGGTTGTTATTATAAAGAGAAATAATGTCTTTGAAGTGTAGGGAAAAGGTATTTCCCCCTTACAACTAATTGACTAAAACCTTTATAGGATTGGCAGCACCAGGCTTCCATATAAGTTTTTCATTTTGAGGGAGTGCTATTATATGCAATGCTGTTTTCAAAGCTCTGAGCTTCTTGTTGATTATTTATCTTTACTTTGAAGGACTCTAAATTGGATTCTGAGTGAGAATGCAGACTGTTACAGCAGTGATAAAGTAATGAACATGTACTCTTAAAAGATTCTTCTGACTTTTTCTAAAAGGTTAGGTTTTGAGTAAATCATAATAAAGCTCAAAGGACTAGACACAAAAATTAGTTAACAAACTCAATATAATTTGCTGGAAGCATTCCTGTTTTCCCAGTTCTCTGAACAGTACCATACATCCAGCCATCATCAATTGGTTGCACATTGATGATATAATCACCATCCCTGAAGGAAACTTCATCTTCATCTTGAGCACTGTAGTCATACATAGCTCTGTATGTTCTCTGTTGAAGGAAAGAAAACAAGGCTGTAAAGTCTCAAGCCTAAACAGAGATAGATTCCTTCTCTTCTTTGCACAAAGAAAATGAAAAGAGCAGGAAAAAGAACAGAGGGAGGGAACAAGGCAGAGAGAGAAATCACAAGTTACCTGTTGAAAAGAAACAGTACACCCTCCACCCTGTCAAATAGGTAGTGAATACAGCCCCTTTTTCCAAGTACCAAAATAATTCTTTTTGTGAACCTGCATTGTCCAAACTCCTCATACAAACAGATTTCAAGCCATTCACTGCCTCTTGAAATATTCCAACTGTTGTTTCATACATTCACTAGTAACAGTTCATTACATCCAGCCATGGCTAGCTGTGCTTCTGCTCCCTATTTGCATGACTCCCAAATAGCTTCTTCTGTATCTTCACTACAGAAAAGAAACACATTCTTCATCCAGGTCATTAACTTTGCCATCTCACTGAATGTCCTTCATTTCATTAGGATTTTACCCCAAATTAAGAATTAGGAATGTATTACTATCTAATGAAAAAAGAGACAAGATTTTTAAAAGTCTGCAAAAATACTTTTTATTAATACTCGTTTTTGCATATTCAGATAAAAGATCGACCTAAACAGAACATCAAGGCCTATCATTAGCTAAGCCAAATTTCTCTACACCTCTGTCCACTGTAAGCCAAAACTTTCATTTTCTTTCTAAATAGAGTATTTATTTCCACTCATAACCAATAAAATGCTGGAATTCAAAGTGGATTTTCAAACTCAGAGGGAACAGTCTACTCCTGTATCTTAACAGAACAAAAAAACTAGCTCATTTTAAAATTCCCAGGGCTACTTTCTTTTCCTTACCCTGTCTCTCGACAGAAGTCAAGAGCAGTTCAAGCATCACTGATAATATTCAATTTCCCTACCAGCAATTTTTGATATTTCACCATATCTAGCTCAATTTTTCTGCTACAATGATTCAAAGAGAAAAAAAGGTAAAAACAGTCAATGTTTGAGTTAATGCCTAGTACTACTGTCTGAACCTTTTAAGAGACAGCAAACTTTTTTCTGCTTCCCAGCTGAGGAAAACAGCTCTGGATTAATTTTAATCCATCTCATATATGAGGGGTTGAGGGTTTTTAATGAAATTATTTTCAGAAAAGATGGAGATCATGACACAGTAAGTCATTTGTCACATGTTGGAAATGTGGGATCATCTAATCCAAACACTATAGGGCAACGCATTATTACTGTTCCCATGCTAGAAATACACTTTTGTCTTGATTCTGCCTTTATCATTGGTAGTGCAGATTAAACACTACAGAGAAATCAACTCCTGGTTAAACACTGGAGACCACTACCGTTCCTGACAAGCCTACTCTGAACTGTATTTGAGTCTTGCTCTGTATAATTGTCCTCTGCCATGCCTTGTAGCGTTGCCGCCCTACAGGCTGCGACCAAAAGTGATCTTCTACCAGAGGTATGTGGTTTCTTGGTGGTTCCTTAATGTCTTCCAAGTGTTCATGGAAAGTGATGAAAAAAAGCATCATTGTTTATGCACTACATCGAAGCAACAAATTGGGAGGGTTCTATCATCACCAAAAATTCCTTAAAGATTCACAAACTAGAAAACCAGTGCTCAGAAGACCCTAAGGAATGGTCTGTGCCTTTGAGAATTTTATTTTTTCCAACTATTTCAATTGATCTCTCTACTCAGCCTTAAACTAACTCCAAAAAAAACAGTGGAGAATATGCTATTATAACAAGCTCAGCAGCAGTTAGTCCTTTAAAGAATTTATTTCAAAAAAAGGTCCATTTAAGAAAAATGGTAGTAAGTCCATATCTGGCATAAGGCAGAGAATAGATTTTCCTCTGAGCCATGCTTATATGTCTCCCTTAAATGGGCAAAGACCGGGGCAAGAGATTAAATGTTTTATTAAAGTAACATATAATTGGAAAAAAACAGTTAAGTTTTTACTCACCCAGAAGGATGTTCACTCATCCTTAGAACATCATGGTATAGGACATACTAGTGCTGTCTCCTTTAAGGCAGCTTGACTACATCACTGTAGTAGCACAGTTGTGAAGACAAGCTAGTAATTTCAAACTTTAAAAAAATTTATTAGGGCCCTAAATGCTGCTGAGAAACCTAAATTTATGGCCTTAACACCTAATTAGGTGCTAAATGGCTGTCAGGAGAAATCTCCATAATAATCCTGTTAGCATTTAATGCCTAATTATCACTTCAGAGTGTAGTCTGGGCTATATAATTGAGAATTACAATGCTTAAAGGACTCCAAGCAGGGATTTTTAAAATGCATTTTAGTGAATTATTTCTCTGTCAGTAGTGAGTGTAGCAAGTACTGAGAGCACAAGAGGGTATAAGAAAAGGTTGGGGTTTTTGTAAAACAGTCAAATACTCACTTATCTCCCACCTCCTCAAAGGTCTAACTTGCAGCTACTGCTTAGACAGAACAGTAAGTCTTGTGCATATGAAGTACTGAAGCCCAGCTCTCATATTCCCAGCTCCCCAGCCAGATGTGAGCTGATAGATGCATATTTCCACTTCATCCACCAGTTGATACTTATTCTATGGATTGCTCCTTGCAAGGAAAAGTACCTGTTGCAGTGTCCTTCACATAGAACAGCTATCAAGGAAAGCCAATTCGCAACCTAGGTTTTGCTTTCCTATCACTTTTAGTTATCTAAAAACATAAGAACACCCTCTGTTATGTTCCAAAGAAGCAAAGAGCCTTCAGGGGTCTGTTATAAAACATTCTGTACTCTGAGCAACAATATAATTCAGCCCATTATGCAAAACTGCTCATAGAAAGTGAGCAAAAGTTAAGAATTAGAAAATAACACAATTTATGTAGGAAAAAAATCTACCCCGAGACTGCGTTAGGATCATGCTCAAAATTAAATAAACCAGAATTTGAAAATTTAGAAATTAGAAAATTTCTATTTCTCAGTACAGGAAATCGGTGGACATAATTATAAAATGAACTTATGTCTTTTGAGACCCTGATTTGATAACAGTGCAACAAACCGGCTGAAAGGAGTAGGTTTTACTACAGCAGCTAACTCTCCAATCATCCCCACCCTGATACAAACCATGGGATCTTAATCACCTTCACCCTAGAGAAGTCCTGGCCAAACTTATGGGTGGCTTTGTCACCTTCATTGCTTTCCATTAAGTCTCAAAAACTGCTTGTGCTTTGAGACCAGTATTCAGGCTGGGATTTCTTTCCTCCCGTCTCTTCCCCTTCTTACTTTCTTCTCTTCTTTCTTCCCTCTGCCTGGCTTAGCCAGACATGGCTGCATCTCTGGCAGTACTGCTCCAAGCCCAGAACCGAACAGGCAGCTGAAAGCAATGAACCTAACAGTGTTTAAGTTTATCAGATCTCCTAGTGTGTGTCCACACTCCATTTGAAAAGCACTCCAAGGCTGCCTTCCATCTTCAGTCTGTGCAAATCGCTACACTTAAACACATCCCCAACCAGAAGTTTCCTCCAGCACACACTGGGAACCCCTTGTGCCACCCCAATAGCTGAGTGTAACATGCCCAGCACACCTGGATAAGATGCACAAGCTAAAGAAAAGACAGTCTTTTGATGTGAAAGTGGAAAGGCAAGGGAGGATGCCAGGCTTCTAGCTGTATCTGAGATACCTCTTTTGGAGCAGAATCATCACCCTGGGGTGTGATAAGATCAGCTGCTGTTTCCTTTTTTCCCATGATAAACAACTATTATCCCTTAAAAGAATGTCAAATTATAACAGTTTCACAAAAGGGATAAGAAATCCTGTTGAAAGGAGACAGTCAATCCTTTATTTCTTAAATGCTTTAACTTCACTCTCTTCCTTTTCTTATTTACTTTTGCATTCCCCGTTCTGGAAGAAGAGGCAAATGATGATTCTCAAGATGACTGAAATGATATTGTTTCAACAGGTAGCCCACCAGGTCAGTCACTGGGAGATAGAAATATCAGGAAAATAGTAGCCATCTACCTGCCCACATAGCTATGAAGGCTGCTAAGTGCATTTTGAGATTTGCAGGCATCTCCATTCTCTGTCTGCTGGATTTGAAGAGTGTTTGCTTTGCTCCCCACTGACTAGCAAATCTGCTGGCAAAGCCCAGGCTTCCAGGTCTCCCATTTTTTGGACTCTGGCCCTTTTGGAAAGCAGCCAGCTCCCCAGGTGCCTTGCGATATCCTTGGAAATTAATGGTTGATTCCAGTATCAGCTGCCTCACAGCTGTCATGCAGGTGTCCAAAGAGTTTCTCAGGTTATTGGCTCACCAAAAGATGCAGGTATCTGGATCCCAGACTTCCCAGCAAGTTAGCCCCCTCAGTCCCCAAGCAGCTGAGAAACTGGCAAGCCTGAAAGCACCCAAACCTCATAGAACATCATGATCTTTACAACATAAAATGCCATGGAGTTTCGGTCTTAAAGAAAAACACAAGTTTCAGCTAATCTTGAAAACAGTTTTTTTCAGCTCAGCAAGCTCTCAGTTTAGTTCATAATTAAATATTTCATCTCTAAAGAGGTGACTGAGGTAGTAAATATACATCCATTCAAAATAGTTTAAAATTCAAAATTACAAGTCAATATTTTTAAGGTAAAAGGTGACTGGATCTGAACTATGAAATCTCTAGGCAGTGATATGATAAAAAATAATATGATAACCATTAAAACTGAACTTTATATGTAAAGAGTTCAAAAAGGAAAAAGAAGCTCAATTTCCTAAAAACTCCAGCTGAATACCCATTCAGCTCTCCTTCCATGACCAGTTACTTCTAAAATGAAATATTTACTCCAGCTTTACATTCCCATCCAGCACAATTAAGAACTTCATGACTGTGGCCATGGTTTCATGATAAAGCTTCTTCTCAGTCGCCCAGCAGTATAACTCGATTTGGATCAGGCACAAGTGCATGCATGACTCTCCTGTTGAATTAGGAAGGGCACACCAATATGGAGTCTGAGGTAGGTTTATGTAAGTACAAAATCAGCAGGTCAAAAAATCTGAAACAAATTTAAACCAACAGGGTCATCATAAAAGACTGTGGTTTTCATCCAGTGCTAGAAGCCTGAATTCATCAAAGCTCAGCCGGTGAAATACTGTCCAAGCATTTACTATTTGTTTTAAGTAGATAGAAGATCCAGTTATTTGTCTGCCTTCTGGAGATCATAAATAATTTTTTTTAATGCATTCTGACATGAAAGTTCTTGCCACTGCCCTCAGTCACTTAATCTTTTTTATATCTGAGGACTATCACTTACATTTAGGACTAGGACAGTCAAATAGCCCAACTACAGAACTCAAGCATACCAATTCACTCATTTAAGAGATTTCACAACAGCTGATGATGTCGCTTACCAAATAAAATCATTCTTTAAATCCAATACTCACCAGACCTGCTGAATGAGGCTGTGAATGCATGGACCTCATGGATGACATACTGGTCTGGTGCATGTATCCATATCCCTGGGACTGGCTTTGCTGATATGCCCCAGGGAGAACAGGGGCTGTGTGTTAAAGAAATACAGACACATTAATTAAGTTTTTAAAAAAGTCCTTATCTAGCATTTTGTAGAAACTGTAGATTATTTGCATTGTAAATAACAGTTCCTCAGTATGAAACAGTTCAGAATTATTTCCATATACAACATAAGGCTTTCCATAGGTTGAATTACACATAAATGTAGCCAAAGCCATAGCAATATATCCACAAACACTGTCAAGGTTAGTTGGAAAGAAAAGCTCAACATATCTTAAGAAGTCTGACCACAAAAAGGTGTACAAAAGCTTGAGACACCACTAACTCAATTTTGATACTGCCACAGATGACGGACTAAATATCATGTGCCATAAACTGCCATTTTTAAAGGAAAGATTGATGAAAAAAGCTATATACTAATACAGTTTTGAAATGTTTCAGTAGAAATTCTCTGCAATTAGTTCTTAACTCATTGCAAACTAACTCATATTTATTGGGCTATGAACAAAGAAGGACTGTGATTCACAGGAAGAGATAGAAATGTAAAAAAGTGAGCCCACGGTTGGGTTTCTTAGTTTATTCTGATTCCACCAACTTTCTTAGCCAAACACAGAGATCAATGGTTACTTAAGTATTTCCAAGTCCACCTTTTTCAGTATCTTCCTCTTACCACAGAATTGTTCCATCTCTTTCACACATATTTTATTCACATTATGTTAACAATTACATTATTTTAACAATTCTGTATGCTAATCATTAACATGTTGACTTTTATTGTACCAAGATCTGCTGAAAGAGTTATTAATACAACCAACAAGGAGTCCCTACCTCTACAGCTTACTAGGAAAGCATTCGTAAACCTTCCATAACTGCTCAAACACCTTACTTCAGCAAGACCAAAACAGAATGCGTTAAAAACATGGTTGATCAAAAAATCTGTGAGAAATAAGCACAGCATAAGTGATTACTCACTATTTTCCTAGCAAACCCAATAAGCATTTTTAAAGCAAAATTAAGAGACTGAAGTGGTTTTCAAAATCTAAAGATTAAAAGTTTAGTCACCGCACATTTGTGCATGTTTTGAAGACTCTCACGCACTCTGAGAATAAAGACTTCTGGCTTATATGGAGGTTATTAGCCCATGCCCACTGTTGTTTACCAGAATTTTACTAGTTCAACTGGAAATTCATTTAGCTACACTGAAAAGAAAATGCATTTCTGTTGCTACTTCTTCAAGTGGTCCATCTAGCTGGTATTCTAACTCCTCTGACAAAAGCCATCTTTTGCTTACAGGAGATGGAGACCATGCGGCCCATGAGTCAAAAATCTTCAAACATGGAATCATTCAGCAGTCTGACACTTTCTGAGATACATCTCTTGGTCTTGCTGGGAAGTAAGAACCACTTCAGGAGCACCCATCACACACAGAATCAAAAAGGAGCAAAGCTAATGTAGGATTTAATGGGGTTCAAAATGTATGGAAGGACCCAGGACTTTTAAAATGAAAAAACATGGGAGAAGCAGGAAACCTGCATTAAAAAAAAAAAATTAGGAGAAGTATTTATATTTGCAGTAATAATACTCTGTCCTTCTCTGCTTCTTCAGCGATCAGGACAATAAATGCATGTGAAAAAGGATTAACGAGAAAATGTTTGCTGAACTGCTTCAGAAAGAAAAGTCAATCTTGTGCTTTCAGCAAGGTGTTTTACCTATCCTGCTTCCCCAGCTAACAAAACCACTGATTTTAACAAAGGTTCTTCTTAAAACATCCATTTAGTTTTAGTTAGCATATTCAAATGCACCAAGTATGTAATTACAATTTGGGATGTTACTTTTTGCTCTACTATACTTGTAAAGATAAGTAACACTGTATATTTAACTTGGGTTTTTCTGATTTAGAAAACATGTTTCAAACTATTGTAATGAATAGATTGCTTTGTTAAGTGAGTGAAATTAAAGTGATACACAGTCAGATGCAACACTGGAACATGATGAATAATGGATGTTTTAGGAGTGCCAAGTTCATTCTAATCACATATGAGTACAAAGACATTTTAAAGCAGTTTAATCATCAGAGAATTGCTGCTCATTAACATGTTCACAGGATTGTCATGCATTAAGTGAATAGTCCTAAGTAGTTCATGAAATAATTTATGTTTCAGTGTTGTTACAAGCTATTTCTACATGACCAGATGTAGCCCTTCATGAGAAAATAGAGAAAAACATCATTTAATCAAAGGTTCTGCGATCAAGCTGGAATGAATGTATTTTGCCTAATTCACCACCAGCATAAACGTAGGTCAGTTCATAGAAGCCAACGGAGTCTCATCTCCTCATACCAGCAGTAAATTGGTTATGTGGGTTGAAAACACACAAGCTGAAAACAGCTTAAACTTTTTAACTTAATAGAAAGCAGTATCTTAAGCTGACAATGGCCGCTGATCTGTGACTGCCCACTCTGCAGCTACAAAGGGCTGGTAGCTCTTCCCTGGTCCCCGGCAGGGGCAGACACCCTGAGAGTACCTTTCTTCTTCCTAAAGAAGTGAAGACACTGGTAGAAACTTTTTACTCTTGATTCCTTCTCCCCAAAACAGATCTTTCTCAATTCCTACCAATCAACCCTTGTCAGTGTAAGGCAGCAAGTGTACTGATGGCCAGCTTCATTATAGCCTCCAAATTGACAGGCTTATTTTGGGGAGGATAACTCATGCCTCCTGCCCCTGTGACAACTGTCAGCAGCAGGTCTGAGACGTTCTTTCCTCTTTTGTAATCAGCTTCTCACAATCTAAGAGAATTCTGTCAAACTGTCTCAGCAAACCTGTTTGCTAATTTACCTGCAACAATAGAAACCGTAAACCCAGAAATAAAAAAAAATAAAAACCCAGGAAATAAAGCATTTCTTCCAAAGCAGGAGAAATTTTGGGAAGCATTAGAAGCTGAAATATTAGAAAAGATTCTATACAATCAAAAAGAAGGAATTTCTAGGATTAGCTTTGCTAATTATCTTCTAGTCCTTTATTTAGGTATCATATATATGAGCATATATATCAGCAGATATCAGTGTTGAAGACACTAGATTGAATAATTCCACCTTTTTTTTTCCATTAAAAGAATACTGTAGTAGGGCTGCAAAAAACGACCAATAGTTTTTAACAATTTTTTACAAAAAATACTTAAGAAAACTCCAGATGGTTGCCTATTTGGAAGATAATTTGGGAATCACATAAATAAGCAGGCTAGTGAAGAGACAACAGATCTGAGCTGTGTTCCTGGTGATGTACAGATAATTCAAGGTGAGATTAAATGATGCAGAGAAAGAGTTTGACTTTCCACCATCATCATCACCCATAGTTAACTGCAATCTTTTGGCTCAGACCAAAGTATAAAGTTCTATAACATCACGGACTGCAGCAGCAGCAAAAAGCAATGGTTTTAGTTAACCTAAGGGAACAATAAAACACAGTGGTGGAACATGAAATTCATTTAGCTGAAGCCAGATTTATTGGTGAGGGAGCTGAGGGCTGACCATTGCTCCCAGAAGTAGAGGTGGATGTTTTTTCTCCTTGCATTAAGACTTTACCAGATGCATTCTGATGTATCAAAACTTACTTTTTTTCTTGTCCCACTTACCCAGCAAGCCAGATATCCATTTTAAATTATCTACTTGAAGAAATTTATCGTATATCTCTTACTATGTCTTTATAGGCTTCCCCAGAGAAAAGACAGAGAAAAATGAATGAACATGATAAAAGGCAAACAGAGAGGAAGCCTCCAAGAAAAAGAAGAAGCTGAAAGAATGATAACAAGTATCAACTTGCTGCAGCAGCCAATGGGGTCTGCACAGCGCATACCGATCAGGACATGCTTTGAGAAGGACTGGGAAAGAAAAAGGTCAGACTGTGGCAACAGGAAAGGTATAATTAAGAGAGCACTGTATAATTACAAGGTTAAAAAAAAGTTTATGCTAAAAAGAAAAATCATTTAAAGGGTAGGTTCCAAGATATATTTTATCAAAACCATACTTAAACTCTTTCATTCTTTTGTACAGCAGACCCTCAACAATCCATGGTAAAACAATGTATCCCCACTGCTAACTACTGCAATTTTGCCATTTACTAGACCAGATGTAAAACAACAATCGCTTCATTTACTTACAGACATCATGCAGTTTTAAGCATTTTTCTTCACTTCATATTTTGATGCTATCTCAATTCATGGTTTCACTACTAAGACTTCAGAAAACTCACAAAGAATATTGCAACATTTTGTAACAACAACAACATGAGAGAGCAGGAAGTAAAAAAGGACAATGATTATTATGTGCTTAATTCTAGTGCCTGTAAGACACTAGAAATCAAGCTGTAGGTTTTCTGAGGAGCACAAAAGTTGCAACAGAGCCAGAACACAGCATCATCATATGTCTCTGTGTTACTGACATTATGACTAGCTCCCCCAAAAGAGATGAAGCTGTTACGGGAATCATGTTGCTCCACATATACTGAAGTCCTTCCCCTGTTTTGCCTTGCTGCTGCCTCATTTTCCACAGATTGCAATGCCTAGAGCAGGCCTCATGGCCTTACTTTACAAGGCCTCTCCCACAGCTTTCAGTTCCTTCTTTCTTTTGCCCTTCCCTTTGAAGTTACTCAGCTATGTCCCATGCAGCAGAAAACATTGTCAAAGTAGTGATGTAATCAGATGTGGGTAAGTGTAGGTCTAGATTACACTTCTGGGGTGCTCGGGTACACCCCACTTGTTGTTCCTGTGGATGGGCCGCTGCCCAAACTGCACAACCCCCTTGACCACTTCCCAGTCCAAGTTACAGGAATACGTAGCTAAGGAAATTCGGCCTTAGAGTAAACTGTTACTGCTGTGTTGAAGCTGGTGGATAATAACAACTGATACCTTTTTAAAGCCTTCTCTAGAAAGTGTCACAGAGGTAACTTTGGTTACAAACTCTGGCTTGGTACTTTATTTTTTTGTGTTCTATCACTTTCCCCAGACATTGGCTGCTGCTCCCCATCATTAAAATATTTAAAGTGATTTGGGTTGGAAGAGACCTCTAGTTATAATATAGTCCATTCCCTATTTAAAATCAGGGCCAAATTTGTAGTTAGGCTGGGTTTCTTCAGGCCTGTCCTGTCAATTTTGAGTTCAGGATGGAGATTTCACTACACCTCTTTGGGCAACCACAAACCCTATAATTCCTCCTGTTTATTTCCCGTGCTGTGTATACTCCTGTACAAGCTCTTGAGATGAGCTCAGCCCAGCAGTGCATTAAACATACAAGCATCTTGAGAAACAGTTTTAAGGAGAGATTTGAAGAAGTTTAACACATTAATTCTGCAGAAGTTCACAAACAGCAGGATAAATGGAACATAATTGTTGTCAACCAAGAATTTAATGAGAGTTTTAAAGAAGGCCCATATCACAGGCTAATCAGAAACAATAATCTTGATACTCTGGCAGCAAGTAAGGCAGGATAGATATGATGAGGATAAGATGTGAAAGACATAAAAAGAGAAGAAAAGTAACTTGACTGCTATGACAGATGAGCTTTTAGCAGGCTTTTAAAGATGATGTGCTAAACATCATTCTCTGTTAAAGTTAAGAGTGTTGGAAGAATTCAGCAGGAGTCATGAGGTAATAAGTCTCAAAGAGGCTACAGGCAGTCCATCCCTGATTCCCATGGCATATCTGAGGTTGATGCTCCATGAGCTGGCTAAGGCAATCTAACACTCCCACCACCCTTTCTCTTCCTTTCAGCTGGGTTGGTTTTCTGTTGGCTTGGTGAGCTAAGTCAGCTCAGCAAGGGATCAGACCAGTGACAGATGCAGTGCAAGGAAGGAGACAGGACCAGGTACCCAAGGCCACAGGCAGCAGAAGGCAGCAAACTGCTAGATCAGCTCAGCTGTCCCAAGATATGTCCCTTCAAGCACCTCAACTCTGTGCAAGCTCCCTCTGCGTTCAAACCACAAAAGAGCTGAGCCTCTCACAGATGCTTCCCTCCAGATGTCCCAGCATCCAGCTCCAAGCAATGCATCCCATGTAATGCAGAATGCTCCTGAGTACTAGCATGTGGCATGCACTGTTCAACTACTTGTATCCTAGGTCTCCACGGTATTTGAAAAAAGTCATAGTAGAAGTTTAGAGAAGATTAAGCCTAATGCGCCAGCAAGAGCTGTTTACTTGACAGTAAAAAAGGGTATCAGAGAACTTAAAGCCTTTAATGAGTGTGCAAGGACTGCCCAGAGATAGAGATGGTGAAGAGGCTGAGATGAGGTACAGAGCTCTGCAGCATCTCCATGGTACAGAGCAAGGGGATAGTCTCTAAAGGACACAATAAAAAAGCAGTCACAGCAGTACAGAGAACAAACAGAAGAGTACAGATATGTTAGATACTGATAACATCAGGAAAACCTCAGTAATAATTTTCCAGTGAAGAACTGATTGCCAAGAATGCGCCTGTCCCAGACTGGGATGAAAAGAAAAAAAATCTCAAAGGTTCATGCAAAGAGAAATTTTAAAAATCAGGTAAAGAAACAATTTTATGCCAATCATTTCAAAAGATCTAGGTTTAATTTTGATAATTTTCAATGTTTATTATAATTTGTGACTCTTCAAAATTAAATATATTTCAACATAAAGCTGGATTCTTTGTTTCAAAAATGTCAAGCTATAACCGTAACAATCTCAATACTGAATAAAATGGGGGTTTTTAGCACTGGGACATTAATCACAAGTGATCCATTCCTATAAAGAAGTTTGGCATTAAACTGCTATCTTCTGATGAACAATATTGAAAAATTCCCAGCCATCTCTAAAGTTAAATTGCTCAGCATTAACTTTTCAAATAAACTAGAAAATGGAAACACATACTCTAAACTGATTATAACTCTTATCTATTATAGAGTTTTATTATTTTCTAGTCAGCAAGAGTAGCACAGCACAGTCAAATTCACTGGGAATAGGTCAGACTGCATAAGCATATAAAAAGCACTAACCTGAAGACTGCAGATGGTGAGACCTGATACAGAACAGTGCTGTTTTTAGAACAGTAGAAAACAACATGGTAAGGCATCTTGGCATTTCTTCTTGTAACAGTAACTTTCCCTTCATTTCTTTTCTTTCTTTTTTTTTTTTTTTTTTCTTTTTCTTGCCCTTTACTCGTCAGTTAGGCTGCTTTCACGGATGTCTGAGCTACCAGGCTTGTTGCTCTCAGTGGTGCTGTCAGAAGCAGCAGTTTGCCTGCATACTATCCATTACAGGAGTCAGTATTAGTTAGTAAATTGGAATATCAAGCCCAGATATAATTAGGTTGTTGAAATAACAACCTGAAAGCATGGCCTAATTCACACAGGATGCTAATAAATATCTGCCATGCTCACTGACCTCATTAGAATTGAAGCTCTGAACTACTTGGAGTCAGTGGCAAATTCAGAACACTACAAGCTTAGGAAGTTTCCATAACCTAAATTACAAAGATATAAGAATAAACCATGCAATCTTCAAATACTTGGGAAAAAAAAATGATGGGGGGGGGGGATATCAACAAAATTATGAATCTTGTATTTAAAATAACTAACATTAATTACTCATGATGCAAAAAATCAAAATATCTCTACTCTCAAGACTACTTACTGACATACTACAATGGATAAAATAAAATGTTTTAAACTAAACTTCATTAGTGTCATGATTAGACTGTTTTAAGCACCATTATTTTATAACACCATTTTATCAGCTAGCAATAATTAAGCCTAACTATATGTACCCACCATGTAAGCTGAAGTAGATTATTATGGGAAATGAAGAATCATACAATTATAACTCTTCAAAGCAGTTTCAATAAAAGAAATTAAAATTTGATTTTGAATGAAATTACAACTGATCACACATAGCTGTTTAGCATATGTCAAAGAAAACAAAGAAATTTTGAAAGGAATGAGAAAAAGAACATCTAATGTGCTCATGCCACATGGAATCCTGTATTTTAGTCATAATTTGTTTTCCTTTTAGGGGGGGACTATCTCATATTTCAGTTACTCCTGAGAGAAAACATACAAAAAATTCACCTGTTCCAAAATTCCCGATTTGTATGAACAGCCAATATCATTAATACTGGTTACACTGGTCTTTGCTGTGTAAGTCCATCATGCATCCAATAGCAGATGGAGTGGGAATTTGGGAAGTACTAGCTGGTCCAGTGGAAGAACGGTTGGCAAACTGCCTCTCTAGTACATCATGGTCTATGTGTCTGGTCATTCAGGCCTTCTCCTTAACTCTTCATATTTTGAGGAACAGTGTATCAGTCAATTCCATTATATTCTTTTTCAGAGCAATCTATTTCTTGAGGTCCATTCTGGCCTCTCTGAGGGGTCTAAATCTCTGTACTGCAAAAAGCCAGTCTCTCATGGACATTTTTTCCTTTAAATAAAAGTAGTATGGCTTTCATTCCCCTTCAGAGGAACTCCACAAAAGGGCTATATTCAGAGAAAGTCCAGGCTAGCACAGTCTCCAGAAGCCATGTCTGCAAGCAGTATTAAATGTCATAGTCTAGAGAATAATGAAAGGAACCCAGGATGTCCTGTTTTCTGCTGTCAACATTAAAAGAAAGAGGACAGTCAACTGAACATTCACCTTCTTCATCAAAAGACAGTAACACAGGGAATATTTTTGCCAGAAAATGCTTGTGGATATTCCTTAGAGCATCATTTCTACTGAGGAACAGGGGGTGGAGGATACTGAGTCACAGCTGAAAAGCCTTTGCAGTCATTAACACATTATTGCAGTTGTAAAGCATCACAGACTTGTAAAGTATTAAATACATGTAATATTGTGCTCTGCCAACAGGAAAGGAGAAGAAGCTGGATGCCAAACAGTCCCTGCCTGTGACTGTGTCTGACTGTAGAGCAGTGAGGTGGTGAGTGGCAACTTCACAGCCTGCAAAGAGCACGAGCTAGTCCTGTCCTGGCAGCGCAGACAATTTTGATGAACAGAAAATGCCATCAGCTTCCCATGACTGCCTTTGGAAAGGCCATTTAGGACTGTAAGACCATAAAACACTCAGAAGAACAGATTTGATAAATGTAATTCCATAGCAGCCCCTTAAAATATAAGCTTTTTCACACAAAAGCTAAAGGTATTGGTTATAAAATAGGGTGGTAAATGATCTCCCAGGAAATTCAGTAAGTAAAACGTTTCAACAGGTTACCAGCCTTTAAAAATATAGGAAGAGGCTGTTCGTAGTGCTCACTCATACTGACATGTTTTTGTGGTTTTTTTACTAAAAACCAGGATAAAATAGAAGTGAACACAACACAAAATTACAATTTAGAATGAATGACAACAATTATTGTCTTCATCCAACTTCTATGAACAGTTGTTTTCGAGATTTTAAAAACTGTACGAAATCTATAGCAGACATTTAGAATTTTATGGCAGTTACAATCTACTTCACTTACAATTTAATTCACTTAAAATACAAACCATTTATCCCCCTTCCAGATCCCACTGACCAGTTCTTACTACAGCACTGAAAAAATAAAACTACCCTAACCCTAAAACTGGAGTCCTATTTGTCCCCAGTTTTGAATCCTAAAATGTCACTTTAGGGTTATGATGATGAACACAGACTATTCTAAACCACTTAAATGTAGAGCAACTGACAAAAAATTCCGTTTTGAATATTCAACTACAAGATCTTTTCTAGATGTTTAATTCACTTATTTTCCTCACAAAAGGAGATTTAATACATTAAATACTCTATTGCAACCTGAGGACAAAAGAATTACTAACTGGGACGAGAGGAGAATGGATTGTTTATTTGGAGCACAGTTTATACAGATGCCATGAGAGTGCGGAGGGGCTTGGCTGGTTGCTTTTGCTTTACCAGAATCATTGACCTTTCTGGATTGCAAAAATGATTTTGTTTTTACTATAGTTTCTAAAAGAAGAGGTCTTCAACTCATCTCTACATCTAATGCATGTATTCCCACATATATGTTCAACGTTATATTATGTGTTAGGAACTGTTCTAGCAGTTCAAATATAAAAGGAGTGCCCCCATTAATTTTATATGGATTATAGCAGAAAGTGCTATGAATATTCTTTTGGAATTAGTTGTCAATGGTAGCCATACAGTCCAAAGAGTTTAGCCTATGTATCTATTAGTAACTGGTGTATCATAATACTTACACATATCCCCATTTCTCCTACTGGTATTGTAACTGGAACATAACCAAATCACAGGGCATCCTGCTCTGGAGTTCTGAATACAAATTGCAGTCAGGATTTGGTGCCACTGACAAACAAATCCTGTTGCCAGCTGACTTTTTTGGCTGACATTCCACTTCAGCTGCAGCATGTCTCAGCTGAGAAAACAGAGTACAGTATGCCTTGCCTTTCCTCGCACACCGCACCACATTCTTTTATTTATGAAGGCACAAAATGTCTGAAAGCCAGCCTGAGGAATCCTTGGTCCTGGTGGGGCCACGGTGCACCACAGGAAGCTGCAATTCCTTCTTAAATTGTGAATAGGCAGGTTTTTGCTCTAGGCTTCCTCACAAATGGAAAGAGTTAGTAAAATGAAGGTTATGTTAACATGTTACACTACCCACATGCCTTCAATTACAATTTGAACTCACATTTACTGAACATCAACTGTTGCCCACTTGCATTAAAGAGAGAAGCCTGCAAGTTCTCACAGAAGCTGTGCTTTGATTTCTGTGCAGCTATTTACTTGCATAGTGGGTATAACCAATCTGAGCAATGGTGGAAGGATAGCATCAACCAGGATCGAGTATGTGACTGCACATAATTTTACTAATGATATTTATTGTCTACTGAATATAAAATCCTCTGAAGTGTATCAAAAGCTGCTCTAGGGGATCACACTGAATAACTGAAACAACTGCTTGCCAAGGGAGCCATTAACACTTCCAATTGTTGAGTCACTTGAAAATTTCCCCTCCACTTTCTGCTCACTAACCGTTTAAAGGAAAAAGGAACATCGAACTCAGACAGCTGGCAGGGTGAACAGAAGGATCCCCTGAACTGCTCCCACACTACAGAAATTGAAAATGGGATCTCTTCTGGATTCTCCTCCACCTGGATGTGTGGGAATTGCCTTTTGGTGCTGCCAGATGTCAAGGTGTGGGAGAGAAGCATGGGAATCAAAGATAGGCAGAGGGAATCTAAGCAGAAATATTTTGGAAGTGTGAAATGTAAAGTTCTCCCTGGAACATTAACTCATCCTCAGTGAATGTACACTGAATGAAAATGTGCTTTCAGATGAATCACAATTTATATCTTAATGTATTACAACCAATGTGGGATATTTAGTTATATTCCCAGAGCCCTAAATCAAACCTTCATCAAAACTTAATTTAACCCTCACTTGGAGTGTCATATGAAGTTTCAAGTTTTACATTAAAAAATAAGATTTTACAGATACTTTATACCTCTTTGTTATGGAAGACAATGAAGTCTAATCTTCCAGACTAATTTCTCTCATGTTCTGCATTAACAAAGCACTCAGCAGAGGACACTAGAAGTCCGATAGTCCAGACTAGGAGAGAGAGATTTGATAATCCTCAAACTAGTGCATAAATGTGGTCGCACTGCCGTTCTGGATTCCTAAATTTACATGGCTTAAAAGGTTGAAATGGATTATCCACAGGAGACCAAATTATATATTAAGCAGTCAGAAGTCTTCTTTTCACAGAAACTTACACAGAACTTAGCACATGTGTAATGAAGACACCCACTCTGTTTCTAACTGAAATCTGAACTCTCACAACTAACCTTGCATCTAATTTTCCTTCTTACCTCAAATCTAGAGGTGAAAAGGTATCACCTTTCTAACACCGGAAAAAGTCCCACTGTTTTCAAAAACTCCTCCAGCTGTAATGTCATTATTTTTAATCAGAAAAAAAAACCAAACCTTATGCCCTTTTGAGCATCAGGAATCGGTGCAAAACAGGAGGCAGAAGCTGAAAAAGCAAGACACATCTCCTTCAAATGAAAGGTACAGTTTTCAGAAGGGAGAGAGCTCTGTCTTGCTGCCTGAACAAGCACTGTCCTTTTGGGGTACAGTGTGGTTAAAGCAAACCTCTACAAAGGAAACTGTATCACTTCAGCAAAAATCTATTTGAGAAGGGAAGACCAGGATTCACTAGTTTGGAAGGAGTGTAAGCTCTCCAACAACGAAAACTGTTCATGTTAAATAATTTGTGGTATCAGACAGGTACCAAACATATGCATACACTTGTGCCCATATTACATACACAGAGAATTATTTAGCCAAGTTCAAAAGTATTACAAGAGGTTTATGGGTGATGTAATTATTATTTGTCTGCAAGCATTTGTACTACATTATACACTTAGGAAGAGAAAATCATCTGATTACCAAGACGGAAAAGCACAGTTTTACCATGACACTGTTGAGTGGAAGAAGACTATTTTTTCCCACACATTAGCTTTCAGGTTGGCAAACCTGCTGGGGGCTTGCATTTAAAAGAAGCAAAACCAAAGCATCATCTACTTCAAAACAAAAAAAAGCCAAACTCAGAAACAGATGTAAAAGTCTGGTAGATAAGGGAAGTGTGGATGTGACTGTCACCAAGAGGGAGTACACAAAGCGTTCTTTTGATGTGTTCTGCCTTCTGTGGCAGTGCAGCCTGCTGATACACTTGAAAAGGGACAAGAAACCCACAAAAGCCTGTAGTTCTTCTGTGAAATCTACAATTCCTCTCCCTCCAAATGCCATATTTGATTACTGGACTCCAGGGAACAATGTTACAGAAACGAGAGTTCAGCTACCTAGCATAAAAGAACCATTCTTCCTTGGCTGCCAGAGAAGAAAATACAACTGCTGTGTCATTCTGCTTGACCTCCTTAAAATGACAGAGCTTAGCAGCTGAATATGAAGAGGGGTGAAGGATTTCTGCCCTGTATTCCTGCTAGCTGCACCTGGAGATGGAAGACAGATCTCTGTATTACAATATAAAGAGCAGTCAGGTATTATTCCCTCTTTTTTAATTTGACTTGTCTTTTACTAATGGTGATTCTTCCCATCCTCAAAACCAGAGGGTTTTTTATAAAAAATGATGGGAAGGACAGAGCAAGGAAGGGAACCAAATCCTGTTTCTTTTCCTCTTCTTCTTCCATCTGTTGGCAGAAGAGAAGAGTATTACCACTGTCCCAACACAAGTAGACTCCTTGGCCAATGTACCAGGGGGCATCTCTGCACTTCCAGCATGTGAAATGAAGAGTTTTTTCCTCCATGTCATCTGACCAGTTTGTCTTCTGATAAGACTAACCAGGAGCAGAAGCAGCAGCACAGTTCCTTGTTCTAGAATTTTCTGTGGTACATATGGCTAGGTGTCGAAGACCCAGGGAAATCCTAAAAATAAACATTTTTAGATACAGAGCCACAGATACTGGTGTGTGCTAGAGGAAGAGAAGGAGACATCCCTGAAATCAGTATTTAAAACGTCAGTGTCGGGCTGAGGAACAAAAGCCCTCTCCATGAGCTGGTACACAGTGCGATGCTGTTGCGAGTAATACACAATAATACATGAAGTCTACATTTGCTCTTTGCAGGGCTGTGTTTACACTGCAGTTCAAACAATAGTTCTTCTAATGGCCTACAACATGTTCCTGCCTTAGTGAGGAAAGGAGAAAGATAACCCTTGGAGTTTGGAGAAAGGGAGGGGAGCAGGTTCAGCTACTCTGGAGACTTTCTTCTTCAGAAGGCTCATATCACACAAGGAGGACACACCACTAGGGAGATGAAAGGACTTACTGTTTCTCATTGACTTAATTTCCACTCCAAGCTATATAAAGACTTCAAAACTTTAAGTACCCATATCCCACAGGAAGATACTGCGGTACTATGTGTTCTGCAGTCTTCATAGACTTTGGAGTCAAATTGCCAGCATGCCCATTTGCCATATTTATCCCTCAAAGGTTGTTTGCACTAATCTTTTCTGGATCTGACCAATTGTTATGTAGTATCAATGAACTATCTTATATGAATTTTCAGTTTTCTTATAGCAACCTACAGGTTACTTTTAAGGTTGATCACAAAAATTAAGAGACTATCAAGATATAAGTGGAATTTCATGGTTTGTTGAAATTTGTGTATTTGGATGGCCAGTGTGACTAAAAGAAGGTAGCTTCCCAGGTAAAGGAAAAGTGAGAGACCTGAGTGTTAGTGGCAGACTCTTTTCATCAGAATAAAGAAAGGAAGACCTTAAGCCTCAGATCAAGGCCTCTTTGTGTTAATTCTCACTACTTGGTCTGGTGGCGGCAGGTGAACTGAATCTGAAGAACTTAGGCTGAAGGAGACAAGTGTAAATTGTAAACATGTAGCCATTCAGTTACACACTGGCTCCAACCAAATACATGAAATTTTAGCACTCATTTTTTAAATGCAATAAAAGGCACTTGAAAATTCTGTCCTAATATTCACTAAGGTTTCCTACATAACATGAGCTTTTGGGAGTACAGCAAAATTCATTTCTGTCTCCTACAGACTGACTTCTATGTAGGTTTTAAGATAATATGATGATGACTTAGAAAATAGCCAAGAAATCAAGTTGTTTCCCAGCAGAGTAACAATATATCCATGACTGAAAGGAACTGATACTCACCTCTGACTTTTCTCCATCTACAGACTATACACAGTTTAAAATAAGAATAAAGGGACACTTCAATACACTGAAAAATTCTGAACATATGGTAAGGAAAAATGTATATATCATGTCTATATGCTGATGCACACCAATTAAACTAGAAGGTAAGAGGAAACAGAAGACAAAAAAAGGGAAGGTCAAAAGCAAAAGGGGAGAAAACCAATGTAAAAGGTTTCAACTAAAAAGAAAAAAGGGTGTACCAGGGACAAAAAAAGTTAAATTCATCTATGGCAGGATGTTCATTGAGATCATTTTAAAGTAGAAACCTTCAGACTGAAAGCAAAACTTGGTAATATTAAATAAAATCCTGCTGATTTAAATCAAAGAAAAACAGGAGAGAGCTAAACAGAGAGACAATAAATTGAAAGATAATTAAAGTAAAAACTGAGAGAAGGAAGAATATTAGAAAGTGAAATGAAAACATCCTGCAGTTGAAACAGGGTTGAAGGAAAGCAGCATAAAAGGACTCTGAGAACTAAAACAAAAGGAGGAACCCTATGGAAAACACTTTCACTTGAACTATAATGCAAACAAAATGTGTACACAAATTGTTGCATAATGAAAGACAGAGGAGAGAGAGAATGAATAAATAACAGTGGAATGAGAATAACAGTGATACTCTTTACTGCAGACGGATCTTCTCATTCCAAACACACTACAAGGAATTCTTCACCTCAAAATGAGTCAAAGACCAATGCAAAACAGAAGTGACAAAAACGGTAGCCCTAGAAGCAGTGCCATGGCTCATCTGCTATCATCTGGCCAGTCATCAGGATGCTCTGTTCTAGTAGTAGACAAATGTGTACAGTCACTTCCCTGCCATCATGGCAAAGCCTGGAATTTGTTCCAGTAGTAGCTGAGTGACCCCTGTAGATACTAGGTTAACTTCCTTAAGGGCAAGCTTCCGCACTCTCAAAGACTTAAATTCTTCGACATTTTAATCCTAAACCAGAATTTCCTCTGGTGGCAGTATTTTGTTTCTTTGCTTAGTACAAACAATGGGCCTGAAGAAAAGTATTAATTAACCTTAAAGGTTTACTTGCAGCCTTCACTTTATCTTGCCACTGTTTGAGCAACTGAGCTTGGTTTCTGTGATTGGCATTGGATCATACACCACAAATTCATTTCCATATGTTACATCGTACCACATATTAACACTCTAGTGTTAAGAAGTCCTTTCCCCGCCTCAGTCTCCGGAGATGGAACTACTGTGAAGAATATATAGAGAAAGTGTTCTAAAACAACAAGCCTTTTAAAAAAAAAAAAGTCTCCAATACTGTGAACTGGTGCTACTTTCAAGCATTTTTACCCTTGCCTTTGGGGGAACAGAAGTACACAAAATGGTCTTGAGCAATGAGGGTATGAGCTAAATGCCATTTTCACTTACTGAACTAAGTTATTAGCAAAAGACGGTAGATCAATTTTACATGGAGACCTTGAAATAGGAGAAGATATCTTTATAAAAATACATGGTTTAGCACAACTTCGGAGAAACACTGTAGAGACTGTGAATACAAAAAGTCCAAATAGGCAATACCTGTGTTCCTTTCTGTCATCAGTCACCGAAAACTCCGTAATTATACGTAAATGGGAGTTATGTGTAAAAGCAATTCATCTCCTTTGTGGAGTAGATGGTTGAAATACAAATACAACTGTCCAAAGTAATGCAAGACTGGAACAGGTGTTGAGCCATAAGAACCAGATCATCCTCTCCTGGTGCCGGAATGCAGATTAACAGGATGGGACCTTACTTGTAGGGGAGGAAGAGGAGCAAGACAGTGAGTGTGAAAAGAACTAGGAGAAAAACAGTGTGTACGATTGCACAGAAAATCAGGACAGACAGAAAACATTTTATAAAGAAACTCAAAAAAACCCAGCTGAGAAATTTGTTGGACGCAATGCTCTCTAGAAAGACCTGAATTGAAAGCAAAGAAACTGTCTCTTTTTCTTTTCTGTTGCTTTTTTCCCTACAGTGTTCTGTGAAGAAGGAACTGTCTGCTCTGTCTTTATAAACAAAAATAAATCTGACATCCATATATCTCAACTTCTCTTTCTGACGAAAATAATCTGAAAAAGCTTCCCAAAAATGAATGAATAGCTCCATGTCTGAGAAGTTGCAACACCAGTGTTAAAAGCAGGATTGAAAGAGAGAAAACATTAGTTTCTGTTCCTCTTTAGCCAAGCTGAAAATAACTATTTGAAAAACAGCTGAGAATTTTGCAAGAACTAATGTGGCATCCAACTGTTTCTGTGAAGTGCTACAGAATGGCTTGCAGGTAAAAAGGAAATCTTTGTATAGGTGGTAAATAATTACAAAGCATTTAGGTAGACTGAGAAGCTCTTAGTGCAATACCTTCTGTCCAGTATGGCAAAAAAATTCAGTGATACCATGAAGTAATAAAGTCAACCTTGAAAAACACTAACAGGGAGAAGCTGCAAAAAGGATAGACAAAGCTGAAAAGTAATTTCAAAAAGAGAATCAAAATGTAAGTTCATCACTTGCATCAGGCTTGCTGGAAAGCATTAACAATTGTTTCCTATCCAGTTTTACCTGCAGTAGTCTAAAAGGGAGAACAGGGATTTTCCTGAACTCACATCATGCAAAAATATACTGATTTTGCAGGGAAAGTTCCCTGGGAGGCACACTTGGCTCAGCTCAACATCATCATCTAAAATAATGGTCAGGGAATCAAATAGGAAGAAGTAATTCTAGTGAACAACATTATTAGCCTCCCTGTGTTGCTGTTACTGAAATTCCCCAAAGACAAGAGAGAGAGTTATTTAGATCCAAATAAGCCTTTAACATCTGGTATGAAGCCAGCGACCCAGATAAGGGCTGGGAGGGGTGGTTAAGGAACAATTCCATCAGCAGTGGCAGTAGAAGACTTGAATTGTGGGTCAAATATCAGCAAAGGTATCTAGAATAAATTAGCAATTGAACAACATAGAAATATCTGAAAGATCATGAGACAAGGCCAAAGACACGTAGAGGTTGTAAAATTGGTCACAGGTCTGCAACTGTCTCATGTTGGCGCACCATTAGATTGAACTATTGCCAGTAAAAAACACTGCTAGATATAAAAGTACAAACCCCATGAGAAACTGCCATGAAATATCAGCAAAATGCATTTGGTTCTCATTTACTGTGGTATGCCATAAGACATACTGTATAAAGGTCAAAGGCAAACTCATCTTGTGGCTATGTGCTAAACAATGTTTTGGATGGGATGCTGCCATGAAAAAGGTTGGTATTTTTGACCAAGGATGCTATCTTCTGCTGTTTTCTTCTGAGTGTGTTCACAGAAATGGCATTTTCTTGTAAATCATTAGGATTATGTCAAATTACTTAGCTCTGGAATTTATTTCTCCCCTGCAATGGGAACTGTCTGCAAGTGCTCAAACCCTGGCTAGCCAGCTGGGTCAAAAGCGGAAACAATATCTTGCTAAAATATGTTGATCTTGGCAAGGACCTATTCAACACATCACCACAACAATAGATTTAAATAGAGACACAAAAAGCAAGCTTGCTAGTGCCAAAACAACTGGGAAAATAAAGCCCACTTCCTATTCTCAATATGGCAAGTAATAAAAAATATCTGTTAACAATCAAATCAAGCTGACAAAGCAATGTTAAAATGGCTTGGAACAGAGCCAAAAAAGATCAGAACAGATACAGAGAGACAATATGCACTGGGCTGCGAAGCCCACTTCACATCATCACAGGAAGAGACATAAAACCCAGCATGATGTGCATTATTGCTATCATATATTAAAAGAGTTGGGCATATAGTTAAAATATCAAATAAAGATGAACAGACATGATATAAGGGATTACAGTTCTGTCAAAGATGTGTGTTTCTTTCTTTGTTCAGAGTTAGTTCTTCAGTCTGAACACTTTCTTCCTCACCCGTTCTTAGTCAGAGCTGCTTGTATGTATTTACATGGCACCTAACACAACGTACACTCCCTAAACATTAGCCACTATAATAACATATTACTCTGGCGAGTGGGAGAACATAAACAGGCACACTTTACAATTAAGATGCCTTAAAAACTTCTAAAAGCATGAGTAATTCAAGGATGCCAGGCAACTAAAAGGTAGCAACAGCTTTACTCTTAACATCTTCTTAAAAAAAAAAAATTAATAACCTTTTGATAACTTTTTCAATGCACCTTCTTTCACAACTGAGAAGTAGAAATCACTATTTTTTAAAAATACATATTTAGAATGCAATGTTTCTGAATATTTACAATTCATCAGTCAATCTAGCACACACTGTAATGCCACTAGGATGTCTAGACCTTTATTCATCATTTTCATAAATTTTGTTCTAATCTATGGCATCAAACAGATGCAAGATGTGGTTTTGTACCTAGGAATGCAGGTTCGTCAAAGTATTCTAATATTAATCCATGTTAAACAATATCAGACTATATAAGCTTCCCAGCTGAGTATTAACTCTGGTTCCAAAACTGCTGAGAGTATAAGAAAACTTTCATATGTGAGAAAGTTACAAGTTGATACACTTTTTCTTAGGATGGAAACAGAGTCTCACAAGCACCTGCATAGTTTAATATGGGAAGAAGTACTTCAGTCACTAAAATACTATTATATGCTTGATTTTCTCACTGAAAGCACAAGGTAATTTTTTTTTTTTCACTTCAGAGGTGTATTTCTTTCAGCTACATTGTGTCTTTCAAGAGAAAAAAAAAAAAAACAGATTCATGTACATTTTGCAAAAACACAACACACCTTCTGTTAAACATTGTAAATGGGAGTTAGCAGGGCTTTTGGACTGACAGTGTTACCAAAATGGTGAAGGAGAATACACGATAAAGCAATACGGCATGCAAGAAACTGTGCAGTCTTGAGATTTTGCTTTGCTTCCTTAATCAATCAGGCAATAGCTTACATAGTTTCTAATGATTTGTGACTATACAAGGATACGGAGTTAATACAGGCCTGTGAGGTCTCAACACACTGTCGTAGTGTCATTAGTGAAAAAGGTGGGAATAAGGGGTACCTCCTTCGTCAGATGGCCTTGTTATCTCACTGCAGTAAGAAAAGGTAGGGTTCGTGTCAGAGCCATCTGATTTATAATCTCCCAAACTGGTAGAATGTAAATACTGCTTACTGTAACGGCTTGCTCTTTCTACAAAGGTAGAAAGAAAGAATATCACAGTAAACAGATGACAGAAGTGCAAAGATGAGCAACCACAAAAACCCCAACACTGCTAACATTAATATTCATACACTGATGGCATTAAAATTAAAGTGAATTGTTCACAATTTTGTATCCATTTTCAACACCATTAGTTCAAAAGGTTGCTTCAAAATCAGACACAACTAAGCATGTTCTCTGCTTTAAAAGAATAGCAGAAATGGAAGGTAGGATTGAGATACGGGGAAAAAAAAGGGATGAAGATGAAGCATATGAAAATTTCCAGTGGAAAATCAAAATGTTCCTTTATCTCAGCATACATACAAGTTGATCATACAAGTGCATCTGGAAATATTGCTGTATGACATTTGAAGGAATATTTGAAGTTCCACTATCAGTAGCAAAGAAAATACATGTGTGGAATTAAATGTTCAAAATAAACACTTCTAGGGGGAAAAAAAAAATCCAAAAACTTGTAGAGGCAAAACATTGCTGCATATTATTACACTACCTTCTCTCCTTTTCCATCTACCCTTAAATTATGAACACCTTGGAGTTGCAAACAATAGCACAAGGCATACTATCATGTGCCATATAAGCAAAACATGCATAGAAAATAAATCAATTTCATAAATAGGCCACCTTTTACATCTCTGAAATTTTAGTAAGGTCCAACTATTTGAAAATTCTACTTATAGTGAAGACAAAATAGGTCAATGCTTTTTAAGTGACTGCTTGTGAGTTGTATGAAAAACTGTTGTTTAGGGTAAGATTTATTTCACTATTTCTTATCTGCACACGTGATTACAGCTGAAGTTCCTATAAAACACTGCTTTTAACAGTTACATATATATATGAAAACATACTTATAAAACATATGGCTGGCACATTGTCCTGAAAGTTTACTGTATCAACTTAGTTTCATAAACATAAAAAGCTGAATTGGGGAAAAGTCAGGATATAAGCAATACCAGAAAGCATATGCAGACTCCTAGACTGAATATTGTCCTCCAGAGGATCAATGTCGAAGATGGAGCCAGGATCTGTGCGCCAAACTTTAAGATCTTTTCCCAAAGCACAGAAATTATAAGACAGACAAACAACAAAGGGAGTAAAAGCATGAAAGGAATGAGTTTTAACAATCAGCAAACAATTTCCTTCATCTAGAAATTAACCAAAAGATCTAGATATTCACCTGAAAGGACCGGAAAGCATTCATTTCCTGCTTAAAGGAACTTAGTGCATTCATTTTAAGCATTGACATTATTTTAAGGAGACTTTTTCTCCCAATTTTTGTTTTCCTCTTCTAAATATGACTATAGTATTTTCTTAAGTCTAAATAAATGGAAACAAGTTAAATATCACATACCAGAGCTCTTTTCCACTAGAAGAACCAAAATGATCAGAGCTACAAGATTATGTCCCCAGTCCACCAACAGCATCCTTACTCCACGGAGATACTGCAGTATATATCCCTACAGCTGACAGCTGGCAGTATACATCTCTACAGCTGACAGAGGCACTACAGGCCCTCCTTTGCATACAGTAGAGATCAAGTCAGCCTAATAAGCAAAATCAGGGGCATAGTTCATCCTACCCAAAATAAACTTCTACAAGTTGCTCAATTCATATGAAGTATCCATCTTTCTTAATTAATACAAAAAAAGGCCTAGGGTGACAAATTCAGCTGTAGAAAACTACATTGTAGACATCTACAGTAGGGTACAATGAAGCCCACTCTTAACTAGTAATTCTCTTTGTCTTCCAAATATCTAAGTTTCCTGGGACACAGACTTACTGTTGATCCACTACTGAAAAGCATTTTTGGAATTCAATGTATGGATTCAATAACAGTAGTAATCATAAAATCTCCAGCTTTAATTCATACAAGTTAGCTATTAATATCTCTTGAATTCACTTGCCTGAACTGGATATTGAAAGAAAAAAGAGTCAATCAGAAGTAATTAGTTTCATATCTGAGCTTAAGTTATAATCACACCAGAAAAGTGAATACAGATTCAACCATGTTTTTAATAAACCTTTAACAAGTAATTACAGTGTTGTACAAGGTAAGAGGAGGCTTATAACAAATGCAGAAGCAGCTACAGTGTAAATTATTGATCTACTCACATCAATCTAATATATACAATTCATATCTGCTATGTCTAAAAATATAAAAATCATTTAATCTCTTCAAACCAGTTTAAAATAAAACCTTGATGTAAAGTACAATCAGTTAAAGCACAAATCTACCAGATCACACCTTTTTACTTGTGGTTTGCTTCTTGGGCAGACCTGTCTGCAAGATTTACTCAATGCATTGGAAGTGGGAAAAATAATTGTCTTCCCAACTTGGTCCTTTTGCTGGTTTGACTGGTATCAAGCTAAATAATGGGTTGGTAGGTAAAGTAGGACTGTGGGGATCCCAAATATGTCATGTTTCAAATGATTAATAGCCTAGAGGCAATGGAAAGAACAGACAGAGCTAATAAAATAAATCCCATGGCTTTAGAATACATTCAATTGTATGTACATTATGTGTTATCTACTGCAACTCCCATAAGGTGAGGCATAGTGCTAACTCCTTCTTGACAAGATGAATAAAAGCCAATGCAAAATCTTTTGATAAACTATGTGTTAGTCCTAACAGTGATAAATTATGCAACTACATAAAGCACTGACAGGCATGAAATGGGTGGGGGAACTGGTGAATGCCCAGCTTCTGTCTGATCATGCCTTAATAAGTAAAAACATAAGTACGGCTTCATGGCAGCATCAGTGCAGCAGCCATTGATTTGTATTGATTTTATCTATCTCTGTAATCTGAAATAACACAGTTAGAATCTTGGCAATTTATAGCGCCAATCAATTTTAACTTCCTGGTAACTTTTGCCAATTTAAAATATCCTTATACTCACATGAGAATCATGGAGCCTCTTTAGTCACAGATCCAAAGCTCAGTTAGATTAATTCATTTTGATGAGTTTAGAATGGTTTGGCATGGTTAAAACTAGTGCCTATTTTCCAAAGCAGAGGCATTAATTTTAGCAACCAGGCATTTGAAAAAGTTGTTACAGCTTTACCAATAAAAAAACAACCAGATGGACTCTAACACAGAGGTACTTTTCCTAACTGGCTGAACAATTACCAGCTAGGAAAAAACTCAAGAGAGTCATAGTTGTTTTTTTCAGTCTGTGATTTTTTTTTTCTAGCTGCCAAGGACATTCCATGAGCACGGAGCTCACTGCTTCTTTTTAAACAAGCAAATATTATAATTGCAGTTCACTCTGAAAAAGCATTAGCTGAAATGTCACTGGGTATTAGGCTCACAGGTTTGTCATGGCCTCTTTCCTTTAAATAATTGTACTACTTTTTCTGTTTTGTGAGCACAGGGAGTTAAGAATTCCTGTGTGTTTTGATACTGGAGTATTTTAAGGTGATAAACAGTACTAATATTTCAGTTACTACAGCTCAAGAATTTATCTCAGGGATGTTCTTAATCCTAATCTGTTTGTGCTAGCAAGCCTTCAGTTATTGAACACAGGATTGTACACAATTCTTACACAGGGCTACAGCACACGTGCAATGCAGTACAGAATACGAGGTCTGAAATATGCGCACTAAACAGCATATTGCAAACTGCATATTAAACTGCGATTTTGCAGGAGCTTTTCTCTCTCTCTTTGGCTGCACCGCTTCTAGCTATGCAAGTGAGTTCAAGTGCTTGGGTCTCTACAGACAATGATTTTCTGAACAAGTTGTTGCCCTAGATCCAGAATGTGTGACCCTCTGAGAGTTGCATGGTCTTAAAAGCATCAGTACCTTCCCCAGGCAGAGCTCTCTAAAACTCACTTTTGAGAAACCCCTTGTGACATAAGGCTGTAGCTACACACATATAAAAGGTGGCTACACAAAAGGAAAGAAATGCACTTCTTTATGTGGTGGAGACTCATTTGGAGACTTTAAGGAAAAGACTGAAGAAGCATCTGCCAGGAATGATATAGTTAACCTTGCTTTAGGCAGGAAGATGGACTATATGACCCAAGTAGTCCATTTGACCTGCAATTTCTCTGATTTTTGAGACGTAGACTTAAAATCAACCCTTGCTATTATTACTATGTATGAAGGATTTTAGAGTGCTATCTCACAGCATATTTTTCCTTATGTAGACCCTCTGCGGTCTACACTGTTGTAAAGCACAGAAAAACAGAAAAAGGACATGCCAAAAGAAAAGGAAAGAAAAAAATAAAAATGTCAGGTCACCATTTCCTCTGCCATAGAAGACTTGCTAACTTTTAAGAGATTTCAACTTTCCATTTTGATTTTGAAATAGTGTTTATTATGAATACCCCAAATGACATCTTAATGCAATACTCTGTCTCTACATACAAAAACAATCTGTATTCTACCCCCCGAGTACCTGGTCTTATCTTGGACCATCTTTTAGAACATCACTTCTTGAACACTGGTGTTTGGCTTACCAGAGATATAGTGAGTTATTGATGAATTATAGCTTGAGATATTTTGAAACCTGTGTGAAATTCTAAAACAAGAAGTAAATGGAGCATGTGCAGCTCTGGAGAAATTGCTGACTGACAGAAGGGGAAACATCAAACTGGTCTGCAACATTTAAACATTGAAATCTTGGAGAATCACAGCTTTAATCATCTCTCTTCTGTGCAAAATGAAGATTATTGCAGATATTTTGGCCTTTCTTGAAGAATCAAAATTCAAACTTGAAATAATAGCAATAACTACCCATATTTGAAAAAAAAATTACAGAGCAAATAACAATGTATCTCCCATTCATTCCCATTATTACTTCACCAGAAGCTGGCATTGAACCAGCAGTTCAACCCAAGTTTCATACTGAGAAAAGAGTGAAAATGAAATCTGGAAGTACTTTTTCATGGTTATAATGGAGAACACAAGCAGAGGCTTTCATCATCCCCACAGTGTCTTCAATAGCAACAGCATTTAACAACTTACCAACAATTATTCCAGGTCTTCTATCCATTTCTACGATATGTGGATGCACACCTTTATATGCTGCATCACTCACAATTTGGGTGTTTTTCCGCACCCTCTCTGTTACAGGATCATCTACCACAGGGGTGAAGCCCCTGCCCTTTGTCTTCTCAAAATCTTCATGGTATTTTACCTAGGAAAACAAGAAGAATTACATTTTTCCCCAAGCTGCAACTGACAGCAAATAGTTATTCTATGCAAGAATGCATAAGCGTGTGTGTTTTATGAGCCACTTACATTCTTTGGGTTTTACATCATAATAGAATTGTTACACACATGAGACAGACTGGATGGCCGGCAAGTCTTTTCTATCTCCCTAACTTGATCTCCTGATATTTTTTTATCATTTTTGCATTTGTTTTCCATTGCCACTGAATTAGGCATTAACTGAAGCAACAAAGCATCATCTTATAGTCACACTGGACAAGAAAAGCCCTCAGGAGGTCATCTGGTCCATTCCCTTCTTCTCTAAGATAGGATAGCTCTCTACTGATGTAGACAACTACATCTGTCAGTAAAATATGTTCCAGCAGTAATAGTTCTAAAGAACTCAAGTATTTTCATTCACTGAGAATTTTGATTGTATACACAGTTTCATACAAAAGGTACTCTTTTGCTCTTTTGTTTTATCATACGCCAGCTGGCTTTAAACTTAAGTTTTCAGAAAGAATTCTAGTTATTCTAAGCAGCCGACTTTCCAAAAAAAAAAAAAAAAGAAAGTAAAAACAAGGACATTAGGGTAGAAAGTGTTATATAATCAAGTGTTGGAACAAAACCAGTATTAGTAAGAGTTATAAAGTAGTATCCCTGATTATGCATATTTACTTTTTAAATAGTCTTAATCGTCAAAGAATTAAATTGACAAACATTCTCACACAAGCAAATGCACACAAAACAACTCATTCCAAGAACAAAAGTCACACAGAAACCAGGAACGTGCACAGGCACAAGGTGAAGTGTGTCACCTAATCCAGTCAAACTGTGTGATGCTCAAATGAGGTGTGTACTTTTTTAAAGAAAAAAAAACAAACAAAAGAACAGACATTTAACTGTTAGAAAACTGTTTATTAGTATTTTGAAAATGTTCATTACAGTCATATGCAGTTAGCAAACACTCCCTCAACAGGCATAAGAAGAAAATATTCCTTCCATACTTGAGCAGAGAGTTTCATCAGTTACCTATATTAATGGAAGGCAAATCCAGTGGAAGTCAAGTGCCATTCCTTAGTATACTCTAGTTATAGGAAGAAAGTACCCTACCATTGAGATGTTGTTTTGTGTTTCTTTGACATGCCTTAGCTCAGGTGTGTCTAGAAGCACACTACGTCTACCTTTCATCTGCCTCTGATCACTGCTGTACTTGACCTGCAAAACACCAACAACAGCACACATGAAATTTTTGTTTACAGTAGAAAGGGTGGTGAGAATCACACCATGCAATGATATCTTTTCCAAATCTCAATGCCCAACACTTTTCTTGTTTCTTTCTTTACACTCATTTTCTAGTGACTTATTCCAGAAGGAGGATACAGATGAGCTGGTATATTGGTAAGGCCAAAGGGCACGTTTATTCCATCAATCACTTACTCAAAAAAATAGTATTTACCTGAAAGCTGAAACTCTTGACTGTTTAAATGACATAAGTGAAATAATTCATTTATCAACTGAAAAATAAGATAATAAGAAAACACCACTGTGACTTGGACATCTTTAAAACATATTTGTATGGCTGATGATAAGCTCCCTTATTACCCAGACAGACCTAGATTCTGTCCTGTCTGCTTCCAGGTTGGGATTAGCATGAGAACCCATGGGTACCCAGGGAATTCAACTCTTACAAGCGGATTAGTCCTGTGGCAGCCTTCTTACTCCTCTTTGGTAGCTAGTCTTTGCTAGCAGCACAAAAGCAACTTCTGGGACAAATCTGAACACACTGTTTTCAAAGAGAACGTTTGGGCTCTGTGTTTTGTGCATTGGTAAGTACAGAATCTCCTATGTCACATGCCTCCTAATTAGCTTCTTTTGTAGCATTTTACAGGCTTGTAAAGATGCAAGGTTAATTATCTGTTAAAAAAAAAAAAAAAAAAGGCAAAAACCTCCCCACACTCAGAATTCTAAAACGGTAAAAGTAGTTGGTCCTACTTGTTGGTTCTAGAGTGAATACTCTTACAGTTTCTGCTAGCTGGTTGAATTCTTCTACTAATGGACTCTCTTAGCTCCTACACTGCATTGTAACCTGCATACTGAGTGTTAGTAAATATTTTAGATTTACCTGTACATTCACAAAGTACTACCTCTCAAATCAGTTGTGCAAATCTATTTCAACATGCATTTGTGATGTGAGAAACCAATTGAAATTGTCTAACTCTCCTTAAAATTACATATTAGCTAAGCACAACATACCTATGAAAATACGAGTATTGGTGTCTATGTTTCATAAGTAAGTTTGAAGTAATATACAGAGAAACAGAAATATATGGTACTGCATATTCTTCAAACCCTTCTTAATTAAACAATAAATTTTCTTAGCAAATATATTCAGCTACATATGCTTTTGAATATAAGGCATTTTCTGGACAGAATAATTACAACCAACATAGTTCGGTTTTCATCTACTGCTCATTAACATAGAGGAATATTTATCCCTGTAAATCTTGAGAAACAAAGTGAAGGAGTCACTTGGGAAAAAAAAGCTTGATTTTCAGAAATAAAAAAATTATTTAAACTCTAGAACTCTTGGGAAGTTTCCCTCTTATTTTTAACTATGCACCTCAAAACTAATTGACTTTGGTAGATATGCATGAGCATTTTAAGAATGTACTTAAGACATATGTAGTTACAGGGTCAGATTCTGTTCCTTTGTCCTTAGACTAATCCTCCGACTAATCCAACCTACTTTACTTTCCCCCCCTACACTCAGTTCTAGAGTGTTCACTACTATTCATTCTCTTCTGCCACCTTGAGACAGTGGCTCTGCATGAAACCTGTTCTATTTACCATCTGCAGGGGCTTTGTTACTGATATTGTTTCAGTGTCAAGGACACAGACTGCAGTGTAACTAGTCTGGTCCTTTACTTCGCCATGCTGGTTTGACTTCTTCCTTGCTTCTTATTAGAACTGCCTGCTGCTTCTTACACCACTATCGTGGTGATTTTAAAAAAAAAAAAAAAAAAAAAAAAGTAAGTATTTCCATAAAAGCCAAGAAAAATATAGTATTTTACTCCTTAGTGTTTAGTAGTAGGATCTATTTAGGACTACTCAGCTCTAACACAGCTGGTATGTTGCAGAGTGGAATGGATGACTATATGCTTCCATGCTTTAAATCATAAAAAAATGAAATTTGCACTAAAGTTAAATTCTCATTTCCTTTGTTCTTTACTGTAATTTACTCCTGCAATCTAGCAACTAAAACTTGGTTGTCTCTTGGTAAGAGACAAAGATTCTTGAAAGAATGACTGACCTCTACGGACTCTCTCCTTGAAAAATACTGGTGCCAACACAACCACCTACTTTTTTTGCAAGCATAATCAGGCAAGTCTGAGTATTTTTGGTTGCCCATATGTGCAGTGCATGTACTCAAAGGATAAAAAAAATCCATTCAGTATATGATGCAGTTGGATTTATTTGACACATCAAATCTAAATGGAAAAGCATATCCTTCTTATATTCCTACAATGACTGAAAATCTAAATGACAAAAAGATTCAAACAACTTGCCGAGCTGATATTGTCTTGATTCTTCTTGACTCTCTCTATCTCAGGAGTGACACTCACAGCAGTAGCTTTGCCAGGCTGCTCTCTGTAGTGAACCTATTATTTAACAGAATAAAATGGTACATACTATTTCAGCTAAAGCAATATCACATTGTATTACATTAAAATGTATGATTTAAAAGGTCATCCAGGAAACAACTGAAAAGCTAAAATGCATTTTAAGTTTATTAAAGCTTATAAAACTTGATTTTTGAAGCATAACCTTGAATTTTTTCTGTATAGTTGTCTTATTAATGCATTTGTGTGGATATATACACACATAGGCACACAACATCTTGACATTCACCACACAGGTCTTTGGCAGTATAGAGGGATATCTTATATTTGGAATGGGGTAAGCCACAAAGAATGCAGTAAAGTCAAGCAGAGAAAATGAAAAAACTGAATTTCAGCAACGCCCACTGTAAATGTATATTTGTCCAGACATAGAGATTCCATAAGGATACCATCCATGTTCTAACTTTTATATTCTATATATTCAAAGGTGATTAAACACAGGGGGTGCAATACATCAGACAACTTCCAACTGAATCCAACTGCCTAAATTTCACCATGTGTTTATTTAAATGTACTGTAGGAATATCCCCTCTATTACTTTTTAACAAAATACACTTGTAGCAATGATGAATATACCAAATGCACACTAAAGGCAGGATCAGTATCTAAAGAGGATAAAGGATAGGACGTGGCATTGACAGACCAATCAGTCTAATGTTAACCCTGTCCCCAAATACTGGGAAGTCAGATATGGTACACATTTAGTAAATAATTAGAGATTCTTGCATGATTTATGCCAATCCATATAGTTTTATGTAAAATAAATGTTTCCAGACAAACTTTTTTTTTTTTTTAATAAGCTCTTGGTTTTGTGACAAGGATAACTGTACTGACACATCATGCATATAATTCTACAGTGCATTGTGGCATTAACATACATATTGTTCAAGCTATTGTCTTCCCACACAACACAGTTTTGGTCTGTCCACATCAACATATTCCAACTGAAAAATTAAGATTTTATAAAAACGGCAGTAAGCTATCAAAAGGATTAAACTTGCAAACTAACATTTGTAAGGATAAAATGATTATTCAAGACTTAATGTTTCTAGAAATGTCTGAAGTTGAAGAATCTTCACCCAAAGCTATTCCAGTGACCTGAAAGAGAATTTAATCTTTCCAATGACATTTGCACAACACAAAAATTGGCAAGAGGTAAACAATGATGTGAGTAGAACAACTAGCCAGACTGGTTTGAATCACTTGGGAAAACAGGTTTCTTTGAACAGCGTGCATTTTTAGGAGAGCTAGATATATCAGCATGAATGCAGGAATAAATAGCATACACTTAAGTTAGAGGGACAGTATTCTTGAAAATTGTAACTCTAAAATAATTTGAGGAACATGGCAGAGAACACCCCAGGGAAACACTAGCTATTTGTAGCCCCAGGAAATACAGCTGCTGATGACAGTTGCCAGTGAGGAGAATGGCTAGTCTCCCAAAGACTCACTAACAAGGTACAACTTAAGCAAAGCAGGAAGGCAGCAGTGTGTTCCAAAAACCCTTACCTTCTCCCCTGTGCTCCTGCAAACAGTATGACTTTCTAATGGTTATGTCAGCCATTAAATACTAAACTCTGATAGGAAGGTTACTGAGGAACCAGAAAGAGACAGGTAAGAGAGCTGGAGTTTGAGTACAACTGTAGCCAATTTTTTACAAAGCAAAGAAAAAAAAAAGCTGGAAAATGATAGTCTGTTAAAAAAAAAATCTGTCAAGATTTCCTGCAAATATCCAAGACAGAGAGTAAAATTTCAAAACATTGCAGCCATTTCTTTAATCGAATATGTGATGCTTCACATGCCATTTCCCAAACCAAGCAATGGCTTTTCACAATTGCTTCCTAAAAGAAGGTTTTCATGTAATTCCATTACTAAGTCCACACCTAACTAAAGAAAAGGCACAGCTTCTGGAGGCAGAACTTTGTACTCATCCTCTGCACCCAAAAATCATACAAAGTATTAAACGAGAGCAACTTCCCATGCTGACATTCTCTTGATTCCTCTTGACTCTTTCAATCTCAGGGGTGACACTCACAGGCGTAGCTTTGCAGAGCTGCTCTTTGTACTGAACCTAGCAGACAGGGCAGAAGATATTACACCGAGACTTCCAAGTAACAGAAATACAACAGTGTGTTAGACATCATTGAAGAGCACACTGCATTTGGATGGAAAACACCATTCCTTAATAAACACCCACATCTTTCCACACGATACTTAGTACTCACCCTCTTGCAGTTCTATTTCAGACACAGACAATTGGTATTTCAACAGGAATACTTCACTCTCATTAATGTTAATCACAGTGCAAGGCTAAGGAGTTATTATTTTACCATTAATTGATTAAATTAGTCTTTGTGGACAAACAAGAACTAGCAGAAACAACACAGGCATATTCACTGAGGCACAAACATATTTAATACAGCAGAGAGAAGTGTGCAAGCAATGAAAATGGGGCACACATTGCTAATATTCTTCTGGTTTTCCTTAACTCTCCGTAGTTCGGGTGGATCAGAAATAGTTGTTGCATGCTGAATTTCTTCCTTGTATTTAATCTGCACAATAAATATTACAAAATATTAGCAATTTAAAGAAGATACAGACAAGCACTAAAACACAACAAACATTTTGTAATCTCTCCCTTACACATACTGCACAGCTAGACCACACCTACCAACACTATTGACCTGAAAAGGAACAGTTATATTTAATTTCTGAAACAGGCTGCTAGGGTCTCCAATGCATCTTGTTTGATACAATGCAGCAGAGAGTGCATGTAACAAGCCTAGTATCCTAAAACTCTTACAGTGGGAGTATACATCACATGGGATTGTGGCTATCTTCATGATAATTGGGATGCTGCGTATACTACTTGGAGATCTGCATCACTCTGGCAATGACTTGGTCTTGCTATTATCTTGCTACAGAGTCTACCAGTCCATTTCAGAAACCAAACATTTCACCCTTCTTAAAAGGGTGGATGACTTCAAAGTCTCACTCAAATTCTCTAAAAACACACACAGACCCATCAGGGAGAATGCAGGTGTTTGGATGGATGATGCCTTCGAAGATGCTGTCAGATATTTACTGTTGCTTTTGCCACATTTAATGTCTTCTAAACAGCAGTATGTTTGGATATGGTAGACTCCATAATTTGAAAGATGCACAAAACTAGAATGTCTTCAATTATACAACATATGTACCAAAACTGGAATTCAACTTAATGAGAAAGAATTGTAAGGTTAAGTGGATGTGGTACTAAAAAGAAAGGCATCATATTTTCTGGTTTTCCATATGCTATCCAAAAGGGTCATCTTGGACAAATCTGTGCATTGGCTGTGTCTTACTGTCTGTTACTAAATACCTGTCCAGTATTCAGCACATTCAGCTTCAAATCTCTTATGCCACCATAAAATAAAAATACTTGTAGACCATGCCATCCTTTACAGTGTGTCCTAGTTTCAGCTGGGATAGCGTTAATTTTCTTTCTCGTAGCTGGTATAGTGTTATGTTTTGGGGTTCAATATGCGAAGAAAGTTGATAACACACCGATGTTTTCAGTTGTTGCCAAGTAGTGTTCCAACTAAGTCAAGGATTTTTCAGCTTCTCGTGCCCAGCCAGCAAGAAGGCTGGAGGGGCACAAGAAGTTGGGAGGGGACACAGCCAGGACAGCTGACCCAAACTGGCCAAAGGGATATTCCATACCATGTGACGTCATGCCCAGTATATAAACTGGGGGGAGCTGGCCTTGGGGGGGGGCTCAGGAATTAACTGGGCATCAGTCAGCAGGTGGTGAGCAACTGCATTGTGCATCACTTGTTTTGTATATTCCAATCCTTTTATTATTATTATTATTGTCATTTTATTATTGTTGTTATTATCATTATTAGTTTCTTCCTTTCTGTTCTGCTAAACTGTTCTTATATCAACCCAGGAGTTTTACCTTTTTTTTTCCTGATTCTCTCCCCCATCCCACTGCATGGGGGAGGAGTGAGTGAGTGGCTGCGTGGTGCTTAGATACTGGCTGGGGTTAAACCACGACACAGTGATATGGCATGCTTTCTTTTTCTTTACAATGGTAATAAAACACCAAAATTCACAAAACCATTCAAAATTGTGTGTGTGGGGATACATAACAGGTGGAAACATTTTTCATTAGCAAGACTCAAGGAAAGAAAAGTACTTTAAGAACAAGGGAACAGCATAATGAATCAATTTGTACAGTTTTATATTAATGTGGTATATAAAACTTCTGTTAAATACATTTTAAGGCTGCAAAATCAAGGACATAAAAATCAGAAAATTACACAATTAACTTAAATGTAACCTTAGTTTTGCCCCTTGTACAAATATGCTCCATATACAGCTTTTAATATATTTTATACTACTTCACTCTTTTCCTAAGTGCTTTATAATCTTCTTTATCTATTACCAAAAACTGTTTTTCTCAAGAGAATTCTGCCTCATTCATTACACATAATCAGTGACCCTTACTTAGCGAGTAGTTTGCATGCAGACCATGACTGATGTTTTTTTTTTCTTTAACTGCTCTAAGGTCCTGCTTTGATTGCAGAATTACTGATTTCTTCAGGAACTTTTCTATGTTGCTCCTCACTAAAGCATCTGAGTTTTTCACACACATTAATTCACTAATTTTGCAGTGAAATGAGGAAAAAGGGAAGTGTGACAAGGAAGAGTACTATTCTTACTAGAGAGCACAGACAAGTAACAGCTAATGTGGCTACATAATTTTAAAAACCATAGGATTATACAGCACCTGCAGCCAATGAGAATTCCCATTGAACTGTAGTTTGCAAAATGGAAAACCAGAGCAGATCCACCTCTGTGGCAAAGTATAAAATCATACACTTTGGCAATGGATCATCAGGTCTAGACACAGGGACTTGAAGTCAGGTTCTTGCTTTTGAGTATTGACTTAGTGACCTTAATAATACTCGCTAAAGGCACCTCTTGAGGAGGCAATTTCTCATGATTTAAAAAACTAGAAATGTACATTCCTTTGTGTGCCTTCATCTTAAGCCCCTTGTGGTTTGTTTAGATTGACTGCACAAACCCATGAGAACAATCGTAGTTTGTTACCTCCGTGGACACCATCATTAAAGAAAGGGAAAATATTTGACCAAGGGTACCTCAGATACACACTGACAGTGAGGGAGTGATGAGTCTAAATGACCTTGGGTTCTGTTTCAGCTATTCTGGAAGGAAGCACCTATGCACAGGAGCGCATCACTCTGCCCGTCTTTCCCCACATTGGGCCTGTCTGGTTTGACCAAGTCCTTCCACATTTTCAGTTCCTCACTCCTGGCCTTTTTTTTCCAAATCCACTGTACCAAATGTCACTTAGTAGATAATTTTCAACTCTCTTCTCCAAGACATGGTACTTCTGGAGAGTGCCAAATTTTTTTACACAGACAAAACAACTTGTTTTTCTCTAAGCTCATACTTGGAAGCTGCCTTGGCTGAAATTTATAAATAAATAAATAAAACCAAACCAGCCCAAAACACAGACCAGGAATGGAAAATTTCAGTTCAGACAGTTTAGGACTGGCAGAAGTACTAAGCCACTGCAAAAAGGGGTCTTTTAATAGAGACTATTAGGTAAGCTTAAGAATTGGCAGTGCTACCAATCCTTAAAATGCTTCAAAATGTCCGTTGCTTGAGTTTTAATCAGACCCCAGCTTTGTGGTGTTGACTGACATATCACAGGGGTTTCCTCATGGATTTCACACAAATAAAAACACAACTACAATCTTCCCCAAAAGACTTCTTCTGGGTGCTGTGTCCAGCCCTGCCTGTCTTTCAATATAAACAAGTTTTTTAAAAATTCTTAGTTATTCGTAGCTTCTTGGTTCAGATTCAGTTACAGTCCATGGGTCTGATGTTTGCTTTTAAAGTTCTGTGAGATCTTGACTCCAACTATTTAGGAAGCTGCTTCTTCAAAACTAATCACCACAACAGGTGAGATGAGCTCAACCCCCTTGGCTGTCACCACCTTGTTTTGAGGATTTGAAAACAGACCGTTCTGATCTTTGCCTCCAATATAAGTCATCTGGAAGAATCTGATCACTTTCAGAACATGATGCAATGGACTTTTTTGCATGGTTTGGTTGTACAGTCAGTGTTATTTTGGTTTGGTGTTCTGGGTTTTTTTACACTGCAGATGCACTTCACATTCCATAGTATCATTTAGCTCAGCAAACAATTTTAAAGCTGTCCTAAGTCCTTCTGACTAAATTCAAAGATATGTGTAAAATGTTTAAATCTAATGGAGTCAAAATTGGTGTAATTTACCCCTCCTTTGGGACTCCTGTAAATTACACAATATAATTTCACTCTTACTGCACAATATAATTTCCATCTTACTGACATATAATTTAAAACTTTCTTGCACATTGCCTTTAAATTTGGCATTCTACACTTTTAATAAATATTACACAAGACTTAAGTAATTTCAAATACACGGCATGTAATAAAATACCTTTTGTAAAATATTAACTCTACACACAGACTAGCAAGGTAAAGGCCATGCTACTTACATCACACCGCTAAACCACTAATGCATTTTGTGTTTCTCTTTATACGCTTTTGTTCAAGTGTGTTTACTAGCATACTGATCCACCTTTCATTTTCCCCTCTTAACCACTGTTCAGGATTTCTAAAATAGCAAGAGCACTGTACACTATTTTTCCATTTCATCTTGAAAGGTATTGAGAAAAAGCATTAGAGTAAGACTACTCCTAATAAGCCTCTGTGTGTGTGTGGGCACGCGCGTGTGTGCATGTGACTACTCTCAAAATAAATGTCTGTGGCAACTACTGGCTAAAAAAAAACAAAAACAAAAACATAATTGCACGGGGCAGGGGGGGGAGGGGGGGACGACACACAAACCAAAAAACCAAAATACAGCAATGAAAAACCAGAAACATTATTTCAGGATTTAGAACACATGATAGCTTGCACTGAATCTTCAAATTAGGAAATGCAGTATTTAACACTACTCGGTAAACAAGGAAATTCTAGTGGAATAGGTGTCCAGAGTCCCTAATTTGGATTTCAACTAATATTTAAACACAATCTAGTGTCATGTCTATGCATTACTTTCAATTTTATTTTTAAAAAAAGCATCTAATCATCAGAAAAATCACGTGACAAACATAAAAATGGCCCCAGAGGACTCCACACCAAAAATTCCAAACAAGTGAACAATGCAGCTACAAGTGTTTTCTTGCTTGGCAGTCACTTTTCCACTTTTTTCCAAGTTTTACCACGTATTTATCAGAAAAGGATGTTCTACTTGTAATAAACTGTCATTTTGATATTTTATTTTTAGTTGCCCACTAAAGTGCCAAAGACATTAGGCATCCATAGATAAACAACATCAATTCAGAACCAGTCTCATCAGATCCACAGATCAACTTGTCATCAGCACGTAAAGAGGCACAAACCCTCCACCTTTTCACACAGCTCAAGTCTGGACATAATTTTCCTCTTCTTGAAGTGCAAACTGTACCAACCCCTATGTAATATATGCGGACTTTACAGGAACTTTACAGTTTTTCTTTTTTGTGATATGATATCTTTCTAAATTGCAAATTACAACTGCTGTTCAGTCTCTCATATCGGGAAATACACTTCATGTTTCTCACTCTTGAAAGACAAAACTCTTTCCTCAAATATTTAGTTAAAAGTTTCTCCTATTTTGCATGATGCTTCAATTTTAAGCTCTACCTTTGGACACAGAAGAACTATAGTAGAGTGGAGCTCTAACTCTACTAGAATGGAGCCCTATATCCAAAATCCAGTGAGGTCGTATTTGAATGAGATGTGTGATATCACAACATAGAATTTTTAGTAAACAACATGGAAAAAAACTTTAACCACCATTTTCTCACATAAGAATAATTAATGTTAATAACACTTACTGAACTAATATTCTGTTGATTTTTCTTTACTCTTTCAATCTCTGGAGTCTCTTTTACAGCTGTGCCAGCTCCTACTTCCTTCTTATAAAACACCTTCATTTCCCCGAAAGAAAAAGTAATTATGAGACTGTTAGCAATGCAAGTACAAGTTCTCATAAAACGGCTGGGCAATTTTCCAAGTTCCAAATTGGTCTGACTATAAATCTTGCTAAGAAAGCAAATACTTGAATTTTTCATAAATCAGACCAATTATCAGTAACTATAATAACGTTCTGTTTGTTTTCAACTGTAACCCAGATAATCTATTATCATCCTTTAGACTGACCGCAAACATTTGTAAGTATTTGTAATGATAGTTTTAACTTTGGAAATAATATTAAAATTTAGATCATAATCTATAAATGTTTACAAATGCAACTTTATGCTTGAGTAATCTCATTTATTTCAGTGTAATTGAATGTGCATGTACATGCAAGATTTGAAGTGGTTTTTTACTCTTCAGATCTTAAAATACTCTGAGAAGTGAATAGATATTATTACTTCTAATTTAACAAACTAGAAAATTGACATATTCATGATAAAATAACCAGAACAGTCAGAGCTACAATTCAAGTCACATGATTTTTTACTTCTGGGTTCAAGCCAGAAAGCTGAGGACTGCATCTAAAAACAAAGCTCAATTCTTAAAAGATACACATGCTGTTTATATAATTCTCCTCTCTATTTCAATTGTTTCAGTAAAGGATAAAACACAAAGCGCATCAGTAGAATCAATCATTCAAAGTTACTGAAAGAGACAGTAAATAACTGCTCCACAAATTCCAAATGTGGCTATAATTTAAATAACCATGGAGCACCAGTTCACGATGCAAAACTCTTAAAGAAGTTTTATTTGAATTTCAGTATTTGGTGTCACAGCTGTTGCCATTCCAGTAAGTATTTCCAGGCTAGTAGTGTAAAAACAAGTCTGATCCTGGAGTTCGTAAAATAAATCTTTACCATTTAGTATTTCTGCCTTTCTTAAACCAAGATTTATTTAACTTTTTTTTTCCTATCAATAAACCTTAAACAATAAAACATCATTCTTGATGCATTTCTCCTACTTCCTTGAACCCCTCTGTAACCTAGGGTGACTACTACTGCCAAATATTCTAGAGGAGAATGAATTATTTATGTCCACAACTCATTTTTTACATATTCAGAAAACCTTTAACAATTTAGAACTTTGTTTTACCGTGTAAGAACAGAGACAGTTTAAGAGTAAGAACTTGAAAATTCTTCTGCACCAGCATGTCAGTACAAGGTAGAAAGATTTACATAGTGGACTGAACTAAAATATACTTTTCTCCTCTACTAAGGAGGGAGTGGTAAAAAATGTTGGAGCTAGGAATTTTTCTATGAAAGAGATGACTGTGCAATAAATATCCTATTGTAAATCATCTGCCAAATGAGCTAGTGAGCTAGAAGCAGCACTGATCTTATCTGCAGAGCTAGTCACTTTTTTTGTCCCTTAAGGCAGGAAAATACTAAAGACAAAATCCAAAAATCAGAAGCCTATTAGGGGTCATTAATTGTTTTATATTGGGGCTGCTCCCAGCTATATCTCAACTTAGTAAAAAGTAACTTACCTTTATAATCTAAATTGCACAGAATGCTGAACGATTAAAACAAAGAAAGAAAAAAAATGATCATTCAATCACAGCTATAAACTGCTTTCCTACATTTGGAGGATCCAGTTCAGAAACAGAAAAAGGACCACAAAATAAAGCAAATACAAATCACCTCAACGACAAAATACCTTCATTTCATATTATCCTTTACACTAGCAAAGAGAATAATTGTCAGCCTTGGCACTGAAAGTTCAGACTGGCCTACAGGGCTGCAAGGGGTTCAGATGTGTCAGAGGCTTGTCAAGGCTTAATTAAGTAGTGGAAGGTTATTATATTCCTGGTATCTAACTGTTAGTGAGTCTGCACTGCCAGACCCACTGACCTATCTGAGGACTTCATCAAAAGCTATCAAAGACTGGAGCAGGGAGGAAAGCACATTAGTAGAGGCTAGCTTGGATCCCCTCTGTTACATGGAGTTTCAGTGTAGCATGTTAGGATGCCAGTGACGTAAGATACAGTGCTAATCACTGTCCCACCGTGCAGCAGAGCACCATTCAAAACTAAGAGGCCACAGACTATAAGAAACAAAATTGGGGCCAGTGGGCATGTCAACAGCTCCTATCAGAAAGATGTAACTTTCAACTGCTCTCATCTGAAGGAAGAAAAGGAGCAGGTAATGGCTGGAAGACATTACAGGAGAGACCACTGCCTAGAGCAGCCTCAGAGACTTTTCTTCTCTCCCCACAGGCTCTTACTCCCCTAGTGAAGCTGCAGTGATATGGGACAGCTGGAGGTAAACACCTCTGAGAGAAACTAATTGACCTTGTACTTCTGCAGAGTTGGATAAGCTGAGAATATCTCTAAGTTAAAGAACAACATCTGTGTCAGATAATGCTAAAATATTTAAGTAACTTATATTCCTTTCTCTCAGATCACTGCCTTTATTAGTATTACTTAGTCTGCCATAAAAAACAGACACTAACTGGACAGCCTTTGGTTCTGGAGGCTATATTTACTCCTCTTCTTCTCTTCTCTATTACAAGCAAAGCCAGCATTACAAACAGCAGAATTAATGGGCCCAAAAAGGAAACGGAACTGAATGCATCCCAAACTGAGCAATTTTAGAAATCTAAGCTCATAACTTACATTTAGGGATAAACTGAAACTTAAATCTAGCATAAAATTAAAAAATATATCCAGTATACAGTTATAACCTAAAATCACTAGACATATATGTTTATGAAACATGATCTGTTCTAATTTTATACTTGAATCTTGATGTTCCGTACATATGATAGGAAACAGATGAAAAATCTTATATGCACAGTAACAAGCCTTAAATTTTTTTGTCCTTTTAAATAAAGTACTTCCTGGGGCTTGATGGAAAAAGAAAAAACAACTTCATTTAAAAATAACTGTGGCTTGGCAAGGTGGTATAAGTGGTTTAGCAATTCAAAATAAGTGTTACACCTAGAAAAGCTGGGTATTTTTTTTACTGAAAGAAATGAGTGATACAGCTTTTGCCAGGAAAATTATGCAAATGGTTTAAAGGACATTTACTCATAAGTTCCCTATTTCATGCTGCAGCACAAGAGAGCCTATTTAAAGTGAAAAATATCTGAGAAGTTGCAAGCAAAGAGAGGAGCACTATTACTCACTGAACTGATGTTTTTCTGAGTACTTTTTATCCTCTCCATCTCTGGAGTGTCTGGGACAGCAGAATAGTTACAGAGCATCTTCTCTGCTTCATCTTTGTACATTTTCTGAAAAATAATTTTAAAATGTCTATTTCCTGCTTTCTTGGGCTCAGAATATCCAAATGCAACAAAAGATGCTTATTGCTGATAAGCCTCAACATCCTTGTACAGTATTTATTTCAACCTCTCTCCTCCATGCTATTGTTATCATTGTCTGTGTGGGACATCTGACACTGTGTCCCACGCAAAAAATATATAATATATATATATATGTAACATATTCTCATATACATTGTACTATTTCCCTTCACTGTCAGGATATATATAACCTTCTCATCAGGTAATGTAAAAAGACCTGCAAGTGGATGTAAACAATTAAATTCAATTTACATGGCGTGGCACACCTGAATACAAATAAGAATCAGGCAGTAAGACTTTTTACTACATGTAAATTAATTTAATACAGGTGTGAAAGCCTCTACAGAGCTACAGAAGTAGTATTTTGAGCAATGTATGTCAAGCACTCATTGTTACACATAATTAAAACATTCAGCCTTTGAACTATGCCTACCTGGCTTGCTATTTCTGAAGCCCTTTTGACCCGTTGTATTTCAGGAATATATGGGCCAACTTGCATCCCTTTTCCTATAATTTCAGTCTCCAGATCCTTTTTATATTCTTTCTGAAGAAAAAAGGAAAAAAACCCATAACTAATTCTACAGTTATTTGTACATGCTGTCTTCAAAGTTATTCTTATAGCACTGGTGAGGCTTTAAAATAAATTCTTCAATTTCTTTAATTTAATGTTTTTATTGTGCACTGCTTATTCCTTTTAGCCCAAGTATGTCTGAGCACATTTTATGTTTTTAACAACTCATTGTGTTTTACTTCCAAAGTAATCTTAAGAGACTCATTCTGTACTCACCTGGCTTACAATTTCAGAAGCTTTTTTGGCTCGTTGTATATCAGGAGTATCCGTGCCCACTCCCATTCCTTTTCCTTTAATTTCATTCTCCAAGTCTTTCTTGTATTCTTTCTGAAAAGAATAGCATTGGAAATACATGTCTGACAGCCAAATTCTTAAATTGTTCCTACTTTAATCTGTGCAATTCCACTGAACAGCATTCTTAAAACACCAAATAACTTTTGATTCAACAGCATTACCTGTGTAGGATCTACTTACAAGACACCTATGCTGTAGCTGCTGACCAGTTAAAAAATTCTTTTAATAGACTGCTTACTTCAAACCTGATGTAGCCTTTCACATCTACCTGTCTTTTCAGCTTTGGCAGCCGCAATCACAGACACTTGTAGGTGAGACTTTCTCCCTCAGCTGCACCTTGCAAGACTGGGGTCATAACGCTTTAGCATCTCTCTAACTCTGTTTATCTTTTGGCCCTAACTAAACAAGCAGCTATTCAGACCTAAAAGCAGTAGGCCCGCAGCTACGGAACACAGCCCAGGCCAGGCAGGGTTCGTGAGGAACAAGTGCAACCTGCAAAGGTTGATGGAAAGGTCAAAGTTCTGGGAAATCTTAACTTTCCCCCATATGCTGATTATGCAACTTTTAGACTCTATGCAGCTCAACGGATTAGGTATTTGGTGAAATTTGTGGTATTGCTTCTGCCTGGATTGGTCACCTCCTGGAACTGTCAATTAATTTGTTGCATTCTGTCAGATGGAAAGCTTGCACCAGCTACAGTACTGACCATGCTTGCAATTTCAGAAGCTTTCTTGGCTCGTCTTATCTCAGGAGTGTCTGGACCAACTTGCATGCCCTTCCCTTTAATTTCAGTTTCCAGGTCTTTCTTGTATTGTTTCTGTGAAGATAAAACTTTATACATTATATTCACAATAGCCAGAGAGTTACAGGTAGATTTTTGCACAAGAGATCCAATTTTGAGATTTAGAGTCAATCAAAAATCTCAAATTCAGAGTCACAACTCTCAAGACTCTTGGTAAGCTTTTGTCAGGAAAATACATAACAAACTACAGGAGGAAAACTTGAGGAGATATTCACTGAATGTACAGAACTCTACCACTGAATTTTTAATTTGGCAGAGGGTGGGGGGAATCAGTCCATACAGCTTGCTACAATTATCCCCTAAGGTAAAGGAGAAGTTTAGCTCTGCAGACCATGGTATAATAAGCTGGTACTTGGTGCCAGTGTAATCGAAACACATTTTACTTGTAAGAAAATATTTTATTTATGAAAAGACTACATGTTAGAAATTTAATACCATACAGAATTGTTTCCAGTGAACTTTCAGAGCAGGAAGTTGTAATTTATTCATTTAATAGGTCTTTCCTGAACCACAGCCATTAGGCAAGTGGCAGTACTCATCCATGATTGCTGCTTTTTCCTCACAACATAAATTATAAATAACCAATAACCAGGAAACGAAATGAATATTTCATCTTCAGCTTATCCAAGCAAGGATATATTTCTTGTTCATAAGCAAATGATATTAAAATATAATACTGAAATATTGTATACAATAGTTGCACTTTTTTTTTTTTTTTAATAAATTAAAAGATTCTCAGGCACTGCTATTTTTGCTACTACAGTAGTAATCACTCTTTTTTATTCTAGTTTTTCTCTGCCTGTGGAAAACAGGTGGGGGGGTCAAAATAAATACATATAATTAAAAAATTTCTTCTTACTTTTCTTGTTTGTTAATTATTTTTAGGCTGTACATTAGTTAGAAAAGAGAAGGAAAATATCCTTCTACTCAATGCAATGGTCTGATCACTTACAAGAACAAGAGCAAAAAGACTTTCAGTCTTCCATCTCTGTCTCACTCTGATGTGGAAATAAACGTGGTAAAACACCTCTCTACTTCGCAAACCACAGTTTTTTGCAAATAGTGTAAGTTAACCTAAGAGAAGACGTTATCCCTCACTTCCTCTCTGCTAAAGGTGGAATGGCAGATGTTTCCTCCCAGCTTCATATTGTGTAAAACACCAAGGAAAAGATAATCCTGGGAGTTACAGCTATATATTCCTGCACCTCTTTACAGTGGTTGGATTTGGCCCTATGTATGGCACTCCCTCTGGTTCTTATGGCTATGTATGTATATGCGTGCAAATAAATATACATATACACACACACATATTAAATGAATATAAAATATATAAATATCTAAAGTAAATACATGTATTACTCTGGAAGAATGACTCCCCAAAGGCATGACGTGCAGCACGAGCTTCACCTTCCCTCCCCACGCTCTGCAGCCCCACTGCCGCTTCCCAGGCAGCCTATGCAAGTTCATCTACAGGAGCTGCAGCCATGCCAGCTTTGGAGCTTGCAGCTCTGCTGAGCACACAGGCTTGCCAAGCACCTGAGCTCCTCAGGGTGGTCTTCAAGAGACAGTACACAGATCAAGGAGTCTTCCACTCCCAGCCCTTCACAATGCAGCAGATCGCACACTTAGGTGCTTCCAGAGCAACTTAGACCAACATAGTTAATATGAAAGTTCAGTTCTAAAAATATACTCTGGAAGGAGCCTCCACCTGTCTGTTTGTATTGGATGAACCGCAAGCTTAAGAAAATCCGTTTCTTCAGGAGCAACTCTACTTTTGGAAGAAGGTTTTCACAAGTAGAATAGTTTGTTTGGATAAAAGATTTTCCCAAGATCTCTGGCAGTCATTACCAATATTTATTTTCAGACAACAGGTAAGTGATTCCAAAAAACACAAAATCATTTCATTGACTTTTCTTTACAAGTCCATTAACAGTCAACTCTCTTTCCATTACAGTATTAATTATACTAGCTGAACAAATAAATAAGATGGAAAAATGAACCCAGTTTTACATGCTGTGTCTACTGACCCCACTAACAATTTCCATTGACCTTTTAATTGCCTGAAAATCTGAAATATTTGTCATAAGTTGTTTTTTTTCCAGAGCTTTTCTATATTCTCAAAGCAAAACAAAAATAGCCTTAGCTTCAATACTTATTTATTTCATTGTAGATTATGTAAAAAAAGAATTTAATATTTTCAGTCAAGTACCACATAAAGAGTGAACTTTCTATGACATCAATAACCTTGACTAGTATAACATACCTCATTTAGTATCTGAGCTGCGTTTTTCACTCTAATCAAATCTGGTGTATCTTCAAACACTGTCATTCCTTTTCCTTTCATCCCTTCTTCCAAATCTTTTCTATACTCTTTCTAAGGATTAAAAAAAAGAGAGAGATTTCTCACTTAATTATTGTGTGCAAGATCTTGAAAAGAAATGCCACTTATTAAATGTTTGAAGGGTCTCTTTGAAATTTCTATGAAATATGAATCAGCAGAAGTACAGGTTTCAGAGTTAAAATAGAATTGAAAATTATGAAATCAAAAGATACAATGTTGAAAAGTGAAAAGGTTTTAATGTAGTCAAGTATTTTCCCATTGTGCTCTTGAAAAATAGTCCTCTCCTATACAGCGCTAGCACATTGTTTAGGAGCCTCAGCTGCCTCTCTACATTTTAACTGCAGTAGCATTTGCTTTTACAGACCAATATATGCTGTGCTGCAGTTTCTACCGTTGTTCCACTAATGGCATCACAATCAGGATGGATGCCCTGAACACTATACTAGGACCTGTTAAAACGACTGCTTGATGAATTATAATGTAGAAGCAATATTCCTACCATATCACTTTTGTGCCCCTCAGAAACTGCACTGATATGATCTATCAACATTTAGCAACTGCAGCCTCCAGAGTACTCAAATGTTCAGTATAAAATTAAAAGCACACTAGAACCTGCCTGCAGACATTTGGTTCTTTTTCCTCTTCCCAATTCCTAGAGAGCTGATGTAAGCCTACCGAAGTTCAAGATCTTTAGGTTTTGTAAGGACTTTTAATTGTTCTTCCCATCTCCAGGTTTGGTTTGGGCTTTTTTAAGCAAAGAAACTAGAACAACATTGAAGAAAATATTTTTCAGAAGCATTTATATAGACATGAATTAATACTCCTAATCATGTATTAAATGTCATAAGCACAGTGAGCACCTTTGTCTCTGTATAAGCTCTTTATTTAAACAAAAGAAAACCGGGTATTTTTAAAGAAGCTTCTCTTTATCAGAAGCATGTCCTACAACAAGCAAGAAACAACTTCTGTTATTTTAGAATTGTTAAATTCAGCTATCTCTTCTGAAGGAGTTGTGAATGTGGTTCCAGAGAAGAAAGTTCTTATTGTTATAAAATGTGAAACATTTGCAGAATTGTCTACAATTGCTTATTCAGCAACAGAATAAGCTGGAACACAGCTAGCACTTAAAAAAAAAAAAGTAATTGAATAAATAATTCATTTTTTAATAACTCCAGGTTCTCCTTCTTGTTTCATACAGTATCTATCTAAAGTTTATTATGAACCTTCATGCAAAAATACTGAGCTACATCCCTGACTATGAAGAAATACTTCATTTTGCCTAATCTTGAAAGATAATAATTAATTTGACCCATGTAATCTTTGCTTTTGGAATCTGTTCCTTGAATGTGGATCTAAAATAGTATGAAATTCATGCAGTTATGCATTAAAATACCATTTCTATTTTCTTATATTCTTCCCCTCTGGCTTACAAGCATGGTTTACTCCCTAAGTAATGAGTCATAAAACTTGAAGAGGTAAGAATTAGGGAACGTCTTAATGCATGTAGCACTATGGAGGGAAGTTACATAAAAATTTTTAAAGATGAACATCCACAGCGCATCTGCAACTCTGCATGCACTAACCACTTCTGTGGACATTCAGCATGCAGCAAGATTAACTCAATGAAATGCAAGCATTTGCATTTTTCCCTAGTCAGTAGGCACACATGAGATGTACACACAGCATGGTACTGCACAAACTAGACCTAGCTTGAGACTTGTCTACCTGACAACCAAGCTTATCAGAATAAATTATTTATTAGAGGATGAATAATGAAGAAACATCTGAAAAGAAAATCTTTTCTTTACCCATATGAAATCTAGCATAGACTGGGATAAGTTGTTTAAAGAACAAGGAAAGGAACAAGGCTCAAGGATTTTTAATTCTAGCATCCTCAATTCATTCATCTAGGCCACAGCAAAAACATCAATTCTTAATACAATAAATATAAACAAGGCACTGTTGGCTCCCAAATTCAAATGGAGGATATCTAGCAGCTCTGATATTTCTAACCATGAATGTTACTGATACATTTACTTCTAAATTTGGTCAAACAGTAAGCCTAATCTGTAGAACCAACCAATACTCAAAACTTAACATGAAAACAGTTTTGAATAACAATATAAAAAGACTAAAGATAGAAGGATTCTCAGTTATGAAAAAAAAGTGATTTAGTTTATAATGCCACATACAACTGAAGAATATTGGACAAATTTTAAAGAAACAGTGGGCATACAGAAAACCCACACCTTCTAACAAAATTTGCTTAAAGCAGATTATGTAATATCACAGCTATATTATGGAATTTTGGTCTGCTTTATTTTCATCCATAACATGTATGATAGATAATTATTTCAATTAAATTAGTTAAAAGTGACTACACACAGCTCAAGCCATCCATATAACCACAACAGACTATCATAAACCTGAAATAAATACTCAAAAGGAAAAACTGCCACCTGGACACCAACAGAAATCCTCCTTTCCACCCCTTCATCTATCTGGAAAGAAAACTCCAGACCCTCTCCAAAACCCTGTCAAACAGATGTCTTTTGCAGCATGCCTGGCAAGTCACCAAATTTGGGCTATTTGAGCCCAGGGGAGGAACAAATTCCAAAACTGAGGCCCTCAGAGGGAATGTCCGGCCAATGACCCATTTTCTATAGAGTCATCTGATTTGTTCATTTAACTCTGTTTTTCTGGTTCAGGTGTGCTGAGCTTTATCATTTCCTTATGTTCACAAGGAAACTTCAAAAAAGTATCGCTTCTTACTACAGGACTATTCAGAATATAAAATGACACGTGGCAATTTTTACTCATGAAGTCACTTTTGTATTTAGCTACCAAGTTAACTGTAAGTTGTTCAGCACTCAAGAGCTTGTATTGATGCTGCTTATTGTTCATTTACAACTTAAGAAAAAAAAGAAACAAAAGTCCTCTACCTCTTTCAGAAGGTTAGTGACTTGTTTGATATGCAAGAACTCCGGGGTCTTGTCTAAATCCATTGACGGTCTTCCCTTGATCCCTTCTTCAAAATCTTTGCGATACATTTTCTGTTGAAGCAAAAACAACAATTAGTGGTACACGCATGTGCATTTCCAAGCATATTTCAGAAAGAACACTGTAAACAGACCCAGAAATGAGCCATGCCATAAATTAATTAGTTATCACATTAATAAGCAACTTTACTACTCATTTCATTACCTAGATTATCTATACAAGACACACATAATTTAGACATATGTTTGATATTTCCAAAGAAAATGTTTAACCTGCTCTATGAAAGAAACAGTTTGCTTGGTAGAGAAAGGAGAAGACAAATGGCACACAAGGTAATGGTTTTAAACACATAAAAGTTTCTACAAAGAGGATGAAATCATCTGTTTTCCATGACACACAGGAAAAATAATGGAATCAAACTGCAGCAAGGGAGACACAGGGAAATACTCACTCTCAGGATGGATGAAGCACTGGACTAGATTGCCTGGGAGGTCAAGAAACCTCCACCATTGGAAGTTTTTAATAAAAAAGTTAGAAATACATGGTCTGGCATAGGGCAGCCAGTGCTGTTCTGGAGCCTGGGAACACTCCTTCCCCCGTGCTGAGTTCCCCAGGCTGAACGGACAGGAGTACGTTCCAGTTAAGGCACGGGGTCAGACTGGGCTTTGCAGCTTCACGTGCTCCCACCTGACAACCCTCCCTCATTAAAGATGGAATTAAAGGCAAAAGGTAAAAAAGTTAGTAATCTCTGATCTAGACAACCTCTTGAGCTTCTTCTCAATTAAATGATGCTACATACAATCTTTGTCTAGTGTGAGCACCAATAGCCTTCTGAGAAAAAACAAATTTGAAGGAAGAACTGAGCTACAGAATAGCAGAGAACTACTCAGAACTAATTCTACCATATATTTAATTTATAAAACCTTTATGATCTGCTTCATCCATTTTCTTAGGCCGAATACAAGATGTCTGTTAGCTTCGCTGTTGAACTAAATTTTACTAATCCAAGCACACATTTTTACTAACCTCACTTTGTATCTTTTGAGCCTCCTTTGAAACTTGATACATTGGTGTATCCACAAACTCCAGCATTGATCTGCCTTTAGATTTTTCATAATTCTCTTTGTACTTGACCTAGGAAAATTAAAATAAAGGCTGTTAACCGCTGAGAGAATGTGAGATCTGATTGCTTGCAACGGCAACAGACAAATCCTGTCTTAGCCATACTCCTTAGAGGTTTTGACTTGGAAGACTCCTCCCACATTTAACCTGTTGGAGAAATAGGGCAGCTAGACAAGGAATTTTTTCTAAAGTCATTTATTCCTTTGCTTCAAAATGTCAGACTTAAAAATGGTGAACTTTGAAGACAGCAGGAGTGAGGAGCATCAACCACAATCCTTAAACTAATGGCATGATTTTGGCTGAATGGCCTATGTCTGAACAGTTGGCAGCTTTTCAATGGGATCCCCTGTCATGCTTCCATTAAACAACACATTTACTGTAACAACAACAAAATCTGTTTCACAGCCAGGCACACAGGTCTCTCTTTCAGGCTCAGGAGCACCACTCTGAAATGCACTTTTGTTTGCACCTGTGGGAGGGAAAAGGGAAGGAAAACTACTGCCTCGGCAGGGTCGGGTCTTGCACCAACATTCCCCTCACAGCTACCAATGACCATGACCTTAAAGCTAGCAGTAAAATCACATTGAAGGACACAGGGTTAAGACACCAACATATAACTTTATGCTAACTCACAAAGCAAATATACTTTGTTTGGAAACCTGGAGAAGCCTTCTAAACTCATTCATACACACTCTTCTGATTAAAATGGGCAAACACATTACTCAATCAGTTGGTGTAGGGTATGTTGGAATGTTCTACACAAGCCATAAAGGAAAGCAAATAGCTACATATCAAAAGATGATATTCAGAATCAGTAATGTCATTTTGATTTATTTTTCTCTTCAAAAATAGTGATGTCTGAATTTGAGAAAAGTGTTAAGAATCTCTTTCGCTGTCAGGCTTCTGCAATAGGTTTGGGTGCTGCAAAAACCTCTCCTCTCTCCTCATGGGGTGCTTCTGATTGAATACGCACTGTACACTACTGTAATCGGTTGTGCAGTTTTGTGCCTCATTTAATCACTGTTAGAATGCTGCATTTTTCTCTTTGCAAGGTGTATTTATGATTGCGTATACCTGACTTTGAAGCACTGCACTTTCGTTGTGATGGATTTGTTCAGCTTTATCCAGGGTGAAATGATAGAAGCCCTTGTTTTGCTTAAATGATTTCTTATATTCATACTGAAACAAAAAATATCCAAGAATGTTTTCACAAACAAAATCCAGAAGGTTTTGCAATTTAAATACCTTTAAAATAACTATGGGAGAAACAGCATAAAAGAAACTATATTTTAGGCCTCCCAACTCAGGAGTTCTACTGCTAAATTTGAATTTAAAATATTGTGATGAAATTAAAAAAAGAATATGATAAAAAATAACTTTTTTAAGTTCCTTGAGAAAATGCTTGTCCTGCTCATCCAAAAGTCAAATGTTTATGTTTGGTAGAAAATAAACTATATTATTTACATTTGAAGTGCAAAGGAACACATATGATGGTCTGCGTTTGCCTCCTAGTGGAAATAACTATAAATGCCACACAACAAAACCACTTCTGTAGTGGAACAAATGAAAACTATCTCCCATCTACAGATACTGACTTCACACTTTTACTCCATTCCTCAACTAATGGAATAAAAGTTAAAAAAAAAAAGTCTATAAAATAAATGAGGTAAATCACATAACCTTTTGCTACACTAACCTACAGGCACCAGATTCACTCTCTTAAGTCCTAGTTATTCACCCTGTCCCATAAAATGAAACACATCTAAGTTCCTTTTTTTTTTAGCCTGTAGTTCATTAGCATCTCAAAGTCTCTGCAATAGGAACAGATTTAAAATGTGCAAAACAATAAACTAGCTGATGTACATATATCAAAGTTTTAAATTTTATGTCTCCATCGTTCCTGCCAAAGAGAATTAAATGTATACCAAGAGGGGCAAGTTCCACCTTGTAAACTCTGTTCCTCATCAAAATAATGAAAATAGGATGAGTTCAACCTGTCAAAATCAGTCTATTTGTGTCCAAACATGCCCATCAAGCTTTCCTCTTAACTGCTCGAATTTATTCCCCTGGAAGCTGATTTGTATAACAGCTTTGCATTGGTATTATAGTACACGTGTTTCATAAAGTTGCATACACTTCTACATTATAGGTCAATCAGCAAACCAATTTAATCAACCACATTAGTTTCTGAGTTTAATTAACCATACAGGTTCCAATGCGTCACACCGCAGCAGGTGTAGCTATGTTATGCAAAAGATGAAGAGAAGCATAAAGTTCAAGGAGAAAGGTATACGACAGGAAAACAGCAGAACTGGGGAATTGGCAAGAAGTTCTCTGTTTCAGAGGGAAAAAAAAAACCAGACAATATCATCAGTCTTTGGAACTCAGTTAACGGCACAGTCAGGAAGACAGTTTCATACAGTGGAAGCAGACTTCAAGAAAGATTTGGTATGAGCTGCAGAGAGACAAGGAGAATACAAAGAAGGTATTGGAAAAGCATGGAGAAAGGCAGGAGAGTAAGCCATGTTAAAATCAAAGAGATGACATCGGGAGGTCAAATCTGAGAAGGATTTTGAAAATGGGATTTCTGTAGAAGACAAATAGCTAGTGGAGACCTTAGGGATTGGCAAAGCATTCTTCTTCCTGCTCACAGCAAGGAAAAATATCCACGAGCATCTGGACAATGCAAAAATCAGAGACTTAGTATTTACGGATTCCTCAGAAGAGGGCATAGCCAATATGAATCAACCCTTCCTGGGCAATAGAAAGAAATAAATTTTGCAAGAAGCGAGCTGCCTTAAGCAAAAGTCCAGGTTTCTCTCTCATTAGAGGTAAGAAGACAAACTGATGAAGTTCATTCCGAGGGTGTTCATTTAATTAGCAAAAAGAATGCCAATCTTACCTTACACTAAAGGAAACTAGAATTAGGCCAAAATGCACATGAAGAGTGCAGGAAGTGAAAGCTATCAACTCATTTATTACCCATACAATAGGGGATAGTCAGTGTTAGCTTCACATATCAGAGTGAGACAGATAAAAAACAAGCTTCAATTCACTAAAGAGCAACATAAAAATCAAATACAGATGAGAAGGCTGGATTATTTTAGACATAAGCTTCCATAAGCAGGCACTGACTCAGAATATGACCCAGTATGCTCCTAGTCATTAGGGCTAACTCTTTGTGAAGCGCTCACGGCCTGCCAACCGTGAGCAATCTTCCTTTGCAACACCACCGGCTCACGCCTTTCCACAGTAGTTCTGTGGACCTTCCGTGGTTTCTGGAGTAAAGATGACAAATGCAGCTAACCAGCCTACAAGCATCACGCACGTAGCATAGGTGCTCTTGGAGTGGGAGAGAAGCTTCAGCATTGCACAGAAGCCGGGGGTTCCTGTGTCTTCCTCCCCATTTCAATCCCCATCACTATCCTATGTCAGACCACCAGCCCCATCAAGGGACACGTCTTGTTATGTGGCAGAAGGGAGTACGTGCCTATCACCTGATCCAGTGTAGGAATCCTGAGACATTTAGGAGGAAAAGAAGGTTTAGACAGAGAAGCTCTAAGGGAAGCTAGCACTCAAGAGGCTGTTTATGGCAGAAGTCCAAATATTAAACTAGCATAATGGTCACTTCTGTACAGAGACTTGAGGATGAAAGCAGTAAGACCTTAGGCAAAACAAGATTTGCAAGGAAAGAAGTATCTTAGATCAACAAAGGAAAAAACAGACAAGGTTTCAGACATATAAGAAGAAATGCTCAAGTACCAGAAGTCTGTGTGATTCTTACCTAGTTTATTAGTTGTTCTAATAACTGAAATATCTCTCCCTAAAAGCCCCTTTTTCTTCACTACATCCCCCAACTACTATGGTTACAACCCTACAGTCTACTACACATGAGACCATACAGCAAGTACCAAAAATTTATGTATTCTACAGTGACTATACATACTACGTTCCTTACTACATATATTTTTCAGATCATTCTTATAAAGGCAACTTACATCACTATGAATTTTGCTGATATTTAAAGTATGGTTTAAATATAGCAGGTTTGGTAGATCAGAGGCTGGATCATGTAGGCTTTCCAAATCTTTCTTGTAGTTCACCTGGAAAGAGAATTCAGGTCATGTAAAATAAAGATTAACAAAATAATTTGCAGCTTCATATTACAGTGCGGCCATCCAGAAACAGAAAGCACTAAGTGCTTGCCTGAACACTCTCTACCAGCCACTAGATGGTGGTCATTTACTATTATTTGGAGGAAAAGAAAAAAATCAATAAAGCATTAATTCTACTGAGCAAGTACTTGGGAACTACTCAAACTTTTCCTCAAAAAGGACACTTACAACAAAATCACACTTTATTTATTATTTCTTTTTTCTTTTTTATTCTCTCCCCCACCCCCTCCCAAAAACTTAAATCAAGAGTATCTTCCTCAATACTTTGAGTTTACTCATTTTAAACATTGTTGATTCTTGTTCTTTTTCTCTTGATTCAGGAATTACACTAACTGTCCAGATAAAAAAGTTGTATATAAAACAGCTAAAGGGAAGTCCTCCTGGACATTTTATTTAATACAGATTGCTTTCAGCAAAGATAAGCAATATAGTCATCTAAGGCAAAAGATAATCACTTAATGAAGTAGCAGAAGATAACTTCCTATCAGCCCATAGTAGGATTTTCCATACTTCTGATAGCTGGATGCCCATCTTTACAGGAAGAAAACTAGCCACCTTACCTCTCTTGGATGATAAATCTTTCAAACCAATACCTTTAGTCACCTCCACACATGTATTGTGTTCTTCACTGATTTAGGCAAACTTCAAATCAACAATACCCAATCTGCATATCTCTTATAATAATAATTACTCCAATTAATTTTTTACTAAACATTTAGATTTTGGAAACAATTACATATTCTGTTGGACCCTTCCCAGAGTCGGCCTCTCCTGTTCCTGTTGGGTTGTGCCCCACACTTTGGAAACACGGGACTACAGAATGAAGGCTTGTCTCTTGGCTATCTGGGATCACAGCCTCAAAGAAGAGCTCACGTTTTTAGCATTAGACACACTGTTAAATAGATCATCCCAACAGCATTATCACTTGATATAGATGTTTTCTCAAACCTGGCTCCAGCAGCAGGCACCCATTGCTGAATCTAGAAACTGCTGTACATTGTAATACCAGTCGGAAGATCAACCGGCAGAATGAAGTCTAAAAGATAGACATCCAAATCTGAGCTGCTCATGCAACCTCCTTCTACAACCACTGGAGAGATGCCAGCACTTTGCTCCTCTAAAGACACGCATCTGCAACAGGTCAAAAGAATTGCCCTCTAGACCTGTTTCTTTCTTTCCCAAATACAAAGGGACTGAGTACAAGGCAATTAGCTCAGAGTAAGCAGTCACAACTTTCGACACACAAAGTTAAGCGAGATGAATCTCATCTAAAATGGTTATGAAAAACTCTGCAGGCCCTTGGAGGAGAGCTTTGTCAGAAGCAGAGAAGAAATGGATAACACGCTGTACCTGCTATACAGACGCACTGTATAGCAGAGACTGCTGCTCAGAGTAATCATAAGATGGAAGAAGAAATTCTGCTTGAGAACAAATGTTAAGTTTTCCAGGATGTAAATGCATGTAAAATACAAAGCAAATTCACTTACATCACTTGCCAAGGTGGATGCAATCTGTGCTTGCTTGAAGGAAGCACTGTCAAGAGGATTGTACTGGTGGCTCTTCATTTCCTTACTGAACTGCTCTTTGTATTTCACCTTCCACCAGAACAAACATATCTAATATTAATATGTAGCACTTAAAGAAGGTACAGAGAATTCAGACTACAAAGGAGCTTATTAAAGGCAAGTGCATTATCCATAAATCTTTTAACAATGAAGATGTTTAAAGCAGCTCAGTTTAGCCACACCTCTGACTGTCTTGGGCTGGTTTCAAAGTCATTTTTATGTATCTGAATTTTACTAAAATTAAAAAATAATTTTAAGATTGTCATATGCGATTACTGGTGCTGAAGGATTTACAAAAAGGAAACAGAAACAAAACCATATAACTCACCTGAGTAATCAAATAAACCAGAACTGTTTGACTAGCAATAATAATCTACTCGCTGAGAATCATTCAATTCATAATTAAGATCATAAATGTGTTTTTAACAAAAAAAACATTTGTAAGATGAATAAATTGTAAAACTTGTAAAATACATCACTTGTAAATTTTTCAACCACGTGAAAGTGGGAAGTCAGAATCAAACTTCCCACTTGGCCATCTTCCCACCACCAGGTCCATGTGTCACTCGCGCTGTGCTAGGCTGTCACCAGAGCCCCCAAGTCTATTTTTAATTCTGCCAGAAATTTCCCACGGGACCCTGAGGAATCTCTCTGTAGTACAGTCCCTTCTTGAGGACAATTCCCACCTCATTACAGTGTTAGAAAGCATAATTAAACAACTGTCTCCCATCACTTTCACTCTCTTTTCTTCTTATTCAATAGAAAAAGGGGGAACGACAACTCATATAAGAGAAAGCGAGCAATACATAAATGTTGAGGCAATGGCATTAAAAGTAAATAAATCACAAAAATTCCATAAAACATGCTGAAGAACTGAATTCAGAATCTGAAAATATGAAATCAAACAAATAGTAAATCTCCCTCCTTTACTCCCCTTGTTGTGCACGATCATCAACATCTGGAGACTTTGCACACATGCCTTGCTTCTTTCCAACAGCTGGCCATAATGGAGGAGAATAAAGCTCAGTCTGAATTATGCTGCTTTCATAAATGTTAGTCAGACACCTGATATCTGAGCCTATGCAACATCCATTATAATTTACCACGCTCTGCATTAAATAAAGAGGTGGCTTTTTCCGTACTCCTTTTTTCTCTATTCCCACATGAATGTCTGATAAAGTGGTTAAACCACCTCAAACGATGTCCTTCAAAAATTATTTTTTTCTCAGCTTTAGTTGTGGGAAGGATTTTCTTTTTCCTTTTTAGTTCTTCCTTGCCTCAAAAGACTCTCAACATGGTTTAGCTTACACAACCTCATTATGCTTAGCCACGAAGCCCAATATTTCATTAATCAGGATAACAAGAAACCAAAACTAAGCCACCCAAACAGAAACTAACTGTATATGTTCAAGAACTACATTATGATTGCAGCACTTACATTAATTTTTCAAAGAAAGGACATTCTAAAACATTGTTACTTTTAAAGAGAAACTTTATCTGAACACATGATGAACTTAACAATCTTTCACACTAACTCTAGAAAAGAATATCTATTGCCTTCTGGTAGATTCATCTGGTTCATATTGTTTGATATTTGCCTTGGCTTTGGATCAAGTGCAAAAGCATATATATCTGAATACAAAGACACTGCCTTTGTCAAAGGCAAATCCACATTCTGTACGAGCAGCAAAGGAATAAATCAGAGGGATTTTGTCTTTTAAAAGGTGTATCCAAAACTTGCCTTCTAATAAAAATCAGGCAGTGCTGGAATATGTGATTCAAAAAGCCTCCAAAACCAGAGATCAAGTCAGCATGGTGAGCAAAATTGTCTTTTACTCCTTGGACATCACCTCACAACATAACGACATCGTGCACAAGAGTTTAAATATCCAACTACTGCAGGCTGTCTTCTGCCCAGCCAACAAATGGCCACAAACTGTGCATGCAGACCGAATGTACAACGTGGTCCTTGATATTCTTGTTAAGTGTGAAAGCACCAGTGCCAAAGGGACCTCTCCTCACAGCTGGCTTGCCATCTTCCAGCTGCAGCCTTTTTATGCCATTTTTAGAAGATTTTTTTTAGCAATACATTTCAATCTAGAGATTCCAGTAATAAACCCTCGGTTAGTGTCACTTTACATCACATCGCTGCTGCTGAAGGGAAGAGGGGGAGCCAGTGAACCCAGTCTTCACAGGGCTGTGCGTCCTGATGCCGATGTGCAGGAAGGTCCCAAATTTAAGGAGACCACCCACCAATCTGACGGTAATCGTTCCTGTTGCAGTGAGGGATGTCTCGGTACCTCTAGGCCCTGCTGCCTCATCTGGCTGCTCTGCTTATTGCCTTTGCTCTCCTCCCCAACACCACTGTACATGTTGCTTTTGGGCAAAATGGAGGCCGCACAATAATATCAGATGACCCTGGCAGTATCTCAAGAGCACTTCCAGAAGTAATTTAACTCGGACTTGTCATAGGGGATTCATCTCATTGAAAGCTACACACACATTCACTTTCTCTTTTATCAGTATTTTCCTGTTTCTTTCTCCCTTTTGAAAGAAAGGATGGGGTGGGAGAAGGAGAAGAGAGAGGAGCAAGCCCATGGATGAGTCACTGTGAAGTAACGCACACGGTATTTATCCTTCTTTTTAACAGGAGAAAGTTATGAATGCAGTTTAAAGGGGGAAAATATGCCCGAGAGAAAGGGTTCTGATTAAAAACAAGGAAGAAAAATACTTCATCAATGATTTCTAACGCATCTGAAGGGGGGAGGTCTTGGCAATGCTGTAATAAGGTGGAAGAGCAAACAAAAAGTGGGAGTAGAAATGACAGTTGTTAGTGGAAGCTTATTTACAAATTTCATCATTAACCAAAAGTTTTACTTTAATGAGTGTTTAAAAGATGGCTACTTATTTACCATCTTAATTAAGTGTTAAGTTTGTTTATTTTTTTAGAGAATGGGGGTTAGTTTAGAAGAAAGCCAGTGGAGGCTGTTCTCTAATTGTTGCTGAAGAAAGAGCAGACTTCGCAGACTTTTAACACAACAACATCCCTGAAAAACCAAACTGGAATTAAATAAGGCCTGGATAAACAAACCTCCCATCGGCCTTGCACAAAACCTATAAAAGTCAGAATTGCAGCTGGACAGAGCAGTGTCTTTTGAAGCTTTGCAGCAACATTCCTAAATCAAATCTGTAGTTCAAAGCTGTTCACACAGGGAGTGTTCAGTTTCAGAAGTGGATGACATCACCCACTGTTCAGATTTACAAAGAAACTACAAAAATTGAATCATTCAACCACTGGGATCCCAGGATGAAGCAGACACTTGCAGCTAAAGCATTTCCTCATGACCATATGAAAACATATTTTAAAAAAAGAAAAACCTGTCAGAACACATAGATATTGAAGGAAATGTAACGTAAACAAAGATCTAAATTAAAATATTCATTGCTAAAAGCACTAGCAGAGGTTAAAGCAAAGAAAGACTGAGAAAATCTTAGGCTCTTTGTATTGTTACTGATAATCTTAGAGAAGGTACATTTTTAAAAATATTCTACCTCTAACAATTTTATCCCTGAAACAATAAGCACCAGATCCAGCATAAAACACGAATATCCAAAATTATTCATCATAAAACCAATTATTGAACACCATAAGGGAAATACTTCATATCAGTAGCTCTTTGAAAAAGCTAATAAAATGCATTAGGAGACATAAAGAAGACATAAGCAAGAGCCTGTTTTTATAAAAAATTAAAAAAAACCCCACAAATTATACAATGTACATTCAGCAAATTAACAAACTTCATGTTTTCACAAGGGCTAACACAGTTTCTGTTTTAAGTTTGGTTTAAAATCAACAGAAAGGGGTTACTGCGTGCTGTAGCTAAATAAACTAGTCCTGGGAGCTATTATTTTTGCTGCTGCTGTTGTCAAAAGCTTTATTAAATTAAAAATTTGTTAAAAAAAAGGGGGGGGGTGTCACTGATTTTGTAGAGCCTTGAGTCCCAGTGAAACATTAACACTATTTTCTTCACTTTGTTTGCCTTCCTGCTTGCCTTGATTGCTTTCTCCCTTCGTTACACCCACACTGCCTGACCTCTTCTTGCTCCTGTTCTCTATACTCCCTAAATTACCTACCCATATGCACCACATTAAAACATGTTATCATCTTCTCTTCCCATTACATCCATCAGAATTGTCAACTTTGCAAATTTACTGTGAGGGTCAAATAACTAATATTTCTCTGTATGTCGCAGCTTATAGATTCATGCTATTAAGGGAGATTATCAACTTTCAGCACAAAAAGTTTATAATGCTCCCATTTGCTGAGAAACAAATGGAAACCCTAAAAGCCAGAAAGTCTGGAGACAATAAAGAGATCGTTAACTTTGCCATTTTTTAAATCTTGTAATTGTGACAAGCCTGCTTCATGATCCTTGCATGAAGAGGACTGACACAACTGACTCATATTTAGGGCTCTTCCTCTCCTACAGCACAGGTGCTTTCCTCATCCTGCCCCACCACCCTGCTCTTTGGACACAGGGGTCATCTTCATTTTTCTGTGCTCTTGATTTATGATCAGCGTGTCTAAGTGTTATAATGATTCAAATAATATATAAAAACATTAGACAACTCATGGCCACTGCCTTCCCTTCAGAGGAGGTGGAGAATTGCTGAGGGCACCTCTCCTCTGCTGAAAGCAGCCTGGTATTTACAGCCTCCATGCTGCTGCATGCAGATGGCTGGCAGCAGAGTGTTAGGCTGAAGTGCTGCCTCCCTTTCTAAAAGTACATGGCTGCAAGCAGCCACAACAGTGTAGACTGAGGAGAGGACAAGAGAAGGAAGGATCCCAAAACTTGGATCCAGGCCCAGGGGCTGCAGAGTTTGGACCACCAAGGTGTAGTAAGAATCTTCTTTACAAATAACCTGTAAGCAAGCTACATTTTGTCAACTGCTCCTCTCCTCCTGCCACACCTTCTGCACTATTTGGACTCTCTAAAGAGATTAAAATTGCACACCAAACGCTCTCTTCTGCAGAACGATCTCAACTAGAACTGCTGCCATCCCAGTCCCTGGCGGTGAAGAGACTCTATTATAAAGCTTTTGCAGATGCAGCATGCATTGTCCCAGAGGAAAAGCACAGCTAACAAAAACGAGATAAAAAGTGCATTGATGAAGCCTATGATGCAGCTGGCTCAGCATCAGCCTGCAGGACCCCATGATCCAGCTGGTATTTTTTGATTGTTGTGCTTGTTGGCCACAACCTCAAGGGTATCAGTGAGATGGAGAGGGCTATTGGAAAGGGATCTGCTTTGGTCCCATTTGTGACAACAGGCAGCTGCAAGCCTAGATTCTGAAACGGGCTGCAAGGAAAGGAGTGTGTAGACAGTCACTGAGTAGAAATAAAGGATACCACATGCTAAATTTAGATATGAACCCTTTTAAAAACCACTAAAGGTGTTTGCTAAATGGCAGACAGCTCCCTTTCCTATAAGTGACACCCAGGTCTAAGCAGCATCACACTGGCTCTTCCCATGAAGCACAGGTTGACTTCCAAGCCTGCGTGATGCTAAACACAAAAGAATCTCCTAGCAGACTTGCCCATCACCAGAAGAATGAGCACATGATCCATTACAAAATGGAAGAAAATCTATTTGGAAAACACAAAGTGATTTTGATTCTGAACACATCATTAACAAAGCAATAAAAAACCCATGTATTTTCTTCTTTTTCCTTTGTACAGTATTAAAGTTTCAAAGTTAATGATGGTCCAGTGTGAAACAGGAAATCATGCAGCAGATATCCAAGGACAACATTTGGTGACAGCAAAAGGAGCTCAACCTCTTGCAAACAGACACTGCACTGTTTTGCAGCTTGTTCTCTATGACACGTAATTCTCATTTTATGCTAGTTCTAGGGAAGACGTTTACTATCTAGCCAAATCACAAGTATTTGTTACACAACACTGATTTTCAGACTGTTCTAGTGTATACACTATTACACTTGGGGTTTTTTTCTGGTTCTGGGAAGGCTGACACGGCCTTCTCCAATCAAAGTACGTTATCCTCCTCCTACAGGAGGGCAGAATTTGTTCCCTGGTTTACAAAAGCTCTAAGTGTAGCCTGACAGGATTACTAGCGAGGATTATGCAAGGCACTGTTAAAGAACTACTCCAGAAAAAAGAGAAAAGAAAAAAAACCAGCAAGTCAGCAGTCAAAAATCCTTTCTCACGATGTCAGGCTGATCTGTAGTAGAGTCTTATGCGTAGATCCTATGAGTAGAAGACTCATAAGAGGAAAAGAGGGAATATTTGTGTTTTCAGCTTTCTTTTTAGTTATGGACTAAAGTAATCCCTCCATTTTTCTTCTTTTTTTTTTTTTTCTTTTTTTAGGTTAATAGATAACAGAAAGCAGTACATAAAAGGTTCAGTTTCAGGGGGAGGGAAGGTGGGTGGTTTACATGTCAGGCCAAATTCAGATCCCATTACTCACATTAGCAAGCAGTTATACAAGAAACCCCAGTTACTTCATTGGGATTAATCACAGGGTAAGGTTCCACTCAAACTGAATGAGTAGCAAAATTTGCCTCTAAATTACATACAGTTAATATTTTAGAAATCCTAGATAATCTGTATAAATATACACCATCTCCACAAGAGACAAGCTGTAACAAAGTTCATTGTGTTTTTGCATAAAAATGTATATTCTGTTTCCTAAGAACCTTAAATTTACCAGTCATTGCAAAACTATATGAAAAGTTTGAGAACATAATCTTCATGCAATTAGAGATAATCATCTAAAATTCTAAATATTTTCTTGCATTACTAGGATTGAGATATCTGAATGAAGTCATTGTGAAATGACAGAGAATCTTACTTGGCTTAACAGTTTTGAAACTCCTTTAGCATGTTCAAAATCTGGTCTTCCAAGTACAGCAGGCTCCTTATTCATCTCTCCCCTTCCTTTCTTGTACTCAGCCTTAGAAAAAATTAATATGAACCACTATTAAATTGTTTGCTTTTATCAAGAGAAATGTAAGCATTAAAGCTGGCAGAAAAAGTCTCATTTAGTTATCTGCATTGACACTACTGTTCTAAACAGCTCTGAAAAAAAGGCCTTCTCAGGCTTCAGCTCCTTAACAAAATATTTATTTATTGTAAAACACAATGCACAGCATTCACAAACTTTTAACTTTAACAAAATGCATAGCTTAAGCCTGAGAAATATTGTTCTCCCAGTCAAGGCAGAATGAGTTACAGTGGCTCAGCACTTCTTATGACAGGGTCTGCAGTTTACACAAGATTATTTGTAGCAGCTGAAAACAGTCTTGAAACAAAACTAGACTGAGGAGCAGCTTTTTTGAAGTGTAAGGTCACATTCCACTCTTAATTTTACCACTGCAATCTTGCTGGATGTCAGTGAGGTTGCATTGGTGTAACAGAGCAGAATTAGTCCCGCAAGGTTGATGTTACGTGATCTTTCCAGCTGAACTGCCTCCCATGCAAATTGTTGCAATTTTTTTCCACAGTGCATTAGAAAACAGCACAGATGAATCAACAATAGGTGCTTTACGATATCACAAACTAAATTACCCATTGCCTAAAATAGGCTTCTTGCATTACTCAGGCACTGTGAATCAGCAAGGACACGTCATAACAACAGACTGAGAGAAATAAAAGTCGCAAAGCCACTCTAACTCAAAGGGGGCTTGAACAGCAGTTAGTAAATTTGGGTGTTGAACATAAGACTTCGTAGAAGTTCTTGGTCTTCAGAAAATCCTGAATATTCAAAAAGTGAATCTCAGGTCTCTTAGAACTGTCTCTCCACAGGTGCCTAGTCAGTCTCACATTAAATTGTTAGCAGTTACTTAAAATCTTGGCTTGGGGCTTTTTATATATTGTTTGACTTGTCTACAATAAAGTATTAAACTGCATCACACATTGCAGCTTCTCAAACTGCTCCTTGACCTATCCATTAGCAGATGTCATGGTGGGAAGGCAAAGAATTTGAGAGGGGAGTTCAGGGAGGAAAGCCCCCATGCAAGAAGCAGCGTGTTTGCACAGCTCTCAGAAGGACAGCAGGGAATTGCATTTCCCTGTCACTGCCAGCCGAGATGGGAGGAGGAAAGGGAGTCCTGCGATGCGAGCTTCTCCTGTACTGAGGTGAAAAACTGCTTGGTATGTCTTCTGAAGTGCAGTATAGCATGCAAGCATATGACTTATTTTGAGAATGGTTATTATGAATAAAGCTGAAACAAAACCAACTTCAGTAAGCTTAACGTTCTCTTTAGATCAATGACCAATAATTGCAAAGGTCATACTGTCAACATCAAAATAGAAGAAACCCGTAACTTTGTAACATACCAGGCAAGGGGGCTTTTTGTTGGGTTTTGAGGTTTTTTTAATCAAACCTCCATATCATATTTGGGGTTGCAGGTTTTCTGCTCGTGACATTTGAGAATTTCAGCAGCATTCTAAACAATCTGACTGAAATTGGAATAAATAAAATAACGTGTCTGAAAAATACAAGGAGTAACAGGAGAACATACATCACTTATTATCTTTGTTATCTCAGTTGCTATCTTTATGTCTGGCCTGTTCAGCACTTCAGTGTATCTATGAGTATCTTGCACATCCTTCTTATAGGATACCTGTCAAACAAAAAACAGTTTTGTTTAAAATAAACAAACAAAAACATTTGAAGTTTATAAATAAGCTTTGAATGACCTATCAACTCAGCCATCAAATTCAATAGAACTCTGCCTAATTTATTCCAACACATTCCTGCTTGACAGGGATTATTTAGTAAGACCCACACAGAGGTTAACAGGATAAGGAAGAAATTCAGAAGCATAAAATACAATATTAAAATGAAAAATGGTTTTGCTTAGAAACGTAGTAAAAAATGAAAGCACTGCAAAGACTCAAATATTAGGTTTTATCATTAAATTTCAGAGGACTTCTAACAGTACAGCATTTTTTTCTATGCTGTACCCTTTTTTAATATAAACTAACCCCCCTATGATACTGAGCACCACAGCCTAGCAGATTGCAGCTACACTGAACAGAAACTGTAATTCTACTACAGTGAATGTCTTTCTCGGTAATAGGCAGCCATGTAGCTGGTATGTAATTCAATGATGCAACTCCACCTTAGCATCCCCCACTCCCCGCAACTCCACTTATCTGCTCCTTTACACAATCATGGGAACAAGAAGGCTGAGTGTTCCAGCATGTAGAGTACAAGACTGAATCTGTTTGTGCAAAAGCCACTATTATAATGAACGGGCTCAGAAGACTTTGGCCAGAAGGCTAAACCACAGGTAGGAGAGTCCAAACATTCTCCAGTTAGCAAAGCAATCACAGGAACAGCATAGACCTCAGGGACGTTACAGAGCTCCGAGACCACAAGTTATCCTTCTTCTCCCTCTTCAGGGTCTGTAGGCTTTTTCCTCTCCCTTGCTGTAGCACATGTGCCAATCTAAGCCAATTTCCAAGAGCTGTCTTACTGAATTATTATGAATGATTAAGAAAATCGTCCCTGGTATTCAAAAGTGTCTGACAAATTGAAGTATCAGGCAAAAGTAAGAGAACATAAAGTTAAGTCTACGGGAAATAGAAAGTATCAGAATAATTCCTGGTTTACTGGACAGTCTTTTAGATTTTCTTCCGTTGTTTAACAAAGTTAATCAACCTCTCAAGATAGTATTTCACCATCAAGAAAGTCCTCAGCTTGAAGCTTCACTTATAACCTCCACAGCTAGCTCCTGTTTCCAATGTAAAGTTTCACTGTGGGTACAATGCAACAAACTCATAAACTGCAGCACTCAATGACAAATATAATTTGTAGAAATGTTACTGTAAAAAGAAAAGAAAAAAATCTTACTTTTTGGCAAATATTTTACAGGCAATAGGAAAGTAATTTTGCATGCATATGGCTTCGCTAAGTAGACAAGCTAAATAGGCTTCACTGTTGGCTGCTTGCCCACAAATAGATCTCACAATTTTTAACCTACAATGAGTGACACACAAGTGTAATCACTGATAAAATAAATAAATAAATAAATAGGTTGGATGAATACAGCCCACAGTATCACCTACCAAGAAAATAGAAACTGATTCTTACAGCTTGTTTAAACCACTGGAAGTTTTGCTTTGGTTAGGTTTAGATTTCCTCTATTTTTTTAAGAAACTAGATGTACAGACAAGCATTTGCAATTCAGGGCTTTACATGAATTTAGTTAATTATATGCTGTTCATCCTAATGACCACATGAGGTGAGGTGAAAACCACAAAGGCAGCAGAAACAGGTTTCTGAATAGCACCCTATCATCCATGTAAATTGCAAATTAAAGGCCAGCATATGTGCTCAAAATAGAAATTAGGAATGGAGTGAATTTAACAACACAGAATCAAGAATAGTGGTGATAAAGTTGAGGAAATGTGGTCACTTATTGCTCCCAAATGACATGATCATATAGTACATGAAATAATGGATTGTGGTTAATTTGGGGGGGAAAAAGGGCGGGGGGGGGGAGACAGTGACAGTCCTTTATATTTCACCATTTCCAATTATATTAGATGCAAGGCCAATTGCTATAGCTTTCCCTGAGTGAATTATTATTCTTCCTGCACCTAGACCAGTATACCTATTACTTATGTCTGAGGGAAAGTCATCTAGCATTTTACAAATGTCTGCAATATATATTTGCTCCATTCTGCAGCTTGTCATACTCCGGTGAGAATAAAAATGTTATGCAGCAGAACAGTAGTTTGTCAGAGGTAGGCCAAAGAAAGAAAAAATATGTTTCCCATTTCCTGAATAACCTCAATCCCTGGATGCTGACCCTTTCCCATTGGGACAGTGTGCTGGCCTCTATTACACAGCTGCTATTCTGTTCCATCTAGTGATATTTTTTTTTTTTTATAGTACTATGTTAGAACAGTAAAACCAGAGCTATTCCAAGAGAGCGGGGGAACAGATGTAGACAGAGCAAAGCAACGAGCTTGGTGTGCGTACCCATGGACACCAGGAAGATGGAAAGTGGAGAAGCCTATGAGAGGGGAGAAAAGAAAACAAAGCCTGGTCAAGCACAAAAGAAAGGAAACAGCAGAAGCACCCAGGGAAGGGGACATCTTTTCTCCTGAGTTGGTTCAGCCCCTTACCAAGAGGCTCAAACCCTGAATGGAACCTCCAGGCATTACACAATGCCCTTACTCAATCTTCTCTTCAAAGGGTTGCTCAGGCTCTACCAGAAAACATCACCAAAGGCTCAAGAATTGCTCCTGTTTACGAGGACCACAGGTCTACGAAACACCTGCTCAAACTGGCTTTTGCATAGGAAAAAGTAACTGAGATACTGACAACTTAAGAGCAGTGAAAGACCTAAATGGAGAGTTACAGCAGACCAGTGGGAAATGCAAGTGAGAAAGCAGCAGGGACAAAAAGGGAAAAAAATTGTACCATCTCTAGTTTTGAAGTTGCAAATAATAAATTACCAATACTAACTAAATTTAAAGTGTTTTTCTACGCCAATTTGAAATTACAATAAAAAGTGGTTACAATGTTGAGTATTTTTAAAAAACAATTATAATCTGAACAAAAGCCATTTCTCATCTTTAATCCCAAATGTGATTACATACTCTGAATTGCCAGTAGTTTTTGCAAAGCTTGGAAAATATTCAGGGCTTGCTGATAATTAGTAGACTAATTTTAATAGGGCCAAACCTCCAGCTCTTATAAAAAGGCATAAGGTCCACTGCGGATAAACATGCCCGTCTATTTACTCCAGCTGAGGGTCCTGAAGACGCTTCACCTTTCATGACGGTGCCAGTGCATTGGAATGCAGTGCAATGCTGCAAAGTAAACAGATTTCTAACAATGCTGCAAAACATCTCAGGTTGTCAATCAACAAACAGAAACTTCTGCTACATGGTGACCCAAGCCCACAGAGGTTTAAAGGACTTAGACTCTTCCTGCAATCTTTTGTCTTGTCCTCTATTCCAATTCCAAAACTATTCCAAGCTATAGGTAATAAATTATTAAAATAAGCACAAACAGCTGTGAACACATTTCACCCTCCTGAGATGCACACACGGAAGTCAGCAAGGAGCTGGGCACACCTATCTGGAAGAGAGTTTGTCTCTAACTGTTCGTCCCTGCTTAGTATTTTCTAAGAGCTGCAAGTCCACTAACTAATGGCCTGTCAGCTGTGTCTCTGCCCCTTTTTCTCTCATCTGCACTTTGGGGTCCATCAGCACTAAGAAAATGACTAGCTGGTGACAATCATCACTGGCAACAGCTTTTCTGATCCCCACTCAAATGGTGTTGAAAACTGTTTCCCAGCTCATGTAGAAGAGACAGACACATTTCTGGCCCATTACAGATTGATGCAGTCATCCTTTCCAGTAATGGGCTTGAAAATTGATTGGTCCCAATTACATCAGGAGTAAACACATCATTTTCAGCACCAGTTGGAAGTGGTCCAGGGGGACTTGCTGTTGACAACCACTGTCAGCAGAAAGTTAGTCAGTGAAAGGTGATTTTTCTAATGCAGATGCTGAACAGAGAGCCAGGAGAAGCTTGAATTAACATGATCTGCATCAAAAGAAACATCGACATTTTGGTATGTTATTGATGGTGTTTAAGCACATCAAGTTTAAGATCCGCTGATTTGGTCTTATCAGAAAGAATGTACATTTTTTCTGTGTGGATTGTGACTGCACAATATCCTGAACATGAACAAAAAGCTTACTCCTAAGACAATACAGACTTCTTACATATTCAAATTTAGATGGTCAGTGAAACATTATAAATTACCACTACTGATGTCACATGGACTGCAAAGAGCACACATATACATCAAAAGTTTGCCCAACTGTCAACTAACATTTTAAAAGCAGCACTGTTTCGTACATATGCGTAAGAGAAAAGATGCCAGGGCTCCAACCTCAGATCTGCAAACTGCCTTTTAAATGTGCACAGATGAGTCCATTGCAAGTTTTCTTATTTGTAAAATCAAAACACCACTCCCTTATTTCATACAATGTAATGCTGTGAGGAGAATCAGTAATTTTAACCAAGTAGAACATATAAATTGCTGTACAAATACTTCACATTTTTTTGCTATTCATAATGCCCAGTGATGAACCAGGTCATGGAACAGACAAAACTGTGATCCACAGCTTTGAGTACCTTCATCAAATGCTATGTGCAGCTTCTACCCAGGCACAACGCAGCAAGTGTTTGCTTTGCTTTAGAAACTTAATTGTCACGTCATTTCACTATTCAATTACTTTCTTCCATCCATGTGATCCTCAGCTACACACAAGCCAAACCACTATTTTGTGACCTGATGGTTTTCTAAGGGCCACCACCTACTTTTGGTCCCAAGTTTGGAAACTTCCAGATGAGCTAAATGACATCAGCCAAGCACAGACATAAAGTAGGCTGATGGTCCCTACTTCACTTTTCTCCAAATGCCTTTGTGTGCCAAAGTCACATCATTAACATTCACTTCACAAAACACAAACACAATTTATAGAGAAAAGTACTCTGGCTTGGATAAACGTGCTTTCCTTCAAGCATTAGGTAGTATTCAAATTATTTTTCAAGTAAATTCCCTATCATTAAAAAAGTCACTTTTGTTCTTTCAAGAGCAATTTTCTTCAGTCTAAGTATGAAGAAGAGGAAAATGTTTTTCTTATACATGATCACATTGTTCAGGAGATTTTACAGTATTTCCCTATTACGCAGCTTCAGCCCACACTTACAGAGCATGTTAATGATATTCAAAGTGGTGTGAAGGCCTACAGCACATGACAGTTTCAAAATGTCAGCACAAATGTATTGTAAGTTGAATACAGTCTTAATTTTTAAAGGAAATTGCACATTTCACAGAGTTGAGTATAAATGTCAGCCTTATTTTAAAGCTGAGTAAATAGTCTTAAACACATCCTAATCCTATTAGATGCAAACCCTGCATGTAAAGGTTGAATTGAGTTGGCAGAGCATTGTAGGTAAACATGCATTCTGCTCCCATAGGTATACTGTAATGAGTGGTGGATAAAAGAGCTTTGTCCTTCTATTCCCCCAGTAGTTTCCCCCCTTTTTCCCTGCACTTTCAAAGCTGTGATTCTACAAATAGCCTGAAATAGTTCAGAAAGACAAATGCTCCACATTTGGGATGCTCGCTATTCCATGCTCTGACTCAGAGATGAAAACTCATGCGGCTCTTAATTAAACCTGTACTTACAAAACAAGAAATCCACAGCTATTCACCATGGTGCCCAAACAATTACTCAGAGGAGCTGTGGAACTCCACTGAACAACAACTGGACTTACATAACTTGCTCCTTTATGTGTGATAAAGATATATACCCATTGCACTGCAGCTCCCCATGAGCAACCAGGAAGAATCTGTTCTTAAACAGATGAGACTAAGTGGTTAGAGTTTTATGTTGGATATAGAGGGTTTGTTTGATTTTTTTGAAGTTTGCTCAGGCTGAAAATAATTTCCTTCATATTTTTCATTATTTTTAACATGCTGTTAAAAGTTCTCATTTTTCAAAACATCCTTCCCTCCTATGTTTGCCTTCATTTCCTTTTTTTTGCTTGCTTTAAGGGTGAAAGAAGATGAAACAACTGAATTTCATTTACTCTCACATCTGTACCCTGCTCTCCTTAATTCTGTTAGCAGGTGATGTACAGCTGCAGAAGGGGAATGGGTTTTGCGCTAGCATATGCATCCTCAGACCATGATGAATTTGATTCAAAAACTCATCTCCTATTCCTCCTGGTCCCACCACCTTCTCTGAGAGAGATTCCCATCTCTCTTCCCAACATTACTTCCTTCCCTAGTAGTCCACCATCATTCCTACTGCTAGGTAAAAAAACCTCTTGGTTATGGGGAGAGAAGTTCACGTTCCCAGCTCCTACCCTCCATCAATCTGATATCCTGATGCTTCTAACAGCAGAGATGGCTGGAGTTTGACAGGAAGAGGGAATTCTGTAATCAAGGCGGGTTGCAAATTACTGCTGGGAGTTCCAAGGCAGGTATTTCCCAGCAGAAGAAAAAGTTATTCTTCAAACATAATGCTTCCCTGAAGTTTTCCAGCAGCCTTTTAATCAGCGGCCAGCTGTCAAGATTCTGCACACATGGACGTACATCTAACATTGACATTTAGTTTTCAGCCTACAAAACCTAAGAGTGTTTGTTACACTGTCAGCAGGGAAGATAGGGTAAATTTAAGACAATTTAAAATGAATACCCAAGCTTCATTTTCTACATTGTTAGCAGCAAACAAATATCCCTTTTATCTTAGAGACAAGAGTTAAAAAATCACATACCTACCTGACTAGATTTGGTTACCTAAGAAGAATGGAAACGGATTGTAACTTTAAATGTATTTACATGTCAGCTGTTCTTTGAGTAGCCTTTAAAATGACCTCACCATTTTAGCCAATCTTCTCCTAAAATTTACTTTTCTCATAAGTAAGCTTTTGCAAAACCTAAAACTAACATACATTTTTCTTCAAAGTTGTGTTTGTATCATTCAAGACACTAATCTTAGTAGCATTTCTGCCCCCAGCAATGGTGCATTGAGCTACTGTAAGCTAGCTTAACCATGAAATCAAACCTGACTTGACACTAATACAAAATGTAAATACTATTATTAGGCTTTTATATTGTGAAAATCTAAAGAACTTAAAGAAGTTAACAAGCAGCTGTAAAAAAAAAAAACCAAAAACAAAACAAAAAAGCAACCAAGTTTCAAAATATTGCTAAATACTCTAAATTATTTGTAAATTATCTAAGTAAAACTACAAGAACAAACACTTTGGTCAATGGTATAAACTCATGCCAGGCATCAAACTGAACTCTATGGCTCAGATTCTGTAAAATAAGTCATAAATTGTTCTTTGAAACTCATTTGATATGTATTCATGAGATAGGAACAAAGTTATTCATGTGCATAAAAGTGTGCAAGAGCAGGGCAGAAACAGCCCCCTTCTCTCCTCCATAGAGAATCCTTGAAGAACTATCCACATGTTGACAGTGTAAGACACTGAAACCATGCTGCTATTCATGTAAACAAATAGCTTTACACACTTTTAAAGCACAAGTAGGTAACATGAATTCAGAGAAGCTGCATTTGTAATTTTATTTCAAAGTGCTAGCACTTAATAACAATTATTACTAATAAAGAGTAACAACCGCTTTCCACTGCAGTTTAGAATAAAAGTCACATACCATTACTCGTATTTTATACACACATCATGTCCCAAATTACTTCAGAGCAAATAATGTAAAAAAATACCAACTAATGAAATATGAAAATATTCCATGCCCAACTCATTTCAGTTAGCTATAATAGATGTATCTACCTAAAACAAGCAAATTTCAGTTGGGGGAGTACTTACATCACTCTGGTATTTATTGACTTCCATGGCATGCATAATATCTGGAGGCTCCTTCATATGTGCATAACCTGAAGTTCCTTTCTCAGCATCATGTTTTTGTTTATAGAGAACCTGAAAAGAGCAACATTACATTTTTGTGACCTCAGCAGAGCTGGTATAATAATACGAGCTGGGTTAAACCTAGTGTCGTAGTGTGCCTGTATACAGGAAGAAATGTAATATATAATTAAGCTCCTTAATGGAACCAGAACCCTGAAACAAGAGCAGCTTCCACCCAAAAGAGAGACATATGAGGTACAGTCAGCAGAGAGATTTCTCTGTGTCTATTATTGCAACAGAGATATGTGTAGACAGAGGGAAGAAAAAGAAATATACAGAAACAGAAAATTAATTTTAACAAGGTGAGAAGACAGCCCAGGGAAAAGCATAAACAAAAGCTTTTTTTGCTCAAAATAAACCTGAATGCATCAGCTAAGTAACTATTCCAGGCTACTCTTTTTTTTCTGTTTTCAGAAAAAAAAAGGTTTTGTGCATTCCTCATAAACAAACAGGTTTACATGAAATACTCATAGCCCAAACAGCTATTTCTTCCACTGTTAGGAAATTACTAGCACAATACACATTTTGACTAGCCCCTAGGTTCAGAAAGAAAAATAATAAAAGAAAAATAATATTTACATTCAATTGTCATCATGGTAAAGGAAAATGGAATTGGATTGTGAGTTCATAAACAAATTTATTTTTATAATAGCAACTGAGCACAATGTTGGGCATTCATCCAGCTTTTACTGTACTGTGTTACATATACACACACTCACATACTAAAACTGCCTGAAAAGCTGATCTTGCACTTATCCTTGTCAGAAGCTTTTAGGCTTACATTAAGAAAATTCACCAGGTTTTGATGCCTGAAGAAGCAGCAAGCATCAAGAAAATTCATTTTCTAATAGCTCTCAGGAGCAAGCATTAAAATAATCCCCAAGAAAACAGCAAATACTAAATAAGATTGAAAGCTGGTCAGGAGGAGAAGGATTTGAAACTAAAACCCTCAATAGCAATAAAAGAATACTGTGAAAGTCTTGAGATGGGAACTCTCAACTATGGTGATTTGGACTCTTTTAGGACAGGATACTAGAACTGTGAGAAAATGTTATATCTGTTTGTGTTTAAGGCAGCAAGATTGCATCTGAGTCACAGATCAGGGTGCCCGAGGCAATATATTAGTATCTTCCCTGACTATCCCAGATTACAAAATGATATATAGGCTGAGAGATTAAGACAAAAAGGGAGGTTTTTTTGCACTGCTACTATATGAATGAAAGTATCAAATTAGGAAACTTAAAATGTGCCATCTCCTTATACAGTGTAAATCCAACACGACCAGGCCTCTGAGGAAACAAACACAACTTAAATTGAAACAAAAAAAGGTCTATAACTTCGCTATACTGATTACAACTTGCAACTGGCAAAGCAAATAATCGTCAACAAGACTGAAGCATCACTAACAAATGATCCCCTGCAAAAGTGTAATTACTATATAAACATATGTCACAAAAAAACTTTCGCTACTTCTCCTGCTTCACATTGTCACTTTTAAGATGTTTCCTACTTAATACCATTCTGAAAAGCAGACCCGTACAGTTACTTCCAAAATCTACTAATTTACAGATATTTTATTACATTGCCACTTTGCTGGTTCAATATCTATGTTTTTCTGTTGGCGAATGGGCAACGTAACCAAGACATCAAAAAACAAAAGCACATCAACTCCCAACATGAGAAAACTAACAGAAATTACAATTCAGTATCCACTATCTTGGGAAAAGATGACTGTTTCTTTAGCTTAATATAGGAATATTTGACTTGCTGTTTGATGGCTGTGTTCTTCCTATCTTTTCACACTATCCTTATTAACTGACTTAAGTAACCTTGAAGCGATCACAGGCTAGGAGGAGTTCAATAGCTGTCTAGTTTAGTTTTGGACAGTTTAGTGCAGAACTATTCCCAGACATGTAAATCAGTTCCAAGGGAGCATGAAAAAATGTTTATGAGGATTATTTCATCAATATTCTTAGAACCATTATTTTATACGTTAGCATGTATACATTTATTTCTCATTTCATGTTAATTTTCAAGTTTTAGCTAAACCGAATTTTATCAGATCTACATATGAAACTACTCTACAGAGAGATCAAGTATTATAGGTCACTGATGTAACCTCTACTCTGTAGTGGCACCATTTATTAACTCGAGAAATACAAGGCAATTATTTAAGTAGGTATGACTTCAGATTGAACTAATTTGTAAGTACTCATTTTTTATTTTCTTATCTCTCTTGTACACCAGTGTATGAACAGGAAGCTGCATTAAGAAAGGCTTTGTGCTCTTTCAACTTAACTCTGACTGACCCTCTGTTTTGGAATACTTTAAACACTATTAATTTTTTAATATATATTTCCCTTTATATTCAGTAAGCTGAGCTCTGAACTTAAAATCCACAATGTAGGATTTTGTAGGAGGAAATGTTCAAGAACACAGAAAATGCTACTTTAATCTCTAAATAGAGAATTAGATTATCCAATGTATATGTGTAAAACAAAACTAGAGAAGTCCAGGAGACTAATACCTGTTACCATAAAAAAGAGGAAATCTCAAACATGAGATTTAATGCCATAAAAAAACATGAAGAATTACAGAAAACAGTGTGATAATGTGTAATATGATTGTAAATGTTGCAGTAAACCACAATAAATAGCTTTCTCATAGTTAAAAAAAAAAAAAAAAACAAACATGAAAGAGGATTAAAAAGAGGATTTTGCCCACAAGTAAGAAAAACTCTGAAACTTTCTCTGGAAGTTAAAAATATTGCTTAAGATTCACTTGGCTCATCATCTTTAAAAACAAACAGAAAATACTGTTGAGCATTGACATATAGTTACTATGTGAGATATTGCCCTGTGCAAAGGAGAAAATTAAACTGCCTTCACTTTGCTTTAGATTATTCCTTTCAGATAAGAAGAAAAACAGTGCAATTTCTTCTTATGGCAGAAATAAAGTGATGAAAAAAGTGATGAAAAGCATACTTTTTTCCAACATTGTTCTCCCCTCAAGCAATTTTAAATACCTTTATCGTTGTTTGTGACACCTTATTAAAAAAATTGTTCTGCGTAAGGAAGAATTTAGTATACTGGTCTTCAGACAAGAAAAAAGACTTGGACAAAGCTAGCAAAGATCAGAAATTTTCCTTCAGAAATATTTTCCACAGGAAAATTGCAACTTTTCCAGAAAATGTCCATTTCCTCTCAAGAAAATCAAAATGAGGGCTCCCTGCCTAGACTGCTCTCATCAACTTTATTTTCTCATTGCAGAGAACATGGAAATTGGTGAGAGCTTTGTAGGCTGAAGGAGGGTGAAGTTACGCGGCGAGGACAGGGACTTCTGCTCTCTCTAGCTTACCCTGGGGACAGCTATGACAAAAGAGAGGGAGGAAAATCTGGTTGCTCGCTCTCAAGAAAGCTATTTGGAAGGCAACAGTTAAATTTTCTGTGTAGAGGAAAAAATGAAATTGATAAAAGTCACCCAAGTATGTGGGGCTATGAAACTTTTTTTTATCATTCTCCTGAAACATTTTTTTCCCATAAACAGCGTCATGAATTTTTTGTCAAAATTTTGGATGGATTTCCTTCTCTATGGGTATTTATTTCCATGGGTATTTATTTCCATATTCGTGCCAGTTCTACATAGAACGCAAAAGACCAAACGTGGGCTTTATGCAAAATCCAGCAGAGGTGGTCTTGTTTTAGTCTTTTCTGTGTATCTTGAAGAGGGAGTTGAGCATGAATCAATACAGCCGACATAGGCAGAAAGCTCCACAGGAGGTGAACCACAATTGTCAGTGTGTTGTACTCTCCGTTATGGTAAGCTCCTGTCAATGCTGACATTGTATGTCTGGAACCCTACAGAATGACATCCTGGCTCTGCTGAGGTCAATGACAATTACCGTATCAGTTAAAGCGTGCAGAAGTGATGGATAGTGCTCTGGCAGTCTGTTTGCTCTGGAGAGGACAGTGGAGGGCAGCTGTAGGTGGGGGATAATTTCTTGTGACAAAAAAGAAATTTCCCCTAGTTGCCTCCAAGCTCCTAAATCATGAGTGTGATCCGAAACAGTGTATAAAATTAATAAATTGGGCTAGATGTAGGTAGGCTGAAAACGAAGCTGCTGGGCAGCAGCAGGGCAGCAGCACCATTTCAGGATCAAACATCAAATCACGGGAGAGGCCATTTGCCGAGGACACAGTGGTGTAAGGAGATCACCCAGCAGAGGCACACCAGCCTCGGCACTCCTGTGCCAGCAGGCAGTAGCGGGGAGAGTCAGTGGCTCTCTTTCTTCCACACCGTGATCCCCTCGTCCTGACACACCTGCTTGGCATATGAGGCCACAGATCCTGCCAAGAACATGCCATCACAGAGCGAGAAAGCACCTGCTTGATCTGGCTACAAAAGCATTCAAGCCCGGCCTTGCATCCAGGAAGCACGAAAAGGGAGTCAAAGGTGTAAATTTGTTCTAATGCGGATGAGGAGGAGGACACATACTCCTATTTTCCAGTCTCGGGAAATCAGCACCTATTTAAAATCAGCTTACTGTAATTGAGAAACAGACTGCAGTTCTGTGCTTGCAACAGCCTTTTTGCAGGAGGGTTGGCACAATGGCCAGCCGGTGCTGTTCTCTCTCCTTCCTATGGCATATCCATGGTCTCTTCTTGCTGAAGTGATGACCTGTAAATTCACAATCCTGGCTAGATAGATGCAGCAGAAATCCCCTCTGCCATATCCTGACCCAGCTGAAATCTGAAATCCTCGTATTAGCTACTTAGGTACCGCAGTGATAGGCACAATATGGATTAGATTTGAATACTGCAGAGAAGATTTTCCACTAGAAAATCCCCTAGGATCTCTCTCAAAGTAGCATTAAATTCAGGTCCGTTGCAACAGTAACCACAAGTTGGAAAAATGTGTCAGCATATCTTTAAGTTTTATGGTAGATTATGATTTATAATGCATCTATTCCTAAGGGGATGGTATGAATTTTACAGGAAAAGTTTCTACTTAAATATAACTCATCCTATATGCATATTTGCTTCTCTATGACTATTGGATGATTGAAGAAAACCTTCAAAAAATATCAAATTAAAATGTCAGTCTTTTCCTTAAAGGGGTTTTTTTGATGAATCAAATGGTTTCATTTTTAGTCTCAGTTATTTATCTTTTCTGCCATATCACTGATGTTAATTAACCTCATTTGCGTAAACTAATGTAGAATGTACTCATTTGGAATGAATCCAGGAGTAAATCTGTGGCAAACTAGTTAACTAATGTTTTATAAATCAAGCTAACGGTTTAAAAATGTTATACAAGTTTAATTTGCAATTTATTTCTACTGTAATTCCTCTAATCACTCACTTTACAATGAAAAGTCACATTAATGTCATTTCAGCTACTGTGCTGCTTTAACTTGAGTGTATATATGTTCCATTTCAAACTATGAAAACTAAAATATACTTCATGTTATTGTATTTGCTTAACATAGCCTTGATTAACACATTGTTTTAAATCAAAACATTTCTCCACAAGCTGTCCTGAGATTTCAGTGCTTTCTTTTGTTATGAATATCTTCCTTTGTTTGAAAAAAAATCACTGCATTAGAAGAATGCATATTGAGCTACAATCAATAATATGGATTTCAGAGTGTGTTCACTCCACAGACTGGCTGTATTAAACTATACGTAGTTATTATCTTTAAGAGAGGAGAAAGGCAAAACAAGAAAAATGTGGAAATGCTTGGTGGACAGAAAACCATGACCATCTATCAGCTGTAAT